>NC_142045.1:20510409-21906659 GCF_982192425.1 Myodes glareolus | reverse complement strand
ATTATCTTAATAAGCACTGACTAAAGCTATCACACTTAGACGCGCAAAACTACCCCCCTGGAGTCTTTTAACTGAGAGGCTTATCACACATACATCATTCACGCAGCACGGTGGGGCACAATGAAAATTAAGGAGATTTATACTGGAAATCAATTTTCTTTTGTTACACATTTAGCCCAAGCACTATGGCAACAAAACGTAAGATAAAGTAGGTCACGGGCTTCAACTGGAATGGCTTCAATAATACAAAAGCCAGTCATAATTTGTCATGCATCTTTTAGGAGTCTTCATTTTAAGGCTCTACTCAACCACCACATCTAAGAGCAGCCCATTGAATAAAAATCATAAGATTAAGTTCCCTAGTGATATTTATTTAACCTCAGTGCCTATTTCACTTAGCATACCGGTTCTCTCATAGTGTCCCAAATCCATAGTCACCAGTAGGGAATCTCAGATAAAGGAACATTATAGAAAGTGTTACCTACCACAGCGGAAGGACAACACACTGTGTCCAAATCCCTCTGTGGAGTTTGGGGAGAGTGAACCCACACAAGGCATTCTAAATAATGATGTAATTACAGAACCGCAGTGTTCCTGAGGAACCAAAGCTGGACACCTGGCCAATGACCTGAGCTATTTGTACACAGGAAATAAATAGCACTTGATACATGTTATCTCCCTTCGCCTCTGAGGAAGATGAGGTCCTTTGCCTTACTATATGTTTATTCTATGTTACTATATGTTTTCGTTACAACTCTAGCCACCCCTCCGGGACCTTTATATACTACATAGGCTGTTTTTGTTATCCGGCCTTGCAGATCTTTAGAATCAGAGAGAATTGTCTGTTTAGCCTACTGTAATGATAGTTGTGTGGTCTTGGGCAAACCGATTACCTTCCCATAAAGGGCTCCTGAGGTTGCTGCAAGCATGAAATGAAACCTTGTGCAAGGGTTTCACCGGTTCCAACCAAGCAAAACAAGTCCTGGTATATATTAGCAGAGCTTGTTAACAGCGGAGGTTTTTCAGTAAGATTGCCTCAATTCAAACGTCACTTAAGGCATTTCTTAGTTACATGAAGTTGTAGGAGTTATTCCGACCAAGGCTCCATGTTTGCCAGTCTACTTCAGAGAAAAAGGCTGTACCCATTTCATGGTAAACTGGGAAAGATTAAGTGGATTATGTAGTATTAAGTGCTACATACTGCCTATGTAGCAGCTGGCAAGACATATGGTTACATTCGAAGTGCGTCGTGTGAATATTTCTCCTTTGCCTCATTCCCAGACTTAGTCCTGCCCTTTCTAAGAAATTCTTCCTTAATTATTCATAAATAAACATCTGTGCATGAGACACACACACACACACACACAGAGAGAGAGAGAGAGAGAGAGAGAGAGAGAGAGAGAGACTAAATTGGGTGATAAAAGGGGAGGAACTTCACTGGTGAAAGACCCACCTAGTGCAAGTTTAAAAGGTTTCAGTTTCTTCCCAGCATGAGTGGTTAAATCTATTACAACCTTCTCCAACCGCTTCAACCTTTGGTAAAGACAGAGGGGATTTCAGGTTCTACTCAGAAGAAAATGGGAGCTTGTTCAACTTCCTACAGCAAAGACAGGAGGGAGGGAGTTGATTTGCTTGAGCTAAGGAATGCCATAATAGCTAGAAAAAAATGTTTTTTGGATGTCTCTATGGATGATTCTGGAAGACATCCACATTACAATCAGGAGGTTGAGTAGAAAAGTTCACATGGCAGTGGAGGTGGCTATCATCCGTCTGCTACAGGTTCAAATAGATCAAAAAGACTGAGGAAGGGCAAATGCTTTATCGTTTGGGGAGCTTTTGCAGCCTCAGACATCAGCACCCCATGTTGTCAAGCCTTTGGGCTTGGGCTAAAGCTATACCACCGGCTTTCCCGAGCAACCAGCTAGGAGACAGCAGACTGAGGAACTTCTAAGCCACCATGATTACAGTAAGAATTTTCACAAAATTAATGTGTGTGTGTGTGTGTGTGTGTGTGAGTGTGTGAGTGAGTGTGTGTGTGTGTGTGTGTGTGTGTGTGTGTGTGTGTGTGTACTATTGGTTCTGTTTCTCTGGAGACTCAAATACAGCTACAACTATAAAAGAATGGTGTAGAAGGGTCTTCTGTTCATGTGTTGCTTTCATTGGTTAATGAATAAAGAAACTGCTTTGGGCCTGATAGGGCAGAACTTAGGTAGGCGGAGAAGACAGAATTGAATGCTGGGAAGAAGGGCAGAGTGAGAGACGCCATGGATCTTCTGCCTGAGACGGACACTGGTTAGAATCTTGCTGGTAAGCCACAATCACATGCGATACAAAAATTAATAGAAATGAGTTAAATTAAGATGTAAGAATTAGCCAATAAGAAACTAGAAATAATGGGCCAAGCTGTGTTTTAATGAATGCAGTTTCTGTGTGGTTATTTCGGGTGTAAGCTAGCCTGGTGGCCAGGACAAACAAAGGCTCCCTCTCCTTACAATAAAAGAACCCTGATTCTGAATGTTAGAAAACAAGCATTAAAGATAGATAGATAGATAGATAGATAGATAGATAGATAGATAGATAGATAGATAGCCATGTTCTCAACACAGGTGACTTTTATTAACACTCTGAAATAGCTCCTTTAGTCATTCCCATATATCTAGACATGTGTCCATAGCTAATGTTAATTGTAGTTTTGATTACCTTTCCAATAGCTCCAATGTTAGCATTTCTCAATGTCACTAAAAATGCTTCTAAAACACAATTTTCAATGACTACAAAATTATCTTTTAGATGAATGCATCATAATTTATGTGTTTACCTTAATAATGCTTATTACTTTCTAATCATGAAATAATTATGTCCATTTATAAAGTTGGAAGGCATAACACATAAACCATCCATAATCTTATAATTCATATATAACTACTGTGATATTTTGATATATTTCCTTCTGGTATTTTTTATGATTAGCTCTTATATACTGAAAATAATTGAGGTCATATATTACAAGTGGGTTCCCATGTCTATCATTTAAACTGCTTTTGAAATATAATTCTTAGTGCCTATAAAATATGAAATTAAATATGTCTAATATAATGCCTTTACTGGAAAGTGGGAGAGTAATGCCTAACCTCTAAGGGCAGAAGCTCTCTAGAGTCCAGACTTGCTTAGCACAAGTCTTTCCAGTGGAGCACAGAAACCAAGAAAAGGTAAGTGTGTGGGGTCAGAGTTTTTTCAGTAACAAATGATAGAAGTCCTTCCCAAAGGAGCTTAAGGGAGGAAAAACATAGAAAAAAATTAAATAAAAAGAAGGAATGGAGACTGGAAGAAAAAACATGAAGGAAATGGAGAAATACATCAGCTTAGGTAAGTTAAAGGAAGCCATCCCTGATGAGTCCAAGGGCACAGGGTGAATCTGGAGGACTTTATGTTAGACTTTTGGCCCTCGATCATGCCAGCATCTGGTGCAGGAGAATTATCTGTATTCTGTCAATCATGTATTTTAATAAAACGCTGATTGGCCAGGCAGGAAGTATAGGCGGGTCAACCAGACAGGAAGTAGAGGCGGGGCAATGAGAATAGGATAAGGCTAGGGAGGAGGAAGCTCCCTCCGCCACTCCTGCACAGATCACCGAAGCAGCAACATGTGAGCTGACAACTGAAAAAGGTACCAAGCCATATGGCTAACATAGACAAGAATTATGGGTTACCATAAGATTTAAGAATTAGTTAATAAGAAGACTGAGCTAATGGGCCAATCAGTTTATAATCTTATGGAGTCCTGTTTGTGATTTTCTTTGGGGTATGCCGGTTGTGGGGTGCCGGGCGGGACAGATACCCCAACAAGCAGGCCCCTCATGCTACAAGCATCTTTCTCCTGATGAGGAATAGTGCTCAACTATGTGCTGAGCATATGCTCAACTATGTTCATAGCAGCATTATTTGTCATAGCCAGAACCTGGAAACAACCTAAATGCCCCTCATCCAAAGAATGGCTAAAGAAATGTGATGCTTTTACACAATGGAGTACTACACAGCGTCAAAAAAATAATGACATCTTGAAATTCCAGGCAAGTGGATGGATCTAGAAAAAAACATATTGAGTGAGGTAACCCAGACCCAGAAAGACAAATATAATATGTATCCACTCATAAGTGTCTTTTAGACATAAAGCAAAGAAAAATCAGCCTACAGGCCACAAACCCAGAGAAACTAGATAATAAAGAGGATCCTAAGAGAGACCTACATGAATCTGCATAAGAAGGTGAAAAAGACAAGATCTCCTGAGCAAATTGGGAGTGTGAGGGTCATAGGAGAGGGTAGAAGGGGAGGGGAGGAAGATAGGGGAGTAGAGAAAAGTATATAGCTCAATAAAAACAATTAAAACAAGAAAAAAAATATATTCCTGAAAGGAAGCTGGTCACATGACTATCCAATTTATGTAATCGTTGTAGTTCTTGATGCCAAATGTGAACTTGGTACTTTGGAGACAAACTAACCAAGGAAGATTCTGGAAGCCCAGGCAAACCCAATCACCTTGGTCAGAAAGACAGAATATCTGTTTGGCAAAGCTGCTCGAGGAAGCCAGACCTGGCTGGGCATAGGTTGGCTACACTGTCTTTAAGGGTAGGAGCGAGGTCCTCCAAAGAAGGGAGAAACAACAACAAAGCCACACCCAACCAGACAGGAGGTCTAAGGTTCTATCCTTGCAGGCACCAGGATCCTGAGAAGGGGAGCGGAGAGAGCCCTGGTGACAGAACTGGGTAGTGTGGCCTTCAGTAGCGGTCAACCTGTGACCACACCTTTCTTTATCCCACTGTCTCCCACTGGGATAGATGGAGATGGCTGCTAGCTGCCTTGTTCATTGGTGCCTCCTCTTAAATCACTTTTCATTTGTTTCACAATACTACCTCTTCCTTTCCGACTGTGAAATAAAGGCAGATTCAAGATAACGTCAGAGAAGGTAAACGAATAGCCATATTTCTGCTACCCAGGGGTGACCAAATGGGCATGTGCATATACATGTTTGCACATATATACACACTTGTATGTATATTTACATAGTTAGCAATAATACTTCCAAGTTTTAATTACTGAATTTAAGACTAAAGCAGAAATGCTTTGTCACTAAGTATTGCTACTTGTCTTAGTCAGTGTTCTATGAAGAGGCACTGTGACTAAGCCAACTCTTATTAAAAAATTAACCAGGGGTTAGTTACAGTTTTGAGATTAGTCTGTTACCCTCATGGTGGGAAGCAAGACAGCACACAGCCAGACATGGTGTTAGAGAAGAAGCTGAGAGTTCAATATCTGGACCTGAAGGCAGCAGGAAGAGAGAGGCTCTGGACCTGGGTTGGACTTTTGAAAACCTCAAAGCCCACCTCCAGTGACTAACTTCCTCCAACAAGACCACACCTCCTAATCCTTTCAAAAAGTGATACTCTCTGATAACCAAGTATTCAAATCTAGGAGTTTATGGTGGCCATCTTATTGAAACCACCACACTATCCAAATACTGAGATGCTTAATATGTTATCATCCACTTTAATCAAGCCATTTCTCGCCTAGAAGAAATTTTGACAGCATTCATTCTTTTCTACTATAAGCACAGCAAAGTTCACATAAATATTGTCTATTGGGTGGGGAGGAAAGAGCACTACACCTCAGGGGATTCCAGGAATGCCTTCTAGAAGATGCCAGGTGTTTCCATTTATTTCTTTGGCATTGATTCCTAGGAGTGGGTATATCAGGCTAAAGTATGTGAATTCCCCTCTGACAACAGTCACATAGACTGGTCTGGGGTCAAGTATTCGAGAGAGGAGTGGTGATTATATTCTATAACCTCCCACATTCAGAAAGGGAACAGTGAGACACTAAGAATTAGCTTGAACATGAAAGGCTACACTCCAAGAAGTTCTTTGGCCTGAAAATTAAAGTAGGCATTTGCCTTAGTTTATGTTATCCTGGGATGAAAGGGAGAAAGACATGTGAGACCAAGCTTAGGATACTAGATTTAGGATACAGGAAGCCTTGGGATACTAGGTTCAGAGAAAATAAAGGTGTCCCAAACCTAAGAAATGCCACAACAACTTCCTCAAAGGGATGGAAGCAGTGAGGAAAGCTTGGTGGAGATGCTGGGAAGTCAACAAGTGTGAATGCTCCATACACTAAGGAAAACGTCAAAAGGAAGATAATAGAAGTGTATTGTGCTCCTCGTATGAGGTGGGAGGTCCTTCTGTTTATATGTTGTTTTTATTGGTTAATGAATAAAGAAGCTATTTGGGCCAGTGGCTTAACAGAATAGAGCTAGGTGGAGAAAACTAAACTGAATGCTGGAAGAGAGAAGACAGAGTCAGAGAAAAGTCATGGAGCCACCAGAGATAGACATGCCAAAACTTTGCCAGTAAGCCACAGCCATGTGGCAATGCACAGATTAATGGAGATGGGTTAGTTTAGTATATAAGAGTTAGCCAGAAATAGCTTAAGCTATTGGCCAAACAGTATCGCAAATAATATAGTTTCTGTGTGGTTATTTCAGGAGTCTGGGAAGTCGGGAACACACAAGCAACCTTCTACTACATTCGCATAAGTCTCCCTGCGTTTTCTTACCATGTTCTTCCTTCCATGAACCTGGAATATACAGCACACATGACCCCTTTGGCTAGCCTTACAGGTCACGTTGTCACCAGTAAAGGAGTTAGGAGCTATCAGAGGAGAGGAAACAATAGTATTCAATCCCCACCCATTTTGGGGGGGACTCAAACAGTCTAGTCATTGAAGCCCTCTGCCCCTGGACCCCTGTGCTCCAATTCTGGCAAAACTGTCAGTTGGTTACCCTCCTCACCACCCTGGAGGGGACCTGTGCAAAATTCAAATACTCAAGCACTCATGGGTTAATGGATATCCGTACTTCTTATAACTTCAAAATATTCAGAATAAACCAGAAGGGAAGAGAAGATTGAGCAGCACCAAATGTGGCAAGTGTGGGAAGTTAATCCATACATGTATCTGTAAACATGTCACTGCAGCTCAGAAAAGGGAGAGTCTGCCATGTTCTTACGAAGTAAATATGGCAAAAACATAAGGTGTTTTTACTCACTAAAGTATGTGAAATGGTGTTCTCTTTATTTACAAAAGCACATTGTTACATTAATAAGGTGTTTTATTGTCTTCCTTTTAGGCTTAGAATACAACTATACACAAGGGATTTCACTCATTAATTCGTAATCACTCCCCAACCAAACCTAGTGCCTCCCTGGGTCTTGCATTTTCAACTTGGAATCCTCCAAATGACAAACAGCACATCGTAAAGGTTGGATGCCTTGATCTCTTTTTTCTCTAATGTTCTGCCGAGAACCATCACACACTGCTAATGCAGCAACAAGTTCTGCAGTGGGCCTTGCATGTGCTCTCCACTCCCCTTCAAATCTCCATCCTATGCCCCTCTCTGGCTGATTCTCAGAGAACAACCGGTTCTCACAGGCACAGCATTTTGACATTGGGACACGGTGGAGTCGTCTGTAAAGTTCTTGTTTCAGAACTGTGCAGCGGAGTCATGAAAGCACACACACCTCTCATGCTGCTTTAAGCATGTTTTCAGTTTTATATTGCACCGCCTGTAGAGCTGTCTTAGACCACATACAGCATGTGAGCTACCTGCTAGATGCCCCTGCCTGCTCAAGACGCTTACCTCCTGAAGGTGCCAGCAGAACGGCCACCCTGGTGCCACCGTGCCCCAGCTTCCTCATGATCCTTCCCTAGCAAAAGTTTTCTATGTTGGAGGAGGTTTTTCTGCTCCTCGGATTGTCTAAATCCTACCCACGGTCCGAAGAATCTAATCCCATTAGTTACTGTGGCCTCACCTCCGGGGCTTCTCAGGCTTCGGTTCCCTAGCACCTAGCCACACTCACTTCATCCCCAGCTTTAAAAGGAAGCACTGAACATGTACTGTGTATAACGCAGATGGCACTCGGAATTGTCTCAATTTGCTTTCTTGGCTTAATTAGCGCTTTTGAGAGTTACTATTACGGAACACCGCATGGAGCTCCGCACACCCCCATCGGAAGGCTGCACTCTAAGAGGGAAGTTACCTACTGTCGGTTCCTAGAAAGGGAACCAGAAGGGCCATTGGCTCTTTCTCTACTTGTTTCTAGATTTCTAAGCTGCCTCCCAGGACTGTTCACTCAGTATTTTTCTTGAGGTTAGCTGAGGTCTAACTTCCCGTGCATTTCATCCTAAGCATTTATATCACGGAACCCACGGTTTTGGGAGTGTAATTATGTATTTTCTAATAGATATTGAAGGTGCGGCCAATCAGGGAGAGGGAATTACTTTTCTCCCCTAGATGTTTTCCTCACGACTGCTCTTTATTATCACCTGGGGATAGTTTTTAAAAATGTCTAGTGCTTGGGCTGTACCTTGTGGGGGATTAAAAAAAAGTAAAGCTCCCCAGGTAGGTATAACATGCAGCTTGGTAAGAAACACTTACCCAACAATCCTTCAAGCTCCTCCCTCCTGGCTCCGGGGGCCCTCTACTCAAGATAGAAAAAAAAGAAAAAGGAAGGAAGGGAGGGAGGGAGAGAAGAAGAGAGGGAGGGAGGGAGGGAGGGAGGGAGGGAGGGAGGGAGGGAAGAAGAGAAAGAAAGGGGTGGAGGGGACAAAGTCTGACTGTAAATGTAGATGTTCTTAGATCTCAATATAGCCTGCAGCTTAACATTTTAATTCAAGTAAATTGGTCTGAACTCCTGTTCGTTCTAGAAAAAGAGAGTGTACCTATTCTAAAAGTCCATTCTGCATTTATAAGTACCATGAGCATATTGAATATTTAAAACTGTGTTGTATACTACCCGCCTCCTATCAAATCCTCCCTACTTTCCCTTCCTTAAAAGAAGCAGCCGTCTGCTAACTTAAGGAGGGCCATTCTGTAGCTCTCTTGCCATGCACTAAGGACACTGTGGCTCATAGGCGCTGAGCACCCTGAAGAAAAGATTGAATTGGTTAAAATTCTGTGAACTTTCAAGTATTTGTTTTTGAAGGAAACAAAACAAACAAATAAAAAAAAAGTCAGAGTCTAAAAGCTGGTTTTCTTCCATTTTTACTAACCTGTAGTTTCTGAAGTCTAAGTTTGTGTTACCCACAGGGCCCCTGGTACAGCTTTCAGGAAGTCCCGCAGTTAATCATTTGTCTACCGTCAGACTCCTTCTTCTTATGCCGCCCTTCTGCGCATATGGGATGAGCTCGCTCTCCGAAGGCAGGCCTGTAAGGTTCTGAAGAAGGCACTGAGCACTTGGAGGATGGCCAGCATCATAAGACAGTGCTGCTTGGCGGGGAGCTGATGGGACTTACCGCTCTGGATCTCCCTGGTCTTTGCTCCGTGCGTGGACCTTGCATAGATGGCACCAGGTCTGCTAATTTACTGCTGATAAGATGCTTTTACGTGGTGGCACTACATAGCACATTTGTGGAAGCAAAACAGCTGTCTTAGTCACTGTTCTGTCGCTGTGAAAAGACACCATGTCCATGGCGACTCTTATGAAGAAAAACAGTTCACTGGGGCTGCCTCTTAATTTCAGAGATTTAGTCCATTATCATCATGGCAGGGAGCAGGGCAACACGAAGGCAGCCATGGTGCTGAAGCAGTGGCTGAGAGTTCTACATCTGGATCTGAAGGCAACAGGAAGTGAGAGACACTGGGCTTGACTCGGGCCTATAAACCCACTCCTAGTGACACACTTCCTTCAGCAAGGCCACACCTCCTAATCCTTCTCAAATTGTGCTATTCCCTGATAACTAACCACTCAATTATATGAGCCTATGGAGTCCATTCTTCTCTAAACCACCACAATACCCAACTTATGTGTGGTTTTGTTGATTTTTCAAAGCAGGATTTTTCTGTGTAGTCCTGGAACTTTCTCTGTAGACCTCTGACTCTGCCAACTGATTTCTGGGATTAAAGGCGTGGGCCACCCCTACCCAGCTACAATGCCCAAGTACTATTTAATGAATGCAAAACAATGTCTGCTCTCAATTTGAACTTAAAAAAATGAAGTCAAAAGTTAAAATCAATGTCAGTGTTAACAATAATGATAGTAATTATGGCTACACTTTCTAACTTGCTGTGAAAGAGGAAAGAATAGCAATAGACTAAATTGTTGGGGGGTTTCAACTGTTTTCCCTGAGTTCCACAGAAAACCAGTTGTAGAGGGAAAAAAGATTTATGTGGATTTAAATCATATTTTTGCCTGAGGAGACTCCTAAGTGGAAAGAGGGAGAAGAGAGATCATTCCCCCTAAAATAAAAACATTTCAGGGTGGACAAGATTGTTAGCAGGTTAAAGACACACGCTGCCAAACTTGATGACTTGAGTCTGCCCCCCAGGAATGGACTCCCATGGTGGAAGGGGAGCACGGACTCCACTCACGTTATTCCCTGCTCTCCACCCAAGTGCCTTGCTATGTCCGTATCCCCCACCCCATCCCGTGCACAATGCAACAAGATTTTTTAAAAGTGGCCAGAGCACTCTAGTTTGAGGAGGAGATAGACATTTCACATAGGAAGCAATAGCTAGAGAGTACTTGGAATATTCGTCATCGAGCTGGGGGGTATGGTGATACTTAAGTTTATATGGCTGTAGTTACCTTAATGGTAAGACTCAAGAACAAATCCACATGCTGGAGAAGTGGCTCAGTAGGTAAGGGCACTTGCCACTCACTCTCCCAGAGGACCCAGGTTTGGTTTCTAGCACCTACACCAGGTAGTTCAACCGCCTGTAGCTCCAACTCTAGACGGTCCATCTCTTTCTTCTGGAATGTGAGGGTATCTGTACACAAGCATCTCTCTCTCTCTCTCTCTCTCTCTCTCTCTCTCTCTCTCTCACACACACACACACACACACACACACACACACACACACACACACACACACACAAAGAAAAAAATAATGTTTAAAAGCTAACAACCCAATTTCCCCAAGTTGCTTTTCCCCCTGAGCTCCACACACAAAGCAATTGTATGCAGTGAATGTGCTGGACACTCAGGTCAGGCCTGGAAGCCAGCTGAAGGGGACAGAATAACGTCTGGAGATCTTGTTCTATTTATCTTGTACCGCTTTGTGCCGAGCACAGCTTTTCTTGCGTAGCTGATACTCAAAAACATTTGTTGAGCCAAAACGATTGTCTAACATCTGTCCAAATACAACAAGGGCCCGGGGGCTGGGGGACATGACAATACTTAACCAAGCTTTACCCACTTGAGAGAATAGTGCTCAAGAGGCAGACCGATGGCTAAAAGGGGAAAAGAGGAAGCTGTGGCTAGTGTGCCCCACAGATCTTTTGATGAAACCACAGCAAGCCGTGCTGATTCTCAGGGCAAAGTAATGCAAACCAGATGAGGGCCAGAGCGTTTACAGGAAAGGCAGGGTTGCCTAGGAAAGAGAATTGGAGGTTATCACATTATCCATTTATACATTCATTCATCTCTGGAACGGACATCATACTTGGAGTCACCCCTGGTCCCTCGCCAAGGTACAGCCATCTGGGATGCTCCGGAGAGACTGTATACTTTGAGTGCCTGCTTTCACATATGGCACCAATGAGCTGTTAAAATCACAGGGAAACGCCTGTAGAGGGGGTGCGCTTTCAAAGTAAGACAGTTTGTGGTTTGTGGACAGAACAAAGACTTCCAGACCCACATGCGAACGGTAAGCAAAGGGCAAGGTGCCTCTTTAAAAGTGTGATTCTTATAAGCCCTGCTCAGGGTCACGGTTACTCAGAAATAAAAGCTAATAAAACATTTGGTGCTGGGGAATCAACAGGGGACCCAATGCCTGACAGGCATTTGTTCTGCTACTGAGTTAAATCCTCAACCCCAAAATGTATCTTCTGCTCTATATCTGGTTAAAGATCAAACACAGGATCTAGTACACACTAGGAAAATGACTGAAGACTTTTGGATTGAACCCATTTCTCTGTCATCTTGGGGGCTTTTAGGGAGAGTCTCCTATAGACCAGACAGCTAGAACTGATAGAAGAACCGATTGACCAGCGAAGGATGCACAACTAGCTGTAGAGAGAACGGAGGCTACGTACAAGATCAGGTGGAGACTTCCGGGAAGTGTAGAGGGAGGAGCTTCAGAGCAGGCAAAAGAAAAACTCAGAGATACCTGGAAGAGACCCAAGTGAAGCTATCGGGCAATATGAGCATCAGTAAAGATTTCCTCTAAAGGGTGAATTTTAATGAGCTACAATGAGCCTTGTGATGTTTTCCACGATGCTGTGTTATTTTGCTACTTAGCAGTGGAGAGCATCGGAGAGCATTAGGAAGTTCTGCGCCAGCATGGCTGTGTCCAGGTTTTATGATTCAGAAACATACAAAGCCACCCAGAAGCTGCGTCAGTACGTGAATTTTGAGTAAGACTCACTATACCCACTACTTAGGTATTGGTCACGTGAGCTTACCATAAGGCAAGACCTTTGACCTGAGTTAGTGCTAGAAAATGAAGAGACTAGGCAAGGTAGGTCTTTCTCCCAGCGTTGGTTTTGAGCCCAGGAGTCAGCGACCCTGTCTTCAGAAGGAGACCTGTCCATCTGCCAGGAATTATTTATTATCTAAATGAAGACTTCTTCCAAGACTCAAACTTTTTTAAAAAGCAGAGTTTACATTTTATTTCTACTCCAAAAGTGCTATTCATTGGTGAATTTACTATATAAATACAAGAAATTGGACATAAATTGGAAAAAAAATCACTCAGTATGTCAACATCAAGTCCCTGGTATTTTAAACAATTTTACATTTACCTATTTATTTTTGTGTGTATGTGTGCAAGTAAGTTCATGCCAACGCACTCTTGGAGGTCAAAGAAGAATCTGCAGGAGTCAATTTTCTCTTTCTACCATGTGGGAAGTGAACTTTGGTCAGCTTTGGTGGAAGGCGCCTTTACCCTCTGCACTGATTGGTGGAAGACACCTTTACCCTCTGCACTATCTCCCCAACCCAACCCCTATTGTTTTTAAATGTGTTTCTTTTAGGACTTTCTATCTTTTTTTTCTTTTTTACGTGTCTGACTATTTTATAAATGGTTTTCTATGTCAGTTTTCTCACTTGGCATTGAATCACATAACCAATTTTGCATAAAAACCTAGCATAATGGTTGCATTTTATAATTTAACTAGCAAGGCCCTGTAGTAAATCATCTGGATTAGCAAATTTCTCACTGTTGCCTTAATACATTTATTCTTTTTCTTTTTTCTTTTTTCTTTTCGTTTTCTTGTTTTTCAGACAGGGTTTCTCTGTGTAGCCCTGGTTGTGCTGGAACTCGCTCTGTAGACCAGCCTGGCCTCGAACTCTTAGAGACCCGCCTGCCTCTTCCTCCTGAGTGCTGGGATTAAAGGCATGCGCCACCACTGCCAAGCAATACATTTATTCTTGAAGCTTTTTACTAATTTGTCAAAATATTTAACTTAAAAGGTTAAAAAGCATGAACATTTTGAAGCTATCATTTTAATTTGTAAAATGGCTTTTCAAGCTGAATCCCTGCGGTTTGCCAGGGTGTGGGCTTTGGAGTCTGTCTGAGCTGAACCCTGGCTCCATACCTGGAAGGAAACCCTCACGGGCTCTCAATACTGACAAGAACCTGTGGTGCTGCCTGCTCCCTTGCAAGATAAATTTAAAATAAATATGTTGTGAGGGCTAAGATTGGAGGTTTCTCAATGATTAATGCTTTTTTAATATTAAGTTGCCAATTTTAGCAAAAAAAAAAAGGCTTAATTGTTTGGAGGCCTTCCGACTTTATCAGTGGTCAGCCAGAGGGTCCTAGAGATCTAGCCTTGATATCTGTGAGACCTCAGCAAGCCAGGGGGTTCTTTGAGCTTTGTTTTGAAGCTAAAAATAATTGAATAATTTCGGTAGCGTTCACAGCTAAAGTACTCGCTTGCTCTGCCAAGCGCTCCCCGTGTCGTGGTTCCCACAAATGATAAATGACAGACACTGCTGCTAGTTTTTCAAAGCTATGACAAGGACCAGAGAGACAGCTCAGCTGTGAAAAACACTCGCAGAGGACCAGAAGGAGGGTGCCAGCATCTGCAACAAGCAGGTCATAACTTCCAGTCATGCCAGCTCCTGGGAATCCAACACCCCCTTCTTTCAGCAACGACTTCTATACACATATGGCAGACCTCACGCAGACAAACACACACACACACACACACACACACACACACACACACACATTTTTTTAAAATAAAAACTATTTTTAAAGATTTAAAAATAAGGTCCTAGAGAGATGGCTCAGTGTTTAAGAGCAGAGAACCTTGCAGAGAGCCAGGGTTCAATTCCCAGCGCCCACACAGTGGCTCACAACCATTTATTACCTCAGTTGCAAGAGATACCATGCTTTTTTCTCTGGCTTCCACACACACCAGGCAGGCATGCTATGCACATACACACATGCAGGCAAAATATTCATATGTATAAAATAAAAATTAAGGTTAAAAAATGTTAAGCCTATGACAGGCCCAACAATTAAAATACTTGCTGCCAAGCCTAAGAGCCCGAGTTCGATCCCCACAGCCCACACAGCAGAACAGAACTGACTGTCACAAGTTGTCTTCGGACCTTCTTACAAGCTGGGACACCCCTCCCCCTCAGCAAAACAAGTAACCAAATGTGATAAATAATAGTCAAAATAATAATGATCATTTTAAAAGGTTATGGTCATTTATATTCTCAAATACCAGGAAAGTTTAACTGAACATAATTCAATGTCTTTGCCCTGCTTGTTTTCACTCTTCGGGAGAAGAGGACTTCTGGTTCTGTATTTTTTTTTTTTTTTGAATGGGGCCTCAATCTCAATGAATGCACCTTTCTTTGCTAAGGAAATCGGAACGTTCTCCCTGAAATGTTTGTTAATCACTTAATCTGTTAGAACAGTAGGCTTCATAGGATCAACTCTCAGGTCTCCATCTGCTATTTGGCTTTGAGAGCACGGAATGCCCGGTCTTCACAAGCAGGACTGAGAACTAAGAAACGGTCCATCTCCCCAGAACTGAAACCCTTATTTAAAGTCACTTGGCCAGAGGTAATGATCTAAGGAGAATTTGGCCTTTTTTAGGGAGGATGCTCGGCTCTATCCTAACCTATGTAATCATGAGACGTCTGTCACTCTTCCAGTTACAAAAGCACAAAGGGGCAAAGGGGCACTGTCTGCAGGGCTGGGTGGATGTACCCGGAACTGGAACTGCGGCCCTCGGAAGTCACAGGCAGAAGGGCGTGACTTTGAGACCATCTGGAACAACGCAACAAGCCGAAAGCCAGTCTAGACTACATGTTGAGATCTTGCCACAAGAAAGAAGAAATGGCAGAGCCCTGTCTGTTTCTAAGCATGAGGCATCATGTCCCCAAAGCCCCTTAGATCATTTCTCCCTCATTTCGGTAGCTAGACTTTGCCATCCTAAACCAATCACTGTCACCATACCTGTGTTACACTCAGAAAGCACGTCATACAGGCTAGTCACACTCCCGCTGCCCTGAGGAGTGTTAGCCAGCAGAGAATGGTGGGGTGACTGCCGGAAGGAAAACTGGGGCTCAGTAATGACCTTGGCTGAGAGGGCGCTGGGAAGGGCGTATTTCTTGGCTCACACACGCACTTCTGACCCTCAGCTTCCCCCCGGGTCAATCAGAAGCCTATGCACCTTGTAGTTTGTTTATTTTATAATAATAGTTTGGATGTCTGAAAAATATCCAACACAAGCAGGTCTAATGTAGCTGCTCAGGAATTTTATTCTGCCATTTTTTAAAAAAAAAATCTTGTCAATTTTACTTTCTCTTAAGCATAAGCTGTTTGTATAATAATTGAGTGTGGTTCACTATTAGCACAGAATTTTTTCTAAGTTTATCTCAAGTTTGATCCAGGCAACAAGATATCTAGAGAAATTTGTAATTTTTGTGTGCTCAAGTACATTCTGCTTTTAAATTTTTCCTTCATGCTTTTAAGCTTAGGAAGCACCCTTTGCCTCTTTCACTAATATTTGTGGTTACAAAGTCGCACTATTTGCCTCCAGTCTTATGAAGCAACGTGTTACACCCTCGAGCATCTAGGTCAGAGCGGGCATTGACGGAAAGACGCGGATCTAGTCTTTCCAAAACACGAAGTCACTCAGGGCCAGCATCAATCACTTAATAATGCTTTACCTCATTAATTGTGACACCTTGATAGCAGATCCTGTTTCTATGGACTATGGGGCAACCAACCAGGAAAACTTCTCCAAAAGCTGAAGGAGTAGACAAGAAGCACCCATTCCCACCCCACTACACACACGGCAACCAAATCTATACATCTAAGGCTCGACAACTGTGTACAATTCAGTCTGCCTATGGGCAGCTAGCTGCTCATACCCTCAGTCTTCCTTTAGGTGGCTTTTTTGCAGTTTCTTCATGTTCCGTCCTCGGCTGCAGCTGCAGCTGTCCGTAGGTGTGGTCCTCCTTCCTGATGCACTTAGCGTGGAACTTCGAGAACAGCGAACTGAAGTTTCCATATGACTGCTACACGATACTGTTCATGTCACCGTCTTTTTTATTTTTTAAAGCAATGTGCCTAATACAAATTCACATAGCACTTTTCATTTCTCATAGCCTACTATTAGCACGCCATGAGATCTTTATGTAGTTATTTCTGTTCCTACTGTTCCTCAGCTCCAGCCAAATGAGATTAATTGTTAATTCCTAAACACGGTGTGTACTTTCTCGCCTCCACGTCTTTTTAAAATACCGTTCCCGGAAGCTGGCAAGCACTCTGCCGCCACCTCTTCTCGGTCCACACTCTGAGAACAGGATCTGGCATCTTGTAAGTAATCTCATGGTTAAGGAAATGGAGAGATTTCAAGCCAGTGGAACACGGTATAATGACCGAAATGGACAAAAGGCTCAAGAAGGAGGAGGAAAAAGAGCGTAGACGAAAGTGAGTATAAATGAGTCGTTCAGAACAGGTTAGCGTGACAAGAGTGAGCCTACACATCCTGAGATTGGGCCACACTGCCCTTTCCCGTCTTTCTCTGCCTCTTGCGTCTTCCGTCTTTCTCTTTTGTTGTTGTTTCTACTTAGTTTTCTTTCTCCACAGACAAGTTCCTAGGTATCCTCTAGGGGTGGAAGTGAGGGTGTGTGTGTGTGTGTGTGTGTGTGTGTGTGTGTGTGTGTGTGTGAGAGAGAGAGAGAGAGAGAGAGGCAGAGATAGAGATAGAGACAGAGACAGAGACAGAGAATGAGTGTGCAAAGACCTGGGAAAGGAAGAACAGAGGGAAAACAGCCATGGCGCGGAGCAGATGAAACACAACAACGATGCTTTCACATTGTTCAAGACCATTTGCGTTGCACCCAGCAAGGCAACATCATCATCCCGTATGCCTCATCCTGTGTGAGGAGCCTACAGAATTAGCTAGGGCTCTGCCTCTCCTGAGCTTCACCTTAAACCCCTTCTACCCCATTGACTTCCACCTGACTAATTCTAGCTCGTGATGCATCTACCAACTGCTACAGGTCCTCCAATCAGAGTTAGAATCCTACAGTGCCTGAGATGCTTAAGGCTTACCTGCAGCATTGCGTATACCACGTCCTATTGCGGTACACTGGTTTAAGAAGGAAGGAATTATTTTAGGGTCTGAAGGCAGCTTGCAGAACTTCTGAGAGCATGGACCATCCAGCATGTACTCAAACTCCACAGCAGCCATTGCCTGCCACTCAGCTCCTCTGGCATCACAGCCAGAATTCTAGAACTCCCGCAACCACCACCAGAGACAAACACCCCTCCGCCCTTCCCGCTCTAGGACTTGGTGGCCACCATATGATGGCATTTGTTTTTACCTTCTCACACCCCGTTCATGGGAGCTGGGTCACCTAGGGAACCTAGCTCCAGGGGAGACAAAAACACGAGATCTTTTTAATTTTGTAAAGATTTGTCTTAATTGTGTGATGGACAAACGTCTGTGACTATGTGCATGGGTGGACAGCTGCCCACAGAAGCCAGAGATGGCGTCAGATCGTCTGGAGCTGGAGCCACAGGTGGTTGTGAGCTGGGTTCCTGGAAAAGCATGCCTGCATTCTGAAGAATGTATAGGCTTTGAGGTTCCTCAAGCTTCCTTGCCTATCCTGCCCTTCTTTTCGGCACAGGATCCTGCGTCACTCCCTGGCACCCGCAAGGCACTCACACCCGTCTGTAACTCCAGTTCCAGAAGATCTGACACTTGCTTCTGGCTTCTGTGGGCACCACACACATGTGGCTCATGTACATTCGGGTAACCCACACACACACACACACACACACAAATAATAAAATAAAATGCTTTATTTAAAAAGGCGGTGGAAGAATAGTTCAGAGTAAGGAAAAGAAAACAGGAGCCAGACCGTGATGTGATTCATTGACATTGATCCTAAGGCCTCACTAATGCCTCGGCCCACAATCCACTACTGAACCATTCCCCAAACCCAGTATGGATATGTTGGAACACGGTCCAAAAACGGAGTTATGCGAGAATTCTGAGTGTTTGTGAGAAAACTTCAAGAAAACAGTAGTCTTGTGAACTGAGTTTCTTTAAAACCCAGAATTGTGCTAGGCAAGTGTTTTCCCACTCCTCCCCAGTGTAGTAGACAGGAGTGAGTTCACTTCAGCTGTTGTTGCTCCATGCCTTTATGGCAAAACATGTTTTTGCCACATTCGACTAGTCCTTGTGATCGCACACATTACTCACGTGACCTTTCTTCCTCACCACGATGGTCATAGACTAACCCTCTGAAACTATAAGCAAACCCCCAATAAGTGATTTCTTTTCTCTGTATTCTTGGTCATGGTTTGCCTTCACAGCAATAGGACGGGGACTGAGACAGAAACCCCAGGAAATGGACACTTAGGTCTATTGCCGAGCAACTTTCCAGACCCGCGGTACATTCCCATCCATTTGCACGGTGTGGGAGGGAGTTCTAGCTCCTCCACCTCCTCTAGTACTGGTCACCCCTTCAACTTCAGCCATTCTGACACGTGTAATGGAATCCCATTATAGCTTCCATTTTTTTCCCTGGAGATTAATAACGATTAACACCTTTGAAAAACTTCTAATTGCGTTTGGGGATTTTTTTTCCCCCACTAATATCAGCCTTTAGGCAGGCGACTGAAATGATTAGCCATTTAAATAAATCCCTCTCAGGTTGCTCTGCCGAGAACTGGCCATGGGGAGCCTGGCAGAAGCCAAGGGCTCATTTAGAAGACTCTGGTATTGGCTCCAGCAGGAGATAGAGGAGGCGGCTTGGATTTGTGGTAAAGGAGTTAAAGAGAAGCAAGAGACTAAAGCCATATTTTGGAGGAAGCCTACCAAGGGTATCCACTGACTGATTTGGGCGGGTGGGGGGGCGAACCAAAGATGACCCGAGCAGCCAAACCAGGCAGTGCGGTACATTGCCCACTAGGTAGAAACGCCGGCCGGAGCGGGTGCATTGAGTTAGCAGGAACGTAACAGGAGATGAGAGATTAGGCTGAATCATACCCTAGCAAACCGTGCCAAGACCAAAATAAAACATAAAAAAAAATAAATTCTAGTCACAACCTGGGTTCAAAGAAACCGCTGGGCACTCAGAGAACCACAATGGCTTTGACCCGCTCCCCTCCCCGCTTCCAAATGAGTTCAGTGGCCCTGTGCAGTTGGCCTTTGCCGGCGAAACTGACATGGTCTCCTTTAGCACGAACGGTGCTAGGTTTGGTTTTGTTTTATTTTTCCTTCTTCCAAGAATAATTTGTCTCCACACAACGAAATGAAAAACAACATCCAGAAATTTAAAATTAGATTAGTTTGGAAATTACTGGCATTTTTCTTCTGCGTAAGGTCACTCTGCCCTTGCAGGCCAGTGCTGGGCAAGCGACACATTTCTTTTTTCCTTCCCACACATTGCTTTATTTTCGTGCGTTGCAAAGCCAAACTCCCGTATTTCAAACATGTAGCACATATGGTAAATAGTTTTATCCTCATTTAAAACTTCGACTTTTTTGTTCTTCGAGCTATGTTATTATGTAAAAAGGTGGCATGCCGGCGTGCTGGTTTACTGGGGCATTTCTACACAAGGAAACAAAATTCCGCCCCTGCAGAAATAAAGAGCTGACTCTTCCACTTGCGACAGTGCTCGGCGGCCTGCTGTGTTGGTTTGTGTGGTGCTTTTCAGTTCTCAAACCAGTGATAACACTACATAAAAGAACTTCATCGCTAATAACAGCTTGCTATAGATAGTCCCGGTGCGAAAGCCCAATCCCATGAGCTATGCCCTATTATTATCTCCATTGGCCATATCAGAAAACCAAGTTCAGAAAAGCTGGCCCGGGATCACTCAGCTGGGACGCATCAGAGTCAAGATCAAAACCTAGGTTTATCTCAAACTAAAAACTAAAGCTCTTAATGGTTTCCCAGCCAAAGGAGTGCAGGGTCACATTAAGTGTGTGTTCAAGAGCCAGCCCCATCCACCGACTGGCTGTGTGGCCTTTGGTGGTTTCCTCTGGGAACTTCCAGGGTCTATTAGATTGGACTGGGGCTTTCCTTCTTGCCGTGGTACCTAACTCATTGAGTACTATAAGAATGAACTGGAATTAATTAATTGGAAACATGCTTAGGTTCTGCTCTGAAAGTGTTATCGATCTCTTTTTAGAAGTTGCTTTTTTGCAATATATCCCATACGATTACAAAATTAGAGTTAGCCATTGCTAATTTACTCTCTTGTTTCCCTACATCCCTGGGCTTTGTGCATGCTAGGTTAGTGACCTGCCGCTGAGCTATACACCCCAGCCCAATTTCAAAACATCTCTGTGATGGCCCTCCGTGGTTGTCAATTTGACACAACCAGGAAGAAAAAAACCTCAATAGAAGACTCACCTGGTTGTCACAACTAGGAAGAAAGAACCTCAGCTGAAGACTCACCTTTGCCAGACTGGCTTGGGACATGTCTGTGGGGTATTTCGTTGATTATTGTAGTAGGGCCCAGCCCACTGCGGGTGGTGCCATCCCTGGGCTTGTTGGCCCAGATTGTTAGTTAAGCAAGTCAGCAAGCAGCACTCTTCTACAGCCTCTGCTTTAATTCCTGCCTCCAGGTTTGTGTCGTATAGCTTTATGCCAACTTGACACAACCTCAGGGGAGGAGGGAACCTCAGTTGAGGAGATGCTTCCATCAGACTGGCCTCTAGGTAAGCCGGTACGGATTTTCTTAAGTAGTGATGAATGTGGGATGGCTGGGTCGGTCCATTGTGAGTGGTGTCATCCTGAGCTGCAGCTCCTAGGTTCTATACGAAAGCGGGCTGAGCAAGCCATGCAGAACAGGCCAGTAGGAAGCACCCCTCTGCTCTGCATCAGCTCCTGCCTCCAGGTTCCTGCCCTATGTGAGTCATTACAGTTTGAAGAAGAACTGTTAAAAAAAAAAAAAAAGACTGAGGAAAATCAACCCTTTCCTCCTCAAGTTGCTTTTGGTCATGGAGTTTCATCACACCTGTTGCTATTATTAATTCCAGGAATATATTAAAGAGTAGCGGAGAGGACGCATCCCTGCAACACTCCTACAATTGTCTTAAACTGGTCACTTAGTTCTCCACAGGCTTTGACTGGTGCAAAGCTATCTTTCTAGGCATTTTCTAGTATTCTTAGGATTTTCTCTGAATACCTGTAGAGCCTCATTGTTTCCCAAAGTCCTTCCCTCTAAATGCTATTGAATGCCTTCCTGAAGTCGATGTAACAGACATTTAATTTTTTTCCAATTCTTCGTATTTTTCTGCCCACTTGCCTCAAAGAAAAGATCTGATCAATTGTGCTCCTGTTAGCCCTGAATCCATGCTGGGCCTCTGCTAGGATTTCCTCTGTTCTGCCCTTGGTCCTTTGCAGGATAATGGAGGAGAAGATCTTGCTGCTATGGAACAACAAATTAATGCCCTTGTAATCTGAGCAGTCCAGCTTGTCCTTCCTTGTGTTTCTATGAGCAGATAGGCATGCAGACAGGTGGTGTGTGAATCAATAACTTGCATTTTGCCGATGATACAGCACTACTTGCTGAAAGTCCAAATGAGCTGCAGGTCATGACAGAGTGGTAGAAGTCAGTGAAAACCTTGGTATGAAAGTAAGCATCAAGAAAACTGAGATACAACACATGGGAAGGGTGCACAAGGATTTTAACATTGTAATAAAGAATGAGAACCACAAGCAAACAGTCAACTTTGTCTAACCTATATTGGCAATTTGTCAGTAACTTTCTTCTGTGTCCTGTAGAATGTTTGGCAGAATCTTTCCTAAAGCAGGAACCCCATAGGACCACCTCACCTTCTTTAGGCAACTTCAGCAGTCATTTTTCTGTGGGTCCTGCATGTCCAGATCATATAGCATAATATCAAACAGTCCAGGCAAGAGTAGTTTCTTGCCCAAATGGCTAATCAACTCCATAAGGAGCCTATTTGATGCCCATCTTCCTCTTGAAGTAAATTGGTACTGCCAGGAGCAGATGTGTCTCATTGTCAGAAAAAGTCTAAGTTCTTAAAACATTTAAATGCCGTGTTCTATTAGCCTTTGAAAGTTTTGGAGAATACCTATCCATCTGAAATATAGCTCTGTACATCCAAAAAACCTAACTAACATGACTACAAGCTTGACTTTTATAGGCAACTATCTATTAACCTGTATTTCTTAATTATACATTACATTTTAAAATGAGCTACATAAACCCAATACCTTAATCAAAAGCAGAAATTTACATATAGCAAAATTGACCTTGAATTTGTGTCAATAGACCAATATTCATACCAATGCAAAGTATATATCTTTATATCATATCTCCTTTAAATGTAAACAAATATTTAAAAGCAATTACTTAGGAAATTGAGATGTAGTTCTCTCCAAACAGCTTCCTGCTTTTTGTTGGGCAAAGCATTTTCTTTTGGAGGGTTCATGGAGACCTTTCAGAAGTCTCGGTCCATCAAACCACGTTATTCTTGAAGGAATCCACAGGTTCTCACCTTCTGTGGAAATAAAAGCAGGACCTCTTTTCCAAAGCAACACAGTGTTAGACCCAAATTTTGAAGTCAAGATACCTTTGTTGGTTTAACTTGGCAGCACCCAGAATCAAATGTCTCTCTGCAGTCAAAAAATTCAAAGGATACACAATAATATACATAAACCAGAATCTCTATGCATATTCCATTTTAACGTGGATTATTTTTCTTACTCTATTACTTTTTATACAAGCTTAATATCTATTTTATGATCTTTACTCCTTTAATCTATGACTGTCTGTACTCTTTTATATTACTTTTACAGTCCTTTGACTTTTTCTTCTCTCTCCCAAGCCTGCATACGTTTATTTACCTTGTGATCCATTTAGAAGTCTTTTTTTTTTTTTTTAATCTGAATCTGTCTTTATTGCTTTTCTGTAATCCTTTTCTGATCAGCACCACTTCTTAAAATGCTAAGCAGTGTGGCTAGGACTAAGGCTGTTTTGCCTTTTGGCTCTGCCCAGTCCAGCATGGTGGAGGCATGTTCAGCACCTCTGCAAGCCATGCACACCATTCCAGTTCCAGGTGTGCAGTGGCTCTATCAGTTTGTAACACTCTGCTCACAAACCCCGTTTAAATGCTCGACCCACTGAAAAAGCCTGAGTTCAGGCTGCGAGCACAGACCAGGAAGCTGTTGTTTCTTATGCTGAGTCAGTAAGCCTTCCGTTAAAGGGGCCACAGCAAACAGAGCCTATCTGAAAAAATGTAGCTACTAAGAAGCTCTAATTGACTCCCATTTCTGTGGATCTAGAAGCACTCTTTCTTTCCCCATAAGTATATTTTAGGTCTTATGTGGATCCATGCCCCAGATAGTGGGTGCTATTCTGTCGATAGAGGCTGCTCATGCATTTCCTGGCTATCCAGACCCAAAATAATCACACACAACTATAATAATTAAATCACGGCATGGTTAATCACTTAGCATATTGCTAGCTAGTCCTTATATCTTAAATTAACCCATTTCTATTAATCTGTGTATCACCATGTGGTTGTAGTCTACTGGTAAGGTTCCATTCGGTGTCCAGCATCTGTCTCCTGCAGGGGCTACATGGTTTCTCACTGACTCCACCTACTTTCTCCCAGCATTCAGTTTAGTTTTCCCATCTAGCTCTATTCTTCCTACCACAGGCCAAAGGAACTTCTTTATTCATTAACCAATAAAAGCAACACATAAACAGAAGGACCTCCCATACCAGATATCTGGGCCTTAAGTTCCTTCCTTCACTTCTTTAGATGGCAAACTCTACCCTGCAAGCAGAAATCAACCCTTTCTTCTTCCATGCTTTTGCTAGTGGTATTTTTCACTGCAACTGGAACCAATGTAGAACATTTTCTTAGTTCAGAAAAATAAACCCGGCATCCACTGATCTCTTCTCCTCCCCAATTCTCTCATAGGCAACTACTGGTTTACTCTTCATCACTGTAGACCTTCACATCTATGACAATCTCTACATGTTCCACACTCACAGAATCATATAACATGGTACATATTGTTGCTGACTCATTAGAGTTAACATTTCAAAGTTCATTCATATTGTAGCATATGCTAATATTACATTTCTTTTGTTGTTGTTTATATTTGGATTTTGTTTGGAGGTGTTTGTGGACCATTTTTTGTTTTATTTTGCTTTTTTAAACAGAATCTATGTTGCCTTGACTGGCCTAGAAACTCACTATGTAGACCAGGCTGTCCTGGAACTTGCAACAACCCTCCTGCCTCTGTCTCCTGAGTACTGGAATTACAGGAGAATGCCATCACACTTGACATCAACATTTCATTTCTTTTTATTGCCAAATAATGCTGCATTATGTAGGCATACATAATAGTCTATGCATAATGCATAGTGGTCTATTTGTCCATTCATCAGTTTGTGGGTATGGAAGTATTTCCAATTTTTGAGTATTAATAAGATACTATGAACACTTGTGTATATGTTTTGGTGTGGACATGGACATACTTTTCATTCCCTTTGGGAATGTAATGAGGAATACATAGAGTTGCATCTATTATTTGTCACGGCCTCCTTCTATATCTCTGAATGTGTAGACATATGATTCTCACATATAAACACACATGGCTTAGTGTTTACCTACTGAATGACCTAATAAGGAAAATATCCTTCCTATCCCACATTACCAATGAGACCGAGAGGTTCGACTGACAGTTTTTTGCCCTCAGCGTTGTTAGTGCCTTTTCAGTGTGTGATCCCTGACTGATTTCCTGGCCAGCCCCATTTATCAGAAAAAGCCTTGCTTGGATCCCACAGGAGGGCCAGCGCCTTGCTCTGTGCTTTTCCATGGTGTTCTGAGCAATGCTTCATCATTGCCCATTGACTTTCTACTCTGCTTACCCACTAGAGCGGCCGACCAGACCAGGACCCTTGGGTAGCATCACTGTCTTTCTCAGCCCCAGATTCCATGCTAAGCACACATTTTGGCAATGGTGTTGTTCATTATATGTGGCTGGGTGTTTAAGAAAGAAGGAGGAGCTTGTGGGAATAAAGATACTTGCTGAGAAAGCCTGGTGCCTCGAGTTTGCTATCCGGGATCTATACATAAAAGCATATGCAGTGGTGTACATCTGGAGTCCCAGGACCTCACTGTTAGATGGGAGGAGACTGAAGAATTTCCCAGAAGCTCTCAGGCCAACTAAAATATAACACACAGCAAGGACAACACCAGAAATCGGAGAGATCCTGTCTCAAGGCAAAAAGTGAAAGTCAGCTTCTGAAAGTTGTTCTCTGACTGCCAACACGCTCACTGTGGCAACTGTACACACGTTTTGCTTTGTTTTAATTAAAAGTAAAAGGGGATGGTCCAGGGACATGTTAAGAAAGGAACATATTGGAAACTGGCAACCACTTTCAGTCACATCACAGCCTCCACCTGCATGACCGAAATAGAAAAGACAGGTAGTAATTACACGTATTGATTTCTTTAAAAAAAAATTTTATTTTAAGGCCCAGGGTTTGGAACCTAGGACCTTTTCTATGCAATGCTCTATTGCTAAGTTACACCCCCAACCCAAGTCACTCCACACCAACTGTATGCTACTAGTTTCTTGGGAAAGTGGCCTCAAAGAGCCAACGTAATGCCAAGGATGCCTTCAATGGTTTATAAGGCACATTTTAAACATGCATTTTTTATTTATGTTCAACTATAACATAATGGAATGAGTATGGCAAAGTTATAAAATCCATGATATTGGGGATTTTATTTTCAAGTTTTTGTTTATCTTGTTTTATGTGTATGAATGTTTTGCCTGCATATATATGTGTGTGTATGACATACGTGCCTGGTGCCCATGGAGATCAGAAGAGGGTGTCAAATCCCCTGGAACTGAAGTTATGAATCTCCTCAGCCTCATGATCTTATTTTTATGAGTGGATTAAAGGTCTTCTCTTTATTCAGTTAAAATGATTCAAAATATGTATCAAATAAATAAAAGTACAGATGGAACATAGATATAGGGAATATTATATTCATAATACAAAATAATTCAAGTTTTATCTCACTAAAGATTTTTAAAATATGAAAAGCTCTAAGCGCAAAGTGTATGCTATTGAGCAGTGTGTCTCCACGGTGGCAAGGCCTGTGAAGGGCCAGAGATACTGTAATACAGGTTTTAAGGCAGCAGCACATCTTGGGGTGGCTCTGAGACCTCGTATTTCAAACAAGCATGCAAAGAATGCTGACGCGGCTGAGCCCAAGTCACACTTGGACTATCCGAGTTTACATCACAAATGTAGTTTAAGGGAATTGTATTACTTCCGTATACTAGTGTTTGGGTTCATTTCTGCACTCAGAATGTACTTTTCTAATGATGTGATATCGGTCTCTCTGTCTCGATCTCTCTACTTCTGTGTGCGTGCGCATGTACGTGTGTATGTGTGTGCACGCGCGCGTGTGTGTGTGTGTGTGTGTGTGCGCGCGTTTGTGTATGTGATTGATGGGGATAGAACACGGTGTCAGAGTTCCCTGAAGTTGGAGTTACAAGTAGTTGACAACCACCAACTTGGGTGCTGGGAACAAAACTCTGGTCCTCGGCAAGAGCAGCCAGTGCTCTGAACCCAGTGAACCGTCTCCTCAATCTCTCTTCCAGGTATCTTATAGACATTCAACCTACCACCATTCGCCAAAATTATGGGGGAAAGAATTCCGCTTTAAACACTTTCCAACCAGAATTACTAATAGTTCACCCTTTCGTCACGACTCTCCAGCTTCTCCGTGTGATAAGACACACAGCAGAGCAGAAGCGCTGTTATCTGGCATTTTATTTCCGTTCTTTGTATAAAAGCAAAGCAATCAAGGCAGAGGGCCCTAAAGGATTGCTTTTGCGTGGGCCAGTGCCGGCTCTCAGCATTTGCTCTGTTCCCATGTCCTGTCTGTGACCTCATTGTGAGACAGAAAATAATCTGATCCGGGGATCAAAGCCTGAAATGTAGTCTCATTTCCCCACATTCAAAACAAAACAACTCTGGGCAAAGGATTCATTCCTCTCCCATGGTTATGGGGGAAAAAAAAGAATTACAAAACTCAAACCCACTCTGGAACTAAAATATATATTCATAAAGAAAATAACAATTATCAATGATTAAAAAAATAAACACTCATGCATGTTTGTGTACATAAACTCACAGCTCATAGTCATATGTATACAGATGTGAGCAGTTATAACAGATTCAGCTCCCTGCAGGGGAATTAAGATGCTAATACCAATAATTCACTTCCACATGTGAGTTAACTATTTTACCTTTATGTGGTTCTTGTTTTCGTAAGGATTCCAAAATGTCTAGTTAAGAATAGAGCCAAGAAGAGGTAGGGAGCAGGGATAGAGGTCTTCTGTTGCCAGTCACAGGGTGACAAAATCCTTCACCCGACTGAACTGCAGATTTCAAAGACCTAAGGGGCGAGCGCTCCATCTGCCTGCTCAGTTGGATCCGTTTTGTTTCGCTTCATCAGGAAATGCCCATCTCATCTGCGTATCTGGCATCCCTTGAAAAATCAGGCCTGGCAACACTGGGCACGGATTCCTGCTTTAGCTGCAGTTCCTAGCCCCTGAGGACAGCTATCCCAGCCGACTTCTCCAGCGGGCTTCACTCGGCTCGTCTGGCCCCGGAGGCCAGAATTTAGAATGGTTCATTTATAAGTTGGGTTTCCGAACAGCCAACATTCATTGTCCTCATTACTAGCCTGTGGAAAATCTGGCCAAGCAAGTCCGTTGGAACCCTGGGAAGCAGTTTCCTCTCAGCAAAGTGACAGCAGCTGGCTCACACTGAAGTATTCATTGGGTGTGTGGGAGCTGGGTGTAGCCTCCTTTAAAGGCTTCACGTTGCTCAGGCGTGCAAGGGACAAATCCTCTGTATCCACTCCACGCCCCAGCTCTGCCCAACTGGGCAGCTGCTCTTCAGTTCGGAG
This sequence comes from Myodes glareolus, assembly GCF_982192425.1. Lineage (NCBI taxonomy): Eukaryota > Metazoa > Chordata > Mammalia > Rodentia > Cricetidae > Myodes > Myodes glareolus. The sequence goes on along the minus strand of NC_142045.1, from coordinate 21,878,194 downwards.
ACTCTTGGCTCATTTCCCGGGAGACTTGTTTAAAGCACCGAGAAGGGCACCAGCGGTGGTCTGGTTTGCAAGACTAGTCCCCTGGTCAGGATGCTAGTGGTTACAGCTGAACTTCCCCTGAGCCAGAGGGTCAAAAGAATGAACAGGACATATGGTGGGGAGAGATCATATCTAGAGAATCAAGTTATTCCTTATAAGGTAACAGATGCTTCCTCAGGTGCATCTTAGAGGTGAGGACCATTCCAGTCATCAAAGCTTTTATTTATTCAACAAATATTTATTAGTTACTAACTTTGTGTCATACATTGTATTGAGCCAGACACACAGTAATAACTAGGATTTCCCCCTGCCCTGGAGAAGTTCATAGTGGAGGTAATTATCTACGTACTCTGCTGCAACAGCAACACGAGAAGGGATTGGCGTCCGTTTAGAGGCGGGAGGAGTAAAGACCAGGTCTTCAGAATCATCCAGGAGACTCTACAGGATTCTCCCTGCTTCCCTCCTCTGCCTTCAAATACACAAAACAGATTTTATTCTGATGTCCCACCCCAACCCCCAAAGCTACCTACATTAAGAAGATATACCATCGACAAGTGAGAGCCTGCAGGACATCATCCAGAGCCTGTGGTAACAGAGATAGTGGGGGTACGCCCAGCCTGGGCTCCATTGAGCTGGAGAGGGGCCGCTACTTCTCACCTGAAAATTAGAATTATTTTAAATATTTTTTGAAAGTGAGAATTCAAAAACAGTTTAAAGCCCAATATGGATAAACAAAAAACGATTGCAAGTCGGTTCCCAGGCTATGATCTCCAGAAGGCCCGGGACCCAACTCCATAATCTTTAAAATAAACTCGCACTATGAAGGGAGCCGCTTGGGGTGTGATCTTCCCAGGAAGTCTCACTGAACACTTACGTCTTTTGAAAAATTTAATACATTGAAGTTCTCGGACTTCCTGCATATCTCTTTTCTCTTCTCACCCCACCCCTCTCTCCGCAGAGTAGAATCTGAGCACATTCTTAGAGAGGAATCTTTTAAAGACGTAAGGGATTGAGATACAGTTTGTTCCTCCTGAATCTGATTCCCCGCGATTCAGATTCTCGTCACTTCGGCTGCACATGGCAAGCCTTCCCTAGCACTTGGCGTTTTCCTCCAGACTGGTTTGGCTGAGATGCCTTATCTTTCAATGCCCGCGAAGACTTCGTTTTCTGTTCCTCACAGGTGTCCTCCTTGCCCTGCCCCCAGACTGAGCCAACCACATGAAAGGTTTTGTTTTGATTTCCCATCTCTTTGCTCCCCACACCTCTTCCTTTCTAGCCAGCTGCAGCTGAAGAGAAACACATGAGCTGAGAGTGTACAGCCTCCGTGGCTTTTGATTCTGCTCTGAGAAAATATTGCCATTCTTTAATTATTTTACTGCAATTTCTCCTCTCATTAGGACCCAATTTATGCACAATCGGTTGAATTAATTTTAATTAGCGGCCTTGGATTCCGAAGTTTCCTGAGCAACATTACAGAAGGGGCTTCAGCTTTCATAATGTCTCCCATCCTGTAAATACATCTCTTTAGAGTGTACTCTACAAAGCAAAGGAGGCAGGCCAGTGCCTCTAACACAATATGTGTATTTAAAGTCTTCTAATATGTTGATATGCCTTGAGTAAAACTTCCCTTTGGCTTCTCTAAACCCTTCCTCCCTCACTCTTTAAAATGACATCACCAGTTCTGAGCCTCCTCTGGAAACGCTTGGTCCCTCGGGAACATAAGGAATGTTTCGTCCTGGTGTTTTCAGCTGAAGCCTTAAGAGTTATTAATGCCTAAATGTGATCTAATTTTCTGAGAATGAGCAAAGTGATAATTTATAGGGCCCAAGACAATAATAGCAGCTGGCATTTCTTAATTGCTTGTTATATGACAGCCTTGTTCAGGTCACTCTGCCTCTGCCAGCTAATTTACCTATTATTGTCCCATCCTAAAGTGGCACAGCTGAGGCCCTGGGGACGGGGACACTGAGGCTCGCCTGAGTTCCCGCGGCGGCGACGGGGCAAATACTTGCACCAAAGGCCTCTGGCCCGGGAGTCTGTTGCCTTACCCCATGGACTGACAGCCTCGAAGCTGGAGGAAAAAGAACGCAGAGATGAGGGTAAACCTGGTGAGTTTCCCTTGCAAGCCTGCTTTGAGTACCTCCAGTTCTTTCTTTCATCCAAAATGCTTCATTTGTAAATCCAACAGGCTGTTTACCGGGGCGCCTCGGCAGCTCATTATTTAAATGTATTCTCAGTTCCTTGGAAGGAAGGCTACATAAATATTGCAGAAGCATTTGAAAAATATATGAAACGAGCTCACCTGAATATAATGGTCTGATTTCTCACAATAAATAAATAAACGGGGCTGATTTTCTCTCTGGCCGTGTCCCTCTTCATTGTCCTAGGATCCAGGCAGCGGGGTCAGACTCTGGGCCAGGTAGGCACCATCCCACCCCACCCCCACCTCACGTCACCTCACCCTACCCCAGGCCTCAGGAAACGGCCTCCTGATTTTTCTACAATTCTAAGTCCTTAAAGAACATTAGGAAGAAGCAGAGCAATTCATAAACGGCGGTGCACGCACCCAGCAGCGTGCTTTTGAGCGACGGAAAAGATGAACGAGTGGAGTCTATGTGCCTGACGGATGAATTCCCCAAGTGCCGAAAGCGAAAGACGAGGCACCAAAAGGAGCGAGGGTGGTATAATTTTACTCATAAACTGGTTAAGAGCAGGCAAAGCCTAGAGGGACCAGGTTTGACACGGGCAAGCTTACAGAGGGGGGCGAGGGGCGGCAAGGGGGGATATTATTCATTGATTGAGTTCAGGCGTGGTGACACACGGGTCTGTGTGTGTGTCGGAACCATAAGGTGCACCAACGGTTGCACGAGTATGTAGAAGATTGTTCAGCTGAAATAGGAACAGTGGGATTTGAGGCCAGCTCAGAAGCTAAGAGGCCTGGACTCAACTCAGTAAGCCAGAGGCCAGGGGAAGTGGTGCTCAGTCAGGGTCATTCACTACCGAGGGAGCCCTGGAGCTGAGGCAAGGCAGAAATCAGGGAGGCAGATGGTCTTGAAAGTTCCTCACCTGAGGGGGGAAAAAAAATCTACCTTCTGCTTCTAGGGGCTTGGTAAGCATTCACTACCTGTAAATACGGAGTTCACCATGGGACAAAAGAGGGCAAAGGCGACCACATGCAGCGGCTCTCCCACACTCAGCAAGCTGATAATTTTAAATTGACTTCACCCCTGGAAGCTCAGATGACCCATGGGTTTCCCAGGCAGGCCTGGTCCTTGCTTGTTTCAGCTTCTTATACTTTTCTGCCCTCAAGTCCCCTCATTGCTGTGGTTTCCTTCTCTGGGTCACAGTATTGGCAGGGAGGCAGATGAAGAGGTCCTTGCCAGCCATCCTGACCTAAGTAGCATACAGGTCACAAGGTCAGCTCCACGGAGTGAATATTCTGTCTCAAGCATACTGTCAAAACTCAGGAAGTGTTCCATATTAAAAATGAGTATCACGGATTTGGAGGTTAGCATTTTAAAGATGGAGTCGGGCCTAGATGATTTTCAGAACTTTGTTTTTATTTATTATTGTATGTATGTGGTGTGTGGGTGTGTGGGTGTGCCTGTGTCGTGATGTTCACGCGGAGATCAGAGGATCACTTCGTGGGGCTGACTCTCTCCTTCCATTTGTATGCGAATTCTGAGAATCAAACTCAGCTCTTCAGCCTTGTGCCACGGTTATTTACCCTCCGAGTCATCTCCTGGGCCCGGCAATAAGCATGTCAAAGCCAAAACTATTTACGAAGCATTTATCTATGCACTTCAAATATGTATACATAGAGTAAGAACAGTAAGGTGGGCTCCTTTCTGATGTGAACTTCTTTTGGTATGGTCCTGTGTTCTCACCAGACCTGCTAAAGTGTTCATTTGCAAGCCCACAGGTGAATGAGAATGTTTAGATTACAGCCAGTAAATTTCAACAGGGGAAGATTTAGGAACTGAATGTGTCTATATGGGGGTGGGGGTGGGAGAGGTGTGCGCAAGCATTTGTGTGCATGTATGTGTCCGAGTGCATGTGTTTGTGTATGTGATGTGTACATACATGTGGAGGGGTTGTGTGCATGTGTGTATATGGGTATGGTGTGGTGTGTGTATATATGCATGTATGTACTTGTGTTTCTGGTATTGGGGTGTACATGATATGTGTATGTATGTCTGTAGTATGGTACACATGTGTGTGTATATATATATGTTCATGTGTTTATTGTATGTGTTATAGAGTGTATATGTGCATGTGTTGTATGTACATACATGAATGTATGAATGTGTGCATGTATGTATTTGATATGTGGGGTGTGGGGTATGATATGTGTATATGATATATATGTGTGTGTATGTGTGTGTGTGAATGTGTGTGTTGTATGTGTGTGTGGTGTGGATGTGTATAACTGTGTGTAAAATGTTTATGTGTGTGCATATGTATGTGTATGTATGTGTGCAAACATGCAAGTATGAGTACATATGTATGTGGTATGTGGGTATGCATGTGTGAGATGTATGTTGGTAAGTGTGGATGTGCATGAATGTGTGTGGTATTTATGTATGTTTATACATATGCATGCATTAATGTGTGTTTGGTGTATATGAGAGAGTGTATGGATGTGTATGCTTGCATATGTCTATGTCTGTATGTGCATTTGTGTGCATTTATCTGTATGTATGTGTGTGGAATGGATATATGCATGTGTACACATGTGTTTATTTATATGCACGTGTATGTAGTGTGTGTCCATGTGTGCATGCATATTAATTGCGTGTGCATGCATGTGTGCAATATGTGAGTATTATATATATTCGTGTGTATACAGGCATGTGTGCACATGTATGTGTGCAATATGTGAGTATTATATATGTATTCGTGTGTATACATGCATGTATGCACATATGTGTATGTGGTGTGTGTCCATACATGTTTGTTTGTTTGTGTGCACATGTGTGTGCATATGTTTGTGTGTGGTATATATGTGTCTATGTATGTAGGGTGAATATGTGGTATGCGTATGGCATGTGTGGTAAGGATGTATTGTGTATATGCATATGTGCATGTACGTGTGGCATACATGTTCCAGTATGTGTGTTCATTCATGTGTGTGCACATTCACTTGTGGGATACAGTTTGCAAGGAGGTTAGCTGGTGCTTCTTTTTGCAGCTGCAAAGCAAGGTGTAACTCAGTCAGTAAATCCTGGTCTTGAAAGTGAGCTCCATTCAGGCTAATGAACTGGCACAAATCACACTGTTGCTACAGATTACTTATTAAACATTCTTTCAATTACAGATAAAGTGTGCCTTTTTAAAAAGTAAACATCCTAGTAGGATCTTATTCTAACAATTAGAAGGGAGGAATAAAGAGTATTTCAAAAGATATAAATCTAAGAGAAAGAACATTTAGGGATCAAGACAACTATGAGTTGCAAAGTCAAGACGATGGGGGCGGGGCCACTGCTCAGCTTGAGAAAGAAAGAAACGTCTGAGGAGTGGAGTCTCCGCGTGCACAGGCAGCAGCTGACGCCGTCAGGCTGGGATGACTTGGTCATTGGTGAGCTGCCATCAGTCAAAGTGAGGCTGGAAAACAGCTTGGATACCTGGAATAGTGCTTTTCTTTGTTTAAAAAAATTACTGCTAAAATTACACTGAAAATATTAGAAAAATATAAATAAGGACATTTGCATGACTGTTTATTATTGATTGACTCGCTCTAATTCTCACCCTGTTCACAATAAGCTTCATCTACAAAAATAGACAACTGACTCTCAAGCCATGACTTACCATTTTTTAAACTATAGTAAAATATTACTTATTTAGATTATTAAGTATTAGCATCCCCTTCACTGTGCCCCAGATAGGACTATTCTATTCACTTTACCCTGGTTCTGAGGACCTGGCAAATAGTGGTTTCCTTTCAGAGTAGAAGATGAGAAAGTTTGAATGTAAAACAAGTAAAGTTATGCAAAATCAACTAACTAAACCAAAATAAAGCTCCATCTGCATTATGTTTATAGAATTCTTCTATATGGCTGCTTTGTATTCTACACAGAACATTTCTGTGAGTGTCAGAGAAATTGGAAGCCACAGTATTTTCTAGTCTTAGATGGAGTGTGTTGACAGAGGTTTCTGTCCTGCCTGGTCCCACAGCCATTTAGTCCCAAAGAAAACACACAGAGGCCTATATTAATTATAAACCGATTGAACTATTGGCCCAGGATTCTTATTAACTCTTACATCTTAAATTAGCCCGTAATTTTTGTCTGTGTCAGTCACGTGGGTTGGTATCTTTTATTAGCAAGACATTTTTATTTTGTTTCCTCTGTGTCTGGGTTATGACTATAGACTAAACTTTTCCATTCCCCAGAATTCTCCTATTTTGGCTGCCCCACCTATACTTCCTGCCTGACTACTGACCATTCAGCGTTTTATTAAAACAATACAATATAAATGGCAGGGCACAAGACCATTGCCCCACAGCAGGAGTGGGCTGAGGCCCAAGACCCTCCTTGATTGAATGCTCATTCAGCACTTTGGGAGCAAACCTGTGGCACCAATATACCCAGATCCCAAAGTAGGGGTCGAACAAGTACCACATGGTGTGAACGCTGAGAATCTGGTAATCCTCACTTTTTTGTTCTTGTGCCCTCTAAGGTTCATATCTAAGGTTTATATTTTAGAACTACTTGGTGGGTTTTAAGCATAAGTTGTCATTCAAAAGCAGCTCAGAGATCCAAAGAAAACCACAGCCCAAAGATGAGGTCATGTTTTTTGTTGTTGTTGTTGGTTTTTTTTTTTTTAGCATATAAGTGATGGTTTGTCTGTCTTGTGATTGTTAAATGTTCATTTTCCAAATACTTTCCATTTGGAAAGATCATATCCGAGCTGTCCCATCTGCAAAAATGTACTGTACAGCATGCCATGTTCCAAGACGTTCTATGGGTTGCTGGTTCATTAACGGCCTTTGGGCATTTCCTTTTCCTAGTAAGGTATCATGAGTCAAATTCATTATCACTTCTAGGATCTACACAACTTCCTTCTAATGGAGCTAGAAGGATTTCCTGAGGTTCAGGTCTGAGATTGTCACCATCCAGATACCCATCACAAAATGGTCACAGCTGCTTGTAAATTCTGCAGACAGTTCTCAGGATGGCTAATGTGATATTTAATCACAACAACCCACAAACCATTACATTTTTTGGTGCTGGAATCCTTCCGACTCATCTATACAGTCGTTCGTCCTAGGACAAGTTTAGTTCTTGCCATGGGAATTTTAAACATCTTACAGTTTTGGAGTTAGTTGCTGCCATTTGGGAGTAATCGTGTCTATAAGTTGCTTCTATTTTTGCAAAATGTGTTCTTTGGTTATTATTGCTGTTGATTCCCAGAGGAATGGCACATTTTCTTGTCTCTCTATACTTTACCAGCCAAACTATTTGGTGTCACAAACAAATCAAATGAAGCAGAAAGGGAGGTCAGTTGATAGAGAGACTGCTTAGCATGCACAAAGCCTGGGTCCATTTCTCAGCACGACATACAATGTTGCATAAGCTGGGTGTGTGGTGCACACCTATAATCCCAACACTTGGGAAGAAGAGACGGGAGGGCCAGAAGTTCAAGACTATCTTTAGCTACAAAATGAGTTTGGTCTTAGCCTAGGACTAGAGATGCTGTCTCAAACAAACAACACAAATATATACTTATATGTATATATGCGTGTCTCATATAATAATCCACTAAGGAAGAAAAGTCAAGTCATAATGAATCCCCTAGAGCCAAAGAACTCCCCTTTATCTTCACTATAAAGAGACTATTTGAGATTCAAAACAAGCACAAACCTGAGGGCATGCTGGCAGGCATCTTTCTCTATGGTTGCCAAGAACAAGAGGTGAACCAAGTCTCTGATAAATATCTTCAAGGGTACACACTCATGCTGGACAACTGGAAAAGGACTACCCTGTCCTAGAAAGAACATAGCGCTCCATCAGTAATTTAGAGGCTTTTTTTTCCTTTGTGGTTGCCATACACTCTGGGTAGCTCAGTTGGCTGGAGCATTATGTACCAAATGCTCCCCAGGAAGGAACATGCCCGCCGTGCTCCAGCAGTGTCAAATCGAATTGCTCAGCATGCTCCAAGGAGCACAGTCTAGGGATGAACCCTGAAGAGCCACCCAGATGGGCGAGATGGGGCCACAGGGAAAGGTTGGTCAATGCTCTCCGAGAGTTAAGAGCCTATAAAGCCAATTACCTTTCTTTGTATTTGAGAAGAGGGTGGTGGAGGATGAGAGGTTGAAACCCAGGGCTATGCTAGGCAAGTGCTATGCCACCAAGCTGTGATGTATCTCCAGACTCTTTCCTCTGGGTTCTAGTACACTTTAAAATGCATGATGGAACATGCCTATAATCCCAGCTACTACAGAGACTGAGCGACCAGGATCACAAGTTAGAGGCCTGGTTAGGCTCTATAATGAATTCAAAACTAGCTTAATGAACTTAAAATGCCTAGTCTTAAAAGAAAAAAGAAGACACAACTCACCTTATAGATCAGTGGTAAAGGGTTTGCCTAGAATGTGTTAGCCCTGAGTTCAATCTCTAGTACTGCTGGATGGATAGATAGACAGAGAGATAGATAAAGATAGATGATAGATAGATAGATAGATAGATAGATAGATAGATAGATAGATAGATAGATAGATAGATATAATATTAAAGTTAGTGTGTATTAAAACTTACAATCTACCTACAGGTGCTTACAGTAAATAAAATTACAAGTTGAAAGTATTGTCATCCCACCAGCTATTCCATTGTATTGGAAACTGTGTCCACATTTGAGGCCATCTATGGTTAGCAAGCCCCAGCCAGAGGATGCCCACATTGCACGACTGACATGGGTCAGACCTTAAACAAGGTCTTTAAGAAGCATACGTTGAATGGAATTGGACACTCTTTAAACATAAATAGGAACTTATTTTTAACTTTGGCTCTTTCCTAAAATGCCTTGCCTGGTACTCAGCTACCCCCAGTTTTGCATTCACCCCACCCTTGACGGTCTAGCACAGTTCCATGTGTCATTTTTTAAATGAAGTCTGTGTAGCCCGATTAATGTAGCCAGTTTCCTCTGTACTCTGCACTCCTGTGCTTCGAGGCAGAGTCACACATTACAACTTAACACCGTATGTCCCCAAACCCCATTCTCACTCCAACTAGAGAAATCAAGGTCCTCGCAGGCAATACCCATGTCTCTACCCCCTTTTGCTGCCTCCGGTCTATGGACCTTAAATACTTCTAGAAGCCCATTGACATCCAGGTGACCACACCAATCCTCCTGCCACCATCCTGTCAGGGAGAATCTTCCATATGGAGCTGCTTCAGTTCAGATCTAGAAATTTCCCCAGGGTTCACGTGTTAGACTCCACCCCCAACTTAACACCATGGTGAGTGGAGGGTCCTTTAAGAGGTGGGGCCTGATCAGGTGTCTTCATTCAATCAGAGACCTTCCTTCAAAGGGTCAGTGGAGCCGCGGGACACGCCCACTTTCTTTCCCTTCCCACCGTGAGTGGGATAAGCAGTTTCATTCACTTTCCCACCGTGAATGGGATAAGCAGTTTTGCTCTTCCATATCTTTCCGTCGAAATACGCTGCTTCAACAGGTCCAAAACAAGAAAGCCAAGTGATCCTAGACTGAAACTTCCAAAACTCTGAGTCCAAATAAAACTCTCTCTCCTAAAAATTCATCCTAGCCTGGGTCTGGGAGGGAGCCCTGCTCTTGGCCATTGCTGGAAGAACCTGGGGTCCTTAGCCATGTAGGCTGGAGCATGCTTCCCAAGCTTGGAATGAAAGATGTCGGAAAGGGGTTGAGTTAGCGGCTGACATCCTTTGGGATCTCGGACTTACTTCCCTTAGGCTTCCGGGCCGTTTGATCTCAGAGTTGTTGACTTATGTCTCCTCCAGGCCTTTTTGTGTTAACGCTTTTAACTTCTGCGGACACAAATATTCAGATGTGTGTGGTACATGTGAAGGGTACACAAGCATATATGCCCCTATACATGTCAAAATGTTGCCAACAGTTATTTCCTCAATCACTGTCTCCCTTATATAGTGAGGCAAAGTCTCTCCCCTGGAGTCAGTAGTCACTGTCTCGGCTAGTCTGGTTGACCAGTTGTCTCTGAGGCTTCCTTGTCTCTATTTACCTCCCTTGCACTGGAATTATAGACAGGCCCGGCCATCTGGCTTACTTCCTCAAGCTTGCATGCCAAACCCTTCAATCACTCAGCCATCTCCCCAGGCCCCATTATGACCTTCTTGACAACGATCAGTTTCCTTAGGAACTTGGCATTCATACCGAGAGATCTGTATCTTTGAAAGCAGACTTTCTTGATGTCATTTCTGTGCTACTTTGATGAATAGCCTCTATGGTGTGACTCTTGGCTTTGGCTCTGTCTGCACTATAACCCACAGCTCCCCTATCCTTTCATATTGATAGTGTAGAGGTTGAATATATCCTGTGCTCTCCAGATGCCCTACAAAGCCCCCAGAACCCTCATTGGGAGTTGCCCTGCCCTTGCCAGAGATGCCCTTGCCCGAGATGCCCCTGCCCTCTGGGGAAAGGCTCTCACCTGCCTCAATTCCCCATTCACTGAATCAACTACCTGCTACCCAGTCTTCAGCCTTATAGGGATTTCTTTCCCTGCAAACCCATGGAATTATTTAAAGAAGCCAGTTATATCAGGAGTCAGGGTTACCTGGTTCCTACGAAGCCTGCTGCCCATAGCACATAGCACATGCTACCCTAAGTGCAACTCCCCTGTGATTTTGCATGCATGGGGAGGGGCCTTTATCCCTCCCTGAAACTACATATGTAACTAATAAACCACCACCAACCTCACCTCAGCTGTCCAGTCCTGGCTGCTCAGCCATCTCCTACGATTTCAAGCAGGAAAGTGCCTCTTCCCACAAAGGGTTGGGCAGCAGGCCACCAGCACAGCCAGCCTACGCACAGCTGCCTCTCAGATCTGCCTTTCTTACCTCTTTCCATCCTGTGACGGTCCTAACTAGGTAGGAGAGTGAGGATGGACAAATCTCTTTGTTCATGATTAGAGACCTGCTTTCCCCACAAATAATCCTTTAGCATGAATCATAACATTTTCTACTTCCTTCCCTGCCCCTTCTCTCTCTCTCTCTCTCTCTCTCTCTCTCTCTCTCTCTCTCTGTGTGTGTGTGTGTGTGTGTGTGTGTGTGTGTGTACGTGCGTGCATGCGCACGTGCATGCACGTGTTCCTTTATGCATGTGTAAAGGCCAGAGGTCAGTGTCACTCCTCAGCAGCTGTTCTCTCCACCGTGATTTTAAGCAGAATCCCTAACTAAGACATAAGCTCTGTTAAGTTAGGCTGATTGACAAACTCTAGGGCTTGGCCTGTCTCCTTCTCCCCAGCACTGAGGTTCCAGGCCCACACCACCACACCCAGTCTTTTTGAGTTCTGGGGATTTGAACTCAGGTCCTCATGCTTATACAACAAATACTACCAACTGAGCTATTTTCCCTGTCACGATTTTTGTAACCATTATTTCAAGGCAGCTTCCCTTATGATCACCACATGTATACACCAATAAAAGTAAGCAAAATGCCCTTGGGTCAAATCTGCTCTTAATTTCTGTGCAGTGTATCTGAGATTTGCACCGTAACTCATGGGGCTAGCTGAGGCAAATTGCAAGTGTTCAATTATGGGCGCAAATAGAGTTAGCCTCTATGGAGTCAAAGAGACTGAAAACAACCGAGCGCACGCAGGAGCGGAAGTTCCCCACAGAAGAGTTTCATCGACTGTGTCTTCAGTATCTCCCGGTTTGTAACCGAAAAACCAAACCTTTCCCAAACTTTGTGATTAATTGTAAAACTGTTTGTGACTCAGGGCAAGTTTCCCTTGTAATATTCTGTTATCATTGGTGCTCCTTGATCCAAGGAGACCGAGGCAAGTTTCGCTTCTCAGCAAGCGCTCTTGACTGTAGGCTAACTACAGCAGCCTGGCTCACTATGTAGCTGTTGCTGTCTTGGGACTTGTTAGGTAGACCAGGCTGGCCTCAACTCCCAGAGATCCTCTGCTTCCCCAGGGCTGGGATTAAAGGTGTGTGCCACCACACCCGGCCCCCAGCACACTGTCACACTCTTACAGACGGGGGACCTGTCACTTCTTCGATGGAGTGGCTGAGGGTGGGGTGCCTGGTTGGGGGTAGGGTGGGGGAGTGTGGGGTGGAGTCTAGGACTTTGGGTCAAGGAAGCCTGGGAGGAAGGTCAATAATAGCTTCGGTCTACTCCTCGAACCATTCCCAGGCCTGGCTGGGATGTAATGACATAGTCTGCAACCTCAGCTCTACACGAGGAAGACGGCAGGAGGCAAAAACTAGTGGAAAACGATCATTAAACAGTTCCAGAAAGCTCTAGATTATAAGCCAAGCGCAAAGCCCTTCTGAACGACTAATGAGCTGGGATCGGGCCGCACCCAGCCGCACTGCTACTCCTTCCAGAACGGCTGGCAGGATGAAACGCCCGGACGCTGGGACCTGCTGATCGTGCAATAATTATAAGTCTATTATCAGAGTCAAGGGTACACGCTCTGGGCGGAGAGTAGGCGGGAAAGAGATGTTTCCAATCAACTCAAATGGCTCCTTCCTGGAGATGAAACACTTCACCAAACAGCCAGGTTCCTGCAGGGGCCAGCACCAGCCAGCACCGCCTGTGCTTAGAAACTTTGGGGACTCAGAGCAGGTGACTAGGCTGCACGCTGCACAAGCTAGTGTTCCTAATGTTCCAGAGGCTGACGGCTCCCCAAGCCTGGGCTCAGAGCCTCTGCTTTCAAAACAGCGACAGGAGGACGTGCTTTGTTCCCCGCAGCGCTGGGAGAAAGTACAAAATAAAAGAACTTTGCCTACACTCCGAGGGAGGGGGCAGGCAGGACGCCAGCTCCTGAGGAAAAGCAGGACTGCCTCTTCTTGCAGGAAGAGAACTGTGCTCCCTCAGTGGGGAGGAAGCCCGAGGGCAGCAGCTAGCTCTCAGTTTGCCAAAGTTCACCCGCTTGAGTACTGACTGCCAGACGCTAGATAGACAAGAACAAACGCCATATTTGAACACTACATGCTGACGCCGCTCTCCGTATTCAATATATAAACTTGCTAGTTGTGCTCAAAACTCTTTTGAGGGAAAAAAAGGCGGAGGAAACATGTTTTTCATAACCTAAGGGTTACAACACCAGTGACGAAATAAATGTCTTTGTTAATCAGAACATACCATAAGTGTGATCTAGACTTTAAGATTGTTACTGAGGTTGAGAACACAGCATTAGATTTATAGCCATTTGTTTTTTAGATGCATATTTCAGTATTTACACTGTCGTACATATTTATTGTTCTCCAGAAGATCCTCCTAAATGTTTCGTCAAAAAAAAAAAAAAAAAGAAAGAAAAAGAAAAATCCTGACACTCTTGGATGGGGTGCAGCTCAGCTGGAGAGGGTCTGCCTCACTCGTGCAAAACCCCGGATTTGATCTGCAGGGCTACCCTCCTTCCCCTCCCCGTGTAACAGTGGGAAACTCCACGCCCACTAAATATGGATTTCCCCAACCCACACCCCAGCCTCAGCCGCCCCCTGTCAACTGTCAACTCCTGTGATTTTGACTCCTGTAGGCCCTTCATGTGAGCACAGTCACGCAAACTGCCCTTTCGTGACAGTTACTCCTCAGGGTATAGCATCCTCAAGGTTTACTCTCACGGTAGCACGTGACGAGATTTCCTTTTTTTTAAAAGAAGCATAACACTACCTTGAACAACACAGGGTTTTTGTGTGTGTGTGTGTGCATGCATGTGTATGTGTGTGTGCATGCGTACGTGTGTGCGTGCGTGCATGTGTGTGCATATGTGTGTGTGCATGCGTGTGTATGTGTGTGCGTGCATGCATGTGTATGTATGTGTGTGCATGCGTGCACATGTGTATGTGTGTGTGCATGCGTGTATATGTGTGTGTGTGTGTATGCGTGTGTGCGTGTGGTATTCACCTCTGCAGGTACATATGTACAGAGGCCAGAGGAGGACCTCAGGTTACCCCTTTACTGCTCTCCCCCTTATACTTTAGGACAAGGTCTCTCACTGAACCTGAAGCTCACCATTGTTGCCAGGCTGGCTAGACACCAAGCTCCCAGGATCTGCTGGCCTCCTGCTCCCAGCACCAGGATTACAGGCACACATAACCGTACCTAGGTGCTAGCGATTCAAACTTAAGTCCTCATGCTTGAGAAGAAAGAGCGCTTGCCCACTGAGCTATCTTCCCAGGTCACTCTGTGTATGCACCACACCTATCCGTTCATCTGTCAGTGGACATTTGAGTAGTTTCTACCTCTTGGCTATAATAATTATGTGTATGCAAATGTCTCTTTGACAGCTCATTTTGAATTCTTTTGAATACACATCCAGAAGTGAGATAACCCAATTACATGGTAACACTAGTTGTAATGTTTTGAAGAACCCCATACTGCTTTTCATAATAGCTATGTAATCTAACCTTCCAACCAGTGACACACAAAGGTGGCAATTCTTACGCTTCATCAATAGATCCAGGCATTTTCTGTTCTCCAGATACTGACTATTCTAATGGGTATGGAATCATGTCTAATTGTAGTTTTGATTTATATTTCTCTTATGAATGTTATATTAATTAGATAATTAATAATAATTTCCATTTTCGCATGTTTGTTGGCCATTTGTAAAGGTTCTTCGGCTAATTGTCCATTCAAGTCATTTGCCCATATTTCAATTGGTTTCCTTGTTAATGGCATAGAAGTTTCTTATAATATGCCAGATTTTAGTTTCTTATCACACATATAATTTGGAAATACTTTCTCCCATTCAAGGGAAAGCCTTGTCACTGTTGTTGACATGCAGGAGTTCACAAATATGCTGTAATCCTATTTCCATTGGTTTTGTTGCTTGTGTTTTTATTGGAATATTTAGGAAATCATACAAAATCCAGTGACCTTGAGTTTTCTTTGCATTTACAGCTGTTCTATCTCTATTAATTTTTATTTTATGTATATGGTGTTTTGCCTGCATGTAAATCTGTGCACCATGTGTGTGCCTAGTGTCACTAAGGCCAGAAGAGGGTGTCAAATCCCCTGGAAAACACAGATAGTTGTGAGCCACCACGTGAGTGCTAAAAATCAAACCTGGGTCCTCTGGATGAGTAAGTAACGCTCATAATCACTGCAACAGCTCTCCAGCCCCCTTTGGGACAGAATTTATTTAGGTTTATTATCTTTATGTTATGTGTGTGATTAGTTTTGCCTGTATGTAATTATGTGAACTACATGTGTGACTGATATCTGTGGAAATCAGAAAGCAGCATCAGATTCCCTGAAACTGAAGTTTTGGATGTTTGCGAGTCACCGTGTGGGTACTAGGAACCGAACCTGGGCCCTCTGCAAAAACAGTAAGTGTCTTAACCACTGAACCATCTCTCCAGCCCTGCCCTCATCTTTTGTTGAGTCAGGGTCTTACTATGTAGCTCTGACTGTCCTGGAACTCACTAGGTAGACCAGGCTGGCCTCGAACTCATAGATCCACCTGTCTCTTTGCTTTCTGAGTGATGGGCACCATCATGCCCAGCCTTCTCAGTCCTATTGTACAGGGATTTTATAATAAGTTTTATATTTAGATTTTTTAACCCATTTTGAGATAATTTTTATATGATATATAAAGAATCTCATTTCATTCTTTAGCATGTGAAAATACAGCATGCTAAAAAAACCTGTTCTTTCCTTAATTTTCACACACTTATGGGTTTTTTATACCCTTTATTGTCTGAGAATTTCATAATACATATAATGTGTTTCGATCAAATCCATTTCTAATCCCTCCTCTCTAACTCATCCCCATTTTTTCTTTCTTCACGATTCCCTCCCAACTTCATGTGCATTGCTTTTAAGGCCACTGAATCCACTTAGGGCTTCCTGTGTGTCTGTAGGTGTGAACTATCTTCTAGAAATAGTGTGATCTCTCCCAGATCACACCCCTGAAGGAATCTGAGACTGCTCCATCAGTAACCAGCAGTTACCAACAGCTCCTCAATTAGAGGGAAACTTTATGAGCCCTTTCCCTTGAATTCTGGCATTTTTCAATTGGTTTGGTCTTGCTCCAATCTTGAACATATGTGCAATGGCTGGTCATATCTGACAATCACAGTTTCATTGCAGACATCCACTTTTGCTGGCTCTTACAATCTTTTCTCCTCTTCTGCGATGACCCTAAGCCGTGGGAACAGAGAGGATGTAATCTATGTTATGGTAAAAATTAAACGGTGCAGGTCCCCGAGTGGCTGCAGCGGGCAGTGGACCACGAGGCGCTATCGTGGTAATAAGCAGGAAGCAGTCTTGAGAATCCACCATCCCAAGTGCTTTAACCTGTTGTGCATAACCTCCTGCCTTTTTATTATAAAAAAAAAAGAGATGGGAATGTAATGGTCTGTCCTGTCCCTTTAAGAGACAAGCCCAGCCAACTCCCCTCCCCATCTGTTCCCAACCTGAGTTCCTTCCTTTCCATCCTTCCTACAGTAACAGCTTTTGCCTAGCTCCCTTCTCCACACTTCTCCCCTTCCCCCACCTCCTCTCTCTGTCTGTCTGTCTGTCTGTCTCTCTGTTTCTCTTTCTCTCTTTCTCTCTCTGCCTCTCTCTGCTCTTCCCCCATTCTCCCCTCACCCCCTTTCCCTTTCATAACCCACTAAAAAATACCCACTTTCTCTGCATGATGCATCTCTATCTCTCACCTGCCACATGACCCCTGCCTGGGACCTGCAGGCCACTCAGGGAACCACAGCCTTTTCCCACCGCAGCTCCTCGGGCCCGCTGCAGCCACTCGGGGAACCGCCATTTTAATTTTACCATAACAATATAGATATCTCATTTCAGAGCTGAGCACCCCACCATCTCTTAGTCTCTGGATATAGACGAGTCATTTATCTCAGTGATAGTTGTGATCCACTGAAAAAGGCAGCTTCTCTGATGAGGACTGAAAGATGCCCTAACTTAACAGGTATAAGAGGGAGAACTCAGGGGGTTGTTTATACCGTGTCCATGTAGGAAAATGACAGCGTTAGGTTCTCCAGGACTTAGACAGTCATGGGTTTGAGCCCAGTTAACAGTAACAGGCGTGCATTTCTGAGGACTCTGCACTATGATTCCCATGTGGCTTCACCAGTTTGCACGCCTACCAACAGTGAGCAGGTATTACACTTTCTCCACGTCCATCCAGCACTTGTTATCATTTTTTTTGATTATTTGTTTATTTATTCTTGTGGCCACTGTGACTAGAGTAGGAAGAAATCTCAAAGCAGTTTTAGTTTGCATTGCTCGGATGGCTAAGGATGTTTAACAGATTTTTTTTTTTTTTTTTTTTTTTGCCATTTGGATTTCTTTCTTTGCACAGTCCCTGTGTAATTTCCATTCTGTTGATGGTCATCTTGGCTGATTCTGATTCCTTGCTCTTATGAAGAAAGCAGCAATAAACAAGGAAACCCAAGGACTTCTGTGTAAGATATGGAGTCCGTTGGCTGTATGCCCAGAAATAGTATAGTTGGCTCATATGGAAGCTGGATTTTTAAGACTTTGAGAAATATCAAAACATGTTTTTTGTGATAGCTCTCCTGCCAGTGTATTCTCCTGCCATCCGTGAATATGGGCTCCTCTTTCCCCACATCTCCTCTGGCTTTCATTGTCCTTTGTTTCATGGTGACAGCCGTTCTGACTAGCACGCGACAGACGCCCGATTTTCTGATGAATCCAAAGAAAGCTCTTCAGAGCTGGACTCTCACAGGGCTGAGTCACACCGCAATGTTCCGGTTCCCATACCTCCCAGTTACGCTGGTGACGAATCTCCACCTCCACTTCCTTCTAAATGCTGGTTTTATTATTGCTGAAAGTTCTTAGAGCCCACACTGAGACTGCAGGATGGTCAATGTTCCTTTCGTCTTGATAAAGAAAGCACAGCTGGAATCGAGAACTGCAGGTCATAACCTGAGCTCTACCATCGTGGCAACAGTTTGAAGCATTAGGGTATTAA
The DNA here is from genome assembly GCF_982192425.1 of Myodes glareolus. NCBI lineage: Eukaryota > Metazoa > Chordata > Mammalia > Rodentia > Cricetidae > Myodes > Myodes glareolus. Next base: position 21,860,040 of record NC_142045.1, on the reverse strand, counting down.
TTGTTTCCCTCCAGAATTTGTTAGTGGAAGCCTAATCCCCTAGTACCTTAGAATGTGACAGGGCCTTTAAATAAGAGGTTTAAGTTTAAATGAGGCCATTAAATTGATCCTCAAATACAAACAAGTACCTTATAAGAAAGGGCAATTTGGACACACAAGGAGACTCTGAAAACTGGCATCTCCAAGGAGAAGGCCTATGAGGACACAGCAGGAAGGAAGCCAACAGCAGTAAGACCTCAGAAGAAACAACACTTGCTTGATCTTATTACGGTCTTGTAATTCCAGCCTTTAGAACCATGTCATGCTTTGAGCCAGGTTCATGTGTTTGGATGTGTGGTCCACACTGGTGGGGTAAAATTTTTAAGAGTATAATCACTGTTATGGAATGACAAAGGGGGAAGTAAAATAAAGGATTAAAGAAAGAGAGGGTGGAAGAAACAGGGTAAGGGAGGGCATATGGAGAGCGGCAACAAACACTGGAGATCACCTGACGAACCATATAGAAACCTACTTCAGAAGATGCTTCTTAAATTATATACATATATGAAAAAAATCCAAATAAAGTCACCAAATAATATAGGGGACAATGCCCCAGCTATATATCTTATGCCACCAAGTAAAACCTCCAGTGCTAGGAATGAGTTCCATCTTGTTGAGTCAATGGTCTAATGAACTCCATGGAAAACCCCAAACATCACAGGCCATTGCCAAGCATTGCTCTCCACTAACTGACGTCAAGGCACCGTTGTAGAAGACAACACTTACATATGTCATCGAACACAGAGAAGTCAAGCCTAACTAGAAGCTTCACCCTCACTGACTAGCTAGCATTCATGGTACTGGACGGTACTCTAAAGGATACCAGAGGAGAAAGGTAACCATTGACTCAACTACAAACCCCCTAATCTACAACCGTGACCTGTCTGTAAGATATACTGGTACAACAGGGAGACAAACGTTATTGGAGTAACCAACCACTTTCTAATTGGGTTTAAGGCTCACGCTATGAGATAAAACCTATACCTGACATTACCAAAGTGGCCAAGAACCTGAGACTAGATAGATCATGGGCCTAGGGGAAAACCTAGTGCTGTTAGTTTGCTAAAGGAATATAGCACTAAATGGCGCCTAATAACATACTGCTGTACCCATAGATCAGTGCCTCACTCAGCCCTCATCAGAGAAGCTTTTGCTTTCAGTAGATGGGAATTAACATAAAGAACCACAACTGAGCAAGGTAAGAAAATGAGAGACTTTGGAGCACTCAGCCTTGGTGCAGGACAATTGCCTATATTCTGTCAATTATGTTTTAAATAAATGCTGATTGGCCAGTAGCCAGGCAAGAAGTATAGGTGGGACAACCAGGCAGGAAGTAGAGGTGATGTCAATGAGAACAGGAGAATTCTGGGAAGCAGGAAGTCCATTCCTCCCCAGTCCTGTCCCAACCACAGAAGAAGGATGATGTGATTGCCCTGCTGAAAAAGGTACCGAGCTAAGTGACTAACATAGATAAAAATAATGGGTTAATATAAGTTATAAGAGTTAATAAGAAGCCTGAGATAATGGGCCAATCCGTTTATAACTAATGTAGACCTCTGTGTGATTTTGGGGGGGACTTAATGACTGCGAGAACCAGGCAAGACAGAAAACTCAGTCAACACAGTCTAAATGGGATGTCTTCATAAAGGCTCTCCCATGGAGACGCCGGAATCTATGTGGCAGAGGAGGCAGAAAACCTGTAAGAACTGTGGGTGAAGAATGACCTCAAGGAAACGGTGGTTTCCAGACACCATGTGACTGATGCACATGTGAACTCCCAGAGAATGTGACAGAACACACAAGTCTTCCACAGGTTCAGGCTAGATGGAGTCCCAGCCCTGAGAGGAGAAAGTAGACACAGGCTCCCACACCTACCTAAGAAGCTATCTGTGGTTGACAGCATTTTCTAGCAATGGAAAAAAATCTGTTTTCTCCAGCAGAGTCTCACTGGCCATAGTAAGCACACTTCAGGGCGGGCCCCATGCTCAGAAGTAGTTGATGAACACAAAACAAACAAATGGTATTTTTGCAGACTTTTTGTCCTATTTTGTTGATACAGGCATTTGTTATTACTGTTGTTGCTGCTGCCTTACTGGTCTTTTGTTTGTTTATTATGATTTCTGGGATTTTTGCTGGAAGTTTTTTAGTGTGTGTTTATTATTTTATTTTTGCTTGTTTTTAAAAGCAAGAAAGAGAGAGGAAAAAGAAAAAAGAACATAAACCCGGGTGGGTGGGGATGTGGAGAGAACCTGGGAGGAACTGAGGGGGGGCATGATTAAAATATGTTTTATGTGAATTTTTTTCAATAAAAGAATAGAGAGCAGTGAGAACTCTTAACTGCTGAGCCACCTCTCCATCCCTTGAATATATAACTTATTAAAAAGAGAATACAGTTTGGGATCCTCTTGCACGCATAACTGTACATCCAGAAAGACGCCAGAATTGTTGACTCAGGGCAGTCAAAGCATTTCACAGGCCTGAGTCATTTTTTTTCCTATGCCTTTGCTCTGTGGGCCTCCACCTCTTCATTGATATGGTTGCATCCAGCAGAAAGGGCTAACTCCTTCCTTATTCACGTCTAAGAGGAGCAGGGAGAGAAGTGAAGAGGACAATCCCACTTCTACTCAGAGGCCATTAGCCAGAATAGCTTACACCTGGCTTTGCCAATTTATTAATTTAGAATTCATAAAACTCTGTGAAAGATTTGAAGTGATATTCTGGCTGGAAAGGATGCAGGGAGCCACTTCAAAAAAAAATCTCTACTGAAAGTCATCCCTTACATGGCTACTTTATTATGTTCTCTGTATAATCATGTCTGTTCATGAAAGCCAGATCATAATACAGTATATCTATAACACATTTGTGGACACTGAAGATAACATCAGTATATTGGACATAACTATGATTTATAGACATTTAGCTAAACCTTGGCTGAGGTCTTTATATCACTGTTTTCCTTGTATATACAGAAGCCAGTGGGTTTTTTTCCCCCACATCTAAATATTAAGCTTCTACAAAGCTCTCAGACTCCAGGCACTGGGCGAGACAAAGGAAAAGGCCCCAGAGGCCAACTGGAATGTGGTGGTAATTAAGAAAATCTAAAATGTGATAAACTATTGTGTTCCTCGCCCGGAGAAGAGATGATGCTTACAGGAGAAGGCAGGTCGCTTTGCAGCTGGGAAGGGAAACGTAAAAATAGTAACACTCCTCAGTGTGTATGGAGCACCATCCAGGGAAATCAGTTCTGCTGAAAGAAACCAAAGACACGTAGACAGCGTGACTCAGAAACCCCTTGGCCCCACTGCTGCACCCTGACAGCAGTGCATCCGGCAAAAAAAACCCAAAGCCAACGAGATCAACAAACAACAGCAATGAAACAACAGCAAGCCCAGAAGAACCGTATTTTCTTGCAAAACGGGGCATCATTTGACAGAATTCAAGGCAAGGAGCTGAGATACGAGTGAAATTTCATGGAAAATTTCTACAAAACTGTTTTCTGGTCACGCAAATCTCCCATCCTGTATAACATGTCTCTTTCTCTCTTCTCCGGGAGATGCGGATTAATGGCTGGAGGTGACGCAGCCGTTTTGTGACGGCACCACACGTAACAAAACAGAAAGCCGAATACTGGAAATGTTTGGGAGCTGCTGTTCCCATGGCCCAGCCTTGGGTACAGGGAGAGAAAGGGCTATTCAATTCAGGTTCTTAATGTGATTTCCTTGGTTTGCAGCTATAGAGGATCCTTGATTAACCCAGAGGATTTCAGCAGCATTTGAGCACGGGGCTCAAATGATGAATAGCGCTTGACCAAGAAGTAAGATGGATAAAGGTGCTTCAGCCCAAGAAGCAGAGCAGCTCAGGATGAAAAGTGGGTTTATCTTATCTTCGGACAAAGGAAAAGGTCATATTGTTCGTTCCATGTGCAAACACAAGAAGAAAATAAGGCTCAAAGGCTAGATTGAGAAGAGATTTTAAGCAAGCCGTAGGTTTAACTCGCAATTCTCTAGTAACCTAGAGAATAAAGCTAAAATTAATTTTAATAAGACATTCAATTTAACCTATAAGAGCATATTATTTCCAAATGTAACCAATGCAAATGACAAGCAATATGTTTTTGGTTGTTGTTTTCTTCCTCTTCAAAATCTGGCATGTATTTTGCGCTACCATCTTGCTCTGTGGCTCCGTGGGAATGGCTCAATTGGCCACGTATGACCAGTGCCCACCATATGAGATGGCACATTCTTAGAACCTTGAATGTGGAGGCTGGAAGATGACTCAGTGGTTGAGAGCACTTGCAGTTATTACAAGGACATGGGTACAGTTCCCAGGGCCCACATCAGGAGGCTCACAAACACCTGTAACTCCAGTTTCAAGAAATCTGATGCTGTCCGGCCTCCAAGAGCATTTGCACATAGGAAGTTGTCCTGGCAAGTGTTTATGTCAACTAAACACAAGCTAGAGTCATCTGAAAGGAAAGAACCTCAGTCAAGAAAACGCCTCCCTAAGATCCAACTGTAAGATAGTACCTAAATTAGTGATAGCCTGGTGTGGGAGGTGGGGGGTGCCCATTGTGGGTAGTGCCATCCTGGGCAGGTGATCTATAAGACTTTCTATAAGAAAGCAGATTGAACAGGTAACGTAGAACAAGCCAGTAAACAGTACGCCTCCGTGGCCTCTGCATCAGTTCCTGCCTCCAGGATCCTGTCCTGTTTGAGCTCCTGTCCTGACTCCCTTTGATGACGAACACTACAGTGGCAGTATAAGCCAAATAAACCTTTCTCTCCCCAAGTTGCTTTGGGCATGGGTTTGATCACAACAATAGTAATCCTAACTAAGACAGTGGTATACATCCATACCCTAGGCACATGATTGTACATGGAGAACAGATAAATATTAGTACCTTAAACTTCATACTGAAAAGCTATGAAGTTAAGCTATAGAAGTGCAAAAACCATAATTTAATTCCTAATAAAACCCCTAACATATTTCTGACATTAGTGGTATTGTATTTTGCTCCCAAATATTACAGCTTTGGCTGGGTAATAGAGGTCCACGCCTTTAATCCCAGCACTCAGGAGGCAGAGGCAGGCAAATCTCTGAGTCTGAGGCCAACCTGGTCTACAGAACGAGTCCCAGGACAGCCAAAACTACACCAAAAAATCTTATCTTAAAAAACAAACAAACACAAAAAGCCCACTATAGTTGTGTTTTGTTTTGTTTTTTTCACTCTTTAGGAGTCCACTACCCAGTTCCCAAATAAATAGAGAAACTTATTCTTACTTATGAACACCCAGACTCAGCTTGACTTGTCTCTCTGCCTGGAAGTCCCACCTAACCTCTTCCTGTCTAACTATTGGCCATTCGGCTCTTTATTAAACCAATGAGAAGGTGCTTTGAAAAAGACACATCTTCACAGTGTACAAAAAGATAATTCCACAACATTTATTTGCATGTGTGTGTGCGGGACTCTTCAGAGGCCAGAAGAGGGTGTTGGTCCCCCAGAACTGAACTATGGGCAGTTGGAGCTACCACATGGGTGCTAGGCTGTGAACCTGGATATTCTGCAAGAGCAATGAGCACTCTTAACCCCAGAGCCATCCCCAAGCCAAGACTTTTTATACTCTTCTTTACTCTTTGATACTATTTTATTAGCTTTTCTTTTATTAAAAATTCTTCAAAAAGAGCATTCCCACTAATTTTACCTTATACTACTATCAAAATAATAAGCTGAAATCATTCTGGCTGCAACCTTAATGTTGACATGCAGGTTGTTCCAAACTTTGTGCCTCCCTTAATAACTTTTGCTAGCCAGCTTCACACATAAAACTGCTCTTCTATAGTGGTGTGGGAGAATAGTCTGTATTCTGTCAATTATATTTTAAATAAATGCTGATTGGCCAGTAGCCAGGCAGGAAGTATAGGCGGGACAACCAGACAGGAAGTATAGGCGGGACAACAAGACAGGAAGTAGAGGCAGTTCAATGAGAACAGGAGAATTCTGGGAAGGAGGAAACCCATTCCTCCATAGTCCTGACCAGCCACAGAAGAAGCAAGATATGACTCCCTCGCTGAAAAAGGTACTGAGCCATGTGGCTAGCATAGACAAGAATAATGGGCTAATGTAAGTTATAAGAGTTAATAAGAAGCCTGCGCTAATGGGCCAATCAGTTTATAGTTAATGTAGACCTCTGTGTGATTTCTTTGGGACTTAACGACTGAGGGAACTGGGCAGGACAGAAACCTCGACAATATTCTGTCTTTGTTTATAGCTTTATGATAGATTCCCAGTGGCAAAACTGCTGAACAAAATGCATAAGCACTTACTTATTGCTCCCTTTTAAAAAAGATTTATTTTTAATTTTTAAGTATGAGTGTGTATGTGTGTGTGTGTCCCCAGAGACAGAGGAGAGCGTCAGGTCTCCAGAACTAGTTACAGGCACATGAGGTGCTGAGAGCTAAATTCAGAAATATTATCTCTTAAACTGTAAACCATTTCTCAAGCAATCCCACCCACACCCCCACCACCACCACCACACACACCCCAAAGTCTTGATATAGACTTGCCAAACTGGTTTCTGGAAAGGTTTGAACCAATTACGCCTTTTCCAAAACTGCTTGAGCACACAGATTTCTGCACACCGAGCCCATGTTTTTTAAATTCCTCTTTGCCCATCATAATGTTTTTGGTTAACTATTTGAGCATTTCATATAATACACCCTGACACCTTTATAAAAGGCATTGGGGAAGGAGATTAAAGCTGCTGACTTGGGGGAATGTATCCTGAGTGCCTCAGTTTCCAGTCTTAACTTCTTGTTTGTCTTTGTCATTTAGTCACCAGTGTTCTTCCTCCCAGATTTGCAGGTGTTTATGTATTAACCATGGAAAGTATTTATAATGCTTCTTTTGTCATTTTTATGCTCTTTCATTTTACTTTTTATAATTGTTATAATTTCTAGTATAATATGAGTGAAAATTTAAAAAGAAAAATGTATATATTCAGGACAAATGCAAATACCACCTCGCCATCCTTGGCTCCTCCCTACTCTTTAAATCCCTCTCAGTTTATGATGCTTGTTTTAACTGCTTTTCCTGCTTCCTTTTTTGGAGGGAAGGTGTCTTGTTTTGTTTTATTCTTCCTTAAAATATTGACTTACTGTGGCATTTTTTACTTACAAGATAGTTAGCTCTTTTTAGGATAATGTTCTGTGATTTTTGACAAGTGTGTACGCTCAGGTAAGCAGTATCACACCTTCATTATAGAACATTTCACCACCTCAACAAACACCCCCATGCCCTATTACACTGGGCCCTGCTACTATCCAGCTCCTGTCAGCCAGTCAAGTCTTTTTTGTCCCCATAATGTTGAGTTTTTTTTTCAGAATGTTCTATTGTGCAAAATACAGATTTTTGAGGATGCCTTCTTTCTATAATATAAAGCATTTGGAGAAGCAGTCATGCTATTGCGTGCTGGTACTTTGTTCTTCTGTATGACTGGATAATGTTCAGTTGTGTAGAATCCCAACATTTTGTTTATCTCTATACCAGTTGGAGAACAGCTGAGTTATTTCTAGCTTTTGTCAATAATGAAAGACTGCGACAAACATTCACATACACGTAAGCGTTTGCACAAACAATTTTATTCTCATGGGTAAATACCCACAAGCGCGATTGCTGGTTCTATAGTTTTGATCTTCAAAGTCTTCCACCAAAGGCCGTGCATTAAAGGCTTGATCCTGACAAACAGAACTGGGAGATGGTGAGACACTCAGGAAATGGGGCCTCGTGGGAGGTCACTCAGTGAATCTCTTTGAAAGGACTGTGAACCCTAGTCTCTTTGACGTCCTTATTTTCCTGAGTTTGCTCTGCCACATACTCCTACACCCGTGCTGACTCTCCACAGGCCAAAAGCAACCGGGGCGGTTAACAGAACCTGGGAACCAGAAACAAAAACACAACTTCTCTTTGGTAAATTCGCTTTAGTGTTTTCGTTGCAGCGCTGAAAGCCAAGCAGCACTGTGGATTGTGGAGAGTGTCAGTTAGGGCTTTCATCGCTGTGAAGAGACACCATGACAACTCTTATGAGGAAAACATTTTTTGGGGTTCACTTAGTTTTAGAAGTTTCAGTCCACTATCATCATGACAGGGAACACGGCAGCAAGCATGCAGATGTGGTATTGGAGGAATAGCTGAGAATCCTACGTCCTGCAGGATACAGGAAGTCGACTGAGACACTGAGTGGTATCCATAGCATAGGAAATATCAAAGTTTACCCCTACAATGGTGCACTTCCTCCAACAGGGCCATACCCACTCCAACAAAGCCCTGCCTCCTAATAGTGCCACTCCCTATGAGATTATGGAGGCCAGTTGCATTCAGACTACCACAGGTAGGTATGTAGCTACCTACAGGTGAAACTGTCAAATTGTTCTCCAAAATGGCTCCACAATCTTCTATCCCCATCAAGACTTGTGGAAGGTTCTGTGTCTTTTCTATACTTGGAATTCTTGGTTTTGTTTTTCTTTTTGCTTTTCAGATTCGTGGGAAGGGCTACTATTCTAATAGATATGTTATAGGACCTTGCTTTGCATTTAATTTACATTTCTCTGTGAATTCAAAAACAAGGAAACAATACGTAATGAAAAACATAGCCTAAGGAAATTAGCAGAGTTTGTGAATTCAAATATATTAATCTTTTCACCCTAGTGTTTTTAGATTAGAAAGGTTTTTTTTGTTTTGTTTTGTTTTTGTTTCCTAATGGCAAACCAGGAAAAAAAATAAGTTAGATTTTAGGGGGGGGGGGTTAAAAGGCTTTAATTCAACCTGGACACATATTCAGTTAGTTATGTAGTGATGCTAACTAGCTCTGTTTAAAATGGATCAGTAGCTAGGTGGGTGGTGGCTCACATCTTTGATCCCAGCACTCAGAAGGCAGAGGCAGATGGATCTCTGTGGGTTCAAAGCCAGTCTGGTCTACAGAGTGAGTTCCCAGAAAGCTGGACCCTGTCTGGAAAAACAAAAACAAAAAGAGATTGGTAAGCCCTTTTAATTAATTAATCTGTGTGTGCGTGTGTGTGTACACATACACACACTATGCATACACACAATAAAAACAAAACAGGAAAATATTATCAAAAAGAAAAAAATAAGAAAAAAGAATAGAAAGAACGAAAAGAACAGGTAGATAAAGTTTTACTTTATCTAAGCAGTTATTTTTTTAAGGCCTTTGTCATTCACAGCTTCATTTAATTCTGGAACCTTATATATTGTATTGTACCGCCTTCCTCAAGATCAGAATTATTATGAACCAGAAGACAAAAAGTTTCATAGGTATCAAACTCATGGGCAGAATCCTTATCAAATAGTATACTTTTTAGTTCTTGCCATATTAAACTAGTAAACATGTATCCTAGTTTTTTCTAATATTTTCCAGATGAATTCTGACTAAATAATAATGCTAAATTGTTGCTTACAAAAATATTCGGTGTTCCAAGGTAGCATTAGAAAGAAAAGAACATATTGATGACTGCCCCCATACCCAGATCTGTGTTAAGCTTAGGTGGGCCCCTCTGGGGTACATGGAGCAAGTCCTGAGTCCTCCAAGAGGTAAGGGAGGTATTGGAACTAGCCTGTTGCCTCACCTATGAGCCCTCCCAGCTTTTGACTCACCCTGCTCTCCCACACCGAACACTGCCAAGTTGTCTTTCCTTACCTTCTGTTGCCAAAGAAGCCTGTCTGAACTACAGGAAGGAGGTTGGAGATTTTCTTTCATTTGGCACCTAAAATATTCCATACTGTATGGGATGAGTCAATTCCAGGAAATGTCCAGTGTCCTATGGCACTTGTTCAATGAAGCATTGGAAAAAATGCCTACGCTGAGGTTTGACGGATACATATAAGCAACCCAACCGGCGGGAGGTAAGAACAAAATGTAACTTCAAAAGAATATGGTTTTCACTCCCTACTGGTTTGCAACAGATCTCTTCCCTGCCCCACTCCTACAATGTTCCCTTGAGCAAATCTGTTGGCTCTAGAAAAGCCCAGCGTAAACCTGCTACTGGCTTCCCCACAGCAACTGGCTTGCACCCTTCTCTGAATTTTGCTTATGAAAATATATGTGTATGCGAGGTAAGTGTGTGTGTGTATGTGTGTATGTGTGTGTATGGGGGGTGAGTGTGGGGCGTGAGTGTGTGTATGTGTGTGTGTATAGGGAGGGGTGACTGTGAGAGGGGTGAGTGTGTGTGTGTGTGTATGTGTGTGTGTGTAGGGAGAAGTGAGTGGGGTGGTGAGTGTGTGTGTGTGTATATAGGAAGGGATGAGTGTGAGGAATGAGTTTTTGTGTGTGTTTTAATTATAAGCTCGTTCAAATCTTTTCAAACAATATCTATCAAACATTTGTAGTTTTTAAATTTTATGAGTAAGGGTGTTTTGCCTTCATGCTTGTCTGTGCACCACGTCCAGAGCCCGAAGAGGCCAGATGTCATATCCCCTGTAATTGCACTTCCAGATGGTTGTGAACCACCAGGTGGATTCTGGGAAATCTAACCCAGGTCCTCTGGAAGAGCAGCAAGTGCTCTCAACTCCTTAGCAAACATTTTTAAAAGCCCTATTTTAAACACTATCTTCCTTACTTACCTAGCCTTCAAAGTTGATGAAATTGTTATTCTTTTAAAGCAGCGGGGATCTTGAGGGGGCAGCTGCGGGTGACCCAGAGGCTGCAGAGAGTTACCCGAGTGGCGGTGGTTCCCTGAGGGGCAGCGGCGGCCGTCCCACCACCCCAAGTCTCGGTAGGTCTCCCAGGTCTCAATGAGTCACCTTGGTGGGTGGGAGACAGCCGGGGGTGAGAGACAGACAGTCACATCATGGAGAGAGAGTTTGAGTATAGAGTTTATTTAGTGGGTTATGGAGGGAAAGGGAGAAGGGGGAAGAAGAGAGGCAGAGAAGGAAAGAGAGAGAGAAAAAGAGAGAGGGAGAGGGGAAAAAGAGAGAGAGAGAGGCAGAGTAACTACCTCTTCAGAAGAGGGACGGAGAGAGAACACACAAACTGGAGGAGGCAGGAGATCCACTTGCTTCAGTAGAAGGGGAAGGTTGGGAGTGGGTGGGGCTTGTATCTTAAAGGAACAGGATACCCAGAGCTAGGACAGGCCAGCAGATCATAACATTCCCATCTCTTTCTTATAATAAAAAGGTAGGAAGTTAGGGAAACAGATTAAAGGATTAGGACAGCAGATTCTCAAGACTGCTTCCTGCGTATCTGTGGGCATCAACTTGAAGCGGAACCTAAGAAACCAGGGTGCTGGTCACGTCCAGGGGTAGCTGGTCTCTTTACTCCTGTCCAGGGTTTGTGGTATGGAACTGCACTGTGTCTCTTGGACCTGGCAAAGTGTTGGCAGAACAGAGGACAAAGTTAAGTTTAGGAAGAAAAAAAAAATTTAGGACCAGGGAATTGAGAGGGGTGTATCTGAGCTGTTTAAGGTGGATCCTTCAATTTGGCTCCCTGGAACTCCAAGAAATTTTGGGGTTTGTAAAAATCATAAGTTTTAAAGAGCAGCCTATTTATACCAGAATGACTGTGACAGATATTAACTTGTATTTGTCCTCACATCTTTATAACTTACAGGCACACACCTTAATAACTTGCATTTGTATCTTACTGAAATTTGCTTGGTGAGTTTGTCCTTTTAAACTGTCAAAACTTCTCAGCTATCAAACATCATTAGAAATCTTTGAAAAGAATAAAATTTTACTTGAGTTATTTATTAAAAACGACAGAGAGCTTACTCGGTTGTCTACCTAGAGCCCCTCCTCAAGGTTCTCCACGGTCATTGAGGGTTGTAGTTGCCTTTTGCTGTTTAGCACTGAGCCTGCCAGGTTTTAAAAGATCTCAGGTTTTAGAAATCTGTAGGAAGAGAGGCCTACCTTGACCTGAGCAGCTAGTGTAACATGTGGGGCCAGTTTGTTGGGGTATCTGTCCCGCCCGGTACCCCACAACCAGCATGCCCCAAAGAGAAATCAATCACACAGAGATCTCTATAAGTTATAAACTGGTTGGCCCATTAGGTCAGGCTTCTTATTAGTCCTTGTAACTTATATTAATTCATTATCATTATCTATGTTAGCCACATGGCTCAGTACCTTTCTCAGTGTGACAGCTCACATGTTGCCTCTTCGGTGATCTGGGCAGGAATGGCGGAGGGAGCTTCCTGCTTCCCAGAATACTCCCAGTTTCTTTGCTCCACCCCTACTTCCTGTCTGGTTTTCCCGCCTATACTGCCTGCCTGGCCAATCAGCGTTTTATTGAAATATGATTGACAGAATACAGACAATTCTCCCACACCATTTCCCTCTTTTTTTTTAAACAAAGGAAAATACCCATAGTTCATTTGTTGCGAATGTGGGCATAGTATTTCAGGCTACTTCCTGCTGATTCAGGGCGCTGATAATCTTATGGGGACCTAAAGAAAATTTAGAGTTATGATCAAGTCCTGACTGGAGTATCTTGTGAGTCTTGATCATCTCAGGCAGCAGTCTTGAATCTGTTCTGGATGTAGAATTCAGACATCTGGGCCATCTGTTCCTGTCGGAGATTTCTCAGGTGGCCTTCCTTGATCATACTGGATTTTTCTTAACTCAGAATGAATCCACAACCTCTCATTTTCTGTGGAAACAAAAGCAAAATCTCTTCTCCAAAGTAACATACCTTTTGACTTCAGTTTTGAAGCCAAGGTATTTTTAAAATACCAATCTTGGATTACTTCAGCAGCATTTATAAACAAAAGTCTTTTAGCAGCTGTTGCTCCTTCCTCAGCATTCAAACAATTCAAAGAGAGCATAATAGCATACAGTATCAAGATTCTCTGTATATTTTCCATCTTTATTTTAACCTCTATCTCTTCTATATTTTCTTTTACTTTTTGGGTCAGTTTCTCTGTATACCTTTGTCCTGGAATAACTCTGTAGACCAGGCTGTCCTTGAACTCACAGAGATCCCTGTGTCTCTGCCTCCCCAGTGCTGGGCTCAAAGGTGTTTGCTACCACACCTTGAACTCACAGAAACCCATCTGTCTCTGCCTCCCAGGCATTGGGTTTAAAGGTGTGTGCTATGGCACCTTGAAGTTACAGAGGTCAACTACCTCTGCCCCTTGAAGTCACAGAGGTCAACCTACCTCTGTCTCCCAGGCATTTGGATTAAAGGTGTGTACCACCACACCCAACTACTCTCTTTCTTTCTTTTTAACTTTAAGAACTTTAACTTTTAGTCTACATATATTTTTAACACACTGTAAACTCTTTAGAGGTTTTCTTCATCTTTGAACCTCTCTTTACTGTATCTCTCTCTCTTTTTTGACTACATGAGTCTTTAAGGAGAAAATTAATCCTCTCCTTTAAAGCCGTGGCTTTGATGGCTAGATCCAGCCCATTCCTTAGCTTTCCAGCCTCATGGAAGAGGTACCGCTGGAGCCATTTTTATTGCCACAACTCTGTGGCATTTCAAGGTCCTTGCCAGCAAGCAAGCTGCAGCATTCTGTTCACAGACCACACTCAGTCGGACTGCCTGCCTGAAAGAGTCAGAGTTTGCCCTGGCAGGATGGCCCAGAAAGCTGGCGTTTTAAAACGGCACAGCTTTTTTCCTGCTACGGCTGACAACCGAAAAGCATGCATTCAGCTTTTCGTCAACACCGTTTAAGTATTTCATGGCAGGACTTCTTAAAAGAGCTGCAGGGTTTTGCAGCTAAAGCTGAGTCAGGAAGCCTCTCTTAGATGAGAGTGCTTGTTTGCCTCTAGCAAGCAGAGCAGACCCAAGAAATTGCTGCCACCAAGAAAACATGCTTTACTCTATTCTTTCCCAAACTTTCTCAGGCTTTCTATGGATTCAGTTATCCACGTCTGGGTACCATCTGTAACTTGTGGGGCCGGCTTGTTGGGGTATCTGTCCCACCCGGTACCCCACAACCAGCATGCCCCAAAGAGAAATCAATCACACAGAGATCTCTATAAGGTATAAACTTATTGGCCCATTAGGTCAGGCTTCTTATTAGTCCTTGTAACTTATATTAATTCATTATCATTATCTATGTTAGCCACATGGCTCAGTACCTTTCTCAGTGTGACAGCTCACATGTTGCCTCTTCGGTGATCTAGGCAGGAATGGCGGAGGGAGCTTCCAGCTTCCCAGAATACTCCCAGTTTCTTTGCTCCACCCCTTCTTCCTGTCTGGCTTTCTCGCCTATACTGCCTGCCTGGCCAATCAGCGTTTTATTAAAATATGATTGACAGAATACAGACAATTCTCCCACACCAAGCTAGGCTGTCGATTCCAATGATTCTGTCCATATCTGGAGATCTTCAGTTTAGATGAAAGGCATTTTTTCCCAGTGGTCAGCAATTTGCAGTTGATGAAGCAAATTGCAAATGGACGTTGTTCTGTGCCCATGTGTCTTCTGTGTTCTTTGGAGGAAGTAGAGTGCTGCTGCTAGGGGCCAATCTGTCTCTTTTTGTTATGGAAAGTCTTTTAATCATTAAATATTTACATGTCATATTCCCCAGTTCTCTGAGCAGTTGAGGGCTGTTTATCGGGTATAACTACAGTATGGAATCTGCCTGGAGAACTGAGTCCAAATGGCTCTCAATTTAACAGGTGAGATTTATGCCTGTGAAAGACAAAGAAGGAAAAAACTGTTTGCAACAGAAGCTTAACGGTGGACCTGACAATAGTAGAGAACAGCTCAACCTACCCTAAAGCAGAGTTGGATTACATATGCAGTATTTTTTGTAAGAGACTTAAAAGTACATACCAATTTAAAACATGATACTTATTGTTTCTGTAGTCTGGAATGAGATACAATGAACAGACAATTATAACATTTAACAGTAAATATACGTGCATTTACACCCAGCTGAATTTAAGTTTTATACACATATAGTTAAACGAAAAGTGAGTGAAAGGAAGCTGGCTGGGGCAGGATCCCATGTGGAGAGCCTACTGCCTGTGCTCTTTGGCTAGGGGCGGAACCTCTGGCTCCTCCCTTTGTTAAGCTCAAAGAAAATGGCAGCAGCCACGGTTGTCCACATGGTGTGACTATTCAAATTTAGCTGTCCGCTGGTAGAAGTTAGAAATGCGGTTGGTTTTCCACAGCAGAAAACATGAGAACGGCAAAAATGGCACAAACCCCAGCTGGACGTCTCCAGGCCAGTGCAGGGGTTGATAACAAAGCCAAGCTGATTCCCAGCCTGTCAGCTCAGGATCCAGAGGCTGTGGACCCCTCTGAGTGGCCTGGCCAGTGAGGACCAGTTACAAGAGGTCCAAAACGGAAAACAAACAAACAAACAAACAGAAATCCTAACAGCACGAGGACCACTCTGAGTATCCGAGGGGCCCCAGGGCCCCCAAAACAAATGCACAGCTCAGTGAGAGCAGTGCTAGGGGAGCTGAACAACATGAAGAGAAACAAAAAATCTGACTAGCAGGAGGGGGTGGTCCAGTCACTTGTCTCGCTATGGGAAACAACCAGAGGTGAATGTGAGTGACAGCTGACTTGGAGAAGGGAACCTTACCATTTGCAGCGATGGAAAGTGGTCCAAGTCCAGGGTCCCCACGTGTCCTCAGCCGGCCTGTCCGTGGGCGGGAGGGAACATGGAGTGAGCCTGGCCGAGTCTCGTACCAATGTTATTCTCTAAAGCAGTGGGCGTCCCGAGTGGCGCAGAGATCGGTGGGAGACCACAGCAGGTGAGAGACAGACCGATATGCCGTGCATAGAGAGTTTGGGTGTAGAGTTTATTTAGTGGAAGGAAGGGGAAGGAGGAGAGGGAGGGAGAGAGAGAGAGAGAGAGAAGCAGAGCCACCTCTTCAGAAGAGGGATGAGAAGAGAGCACACAGGCTGGGGGAGGCAGGAGATCTGCTTTCCTCAGCAGAAGGGGAGGGTTGGGAGTGGGCAGGGCTTGTCTCTTAAAGGGACAGGGTACCCAAATGACAGGACAGGGCTGCAGATCATGACAGAAATAACTGAGGTTAAAAATATATATATAAAACTTGTATACAGAGGCTGAAGAGATGGCTCAGTGGCTAAAAGCACTGGCTGTTATTCCAGAGGACCTTGGTTCCATTCCCAGCACCCACATGGCAGCATACAACTGTTTGTAACTCTAGTTTCAGGAAATCTGGCCCTTCACACAGACATGCATGCAGGCAAACACCAATGCACATAAAATAAAGAATGCTTTTAAGCTAAGTTTACCTTCATTTGATTGTTTCCTACCTATGTGGCCTGGGAAATAAATTTCAGGTAGTTTTTTCATCCAGAAAATGAGAATAAAAATAAAAAATAAAAATAAAAAATGAGATTGCTAAATGGATACAACAAAGAGCTTGGATAATATTGCATGGATAATAATTAAGATGACTTTTGAAAATTAATTTTAATTTTTAGGTGATGCCAATAATCCAGTAAATGGAAGGACTAAAGCATTCATTTGCTATTAAAATGATGCAGAAAATACAAATTAATTGTTTTTTTTATAAACTTTTATTGATACTTATTCTGTGCCAGGACAGGTAAGGGTAGGGACCTGGTGTAACCTGATGCTATATGTTTGCATCTCAGTGAGCACAAGGTCGGTGGGTCAAAGAATGAAGGAAGAATTTACTACCTTTATCGTGTGTCTAAACAAACAGACAGGCAGTCATACAGGAAAGATTCTTCTTTCCGGGGAGAGGAGCACACTGGAGCATGTTCAGCTGAGGTCATACTTCATACATTGTATGTTCAAAATATGGCAGAACATTTCCTATTAGAATGAGCTGAGTTTACTCCAGGTTGCCTAACAGGGCCGGGAAAGAATGACTCAGCAATGCCTCTGGTTTCTTTTTCTTTACTACCTGCCCGGCTTGATCGGAAACAAAAAGCTACTGTGGAGACTGTGCTGACTAACTTTCTGACTTGACACAAACTGGGCTCATCCAGGAAGAGGGAACCTCAACAGAGAACATGCCTCCACCAGGTTGACCAGTAGTCAGGTCTGTGGGGGCATTTTCTTGATTAATGATTGACGTGGGAGGGCCCAGCCCACTGTGGGTGGTACCACCCATGGGCAGGTGGCCTTGAGCTGCAGGGGGAAGCAAGCTGAGCAAGCAGGCCTTGGAGAGCAAGCCTGTCAGCAGCACTCCTCTGTGGCCTCAGCTTCAGTTCCAACCCTTCATGCTCCAGCCTTGGGTTCCTAATCTGGCTTCCCTCAGTGAAGAATTGCAAACTATAAGCTGAAAGAAACCACTTCCTACCCAAGTTGTTTTGGCTGTGATGTTTGTATCATAGCAATAGAAAACAAAGACAGGGGCCCCTTTAAAAAATCATTTGGCAGCCATTTCCTGTAAGCAAAGGTATCTTTTGAAAGTACCCACTTAGCAATTAGCAAGGACAAGAGGAAAGACATAGCACGTTAGGAGCTAAGTGCCAAGGTGAGGAAGAAGAGGTTGCAGTCTCATTCTTTCATTCAGTAGGTGTAATGATCTGTTCTGTCTCTTTAAGAGACAAGCCATGCTCATTCTCTCCCCTGTCTACTGAGACAGGATGATCTTCAGCTTCCAGCCTGAGTTCTCTCTTTTCTGTCTTCCTCTCGAAGAGGCAACTTCTGCCTTTCCCCACTTCTCCCCTTCCCCCTTCTGTCTCTCCTCTCTCTCTCTCTAACTCTCTCTGTCTCTGTCTCTGTCTCTGTCTCTGTCTCTCTCTCTCTCTCTCTGCTCTTCTCCCCTTTTCCCTTCCCCTCTATAACCCACTGAATAAATACCCAACTTCACTCTGTATGGTATGCTTATCCATGTCTCTGTCTCTTGCCCACTGCCACTGAGTGTCTCCCTGCCCTGGAACAGCTACTGCTCAGGGACCTGCAGCCATCCCTGCCTGGGACTGGCTGCTCTCAGGGCCTTCTGCCTGCGGCCACATGGCCCACTACCACCGCCTGGGGACCTGCAGCATTTCTGCTGCCTGCTGTCACCGGGGAACCTGCAGCATTTTTATTAATCCATTACAGTAGGCCCATGGCAGGCTCCACTAAGAACGGAAGATTAATGTCCCTGGTGAAGAGCTTGGGGTTTCCCTTGACTAGATGTCCAGGTGATACCAAGAATTGAGGATTCCCTTCTTGGGGTACTTAATTCATGGATAAAAGAATGTAAGAATGGACTCCAACAAAAGTTCCAGGCACTAAATATTTTATTAGTACTAAAATAAAATCTTCTATGGGAAGCAAGCTGTAAATCTCGATAGCTTCTCGGAGGAGGAGAGTGGAGAAGAGAAGGGAAAAGCTATGCTATTTGAGTTAGCAGCAGAGAAGTTCGCCACATGGCAACAGGCAGCCACACGGTGGGGAGAGGGACTTTAGAAAGAGTTAGGAAGCCTAAAGTATCAGAAAACATATACTTGGGTTTAACCAGCATTGAGAGAGAGAGAAAGAGAGAGAGAGAGAGACAGAGACAGAGACAGAGACACAGAGAGATAGAGGCGCAGAAAAGGAAAATTTGCACTCAGAAGGATAGACAGACTCACCAAACCTCACAGCAACCTCAAGGTCACTTGTAGAGACTGTGTTGGGGCTGGAATTCATTCCAGAAAGGAAAAGTCTAATAACTCATTAAAGGACTAATTATTCTGCCTTCCTCTTTAGCACAACTCAAGGTGAACCTGTCTTCTTCCTAGGTGGCCTCTTGGCCAGGTAATTTACCCGTCCCAGCTAAAACGTTAAGTTTCCACCCAGGTCAGAAATCCAATTCTCCAGACCAAAAGGAATGTTTCTTTAATGGGCCTCTAGCGTAACCTCATCAATGACAATGAGAGCCATAGGAAGTGACTGGCTCCTGTGCCTTTTGAAGGTCAAGTCAATGGATTCTATTTTGGTTGGGAAGCGATGAGGAGCATTTAAGTTGTCCTTCCTTCAGCATAAGATCTGTAATAAAGTGAGCTAAGAAAGGGGAGAAGTCCTGGTCCTGGGGCATGCCAACTCTTGAGCACGTGTCTGGAAACCCTGGTCTTGCGTCAGGTTGAAGAAGCGCAAGGAAAGTTGCGTTGAGATTTCATTCAGTCAATATTTACTTATAACTTAATTGTGTGAACTGTTAAAGTGGATGAAATTATTATGGGTATGAAGCTTAATCTTCCCTTTCCCAGTTTGTGAAAGATATATTACATTAGGGAGCTAGAGTGGTGGTTCAGTGGTCAAGGGCAAATACCCCTCTTTCAAAGTACTTGAGTTTGGGTCCCAGCAACTATATCAGAAGGCTCACAAAAGTCTGTAATTCTAGGGGGAATCTCCTGGGACAGCAGTACTCAGTGCACATACACTGCCTCCTATACACACACACACACACACACACACACACACACCTGCATAATAAATTTTTTGCTGAAGCTGGTGAAGTGGGGAGGGTGTAGAGGGGTGGGGATGGTGTTGGGGGTTGGGAGGCAGAGGCAGTTGCATCTCTGTGAGTTCAAGGTCAGCCTGATTTACAGAGCAATTTCTGGGACAGCCAGGGCTACCCAGGGCTACACAGAGAAACCCCGTTTCAGGTTGGGGGGGGAACAACTTTTTTTGAAAAGCTAGATTTCATTAACTGAAAGACTTGGAGTTAGTACAGTAGTCACACTGGTAGCGGGAGTGTGAGCAAGTCCTTTAAACCTATCATTCTTAACGTTCTCATCAGTGAGATGTTAGAACACACGCCTCTTCCCTTTCTGCACATATATTGTTTTGAATTGAGTCTGTAGTTGGCACTGGTTTTGTTTGACTGCTTCTTACCCAAGATCATTTCAGGCAGAGAAACCCTGAAGAGTGTTTTCTAGTCTTCTCCTCCATCCTCATCTCAATCTGAAAGGGAAGGACAGAGGACAAACCAGAGGCGTCCTCAGACCCTGCCTATTGGCCTATTGCGGGAGGATGGGACAATCCCCAGTGTATTTCCTAAAGCTCAGTGAGAGATGTCTCACTGTGACTGGGCTCACTTAACATCAGATTGTTACCAGTGCAAGTCTGCAGGAAGAGGCAGCTCTTCCCTGTGCTGGCTCATGAAGCCCGCTGAGAATCCGATGCACAGTCTGCTCCATCAGGGCAAAAGGAAAGAGACGTGACTACCAAATACTAGAAAAGAAGCCCTCCCCCTTAGGTTTCGCTGTTCATGAAAAGGGTTGGAGGCCTGTGATCAGTGTCTTTGTTTTCAGTGTTCCTTCCATCATATATGTTGCCTTGGTACACTTTTCTTTCTTTTTTCTTTTTTCCAGAGATGGGGAGGCTATGTTTTTTTTTCCTTAACAGTATTATTGAGTTATAATTCACACTCTGTAAAAATCCAACCATTTAAAAAACACCATTCAGTGGTTATTAGGTACTCAGAGTGGTGAAATGGTTATTAATTTCAGAACGATTTTCTTTTTTTGCCTTTAAATAAGACCTTGTACTGACTACAGTTACTTTAATTCCTCCGTCCCCCGGTTCCATTCTGCTTTCCATCTGGGTGGATTTTTATGTTCTGGATGCTTACTATAAATGGGATTATATATTATACAGGGATTTGTTACCTAGCTTTTTTCACTTATCGTAATGCTTTCAAGATTCCCTCATACTGTGGCATGAAATACGCACTTCCTCTTCATGGTATAGAATGTTTTATTTGCTTACTCATCACCTAGTATATATTTCTACTCTTTGGGTACTGTGAATAATTGTGCTTTATCAACAATCATACAAATATTTGTGTGGCTCTATTCTTATTTCTCCTGGTATGTACTTCAGGAAAACTGCTAGGTCTTGAAATCACTCCTTATTTTTGAGGAACAGCCAAACAGTTTCCCAATGGTCACATCATAATATATCTCTGCCAGAAATGTGTGCAGGTTCCAATTTCTCTACAGCTTTGTCAACATCTGTTATTGTCTTTAATTATCATGATTATATGAATGATGACAATTATCCGTGTGGTTACTTTTTTATTGCCATGCTAAAACAGCACGACCAGGGCAACTTACAGAAGAGGGGTTTATTTGGTTCCAGAGGAACAAGACTACCCACTGTCATGGGAAGCACCCGACCTGGTGGCAGGAAGAACTAAAAGTTCACATCTCGACCCTCAGGCAAGAAACAACTCCGAACATCATGAGTCTTTTGAAACTCAAAGTCCCCAGTGACGTCAGAGCTCTGGTCTAGAGAGGCAGAACTCTCAGCTCTTGGTTCAGTGCCTCAATCACTAGACCTAGTAAGTTTTTTCCCCCTTTTACTGAAAACAGAATTTTTTTTTTGCCCTCACAAATTGTATCCTGATTAAGTTTCGTCTCCCTCTGCTCCTCCCAGTTTCTTCCCACCTCTCCTCCCTTTCTGTCTCTCAGTGGAAAACAAACCGGCCTCCAGTGACTTTCTAGAACTTTCCCACCAGTCCTTACAGCTCTTAAACCTCTCTTTGCAGCCCTTAGTCTGCTGCGGTCCCATGAATGCTCTCGCACGCTCTCATACTTCACAGTCCTTTGTAGTTTCGGCTCTCCAGACTCCGCTCCTCGCTACTCTCTGGGATTCTTCAGGTGCCTCTTAGCTCTTGTTGCTAAATGGACCTGAGGACTGGTACCTCCGAACTGTCCACTCTCCACGGTGCCTAATCAACCCGCTCTAGCCTTGATAAAGACCACCCACGGGTGATACAGCAGGGTCATGAGCGGTGTTGAACCTAGATTCCCCCACCAGGAGAGAATGCACAGGAGAGAGAGTGTGCGCGCCACTCCTTTTGTGGCCTGCTGCACTGCACTGAGCAGTTAGCGGTGACAGAGGGGCTTCTCCTCCCTCACCACACTGAGGACCGTTGCTCCAGATCAGTATCTGGGCAACCCCACGAGTTCAGGGACTGACAAGACAGCCGCAGCGTTTCCCATTTGGCCTTTGCTATGCCCTGGGGCAGTTATGGGTTCCTGCTGGGAGGCTGCCAACGCTGGAGGCACGGGGTTGATAGCTGTCAGTCAAACGGCTCTTGCTTGGCAGGTTTTGTCACTCCAAGTGTTTTTTATATATAATGAAATTGAGAACTATTAGTTTTGTTAGGCTTAACCTCAGTTATAATGTAAGCGCGTATGTAAGACAGTCTGTTTTTCTCGCCTACTTGTAACACGTCCGGAATACTCAGTCAGGGTCGGTCTGATACCCAGCTCAGTGCTAGGAGCTGGACCCCTTGCTTTGTGGGCATGGCTTTCATTTTCTTCAAGTCATCTCATTGTCTGGCTAGTACACAAGATGATGCTTGCATCCCAGCTAACAAGATCTGGAGGGCAGAGCAAATGCCTGTTATCCTTTTAACAATGATAAGAAAAGCCACTGCTTTCGCTTAATCCCTTGGGCCCAAATTGCGACTATAGTCATGGTCTGCTGCAAGGGAATCTGGGAAAAGTGGCTTTACTCTGTAGAGCTAACTAATGATGTTTCTTATGACAGAGGAATTAGAAAAGTAGTCAGGGATTAACATCCAAGAAAGCTCAGCAAGGAGAAAAGTCTACTTAATTTCTCCATTTACTCTTGAATCAGAAGCTTAGACGCTTTCCTATAAGATTCTAGATCCCATAATAAGGTGACTAAAACAGTGTTTCTCAAACTTGACTCCAAAGAGGTCATACCTGAGGTTCTGGAGAGATGGCTCAGTGGTCAAGAGCACAGGCTGCTCTTCCAGAGGACCCGGGTTCAATTCCCAGCACCCACATGGCAGCTCACAGCTATCTGATCCGATGTGAAACAGCAATGTACATTAAAATAAACAAACAAATAAATAAAATGGAAATAAATAAATAAAATTACTGATGCTGCCGGGGTATGGCGGCTCATGACTGTAATCTTAGCACTCAAGAGGTTGAGACAGGAATATTCTAAGTTCAAGGCTAGCCTGAACTATATCTCAAAGAAGCAAAACAACAAACTACTGATACCAGGCTTCCACATCCAGTCATTCTGGTTTAAATGCTATAGATAAGGATTTGGACATCAAACTATTTAAGGTGCCCCATTGTGATTCTGCTGTGCAGCAACGTTTGGCAATCACTGGACTAATGAAAAACAAAAACACTCCTAATTCTTACCTTTAATTTCATCAGGTTATCTTCTGCCTGAGACCCACTGATACAGGCTAAGTCTTACATAGTTTACATCTCTGAAGGTCTCTTACTTTTTCCTCTGCGGCTGGAACCCTTGCACATGGGCTAGTGTGCACCACTGGCAAAAGTGATTAGGTGTGGTCAAGGTGAATCTATTACCAGCCTTGCAGAAGAGTAATAAAGACAGTTCAGAGGACAGGTCCTAGTCTCAATAACCATTTTCATGCATAAAAGAAAACAGTTTAGATGTAGCTATATTCCTATACGTTATGAAAATAGTTATTCTGGTGTGTGTGTGTGTGTGTGTGTGTGTGTGTGTAGCAGAGTTCAGACACATGGTGAATCATCCTTAATATGGTATTAACATTTTCCAATACAGAAACCTATTTAAATGAAATGTGAATGGTCCTCTCTATTTGGCAGTGTGCTTGTCGTTGAGATGCTCAAAATAGCCTTTTAGAGAACCAAGCAGTCTGTGCTGGAGGCATCTCAACCTATTACCAGCTGTCAGATATTTTATCCATGCAAGCAGATAGGCAGGCAGGGGTGATGTTTTCTCTGAATTGTTAATGCAGAGGTCTGCCTTTTAAGCTGAGGCATGAAATGAGACAAGGGGTAAAATAAAAAATTTTCAAAGAAAACTAGACAGGTCACTCCAGGCACCTCTTCACCTCTATAAAGAATGGCATTAGAGCCTTCTATCTATAGTTTTTTTTTTTTTTTTTTTTTTTTTTGTTTTTGTTTTTTTTTTTTTTCTTTTTCTGCTCTTCAATGACAGGATTGTGCAACTTGGTTCTCACCATACCAGGTCTCTTTGCAACAATTTGCAGCTGGGAAATTTTTCTTTGCATCTAACCCAAGGGCTCTGACCCCACTAATCCCATTTCCTTCTTGCTGCTCTTCAGTTCAGAGACAACGGCATTCTTACTGGATTTTTCTCACATATTTGAAAGCTGTAATTCAATAAATCAGGCCCCTCTCCCATCCCAACAGCATTCCTTCACACCTCCCTCTGAAAACACTTCTCAAACGTCATCATTTTCATGGCAATCTTCTCTTAACTTGGGGTTCTCCAAACTTGCCTGTTTATTAGACATCTGGGGCACATCAGAAACGGCTGCTCAGGCCCTAGTGTCAACCTCAGTGAATTAGTAGTCTGGGACGTACCTAGTACCTGGGAATTCTTAAGGATTCTCAAGTGTTCCAAAAATGCAGACAGGTCTGGATATCACAGTCAGAATTTATGGCCCCATTCCTTTCTTTCTTCCCTCTTACTCAGAGAACCTTAATACCAGCTCTGGAGAAAGGGCTGTGGTTCGCCTAACCTAATGGCTGCATTTCCTGCTACACTTAAAGTCATGTTTGACAATAAGGATGTTTGAACTCCATAAAAGAATTAAAGCAGAGCATTTAGTGGTAAGACCCAGGAAGTCTGTACCTTTAAATGTGCTCTCTGGGGGCTGGGGAGATGGCTTGATCTGTTAAGGGCTTGTTAAGCAAGCATGAGGATCCCACTCCCAAGGTTTAAAAAGAAAAAAGTTGGCCAGGGGTGGACACTTTAATCCCAACACTGGAGGCCGGCCTGGTCCACATAGTGAGTTATGAGACAGTGAGTTATGTAGAGAGAGACTCTGTCTCAAAAGAGAAAAATGAGAAAAAGAGAGAAAGACAAAAAGAAAGGGAAGAAAGAAGAGCCGAGCATTGCCAGCACACACTGTAATCCTAGTGCTGAGGAGGCAGAGACAGGAGGCTCTCTAGTGCATTACAGTCAGTCTAGCCCAATTTGTAAGCTCTAGGTTCAGTAAGTGTTCCCCCCATCTTAAAATTAAAAAAAAAAGTGAGAAGCAATAGAAGCATGCTTTGACCTTAGGCCTCCACATTACGAACACACACACACACACACACACACACACACACACACACACGTTTCTGTTGTGGGATATTGAACCACTGTGAAGGTGTATTGCTGCGATTGGGTGTCATAAAGAGATGAACAGCCAATAGCTAGGCAGGAGGCATAGGTGGGATTTCTGGGTAGAGAAAGGAAGTGGAGGAAGAATCTAGACACATAGACGACCCCAACAAGTGGGGGACGACAGATAGGCATACAGAATAAAAGAAATAAAAAAAAAGCCATGAGGCAAATATAGATTAATATAAATGGGTTCATTTAAGTTGTAAATGCTAGGGGGCCAAGCCTAAACTAAGGCCTAGCTTTCATGATTAATATTAAGTTTCCATGCTGTTATTTGTGGGCTGACAATCCAGACAAGCATATTACACACCCCAGAAGCCAGGTGTGGTGGGGCTTGTAATCCCAGTACTCAGGAGGTAAGACAGAGAGCTCAGGTGTTCAAGGCTAGCCTGGGCTACAGGAAACTCTCTCACCTCCTACTTCTTCCCTGTGTCCCCCAAATGTTAGTAATCTACGCAGTGGAAGGCATTAGTGAAAGTCAATGATTCTTTTCTTAAGATCAATAGTAGTATGCAGTATGAATGAATGTCACATAACATGAATTCTTAGGTCCTAATCTAGGATTGCTAAATTGGCACGTGGAGCCCAGTTATCTCTGCTTTAACAAGCCCTCTAGGGAATTCTAACGCTTCTAACAGCTTGGGAAGAGCCTAGCCCACTCTGGGGAACCTGCTCCTTGTTTTCCCAGGCTCCCTTAAGTCGACAGGTGGTCACATGGCTTTTAACCAATGAGGTTTATGAGACGTTGTCTAGGAAAAAGCAGTTGTGGCAAGACTTACTTTCCCTTTCTTGATACAAAGAACAGAGACAGCTGACCGTACACATCTACTTCCTTCTGAGGCTCTCGAAGGTAGATGAGCCCTGGAAACAGCCGTCACGTGAAGACAAAAAACAAACAGCAGGGGAAAGTCTAAGAGAATACAGAGATTTTCACTGTTACCTATCACAAAGGACATCCGGGGATCAGAAAATAAAGCTCTAATTGTACAAACCAATATTTAGGGATTTTATTTTACTTATTGGGAAGCACAATCCTATATACAGAATTTGATCTGGAAATCCCTAATTCCAGGGAGATTCACTGCTCTGGATAATCTTTTGTCAACTTGACACCAGATAGAGTCTTCTGGAAAGATGGAACCTCAACTAAGGGATTGCCTCCATCAGATTGGTCTGTGGGTATGTCTCAGGGATATTGTCTTACTTGCTAATTGGTGTAGGAGGCCCCTGCCAACCATGCGTTGTGTTCTCCCTTGGCAAGGATGCTTGTGTTCTATAAGAAAAGTAGCCATGCAAGCCAGCAAGCGGAATTTCTTTGTGGTCTCTGTTTCAATCCTGCCTCGAGCTCCTGCCTTGGCTTCCCTGGTGATGGACTGCCACACATAAGCCAAATAAACCCCTTTTCTTCCCCAAGTTTGTTTTGGTTACTTTTTTTCTTTTCCCATCACAGCATCAGAAATCATACTAGAACAATCACCTTCCAATTGTGGTATTCTAAACACAACACCAATGACTTCCAAACCTAACTGCATATTTAAGAGATGAAGCTTATGTGAAACCATGCCCGAACCGCACCCCAACTGTACTGAATTGGAATCTCCCAGACTTGGGCTATGAGACACTCCAGAGTCATATGATGATCAAAATTCTGTCCTCAGCTGACCCTAAGCCACCCTCTGTCTAGGCAAAGGTGGAGAAGTTAAGGAAGCACTCGTTTTCCTGACTGTATGAGGGTGGAGTGTGATCGCTGTCTGCCCCGAGAGTGAGTGCCGTCTTCATTTTGCATCCTAAGCACCTCCTTTGGACTCATCCAATCTCTATTCCAGTTCGAAAGAACATAAATTTAACAAGTAGCTCCTGTCACTTGTCATGAGACAGGAACTCGAGACAAATGATCTTTTGCAAAAATTGAGCAACTAAGCCACCGATTTTTGTTTCAGCATTGATTCTAGCATCGCAAAGACAAAAACCTTTGCTCTATAAATAATGCCATTTGTGGTTTGTTTTCAATTTAAGGGCTTGTGGGACGGGGTCAAATGACATCAGTTCCCTTCTGAGTAGAAAGCTAACTGTGGCACTGGCTACCTCAGTCCCTAGTCACCCACATGGAACAGGGGCGTGATCCTGCGAGAGAAGAATTTAATTAGGTGAGTCAATAGGTGTCAAATATCAGCATGCTGGTGGCAGAATCCAAGACCAAAGGCCTCATGTAGCTACCAAGTAGTCCAGTATCTGTTTCTTGCATGGAAAGTGAGAAGTAGTAGGTGTTTGTGAAAATGCGTGCCAAGGTTTGGGTGCCGCTGCTTCCCCAAATCATTTGAGGTTCATATATACCACAGTCTACCTGAAATAGAATCGAGGGTGACTTAATTCAAAATCATGGCTTCTACACCGCCTCATATTGAACAATGGACAAGGAGAATGCACTCAGACGAATACCAGTCTAATTCTGGAGCCTCGCGAGACTGCGTTGCTAGGGTAGGTAGGAAGGTAGGGCTGCTGCCCTGGAAGATGAAGAAGGACCACACAAGGCTTTCCACGAAGCAGTATAGGCTGAAGACTACAGACAAACCTGCCTAATTCAGGGTTTGTGGCTCTTGCTTTTGATTTTATGGTATGGTAGGTCCATCAGTTGGTACCATGCAGGGGAAGACAGATTTGATGAACAGTAAGAGACTTGTCCTCACACCTTCCTTTCCTCTTGTAGAAGTCGAATTAGAGTACTGCTCACCTAGTGTGACCAGGGACCACCCTAGCATGAAGCAGATATTATACATATGGTCACCCAAGTAATGGCCGATAATGCCTGGCATATGCTAGAGACCTGGCTGCCTCCCTCCATGTGCATCACTATGCCGCAGACTAATGTCAGCACGCATAGATATTCTGCATCTTACTGTGGGCATTAGGAGCAGCCCTACCTGTGGTCTGGAAGCTAGTTCGCATTCTTCATTTTCTGACAGTTTCAGAGCAGGAAAGGTGGCATCCAAGAGCAGCTGACAGACGGCAAATGAACTGAATCAACACTCAGTTATGTCAAAGGGCTGGGGAGGAGCACAAATGTGTTTGCCAGTCAGCATGACTGAGAACCCATATCTGATGCCAGAGTTCACCTTTCAGACTGGCCAGGGTGCCCGGCTGTGTGGCCTACTGTGCTTCTGGTGTTTTGTGACTTAAGGAGCCCTTTCCTTTAACACAAAGATGTTTTTTTTACAAGACATCCAGAAGTAGACAGAGAGGCGAGGACGTGATGTCTGGGATTTAATACATTCAAATGTCAAGCTTCAGCAAGATAATGATGAAGAGGAAGAGGGAGAAAGAAGCCAAATAAAGCAAATATTGCAAAATTGTGATTGTTGTTGAATCTGGGTATTGCATAAATAGATTTTTCTATTAGTTAAATTTAGTTATTCCAGTTTAATTTTAGGGTAATTGGATTATTCTGTTCTTTCTTTTTTTCTTTGTTTCAGCCCTTTCATAAATCAAGTTTTAAAGTTTCAACCAATCATTACAAGGCTTATAAACCTTGTAGGAAAAAAGTTAATATCTACCTTTGGGTACTCATTTCTTTTAGGTAACAGCAAGCTATATCAAGCTAGAACTGTGTAGGATTTTATTTAGACTGCCTGTCCCTCACAGCCCCACTATACTTATTTGCAGGCGGGGAGCACCTTTCTTTTTCAGTGATCACATGGCAGAATCAGGACACAAGAAACTGGAGTATAAATTCTGGTTCATTAATTGACAGTGAGACCTTAAACAAGTTCCTGCCTGTAAAATGGGGGTGGCTCAGTGACAACACCAGCCTCAAAGGGTATTGGGAAACTACAGGATGTCAGTATCCAGTGAAAGAATAGGCTCTTTATTAATATTAGTAGAATCACCGTGGAGTGGGCAACAAGGTATTATGGTCTCCGATAGAGTCTATCTATAAGGGGGGAAATTACAGCAGGGCCTTAAGGCTGCATAGGAACCGCCCAGGAGGTGTGACGAAGTTCAGATCCAGGGCTGTGGTTCAGTTGATAGGGGGCTTTTCTTGCGCGCCCAGCGCTACTTCAGTAGCCAGCTGTGGTGGCTCCCACCTACACTCTCTACGATCCAGAAGTGGGAGGCCAAGCAATGGAAGTTCAAGGTCATCCTTACCAACACTCTGAGGCAGGCCGCCCTGAGCTACAGGATAAAATAAAATTCAGATTCCAGGTCATATGACAAGCCTCTGAGCAAGAACCCCCAGGGCCGCGGTGTTGAAAACCTGCGTTGGTTCTGCCCTGCATCTAGAAAGCGCAGCTGACATCGGTCTTTGGAGAGGCCCTTCTCAGTTATTGCAGCTGAAGTAGCTGTGGATTGTGAATACGTGCCAACTGATTTTGACAGTTAGGTACCGTTCACAGATTTGGGCTGATTTCTTGGTGATTAAAGATCCAAAATAAACTAAAGGGAGAGAGGTCGAGCTTGCCTGGTGGTCAGAGGTTTGGAGACTATCGAGGCCAGTTGATCTGTGATCACATAACTTCCAGGTAAAATCTACCCCTGTGAGAGGGCTCCCCAAGCCATCTAGAAGAGCTTAGAGCAAGAGTCTGAACGTGAATGAGACCACAGCACCTATTGGAGGACTCCGGTCCAGGGAGCAGGGCCACGCGGAGGAGGATGACCTTGTCGTCCTGCCCCTAGGTTGGCGCAGTCTTCAGCGCCAGGGTTTTGCTGCCCACCACGCCTCTATCTCCTTGGCTGTTCCTCTGCTTATCCCGGCAGGGCATTCCAGCTTCTGTGAATGCTGGCTTACAGGCCTCTCTTCCCACAGGCGCATTTTTCTCAGAATTCTTTTGTCTTTTTTACAAAGTAATCCAATTCAGTGTTTGTTAACTGCCTGGCGAGTTCAAGGCCTTGTATTGAGGTCCTCGGGATGATACAAAAGAAAAAGAGGAAAAGAATTTTGCTCTTGTTTAGCACCAGGCTATTGTAAGGAGGGAGGAGAGAATCAGTTAAGCACACAGATAATCCCAACAAAGAGTTCAGCAAGCTCCACTAGAATGTGCATGCTATAATGGCATTTTAAGGAAGATGACCTCTCTTGAAAGCCTTAATGGAAAAGTGATATTTGAAATGGGTCTTATCGAGCTGGGTGGTGGTGGTGCACGCCTTTAATCCCAGCACTTGGGAGGCAGAGATAGGCAGATCTCTGTGAGCATGAGGCCAGCCTACAGAGTGATTTCCAAGACTGTCAAGGATACACAGAGAAACCCTGTCTTGGAAAAACAAAAATGAAACAAAAAAAAAAAAAAGAAAGAAAGAAGGAAGGAAATGGGTCTTGAATATTGGGTGGGGTTTCAAAGGCCTGGGACAGATGGGGGACAGGGCCTGAGGGAACAATATAGTCAAGAACACGAGAAGAAAAGAAGATAGTTTTGTGTTTAAAGATAAGCTATGACATCTTTGCTCGGTCCGAAATGAGAAGATGCACTTCAACCTGATAAGCAAGGAGAGCCCTAGGAATTTTTAGAAGAGCCCTCCAATGACCCAGGCAGGACTTGGAAAATATTGACTCCATGCCACTGTGCACACTGGAGAGCCAGAAGGACCAACCTACCCAGAGTAATGAAGATGAGCGAGGAACAAGATCGGGCACCCCCACACCCCAACTCCAGGTCCAGGAAAGCATGGTGTTGGGGCTGAGGGAAAGGAGGCAAAAGGTCCTGCTTTCTAGACCTGTACCTAGGTCTGCAGACATCCTATTTGCTGTCACGAAGTAGAAACACACAACCAGGTTTCTTCCCCCCCCCAAAAAAAAAGACTTGCTTTCAATATTCACAACCTATTTCCCCAGCAGCCATTCCACATGGACCTGCAGGAGCAAAACAAAAATATTGGAGAGGAAAGCCAGGAGATGCGTTTTCATGCTTCAGCACTTCTAAACGACCCCTGAGAGGTGACGGTTTTACTGACCTGTAATGGTCTGCTCCTCCCCCTCGTCACGGGGAGGATCTTTAGACTCTCACTCACTCTTTGATATTTATTCGTTATTTATTTCCTCCAGCATCATCCACTACTTCCTTCCATATTTCTCCTGCTCCCAAGCATCCAATAGCGCACTCCCGCCCCGCCCCTACTACCTGCTGGTATTTGTGCCGACCTTCCTCCCTGGCCCACTCTCGAGGTCACTTGGTCCTTCTAAAGCAGCAGTAACACCACATCACTGCCTGATTGCAAACTCTGCATGCCTCTCACACTCAGACTGACATCAGAAGTCAGTTTAGCTTGCCTGGTTGTGGACTGGTCCCTGTCTCCCGCCCTTCCACCCGACTTGCTCTCCAACCAGTAACCTAGCTCTTTGGACATTCACAGAGCTATGCCAGATCCAGCCTTGCTCTTGGATTCTTCTCCACCTGGAATGCGCTTCCCTGACAGTTGCCTCGCCTGCTCACTTCCTCTTTGACTCTTTTCAAATGCTACCATCTCAGAGAAGACTCTCTGGCTCCTACTCTCTACTCACGGACCTGGACCATTTCCCATTGGAGCATTAACCACAACCAATATCCATGTGGATTCTATGCTTTTAAGCAGAATACAAGCTCCATGAGGCTAGTATCTTCATTTGATTCACTTCCATTGACCAGGATAATGTTCAGGTTCTCAATAAACATTTGTTAAGTCAGGGGCTGGTAAGATGACTCAGAAGGTAAATGTGCCGGAAAGCTGACCAGTCAGTGACCAGGACCCAAATAATGGAAGAGAACTGATTCTTGCAAGCTGATGTCCTTTGACCTCATAGCGGCATGTGCTTACACACACAAAATAATAAATAAAACGGTAATAAAATTAAAATGTATCAAATCGATAAATAGGAAGAGCTTGGCTCTAGAAAACACCTTCGGTTTTTTCCATTATTTGTTAGCCCTTTGTTCTCTGCAGACTCTGATCTAAGGGAACACCCATGCCTTGCCCTTTGACCAGCATGGATCTACAATTTTTCTTCCTCCACCTCAGATCATTGCTGCGATACTTCCATGGACATCCCCAACGAGCTGCTCTTGAGCCCTCTTTCTGCCTCCCTCCATCTTTCCCCCACCTTCACTTCTTACCTCTGCACAGATGCCTACTCTTGGCCTGTCCTCTCTCTAGACAAGTCTTATGCCTTCCTTTGACGCATGGGCATCCTGATGGGACCTCACATTCCAGACGTTTCTTCCTAGGTGTCAGGAATCTGTGCACTGGCCTATAGTTCCACCATTTGAGAGGTAAAGATAAAAGGATTGTGGACTCAAGGTCAGTCTGAGCTACATAGCAAGACGTACGTACATACATACAAACATACATACATACATAGGTGTTGTCATGCAGAGATTTGGACTGTGATTGTTAGAGATTCTGAATCTAGCATAAACTAGAAATCTAGATATCCAGTCTCACCCACCGCCAGGACCCTGCACCTCTCTCTCTCTCTCTCTCTCTCTCTCTCTCTCTCTCTCTCTCTCTCTCCATCTGCTTACACTGCAAACATTCCTGGGATGGCTATTCAGGATCGTTTGTCAACTTGAGGTACATCTGGAATTAACTAAAACCCAAAAAGAAAGGGCAAACCTGTGAGAGATTTCTCCTTCATTTGAAATGGGAAGATCTACTTCTAACACGGGTCTTTGAGGCAAGAGGATACACCTTTAATCCGGACCTAATCTGGGCCGTACCTTCTGTTGGATGCCTATATAAGGACGTGGAAGAAGAAAGCTCTTTGTCTTCTCAGTCTCACCTTGTAGCAGGTGCGTCCCTTTGCTGGCATTAGAGCCTATTTCTTCTGACCAGCCGAGACATCCAGGCTTGCCAACCAAGCAATGACTGGATTCTTGGATTTACCGTTCATAGCCAGTTATTGTTGGATTAGCTGGGCCACATCCTGTAAGTCATTCTAATAAATCCCCTTCCTACATATATTTAGAGGGAGAGGCTCATTCTATAAATTCTGTTACACTACCAAAGACTGACTAATACACTTCCTTACAAGTTTTCTTTTTAACTCTTCCGGTCCAGCATGCCTTTCCTGTTGTTCTTCACCTGAAAATCCTGGCTCCTTCCAGTGGCTTGTACAAGTCGGAAGCATCCTGAGATCACTGTTGTCCAATCCTCAGTAATCTTCTCTTCTCATCCTCTACTATGGACAGCCCCTGGGCAGCACAGAGGGAACTAAGTAAACCACGTGTCAGAAGATCAAGGGCAAGCTGCACCAGTTATGTGAATCTGGCAATCACGGTTTCTCTTAAAAGTACAATTTCACCTCTCAGTTGGAGCCAATGATTTTTGCCTTTGCTTCCTCCAGGTAGACTTATTTCAGATAACCGAATGCTTCGTGAACCACAGGACTTCCTGCAAATCAACAATCCTAACCCTCAAGGTTACTGTTAGAGCTTGTGTTTCACGCTCGTTTCTACTCTCTACACTGCCCACCCCTTTCCTTCTCTCTCCAGACCTCCAGCTCCAGGGTAGGCTGGTAGCTGTTTCCTGTTTCACTGAGAGAATGGAAACAATCAGAAGAGAATTCAACAAGCTGCCACCAGCATCACCACCACCCACCGACAGAGCATAGCCAAACTCAGCTCGCTGGTTACTGTGAATAAATTTAGCAGAAGCCAACTGCTCTGAATGTGGCCTAGCTCTTCACTTTTCACACATTTAAGAGTGCTTCGCTAGCAATTCTCCTTTGCTTTGCATCATGGACTTCTCTTTCCACCCGATCCTTTCCGTCAGCCTCTGTCAGTCTCATCAGCTTCCAAGATCAAAACAGCGTCCTCTGTCTTTCTTCTGCTGCTCTGTTCTCCCGTTTCCATTCTAGTAAAACTCCTGGAAGAGTTTTCGGTAACGACTTGCGGTTTCCCTCCCCTGCTCCCACAGCTGTGAGCGACAGGATCTGCCCTACTGCTTCCCCTGTGCTCAGGCAAAATCTCTGGCTTGCACTCTTCGGCTAAAACCAATATGTAGTTCTTATATTTTGTCGTGTTTGGTCTATGAGCTGTACTACTTGAGTCCAACATCTACATCCAGGATATTTCGTTTGGTTTCCCTGACTCCTGAACAACTCAATTGGTTTTTCTGGTTCTTTCTCTCTCTCTCTCTCTCTCTCTCTCTCTCTCTCTCTCTCTCTCTCTCTCTCTCTCTGTGTGTGTGTGTGTGTGTGTGTGTGTGTGTGTGTGTATGGGGGCTGTTGTCTCCTAACTTGCTCTGTACTACTCAATTGGTTTTTCTGGTTCTCTCTCTCTCTCTCTCTCTCTCTCTCTCTCTGTGTGTGTGTGTGTGTGTGTGTGTGTGTGTGTGTGGCGGGGCGGGGGCTGCTGAGAGAAGCTCTTGCCTTGCAGTTCAGGAGGATCATGGTGATCCTCCTCTCTTAGCTTCTTGTGTACTAGGTCTACAGGCATTGTCCCCATCCTAGACTTCATCTCTATAACACCTTAATGTTCTCTGTGTGGACCCTCTTCTCGTTTCTCTTTCTTTCCTTTCTTGGGGCTTCTCCTCTCATCGTGTGACTCTGACTGCTATCTTGATGCTAGTGATTCCCTAACGTGTGTGTCTAGCTGGATTCCTCCACTGAACTTCTGATTTGGAAATCTATCTATTAGTCACTGAATGAATTATCATAAACCAGCATGTCCTTCAGTGAACTTCAACCCTTTCCTTTCCCAAAGTCTTCTGTCCTGGTAGAAGACACAGTGCTTAGTCCTTTATCCATGAAATCTTTACTGGGTCTGCCTGCTACTGAAAGCCTAATGCAGAAGCATCTAGGTTCTCAGACACGAGGGGCAGAAAGAGAAGAAACCACGTGGATGGTTGGCTTTATTTTCAAAATATATCAAGTCTGGCC
The DNA here is from genome assembly GCF_982192425.1 of Myodes glareolus. NCBI lineage: Eukaryota > Metazoa > Chordata > Mammalia > Rodentia > Cricetidae > Myodes > Myodes glareolus. Next base: position 21,825,082 of record NC_142045.1, on the reverse strand, counting down.
ATTTTTCCTCACCTCCATCATCTTTGCTTGTGACAGCATTAGCCTCCTAAATGGTCTCTCAGGTCTCACTCTTCTCCCCCAAAGCCCATTCTTTATCTAACATTCACAGAAATTTCCTTAAAATTCACATTAGAACCTTGTAGCATGGCTACTTACTCTACGTTACCTAACGCCAAAGTTCCTGCAGAGGCTCACACAGTCTTCCCCGTGTTTTCGGACCCTGCTTGCCTCAGAACTCCCCTTTGCCCACTGGGTTTTAATACCCCCACCCCGCCTGTCTTTTGTTGCCGGCATCAGTTACTAGAGTGGGTTTCAGGGTGGTCCGTGATGCGAGGTCCAGGGTCTTTGGGTTCAAACAACAAACTGAATGAAGCATGCAGAGCAGAAATGAAAGTATAGATTTAGGAGAAGTAGGAGCCAACGCAGAGAGGCACTCCGCAGAATGAGAGCAGGCTTCAGCAAACATGTGGCTCAAGAGCCGGGAGTTCTTTTTTAGGTTCCTTTAATGAGCTCAGTCTGGAGGAGTTGGTTTCCTGGGGTGGGAATGGGGTATATCCTCATGCTGATTGACAGATGGGCTGTTACGTAACTTTGATCTGTGCGTGTGAAAGCCACACATTCCATACTTTCACGCATATATACACAAGGGTTTGCAAGCATGAGATGGTAAATGGGGATTTTTTTTCCTCCGCCTGACACATGGATTCAAGGACAGACTCGTTCTTCCTGTATTTGCTCATGCCTAATATTGATTTAAGTCAGCCTTATTTATCTCTCCTACCAAGGTGTACCTGACCCCAAATTACCCCAAAGGAGGGCAGGTGATATCTACCAGAAAGGTGGACACATTTTCCCAAGGAGGGATGCCCTTGGCTGGGCCATCCTATGCCCACTGTCCTACTTAGGGTTACTAACATATAGATGTGTGTGTATGTATGTATACATATATATGTGTGCATGTATGTATACATATATGTGTGTGTGTGTGTGTGTGTGTGTGTGTGTATGTGTGTGTATCACCATTATCACCATGACCAAAGTAAGTTGGGTAGGAAAGCATTTATTTGGCCTGGGCTTTCACATCACTGTTTATGAGGAAAGGAAGTCATGACAGGAACTCGAAACAGCCATGGAGGAGTGCTGCTTACTGACTTGCTCAGCATGACTTGCTCAGTCTGCTTTCTTCCAGAACCCTTGACCACCAGACCAGGGATGGCACCATCTACAATGGGCAGGGCCCTCCTGCCTTGACTGTTAATTAAGTAAAGGCCTTACAGTCGGATCTTATGGAGGCATTCCCCCCCCCATTAAAGTCCCTCCTCTCAGATGACTTTAACTTGTGTCAAGCTAATGTAAAACTCAGCACCCTCACCTGCCTCAAACTCACTAAGTATGGTCCTGCCTCGGGGCCACTGTGCTTGATATTCCTTCTGCCCATTCGTTTGTACCCTAGGTACCATGGCTTACTCTCTCAATTCCTTCGGGTATTTACTTAATGATGCCTTCCAAGGGAGGCTTTGAAAGGCTCCCTTATTAAAACGGAGCCCTCCCGTAGCATCCAGGTACCCTCTACTTTCCTCTGCTGTGGCAAGTCATCATCACTACTACAGCTGTCAACACCCGAATGGTAAATGTTTAATTAACTTCATTTTCCCAGTTTTCTCCACTTGAATGTAAGTTCTATGTGAGCAGCGTTTCTTTCCACTGATCTGATCTTCAAACAGAACATTTCTTTGTATTTTGTCTTAAAGCTCACATTTTACAAACCTTTCATGCAACTTTTTTTTGTTTGTTTTTTTGTTTTACAGGGTTACTCTGTAGCTTCAGAGCCTGTCCTGGAACTCACTCTGTAGACCAGGCTGGCCTCGAACTCACAGAGATCTGCTTCCCTCTGCCTCCCGAGTGCTGGGATTCAAGACGTGCACCACCACTGCCCAGCTCATGCAAATATCTTAACACCTTTCAGTAAACTATAAAACTACTTTAGAAAAATCTTACCTCTTTTGTTTGTTTGGTTCATGACCCAAATAACAATTTCAGATAAGCACAGAATGTGCCTCTTTAAGTTTCGAAAATCTCCGTAGGGCAGCTTGTTTCCAACTCCAGCCCTCCCAGCAGTTCCAAGGTACAGCGGCTTATCTCTTCTTGTGCACAGGCTGTGAACAGACCCAAGTCCAGTAAAGTCTGGAAGCATTGTTCTAAGTAGAGTGTAGAGCCAAGGAGATTTTCTACTTGGTTGAAATTGACAAATGTATTCACTAGACCGGTGGCAGTCAGAGATAACCCAGGCAAATAGTGAACTGTGGAAATGCTGGTGTCTCAATTTACACATGTAAATTATGGCCAACAAACTCTGCTGTTCCTAAGAGTTTTTTTTTTTTTTTTTTTTTTTTTGGCAAGGTAAACAAATAGCTTAAGGATTTTATTTGTTTGCAACTAAGCTTGTTAACACTATATAATGAAAATGTACAAAGAATAATGTTGCAGTTTTTGGTTAGATTTAAGTCAAAGACATTCATTAATAAGGAATCTTCAAATGTGAATACCCCAGAAATGTCCGTAAGCTATCAGATCTCAACAACTGTCTCTGAATATCACCTTACTTTGGAAGGTATTGGCAAACATTTGAATTAAAACTCAAGAGTTTCCCAAAATAAAGCCGTAATTAATAAAACTATTCTATATTCAAACTACAACAATTTTAATAAAACTTTCCTTTCCAAAACAACAGTAAAGGAAACAAGGCATTTTGTATAATGTGGTCCTGAACAAGTCACAGTAAAAATAAATGTATACTTAACTCCCACCTCCTCAACACAGAGGCTGCTTTCTGCTCACAGCCTCGGGACCAAGGCAAAGAACAGCCAAAAAGCGACTTTAGTCAGGGGGTTGCCAAAACCAAGTTCTAACAGTTGAACACGGACACCTTAGGGGAGTTTGGGGGAACCTGGACAAAAGATCCAGATTCTTTGTTGAAACCGATGAGAAGGTGAAGTGGCTCCTCCCCAGTAGCAGTGCTGCAAGGCCTGGCCCAGCCCTGCACTCCCCTGTGTTATGCTCCGAGCACACCCTGATGTTCCGCTCCAGGGGAGAACTTTTCCCTGTAGAAGTTCAGTGTCCAGGGAGCAGGGAGCTCCTTGACTGTATGAATGAGGTGAGCTCAGACTCCACAGGGTATTTTAAGGCTTGGAGTCAAAGTAGTTTTCCAGCACAGCTAGGCAGAGTCCATATGTTGATGGCCTGTCTCCAGTTTGTTCTAATTTCTCACCATGTATTTGCAGATTTAGGACTGTAGACCTTCCCTACAGCATCATAATCATGTCTAATGTCCATCCTAACTTATGATTCAAATTCTGTGCCTGGAAACAGTCCCTGTATTTAACGATAATACCTACACATAAAACAATCCACTGTTACAACTTATATGGTCACCAAACATTAATGATCTTCTGTAGACCAAAAAAAATGTTTCTAACCATAATTGTCGTGCATCAAATTCACAGCCAGAATCCCCCAGATCAAAAAAGTTTTGCACAATACAAATAATAACTTAAAACACACAGACACGCACACACACACACTCTCACACACTTCTCACAGAGCTGTGCTTGGGGAAACTCCACGTGTTGTGTGCCACTGAAGGCATTCTTTGCTAAACTGCTGCTCCAGGTACTTTTGTTTGGAAAACCTATCACAGTAGGGCACAGCTGTGTAGTGGATGAGCAGAAAAGAAAGATATGCTGTGGCAACCAGAAAGTTTTAAGGTCTTTCAAGTTGTATAAAATGGACCTGCAGAAACATTTAAGTGTTCTCAGGATGCAAAGTTGGAGCTGAAATGTGATATCAAACCAGTTGCAAAAAGTGTACAGCAGCCATCTCTTGAGGTCACACCTGGTACCCAGATAGGCAAGAAGGCTTCAGGATACATAGCTTGTTGGCCTTGTCCCATATCGCCGCATGATCTGATCATGTGTGAATTTCACAAAAGATTCATACTGTTCTGCAAGTTTGGTGCTGAGGATGTGCTCATACTCCTCCCGAACTTTATCTTCATAGTCTTTTAGGAGGCGCTCACATATTATCCCCACTTGTCGAAGGGTAAAGGTGGGCTGGTCCTTCTTCATCCAGGAAGAACCTGGAGAACTTGGTGCGGTGAGTGCTGAGGAGGGAGGCTGGCTTTCTGAAGTACAGGCTTCACTCTGACTGAGAACAACCTCTAAATGTCTCCACCTCTGATAACGGCTGTATTCTTGCTTTATGTTCTGAAAAATTTGTTCCGGAGTTGGAAGGCGACGCTCGCTGCCGGGCAGGGCAGGCTGCTGGAGACTCGTCGGCGGCATCTGCGTCTGAAGCGGTGGCGGCTCGGCGTCCGGGGGCCGGAGGCCCGGAGTGGGGCCGGGCAGAGGGGCACAGCGTCGCCGCTTCGGGGAACCGGGGCTCAGCAGCGCCGCCTCGAACTCCATGGGCCGCTTCAATGTCGCCCCGCACGCCATCCCGCGGAGGGGCCAAGGACCAGACGCAGACGCAGCAACAACGGCGGCCAGGACCCAACTCCTGAGCTACGGGTCCCAAGCCAAGCCGGCTCCAATTGTTTCTAAGAGTTTTTACAATGGACCCATGCATGAAAAAAAAAATCAGAAAATTCAACTTTCCAGATCAGATTAATGCTATGGTAGGTGTCAAATACCTGCTCAGAGGGATCCTATTATTCCTGGTTCATGAACCATCATCCTACAGTCTCTTTATTTGAGAATGGTAGTACCCACCACGATCATGGACATAACTTTCTGAGGCATTAAAAAGCAGGGGAGTGGCTTGGGATTGGGACAGATCAAGCGCTCTTTCGACTATCTACTGTATTTAGAAGCCTATTTGTGGTCTCCATCAAATGGGTACTTTGTAATATTTACTATCTTCTGTTTTACATTATAAACTCCTAGGGGATTCTTCTTCAAACATCTTTTATCATACTGACCCTATTCTCTACTCCCGCCTACACCCACTTCCTGGGGTTTTGTACAGTATCTTGTACACAGCAAACATTTTCTCTTGGACAAACAAAAGAATATCTAGGTGCTACTGAAAACAAAATAAACCCGTCTGGTGGCACAGGACTGCAGTGCTGGTGGGGCTGGAGGCCTGGGCGAGAGGATTGCAAGTCAGTAACCTGTCTGGGCTGCAGAATAAGTTCAAGACCAGTCTGCACAAATAAGGGTCAATTTTTTTTTTTTAAAGGTGGAAAGAGAACAAGGGAAGGGACTCAGTGATAGACTCTTGGCTCGCATGAGCTAAGAGTCCAGACAAAGAGCCACACCTACAGCAAGGATTCTACAAGCTGGGTGCTTATTAGAACTGTGTGGCTGCAGAGCAGTGATGTTACAAATCTGGAATCAAATTATCTTGGGTTATTGTCAGCCAAGTTTAATGTTGCAGGTTCCCTGGGTCAAGCTGAGTCTGTAGTCTCAAGGTTGAGAGGGATGTGTGAGGGCAAGAGAATGAGGTTTTATTGAGAAATAGAGCAGCAAGGTTGGGGTGGGAAGGTGGGCAAAAGTGGGTTGCCAGGGAGAAAGCTGGACCCCAAGGTTCTTTTATATTTTGGGGAATATGCTAATTTGGTCCTGCTCCTATGTAAATGAAGCACAGAGTGAGATGAACCTGGTTGTTAATTTGCATGCAGACGGAGGATTCTGATTGGTGGAGGGAGCTGGTAAAAGGCTGCAGGCTCAGAATAAGCCAATAATACCACGCTCTGCCCCGCCCCCTGCAAAAAGCAAGGAGCAGAAAGAGCTGGGGCCAGAGAACAAGGGCAGAGATTGACGGACATCTTGATGAGTCAGGGCCCTTCTCATTTCTGTTTCCAGACTCTTTATTCATTGACTCCTTAGAGTTTATTATAAAACTTCCAGATTGTTCTCAGAGTTGACTACTACGTCACCAGGGCATGCAGATACCTGGTTCCCTTGAGTCCATGACCTTGACTAGCTTGCTTGAATGAAGAAGCTGTCTCGTTTCTAACTCCTACCATTAACCTCTCTGGGATGATCATGAGAGACCTTTCGGGATGTATTCATAGATCGCCAGCTTCTATCAACCCTGTTCCCAAAATATCATCAGATAATGTCTAAAGCCATAGCGGTTATTTCCCCTATTTGCTATAGCCTACCTACCTGAAGTTCCCAGCAGAGTCGTAAAAAGTACCTTAATGTATGACTTTCCTCTGTCCTCCAACTATAAAAACAGGGAAACCGCTAGCACAGTGAAGCATAGTATTTGTTGGACCTGCGTCTGTATTCCCAGACCATTGTGACATATATCTGCCTTCAGAATTCCCCTTGAGGTGAAAGCTGTGGTTTTGCTTTGACACGTGGCTACCGTGAAGCTCCGGGTTCAACCTCCAGTTACACAATCCATCAATCAAACAAGCACACAGAAAGCCCTGTGAGCTGCCAGGCTTCATTCAGCTACAAGCCAACTTGCTTTCGGTCTGAAACGATCCCTGGATTCACCTGACTTTGCTTAGGTTCTCTTTCTCTTTTCGTTTCCTAGTAGTGAGTTATTCCAAGTGTTATAGATAGAAACGCTGTCCCACGGAAGCCTGTGGTCAATGAGTAACTGTTCAGAAACATTCGCAGCAACGTGGCCGCCCCTCCATGCCCAAAACAGATGATAATTTTGTAATAATCTAGCTACTAGATTTTATAAAACTTAATGACAAACTGGAAACTATTGGAAGTAGAAAGTGACCTGAGCCATTTGCTCTCCATGGACGCACAAGCCGAGCTCCTCAAACTCTCGTGCTTTTGCACATTTGTGAGAAGTCACAACTGTGATGGGAGGGTGGGGCCTGGAGACTGAAGCATCAGACTAACATAGGAAAGAAGCCCTGCCTGCCTGGGCTCCATCTAATAAACAGAACACACCGAGGAAAGGCCACGCTGTTCAGACCCGGCGTGGCAATGCTTTCTACACACAATTCCCATAGCCAGTCGCACGACTCTTGCATGGCTGCTGAGGGGGCATTTCTGCTCAGCCTTCCATAATCTGCTCCTAGACTCAGGAGGGCTATCCTTAATAAATCCTCTCTTTCCACGACCTTCTAGACATTTTCACATTTTCTGAAACCCACTCAACTTGTCCGCCATGCAGCTGTCTGCCTGCCTCCATTGCTGAATAGCTTACTGAGAGCTTCTGCTGCTGCAACGTTGTAGGGGAAAGGGTCTATTTAACTTCCACTTCCACGTGTAGTCCATCACCGGAGGAAGTCAAACCGGACAGGAATCTGGAGGCAGGAGCTGATGCGGAGTGCACGGAGGGGAGCTGCTTACTGGCTGCTTCCTTTGTCTTGCTCAGCCTGCTTCTTATAGAAGCCAGGACCATCAGTGGGCTGGAGCCTTCCCATCAATCACTAATTAAGAAAATGCCCTCCTGCCAGATCTCACGGAGGCCTTCAGATTACTGGAGCTTGTGTCTAGCTGATAGAAGACTAGCTAGCATACTGAACCTGCCTCTTTCTTGGACCATAGCTTAATAGCTATGGCTTTCTCTCTTCCTTGTGTCCATCTTTCTTCCCCTGATGGCTGCACAGATTTATGGCTTGCCTGCCCTGTTACTTTCCTCTCAAACTCTAGGAAAGTGGTCCTTGAACTCCTTTCCAGTCTGCTTTTAAATTCTTTTAGGAACAAGACTAAGCACCCACCAAGGGAACCCCCAAATTCCTGGTAAAAATAAATATTTCTTTCTTAAAAGAGACCTTTTGGGTTTTACCAGCATTTATTTTCTAATACATGATTATAACACAAAAGGAAAAACACATCAATAGCCAGGAACAGAAATCAGTTTAAAAACGAATGCAACAAAAGCAAAGCAAGGAAATTAAAGTCTAACCAGAAACCAGTCAAATACTCCAGGGCAGTGACTTATTAAGACAGTGACTTAAGAAAAATAGTAGCAAGTAAGGATTACAAAGGCCGCTGAAGATCTCTATTCGCTCCAAACTTCAGCCTCCTGTGTGTTGTCCCCCACAAAGAGAACCGGAGTCACTGTCTCACATTGTGATTCCACAGCATTCCCCGCTCTGTCAATTCGTGGTGTCAAATCACAGATCCACATGTGGTGGCCCAGCTTCTGAAAGCACACGTACAGTCCTCCCACGCGCAGCAGGGGATGCACAAGAAATGTCTCCTCGCTCAATAGGTGACATTCCTCACGACTACAAGTTAACAGCCCCGTAAGGTCTGTGTTGCCCGGGTTTATTTACCAGGAGTTTGCTGTGAGCCACCCTGAACACACCCTCTTCAGAAACAGTGGTATAAATGAGACCACAGAAGTAAGAAGGCAGATGGACTACTTCACATTTGCCATGACAAAGCTGCACAGGAGACAACTGTAAATGTTGTGTCCTCCTCGCTCCTTGGATTCTCTGCCTTCAACATGGATAGAAGCAGAAAGGTGGTTTGGGACCTGGAGTTTCCGAAGTACTGTTAGGAAATTTACCAGCTCTCCAACCACTGCTGGGACTTCTCCGCTGTTTGGGAAGAGTCCCCTTTAAGGATGGGGGTTTTGAGGCTTGGCTACAAACAAGGTGAGAGGCTGTGTGAGGCACGTCTCTCTGCTCACCCATAGCTGGAGGGGCCACAGATGGCCAGGTGTCTCTCCCGGGAGCAATGCTAGTTCCCCTAGGCTAAGGGTACCGGGAGGGAAGTACATCTGGAAATGTCTTCAATTTATTCAGGTCAGGGGTTCCTCTTATCTTTCCATTTCTTCTCCTAAGTCTGGCCTTTGCCTGGGAACTGGCCACAGGCATTTCCTTTATCTTGTGTTATTCTCTTTCTGCAGAAACTCCGCACAAAGAGCTGCCAGAACTCCCCAGGGCTCCCACCATTTCCCCATCTCCAGGGAGGTACCTCCTGAAGGAAAGGATCCAAAAGGAGAAACACAAGCATACACATGCCAGTCTGCTGCCTCTCTTTGTGCAGGCACCAGAATGTTTTCTGCTCTGGGCTCATGATCCTCCTTGACATTTTCCTGTCTTCGCTCATCCCCCTGCCTCTGCTGCTACCTCCACCCACCCTACCTTCCTACCCACCTCCACACACAGAAAGAGAGAGAGAGAGAGGAGGGTTTTTTTGCAGTTTCCAGTGTTACCTCTGAGGGTAAGGAAGCATCTAAAAGGAAACCAGTAATTACATCTTCATCTACCTGGAAAGTTTGTCTCAACCTCAATATGGAAAAACTAAGAAAGCTGTTCGGGAGGCACCGGAGGGTATATTATTCCTTCCTGTCCCCGGTCCATCCTCATCTATCAGGGAGCCCATAACTCATTAGAGGCCTGACGTTAAGACCTAGCTTTCATCACTCAGAACAGCCACTAAAGACGGGGCCCATCTGCCTCCTCCTCTTTGGCTCCATTCTTCCACGCCCCAGCGTTGGGAGAATGAATTCATCTTTTCTGTTTTTACCATTGATGAAACAGATAAAGTACTAAGGATGTTCATACTCTAAGGACATAGGACATACATTTGTTTTAAACAATATTTAGGTCATATTTTCAAATAACATGCTGAATGTTTTTTCTTTAATCTCCTGGCCCCCTTTTAGCAATAGATCTCTAAATACGATGGGATGAGTCTAATTGTTAACCTGACAAAAAGTACAATTAAATACAAGAGTATCTAAAAGCCTGGAAACATAAATCAAATTACATCTTATCTTTTTTCAGTTGAGCCTCTAAATCCACCGTTTTATTTGATTTGATTGATTGGTTGTTCCTTTGAGACAGGATCTCACTGTGTAGTCCTGGCTGGCCTGAATCTTGTGATGCAGAGCAGGCTGACATGAACTCACAGAGATCAGCCTGCCTCGACCTCCTAAGTGCTAGGATTAAAGGCGTGCGCCATCACAATAGGAACAGCCATTTGAAATATAGCTATTCTTCCTCTGAAATGTACTTGAAAACAAAATACAGAGATTCGTCTTTTAAAGTATGACTACCATAATTTTATAATGGGAATTTCTCTTATGTCTTCTGACTTTTCAAACACCCTGAAAATGGTCTGTTCCTTGAAATTTAAGACACATGACTGGTATGCTGAATTCATAGTGTATTGGATTGCTACAAGAGCCACTTACTTACCTACACATAAACTCTCCCTTAGGAAAGATCAACAGAAACTTACGTGAGTCTAATAATATATTCATCGCAATCCTCCAAAACTGAAGACGGTTTGAGGTTTTGCATTTTAACGATCTGGAAATGGAATCTAATGTCCAATGAGACACAGAATAGAAAAGGATCACCGTGTCCTATTTTTCCTTTAGTCTAAAAGTCAGACTTTTATTACATAAATATTCCATCTGTACTACATAATCAGCCTAAATAAGAGGGAAAAGATTTATTAATCAAGAAGTAGGAGGCCATGACCAGCAGCCAGGAAGGGGGGAAGTTCTTGTGTCCCCTATTAGAAGAAGGACTTGGGGGCTCCACCTACAGCCTCCGTCTTTCTCATCAGAGGATTGTGTGGCAGCTGCAGCACGCTCCCTGACTGCCGGGACAAGCTCAGATCCGTTCTCAGGAAAGCACAGGCTGGAGGGGCATGACTGTAATGATCTAGTTCAGGGTTACTACACGGTTCTCTGCTTGTACTGAGAAACACCAGCATTTTAAGAGCAGACCGTTGTCGCTAGAAACAAAACAATAAAAAGAAAAAAAAAGTTGGGTGTTGTGGTCTTTAATCCCAGCACTTGGGAGACAGAAGCAGACTAATCGCTCTGAGTTCTAGGTCAGCCTGCTCTACACAGCAAGTTCTAGGTCAGCCAGGTACAGAATGAGATCCTGCTTTTTCACTTTTATTGATGAGCCGCATTCACCTCTAGTTCTCATAGAATTTCTTTAGAAAGTATTGGATACTGACCTCATAAGGCATACACAAATGTTTTGTGTGTGTGTGTGTGTGTGTGTATGTGTGTGTGTGTGTGCATAATATATACCCCAAGAGAGGATAGAAGAAAGTGGCCAATTTGTTGGAATTTTTATAACATACCTGGCATTATCAAGGTAAATGTCTTTGCTAGGTAAATTATCAGTGCTAGATGTGTGTAATGACTCATTTCATTTCACGATAAGAAATAGTCTATTAGCAACGACCGAGAAAGAAATTGAGTGGGGGCTGTAGAATGTGGAGAAGGAACACCCAGGTTTTCTTGGGTGACACTAGATAAGGGCATGTCATACAGGATAAGCAGGCGAGAGGTGGACTGGGAAGAAGTGGGAGAAGCGCCTCCTCACTCTGCCTCCCCATTCAGTTTTAATCACCAGGTCTGATTTCCATAGGGAGTGGTTTATTATTTTCATGTCCCCCTTTGTCTCTTGTGCGGTCATTTCAAACATCTCCAGTCTTTCTTTCCTCTGTCCATGGCATTACAGCACCAGCTGGGTTGATACGCCAAGTCCAGGCCCTGCCAAAGTCGCCTTTGACTTCTCCCAGCGATTATGCTAACCTTCATCCACCTGTAAAATGGAACAATTATGGTGATTATTTCTAGAAGGCTGTTGTTATGAAGATTCAAGGAGAAAATATTTGCTTAAAATGGTAGGCTCAACTGTGACATTTGAAACGCCTTCTAGGGTGGGTGACTTCTCAGTTCCTCTGTTGTTAATGTGGGGCCTAAGACTGAACCAAAGAAGTCCTAGTGTAATGATTTGTGGCATTCTGACAAGGACTATCTAAGAGCCGGTACATAGTTTGCCGTGTTCTTTTTTTTTTTTTTTTTTTTTTTTTTGTACAACATAATGACCAGCAATGTTCCAGGCAGTAATTACTCCATCACTTTAAGTCCCAAAGAAAAAATAATGCAAAGGAGAGTTAAAGCCAAAAAGCAATGGATATGTATCGTGAGCAAGAAACAAACCTATGTTGCCTTAAGACAGAAACCCTCAGGTTTCAGGGTTGTTCATTCTCAAGTCTTACTGAATGATAGGGATATTGTCAGAGCTTAATGTTAGATGCTCATGTGATTCGTGATTATTTTCTTTCTCCTCCTTCATCTTGCTATAATAAATCTCAACTTTTCCTTCTGGCTCAAATAACGCTTGAGAGAAGTAGATCAAAAGCTTTGTGAGGTTTCGTTCCCAGTGACATAGCACTGAGCTACTGAGACGCTATCTTCAGCAGAAACAGGATGGCAATGCTCTTGATGATTTTGCTTTTCGTCCATAACTGCTGTAAGGGCAAAATAAATAAATAAAAGCATATTTTATATGACAGATGGCAGGGTGGGGTCTTTGAGTTGATACAGCGTGTTCAGATTCCTTGGGAACTAGACGCCATTGCCCAAGAGAGTTGACCTTTGGAGTCATATATTAAGGAAGGTTCCAGGTAGTTTAAATGAGGTTCCTGGAAAGCAGGAACCCACCTTTAGGTCTCTGTTTACCTAACAACAATCCTTCTGTTTACCTAGGCAAAGTCCTTCTGGTCAGGACAGTGTCACCAGCACTGCCATTTTGGGGTGCCACTTTGGACCTAAGAAATCTCTAGGAGTTCAGGGTCATCCTGGGCTACATAGTGAGTTCCAGGACAACCAGGGCTACATAGAGAGACCCTGTCTCAAGAGATAAAAAATATTTAAATGTCTCGAATAGTTGATGGTGTGGTTCAAAGGTAAGGAAAAGTAAACAAACAGATCAATTCCTTAGAAGACATAAATAATCAAATTTAATTCAAGAAGAAAATAATCATCCTATTAGTCTCACAGCTATTGACATTGGTCAAATGTGTTACTGAACGCAATAACTGCATCACTCAGGAGTTCTGAAGCAGGGTTTCAACTCGAGATTAGCCTGGTCTAGACAGCAAGACCTACTCTCAAACAAAACAAGAGAAGTAGCCAGCCTGCACAGAAAAAGAGAAAAAAATAAAAATTTAAAAATTATTTATTTCGTAGAGCTCAATAAAAATCAATAAAAAAATTATTTATTTCTAGGCTTGGTGGCACATGACTTTAATCCCAGTACTTGGGAGGCAGAGGTAGGTTGATCTCTGTGAGTTCAAGCCTATCTTGGACCTACTTAGGAAGTTTCAGGCCAGCCAGTGTTATATAGTGAGACTCTGTCTCAAAAATTTTACTTATTATTATTGTGTAGTTATTATTATTATGAGATTGGGGGAGGTGTGTGTGTGTGTGTGTGTGTGTGTGTGTGTGTGTGTGTGGAAGTCAGGGAACAACACAGGAATAGGTCTCTCCTTCTACCTTACATGGGTCCTGAGGATTAAATGTATGTCTTCAGGCTTGTATGGTAAGAGCTTTCATCCAATAAGACATTTCTCTGGCTCAAAAATTAAATTATTAAAATCTATTTTTAAACATCGAAGTCCTTATCTGGGATTTACTTTAAAGCCAGAGTTTAGTTGTGAATCTTATTAAAAATTTAAGAAAAAAAAATCAGTTCTCCCCACACGCCTCTCGCAAACCAGAAGGGAAATATTTCCTGACTCATTCTGTGCTAATAGCGCTGCTCTGACAACAAAACTGATGCTGATATTACAAAAATAAAACCACTGCCTAACACACCTTATGAACAACGATGCAAATTTATCTATGAACCTTATATTGTTGAACTCTGTCCAGGGGCATCTTTAAAAGTTGCTATATGAAGTTTATCTCAGAAACAAAGGTTGACTTGAAATTCAAACTCTGACCAATGTAATTCACGATATTTACAGACTAAAAGATGTGGTCAAGTAATCATCTCAATACAGGAAAAGTGTTTGATAAATGTCTCAGTTACGATGAGTTTCTCAACAAATCAGAAGTAGAAGGGAATTTCTTCAACTTGATAGAAAACATCTACGAAAGTCTACAATGAATATCATAATTATAAAGGACTATCTGAAAAAAAACTTGGGAGGTACTTAGCAAACTTGGGATAGGCTAAGAGTCTTCAGAACAAAAACAAGGACATCGTAATGACCAGCTTCATCAAGATGGAAAACTTCTATTCTTGGACAAATCAAGGAAATGAACAGACAGACCACAAAGTGGGAGGAAATATTTGCAAATTATGCATATGACAAGAGACCCATACTTATATTAGAAACAGCTATAATATATATCAGCCAGCTTAATTGTAAAATAAAACAATTTGATAAAACACAGAACAGATGATTTTTCGTAAAACAAGATATGGGGACGGTTGAGTACACCAATGAAAAGAGACCGTTGTGGTCTGAATCCAGTGTTCCCAGAAAGGCGCATATGTTGTACCCTTGATCGCCACCCAATGAGCTTTGGGGAAGTGACTGGATCTGGGAGCTGTGACCTAATCAGTGTATAATTCACTGATGCATTCACAATATGATGGCATTTACTGGGAAGCCACACTTAGCTGTGGGAAGTGAAGAGTTAGATCGTGACTCTGATCTCTCAGTGTCTCGCTGCTTCCTGGCGATCATGAGACAACCAGTATGCTCTGCACATGGTCACACCGTGATATTCTGTTTCCCAGAGGCTGAGAGACGGAGGACCCAGCTAACAGTGGACTGAACTCACATCATGAGCCAAACTACATTTTTCAAGTTGTCTTTTCTTTCAGTTATTTTGTCACAGTAATAAAAATTGCAAGAGATTCTCAATATCATTTGTCTTCAAGGAAGTATCAGTTAAAGCCACAGTATAGGGAGGAGGGGCGGAAATGGAGACTTTTGTATTTTAATAAACTTTGAGAAAAAAAAAAGCCACAGTATAGCCATTTAAAAGGTTGAAACTTTAAGCTGACACGACCACTGTTGGTGAGGGCATGGAGCAACCAGAGCTCCATCTTTTTCCAACATTACTGCACAGGTCTCAACTTGTTAAGTAAGCATTTATTGAATAGTTTACTCATTAATGACACATTTATCCAGTTATCTGTCATGTATATAATGCCATGCTAGAACCAGAGAGGAGCAGCAGGAGAGAAAGTCAGTGGACAGTGAAGAGGAAAGCCCGTTTCAAATATTTGTGTTTGTTTGCAGTTTCTCCTTGAGAGAAGAAAGACGCTTTGGAAATAGTAGTGATGACTGTACAATGTTGTGAATGTTACTGGTGACACGGAATTATAAGTAAAGGTGGTGAATTTGTAAGTTTTACGTTACATCTATCTTAGCACAGTGAAATGTTCATTTGCACTCGACAGAGAGAAACAACCCTACAGCTTTGCTTTACAGATTTGCAGGGACTATGTAACATCAGAAAAGTCAGGATAACTGTTGCATCTCATCTGTGAAAAAAAAAATGGGAAGAAAAGTATTTATCTATAAATTCCTCTACCGGTTTAAGATGGGGCTGTTTTTGAATAGCTTGACAGGAAAAAAAAGGGCAAAATTTAGAACCATTTTGGGATTATTTTATGTACCTAAAATGCTTGATCTATCAAGCACTTGTCTAGTAAGATAAAATTGCCACCAACTGCACTACAAATTGCTTCCCACACAGAAGCTATAAAAATGCAAGATTTTGCACCTGTTAGCAAAATTATGAATTGAAATTCCTCGCATTCCAGTGCTAAGTTGCCCCGAAACTGTATGATTAGCTCACCTCCTCTTTAGTACTTATGTAACATTGGCTTGTTTGTTTTGAATACCTCTATAGAAGCACTGATTTAGTTCAGAATGATTAGCTTTTAGGAAATATTCCCAAAGCAACAGCCTAAAATGTATCATTAGTCCATTTCAGACATGTTTAAGCACATGGATGAGTGCTCATTTTATGTACATAAAATATTTACATATTTCTCTTTCTCTTGACAGAAATTACTTTGGGGGAAATGTATGCTGTTGCAAATGATCACAATTATTTACAAAATACAGAAGAAGAAAAGAGACTTTTGTGGATTAAGTGGATTTGACTAGTTTTATCATGTTATATCCTACCATAAATGCAGGATAAAAGGTTACCCAATAGTTCCAGAAAAAAAAAAGGAAAAAGAAAAAAAAAAAAGAAAGAAAGTTTTATTCACACAGAGGTTATAACTTGATACCTACCATGCTCCAGACCCTGGGTTCAGTTTCAAGTTTAAACCAACAAACAAACAAAAAACAAAGAAAGGAAGAAAATGAGTTGCAGTCTGCAAAAATATCTCAGCTGGTGGAGCACTTCCTCGCATGCACAAAACACTTGGTTTCCATCCCTGCAGTGCACAAACTGAATGCATGCCTGTAATCCTAGTACTTGGAAGATGGAGGCAGGAGGATCAGAAATTCTGAGATCATCTTCAGCCACACAGCAAGGTGTGTCTGGGCTGCATGAACCACTGTCTCATCATCATCATCAACAAAAGCCTTACTTACCTTATTTTCAAAATATCACATGGTTAAAAAAGTTTCTTACCTCCTTCCCCCATTAAATACAATTCACTTACAGTTATTAATTTGCAGAAAGCAATGGTGGGACTTACATGAAAAAGATAAACTCTGCATATTGTTTTCTTTTTTGATTTTTCAAGATAGGATTTCTCTTTGTAGCCTTGGCTGTCTTGGAACTCACTCTGTAGACCAGGCTGGTCTTTTGAACTCATAGAGTGAGTTCTGCCTCCTGAGTGCTGGGATTAAAGTCATGCACCACCATCACCCAGCTGTGCACTGTTTTCTTTACATAATACATATGTTAAAGTTATGAATAGAATATGGAGTATGGTAAAATGTTTTAAATATAGAATCCTAGTGAAAATTCTAATGATGTTTAAATAAACTACCTGGCCCTAGTTTGGGCTTACATTTTTGTAGGAGACTGCTCTTTTGTTTCCTGGCCACCCAGACCCAAATAATCACACAGTAACTTTATTAATTATAACACTGATTGACCTACTAGCTCAGGCTTCTTATTAACTAACTCTTATATCTTAAATTAGCCCATTTCTACTAGTCTGTGTATCGCCACAAGTCTGTGGCTGGGTAAGGTTCTGGCAGGAATCTTTCTCCTTTGGCAGCTACATGACGTCTTCTCGACTCTGCCTATTCTCTCTCTCTATGTATCTCTTCCAGCCTGGATATCTTCTTCCCTGCCATAGGCCAAAGCAGCTAGCTTTATTCGTTAACCAATAAGAGCAGCACATATACAGAAGGTCATCCCACATATTTTTCATCATTCAATTCTCTACATGAGGGTTATAGATGTCTAATTAGAGGTTAAATATGACTAAAAATAGAAATTTAATTATTCCATAGTAAATGCAGTTTGCTTAGCAGACTCTGAAAACGTGAGATATTGTTGGAAAAGTATAATGAGCTGAATCTCTGGTGGTGAGAATGTCAGGACCCATGAGTCTACACTAACCATTTGGCAAGTACTTCTCTCCAATATCACTGACTGTTAATAAAGTGTTATTTATCTAAATTATAATCTTTCTTCTTCTGAAAGCAGTTAAATTGTCTCATGCTACCTAAATCCCACTCTGTCAAAAATTATTTTTAATCTACCAACAGAAAAGCAGAACCCTTAGAACAAAAGAAGTAGCAGTCAAGGGTATCTATATAAATATCATCCCATTGTTCCACAGAGCATTTTTCTGGCTCGTGGGGATGGTCGCTGTGATGACTACTCTTGATTTCAACTTGGCTACATCTAGAATTAACTAAAACGCAAGTGGCTGGGCACACCTGTGAGGGGTTTTTCTCAACGAAGTACTTTGAAGTGTGAAGACGTACTTTTAACCAACTCTTTTGAGGTAAGAAGATCCACCTTTAATCTAGATCTTTTGTGTCAGAGAGACCCAGCTTTAATCTGGGCCACACACTCTACTGGCAGCCTATATAAAGGACATGGGTAAAGAAAATTTGATCTACTTGCCTGCTTGCTTTCGCTCTCACTGGTACGTCCATTCCTTTACTGTCATTGGAGCATACTTCATTGGGACTGTGGTGTATACTGAAGACCAGCTGAGACATTCAGCCTTATGGACCAAACAACTAACGGATTCTTGGACCTTCTATTCACAGATAGCCACTGTTGAACTAGCTGGACGACAGCCTGTAAGTCATTCTAATAAATCCCATACATATGGGATTTATGTATCATTCTCTCTCTCTCTCTCTCTCTCTCTCTCTCTCTCTCTCTCTCTCTCTCTCTCTTTGTGTGTGTGTGTGTGTTTCATTCTATACGTTTTGTTCCTCTAGAGAACCATGACTAATGTGCACTCTTCACATAACACCAGGTTGTTCATTAAATGTTCCAGTTAGATTCACTTTTTGTAAGAGCCTACTATGTGCCAATCACTGTACCAAATGTCAAGTGCAATCAAAGCGAACACATACCAAGTAGTAGACAGAGAGTGTTCAAGGAAAGGGGAACCATTTATGCAAAATCTTGAGGTGGGAAAGAGTTGGGCTGGTCCCAGAAACTGAGAGGCCAAGAAGCTGAAGCTCTGTGGGTGGAAAGAACAGAATGCGATGAGATTAGAGAGACTAGCAAAAGGCAATCCATGCATGCCCTTGTTAGAGAGACGAGCAAAAGGCAATCCATGTATGCCCTTATGGGCACATTCAATTCTTAACCATTGGCTCTCAGGATGTTTCTTGGCAAAGATATTGGGGCAGAGTTTGGGAACAGAGTCCCAAGAAGTACATCTGAGCGATCAGTGTGGCCAGAATCTAAGTGTTGACTTAAATCAAAGCGATAGGAGGGGAATAAACAGAAGTACCAGATTTGAGATTTCTTTTGTAGAAAACCATAGAGATCACAAAGTATTTAGATGTGCAAGATGAAGTAATGGTAAGGTTTCTAGGTTGAATAAACTAAAGTACCATTTACTAAGCTGGAAATACAGGGAAGAACAGGCCAGACAAGGAAGATTTGAAGTGATTCGCAAGTTTGGTTGAACCAGCCATACATGGTGACATAACCCTGCCATCCTAGCTATTCAACAGTCTGTGCACCTGAGTGTGACCCAGTCTCACACTAAGCAAATTAGTACCAGGCAGACAGCTCAGTGGGTAAAAGCACTAGCTATGAAAGTAAGGAGATTTCAGTCCCTGGAACCCACGGACATGCTAAATTCAGTAGCATACATCTGTAACGCCTGTAGGCAAGCCAGGAGGCAAAGACAGAATCTGCCGAAAGCACTGGAGCCAGGGAGCCTGGAGTGGGAAGAAACGCAGAAGCTAGAGACCCTACATTCTCGAAAACTCACAACTCACGAGTTGCCTTGTGACCTCCAAATACATGCAGTGACTTTCCTCTCTCTCTCTCTCTCTCTCTCTCTCTCTCTCTCTCTCTTTTCTCTCTCTCTCTCTCTCTCTCTCTCACACACACACACACACACACACACACACAGAGAGAGAGAGAGAGAGAGAGAGAGAGAAACCACATAGGTACAAATAAATACTAAACAAAACAAAATAAACACAAACAAAAAAAACTAAAATGAAGGTCAGGCATGTCATATTTCAGATGCTTTACAGAGACCAAGAAAAAAGAGCCACAACAAATTAGTGTTTATACTTAGAAGTCTGGAGACTACTGCCAGTTCAGTATTAACAGCATTAATATCTATTAATAGTATTTAAAGAAATGTTAGAAAAAGTCCATATTTTGGAGGTTGCTGAAGGGGAGACTATGAGAAAACAGAGAAGGAACAAAGAAAGAGGAGAGAAAACAGACTATGTTAAGTAGCAGGGGCTAAAAGCAGAGGAGAATCAGCTGGAGAGTGTGTAGTTTGAATGCTGATGAGAAATGAACAGTGACTGTTGGGGTGGACATCACCAGGGTCACGGAGGGCCTCAACCAGGCAGCTTCAGGAGGATACAGAAGAATGGAGAGTGATTACAGAACTCACAAAAGCAAGCACTTTGCATCAGCACAAAAGACTTTTTTTGCGTAGGAAAGCACAGAAAAAGGAAATTGAAGAGAAGGACACAAAATTGGTGGAGGGAGATGGAATAGGAGGATGAGCTAAGTGTTTAATGCAGCGAGATTCCGTCAGCTCCAGAGCATCCGAGTAAAACTATCTTACGGAGAGCTGGGTTAAGTTTTAGAATCTTGTACGCGTATCTCTAGCCCAGATGTCCTTTTAACATACCCACTCCTCCTCCAGCCCATCCTGAAGGTTGTGCAATAAAAGAGAAAGCTTAGCCCATGGGCCCTCTTCCATATGTAAGTCCTAGACTATTCCTAAGCTGGCAACAACTACTGCATGCTCCCTCGGGAATCTTCAAACCCCTTTAGTCCTTCGCCTGAACCCTTGGGGACTTCCTGAAAACTTAATTTTTCTAAGTGATATTTTTAGTGGTATTGTTCTGACACATCAGAATAAGGAGCCATCAGAGACCTCAGAAAGCCGAATGTGACATAGTCTGTTTCTTTGTTCCTTCCCTGAGCGACACCTCTCTGTTGTTTTCTGTAGATTTTGCTAAATAAATCAGGAACTTAATCCTTCCTGGAGCGAGCTAGTGTGGTCTTTTTGACAATTCTTCAACCAAGCCTTTCCTTTAAGTGAGAAGCAAGGAGACACTGCGAAAGTAGAAATGGTGGGAGGTCGTGGGGGACGGGAACCATTGTATGCACGGGAGGAGCTTCCTCAGCATTTGTGAAGCCTGAACATTCTTCATGGGAGATGCCTTATTCTAAGCAACATGTAAGTATATCACATACACCTCCTCCGGTAAGTTACCTATCTCATATGGACTGATTCATTGCTCAACAGCAAAGGCAGAAGTCAGGCATCCCATCAAGAAGAGATAATGTGTGCTATGTTCAGCTCCAGCATGTTGGAAGAAATGAGCTTTTTTTCCCCTCTCCTTTTTTTCTCTTTCTTTCTGTTGCTATGCTGAAGATATCCACTGATTCACACAGGGTTTCTCTGTCCTGAGAGAGACTCTAAGTTTGGTACAAAGGAGCAAGGCCAGGCCAGGGACAGGATGTAGGAAAGAACGTTTTGGAATATGTCCATCTCGATGTTTTTTCTAGGAAAGCTCTAACAAGCTGCCACCCAGATCTATTTTCTAAGTCCTGGAGATTAGAAGTGGCAGCCTGTGACATCCCTGTCCTAGCCTCTGGTGATATGGTAGCAACCTTTGACATCCCTGTCCTAGCCTCTGGTGTTATGGTGACAACCTGTGACACCTTTCTTGCAGCTCCATAGAGCTACCCTCTGTTATCATATAGCATTCTGCCTGAGGGTCTGTTGTGCATGTAGCCATCTCCACATAAAAATAACTTTTTTCATATTAGCTTGGGGCCCACTTAATGTAATGCCCTCATTTTCACTAACTACATGCATTTCAAACTCCTGTGACCTTATTTCTAAAGAAGGTCACATTTTGAAACATAATTGGTTAGGACTTTCAATGTATATTTTTTAAGAGTCATAATTCCATGATAACATTCGTTATCACAGAAAGGAAAATAACAGTTAAGGATAAAGGTATGGGAAGTTAGTCGCCCTCATTACTATTTCTGTGGCCCCAGGTAACGGCAAAGGCCATTCAGATCAGTACGGCCCGAGCGGCAGTATGGCTAGTGAACCCGATCTCGGACCCAGGAGGCGGCCCAGCCCACTGGAGTCAGTATGGTACTTAATGGTAACCGGAGCCATGGATATCAACACAGACCCTGGCTACTGTAGGACCAGAGACCCAGGCAAGGCCCTTGGCAGCAGCCTGATCTGAACATTGCCCTGGCCCCGGATGGCAAGCAGACCTCTTTCCTCACTCTCCCCGTAACGGCCATCACCATGACCCCAGGTGGCAAGGTGGCCTCTAACATCTGCCCAGCCCTCTCCATTTACCTTTCTTCTTTTACGTGTCTTTCCATGGCTTAAGAACCATTCCGGGAGGCCCACACACCCGGCACCACCCCGTCACCTGGCTGTCCTTCCGCCAGCCTGGGCCCAAGGATCCGGGCTGACTTTCTTCTCGTCTGCTGGTCCCAGGTAAGTCCCAAATAGGCCTTGTTTGCCTACCGACACCCACTTTTTAACAAAAGTTTGCTTCCTTAGGGCTCTCAACTACAGTCTCCCCCTTTCTTCCGGTAGATTTTGATATGGACGGGTTCCTCAGTTACCTCTTTTGTTATGGATGGGTTCATCAGTTACCTCTCTCCACTAAGTTTTAGGAAGTGGGTTTCAAATTTTGTTGTAGAATTCAAATCCCCCGAGGATATGGTAAAACTATACAGAAGCCTCGTCTCTAGCCTCCGTCGGCCGGTTCGCTCCTCTGTACGCCGGCGAAGCGCGGTAGCTGTTTTTGAGATGATGCACTCCAGCTTGAGAACGCCTGACTTGGGCTCGTGGCTTGCACTGGCTCTATTTTACTCTTTGCCAGCACTGAAGACGACATCACCTACAAAAATGAGTCCGCCAAGGCCTCTGCACCTCGACCCTTTCATTCTCCGCGACGTTCTAGTCCAGTCCACAAGAATCAGCCGTTACCACAGTCACGTTCTGAACCTCGCCATCATTAGCTCACAATCCTAGTGTCAATAGCATTACAGTGATGGCGTTCTGTAGTGCAAAATTAAATGAGTTCTCTTCACCTGATTCCTCTTCTTATCCTCCTCTGTAGAATAGTTAACTCCTCCTCCTCAACCTCTTATTCCAAGGGCAGACAACTTTCATGGCTTCTTACAAGTCATAACATTTCTCCTAGTCCATTGCAAGAGCAGTCTCTATTCAGGAGGAGAGGCCACGGAGGATTCACTTGATTGATCTGTCTCCGTTACCACAGAACACCATTGCTCACTCTCCTTCAAGGGGTGCTTGTGCTTTTGTAAATTCGGGGTGGATGTTCCTCTTGGTGGTGGCGGTGACTTGTGGTGTGGAAGACTGCAGGCAACACTGAGCTATGTCCCCACCCGAGACTCCTTCTGGGTTAGCCACCGTTGTTCCCCACCCGAGACTCCTTCTGGGTTAGCCACCGTTGTTCCCCACCCGAGACTCCTTCTGGGTTAGCCACCGTTGTTCCCCACCCGAGACTCTTTCTGGGTTAGCCACCGTTGTTCCCCACCCGAGACTCCTTCTGGGTTGCCACCGTTGCTCCCACACACAGGCAATGCTTTTCTTCCTGCCTATCCCCTGAAAATTTCCCCCTCAGCCCCTGGCTATCTATGGGGTCACACTCTCACCCCTTATGGTTACATTCTCTCTCCAGCGGCTTTCTGATCTAAGGATGCTCCATGTTGGTTCCTCCATACGCCCACATTTGCCCAGAAAAACCAATCATCCTGCCAGCCACAAGTCAACAGAAACACAATTTAATATAAAACTTTTTAAAATTAAAGAAAAATAATGTTAGCTGATTCAAACTTAGGTAAACAATCTGTGAAGGCATAAAAAGGTGGTTGACTCACAGGTTAAGTTTTATGGTCAGAAGAAGCAATGCTATTCAAATTACTCTTGCTATGTTTTTTATAGAAAAAAATAGTACTCAATGTTTCCCATTTTTAAAAATTTTTTAAATGTGTAGATGTTCTACCTGTATGTATACCTGTACATTATAGGTGTGCCTGGTGCCTGGGAAGGCAGGAAGAGGCGATTGGATCCCTGACAGTTGTGAGCCACCATGTGAGTGTTGAGCTCAAATCCAGGTCCTCTGTAAGAATAGCAGTGTTTTTAACTGCTAAGCCACCTCTCCAGTCCAGTGTTCCTATTTTTTTTTTATCTGACTGTGTACTAAATAAAAATCAGTTTTACTTTCATTTTTCGTTTTATAAATGAGTCAATATTTTCACAATGATATTTTCAAGAATAGTTTTATTCTTTGATGATTTCATATATGTATATAATGTATCTTGATCATATTCACCCCAGTTCCTCACTCCCAGCTGCGTTTTTCTTTTTTCTCACTTACTTGTATGTGTTTGTATGTGTGTATGTATATATTACGGTGCTCATGTGGAAGTCAGAGAACGACAGGGAGCTGGCTCTCTCCCTTTACCTGTCAAGCCACTTCATGTAATGCAGGTTAGTCTGGAACTCACAGTGGAGCTGCCCTGCCGACAATGACTTTTTAAACTGATCTCCCCCCCCGCCCCACCTCCTGGGAATTACAGGTATTCCACCATACTAACCAAGCATTACACCGTTTCTATAATTATTCAAAGTGAGGGACGCTTGCCTGTAGCTCTGTATGTATAAACATTTAGATACACCTGAAGCGTGTGATCTTACTCTACATACAAAATGATTCTTCATCCCCTAAATATTTCCGCATGGACCCCTTCCCTTTAAGAGCAAACAGTGGGCCATGTAGATGGTTAGTGGGTAAAGGCGCTTGCTACTAAGGCAAATAGCCTGAGTTTTAGTCTCAGGACCTACATGGTGGAAGAACTGACTCCCGCAAGTTGCCCTCTGCCCTCACACATATAAATAAATATACGTAGATAAATAAATAGATGTAATTAAATGAAAACAAAGAGTTGGGAGATGACTCACAAGTAGAGACACTTGCCACCAACCTGGAAAGCCTGATTTTAAATACTCAGGACCCACATGGTGAGAGGAGATCATCAACTCCCACAGGTGGTTCTTTGTCCTCTATACATGCACCATTGCATGTGCACACACACACACACACACACACACACACACACACACACACAGGTTCACACACACTAAAATTAAAATAAATGGATGAATAAATGGGGCGGGGAGAGAAAGCATCTCTGTGAGTTTGCTGCCATTCAGGGCTACCCAGTGAGTGAGGACCTTGTCTCAAAACAAAATTAAAACAAAAATTTAACCTGAATATAATTATAATATTTTAAAATATTCACGATGTAAGTAACAATCAGACATAGCCTTTAATGTTCTTCAATCCAAAACAGTTTTTTTAATCTCTCATGTTATGAATATGTTTTCAGTTTTATAGGAAATCCCACAACTTGGAATTCATGACATTGATATCTTGGGTTTTATTTCGAAACAGGTCTTGCTATTAAGCTTGAAACTCACTGTGGTGGTTTGGATGAGAAATGTCCATTGTAGGCTCAGGTATTTGAACATTAGGTCCTCCTTGGCTGGTGCTGCTGTGGAGGAGGTGTAGCCTCGCTGGGGAAGTGTGGACAATACAGACTACTTTAAGACTGAATATCTTCTAACCTTTCACCTAGCAGTATTTATATCAACTTAGTAATTACTATATTAGCTAGCCAAATGATGTTCTAATTCCATCAGTCTGTCCACATTTCCTAGCTATTGTTCTGTGCAGAACTTTCTCGGCTACGTGTGGTGTTAAATGGCTGTAGTCCCAGTTCTTTAGGAGGTTGAATTTGAGTCAGCCTGGGTTTTACGTTTACTGTTTAGCCCTACCTCAAAGGACAAAAAAACAAACAGAACAGCCCAAGAGCTTGCTCTCTTTTATACTCCCCCACTTTTGGAATATTTTTGTATATTTATGAATTTCTTTTAAGTTAAATATGTGTAACGAACTACCATTATTTCACTATTATTCAGATTGACCTATTGTGCTCAGTAAGCTCTCCAGTTTGGCTTCGATGTTCTTTGACCTGTCCCATCAGATTATGAATGCTTATCTAGTTATTTTTCAGTGAATGTATTGCATTTGAATAATCATAAAAATAGCTCCAGGTCTTAAAGAATATTATCTTGCTTAAAGGACTTATCTTGCAGCAAAAGATTAAAATCAAAGGCAATCCTAAAGCATCTTTAACCCAGTCCAACTGAATTACATTAGAGAACTTGAGAGAGAAGGGTTCAACTCTCTGGAATGGTTGGTCAATTTCCAGCTTACCCCTTCTTCCTAGATAGTTCTTTGGTTCCCAACCCAAAGCCTGACACCATTCCCCTTGACCTCAGATCTCCATTTTATCTCTATGACTGTTAATTGTTCAAAGTTCTGCACAGCATCCCAGCCACCTCTCTGAACAACATGGGCCCAAGTGTTTTACTTACCTCTCCAACTTTCCTTCTCCCAGATCTCTCTCTTTGATTCTTTCTTGTCATGTTACCTCTGAGCAAGCGAAACACTATGTAGTCTGAGCCATGTGTGACTGAGCATACCTACAACCAATCACTTGGAAGGCTGAGGCAGGAGGATCTTAAGTTTTATTGAGTTCATGGGCAGCTTGGGATATATAGTGAATTTAAGACCAGCTTGAACTACATATCAGTACTCTCTCAAAATAAATGAAATTAAAAAATAGTTTTGGTTCAACTTCTATGCTTCTTCTTGATAAGAATGTTATACTGAATTATTTATTATTAAAATTGAAAGATTCCCCTGACTCTTTCATCCCCCCCCCCCCCCGCCCCGTCTTTTTTTGAGACAGGGTCTCCCTATATACTGACCTGGAACTTGTTATGTATTCCACGCTGCCCTATAACGTTTGGCAATCTTCCTGCCTCTGTCTCCGTGTGTACTGGGATTATAGGCACACCACCACACCTGTCACCCCACTACCACAGACTGACATTTGAGAATAAACTAGGATCACAGCATTTTCTTTCTATAAAATATCTGTTGCTCTATTTGTATGGCTGTAACACCTATATGTTTGTCTGCACGCCACACGTTTAGAGTCTACAGAGGCCAGAGGGCCTATTCGATCTTCTGGAAGTGGTGATCTAAACAGTTGCTTTCGACTGGGTAGGTTCTGAGAATAAAACCCTGGACCTCTGGAAGAACTCTTAACTGCTGAGCCACCTCCTTAGGTCACATCATTTTAGCTGAAGCACTCTGACGTCAGTTTTTAGTAAGGACGCTTGCTTACTTGTGCCTAAGTGTGTACATCCATCAAACCATCTCCAATCATACCCCCCCCTTTCACTTTCTGCTTCTGGGCACTCTGGCTCTCTTGTGCATACCACACCTTCACCACTCCGACTTTCACTTACTGTGTTTGTCTGCTGATCACTATTAACTACTCCAGCACACTGCCCCTTGATCTATTTGCTATCTAATCATCAGCGTTCATGTCCACGTGGTTTTTGACCAGGCATATCTTCCCCAGTCTAGATACGGTCTCAATGATTGAATGTCTGAACTTCCTCAACGTTCAAAACTTTTAACTGTAGAGCCAGACAAACGGTTCCGTGAGTAAAAGTAACAGCTGGGTAAGCCAGTAAGCCTAACAAACTGAGTTCAACCTGATGGTCTAAGTTCGAGTCACAGAACCCACGGTGGAAGGAGAGAACTGACTTCTAGAGATTGCTCTTTGACCTCCACTGTGAGCCCATGCTCACACACATCCATCATACACACACACACACACACACACACACACACACACACACACATTTTTAGAAACTTGATTTGTGTATCTGAGTAATATATATTATCCTGTGTGCTATATGAAGGCAAAGCAGGTTTTGTCTCATTTGCTCAGACACTTCTTACAGAGACAGTCATCAAAAGTGAGATAAATACAAAGTATGTCAATCTTTGAGGGTTTTTTGTTTGTTTGTTTTTTGGTTTCTTTTTTTTCTGGGTCACTTTATGCAACTAGTCCATCTATTTCCAGTCTGTACCTGGTGTTCTGTTGAGGCAGCTAAAATTTCCTGGCTTTTCCCTTTGAAGTTTAAGAAAAAACAGTTTTGGTTTCCATTTCTCTATGGTCACACAGATTTCATTTCAACGAGGAGTTATTTTTAACCAAAGAAACACTATTCTTTAGTAAAACTTTCAAACCAAAAGATTGTCATAGTTTCAGTGTAAATATATTCAGTGAATGTGGAGAAAAAAATAATTTAGATTCTTGACTTCTAATTAGCTCTAACTCTTCAGAAAACGAAAACTAGAACCACAACGAAGTCAAAATAATGCATACAGTAAATAATTTTGCAAATATTTTCTTTGGTTTAATACAGACTTCAGTGGTACAATAAATTTCCATCTGTTTAACATTCGAAAATAAGAGACAGCTGCGGCTTTAAAGTCTATAGGCAAGATGCCAATAAATAATAGGAATTCAAATTGATACTATAAGTTTTTGTTCTAGATTTAGCTTACATTACTATAAAGCTGCATAAGTTTGTACCGGTTTTTTGTTTTCAAATGTTAACATGCCTGGCTTTGCTAGTTTTCTTTCCTTGGCCCTAGAAGAGCACGGGTATATCACCTGTTTCACTTCATCAGCCCTGAGTCATTCTTTATGTAGCCGGCTTCCTTAAACGGGGTTGCCAGGACACTGGAAGCTTTACATCAGCTTGGTTCTTAGGGATTGCAGTTTGCCTGTGCTGGAGAAACAGGAAGTTGTTAGGCAGGAGGCAGGCACCAGTGACAACAGTCACCTATGCTCAGGGTGAGGGTGGAGTATCTTTTCCTCTGACTGTTAAGTGTCCTTCTCAAATTACCCTTCACTTTCTGTAAAACGCACCAGAGAAACCAGGAACCAGCCAGAATTGCTGAGTCATTGTACGTGTCTCCTTTTAGGTGAGTTAAAGCAAATGTGGCTGACTATAATACTAAATTCTCTGCCCAGGACGATTACCGTCTGCCATGGTTTGAACATGTGATATCTACAAACACATGACTTCCAGCCGAGCATATGATGATGACTCTCCCCTCTAAGAACATGCATGAGTGTCCTCTATTAAAACCCCCAACTTTGTTCAGAGCTCTACTTGGGAAACATCCCAGCATGCGCCTCGCTTGCTGCAAGAACACTTTCTTCACTTTTCTGTTTCCTGGTTGTGCTCACCAAGAACCAAACCCCACTGTGTCCCATTGTAAATGCAGGAACAAACCAAGAGTAACAGCACCCCATTTAAAGACGTTGTGAGAATAAATCTCCCTTCTCTGCCAATGGAGACGACGGACTGCCTGGAAGAAGCAGAAACCAGCTGAGCTGCCAGGAAGAGGGTTAGACCAATTGAGTCAGTCACTTGGAAAAAATAATCTCCAGCCCGTTGAGCTGCCTGCAGGCTAAAAGTGTGCTTCGGGTTTCCTGGCTTTTGTGAGCTGTCATCCATGCTGGGTGGACCTTAGTGATGCTGCTGTCTTTGAGTCATTTCAGCTTCTGTAAAAACCCCTCACCCCATGTGTCTGTAGGTAACCCCAATAAAACCCATTGGGTCACCAAGTTGGACTTTGGGGTGTTATGTGTTCTCGATGTGGGGTGAGTCCCCAGGGAAAGATTGGTCATATAGCAATGTCAAATGGAGAAACCAGTGTGTTTGCTATGTAGACATGAGGGCTTTCAGACCAGGGAGATAGCTGTTTGCTGCCACACTTTGATGGCCAGAATTCAATCCCTGGGATTCATATAAGGGAAGAAGAGAGCTAACTCCATGAGTTGTCTTCTCTGTCTCTGTCTCTGTCTCTCTGTCTCTCTCTCTCTCTGTCTCTCTCTCTGTCTCTGTCTCTCTCTCTCTCTCACACACACACACAAACTAATTGATGCAGCAAAAATAATATAGTTAAGGACATTCTTGGTTACAATGACAAAGAACTCCAACTTCTCCCCTATTGGTAGATATCACTGCCTTACTGACTTCTAGTCCCTCTTCAGGTGTTACCCAGAATGTCTCAGCATGATAACCAAAGCTACAGTCCTCCTCCTCCTTTCCCAAAGCCTGCTCCTCCCATTCTTCTAGCTGCCTCAGCTTCAGATGGAATCACGCCTGGGTCTTCAATGTCATCCACATCCTGATTGACGAGCAAGCCCTCTCAGCAGCACTCAGCGGGTACCCAGAATCTCAGTTGCCACACTAGTTCAAACCACCGTAGTCTCTTGCCTGGGACTAACTAATCTTGGTTGCATTCTCTCCGTCCAACAAAGCTCTTCTCCACACAGAAGCCAGAGTTGTTCCTTTTAACTTTAAGTGACATTGACTTTGGCTTTAAAGGCCTAAGCAGTGGCCTTGTTTATTCTACCCCAATCTAACTGGCTCCTAGGATTTTCCTCTCACATGCCAAGCCTGAACCTGTCAGAACCTGAATGCGCTGCACCGGTTACCTGGAAACCCCTCCTCTAATATTCTTCTTGCTTGCTCCTTACTTTCTTCAAGCGTCTACTGACAGAAGACCTTCTTAGCAAGGTCTTCAATGCTCACTACGTGACTTTTTTTTCAGTACCTCATTCCCTTTCCCATGGCACCCTAAGGATTCATGTAGGAATGTAGGATGAGTATACATTTTTTATCTAGGACAGTCTTAACTTAACCTATGTTGCTCAGATATAACTATGAATAATTACCGTTCACATGCTCTTGTTTGCTGAAGTGGTTGTTCTAACCTTACCACATTTGATTTCTACAGCTTTCAGCACCATCGAATACACTGGGGAGAACGACCTGCCTGTTTTCCCCAGTTATAGCAATACTAAGAATCTGCGATTTGTTTTCTTCTGTACCGTTTAACACTTAGACAGACCGAGAACACGGCATGCAAAGTAAGTAAATAGGCCTAGAATGCTGATGCTCAAAAATGTGTTGAATAAATAAAGTGACTATCTGATTTATATCTTGCATTCTGCTAAGTCCCAGGAAAGACAAATCTGGCACCTGTCAGTACACAGGCCTCATCTGAGAAACTCTGATCTCAGGTTTCATTGGTCTTAGGCACAGATTCCAAACGGATATACAATGCATACACTCACATGTGAAGTGGTTCAGGTAAGTCTCAGGTGCTGGCCAGGCTGAAATCCTGTGGGCTGAACACTACCTGGAGGGAGAACCAGAGGAAGGTAGATGGCAGGCACCACAGTAATTCCTCCGCTCGGCCAAAAGCACAAATCTGAGTGTGAACAGCAATGAAAACTTAAAAGCTATAATGAACTTGGACAACAGAGTTGGCCAGGGTCTAATGAACTCAATTCCTAAATTCTGTCATTTGGCAAAAATGATAAAAATCTTGAGGCAGATGTGGTGGCCCACACCTGTAATCCAAAACTTGAGTGATGGAGGAAGAAGGACTGGGAGTTCACACTCACTTGCTCCTTCATAGTGAGTCTGAAGTCATAGTCACAGTGAGTCTGAAGTCAGACCCTGTTTCAAAAGAGAAAAGGGGGAAATGGGGGTTCACAAATAATGTTGTTTATTTTTCAGATGTTAAACGGTTAAAATGTAAAGTATTTATGGTCTAAAACGTCTCCTAACAATATAAGAAATGAAAAATGGGGTCTTGGACTGGGGAAAATGAGCTGCTCAAACCTCCTCAGTTTATTTGCTTTGCAACCAAACCCACGCATACGACCCTAATTATAACCTTAGAATAAATTCCCATAAGTAGAAGGCTGCTAATTCAGATGATTTATGTATATGCTTATCCAGATCTTACTGGAGGATCTCACTTT
Organism: Myodes glareolus; assembly: GCF_982192425.1. Classification (NCBI taxonomy): domain Eukaryota; kingdom Metazoa; phylum Chordata; class Mammalia; order Rodentia; family Cricetidae; genus Myodes; species Myodes glareolus. Next base: position 21,793,864 of record NC_142045.1, on the reverse strand, counting down.
TAAAAAGCATAGGGTTTCTTGTGGATGAAGAGACGGTTCAACAGTTAAGAGCACTTGCTACTCTTGCAGAGGACCGGGGCTTGGTTCCCACCACCCACATGGCAGCTCACAACCACCTGTAACTCTAGCCCAGGAGATCCAGCTCCCTTTTCTGGCTTGTACAGGCTCTTCCAAGCTAAACTCAAGTACATAGACATAAACTCTTTTTTAAGTAGGTTTCCTATTTTATGTTCCTTTTCAATTTTAGATGTACTCCAAGTAGAAACAAATGTATTTATAAACATTTTAAGGAACAATACTTAAACATGGTTCAGGAAGTCTGAAGCTAATAATTCTCTTCTGACAATAAAATTAACCTCCTTTCTGTATATTTTAAGCACTGTTCCTGTATATATCTATTATGTTACTTACCACAATTTAAGTATTTGTTTTCTTATTTAGCCACACTTTTCATCCACCTCCTCCTGGCTCTCAAGTGTTCCAAATGATGAAGATCTCTTAGAATAGTCATGTCTCGGGAACAGCGGTGTCTACTTCCCTGCCCCATCTGAGATTCCAGTTCTGGAGATCTGGGCTAGGACTGCCAAACTTGTAACAGGCTTTCCTGATGCCTCTGGATGGCGGGTTACCCAGTTTCACTATGACAAACTGGAAAGAGTAGACGCTGTCTTAACATATATCACGTAACTACTGCAGAGTGATGCATACTTGGAAAGGTATACTCAATTGACTGAATACAAGATCAGGAAAATATCTGGGGACTGACTTCTTTGAAGAAATCACCTCATGTAGACCCCAAACCAATTATATTAGAAAGCACTTTCAGTATATGCAGCAAGAACTACTTAGCAGATCCATACTGGGGGTAAAGAAGAGCTCATCAGATTTTCTGAATCCTAAAAAACACTAAGGTCAGCAGGTGATGAGGCACTTACACTGCATGTCTCAGATAACCAGAAGAGCATGTGAATTGCACATCTCAGATAACCAGAAGAGCGTGTGAATTTGCACATCTCAGATAACCAGAAGAGCGTGTGAATTTGCACATCTCAGATAACCAGAAGAGCGTGAGAATTTGCACATCTCAGATAACCAGAAGAGCGTGTGAATTTGCACATCTCAGATAACCAGGAGAGCGTGTGAATTTGCACATCTCAGATAACCAGAACATGTGAATTTGCACATCTCAGATAACCAGAAGAGCATATGAGCTTGTACATCTCAGATAACCAGAAGAACGCGTGAACTTGCACATCTCAGATAACCAGAAGACCATGTGAATTTGCACATCTCAGATAACCAGAGGAGCATATGAGCTTGTACATATCAGATAACCAGAAGAACGTGTGAACTTGTTGAAACATTTAGCATTTATTGTACTGGGATTTTGTACTCCCAGGTCTTTACCTTTAGTTTCCCAGACACAAGTACTTGCTGCCTCACTAGAGGCAAAGGGATAACAGTGAATTTCAAGAGAGAGAAAAGATTCTAAGAAATGTTTTTTCAAATATGTAATGATCTTCCGTCGTTTTTAGAAAATATGACTTTTAAATATCCAGTTACCAAACATATTTAGGAAAACCCTTAAGCAAACCTAAACCATTCATTATTCACACAGCCATAGGAAACATAACTTAAACATAGCACTCAGATAAGGAGGTCCTGACTCACTCTTGCACAAACAGTCGTGTTCTCTAGGTGGTCTCAGCTCAGCAGTTCTAACGGACAGAGTCTCTGTCCGAAGATCTCAATTCCTTCCTGAGCTCTCCTGGCCACATTGGTCATTGCTTCCTACTTGGTGTGGCAACCAAAACTCATTGTATTTCCTGGAGAAGTGTGTTGGGAAGTTAACAAGTACTAATAATTGCAAAAACCGAAAGCAACAGGATACTGATATTTAGACTTGATAACATTTACTGTTGAAGAAAATGAGAACTAGAGGCCTTGAGTCACTTGAAGTTTCAGAAGGAAGCCTGAGTTCTTGCGTTAAAATGTGATCATTAGGAGTACTGGTAAGGAACTGATCTGTTACGCTGAGGCAAATCCAGACACCAAGAATCATGAAAATTGGCACCGAAAAGAATGCCTGGACGTGAAAATATTTCCATCCTATATTCATATTTCAAAAGAATTAAATGACTTCTAAAAATACATGGCCACAAATAAAAGGTATAAATACACACACACAGCTGCATGGTATATCTTCTAGTTTTGAAAATGGCCCGCTAAAATGCCATAGGCCATCCATTCTCCCTCTATGTTTACTCATGCTTAATCCATTGACTTGAGTTAAATATTTTTTAATTAATTGAGGGCAGTGATATGGCAGTCACAGTGAAAGCCTGGTGACATTAGTTTGATCCCCAGAATCCATGTAAAGCTGAAAGTAAAGAACTGAATCCTTAAAGCTCTTATGATTCCCACCATATGCTATGTGTGCACCCATAAACACACACACACACACACACACACACACACACTGTGCTCTGCACTCACAATAATAATTTTTAAAATTTAATTGACATATTCAGTGACAAGAACTAGTTAACCAAAACATGTTATAGTTAGCCAGCTACTTCCTTAATTTCCCTTCTGGATATTTTTAGGACCACTCTGTGTGCATTACATTATGTCACTTACCACAGTATATGTATTTGTTTTCTTACTTAGCCACACCCTTGCTAACTTGTGCTAACTTGGAAAGCTATTTATAGTAAAACATTAGCTAAAATAATATAAATATACACTAATGTCATAAGGTAAAAAAGTACTTGAAAATAAGGCAGAGAACATAATTATATCAAAATTCTAAAATGGTACTTTAGGAGATTCAAGTATAGGTTTTGTTTCTTCTCTCTACTTTCTATTTCCTTTAATAAATGTTTCTTAATCTAATAATAGTTTGAAATATCAGGACTTAGCAGAAAACTGGTATAGGAGTTGATACATTCTTTTATGATCGTGCTTGCATTTCTGACACACAAAGTCATTAATCTCTAAGTTGCTCACTATTCGAGCAAGAACACTCAGAAGAAGGTAACTTATGACAGTTGATGTATGAGCCAAGACTGTGCTCAGCTACATTCCCCAGGAAGCAGTGGAGTCCAATTCAGGCTTATTTGGGGGACAGTAGTAGCCATTTCAGAACTGCTGGAGCGGCTTCAGGATGTCACGAATGACCCGGGTTCCTCCTTTCTTTCCAGCATCCTCAGCCTATGGCTTCCCTCTTCATGTTTTCCACATTAGGCTCTCTCTTATTTTTGTCATGAGACACTATTTCCATCTATGTGTCAGAAGAGGAGGGTGAGGGGGGGGAACTGGAGGGAAGGAGAGGCTCGGTATTAGAAGACTTGCTTTTCTACCATTTGACCAGTTTCTGGAACTGTCATCTCCTTATGGGCACCCGTAACTGCATGACATCTAGGGAGATTAACTTTTTAGCTAGGCAACCTGACACCCTTCGTCCTCAAGAGAAAAAAAAAAAAAAAAAAAAAAAAGGAGCAATCAGAACTTTCCAGTAAAGGAGGAAAGGACAAGTGGAACTGTATGGCTCAACTCTCCCCTCTTCTCACTGAAGAAATATACTCCTACCCTCCCTAGGAAACCCCAAAATGTCAGTCAGTTACTAGAGGAAGCGCAGAGTGCAGGCTCTAAGAGCCCTCATGACGAACCTGGCACTTCCTGTCAAGTGTATGAATCCATGCTCACTTCAACAGCAAATATAATGAAATCGGAAATGCAACGAGATTAACATGGACCTCTGCGAGAATCATAAAAAAAATTCACAAAGCATAATTTTTAAACATTCATATTCCAAACTTAAAAAAAATCTTTAATTTTATGTGTACGATGTTTTGCTTACACGTATGTATGTATGTATGTATGTATGTATGTATGTATGTCTGTGCCTGATACCCACAGAGGTCAGAAGAGGCATCCGATCCTCTGGAACCGGAGCTACAAAATGTTGTGAGCGGCCATGGGTCTTCTGAGAAAGAATTCTGGGTCCTCTGCAACAGCAGCAAGTGCTCTTAATTGAGCCATCTTTCCAGTCCTCTCCCCTCCAACCTTTTTTTTTTTTTTTAAAGAGTATGAGAGCGCCAATGTTCTGAAAACCAGGATTTAAAGAATAAAACTAGCTATGAAAGGCACACCTAAGTATCAACCCTTAGTTGAATTAAGGTAAGTTACCCCTACTTTAAGTGACCCACAATCTTTCAGAGAAAGAACCTTCTCACTTAAGACGCTGAACTTGGTCATGTGACTTGTTTGGGTCAATGAAATATCAGTAATCACAAAGCAAGCAAAAGCTTCCTTACTGAGATTATCCTTTTATGAGGAAGCCCCAATCAGCCAGGGAGAGAATCAACACAGAAGAAAAAGTTTCTGTCTTTGTATTTTTCATGTCCTCAACTTATTTCTGCGTGAGACTCCAGCTCCAACCTCACTCTTTAAGGCCTTTGAGTGAGACTAGCCAGGACCCGGCATCACGCTGTACAAATGAGCTCCTGGTACTATGTCCTCACAGGAGTCCTGAGTAAAAAGTCTGGAATCACGAACAAATCAGTTATTGTTTTAAATAACTACATTTTGGTTTGATTACATAGCAGTAACTGAAAGGTTACTAAAAGTATAAGGAATGTATAACAAAAAAAAACTGTTGGACGAGAATGGAATTTTAAAAATAGCACAAAAAGCAAAGCAAACCAACAAAATATATGAGACAAAAAATAAACAGTAAGATGATAGCTTTAAATCCAAATATGGCATGTCCAACCTGAAACATGAGGGCTGCATGTGTGCCCCAGGATTAACTCTGAATGCTGTCCAACATAAAAATATAAAATTACGTTAAAAAATTGTTTTTGCAAAAATTTTTGGTAATCATTAAGCTTGTAGGTGAAGTTGCTACAATTTTTAAAAGCTGAAAACACTACGATCTTATTATATATTTTTTTAAAAAACTAGAATTAAATTTTGCTCAAGTACTGGTCTCTGAATTCTGCCTCAACCTTCCCATCTGAGGGCCTTGACTTGATGCAATCTGAAATACTGCTGGGTGATCATTAATCAGGCTTATCAGTGTCATAAAACCTGGGAACTACAGCCTCGTCTTCGTGTCTATTTTCCCAGGATTCCAAAAATGGAACAACTGCAACCTTTTCATTTTTCCCGAAATTCCCACTATACTAATCTAATATAGTATATCCTTCCTACTACGGGAAAGCCTATTCAACACATTAAGTTACAACCCGCCGATCCTTTACAACGCAGATGAGAGTTTCATGTCCATTTTTGAGGTGCCCCCCCCCCCCCCGCATGCCCCGCCATCTCTGAGGGCAGGCGTGGGGTCTGGGTGACTGACTAGGGGCTACAGCTTTAAACCCAGGACACTCTCGGCGCGTCCGAGGTGCTCTGAGCTGTTCCATGAATTAGTCATCCCGGGTCCGTGGGCTGTGAAACACGCGCACACGCATCTCTATTGTGAAAACCCCAGCGCCGGCTTCCCGAACTGGCGGAGGCTGAGTCGGTGTCCGAGAACAGGCTGCGGGGCGAGCGCAGCCTTCCCGCCCAGCCGGCGCGAGGCCGGCGGCGACCCGGGTCTCGAGGCAGCGGCGGCCGCCACTCGCTTCCCCCCTCAAGCAGCCAGAGGCGTCCACAAACAAAGGCAACTGCATTGAAACCGGTCGTTCCGTTTCACGTCCTCTCTCGCATCGCGTGCCCTGCTCTCCGCGGGAACACCGTGACCCTGCGTCCCTCCGCAGGCAGGTGGAGCCCGTCCCACGCGGCGCGCGCCGCCCCGCCCCGCCCCACACCCACCCAGGCCCCCGGCGTGCACGGACAGACCCCCCCCCCAGACCCCCAGAGCGGCTCCCCAGGGGACACGCCCCCTCCCGGGAGCACCGAGCCGCCGCACGCACCAACGGGCGCGCGGGCGAGCGGGCGAGCGGACGGGCGCGCGCGGGGGCCGGCGCACGCGCACGGGAGGCGGGTCCGCTTCCCGGTACCCACTGAGCGCCTGGCCCCCTCACCCCACCCCACCCCCTCGACACCCAAGCTCCGCCCCCCCAAGACAAGAACGCCGAGGGAGGAGGAGACCGGAAGCCGCTTAAAACCGAGTGAAGCTGACAGGCGAGCGAGCCGGAGCCCGGAGCGCCGTGGCGGCTATCGGTGCCCTGGTCCGTGGAATGACCCGTCCGCGGCTCGCCGCGTCCGCTGCCCACGACCCCTAGGACACTGGACACCACCCGCCCTCGGCTCAACCCAGCCGGCGCAGATCAGGTCCGCCACGCCGAGCCTCTCTGGTCCGTTCTCAGGGCAGCGCGCCTGAGGTAAAGGGGCTGCGAGCCGCGGAGGGACCCCCCAGCGGGATGGCGGGCGCCGACCTCGCCGCCCCGAGTCTCCGCCGGGACAGCGGCGACTCCGTCCGACCGCCCGTAGGAGCTGATCGCTCCGGCGTCGGTCGGTGGCGGGGTGGCATTGGGGTAGGCTCCGGTCACCGGGACTGGGGCAGGTGTCTCGATGGGCCGGCGCCGGAGGGTTGCGGGGACACCGGCGACTCGTCCACCTCCTCCCTCCCTCCCTCCCCGGGGACGAGCCACCCGGGCAGCCCCTGCGGGAGGGCTCGGCGCTGCGGGACAGTTCCGGACGGCGCGTGTGCCAGGCTGCAGCCCAGAAGTTTGCAGGCTGTGTTGGTGGCAACTTTGAGTGCGCACGGCTTCCCTGCCTCTTGCCCGCCACCCGGGCAGCGCCTGCTGGGGCTCGGTCCTGCAGCCCCGGGGCTCGCAGGACGGTCCTCGGAGGGTGGCAGGACTGGAGGAAGGGTGAATGGCTTCGGGGAGGTCGGGTCCTGAGATGGACCGTGAGTGTGTGTATGGGGGCGGGGAGCGGTTCTGAGAACAACGTGAGGGCGGGGATGCTCACCCACACCCCGGAGTGCGGAGCCGGGTGGAACGGGCGCGGCGGACGGTGCTGGCTGCGCTGACCGTCGCAGCCGGCAGGAGGCGTCTCTCGGACCCAGGCTCGGCGCCCGGTCGTCTCTCGGCGGGCTGTTTGGAGCGGGCGGTTTCCATGGAAGGTGTGATCAGCCAGGAGTGCCAGACGACCCGGGCGTCACGAGGTGAAGGGTGGCGCGGTTGGGTTGCCTGCTGCGGGCGATCGGAGGAAATGTCCTTCCAGTCTTTATTTTTCTGTTATGCAAACTAATTGAGGAACTGGTGCCTTCCGCACTTTACTCCTCTGTTTCCCGGTTCTGTTTCCGAGTTGGGTGAAGGGGGCAGTAAGAGGAAAAGTTGGGTGCGTGTGTGTGTGTGTGTGTGTGCGCGAGTGTGTGCGTGTGTGTGTGCGTGCGTGCGTGTGAGAGAGAACGAGCTTGCGAGTGTGTGTGCGCGCGTGTATGTGTGCACGTATAAATAAGATGGCTTTAGTGTTTTGCCTGGATTGGTGTGATAGGAGTGGATAATGTGCGTGCGTGGGGGGAAGGCACAGACCGGTTCGATACGGAGAGGGAATACCACAATCTGTGCCAATTGAGCCTTGAGGCAAGAGCACCGAATGATGAATAATAACGCCTGGCTTGGCTGCTTTCCAATTATTTATGTCTCATGTCGGATCCCTCCTTCGCGAAGCTTTCTCTAACAATGCCAGCCAGCTCATACTGAACTCTTTTATAAGATCTCTTTTGTACCTAGACTAACACTTTGTTCATGCCTTGTGTTTTTCTGAGTTTTGATTATTAAACACTTTTTAGACATAGACTTACAAATCTCTCCTAGATTTTTATATTTGTTTTTCTTTAAAAGCACGCAGTTTTATCACTTTTGGTTTTGACCTTCAACCAAGAGCAAAACAGCTAATGTGTGCCCATTCTTCTAGTGCAGCCACAAAACATTTCTGGACATCCTTAGTAGTGCACCGTGCTAGGCACTGTACAGGTCTGCTAAGATGCATGCTTGATTAAATCGTAGGTTCCTGCATCAAAGAGCTCTTTCAGTCTATTGGACAAGGAAAAAAGATCACTAATTGTTCAACACTGCCCCTTCTCGTCTGGCACAATCTCAGTAAATACCTGGAAATCTCACTCATTTTAAAGGGACTGGTTCTTGCTGCTTCGTTTTTCTCAGTTCATTCAGATTCTGAATGTGTGTCTTATATTTATATTTTGGCTTATAATGTGCTTTCATTTGATTTTTAGAAAATGGATATGTGTAACTTGTAAAGACACGGACTAGCAGACCCTTCATATAATCCATGTTGTATTGGTTTCTAACACACAGTACAATGACTATTGAAGTTAAGTGTGCCTTGATTGATATTCCTTCAGTTTTGGTAATGTTGTTATTAATTATAAAAGTAGATCTTTAACATTTGGGTGTTAAATACTGGACTTTTAGCTTAGTAGAATGCTAGCAGACTCTCTGTCCCAGTTCAGTTGCAAGCTCCTATGTCTATTCTTACACACATCCTTCCCCACCCACTCTTTCACTTTTTAACTTTTAAAGCTTATCCTTTTGATGAACTTCCCTCCCCAAGAAACTTAAGTTTTTGCAAACTCATGAGACAGATCATACATAACAACTGTGAAGGGAACCACAAAGTGAAGTAGAGATGTGGTTTCCCTGTTGCATCATCTAGAAAAGACAGTTATTTCAACCTCACAGTAAAAATTCATACCTCAGTAGAATCACAGCCCATGAGTGAGTGATGCACGCCTATTAAAAGATACATTCTCATCTACCACCATCTAGTACAGGTTTTATCTTAGCTTTGGAGTCTTCATTGCTCAATAAAAATGAAAATTGACCTGTAAGAACTAAATGTAATGCAAGCAGTGATTGAAGATACTTAACCATAGACCAGCACAAAATGTTTTAATGAATGAGTGGGTTCAGTTGTCAGTTTTCAAATGATCATCTTCCTTCCTTTCCCTGTAGGTTTTGCAGATACTGAGGCAAAGTTGGAGCTGCTCCACACCATGGAAATGGAAACACAGCCAGACTGTGTAGTACAGCCTCCCTCTCCTCCTGACGACTTTTCATGCCAAATGAGAATCTCTGAGAAGATCACTCCATTGAAACCTTGTTTTAAGAAAAAACAGGATCAAAAGAGATTAGGAACTGGAACCCTGAGGTCATTGAGGCCAATATTAAATACCTTGCTAGAATCTGGCTCTCTTGATGGGGTTTTCAGAGCTAGAGACCAAAATGCAGATGAAAGCACCTTACATGAACGTATGGTGAAAAAGCCCCTGGAAATCAACCCATCATGTTCACCGGCAGAAAACAGTATGTCCGTCCTGATTCCTGACGGGACAAATGTTGAGGGCCAGTTACCAGAAGCTCATCCTTCTGCTGATGCTCCAGAGCAGGTGGTTCCGATCCAGGATCACAGTTTTCCACCAGAAACCCTCAGTGGGACAGTGGCAGATTCTACCCCAGGACACTTCCAAACTGACCTTTTGCATCCTGTTTCGGGTGATGTTCCTACTAGTCCTGACTGCATAGATAAAGTGATGGATTATGTTCCAGGAGCTTTCCAGGACAATAGTTTTACAATCCAGTACATTTTGGATACCAGTGATAACTTGAGTACTGAGCTCTTCCAAGACAAAAGTGAGGAAGCTTCCCTTGACCTTGTGTTTGAGCTAGTAAACCAGCTACAGTACCACACTCACCAAGAGAACGGAATTGAAATCTGTACGGACTTTCTGCAAGGCACTTGCATTTATGGCAGGGATTGTTTGAAACATCACACCATATTGCCCTATCATTGGCAGATCAAAAGGACAACCACTCAGAAGTGGCAGAGTGTTTCCAATGATTCTCAGGAGCACTTGGAAAGATTTTATTGTAACCCAGAAAATGATAGAATGAGAATGAAGTATGGGTATGTATTATAATAACTTAAAAATTGTTAAATGTTCTAAAGAAGGAAAAAAAAGCTGGAAGTTTGGCACGTTGGTTTCTTTCAGTAGTGTACCAAGTTTTTTGTTTTAATTTTTCTTTTATGACTTTTATGATATTCTGATTTTTTCATGGTGTTTGAGTTTTAGTGTAGTCTCTTTTATGAATTGAGCAATTTAGATGCCATTCTGTTTAGTGTGTGCAAGAATGAAAGTTGTATATACATTGAGCATTGTGAATCTAGTTGTAATCATCTTGCATTTAAAAGAAAATCCACATGAATCTTAAAGTGAATAGTTAATTTATCTGTTTTTAATTTTTTTATGTGTTAGGTAGCAGTGTTTTTAAATAGGGGAAATAATATTTGGAGCTTTTTGTGGCCCTCATTAGATTGACTAAACAATTTTTATATGAGTAACTCAGAAGTTCTTATCGTATACACATATATGTAAGACATATATGTATATATTTGTATATATGCTATTATGATTTTGATGGTGTATGAGTGTTTTGCCTTCGTGAATGTATGTCCACTTGGTGCCTGCAGAGGCCTGACGAGAGTGTTGGATCCCCTGGAACTGTAGTTAGAAACTGTTGTGAGCCTCCATGTGGGTGCTAGAAATTGAACCTAGTCCTCTGCAAGAGAACTGAGCCATCACCCCAGCCCCCATTTCTTAAAAATCATTTTAATAAGGTATTGTTCAAAAACTATATTGCCCCTGAGCTAGTAATTCCAATTCTTCTGTCAAGAGTAATTAAGTTTACGGATTCTCAAAGCCACACTAATCCTCCCGTCTCCAGACTGCAGGCACTTCAGAGCAGTGGCCTCTCACTTCACTTACGAAGCAGATTTCCAGTCCACTGAGTACTTGAACATTTTGGTACATTAAGTTTCTGTTTGACTTGGTCAGAAAGAAACTAGCAGGACCATTATCTAACACATTACATTCTGTTACCATGAGCAAGGCAAGACAGTCATTTTGGTCCCAGAAGGTCCAAAAATTCTTAGGTCACCGACATAGTAGGCATTTATATTTTGTAAGATTATTTTGCTGAAAAGTAGACAGATTTAGAGCCCTTAGCATACACTATAGGATCAGTTTTAAAGTAATTATAGTAGGAGCTTGATATCCAAATTAGTATTAATGGTGTTAAGTAATACTTATATGACACTTAGGAGAGGAATAACATGAGGGAGTTGCTATTATAATTGATACTGCTGCTGCTACATTGTAAGTGGTCCTGCAGTAATAACATAACTGGAAATATGAACTGTTAATTAGTAATGAAATTCTCAGTGTACTACAAGAAGAAATATAAGATTATAAATAATTGTCAAAAAAATTAGGGTATTGGAGAGTTGACCTGTGGTCATTGCAACCTGGTTTTCCTTGTATTCCAAGGCGATGTTGTGTTTCCTGGCAACAAGATGCAGATAACGGCATGTTGAGCCTTGCTGAGAGGTTCACAAACAAGCTGGAGCAGCCCAGGTTCACATGGTTACCACATTATTTGGCTAAAGCTATTAATCTCTGTGGTCAGGCCTGTAAAGCTGGTCTATCTGTGCAGATTGCACATAACCAGGAAATGTGTGTTCAGCTGTGTATGTGACCATATTGGACCCAGTCTTGGGATTCTGGAATAATGGATGAATGACAGTGGTTTGTTCTACTGGTTTGGGGTAGTTTATATGACTTAATCATCATTATACACTGTGTCATATGTCATTTTGTAGACTTTGAGGGACTTTCATAGTTCTGGGTCTCTAGCAAAGACAGGTCATAGTTTCAAACTATGCAGATAAAATTCTTTATTTTTCTTTGTACCTATGAGGATTTAAGTCCTAAGTTAATCAAAATTGGATGTGTAATATTTATTTTGTTTTTAGGAATGAAATTGGGTAGGAAATTGAGCCAGATATGTTCATAGCTTCTTTCAGCTCTTAAGATGGTGCTTATATACTAAAAGCACATTTATGAAATTTGGGAAATAAATACCTATTTGATTCATTGTAACAAACGTGATACGCTCCTGTTTGCATTCTCTGCTTTTGTACATCATAGGTGTTTACTGCCAACATCAACCGAAAATTAGTTAGTTATGGGTCTGAACTCCAAATTTGGCTTTTAGATTTCTTTTGTACATGGTCAAGATTTTCTAAATTTGAAATATGCATCTGAGAGCAATAACACCAAGTGTATTTTTTATTAAGAAAGTGATCTCTAATAGTATGGGTGCTCATCATTAGTAAGTAGATGGTGGTTTTTTGAGTGGCAGAACTAAGAAGTTTGAAGGATTCTTGCTAACTGGAATACTGTTGTTGATAATTGAAACTGGAGGCAGTGCAAACCTCTTTAGCAACCAAGATCTCCATTAGTTTCACATTACATTCATTTTCAAGTAAGCAGAACATAGAACATGTCTTTTCGGAACTGCTACTCATCAATAAGGAAGGGAACCACAAGCTGGGTTTGGGGCTGACTTGCTGATGAAACTCTGACCAGTGAGTATTCCTAATTCTCGTTTGTTGAAAGAGGAATGGGGTAAACCCATGGTTAGTTTTTCTCAAGGAGAAGGGTTTTTGTTGTTTATTTTGAGACATGGTCTTGCTCTGTAGCCCAGGCTGGCAATGAATTCATGGCAGTCCTCATTCCTTAACTAAAATTCTGTGATTATAGGCCTGAGTTGTCACACTAGCTCAGAGTTTGCTATGTGTGTGTGCTTAGTATTTATTGATAATAGAATTTTACTTGCTTAAAATGTTGGTTGCTGTGTATTTTTATTGGTAATAGTTCTCATGAGTCTTTTCAGAAATCTGCCCAAGGGATAATGCCAGTAGAGGACATCTAAGCAACTCTGTGCGAAGACCAAAAGAAGTGCATAGTAGTCATGGAGAGCTTTATGTTGTGGTTTATGTGACCGTGAATTATCTAAACTACAGCAAGTTCCTGACTGAACTTGACTGGAATAGTTAAATTAGCCAAATTAGTTATGGTCTACACAGCTGCGATGATGTATGAACTAACTCATTATGTGTGATTGCTAACACTGGACAGAGAAGAACAGCTGAAAGCTAACGATGCCTTGTGACTTTGGGGTATTTCTTGAATATACACAGCTGTATGGGTTTGGATTTATTTTTAAAACTCCTGTGTAAGAGAAAGAGAGAACTCCATGAGCAAGAACTTGTTTGAAGTGACTTTCAAAATGGGTGCCTTGTGCTATTATGATAAAGCCATGCAGTGACTTACTTTTTTCTACCTCTTTGTGCTGCTATTTACATATGAAATAAAGCTAATTGGCATCTATCTGTACTAATCTAGAGAAGTTAGTGGGTCTGTGTAGAGCTATCATGAGAATCAATAGCAGTCATTCATGTACTTTTCTGGCTTTTCATCAATAAGTAGGTTACTTTCTGAAGCAGCTGTCACCTGGCTTCAGGTTGGGGTCAGGCTTTTCCTGATGTAATGAAAATGAATCTTGGAAAAAGCAAAGATTTCTAATTATTCAGACAGTAAAAATCAAAGCTCATAAGACTATCTGGCAATTCCTGAATATAATTGCATGATACATAATATATTTTATTATCCGGTTGAATCCAAAGCTTTTAATTTTTATTATATTATTTAAAAAGGAATATTAGTAACACAAAGTTATAAAGAAAGAACTCAGGCATACAAGATACTTTAACTCTTCTGTGCCCCTGTAAATCTGTTTGATTTTTTTCTGTTGCACTAGATAGAATTCCAGACTTAAATTCAGTTATAAAGCAAAGGTAAATTCTATTTCTGATTAGTGACCGTCACCTTATTCCATATTTGAATGCTTTCTCTAAAGAGTGAAGCAGTTTACATTATGTATAAACCTTAAACTACTGAAGGAATGATACTAAAATCCAACCGTTGTAAATTATAACTGTTTTCTTCAGCCTCCTAATTTCTTATCCCCAACCCCACCCCCCGATTTAAGACCACAAGATTGTGCATTCTTTGTCTGATGGGTTTGGTTCTGGAATGTATTTAGATTAGGTTGTCAAGTCCTTTTTACCCTAGATCAGCAACCTTCAGTAATTACCAGTCTCTGTGTTGTGGAGGGAAAACTGAGTGAGTGTGTATATCACTTTACAAAGGCAAAAAAATCTTGCTTTGTGTTCCGTTGTGATTGAGTCTGGCGCAGCTTTGTGAAAAAGCAGACTCAAAGTGGACACTGGTGAATTTGAAAGAAACTCAGTTCTTAAAATAAGCAGTGTTTCTTTTATAATTGAATAGTTTTGTGTCTTTGAGAGATAGCAGAATGCTAAAGGTTGAGCCACTTTCTGTTAGATTCTGGATTTGAGGTTAGTATTTTTATACTTATTTATGACAAGGCAGGCTTTCTAGGGACCAGAATTATACTGCATAAAGACCCCCCACTGATTTTTTCCTAAAATTGGTAAACCTCACCCAGCCCAACCTCTAAAATAATAACTGAAAACTCAAATTGTAAATAAAACCTTGAATTTTCAAGGAGTGGATTTTGAGATGTAGTGTGAAGTTTTGAGAGTAAAGATTTTTATGTAAAAGTAAATGAATTTATCTCAGTTTGTATTTTGTAGATTTATCCGTCTGTACAAAAAATATTGCAAACTTAACAAAATAGAACCAATTCTATGGTCAGGAAGATGCAGATTTTAAAAGTTGATGCTATTGAAAAGCTTCTAGTTATCAAATGTAAAACATGGATTATTTTTTTTTGACCTAGCCAATTACTGTTTTTAAGACAAGCATAGAAAGGTAATTAAGCATTCCTCTTTGCTGTTCTGCACGATAAAATATGCCTGCCTTTCAGTCTTCCTCTGCTTTGTTCTGTTGACTAGCCTGAGCACCCACTTGACCAGTAAAGAACCCTTTTGTGGTTATTGCAGAGGATAACCTTTAAAAGAGTGAGAACGGAGGGGTGACTGCTGCCTTCCTCGTGTTCCATCCAGGATTTGTACTGCAAGAAGTTATGGACAGAGTGGATTGCAAACTTTCATGACTAAGTTGTCTGCGAGTTTAGTAAATTTGTATTCTTTATGCAAATTCAAGTTCTACGCTTTAGGGCAGTGACGTCTGGGAATTAAATAAAGGTTGTGTTGTGTTGGTTGAGACAGCACTCTCACATTGCTGTGTTGTTTTCTTTAAAGAAGATTCCTGTTTGCCTCTTAAGAGATTTCCACCCTATTCCTTCTGGTTTGAAATATCGCGAAGTTTTTTTGCTCCAAGGTTTCACCAGCACTGATTGGTTAGGGCTCAGAGAATGACAGGCTCCTGTTTACTCTGACTGTGCCCACGCCCACAGCTCAGCAGGGCGCAGACAGTGCACACAGTACAGAATACCCTAAATAGTTTCCTGCTGTGCTTGGGTTTTGGTTTCTGTCACCTGGTTTAGCTTTTTCTTTCTAGACATTAAAAAAATAAGCATTGAAGAAATACTGGGTTTTTCTTCCTAATACCTTCATTTAAAAAAAATAAGTGGTGTTCTTGAATCTGGGTAAAGATAAAGGAAAAAAAAAACTCTTCTTATTTACTTTCTGACATTTGGACTATGCCAACACCATCATATGTCAGAAGTGTTACGTAAATGTTCTACAATTAATTTGTTAATTAAGAAAATTTTAGACTATTCCCTAAAATTGAACTCATCAGAGAAACCTGACTTTATAGATTACCTTCTTTCCTCCCAAAAATTACCATTTAAGATCGTGGATAAGATTTTTGTGATCACTATTTGTAAAAACCCATAGTTTTCTTTCTTTCTTTCTTTCTTTCTTTTTTTTTTAAGTCTCTCAATACCTTTGTTGTAAAAACTTCCTCATCCCTCCCACAAGCCTTTTCTTGAGGAGCTATCAGTTAGTGGAGTCTCTGTGCATTAGTTTGTGTCCACTAAACTTGTTAACGTCTCTTTAGATTGTTAGCACCAAATTCATAAACAGCCATCAGTGAGTCTCTTTCCATTTCTCTTATTTACCAGTTAAATTTATTTGTCGTAACTGGGGAAAAAAGACAAGGCTAAATAAAATTTGGAATAGCTTTTTTCTTTCAAAGCATCATTTGTAATTGAAATATTAAATTAGAAATAAATTGGACTACTACATTGTATCTTTCTAGATATTATAGAATATGTCCTATAATATTTATAATTAGTGTCTGTTTATGTATAAATAAGTTCTAATTTGAGATTATTTTAAAGTGATTTAAAGATTTTTATCATTTATATGCATTTTCTATATACTATTAAATATTTTGTTTGTGTAGAAGCATTTTATAAATAAATTTATTTTAGTCTTTTCTATTTTCAAATTTTTAAAAATTGAATTAACTTGTGCCTTGAATATATGGCACACAGTTTTGATTGATCAACTCCTGCTTTTAAAACATTTTATTCAACAAAGAGGATATTTACCTATTTCAGTAATTTTTAACTGCATAGTTTAAAGCAACATAAGGCATAAATATAACTTTTCGCATGGTTTTTAAAAACCAATCTGTGCTTCCGATCCCAGCTATTCTCATAGAATTAAATTTTACTTATTAGGCCACAATTATATTTCATTTATAGTTACCTTCTTCTAGACTCAGGACATGTGATTGAACTTGGATCAAAGCTAAAGCTGTTTGATATTTCTGGCATCTTCAGAGTGCAGCATTTCATCCTAGTGCTCTAAATAGAGAGCAGTAAAATATTACAAGTGTACTTTTTATTTACAAAAGATCTTAGACTTGTTCACATC
This sequence comes from Myodes glareolus, assembly GCF_982192425.1. Lineage (NCBI taxonomy): Eukaryota > Metazoa > Chordata > Mammalia > Rodentia > Cricetidae > Myodes > Myodes glareolus. The sequence goes on along the minus strand of NC_142045.1, from coordinate 21,777,211 downwards.
TCATTAGAAATTTTACCTGTGTTCTTTGCTTTAATCTGCAGTTTTAACTTTACAAAAGGCCTCTCATATGTTGTTTCCTTGAGTATGGATATCATAATTTACTTTTAGTGCTTGCATTGGTGGAAATGGGTGCTAGTATGGAGTTCAGGAATTCCAGATATAGGATCAGTAGAATTTTAACAAACATGTAAATGAATTCAAGTGGCTTTGTCTTTGTATAATAGTTCTTGGTTTTTGTTTTATTTGTTTTAGCATAAGCTATAGATACTAATTGCATTTTGTTCCATTCCCTATATTCTTTTCAGTATTCTTTCACTTAGGAAACTTAATTAACCTCGCCTTTGTCCTATCTCTTCACCTCACTTCATCTCCACTCCCCCATACACTAAATGTCTGACCTGTAAACCAGGCATGAGGTTTGACATGCAGACAAGTGTGATGTCCTGCTTATAACTGCCTGCCTTCTCAGAAATTCTAAGACATGTCTCTCATATCCAGAATAGTCCATGGGGGCAGCACACATTGGCGTCGTTTTGAATAATGATCACTTTTAAAAAATGCATTGTATCTTAAAATGGGGATACCCTTATTCCCTACCCCAGACCCGAAACGTTAGATAAGTCTGATTCTGATTTTATGTTAGTAGTTTTACTGAGTGATCTAAGCCTCTGTAATCCTGCCTCTGCTAGATTAGCCTCTTTAAAAGTAGACATATTTAATTCATAATCAACATTAAAGATTTGTTATTTTTCCTGAATGTCTGTATATACACCATGTGCATGCGTGGTGCCAAAGAGATGAGAAGAGATCCCCTGGAACTGGAATTCCAGATGGTTGTGAACCATCATGCGGGCACTCAGATCAAACCCAGGTCTTCTGCAAGAACAGCAAGTGCTGTTAACCGCTGAGCCATATCTCCAGCTCCAACATCTGCCTTTCAATCTCCCCATAACTACTGAGATCCCTATGGATAATGTAAACGCTGTAATTTGTCGTATGAATATGTGTGTGACTATAGCTACTTTGAAATACAAAAGGAATCCAAGTATATAAATTGCTTATAATTTTGTGCCTCTAGTGAATAGTGAAAGACGTTGCATGGGATATCAGCATTTATAACTGTTTTATCTTCTCCCCCAGGAGCTCGCTCCTATTTGTTTAAGGCAATGTTAGCAAAAGTAATAATCAGTAACAGGGTTTGATGATTGACAGTGAGAGTGCTTCTGACACAGAGAACTGTGGCCCTCTTTAAATACTCTGTATTCGAAGGGTTGTTACCCAGGCCTGGTGATCTGGCAGGGGCACTGCAAGTTCAAGGCCAGCCTAGACAGTTTAGTCTCTGTCACAAAGAATAAAAAAAGGACCAGAGATATAACTGAGTGGGTAGGATTCTTCCCTAGCATAATAAGGCCTTGGATTCAATCCTCTCCTCTCAAATTAAAATTAACCAGTATTTGTGCCTTCGGCATATGTATATGGTAAGCATTTTTATTGTCTACTTTGAGATAAGAGAAAAAATCTTGCTTTTAGCAAAGGGGATATTACTCATTTTTATAAAAGTTTAACTGCATAGTGTAAGGAATAAAGTGCATAGTTGTCTGAAGTCTAACAAGTACAGTACTTTCACAAAATATGTAGGTATGTTATATACCATGTCTTTGCTTTTCATCTCCTTGTAAGAACATCTTGAAGATGTGTGTAAGCTGGTAGATACTCCAGCATAATTGAGTTCTGGAAACATCAAAGTCATGTATCAAAAGCCAGAGCTATATTTTGTGTCCCTGTGAAATTTCTTCAGCAGCAACAGCAAACATTCTCTTCTGTCAAGCTGGTCTTAAGCTAGGAGAGCCTTCATACTCTCCGGCAGCATTTAATCTTTTCCTTCTACCGTGACGGCCCTCCACTTAAGGATGCATTTTCATTTTACTTGGTAGTAGCAAAATAAGAGGGCTTGCTAATTGTGACTGGTTGGTTCAGCTGATTAGGATGAGTGCTAGTGTTTAAGGTCATAGGTTTATCCTTGTAGAAGTCGGTTAACTCTTTAACAGACAGAAAGCCATGGTTCTGAAGTCTAGTTGATCTTGTTAAAACTGACCAGAGTAATGTTCCGAAAAGTTTTTACTTAGTTTGCTATTTTGCTGAAGTCTGAGTTCTAATTTGTATTTACATCATCATCTTGCAAGTGTTCTGTCTCCTACAGTTTTTATTGACATCATCATGTGAGAACACAGGTTAGAAACAAGGACACATTCTGGACTCTGAGAAAGTCTTCAGTAGTGCAGATTGGCCTCAAACTTGACGGTTCTGCCTGTCTTCTGAGTGCTCATATTACATGTGTGTGCTACCATACCAGGCTATCATGGACTGGACTTTCTTGCCCACATGTAATTGTTCTTTATGTGGTTTGATCCGAACCCCTTTATTGCCTTCTTGGTTTGTCAATATTTGTTTCATATAACTGTTAAACTTAGAGTAATGAGTATTAATAAATATGCTATGTACTAATATCTTGCAAAAGAGTGTCGGTCTCTACTCTTCCCTCCTCTTTCATCTCCTGAAAAAAAAATCATCTCACTGGAGTAAGCTTTGAAAAAGGGAACCGTGGGCTTTGTTGAAAACCATCCTGCCCATAGGATCAAGCCCTAACCTCTTAACCCAGCACACAAAGCTGTTTCTTATCTGGCTCCAGCCAATCTCTCCGGTCCAGTCTTATCTCTAATCACCTCCCCCACACACAGACACTCTGACTTCCCACATGAACTGCGTGTGCTTCGTGCACTCTACCCTCATGCCCTGCTTAGTTAACTTCTACACATGTTAAGTCACCTGTGGTCTGTTTAGTGACTTAAGTTCAGATGTCACACATTCTGAGACAGTCCTTGTTACCCCTCTCTTGATACCTTTGGCAGGCCATTGATTGGTTGTTTTTTGTTTTAAAAAACAAGATCTCAGGGGCTGGAGAGATGGCTCAGTGGTTAAGAGCACTGACTGCTCTTCCAGAGGACCCAGGTTCAATTTCCAGCACCCACATGGCAGCTCACACTGTCTGAAGATCCAGTTGCAGGGGATCTGACACCCTCACACCAATGCACATAAAATAAAGTTAAGTAAACCATAAGAAATATTAAAAAATCTCACTATGTGATTGGCCTGGAATTCACCGTGTATTGTGTCTCATGAGTGCTGGATCTAAAGGTGTGCACCACCACACTTTGCCCAAGCCATTTACTTCTGAGTTATCTTCAGACCGTCTTTATGGCGCATTTCTTACTCGAGCAGTGGGCTGCTCCTCTCTCTCAGCTAATGTTCAATCTTCTGTTCCTACCACATAATCTAGTACATAGTCAGTGGACCTTCTTAAAATTGTTTTTTAACTGTCATTATTTCCTTCATGGTTCCAAATACTATAAATATTTGAATAAATAAGTTATTACATTAACTTTGTGTGTGGGTGGAGGGGGCGGAGGACAAGACATACCAGGGCACGGTTATGGCGGTCAGAGGACCATTTGTTGGAGTCAGTTCTTCTTCCACCATGTGGATCCTGGAGATGTCAGGCTTGGCAGCAAATGCATTTACCCCAGAGCCAACTCACCAGTCCCTTAATTACTTTAGAAGTGCAGAAATTGTTCAAGACTGTTAGATTGTGTGCTGAGTTCCCAAATGCATAATGCACAGATAGAAAACTATCTGAGCAAGATAGGTCGTAATTTCTGTTTCAGTCAGCACGTATTTCTGTATTGGCTCTGATTGTTCTTCACCTCCATTTTATCTTTCACATTGGGGTATCTTTTCGCTTTCTTTCTTAGTATCTGAAACATATATAGACATATTCGTGTGTGTGTATAAACACATACATATACATATATATAATACACACACATATTATGAATGAGAAATGGTATGTGGGGTATACATACAATGTATGGGTTTTTCGAGACAGGGTTTCTCTGTAGCTTTGGAGACTGTCCTGGAACTAGCTCTTGTAGACCAAGCTGGCCTCGAACTCAAAGAGATCCGCCTGTCTCTGCCTCCCAAGTGCTGGGATTAAAGGTGTGCACCACTACCACCTGGCATCAAGTTAATTTTCTTCTGGAGTTTTGAACAAGTATGTGTGGTGTATGTTTGTTAGCAAACATGTAATAGTTTCTGATTTCATTCTTTAGTAAAGCTTGTTCACAGGATGTGTTTTGTCCCTCTGGTTGATGATGGGGTTATAACTAAGTTCTACAGTATAGCACCCGTCTCCCTTGCATTCTGGCCACCTCTCAGTAGGAATTCTCTCCTATAAGAGTAGGGTTCTCATCTACAGGATCTGTGTGCTCTGCTTTTGTGGTCACACCTCCCCCTTCTTTGATAGCTTTGTTTCTCTTCTGTATCACATGTCCTGTATTTACTCCATCTCTGTCTGCTTTCTCCCTATTGATCTTCTGCACTCCAAGATCCTGGATTAACTTCTGCTCTCCCATTGCCTGGACAGGGGATGCACGTCCTTCCTGTCTTAGGCACTGTTTCGAAGGTCTTCTCCAACAACTTCAGTTGCTCTCATGCTCCAAGCAGTAAAGCACTTGAGAGAGCTTGTTTTTCTTGTTCTCCTACATAGCCCCTTTGCTAGCTGATATTTCATAATATTTAAACCCCCAAAAGTTCTTCTCTTCTGTACTTGTGTTAATAAGGTCTTATTTTTCCTGACCTTTGTCCATTCCTGGATACCAATAGCCAATTTTTCTCCTGCAATTCTGCATGTCTATCGTTTACTCAAACTGTTTGAATATATTATTCACCACTAATGAATTTATATGGACAGATGTGTACCATTTCTTTGGAACTCTGGAAAACTGAGATCACTTCTGTTTAATTCTTTGTGCGTTGTCTAATTCAGCCCACCATTTATTACCATGCACGGATGACTCATAACGGATTTCTGGTACTAGGAAATAATGGCTTGATAGAGAAGATGTTGAGCACTTGGTAATTATATTATGCACATGTATAGTGATACAAATTATATGAGAAAAAAACTCTTGACTTTGAATTTTTAAAGCATTCCCTGCTTAAGGGAAAGCAAATTAATCTGATAAAAAGACAATGTTTATCACTTTTATTATTTTATCTCTGTCAAGTCTGGAAAAACATATTGAAAATGAAATATAGCTAAAACAGTATTTTAATAAGTCAATTCAAAGAAAGAAAATTAGGGCTTGTCATAGAAGTTTCATAATGCCCAAAGGACTAGAATACATAGAAGACGTAGCAAAAGCCATGTTTCTATGTGTTTTCTCATACAAATCATTATCTACAAAGTTTAAGTGATAAAGGCTTGTACAGAAATTGCTAAAGTGATGTCCACAATGAAACCTAAACAACAGAAAGTAGGAACAACAGCTCATTGAAATGAAGTTAACCGGAAATACGTTTAGAAACTTGAAATGTTCTTCAGAGAAAGATTTCTATCTTTCCTCCGTTGTAACATCAGCTTCTCCTTTATAAAGTGACACGAAAATTGCTCCAGGCAGGGTAATATGAAGTTGGACTTAAGCATAAGAATTTTCATTTTCAGGGTTAATTTTTCCTTTTTCTAGAATTTCCTATGAACTTATTCCTTTTAAATTAAATATTACTAGTTATAAATAATTTTAAATGAAATAGTGCCCAAATGTGATATGCCCCTTATTTGAAAATTCCTAATTATACCGAATAAATGTGTTTCGTAATTTTGTAATGAACTTTGATGAAATCTGTCTCACCCTTATTCCTTATGCCTCCCTGGTACTTCTGTCTAATAGTCTCTCCTCTGTATTTGCGGTATTTTCCCCCAAAATGTTATTTTCAACTACATTTTATTTTATATCCATTTTATACTTAATTTAAGTTGAATGTTGTTTTTAAGACCAAATCCTAGTTAGTACTCTTAGCAAGGAATTTGTTTTGGGCAGAAGAATCTTTAGGAATTTTTAAAGGAACATAACACTGTTTACAAGTTAGCTTATTTTTGGAATCTTCGGTTATATAGGTGACTTTAGTTTAGTTTTGCTTTGTTTTGTTTCCCAAAGAGTAGAACTTGATCATATTTAATGACGGGACGGAGGAAGGAGTAATAAATTTTCCTGGAGTGTTCCCAGGGGTGTGAGCACTGAGAAGTGAGAAAGGGAGAGGTTCATTGGTGTGGGAGTGTGCTTTGTCATCCTCACCATAGCCCCAGTGTCAGCCCGAGCACATCACAGGGAGCCAGGCCACAGGAGGCGGTTTAACTTGTAACCAGTTTGATTTTCAAACATTTGACTACAGAGGGTATTTTGCTACTCATTTACAGTCCTTGAGACAACTGTACCAAAAGCAGAGCTGACTAACAAATAGGTAACAATGAATACACTTCTCAGAATCTCATTTTGTAACCAGGAAAATCTATTCCAGTACTTGATTTCGCATATAAAGGTCCGCTTGATCTTGAGTGTCCTGTTTTATAGATACACACTTAGAGGTCTGCATTGAGAGTGGAACTTAGTAACAAATACCTGTGATGTTATTCTATTTAAAAAAAAAATATTTTCTTGGGTAATTTGCAAACGTGCATTTATACAGAGCACAGTACAATGAACATTTTACCAGTGTCTTAAAGTTAATGGTTTAGATGTTTCAACATGACCTAATGATTCACTAAAGAGGAGACATGTTTTATTTAGGCCATTCTTTGTCAATTAATGACTTAAGTGGATTTAATTCTTATAGTGGACTTGTCTCCCAACAGTTTAAGATGTAAACCAGGTATGGTGGCATACCAGTTGTAAACTCAGCATTTGGGGGTAGAGGTAGGAAATCAGGAGTTCAAGGCTAGCCCTTAGCTACATAACAATTCAAGGCCAGCTTGGACCCTGTCTCAAAAGAAAAATAAATATGAAGATGTTTGTAAAGGTTTGATTTAGTAATAATGGGCTAAATAACAAAATGACCAAAACAAAATCTGATAGCTAACCTGCAATAATTCAAACTACTTTTTAATGTCTTCCCACTTATAATATTACTTATAAAATGTAATATTGATGCTTGTTGAATCAACAGAACTGGCTTCATCTGGTGTCATTTTAGCTTTCTGTCATCTTTTCCCCATCTCCTAAGGCAATAATGTATACTTAAATTGGCACAGATAACCTGATGCTTCTGAAAAAGGGGGCCATGTTTCCAGAGACATTTTTGATTGTTTCCCTGCCTGTTTGTTTGGGTTTTGTCAGTTTCATTGTTCCAGCTGACTTCATGGTTGGTTGATGGCAGGCTTTGGCTCATCTTAACCCGACAGAAGAAGCAAGGGTTTTGATTAATAGCTTGAACCAGTGATGACCATGGTTTATTATAGTTGTCAACTGCTTTAATCATACTATAGAATATGACCTGGAAATGTTGGTCTAGTTAGGAACAAGCATGTAGAGAATGGATGTTAGGGAAATAATCAATAATGTTCTTTTATACCAAGTAAGACAAATTTTGGCAATCCTACAGCAGACTATATATATTAAATATTCTTAATACCCAATAAGATGATTAGGTACTTTTATTTAGCAGGTCTTTTTTTCTTGGGTCTTTCTAGAGGACAAGACTTTTGGGCAGATTTGAATGCTATGACTGTATTTGAAACAACTGAATTTGACCAACTACGAAGGCTGTGTACACCACCCTGTAGGAATACAAGCTCTATTTACAACACATTTTGGAAATTCTTCTGTAGAGACCACTTTGGATGGAGAGAGTATCCTGAGGTATTTACATGTTCTTTTTCCTTTTTAACTACTTTACGTTTTTTCCTGTGATCTTTTTCCTTCCCAACATTGACTAAGTAGAACTGAATATCTCATTCTCATACACTTAAGGATGTAAATGTAAAAGTCTTGCTGGTACAAGTAAAACTTCTCTCTTCATATTTCTAAAAGTATTTTTCTTTGCATTAATCTGAAACCCATACATAGAATGCCACTAAAGGACATTTCCAGAATCTTACAGTATAGAGATGAAATACTTGGTGCCATTTTCATGATAATTTTAATGAGAAAAGAACTGGTATAACTTTTGGATATAGCTGCCTTCTGTGCTTATAGAAATCAAATCGTGTTAAATTTAACATTTTTAGAAGCTAAATGGACCAAAAGTCAGTCTGAGTCCATGGGAGAATTGTTTGATTATGTTTATTAAGCTTTGATTAGAAGCCAAATGGATCAAGAGTCACTCTTGAGTCCATGGAAGAAATGCTTGAATATGTCTCTTAAGCTATGGTTTGGCAAATCATCTCTTTAGAATTTTATCATGTGCACAGGCATCCATAGGATGAGGTACAGAGCCTTGCTTGTAACTGAATCTGGGTGTTAGAGATCAAGTTCTTATTCCAGTGATCTGTCAGTTTGTTAATTTTGTTTGTATAATTACAAAAAGAGATTCTGGTATGTGTGTGTGTTTTAAAAACATAAGAAGTACCTTAGCCCCAATTTAACACACTGTTGAACCACATTTGATTTTGTCGTTGTCTTCCTTCCAGATGGGCAGGGCTGTCTCAGTGCGATATCTGGACCATCCTTGTGCTTTTACCCTCAGGGTTCTTAGACTGCTTAACACTTGTTTGGGTTTTGTGTGTGTGTGTGTGTGTGTGTGTGTGTGTGTGTGTGTGTGTTTTAATTTGGGCATTGCTCCTTAAATTCCCTTTCTGAAAACTTTCTTAACAAATGTCAATCAAGAAAGTCTCTAGGACATCATTAAGACTGAAAACAGGACAAAGCCCTGAGCCTCAGTGTGCCATAAGAGGACAGCCATGCTTCGTGGACAGGGAGCATCCTTCTACTTTACATATGTGAGGGGCAGAAACCCCAAATAGAGAAATTAATTTGGTTTGTTGTCTTTATTGAAATTCCTTTGATGTTAGTGAACTGTTCTTTGCTTTCAGCTACTTTTCTCATTTCTTATAGAGATCATAAACTTGGTTTTCATTTACCTTTTATTTTCTCTTCTATAGTCTGTTGTTCGATTAATTGAAGATGCCAACTCTCAGGGTCTGAAAGAAGTTAGATTTATGATGTGGAACAACCACTACATCCTTCACAACTCATTCTTCCGGAGAGAGATAAAGCGGAGACCGCTTTTCCGCTCCTGTTTCATACTGATCCCATATTTACAGTAAGTGTCCAGTTGTTTTTTTACTCTTCATTCTTAGTTTCTATTTGTGTAAACGCACTCCTGGACTGCAAATTTAAGAGAATTATCTCGGTTACTATTACTGTGAAATTGTTCATACTTTAGATTGAATTCTTCAGTACATCAAAGTTCAAATATATAACTATACATGTAACTATAGTTCACCCAACCCTAAAAGCATGAGTTTTTTATTCGAGTTTTGAGCTGAAAAGTAGGGTATAGCTAACATTTTTCTACAACTAAAGTAACATGTTTGGAGTGAAGCAGAGTTTGCTTCTTCTCAGGAAATCCAAACTACAAGACTACTTCCCACCCAGATAAATGGCCAGGGATTTGAGTGGAGTCCTGTAAGGCAGTATCCTCCATTCTTTCTTCCTTGAGCAAATTTTAATAATTTATGTTCTTACTTTCTTAAGTAAGGCATAGCTTCTTGTGATAATGAAATTATCTGTCCTAGTTCCTAAAAATACAATTTCTTAATAAAAGGAGTTAGGTGTACCTGAGCCTTCTGAATTGCAGGTTAGTGCTTTCATTTTCCCAACTGCCTTTCTTTCCTTGCCTCCAAATAGTCCCCTGGTATATCTCTGTAGATACTGAAAGACGATCATCCCACCATTAGTACCTTGAAAGGCTAGTTTTACTCAGTAGTAAAGGCACTTGCTGCCAAGATTGACAACCTGAGTTTGATTCTTGGAACCCACGGGTGGAAAGAGAACTGACTCTCCAAAGTTGCCCTCTGACCACCATACATGCTTCATGGCACATGTGAGTGTAAAAACGCTGATCTAGGATAATCATAGCCTTCTATGCAGATACACCAGTATTAGAATCTGATTTGGAAGGTAATACTATGTATACTTAGGCTCTATGAACTGAAATATCACTTGGTCCATTTTGATCTAGAAGGTGGAAGTGCTGTTTTCATATTCCTGCTATTTTTATTTCAAATCATTCATGGTAAGCACTTAATGAGTTTAATTCTGGAATTGAAAGAGGAGAAGTCAAGCTGGTCATGATGGCTCAAGCTGTAACCTTGGCACTTAGGAGGAAAAGGTAGGAGATCCTCGAGTTTGAAGCCAGCCTGGGATACATACCAAATACAGACTAACCTAGGCAACCGAGGGAGACCCTGTCTTACAACAAGTACACAAAACTCCAAAATAAAAAGAATTCCTCAAGCAATTAAGAGTTCAAAATCGACTTGTAATAAGGTCAATTTTAGAAGTATATTGGTTTATGTTTTCTTCCAAGTCCAAATGTGAAAATAAAAATTGCTACCTTCTAAGATTTGCATGTTTTTTTTTTAATTAGAAGTAATAAAAAATGCTGTTGCTGGGATTTTCCTAGTAGCTCAGCTGGAGCTAGTGTCTCCCTCCAGTAGTTAGGGACATACTGTCCTCCTGGTGAGACCGCAGAGCTCATCAGTAAGACCAGCAGCTTGGCATGCTGAGCTAAGAGAAGCTAGCTGTGGCTTCTTTCTTAGGGGAAAATCCTCATTCAGATGCTACAACGCTGGGAAAGTTGTAAAGGGTGAAAAGAAGTACTTAAGGGATTATGCCTTAAAAAACTTTATACTCATTTTAAAAGTGTAAAATATAAAAATCATATAAGCACAAATATATGCTTTTTATATAATGCAGACTTCCAAAAAAAGAAAAGAATTATTTGCTTTTTCTTTTTAAAAATTCTGTTTTAGTCTTCTTGTCTGAAACAGTGATAATAAAAGGATTAACGTGAGAGATCAGCAAGTCAATGAGAATAGACAGATGTTTCAAGAAGAAAACATGGGGCGGGTTGGCCAGGGTGAAGGGTTAAATGCAGCATCCTATCTGCCTTTCTGGTATACAGCTGGAGGACATTCTCTCCTGATGGGGAGAAGGAGGAAGGGGCATTGGTTCCAAAAAGCAGATTTCAGAGGTCGTGATCTTAGCTAGAGAGAATATGTTGTGTTTTACTTTTAACTATTAGTTTCAAAGAGTCAGGGAAACAATGGATGTAAAGGTCATACATTTCCAGCACCTTCCATTGTTTAAAAGAATTTTCCTAGTGCTGATGAAAAGGAGCCTGCTCTGTAATATTCCTAGAATACTTGAGCTGAAGCAGCATGAGCAGCAAGTCAGAGTAAGGGGCTTGAGGAGCCTTGTCTGAAAGCTGAAGGACATCTATTACATGTCATCGTCTCCTGATTACAAGAATGCTAAACTTAGTTTCTTTGACTCTTCCCTTAGAGGGATAAAAATTAATCCATTTAATTTACTGAAATTGATTTAGGAAACATTTCAAAATGGTAAAGGGAGGTAAGAAGAGTAAGGTTGGAATCAGAAAGCCATTCTTTGGAGGTTTTTGAAGCATGCAGTATGTTATTGGTATAATACAAGCTAACAGAAACAGCATTCTTAGTGGTACATTTGAAACATTGCTTGAAACATACATGTACATATAAAGATACACATTCACACTTTTTTGACAGGGAGCTAGTCATAAAAGTCCATCATATATGTCTTTAGATGTTTGAGTAGGGTTAGAATGTTTGATGAAAGCATGTATATATGGGAATAGAATAGATGTTGCCCATATGTAGAATCTAGAATATCTGCATATTTACACTAGTCATAATAGTCAAAATAAAGAATTGTCTTTCCGTGCCCATCAGCAGATAAATAGAGAAAACGTGTTATATGTTTACTGGGTTTTATTCATCCACAAGGAAAAATAATAATCATTTGAAAAGAAATGGATTGTCCTGGAGCTCGTACTAAAGGAAATAAACCAGACCCACACTGACGGTCATTACATGCTCTCACTTACTCAGAATCTAGATTCAGCAGTATGCATGTAGGACAGGTGTGAAGGTGGAGCAGGGAGTCTGGAAGGATGGGGCAATAACGAGGAATGGAGTAAACAAAGTGCAAAGGTACACATGTGTATTATTTACTTTTCTCATTGCTTTCACAAAATACCTGACAAAAACAAGACTTAAGGAAGGAACAGTTTGTTTTGGCTCATAATTTGAGTATACAGTCTGTGGTGACAGGGAAGTTAAGGGAAGATGTGCGAGGTGGCCGGCCGTGCTGTGTCTCCTAAGAGAACAGAACATTTAGTCTGAGACCCAGACCAACTGTGGGGAATGTCTTCTCAGAATGACGTTAGATTTGTCCCCTGTGTTATTCTGAATATATAAGATTAACCATCATAGCATCTATGAAACATCAGAATGAAGCCCATTATTTTGTATCCCAACTGAAAATAGCAAATGTGTTTTGAGTAGAATGTTTGGGAATAATCTTACTTTTGTTGGAAATATCAAACCCATTATTGAAATCAGGTGGGCTACTACCTACCTTTCAAAAAAGGCTAAAAGGAGGGTCTAAAAGTTAAATACTTTATTATAATTTGTTCAGAACCATGATGACATTTTAAGGAGAGCCAGACTTTTTGAGACTCTGATTAAAGCAGTGGAACTTCTCTTTTGAAAAACGTATCAGTGAAAAATGCAACCATTTTAACAGGAAAATATACCTGTACCAAGTCTTCAAAGGAATTTGTCAGAGCTCTCATGGTCCAAAAGATAAGAGATGTGTATCTTTTGTTGTAAAGGTTGGAGGAACTAATGAAATGTGCCCCTGAATCTCAGATGGGGGACAGTGGTGGGAGGATTTGCTAAATCCTGAATCCACTCACTTAGAACTGTGACTTACAAAAGGGCTTCAGGGCACATTGAATTAAAGGCACAGCTACTTACTTGAAATAGACAGGGATTAGAGAAGGCAATTGTGTTTCCATAGCTTCTTAATAGGCCGTATTTTAAGAGTGTAATAGCAATGTAGTAGTATCAGTACCAGCATATACAACTATAACCTCTGTGTCACATAACTTTTGAAAATGACAGTTTCCTAACCCACTTGGCAGAAATTGCTCCTTCCTTGTGACCACCACGTATTGAGGAGTAAGTGTTAGAGTACCCTGTTGCTGAAACTAGGTCTCAGGGTCAGGAGTTCCTATTCTTTGCTTCTTCCCTTTTCCTTGTTTTGAAATAGCTGAAAAGAATGATTTAAATAAATGAACCAGGCAGGAAAAAGCAAACCCACTGTTTATTTAAATTTGTCTTTGAAAGTAACAAAGGTGAACTTAAAGATCGAAAGAACAGCGCACATTCTGGCATCTGCTAGCTCTGTTTAGGGGTGGAAGGCAGGAAGAAGGGGGCATTGCAGGTAATCATTTAATTACTTGAGCCTACCTCTCTTTATTAGTGCCCTAGTTTGTTTGGGTTAAGTTGTTTTGAGACAGTTTTCCAGGCTGACCTGAGGTTATATTTGTTTGCCTTTGAGAGCTGGTGTCACAGCAGGCACCACCACACTCAGGTTTATGTTTTTTCTTCAGTAAATGAATAACATATTAATACATAAGCACTTAAGCTGTTGAGTTATAAAACTTGACACTAATGCAAAGCATTGTATACCACGAGATAGATGTACTGACTCCTGACTGCTTTACTTAGTGTGTCTTCTCCATTTTAGGACACTTGGTGGGGTTCCCACTCAGGCTTCTCTGCCTCTTGAAGCAACTTCATCACAAATCATCTGCCCAGATGGAGTAACTTCAGCAAACTTTTACCCCGAAACATGGGTTTATATGCATCCATCTCAGGACTTCATCCAAGTGCCTGTTTCTGCAGAGGATAAAAGTTACCGAATCATTTACAACCTTTTTCATAAGACTGTACCTGAATTTAAATACAGAATTTTACAAATATTGAGAGTCCAAAACCAGTTTCTGTGGGAGAAATATAAAAGGTGAGTCAGAGATGGGAAAATTTAAGAGAGCATTTCTTAATATAGCAGTTGTTAAGTATAGAACACAATAAACCTTTGTGTAGTATAATATTTTTATATAAAATAATATTCATATTTTCCCATGTAGGCACACATTCATAATGCACCTATAATAAACTATAGTATGATTTTTTGGCATTTTGTTTTCATAGCTAGTTTACTGTATTCTTTTCCTTGAAACTATAAATTATTCAAAATTTGAATTGTTTATTATTATAATCTACATGCCCTTTCCTAAATGCCTGTTTACTTTTTGCATTAGGAAAAAAGAATATATGAACAGAAAAATGTTTGGCCGTGACCGAATAATAAATGAGAGACACTTATTTCACGGAACATCCCAAGATGTAGTGGATGGGATCTGCAAGCACAACTTTGACCCTCGCGTCTGTGGAAAGCATGCTACAATGTTTGGACAAGGCAGTTACTTTGCAAAGAAGGCAAGCTACTCTCATAACTTTTCTAAGAAGTCCTCCAAAGGAATCCACTTCATGTTTTTGGCCAAAGTGTTGACTGGCAGGTATACAATGGGCAGCCATGGCATGAGAAGGCCCCCTCCAGTCAATCCTGGCAGTGTAACCAGTGACTTGTATGACTCGTGTGTGGATAATTTCTTTGAGCCTCAGATTTTTGTCATTTTTAATGATGACCAGAGTTACCCTTATTTTGTTATCCAATATGAAGAAGTCAGTAACACTGTTTCCATCTGAAGACCTTGGTACTGCTAAGTTATTGGATATGAACTCACTGCTTCCATCCGAAAGCCTCGGTACTACTAAGTTATTGGATATGAACTCAAGTTCAGCGTTTGTAGCAGGCTTGGGTGGGGCTGGGTGGGAAACAGCATTGAACAGAAACAGAATTCTTTTCAGGCCTAATTTTTTAAGTGCTAGAAAGTAATTTTTTAAAAGAAACAATGGGTTTTTAAATGACTGCTCACTATTTAATTATTTACTAATTGCTAGTGTACTCGGTGTGGAGAAGTCTAAAGAGTGCATTCACACTTGTACATGTAGGTAGCAGTGTTAGCAGTGTTTGGAGACAAAAGCAAAGACAACTGACTAGCCTATTGAAATGTTGCTTGGGGCTGGCAGAAGTTTGGTCAAAACAAGTAGAGGCTGTGAGCAAAGTGAAGATTCTGTGTACTTAACGGATAAAACCAATTGGAACTGACACTACCGTGCTTATTACCTACCAAAGCATCGTGTGTTATACCTCGGGGAGAATAAACTCATGTACTCCTGGTAGGTAGGAACAGTTTTTCATTGTGTGGCCAGGGCTGAAATACATCACCCACTCAGAAACCTCCAGAATTTTCCTGAGAATTCAGGGTCTGTTCAGAGGAAGTAAAATAATAACAATAAAGGAACCATTTGAAAAAAATTGTCACCAGCAAAATTTCCATTAATTAGTTGTGGGTTGTGATACATGTGTTAAAATTCAGCCATGGAAAACTCAGTCTCTTCCATTGTTGCCCACTTTAATTTCAAAGTTAGACAGCTGTGTTGGTGAAAGCCAATCTTGAGGGTTAAAAGTACTTCTTTTTGGATTCCAAGCCTACCCCTGGGCTGGCATTAGACAGAAGACATCTACATCCAAAGCGAAAAGGTCGCTTACTGTGCTTTGCACAAAGCAGATTCTTAGCCTTATCTGCTGAGTTGAATTGTGAGAGACAGCAAGCCCACCCATGTACCTGCTTTGCCAGATGCACTGGATTTCTTGGCTGACTCTGTACCTTACACTACTTACTTTAATAGAAACACAAACTTGGAAATTGTGCCACTGGCCCAGCAGGAGCATTGTTGGGTGAATGTGCTGCTGCCTCGATTCCCAGGTCGTACTTGTAAGCAAAGCAAAACCTGAATAACTTTAGTGAAAGTGGTTGTTCATGAAATCATTTGCCACAGAAGTCCTTCAGATACCAAGCTCTCCTTCTATGTCTGTGGCTGTCTCATTTACCCAAACCTTACAGAAACTTCTCTGTTATTTAAAGCAAGATATAGCTGTACACGTCTCAGTGAACCAGTCTGTTTAAGCACTTGCCAGGGCTTCCACACAACTGTTTATTTTGCCCTAGTTGATCCTGTTATTTGCTGCCATTGGCAGGAAGAAAAGGGCACCCATGGCAGCCATTCATCCGATTATAACTTGTGAACCAGTGATCCCCCGTCGTTTTCAGGTTAAGACATGTTACCATTGCTTGTTTGATTTCATGGAACTTGTTCCTTTTTTTCTCTCTAAAGGAAACAAAAGCTTTATGACATATTTATTTTTTTAATAAAACTAAGCAAAAATAAAAGTTAATTCTTTAAAACTTCTGCTTTGTTCTGTTTTCCATGTAAAATAACAAGTCACTAAATAGTTAACGATCTGTAAATGTTGAGCAGTTGCTCGATTGGCTGGGTGAGTGGGTTGCTTTGGTGCTAGAAGACTATGGTGGAATCTGAAGAGACCTGTTGAGAACATGCTGCTTATCAACTCTTCTGCTTGGGAACTGAAGAAAGCATATTGCCTAGTTGTCAACTGTAGGTCACAAGAATGAGTATTTTTATTTGCAGATATGTATTTGAGGCAAGGGACAAGTTTTATGTCAGCAATATCTATAAGGAAAACATGAGCTAGTTTGAAAATGCCACTTTTAATTGTATAAAGGAACTATAAAAAAGGAATTGTAAACTCAAGATTTCAGTCTAATTAATGTCCCAGTAATAATGACTTTTGTTGCAGAATATTTATTTATACTATAGAGATGTCTCTGCCTAAGACTCCTTCTGATTGGTTTAATAAAGAACTAAATGGCCAACAGCTAAGCAGAACTTCCAGGCAGGGATAGAAAACTGGAGATGAAGCTAGGTGTGCGAGAGAGATGCCATCAAGACACGAGATACAGAGGAAGTCAGACATACTGAATGAAAGAAAGCTGAAATGCCACGAGGCATAGCAGAGATTAACATAAGTGGGTTAGATTATAAGAACTGGCCTAAGCTAAGGCCAAGGTTTCATAATTGATAATAAGTCTGTTGTTATTTGGGACTGGCAACAGAAAAGAAAGTCTGACTACAGACTTTTAAATTCCTATAGTAAATACTGTTTTTATTGTTCTGAATTATATATATGTGTGTGTGTGGTCAGTCTAAATTTTGTAATGGCTCTATGGGTTTGAAACATACTAAAAGACATTTAGTGGCTTTCTTCCTACCAGCACAATTATAATTTATTTACCATTTCATTTAAAATATGGTTGAAACATCTAAGAAGTGAGTCCACAGCCTCCTTGAGATATTTCAGTGTTGTATAGTCCTATACTAGGTAAGATGTTTCTTTTTTCTGTTCTTGAGACAAGGTCTCTGTAGCCCTGGCTATCGTTGAACTCCAAGCCTCCTTTTTACCTTTTGAGACTGAGTCTCACTAGTTGTCCAGGATGACCTTGAATTTTGGATTCTCTGGCCTAAGCTTCCCTAGTAGCTAGGACTGTAAGCCTGAACCATAAATTTTGTCTGGAAGACCTTTTCAAAAAGATTAAATAGTAGAAATAGTCTTAAAGTTTTTGTAAATTTCTGGGGAAATAACTGATATTATTTCCTTATCAACTTAAAAACTGGATAGTTAAGTTTTTCTTAGGATAGTATTGAGTCTTCGAAAACAACCTTGTCCAGCCTGCTTACTGATTTCCGTTCTCTCACAGGCAAACTAATGAAGCAGAATGAAGTTCCAATAGCTTTTAGCCTTTCTGCACTTCATATTAATTACTAAGTTTTTAAGTGCAATTAAGTGACATCAGGAAAGTCTGAAATTCTGCCATATTTAAAATGGTTGGGTTTAGTACGTGTTCAGGAAATATTGCTGACAAACACTTCAGAATTGTCACCTGACAGTTCTGTGTAGGAGTAAGTCTTCCAGAAGATACTCCGGGAATGGACTAAGCCATAAAGTAAGATTAGCTAGCAGTGCTGATGAAAGCTGTCAATGATGGGCCATGAGGGCTAAGAACAAGCTAGCAGTGTTACATTTAACTCAGGTTCCTGTATGCTACTGGAGTTAAAATTAGACTGAGAATCACTGGGCTAGACTTTCTACTTAATGTTTAAATAACTTACTTACCTATCCCTGGGGTTCCTTAACTCTATGCAATCTTAAAAATCACTTGAATTAGTTACCTTACTGGCTCAACTAAATAAGTGTTCAAGAGCCTCTAAACCCCTCGAATGCTTTCCATGTTATGGGTGCCAAATTGTTTGGTGGGTCTGGTATTAGGTACAGCAGAACTGCACTTGGAATAGCTCCCCAGGTCACTGTGTACTGCATTTAACAGCTGAGTGCTAGGCATACTCCAAACAGGTGATGCCTGATGGTATGCTAACGTTGCACAGTGAAACATGCACTTCTGCCAGGCAGTGGTGGCACATGCTTTTAATTCCAGCACTTGGGAGGTAGAGGCAGGCCTGGTCTACAAGAGCTAGTTCCAGGACAGGCTCTTAAAAAAAGAATGAATGAATGAAATGTGCACTTCTGTATAATCATTAGTTTGCAATTTATTTTGAGCAGCAGTGATGGAGTTTTGGCAAAAGTCAGCCCCACTTGAAAGTTGTAGAATCTTTGTCTTTATTCTGCTGTGGAGCAAACAACCCAGAGCCATGTGCACGCTAGGCAAATGCTGTTAGAGTTTTACTCAGCAGTAAAAAACAATGACATCTCGAATTTTGCATGCAAATGGATGGAAATAGAAAACGCTTTACTGAGTGAGGTATCCCAGACCCAAAAAGAGGAATATGGTATGTACTCACTCAAAGTGGATTCTAGCCATAATTTAAGGACTTCGAGCCTATAATTCGTGATTCTAGAGAAGCTAAATAAGAAGGTGAACCTAAAGAAAATCATATAGTTATCTTCCTGGATATTGGAAGTAGACAAGATTTTCAGGCAAAACTTGGGGGTGGGGGGTGGATGTAAGGGGTGATTAAGGATCTTAAGATGGGGTAATTTCTTGCTCTATTATTATAACAATACCTGTGACATGGTAATATCTAAAGGAAAAATTTTGTATAGCTCAAGACCCAGGAGGCTTCATCTGGCAAAGGCCTTGTGTGTTGTCACAAAGCAGAAAAGCAAACGGTCACGGGTAAAGGGAAAGTGGGCACAGACTACCTTGATAACTCCCTTCTTGTGAATAAAGCAGCCCATTCATGAGGGCCCTGTCCCATAACCCAAACACCCTTCTAGCCTCACCTCTTAATCCTATCACCTTGAGGACTGAACACCTGTGTAAGTTCTAGTATAGACAAACCACATTCAGATGATAACCAGTGATCCATTTAAGCCCAGTGTCCTCAAAAGAGTGCTTTTGAAGATATTTTCTGTGACGAGTGTTTTGTCTGCATGTTTTTGCACCACATGCAGGCGTAGTACCTACAGATTGTTACCTGGGTATCAGATGAAGGCTTAAGTCTCAAACAATCCCACACCAGTTTGGAATTATGATTAATAGAATGGTTATTTATTTTAAAAAATGTATTTATTTTTTATTTATTAAAAAACTTACAGATCACCGTCCCAGACAACAGCCCTCTGTACAATCAGGAAAGGAGTCTAGTAGCCGGAAGTGGAGCCCGGAAGCAAGAGAGTGAGCACATGGCTACCGCTGCTTTTTAAAGCAAATGAGACCACGCCCTAGTGGGCTGGTATATTAAAGTCTTTAGGCTGAAGGAGCGGAAGCAGCTCCCGCAGCATCAGATTGCTAGAACTGGAGTAAAAGGATGGTCGTGAGCGTGTGAGTGCTGGGAACGGAACACAGATCATCTGCAAGACCATCAAGTGCTCTTAACTGCTAAGCCATTTCTCCAGCCCCACGAAAGAATACTTCTAAACAGGCAAGGGTCATAGAGAAGTTGAGAAGATACTATGCTACGGACTCCAAAGATAGAGGTTGAAGTCATTAGTCAAGGAATATACACGGCCTCCAGAAGCCAGAAAATGAAATAGATTCCTACGTAGAGCTTTGAAGGAAACAGCCATGTCAATGAATGCCCGATTAAGACTAGTCTTCAGAACCGAAAGAGTGGGTTTTGTCAGAATAGTAAGAGCAACAGTGAATGGGTAGCTAATAATATTTGAATAGTCTTCCATCGGCAAGCTGTTCAGATATAAATTGATAATTAAAATGCACTCCAAATCTGAAATTTCTACAATGCCTGTTGAGAATTTTATGTGAGATTCTAAGTAACAAGTGGCAGTTGGCTGTGGAATTCACACTCTGTCGCTGCGGGCTGTTGCCGCCGTCCGTACACCAACACTTTGGTTCTGCCTAGGAAACTGAACCGAACAATTAGCTTGGTTTGTTATTTGATCCGAGGGAGTTCTATTTACAATTTTTGCCTCTAGCTCTTATTATAGTAGTGTTCCTAATACAGGAGCACATTCTTTTTTTTTTTTTAAAAAAAAAAAAAAAGGTGGCTTTTCTTCCCTGTACATCCTAAAGTAGGATGTACATATCTAATGAACACCTGGTGTCCTGGTTTAACAAACTCCTCCCATCAGGAAGCAGAATGGATAAGCAAACTGGATCCAGGAGTCACAACAGATTGTTACCTGGGTGCTAGGTGAATGATAAAGATTTCTGGCTTTCAAGTTCTCTTTCACCGAATGACTCAAGGCCAAAGGGAACAAAAGAAGACTTAGGATTCCCAAGCGCACTTTTCAAGATTTAAATAGTGCTGTGCTCTTCCAAATCTAGCAGATAAGCCAAGGAGGTTTCTCTAGGAAACAGGATGAAAGGGAAGGAATAAGGCCGGAACCATGACCACGTAAATAGTGAGGCTGAGGATCAGACCCAGATAAGCCAATGTCAGTCTGTATTTCATTGGGCTGTGTGGAAGCAAGACAAGCGGGTAGGTGTGGGGCCTGAGTTTTATTCTGTCGTATTGGTTACTTTTGAGTAGCTAACACCAAAATAGCCATGAAAGCAGCAAAGAATGCAAGGGTTGTTTGAATTTGTGGTTTCGCAATGCTCACTTGGTCTCATATCCCTTGATGTGTACTAAGGCACATGGTGGCAAGTGGGGGCATAGTAGAGACATCTCATGGTATATAGAAATGGGAGGTGGGTAAAGGAGACCAGTGACAAGATCCTCCCAAAGACCCAATCCCCTTGAGCTACTTCCTCCAGCTGTGTCCTACCTCCAACCGTTTCCAGAACCTTCCAGAATAGTGCTATAGGTGAGCACGGTGCCCCTTACATGAGCCTTTGGCGGGAAGGCACTTCATATCCAAACTCTAAGACCTTTTCAGAGGTGTCTAGTGAGCCAAAATGTTGGAAAGAAATAACTGACAGCCATGCTTATAGAATTCTGGATAAAGAATTCAACGTGTTAGCAGCTCTGTCTCTAGAGTTCCCACAGGAAAAGCCAATAAGGAAGTGGTGATGGCTGTGGTGGTGGTCCTTCGTGTTGATGGAGACTGATGATGCTAGCGATGGGGACAGAGGTGGTCATGGTCAAGCTAGTAATGCTAAGTCATGGGGCCTGACGCCGGTGATAGGTTGTTGCTGTTAGCTGTGGCCGTAGTAGAAATAGGGTCTTCCTCTGTAGCCCAAATTGGCCTTAAAACCATATGCCCATTTCGGCGTGTAGAGTTCTAGGACTATACATCCACTTCTGCTTGCAATTTTAGAAGCCAGGTGCTTCAAACAAGTACTCAATATAATGTTCTTTAAGTGGCCACAGCCAAGTGCAGGAAAATTGAAAAAATATTCTTTTTTATTTTTATTTTATTTGTTATTTTTTCCTAGTATACTATGGCATCCATGTGGTAGTCAGAGGAGAAACTTGGTGGGGGCGGCATGAGTTCTCTCCTTCCACCCTGAATTCCAGGAATTGAACTCAGACCCTCAGGCTTGCACGGAAAGCATTGCTAACCAAAGAGCCTTGAAACTCATTTTTAAAGAATAAGGTTAATTTAGTGTTAATGAAGATTAAGATAAGACACCTACAACAGTTAGTTAGGGTGATAACTATCTGCCAAGTGTCCCAGCCCCGCCCCCAAATGAAGGAGGAATGACATGACCCTCCCCCCCTTTCAGCAAAAATCAGCTGTCTCGCCCTAGCTGGGAAATGTGCTCCAGGAAGTGATTAAAGGCACAGCCCCAGATTTTTCATTCTATGTTTACCTAGACAGCCAGGATGGCAATAATTTAGTTGATCCGATCAAGATAAACTGCCAAGCCAGGAAATTCTGGGAAAATGCAATGTACTTACTGTCAAATTATGCCATTTGTTTAGACTCACTAAACTTGGAAACACCGGGTTCTTTTCGCTAGGTGCCTCGTGAGTATCACCTGCAATGACTCAGGGATGAGTCCACGTCCCGGCTGACAATTAGATAGAGCTTAGCAGGCGAGACTTCTCTGAAGCCGGACAGTTGACCTTCATTGTGTTGGCTTGAGCTGGGATCAGTTTTTATGTCTCAGCTGTTAAATTCCTGCAAGCCAAGAATGGTCACTCCATTCTTGTCATTCCAACACCGAGGAGGTTAAGGCAGGAGGATTGCCGTGAGTTCAAAATCAACCAGTCTGTACTGCAGGAAAAGGCCCCATCTCAGAACAGCAGCCAGTTTTCTTTAGAACAGTTCTGCTTTGCAGACACACACACACACACACACACACACACACACACACACACACACACACATATATATATATATACATATAAGCTTTGCTGGTCTCTCCTGTCTGCTGTGTCGTTCCTGAGAACAGCATATGTTCCTCTGGAGTCCGGGGAATGGAACACATAGCTCCATTGTGCATAGAACAGTGTGGAAAACGCGAAGGGGAGAAGCTAGTGTCCTTTGACTCCTGGGAGAACAAGAGCTAGAATTCTAGTCTCTGGTACTTTGTGAGCTTTGACTAAGTCTCTTAACCTCTCCAGGTTTCAGTTTCCTTACCGAGTGGCTCAGACCTCGAAGGCCATTTCTATGATCCTATGATGATTTAAGAATTATTAATTTAATTTAAGATGGATTATAGTCCATCTATAGCTTGCATGGTTAGTACTAAGACCTTGGCCTTTGTCACAAAGAAGGTCATCTGAGGGACCCCAAAGAGCTTCAGAAAAGAGAAGAGAAATAAAATTGAAATTCAGAACGAGAGTCTTTTCGGTGATGCAAGTTGATTTCTGGAGTCTCTCTTTCCCTCCCTTCCTCCCTCCCTTCCCTCCCTCCCTCCCTCCCTCCCTCCCTCCCTTCCTCCCTTCCTCTCTCCCTCCCTCTCTCCTCCCTCCCTCCCCCTTTCCCCACTTCCACTACCTAGTGCCCACACCACATGCCGTCCAGTCCCTCTCCCCCAGAATATTAAAGGGTTTGTCATCAAGGACGGGAAGGATGGGGGCTTTTCCTGAAGCCTCATCATGAGAGCCAGGATTCTGATTGAGAGGTCAGCTCAGCCTTCAGCAGTGACCTATATTGAATAACTTCTTCCTCTGTGACCAGGCTCTGTCAAGACAGATGACAGACCTGCCACCTGGAGGGTTCCTCCTGGATTTTTCCCTGGGGTTCCTGCTGCAGGGGAGGCTGGGGTTGAACCCCCGAGCTTCATTCCCACCCAGCTTCCGAGCAGGCGGACTAAAGACTGATTCCAAATGGAGCCTGCAACACTGGGCTCATGACTAGCAGTTTCTGTTCCTGCACTCCGTGATCAGGTTGTGCTCTCTGACTCAGCTTCACACGGGGCAGCTCTCGGGGTGTTCCCGTGGCCTTTTCTAATGAGCAGTTCTGCTGCTCCCCAGCAGCCTCACTCACCCTGCCAACTCCCCAAGCTCTCTGCCCCTGCACGCATTCCCACAGCCGCCTCAGAGGTAATGGAAATTTTGCCCCAAAGCAAGTTAATTCCTCACATCTCCACTAAGATACATATTTAATGCATCTTAAAAATAGAGACTGAAAGTCATTTCCATCGCTAGTTCAGGTTCTCAGTAGCAAATTTTCTTTCAAATAAGACTTTTACATATGCAGACCTGCTTTATTTAACATGAGACAGATTTTATTCTCATAACGAGCAGATTATGAGGATTCTTGGCTGACCTTCCCTAGCACAACATTGCAGGAAACCAGAGTTAGCTCAAAATACAGGCATCTGAAAAAACACTCGATTTTCATCTCATTCCTTAGCATTCTGCTCTTACCGGTCTATCGCCACAGCGTCCCAGCAACTGAGTAGTAGCGGGAACTGGGATGGTATTTTTGCTGGAAGAAGTTTGTTTTTAGATCGCAAAGACACACTGCAAATATCTTTTAAGACGCCCCCACCCCGCTGCCTCCCAGACTCAGTTCTCTGTCTGAGCATTCCATGGTCAGGGTAGCTGTTCAAATCTTTGAATGGCTTGAGATAAGCGCACCATCTTTCAAAGAGGAGAGCTCTCCCAAGAGAAAACACGTCTCCGAAACATTCCTTATATTTGATCTTCTCCATACCCTGCACTGACTGATTAGGGATGTTTGCCTACAGATGAGATTACATTCAAGACAGAGCTATCAAGTAGAAACACACACAAAACAAACTGTATGGAAGTCATGTGTAATTCCCCAAACCTCAATGCCTTTTTCAAACTTTTCTGAATAGCCAGATATGTGCACAAAAATGCAAAACAGAAACAAGTGTGTCGTTTTCCAGAGGAAACAAAAGTGGTTACCAATTTCTTCTATATTTGAGATAGGCGGCATTTTCTCACTGTGCCCAAAAACAAACAGGCAAACAACAACCTGACGCAGACAACTCGGAAGGAGTAAAAGGGTGTTTTGGATCACAGTTTCAGAGACTTCAGCTCATGATCAGCTTGATTTGTGGCTAGAGGACTGTAGATGTTGTGAAGGAAGGCGTGAGAAAACCAAACTCACTGCCTCGTGGTGATCAGGCAGCAGAGAGAGGGACAGAGGAAGAGGCCAGAACAATTATACTTCTCAGAGCTGAGTCCCCAGCAGCCGGCTTCCTCCAGTCAGGCCCCGCCTTCTACTGTTTCTACTGTCTTCTCATAATCTAATCACGAATTCACCAATGGATTAATACAATGATTAGGTCCAAGCCTTCAAGATTCACTTGCATCCCGGAAGGGCCATCAGTTGACAAGCAGGCAATTTGAGCTGTTGTGGGGGACATTCCATCTCTAGCCCATACCATCCTTCCAAGAATCATCCCGGTGAATTTATATTATTTTTAGAGATGATGGAATGTTAAACACATGGTTTGTGTTCCTTGCCTTTTTTTTTTTTTTCCATTTCACAGTCTCGGGAAGCAGCCTCACTCTTTTTATTGGCTCTAAAGTGTTCTGTTGTATGTGTTTCATGGTTTACTTCTTTTGCTTTTGTTTCTTTGTTTTGTTTTTGTTTTATTTTGAGGCAGGGTTTCTCTATCCTGGAACTTGCTCTGTAGTAGACCAGGCTGGCCTTGAACTCACAGAGATCCATCTGCCTCTGCCTTCTGAGTGCTGGGATTAAAGGTGTGTGCCCCCACCATCGGAGATTTACTGCTTTACTTCTGTCTTGCTGATGAACTTTCCGATTGTTGCTGCAAACTGTTACGTCTATCCTCTTGAGCATGTTCCATTTTGACAGACTAAGTTCATAGAAGTGGGTTTGATAATGAAAGGATTTCTACTCAAGCATTTTAAGTTTGGGTACATACTATAATGTCACCTTGGAGATCGAATCAGCATGTCTGCATTCCCCCAAATATCTCCCCTTCACCAAAGTCAAGGCATCAGAGGACAATGCCTTTGCGGAGTTGCTTTTAAAACAGAGATGTATAAGTTGGGCATGGTGGCACACTCCTTATTAATCTCAGCACTCAGGAGGCAGAGACAGGCAGATCTCCGGGAGTTGGAACCTAACCTGGTCTACAGAGTGAGTACTAGGCCAGCCAGAGCTATATAGTAAGACCCTGCGGCAAAAATAAATCAAATAGAGAAGTATAACAGAATGAGAGAGTACATAGTATCATCAGCTCACTCAAATGCTAGCCTTCTCTTCTTTTGGGAGGAGTTGTTGAGGATCCAACCCAAGGTCTCACCTATGCCAAGCATGCTAAGCATGTGCCCTACCACTGAGCTCCACCCTAGCGGTCCTCTGAGGTGTTTTGTTTTTTTTTTAATTATTTATTTATTTTTATTTTATGTGTATTGGTGCGGATGTATGTCTATGTGAGGGTGTCAGATCTTGGAGTTACAAACAGTTGTGAGCTGCCATGTGAGTGCTGGGAATTGAACTCTGGGCCTCTAAGAGAACAGCCAGTTCTCCCAATGGCTGAACCATCTCTCCAGCACCGTCCTCTGAGCTATTTGAGCATCACTTGCTCTTAGAAGTTCCTTTGTTTCTTTGTTCATTTTCTTTCCCAACCTGCCCACCAACTAGAAGGGAATCTAGGAGATCAGAAAGGGTAACTCCCATCTATGGCCATACCACCCTGAACGTGCCTGATCGATCTCATCTGATCTCGGAAGCTAAGAAGGATCAGGCCTGGTTAGTACTTGGATGGGAGAAAGGGTAACTCTATATTTTCCATCCAGTACCTGGCAGTAATTGGCATTCAATAAACATGACTTGGTGGAAACAGTGGGTCCTGAGTACTTTTGGTACCTTTGGTAGCCAAGGACATGAGTCTACTCCGGGATACCCCAGAGCTCTCTGAGACACGTTCAAAGCTCAGGGCCCAGAGGAGTTTCTGGCACTTTCTGCTACCAGTCCACTGGCTTTGTTTGGAGAGATTTACATCAACTTAAGGAAAACAAATAGGGCTGGAAGAAACTATCCAGTCCTTTGATGTAGGCCTAAAAAGTAAGTTACATTATCCTCTGCTGTGAGCATACCATGGGTCAGAGAAACATATAAACAACTGCCTGTAAAATGATTTAAAGAGCATTTTGTAATGATCTCTAAAGCGGAGGCTTTGGACTTTGTGTCTGGCGTGCCGTGTTGAGGAAGCTCCGTCAGGAAGAATCTGCAGTGACTCGCTGTTGAAGGGGTGTTCCCGAATCCTAAGGGTTATTCAGCTGGGTCCTGGGTGTGGCTGGCAGGTTTGGCTAGGCCTAATTAATTGGATTCAGCCAGTGGGAAACTTCAGTAATGACTTGGTATTCATTTTGTGCCACCCAGTTCCTGGCCTGGCACCAGGAAGACAGTGTCATCTGAGCTTTCCAGACAGTAGATACCCTGAGAGATACAGGGGACAGCAAACGTTTTCTCACTGGAAAATGTTTCTCAGTCTTAATTAATTAACTATATGAAGGAAGTTCCCCCTTTATTGCCAGAAAATGGGTGTTTTTCAGAAGTCTGCTGTTAATTTCTCTCTTTTTTGATTTTGGTTGTTTGTTTGTTTTTGTTCATTTCTTATGTAGGAGCTACATGTAGGCCTTAATGCATGAGTGCCATGCCTCAAACACACTTTATGCCCATCAGGGCCACCGTCCCTGGTTCTTTAATAAAGATAATAGCGTTTTCTCAAGTTTATATAACTCGCTGTGAAAGAGCAGCTTTGGAGGTTGAATAACAGCCACGCCGGCTAGGTGACTGTTCCCCAGCACCCCTCCTGAGAAACGCTTAAGTCATCCTTGGGTGTGGCCACCCAGATTTGAAAATCAAGGAGAGAGAGCAGCCCACAAAAGACTATCTGCCTAGGGATAACCTCACCTTTCAGCTTTGTTCCTTCCTGGTTGGGCGTGCACTCAGGAGCAGATAGGATCATGGGAACTTCTTAGTGACCTAAGCTTTAGCCTCAGTGAACTTCGACCTCCGTGAGAGAATGTGGTGGGGCTGGGCTGTGGGAGACAGAGCTGAGGTCCCCGACTCCAAAGGATGCCTCTGGGTCGGTCAATGATTCCTTTGGGCCCAAGCTCTCTGGCTAGAAACTTCCCAGTGTTCACAGTGAGAAATGATCGGGCCTTCTCCAGAAGATCCTCCCGATCTGGGCACTTGGGCAGCATCTTCTCCAAACCAGGGAAGAAAAGACAACATGGTGATGTGGCGGACCAGGGCACTCTAGAGGCAGTACGTGATGTCCATTATTGAGACCCAATATTGATCAGAAGTGTTCTAGATCTTTCTCTCTTTTATAACACAGTTTTCAGACCTTTTATGAAATATATTTCCAAGAAACATGGCATATGTGCTTGTGATTATAAAATGAACTAGATTTTGAAAAGAGGTAATGCTGGAATTCTGTCCGACTTGAAATTTCCCGACACATTTCCTTATAGAATTTCAAACTCGTGGCTGGGTGTGTTCCCTGACCATCACTGCACTGAGGCAGGAGGCTTGATGTGACTTTCAGGCCAAGCTGGTCTATGGCATGAAACTCTCATCCCCCAAACGAAACAAAATAAAACTGCTAGGTTTTTGTTTGTTTGTTTCCTTTAATCTTTCTTTCTTTCTTTCTTTCTTTCTTTCTTTCTTTCTTTCTCTCTTTTTTCTTTTTTTGAGACAGGGTTTCTCTGTGTGCCTCTTGCTGTCCTGGAACTTCCTCTGCAGACCAGGCTGGCCTTGAACTCACAGAGATCGGCCAATTTCTGCTTCCCCGAGTGCTGGGATTAAAGGTGTGTGCCACCACCACCCAGCAAAACTGCTGTTCAAAAAATTTAAAATTTTATCTATTTGCTTTCAGTCTTCTGCTTGGGAAATAAGAAGCTTCCCTGTAAATAACATAATTAGGGCCAGGAGGAGGACGGACGGTAATGTAGCCTGCCTAGTGGGACGAGGAGCACTGTTAGTAGTTCCAGGGGGTCCACCAAGGCTGTTTCCATGGCCAAATGCCCTCTACGAGAGCTGTCCCTTCCGAAGGCTGGGGTCGCTAAGCCCGACCTAGAGGAATAACAATGCCAGTCCTTCAGACGAATGGCTCACGGGAGTCTGCTTCGGCCCAGCTCGAATCACAGATGCACAGATGAGGTCATGGCTTCCTCTGTTCCTTCGTGGAATTCTTCTGTCTAGCTCCAGTGGGCAGCCGGCTGACTGTAGCTATCTGCTATCCCTGAGGTGAAGCTGCGTTAGAAACGCCACTGTAAGGTAGTCAAGAGGTCTGAGGCTTATTCCACCTGAGGGAGCAGGAACTACGCGTCTGGCCTCCACGCGATTGCGAGTCCTCGTGCATGGAGCATAGAGATCATTCTAGATGCCGTCATCTGTGCTCTCTTCAGAGAAGCTAAATCAGAAGCCCATTAACTTTTCAATTTTATTTGTAGTCTATTTATTTATTTAGACAGAGTCTCCCTGAGTCGCCCATGCCAACCTCAAACTTGCCATCCTCCTGCCTCATCCTCCCGAGGGTAGGAATTAAAGGTGTATGCCACCGCACCCAGGCATAAAAGTCTTTTTAAATGTCCTTGCTCACTGAGGTGTGTGTTATCAGTCAGGCAGCGCCCACCTTTGAGTTCCAACGATGAAGAGAATTCAGCTAAGATTTATTTACCATTCCCCTGGTATTTATTGAGTCCCTATCATATAGACCAAGGTGTAGGTGCTAGGCTACAGCAGCCAAGAAACATCTTACTTCTCGCCCTCATGAAGATTCCACTGTTCTCTCTCAGCAGTTCCGAGACAGAACCAAAGCCCCTGGCCAGCTAAGGGGCTGCGCTTAGCCAGTGCTACATCCTGTAAATGTGCGCCAGTGTAGCTTGCAAGACAGTCCACTGGGTGAGGCATCCAGAGTACAGCAAACTGCTGGGCGTGGAGCAGAAGAACCCCAGGCTAGCCCCACAGGTACTTTCTGACTCTCCAACTAAAACACCCGCTGTGTGGCCCTGGCCCACCACTTGCCCCTCTGTGTCTCATTCATCTTTGACAAAGCAGGAATCTGACGTTGTGTGCCTGTCTCCCAGGGATGTGTGTGAACCAGTGAAAAGTCTTGTTCAGATAAAAGGGCAAATAAATGCACTGAGCTGTGTGGCCCGCCCTGGTGCTGCTAACTCAGGGCTGGCCTTTCGGGAGACGCATGTGTAAACACAGGGCCATGTAATTAACCTGATGCCGGGTCAATACTGGCTATACTAAGGCAGGGGCTAAGAGGAGCCAGAGAAACATCCTGGGGCTTTGGGGGAGCAGCCCTTTTCTCTGGCTCCTTATTTTCATCTTTGAAAAGATTAGAAACACTGGGCAAATGTAGATCATATTCAGGGCTGGTGGCAGGCATTTATTTTCTGAGGTGTTAGAAGTAGGCAGAGACTGTGGGCCTTTTTCTAGGTTCTTTGGGTGGAAACCAAACGACCCTCATAACATTATTTACTATATTAATAAAAACACAGAGGAAAACTCAACATACATTTGGGTCAGAGTCTTGAAGGCTGTCAGAGCAAAGTGTGACAGAAAACTATGTCACACTTTACATAAGTTTTTTTTTTAAATAAGAATAAAATTTAAGATTTGTTCGCACGTGCGTGCGCGCGCGTGCGTGCGTGCGCGTGTATGTGTGTGTGTGGACCACATGCATGAAGAGGCCAGAAGGAGGTGTTGGGTCCTGAAACTGGGGTTACAGTTCCACAGCTATGAACCATGAAGTGAGCACCGGGGTCTGAACTTGGGTCCTGTACAGGGGCAGCAAGCGCTCCAGCCTTTCCCAACTCTAATAAGCAAACAACAAAACAGTTTCTCGCATACCCTGTCTCAAAAGAAACGAAAACTGTATCCTAAAAAGGGTAAAACATGCAGCCAGGGACGCAGCTCAGGGGTTAGAGGGCTTGTCTAGACACACAGGAACCCCGTGACTGAAAAGTACCAATACAAGCAAGGCCTTGGGAGATAAGTCTTCCCACTTTGTAGGCCCAGAACCCTGTTCCAGGCATTATGGACTTCCAGGTGGTGTCAGTGGGCAGGAAAGAGATCCAGTAGGAATGTGAGTGACAGGCGCTGGCAGGCAGGGCTCTAGGGTAGTTTTGCAATAAGTCCCCCAACTCTGTGGGAAAGAGCCTCTTCTAGAAGGCCTGGGAGGAGAGGGCAGTGTGCACAGCATCCTATGACCAGGTGCTTGACTGCGTCTGGAATTTTCTCAGAGCCTCCTTGGCAAGAACAGAACGCAGGCTGCTGCTGTTTGCTCCGGCCGGTGTCTGTTCTCTGTCCATCCCAGGCCTCATGTGGCTTTGATGGAACTCTTGGAACAGCCTAACCTTGCCTTTACCCTGATTTCTGTGGAACCCATTTAGCAGTGTTGTTTGATTGTAGGCACGTTTAGTGTAACATGAGGCCGTACCTTTCTCGGCTGGGCAAGTTACATGCCGCCTCTTCGGTGGTCTGCACAGGAATGGCGGAGGGAGCTTCCTATTTTCCCAGAATACTCCCAGTCTCTTTGCTCCATCCCTACTTCCTGTCTGGCTTTCCTGCCTATACTGCCTGCCTGGCCAATCAGCGTTTTATTACAATATGATTGACAGAATACAGACAATTCTCCCACACCAGTTTAGTGCTAACCACTGGGATTGGACAAACCGATCCGCCCTCTCTCAGCAGCTATTGGTTGCCTACAGTTCTTTATCTGTGTGGTGACCTTGTGAAATTTCCCCACCCACTTTAGTGCCAACTGGTGGTGATGTTAAGCAGGTCTTCATTAGGGTTTCATGGGTGCAGCTCCCCTATCTTAGAGCAGGCACCCTGGTCCTCTGGCTCTTACACTCTTTCTGCACCCCCTTCCTCCATGTTCCCCGACCTCAGATGTGAGGTTGTGTTGTAAATGTATCAAGTCGGGGTGGGCACCCCCAGTGAGCCGTCCTTTTCAGTTTGACCAGTTGTAGGTCTCTGCAACAGTCTTTGTCCGCTGCAGAAAGGGGCTTCCTTGATGAGGAAGGAGAGCTACACTTAATGGTGGGTGAGAGGATAAAAGTTCAAAACACAGTTAGGGCAGAAGTGATGGTGCACACCTTTAATTCCAGCATGCAGCGGGCAAAGGCAGGTGGATGTCTGTGAATTCCAGGTTATCCAGGATACACAGTGAGACCATGTCTCAAAAAGTTAAATTAAGAAAATAAATAGGAAGGGAGAGAGAGGGAGAGAGGGAGAGGGAGAGAGAGAGAGAGAGAGAGAGAGAGAGAGAGAGAGAGAGAGAGAGAGAGATTACACTGTTTAGGTACGTGCAATAGTAGGTCATTATCCTGATTTCTACCTTGGAACTCTGGATTGCACTGGTGCTCGGCTTTATTTATTTTTCTTCACAGTGAGGTCCTGTCTCCAAACCTCGGAACAATCACAACAAAAACAAGCAACCCCAGAACAAAACAAAACAAAAAACCCTAAGCAACAACAACAACAAAGTAATCATTAACTACGGGCTTGGAAGCCAGTCTACGTGCTGGGACTAGGGCCATTCGTTATTAGGAGGATCTGTTTTCAATTCAGTGTCATCTCATGAATAAATAAACCCGAGTTGCTGTGAGTTTTCTCCGGGGTTGTTTTGTCCCTCAGAGAGAGTGATGAGCTATAACTGGCCAAAGACTCTGCCGAGTGGTTAAGGTGTACAAGTCCGGCTGGGAGGCAAGTGGAGGGTGGGTGATGGATGTCAAATGCCTCCATGCTCCCCTGGGCCAACCATTTCACTCAGGGGTGCTGCAGGATTGCAGTCCTGTTGGTACTTCACCCACTGGAAGGGATCCCCTGCACAGTGGTTTCCACATGCCAGATGTGGTGGCCAAGGTGCAGGCGGGGCCTCGGTTTGCCCATACCGCCCCTGTGCTCACACCAGCAAAGCCCCTCTGCTCTCTTGAAAAGCACATCTATTGGCCAGGAGAACGCTGTTAGTAGTAGTGAATTCTCTCAATTCCAGCACATGAGGGGCAGAGGCAGATGGAGTTCTATGATTTTGAGGTCAGCCTAGTCTACATAGATCCAGGACAGCCAGAGCCAAATAGTGAGGTCCGGTCTTGAAGAAGGAAAGAAAGAAGGTAGGAAGGAAGGAAGGAAGGAAGGAAGGAAGGAAGGAAGGCAGACACACCTACCTATTGGACTTGGAGTTGACCCCAATGTCATTGATATGTTATCATAGCTGTTCTGAACTGACTAGTCCGGGCAGTGGTCACCCTTGTGGACATATACACAAACCTAAGGGACTGAGAAGACAAGAAATCTGGACAGGCAGAAAGCTGACAGGGTAAAGATCATCACTGTTTATAGTTCCTAAGACGCTTTCTTCCCTTTCTGGTAAAAAAGATAGCATTAACTCCCAGAAGGGTTAAGAATGACAAAGCCAAGGTCACCATGGGAATCATTACATTGCTCACCACCTAAATAAACTGAACAAAATTACACAAAGGCAAGGCAATTTGTACGTGTGTGTGTGTGTGTGTGTAAGTGCGCGCGCACACCCATGTGTGTGTGTGTGCATGCATGTGTGATGCTAGGCAACTATTTTCTATATTTTTATATATGTTTGAAAACTTTTAAATAAATGTTTTTTTAAAAGGTTCTGAACATTCACTCGAAATTATATTGCTAGCCAGGCAGTGGTGGCACATGCCATTAATCCCAGCCCTTGGGAGGCAGGGGCAGGCGGATCTCTGTGAGTTCCAGGTCAGGCTGGTCTACCAGAGCTAGTTCCAAGACAGGCACCAAAGCTACAGAAAGAAACCCTGTTTCAAAAAACCCAAAACCAAAAGCCCCCCCCCCAAAAAAAAGAAAAGAAAAGAAAGAAAAAGAAAAAGAAAGAAGAGAAATTACATTGCTACTACCTTTATTCAATTCAGCTGGGATTAAGAATTATCATCTTTGATAAGTAGCCTGAACTGGCCGTCTCCTGCAACCAGATTGGTGCTTTTGTAACATGAGGTCCTGCTTGTTGGGGTTTATGTCCTGCCTAGTTCCCATAGCTGGTAAGCCCCCAAAAGAAAAATCACACAGAGATCTCTATAAGTTATAAAGCTGATTGGCCCATTAGGTCAGGCTACATATTAGCTCTTGTAGCTTATATTAACCCATTGTTCTGATCTATTTTAGCCATATGGCTCAGTACCTTTTTTCAGCGGGGCAGGTCACATCCTGCTTCTTTCGTGATCTGGGCAGAACTGGGAGGATGGTCTTCCTCCTTCCTAGAATTCTCCTGTTCTCATCACCCCACCTCTACTTCCTGTCTGGTTGACCCGCCTATACTTCCTGCCTGGCCAATCAGCATTTATTTAAAACATGATTGACAGAATACAGACAATTCTCCCCCACCATGCCTGGACCAATTGTCATCAGAGAGGCAGATGTGGACAGAGACCCACAGTAGAACGTTAGACAGAGTTAGGGAACCCTGCAGAGGAGGAGGAGAAAGGAGTGTAAAAGTATGTGTGGGGGGGAGTCAAGGTCACCATAGAAACTCACACAATCAACTAACCTGGGTGCTCATAGGGGCTCACAGAGACTGAACCCACAACCGGGGAACCTGCATGGGACTGATCTAGTCACTCTGTGTATATGTTACAGTTGTGTAGCTTGGTCCTCCTGGGGAACTCCTAACAGTGGGAATAAAAGCTGTCTCAGATTCTTCTTGGCTTTCCGGAGCTTACTCCTCATACTGGGTCGCATTGCCCAGTCTTAATACATGGGGAGGTGCTTAGTCTTACTGTAACTTGATACACCATGTTTTGATGTTGATACTCATGGGGAACTGCCCTTTCCCGGATGGAGACTTAAGAGAAGGGAATTGGAGGTTGGGAGTCGGGTGTGATGGGGGTTGTGGGTTGTGGGGAGGGAGGATGGAGAAGAGACTGTGTCTGGGATGTAAAATAAATAGATGATTTTTTAAAAAAAGAATTATCATATTTATTCGGCTTATTATTAAAAATAATCATTTAGGCAGACACTGACAGTAAGAGTTTGAGTCTCGCTTGGCTACAGAGTGAGTACCAGACTAGCCTAGTCTACAAAGCAAAGTTCTGACTCAAAAATTAAATAAATAAAACAAAAGAAAATTTGAAAACCCCCAAGGAGCAACCAAAGTAACAATCATTAACCGAGAGCTTAGAAGAGAACTCTCTGTGCCAGCTTTTATATGCGTGATTTCTAAGACTCACAGCAACGGAGCAAAAACCAGATAAGATGAATCCAGTTACGGAAGGGAGGCCAAGGACTAGCTTCTTGTCTACCGGGAGTGGAGAATGGAGTCCAGAGCACTTCCCTTAGAAAACCCATCTTCAAACAACTCCATGCTGCTTCCAGTAAAGGAGAATAAATAAAACATAGATCCGTGGTTCCCTAAGTCCACTGGTCCAAAGTGGACCACGGACTCCTGGGTCCTTCTGCTGAAGAGCAAACAGATAAACATGGGGGGATGCAAGGTTCTGTTCTCAGGAGGTGCTCCAGGCCTCCTTCATTTACTAGTTCTCATAGGATCCCCCCAGGAACAACAGCCGCTCTTTACATGTTGTCTTTACAGATGCCGACTTCTGGATGGCATGAAATAT
The DNA here is from genome assembly GCF_982192425.1 of Myodes glareolus. Classification (NCBI taxonomy): domain Eukaryota; kingdom Metazoa; phylum Chordata; class Mammalia; order Rodentia; family Cricetidae; genus Myodes; species Myodes glareolus. The sequence goes on along the minus strand of NC_142045.1, from coordinate 21,741,816 downwards.
AGCAATGCCATAAACACCACACCTTCCCTTTAGAATTCCTCATTACATAGCTTTTCTTCTGTTGTATTAAGAGCATGCAGCGTCTACCTCCTGGGAGTCACCATTGGTGGGAAGGGTTGCTTGTTAAAAAGGATAGAGAGACTCAGCATCCCTGTTCAATTTCCATGTCCACGGTAAACTCAAAAGAAGTCATCTCTCTAAAAGATAGCACCCTGCCCTCCGTTCCTACATACCATTGGAATCCATGGCCAATTCTGGTTTTCACAGACCCATTTTGATACGTGGAATTCTTTCTCTCTCAGCCCTGTGCTTGCTGAATGGAAGCAAGAGTCATTCCCAGGCTGGAAAGAATGAAGGACTTCTTCGAGTTGCCAAGGGTCAAAACTGAAACATTTTATATTGTGGGTCTGGGTTCCAGAGAACCATGAAATTCCAGAAAGGACAATGGATTCCTTAGAGTCTCTTAAGGTCACAATTGAAACATTTCACATCATGGTCTGAATTCCAGAAAGCCAGGAGGTTCCATTGCTCTTTGGAGATGTTTACATTCAACAAGGCATTAATTATCCCAGCATCATTTCGGAACTTGAGGGGCATATGTTGGCTTATGAAATTTTTACCTGAATGAGCCCACACCCCATCAGAACCCCACCCCACCCCCACCATACATGCACACCACACACACCCTACCCATGAAAATTACACAATCTCAGAGGCTCCCGGCAGTTTTGAGAGACATTTATCTTCCACAGTACCACGTCCCTCCTGCCGAGAGGGAGTGGGATCCAAAGAGGTCTGTTAGAACAGCACTGGGAGAGAATCCATGCCAAGGTTTTCCCATTCGTTTGCTTTCCAAGGCTAAGGAAACATTCAAACTGGGGCAGAGGGAGAGCAAATGAGTCCCATATTGACCTCAAGTCCAAAGATGACACTTTTTTTTTTCCTCCCAAAGAAAGACTTCTTTGACTGTGTCCTCCTAGTCTAGAGACAGGGATGCGGGCAGCTGTGGCATGTGGGCACCCCAAAGAAGACATAAGTCTGTGCCTCTTCATCTGGACTGCCTAGTTGGTCAGAGAAAAGCTTTGTGGGAATCTCTCACACCGCGGCGATGCCTCTATAGAGAGACTGCCCTCACTTCTGTCACAGACCTCCGCTAGGACCCCACAGGACTCCGATGACATCCAAGACAGAGAACTGTTCCAACAGAAAACCTCTTCAGAACTTCTTATATAACCTTTGTGTCCCAGAATGCACGGTCGTGCTGGGAGGCACCCCCCCCCCCCCACCGAGTCACCTGACTGATGTGCCTGGTCATAGGATAAGGTCATTTTATTTATTTATTGACTCATTTATTTTTGAGACAGGATCTCTCTATGTAGCTCTGGCTGCCTTGGAACTTGCTATGTAGTCCAAGCTGGCTTCAAACCTGCAGAGATATACCTGCCTCTGCCTCCTGAGTTCCGAGAGCTGCGCCTCCCTGCCCAGATGTTTTAAGTGATTTGCCTACTACTCCTTAATGTCCTCAAAAAGTCCCCTGTGAACTGCTCTGGGTGGATGTCTTATATTATAAACTATTCTCAACTAGCATGACTCATTAAATAGATGTTGCATATAATAAAGTCCTTTCCTTAAAAAATTATTTGTGTGTATGTGTGTGTGTCTGCACATGCGTGTGCATGCCCGATTATTATGCGTGGGCACGTATGCCGCAGCGTGCACATGAGTTCCAGGAACTGAAGTCAAAGTGTCAGGCTTGTGCATCTTCGCTTGCTGAGCCATCTCACCCGCCCATGGACCCGTTTCTTAATCATTGGATGTCACTCGTAAGCTTCAAATTTCTCACCTATGAAGTGAGGAGAACAATAGACTTGACTGTAGAAAGTCAAAACTGAACAAGACGTGGCGTGTGAGGGGTTGAGCACAGCATCCCACCCTCCCTATCAGCGTTACCCCCACACAGCTGCATCTTTAGCAAGTCAGACCAGCAGCTACAGTGACTGTGTCCAGCCGTGTCCTGCTGAACCCTAACCCTGTCACTCGTTTTCATCCGGTAGATTAGGAAATCAGACATGTCTAGAACTCCATGTTCACATGTGCTCGGTTAAAATCAGTACAAGTCCACGTAAGCCGTTCCTGTGGAGCTGTGTGCTGTTTCCCAGAGGACATCAGTGATGTTCAAGCCCATGTGAAAAGCCTGTGTCTGAAGCATTAAGGCCTCCTGCTGAGCCAACACCAGCTACCCAGCTGACACGTGGTAGGTGACTACCCGACTGTAGTGCCTCTCCTGGGAACTGGGTTCTTAGGCCACCGAGCCTCAGACGACATCATGCCAACTTCATCGAAATTTCTGCCTAGGATGATCTGGCTAGGCTGACCCCAAGATTCTGAGCTACTCTGAGCAACCCTGAGAGGGACAAATAAGTACTGTTCTTTTAGGCCAGTAAGTTGGGAGTCGTTTGGTAGTGGATAGCTACCAGACATCTGCTGTGTCCCATTCCCTGCCTGTCCTTGGTGGGAAAATGGGAGGCAGGGATGCATTCTTCCCAGGCTTTTGTCCCAATTTGTCTCAGTTCTGAGCATTTCCAGCAGGAAAGACAATTGCCCCGCTGGAGACCCTTCTGCCATGTGCCTTCACCTTCCTGCGCATCTCTGTCATTGCCTCTTGAGAATGTTTGCTCTCTGAACTAGAGAGTGCGCCTTACGTTAAGCGTGGCTTGGTTTAGAGCAGCCATTTGACCCCACCATCTCACCCGGTTTTGTCAGTTAGTGACTCCCTCCTAATTTTTCCTTTCGGTCCTTCCTCCCACTTTGCCCTGCGGACTCAGACAAGGGCCCAGGTTGACTAATTTAGCTGTCCCACAGACAAGACGGAACACATATAGACTCAGGCATGGGACCCGCCATCTTTCAAGTGATATATTGAAGTGATAAATTGATATTTTGAAGGCAGAACCTGTATTTGGTGGCAGGGTGGGAGAGGCTATGGAATCCTATCTAGTCCAAGCTTCCGCAGGTCTCCCGCTGCTCATGACTACACAGACGTTTGCGCTATTGTGGCAACTCAGTGGGGGTATAAGCATGAAATGCTCCTACTTGTCTGGTTGCTACCCTCCAATTTGGCTTGTCCCCAGCATGAGTGACAACCATACACATCATGGGAATGTCACTCCTCCTTCCTTTACTCTTCTGGTCTCTTTAGATGCTGAACTGCAGTCTGTCCATGTAAAGACTCCCGTATGTAAGTCAGGGTTCTGCTTCTGTCTCTCAGCTTTGAGACGCCCATAGATGTGGCTGCTGCAGTCGGAAGAATCAACGGGGCAGACGGTCACTCCTTCCCTGAGATCCAACTCAGAGGACCTCTCGGGTTGCTTTTCAGCACTGATGGTAACCATGCAGCCTCTTTCTCCCGACTTCCCCAGCTAATGAGACGGCCCCCTTGGATACATCCTGACAAGTCAGCAAAGACCAGCCACCTTCCATGCCTCAGCTGCTCTCCGGACCCAATTCTCTTTTTCTTGCTTAGGTGGAGACAGGGGAGACCTGACGTCCACAGCTCAGGCAGTTGTCCAGCTGAGGGGACTGAGAGACTCTACCCTTCCTGAAATTCTTTCCACGTACCTTTATCCTCAGGGCAGGAGGGGCGGGGTTAGGAAGGAGTCTCTTTGGTAAGCCCTGCTAAGACTGCTGGCCTCTGCGTTCCTTTCTGCTTTTCCCCATAAGGAAGGGACAGGGAGGTAGAGGGAGAAAGCCAGCTTGATGGTGAAGCTCATGATGCCCAGAAAAGTCCTTCCTGTCCCCCTTTCCTCCCCTCCCCTTCCCTCCTTTCCTTTCCTTTTTTATTTAATTTCCCCCTCCTTTCTCCGCCTCTCCTCAGAGCTGCCAGTTCACAGTATTAGTGCAAGCAGATGATGCCAGTCACACCCAGTCTCTGGCAAGCCGTCCCGCCACCATCCTTAACTACCCGCACATTTGGCGGTTGTACAAAAATAAACACCTGGCAGAGGCCAAGAGGCCGGGGACACTGGCCCAGCATAGGTAACAGCATCCACCTGTTTCTCCCCGAGCCAAACAAATACCATCTGCTCCACGTGTGCCACCCTACCCCTGAAGAGACGGCCGCCCTGGCCCTCTGCCCCTCTTTCCTCTCTACCGGCTCTTCTCACCCTCCTTTCTGTTTTCACGAGACAACTTATTCCATAGCTCCCCTTACCAGGGAAGCTTGCTGCATTGATTCCAAGGTGGTAAAAGGACCTGGCATTTCCCTAAGTACAGAATAGAAAAGATAAGAACATATTCAAGTTTAATCTCCAGAACATGGCCCCGAGAACCTTCTCTCGTGTGCATCTGAGGGAGAGGAAGGAACACTTTGTCTCTTTCTGGGTTACGAACGTGGCCTGTGGCACTTTGATAGTCTTCGTTGCCGCAGTTCGTCCCAGTTCACACTACCATCTACTGCCACACACCTGCATCCTTTAAAAGAGGCCAAATTACTCCCTGGCAGGTGAGAGGTTTCTATAAGCTACATCCCCCACAAAGAAGATGAAGTTTCCTTAAACTCTCTTGATTCTGACGTTTGTGTGTTCGACCTGCAGCCCGTGGGTCCTGTGCAGCCTCAGGGAGCTAAGTCTGTGAACCAACACAAAGTCATACACATGCTTAAAACACAAGATTAAAAACATACTCAATTGCACAGTCCTTGGATATGAACTTTCCGTTGACAACACGGTCTTGCTGTGTCAGAGATGGGGCATGTCAGATAACTATTATAAAACACGACAACCATCTCCATTTTTTATTTCTCCTTTTACCATCTCCCCTCCCTTCCCCTTCTTTTTTCTTCCTGATCTGTCATCTCTATTACCCCCCAACCCCTGCTCTTTCCTTCTCTGGATTAAATTCAGGGCTTCAAGCATTCTTCATCACAGAGCTATGCCACCAGCAAGGGGCTGTGTAGTTGCTACCCGGGCCCTGCAGAGAGGTAAGGTGGCACAAGAGGCACATGGAACTGGAGTTCACAGATCAGAAGATGGAGTGGTCTTTTCTCCCTTGACTTATTTGTTTGTTTTTGAGACAAAGTCTTGCTACGTAGCTTTGGCTGACCTGGAACTCACTATGTAGACCAGGCTAGCCTCCAACTCATAGAGATCTGCCTGTCTCAGCCTCCTGAATGCTAGGATTAAAAAGCTGCACTGCCATGCCCAGTCAAAATTCCATTTTTAATTTTAGTGTGTGTGGGTGCATGTGTGTGTGCGTGTCCACTAAGTGCACAGAGACGCAAGAGCACAACCTTTGAGAGTTGGGTTTTTCCTTCCACCTAGTGGGTTTTTTGATGAACTCAGGCCTGTGAGACAGATGCTTTTGCTCACAGAGCTCTCACCAGTCCCTGCGAGGGTTTTGGGTTTTTTTTTTGTTGTTGTTGTTGTTGTTGTTTTTTTTTTTTTTTTTTTTTTTTTTTTTTTTTTTTTTTTTAGCGTAGAGGTGAAAACTAAGTCAACCCTATTTTTCCTTGGGTCAATTGAATTACTTTTTCCTCGTGACTTGGTTAATTTGTTGTTACTTTTACTATCAGTGTTCTATTTCTCAGTTCAGGGACTTTAACAGTCAATTGGCTAGTCTATAACCCTGGGACCAAACCCAGGGCCTCACAGGTGATTGGTTAGTCTATAACCCTGGGACCAAACCCAGGGCCTCACAGGTGATTGGCTAGTCTATAACCCTGGCATCAAATCCAGGGTCTCATAGGTGATTGGCTAGTCTATAACCCTGGCACCAAACCCAGAGGCAGGCAGATCTTTATGAGTTCGAGACCAGCCTGGTCTACAGGAACTAGTTACAGAATAGACTTCAAAGCCACAGAGACATCCTGTCTCAAAAAACCGAAAACAACAACAACAGCAACAACAAAATTCCACCTGCCTCAGGTTCCCAAGTACTGGGATTAAAGGTGAAGCTTTCGTTCTAAATGAGATCTTACTAGCTTTCTAGAGTAAACAGCTGAGGAAATAATACTCTTGCTTAGCTAAACAAATATGGTACATTTATTTATTTGGGGTGGCGGTGCACTGAGTACCATGGCTAACGGGGAGATCAGAAGACAGCTTGGGAGAGTTGGTTCTTCCTGCCCACCGTGTGGGTCCTTAGGTACTAAACTCAAGGCTTCAGGCTTGATAGCAGGTGCCTTTCCCAGCTGAGCCCCTTGGCAGTCAATAACGTCAAATTCCTCACCACACAGAGCCTTCTGTTAATATTTACTTTCCAAATGAAGGGATCTTTTTAAAGTTGTGCTTCTTGTTCATTTGTACTTTCAGAGTATTCTGCATTATTGCCTACTCTGTCGACCGTTTTCTCTAAAATCACCTACATTCCCCTTCTCCCTTCCTTTTTTCTTCAACTACATAGCCAATTGTTCTCTCTCTCTCTCTCTCTCTCTCTCTCTCTCTCTCTCTCTCTCTCGTTTCTCTTTTTAATGTCTACACTGTGTGAATTAGAGCAAGATCAGGGGACTCGGAAAAGCACATTTTTTGGCCTTTGCTCAGAGGCAGCAGCAGTGAAATATTTCCACACAGTAAATGTTTATATTCCCAAGTGCTGAAGTTCTCCAACACCGGGGCCCATCCTGAAGGTGGGATTGTGTCAATCACGGTCATTGGTGTAGGAAGCTAAGCTGGTCCTTAGTGCCCACGCATGTGGGCATGGGTGGGTCAGGAGAACATTCCTAGACCTGTCTGATCCCCCACACCTCCATCAGCGATGATCGTCCTTCCCTGCGCCAGAAGCCTCTTTGTGTGGTTGCTAGGACATGGCACTTGAGGAATGTTGAGCTTTGCCTGCCTACAGATGACCTCTGACCCCACCTGTGGCTATTTGCTGTTGCTGCCTGATTTCTGACCCTCCACTGCACCCTTTTAAATAAAGACGGTATTGTTAGAATCACTCCACAGCCCATCTCTTGTAGGACCAGACTGTGGCCTTAAGAGTCAGGGAGTGGTCCGGAGTCGTGGGACCACCTAGAAGGCCCAGAGGCTTCGAGCTGCCAGGAGTAGAGGGGGAAGTGCATCTGGAAACAGAAAACAAATATTCGGATTGAAAAGGAACCAGAACCCATCAGCTCCCAGTGGTTAACACGGGTCCATATGGCTTGGATGGGACACATTGCTGTCGTAAAACGACCGGTACAAGGAGGTCTCCAAGTTCGTGCATCACTGCAGGCTTAGCCATCCTACACGTCTAGACGAGGGACGTGACTCTTCCATGCTTTTGACCACGTCGCTGCACAGAGGGAACACAAGTTACCTCGGAGTATGGGTCCATTTCTCCTTCAAATACAAATTAGAAACGCCCCACGTTGAGCTGCGGAGGAAATGGGTGTTCTACCAGCAAGATAACGAAAGTGAAAATAATAATTAAAAAAAGCTCAATGGGAAAGTAAAAAGGTACCCTGGGTCGAGCGTGGGCGGGCCCTGTTACCCAGAATATCTCACATTCCTCCACACCAAAGCGCACAGAGCGGGCGGGGTGGGGGAGGGGGTAGCGCACACAGACACAGGTAACTGGAGGTGTTGGGGGTGGGCGGGGATGTGGACTCATCTGTGTCTAGTTTCTTGCCTTGCCCCAGGCCAGGTGTGGGGCTGGACCTGGGTGCAGACTTGAGATAAATTCACTCTGAAGATTCAGAGACCAAGAGCCCGGGAGATTATAACCGCTTCCTCCATCACAGAAGTGAGGGTGGGAAGGTCTAACAGAGTTGTTTTTCTTAAAAACCGGAACTGAACAAAACAAAAACAGGCCCTAATGACATCTTAAACATTGTGGGGAGGAAAACAGCAGCTAAAGGTATAGAACTCATGATCTGACCTTCTGTTTTCTCCTAACCATGTAGCAAAGCCGGCAGCACCATTTTTCCAGAGTAAGTTCAGGTTGATCTTGTCCGTCTTGCCCACACACAGGCACAGACGCAGAGAAACGAGAGCACTTAAGAGATCGGGTCAGTAAATACAGCCTAGGCAGCGTGACCAGCCTTTTCCCTACTTTGAGTCAGCCCAAGCTTTGTTGCTAAGAAAGAACAGGATCCATTTTCGTCTTTTTTTTTTTTTTTTTTTCTTAACCCTTCAGGTAGCGGCCAAGTGAATTCCACAGCGCAACCGGGATTCAAAGGGCTGTGTCTGTGGCGTGAAGAAGCCCAGCAAGACGGAAAAGATAAATGGCTTTCCCACTGTAGGGATTCAAGCAAACTACATTCATCTCCTCCTCTCTAGCAAGGGAAATAAAATCCCAGTCCTAAGGGCGCTTGTTCTAGCTCAAGGACTTAGGGTTTTTTCCTTCCTGGAAGTAGGGGACTGGCTCAGGGAGACAGCCCAGAGTTTCTATTTCCAAGTCTGAATAGCCTTGGGGAAGATTGCTCGAGCAGGTCTCCATGCCTCTTGGAACTATATGAAACTTTTCCCACCTAAAAGTGTTAGAAAAAATCCAGTTCAAGAAAAAAAGCTGAATATAGATGATTTCATTAGTAAAATTTTAAGTATTATAAACAGAAATCAGATCGCAGGGTCCCCTCAAACCACCACAGAGTCCACACTTGTGTGCCAAAGCAAAGAGCCTTTATTCAAACTCAAGCTTGGACCCTCTGTCCGTCCAACATGGCCGTGAGGTTGGAGCACCATGAGTCCAGCTGGGGAGGGGTTTTTATCATAGGAGAGGTTGGGGTGAGGGGGATTTCTAAGGTTCAGGACCCTTGATTGGCTGGCATTTGTCTAGGGGTGTCTTGATGAAATGGGATGGGTGTGTGCTGAGCTAAGGGAAGTCGGATGAACTCATCTATAATGGTTGGAATGTTCGGTATCTTCCCTTGGATGGTCTGTTCCATTCCTGGATGGTGTCTGGGTGGTCGCTAGTGAGCCTATAGGGTTGGGCCCTACGGTCGCATAGACAGACAGACAGACATACAAAAAACAACCCAAGCTCAACAAGAAGACAATCGAAAAACAACCTGCCAAATTTATTTTAAAATGTCCTGGCGAAGTTGTGGAAACTTCTCACCTCGCTGGGCAGTGGTGGCGCAGGCCTTTAATCCCAGCACTCGGGAGGCAGAGGCAGGTGAATACCCGCGAGTTCGAGGCCGTTCTCGTCTACAAGAGTTAGTTCCAGAATAGCTAAGATTGTGACACAAGAAAATCCTGCCTCGAAAAACTAAAAAAAAAAAAAAAAAAAAAGAAAGAAAGAAAAAAAAGAAAACTGCTCACCTCAGCCCATACATACAGAACCTTTTTGTAATGTCCATTACAGGAACCCTGCATGAGCCACATCTGCCACAGTACACGTAACCTTGTTTGAATTACAAGTGCAACTCTTTGCTTTTATCACAGATGTTAGTGTAATGATCTGTTCTGTCTCTTTAAGAGACAAGCCATGCCCACTCCTTTCCCTGTCTGCTGAGACATACTGATCTTCAGCTTCCGGCCTAAGTTCCTTCTCTCTCTCTCTCTCTCTCTCTCTCTCTCTCTCTCTCTCTCTCTCCTCTTCTCCCCTTCTCCCTTCCCCCTCTATAACCCACTGAATAAATATCCAATGTTACTCTGCATTGTGTGCCTCTCCACGTCTCTGTCTCTTGCCTGCTGCCATGTGTCTCAGTTAAGATGGCAGTGAAGTCACCTGACCTCAGTCAAAATGAAAGCAGTCACATGTTGTATGGAAAAGCCACGATTTGGGGGCTGCAGGGATTTTAAGCTTAATAATAAGAGAGACCTAGAGGCGTGATCCACACTGTCTCTGAGCCGTCATGCCCAAGCCATGATGGGAAGCAAAAGGCTGGAATTGAAACAGCCGCCTCGTGGATCCAACCAATCTTGTTGGCAGCAGTAGAGGCAGCGACGGCTTGCAGAAACTCCTTCCATTTGCCTGTGCGCTGACAGTAGTTAGAAAGCTCCCACTGACAGTAGTTGGAAAGCTCCCGTAAAACTGGACTCCGTGAGACACTGGCAGAGTGAGGGTAGGATCTGAAGAATTAAGGTGTTGAGGCCTGGGGTTTTAGGGCCTCTAAAAGGCATCCTTCCTAGGGGGGATGGACATGGATGGCTTGCTACCTGTAGCTGAAACTGTGAAAACCTCCAAAAAACGGCGACATTACAAGGCTTCTAATGGGACGTCTCCCCCTACAGGCAGGGTATAAATCAGCATGAACACTACAGGACCCGTGGGAGAGCATCCCCTGACCTCTGGGTGGGGTGCTACAGCCTGACTGGATTCAGTTGTGGTGACTCGGAAGCCAGAGAGGCCAGAGGCTGCTCTGAGCGGCCTTTAACAGCAGAGGGAGAAAAAGAAAAGAAAAAGAAAAAAAGAGAAAGAAAAACCAAGGGACCCTGGACCCCCCGTCGAATGCACTAGCACAGAGAGCGGGGGGACTGACCCCTGGTCAGTCCAGTCACAATTTTAGCTAGGGAAGCAATCCAGAAATGAATGTCAGTGAAGAGCTCAACGGTCCATGGTTGGGGACTGTCTCCCCATTTTTAGGAACACCAGAAGATTGTCAGGAGCTCACCGGTCAATTCCTTGGGTTCGGAGAAATGGTTAAGCTGACCAGAATGGGGGAAAACTCAATTGAAGCTGGTGGTGTGAGTAGAAATCATGCTGTAGAAATTGATCTCAGGCATATGGAACATGTGGTTGTTGTGGAAAAAAAAAATCTGATTCCAGATCCTGACCCCGGGAGAGGATCTCAGGGTGGGAGAGCCTCCCAAGTCTTGGCACCAATGTAATGGTAAAAATAAAATGCTGCAGGATCCCCAAGTAGCTGCAGTGGCAGAAACGCTGCAGGTCCCCGAGTGGCAGCAGGCAGCGGGCCATGTGGTGGCAGGCAGGGGGCAGCGGGTCCCAAGAGCAGCCAGTCCTAGGCAGGGGTGGTGCACGAGACCATGCTGCATGTCTCCATAGGCGGCTGGTCCCCGGCAGCGGGCCACACGGTGGGGAGCGAGAGACAGACGGATAGGCACACCATGTAGAGTCAGGTTGGATATTTATTTAGTGAGTTATGGAGGGGGAAAGAAGAAGGAGAGAAGAGCAGAGAGAAAGAGAGAGAGAGAGAGAGAGAGAGAGAGAGAGAGAGAGAGAGAGAGAGAAAGAGAGAAAGAAAGAGGAGAGATAGAAGCTGCCTCTCCAAGAGAGAGACAGAGAAGAAAGAGACTCAGGCTACAAGCAGGAAGGAAGATCTGCCTGCCTCAGCGGGTGAGGGAGGGAGTGGGTGTGGCTTGTCTCTTAAAGAGACAGAATAGATCATTACACTAAGACCTAATGGAAGTGTTCAAATATTAACTGACTGAATAGTCATAGTAAGATGTTCAGGATATGAAAGAATGCTTTTGGCTTCAAGGAATGGAAATAGCTCTGCAGGTTGGGAATAGAGAAAAATCAAAAATAGAAGGAAACCACTCAGGGTCTTCTGTGTTCACCAGAGGCCTGGAACAGTGGTTTCTTATAATGGGCAGACGGGCTGTGTAGGAGTCCTTTGGGAGCTATTGGAAAATATCACTGAAACTGTGACTTGCATACGAATTGCCTGAGACATTAAGCCCTTGTAACAAGCTCCCATCTAATAGAGGTGCTGCTATCGTACGGAGCAGGTTTGAGTGGCAGGTGGTAGATCTCCCACCTCCAGATTGCTGATTCAGAGTCCCCCAGTGGGGGCTGGCTTCAGAATGCTGAGTTCAATACGGCTGGGCAGCAATCATACACAAGACAGACATCCATTCATTCGCCCATTCGATCAATAGACTCGAATGCCCTGCCAAACATCCTGCGCACTCACTGCAGACATGACAAAGGGTCTAAATTCTCTTGGCCAGGAGGAGCACGGTGACCTATTTGCTCGGATCTTTGATGCAATGTGAGAAGTGCGCTGGTTAAGATAGATATGTACAAAGTGTTCTGTGATCCCAGAAGGAGCAGTGACTCACTGGTGAAGGTGAGGTTGATGGGGAGGTTTCACCAAAGAGAAGGTGAGGTAGGGTGGGGGAAGAAAAAGTCAAAAACAAAGCAGCCTGGAGCTTGGCTGAAAGACGCCTTGAACTCTGTTAAATCACTCCAGTTAAAACACTCTATATTAAACCACTCTACAGTCTTAACTGTATACAGAGAGCTTTTAAAAATACAGATGCCTGGGCTCTCCTAGATTGATTAAATTCCGCTTCCTTGAGTGTGTGTTGTGTGCATGTGTGTGCGCGTGTGCAAGCACACACATTACAGGATATCAGAATTTTAGACCAAGCGATATAATACCCAGCCCAAATTGGAAACCAGGACTGTAAATGAGCAAGTGACCACCCAACCGATTTGCTTAGAACACGTTCTTCAGCATGGGTCAGGCCCGTGCTTCTTAAATGCACTTTTCATGTCCATTTGATATTCAAAATCAGAATTATTTAAAAGCTTTTATGCCCGAGAGGCCCATGTGATGGGCATTGGAATGGCACGCCCCCTGTCCAGGGGCCTGTGGGTGTGGGCAGATGAAGCCTGCCCTTTGTTCTCTTGAAAGCTGATCTCTGTGGATTCGGAGCTCTGGGCAGAGGGCACCTCCCTCACTGGCCCAAGCCATGGGGTCCCTAAGGAGAGTCGCCTGCAGAATGCATGTCCAGTGTGCATGCCTCTTCCCACCCCCCTGAACTAACTGAATATCTACTAGGGAACTGAGGGCTATTTTTACTTGACGAGATGAAAAGATGAACTCTCCGCATTGTGACGGCTGGCAGCCGAATCTCTCCGGCAGAGTTTCAGATTTTACTGTCTGTACTGTGTTTTGAAGTCTGTACCCAGCTACTAAAATGTCATAATTAGGAAAGAGCTCTTCTCTCCTACCTCACCACTAACGTCCCTGCCATCGTCTTCAAAGTGTCCAAATGTTGCTATGACACTTCTATGGGTGTTGCTCATCAAGTGTCTAGATTCCAGAGCTGTTCTGTGTCTTTCAAAACGGAGTTAAAAGGGATACCGTCTATAAAATATAAACACAATTAAAATCAGCCCTGCAAATGCGGCTATGTTCAGCTCCATCCCCCAAGTTTCAGTCAATAAAATATCTAGTCATCTTTAAAGGAATGGACCGAGGTCTTCCAGAGGGGGCAAAAGAGAAGCGGGACTAGCGTATGCAAATGTGGTGGCCCCATGGTTCCTGCAGACTCTGGCAGACTCAGTGTGACCTTAGCGCTTAGTTTTTGACTACAGATGGCTTTACAGCCTCCCCACTCCCTTACACAGGAACTGGGGTGCTCCTTTGTTTTCTGAATTAAAATTTCAGCAAGCCCGAAGGAGTAGAGGCGTGGGGGGTGCGGGGCGCAGTAGTCCGCTTTTCCTGGGAGAGGTTCCCGGGCTCCAAGTTCACCCGCTCGGCTGACTTCCCTTGTTGATAGCCCAGGTTTCCCTCCCAGTCCAATGATGATGAGTCACCACTTGAAAAGAAAAAGTCAACACCGATCTTCCCCTCTAACTCAAAGAAACCGAGTCTATGAAAATTACAGGCTTTCGCTCCTCTGGCATCTGCAGATGTGACTAAGAGTCCACGCCACAGCTAATGCGGAGTGGGAGCTGGCTTCCATGTGCACAAGCGTGCCAGTGTGTGGGTGGCCCAGGGCAGGCCTCAAGGGGTTGAGTCCCTGTGTGTGTGTGTGTGTGTGTGTGTGTGTGTGTTTGGGGTGGAGGGTGGGGGTGGACACAGCTGACTCTGACAGCTTCCAAGACTATGTAACTAGCAAACCACCTCACCAACCCCCCACAGCCAAACCTGCATTCCCACAGCCTTTGGAGAACTCTGCCTGGCAAACTCAGCTGAGCGTGGCCTGTCATTCCTGCGGCTGCATGGCCTCTCGGTCCAAGTGCAGCTCATCCAAGGTCCTGCGGAAGGGAGTGGAACCTCCCTCAATGTGTCGGTTTTAATCTTGGTTCTGGCGGGAACATTAACTCCCTCTTTGTGGATCACCGCCTGTTTTCAAAATACCAGGAATCATTATTGTACCTTACAGGGTTATTGTATGCTAGGATTAATTTAGCTAAGGCTTGTAGAAAACAGTAAACGCTGAATGACCTTATTAGTTCCCCGTTTAAAAAGCCCTTTAATATCCCTGGGCAGCTGATTTGATGAAAAATACAACTTACTGTGACCCTTGTATGGAGTCCTTCTTCTCTGCTCAACCTCCCAGTGCTTTTTAGTCCCTTTGATAAATATACACTGCTTCCAAATGAATCAAACAGTAAGCAGGGATGTGAATTTTGCCTTTGAAAAAAAAAAGAAATCAATCTCAGTGGTGGTGGTGGTGTGGGGGTGCGAGACTCATGCTGATTAGGAGAATGTGTAATCTGCCTTTTAGAGACAGAATGGAGGAAGGCCTGGGTTCTGAGTCTAACCTAAAAAGATGAAGATTCAAGTTGAAGAGCTTACACAGGTCCTCAGGGTCCTTCCCAAGACATTGTCACCCCCCTCCCCCTTCCCTTTCTCCTCTCTCCCCTTCTTTCGGTGCCAAGCATCACCGCCATGGGAACGAGCCTGTGCAAGATGTATTTGTGCATCTTGGGTGGTGCAGAAAGCACGGGAGTCCAAGCAGGCCTCTCCCTGCTCTGCCCTGGCACATCGGGCCCCTGGAGGGAGGCAGTCTCACTTGCCTGCAAGCCTGTACTCCCAGCAGCCAGCCCTCGGCAAGCGGGGAGCAGAGGATCTTCTAGAAACCCATCCGGTCTCTTTTCCTCTGTCTCTGGGGATGCACCAGGGTGTGCCAAGCTCACCCTGCCTGACAGTTTTAAAACTGCCTTTTATGAGTGCTTTAAATTTTTATCTAATAAAGGAACAAATGCTTTCTAACTGGAGACCAGTTGGTGATTAGGCTCCATTCTGCTGACCGTAGAAGCTTCTGCCTGTCTTTATGAGGCCAGCGGGACCACAGCTGTCCCTCCTCTCCTGTGTTTTCTCTGAAGCAGCACGTCTCCCCACTTACCCCAACTTTGTTTTGGCTTAGTAATTCTATCTTGCTTACACAATTGCTCAGCCTTTATCCTCCTGTTTTTGATTACCAACTGGTGTTTATTTTAAATGCAGTTACTAGCCAATTAAATAGAAATTAGCTACATTTAGAGACAGGACTCCGGCTTACTGTGTCTTCCTTTCAAAAACACTCAGCCTTCTTGAGGCAGCTCTCCCAACAGAAATTCCAAAGGCAAAGTCCAGCGAGGTGTCAAGGCCCCCAGGACAGCTACCTGCTAGGTCTACAGCTAAAGGAGTGGGGACGGGGATGCTGTTTGCCCAATAAGAGCTGGAGCAAGCGAGGATGTAACAAGAGTCATTTCCTGTTGTGATTCCGTTAAACCATTTTTGATTCAAGGCAGAAGTCCCCTTCTGCAGAAAGCAGCTCAGGCTATTTCACTGAACAAGAGAAGAAATAAATGAACAGAACTGTCCTCTGCTTCTCTTTGTTGTTGATGGCAGCTGGGATGCATCTCCCTTCTGCGCAAATATTGACCACTACTCACGGTAAAGAAAACACAGGCGTTCCCTTCCTGGGCTGGGTGGAGCATATGGGCTGAATTACTTGGATGGGGCCTGGAAACTGAATCTTATTGTAACAAGCTTGTAGCTTGGTCTGGGTGGGGTTGGGAGGGAGTGGCTATGGAGCCTGGGTTTGTAGATGCTGAGCTTCTGCTTAGGTCCTGGGAGCTGACCTGAAACTTACATACATGGAGGCCAGTCTGGTACCAGATAGGCCCTGAACCTGAGTCTACAGGGATAGGCCTATGCCTTTGATGTGCAAGAGCCAATCAGCCTGGAGCCACAGCCTAGAGGAGTCATTCAAGAATTATCTGTGCCTATGGGGTCACAGGTGGAGGTCCCTGAATCCAGCCAGGGTCACCTGTGCTCATGGAGGTTGGCATAGATGCTAGGTCCAGGGGACTGGCTTGAAGCCTGAGGTCAGGCTGGTGAAGAGGAAGACCTGGAAGCTTGGCCTGGGAGGAAACAGGTCCAGAGCCTGAGTCTGGAGGACAGGACACGAGTCTACTGAAGTAGGCCTAGCCCTTAGGTCTGCTGAAAGTGAAACTCTAGGACTAGCTCTCCTTTTGGATCTGGGGGTGTGTCCCTGGTGCCTGGGGTTTTGGGAGTTGGCATGAAGCTGTGGTCCATAGGTGTAGGCCTAAGCCAAAAGAGTACTTACAAGTCTAGGGTCATGGACTAGCCTGATGTTGGGGTAGCTCTGGAAACTCCATGTGTGGTTGTCTGCTTGGAGCCTGAAGCCATGGTGGCTGGCCTGCTGCCTGGTTTTTAAAGAAAGCACCAGGGTTCACAGTAATCACCCCATGCTTTTGCAACCTGGCTTGGTGGAAATGATGCTGGGAGAAATCAGACTCCTCATCAATATGTCTTTTGAAAGGTTTCTACCCTGTATGCAAGCGCTTCTTAGATGTTGTGAAGTATTCCAGCTTTCTGCAAGGAGCGGAAGACTAGACAGACTTGCGAGGCTGATCGCTGCGGCCAAGAATTTTAGAGTACAGCTAGTTCGTTAACTATGCTAATGTAAGAGGCAGGTGACACGCAAGCCCAGGAGGAGCATGTCAGCTGGGACAGAAGCTGTGAGAATCAGGTGGAAACGCTTGCTCAAAGGGGAAAACCACAAGAAACAGTGACTAAGACAGTTTCGTTCGTAGACTCATACGGCCATGGAAGCGATTAGTGAGTTCCAAGGTCGGTGCTTTCTGAGACGGAAACAGAGTGACGGGAGATACAGCACAGCCCCCCAGAGCTAACGCTGTGTAATTTCAGTCGCTGCAGACATCACCATGAGGTTGGCAAAACCTAATGGCGGATATGAAACCACAGCCCTCAGAAGCTTGGCGAATACCAAGGAGGATGACACAGGGCACGCGTGCACGCATACACATAAACACACACACACACACACACACTTATATACACACTCACAATACACATTCACACACACAGAGACAGTTATATACACACTCACTTATACACATTCACACATGCACACGCACACAAACACGCACATGCTCACACACATGTGTACACACACATTCATACATACATATACACACATACATTCATATACACACACATATACACACACATACACACCGTCACACATATACACATGCTTACACACCCATATAGACATACATACACGCACTCACATACTCATATACTCAAATATATATACTCTCACACATATACATACCACACACACACACACACACACACACACACACACTACTTATATATACACTCACATATACACATTCACACATGCACGCACATGCTCACACACATATGTACACACATTCACACATACATACATATATACACACTCACATATACACACACATACTCACTTTCATATACACAATATACATTCATATATATACACACACGTACACACCATCACACATATACACACACTTACACACCCATATAGGCATACATACACACACTCACATACTCATATACTCAAATATATATACTCTCACACATACACATACCACACACACATCACACACTCACAGATACACATACATACTCACAAGTATGCACACACACACACACACACAAACTGTCATACTTCTTTGTTGTAATCACAAAGTACCAGAGGCTGGGTAATTTATAAAGAACGGAAATTTGCTTGGCTAATGGGTCTGGAGAAGTTCAAGAACGTGGTACCAGTATCTGTCTCCTCGATGTATTATAACACGGTAGCAGCCATCATACGATGAGGCAGGGCAAGTATACTATGTTAGATCTAGTTTCTGATTCTTATAAATGCCTTTATGGGGGCCTTGCATTCATGACCTTATCTAGCCTTAATTACGTCCTAAGGTGTTACCTCTGAATGCCATTAACGAGATTTTAGGACTAAGTCTCCAGCACATAGATTTTGGGGAAATATATTCAAACCACAGCACATATATGTACATAATATTAACATCCATGAATCCCTATGGCAGGGAGAGAGAGTATTGGATGCATTCAGAAGAAAAAAAAGGAAATGTCATTTCCTAAGGAAAATCCTGATATTCTGTTGTGCAAATGGACTACCGCAGGATGAAATGAAAAAAAAAAAAAGATAAGAATTTCTTGTGGCTGGGTTCTTATGCAATAGTAAGTACTATAATATTTGAAAGCACATTACATTAACTAAAGATGTATATTTTCCCCCTGGGGGATGCTAAAAAGCAGCCACAAAAGAAAAGGGAATACTTAATAAAACCATAAAAGAAAATTATAGAATGTATTCAATTAACAATAGCAACAAAAGAAGCAAAGGACAGGTCTTTAATCCATTTGGACT
The DNA here is from genome assembly GCF_982192425.1 of Myodes glareolus. Lineage (NCBI taxonomy): Eukaryota > Metazoa > Chordata > Mammalia > Rodentia > Cricetidae > Myodes > Myodes glareolus. Next base: position 21,723,496 of record NC_142045.1, on the reverse strand, counting down.
TGAGTTTTGTGCATGGTGATAGATATGGATCTATTTTCATTCTTCTACAGATTGACATCCAGTTATGCCAGCACCATTTGTTAAAGATGCTTTCCTTCTTCCATTGTATACTTTTAGCTCCTTTGTCGAAAATCAGGTGTTCATAGGTTTGTGGATTAATATCTGGGTCTTTGATTCGATTCCATTGGTCAACATCTCTGTTTTTGTGCCAATATCAAGCTATTTTCATTACTGTAGCTCTGGAATAGAGTTTGAAGTCAGGAATGGTAATGCCTCCGGAAGTACTTTTATTTTATAGGATTCTTTTGGCTATCCTGCGTTTTTTGTTTTTCCATATAAAGTTGATTCTTGTTCTCTCAAGGTCTGTGAAGAATTTTGTTGGGGATTGCATTGAATCTACAGATTGATTTTGTAGAATTGCCATTTTTACTATGTTGATCCTCCCAATCCAAGAGCATGAGAGATCCTTCCATTTTCTGGTATCCTCTTCAATTTCTTTCTTCAAAGACTTAAAGTTCTTGTCAAATAGTTTTTTCACTCCCTTGGTTAGAATTACCCCAAGAAACTTTATGCTATTTGTGGCTATCATGAAAGGTGATGTTTCTGATTTCCCTCTCTGCTTCTTTATCCTTTGTGTATAGGAGGGCAATTGATTTTTTGGAGTTGATCGTGTATCCTGCCACATTACTAAAGGTGCTTATCAGCTGTAGGAGTTCTTTGGTGGGATTCTTGAAGCCAGTATTTTAAGGAAAGCAAAGCCCAAGGAAAACAGAAGAAAAGAAAACTACAGACAAATATCCCTCATGCATATTGATAAGAAAAAAAATCCCCACTAAAACATTAACATATTAATACAGAGTGTATAAAAGTACAATGTACAATACACCACGGCTAAATGGCAACCATGTAAACAATGGAAGATTCGTTCAACTTGGAAAGACTTTCGAAGTACAACAGTATGTTTGCAGATTAAACTCTGGGTCTGACAGTAGACATAGGAAGATCAGCCATTCAAAGTAATTCTCCCAAACATACTGTGTTCAAGGCCAGCCTGGAATACACAAGACACTGTCGTCTCAAACAACAACAATAACGGTAACGATAAAAATAGGCTCAGCTTGGTGGTGATGGCACATTCTTTTCACCTCAGCACTCAGGAGGTAGGTGGATCTTTGTGTGTTCAAGGCCTGCCTGGTCTACAGAGTGAGTTCCAAAACAGTCAAGGGAACACAAAGAAATTTTGTCTAAAAACCAAAAACAAACACAAAAAGAGATCTAAATAGAAAAGTAAAGAAAGAAGACATGTAGCTCTCATAGAACTTAATGTTAAATGACTGAAAACCTTTTTTCTCCCACGTGGTGAATATTATAAGGATATGTTCTGTCTGCTATTACCCTGGAAATCCTAGTAAGTCATGTATAATGAGAAAAAATATAGAAATAAATGTCTCTATACGTGAATAACATAACTATCATAAATAACATGACTATCTACATAAATATTCCTAAGCAACCTACACAGATGCTCTGAGAACTGATAAATAAGTCTAATAAAGTCTAAGGGTACAGTCAACTCACACAAATCAATGGTATTCCTACTCACTGACACTCAACAATTAGAATTCAAAATCTGAAAAACAATACCCTTCACAGTCACGTTCAGATACTTGCTCTTGAGAATGCACACCCACACACACCCACAACTCGGGGGTTAGGAAAATCAGTTGGGATTTGTGAGCTGAAAAGTACAGAACACTGAAGAAAAAAGAGATAAGAGGAGCCAAACAAGTGATACCATGTTTGTAGACTGGAAGATTGGGTATTGTTACGATGTTACTTCTTCTAAATTTGCTGTGTTGATTTGGGGACAATTCTAATGACAATTCCAGTAGCTTTTTCTTATTTTAATGTGTTTGTGGGGGCGGATGAACAAGTACTATGGTGGACAAGTGGATCAGAACATAACTTGCTGTAGTTGGTTCTCCCTCTCTCCTCTGAGAGTCCCAGGGGTCAGCTCACTTGGCTAGGCTGAGGGTCAAGGGCCTTTATCTGATGAGCCATCTCATTGGCATCCAGTAGCTTCGTCCATAGCTAATTGACAGCTGGCTTAAATTTTTATATACAGAGGTAAAGGATAGAACATTACTAGAACAAATATTTAAAACTCATACTATTTCAGTTAGAATTTTTTGTTTTATTTGTGTGTGTGTGTGTGTAAATCCTGGGAGACCATCAGAGGACACTGGATTCCCTGGAGCTGGAGTTACAAGCGATGGGTGCCCAATGTTGGTGTTAGGGACTGAACTTGTTTCCTCTAAAATAGCGTTAGGCACTCTTAACCACTGAGCCATCTTACCAGTCAGTCCTACATATTACCCAATCAGAAACATTATTGTAATGCTACAAGTAATTCATAAAGGGTAGATAAGAAATAAAAGAGAAAAGAGAAACCAAAAATAAATGCACACAAGCATAGTTGATTTAATATTTTTTTCTTTTAATTTTTGGTTACCTGAACTTCAACCATGAAGTGAATGTGATTCGGTAGAGATGCTGTGGGACAACTGAGCATGTGCGTCTTTGCCCATTTGTGCTACTATAACAAAGTATCCCAGAACAGGTATCTTATAAACATCCGAAGCTTATTCTGCAGGCTGGGAAGAGCAAGGTGATGGCAGATTTGTGTCTGGTGATGAGTCCTTCCCAGCTTGTATGATGTGGGATTCCCCTCTGTATGCTGCGAATACCATTGGTGAATAAAGAAACTGCCTTGGCCTGTTGATAGGGCAGAACTTAGGTAGGCAGCAAAAACTAAACTGAATGCTGGGAGAAAGGAGGCAGAGGGAGAGAGAAGCCATGTAGCCCCATAGGAGACAGATGCTGGAACTTTACCCTGTAAGCTACAGCCTTGTGGCAAGATATAGGTTAATAGAAATGGGCTAAATTAAGATGTAAGAGTTAGCCAATAAGAAGCTAGAGCTAATGGGCCAAGCAGTAATTTAAATAATATGGTTTCTGTGTGATTATTTTGGGAGTCTGGGCAGCCAGGAAACGAACAAGCAGCCTCCTTACAACACTCGTATTGGACTGTCTTTTCACTCTCATTTGACACGGCTCAGTGGAAGCCCAAGATGCTTCCTAGGGTCCCGTTATTTTTTTCACAATAATTTTGCTGATTATTTGGGAATTTCACATCATAAACCCTGATCATATCCACTTCCCAGGTCCTCCCAGGTCCACCTCAACCCTTGTTGCCTCCCCATCACAAAAAGAAGAGGAAGAAGGAGAAGGAAAAAGGAGAAAGAAAGAGGAGGAGGAGATGGTGGAGGAGGAAGAGGTACAATTTGTGTTGTCCACATACCTAACTGGAGCTAACTGGAGCATGGTCAAACTCCCAGTGGCCAGACCTGTAAAGAGAACTGAGTCCTTTCCCACCTGCACAACTACCAGAAGGTTTTTTTTTTTTTCAAGATATGAAAGTTCTGGCTTTCCTGAACCTCTCTCTGTTGTAGACTGCCTAGCTTACCTATGGCTCCCAAGTGCTGGAATTAAAGGTAAGTCTACCACTGACTAGATCCTTATCACATTTTTTCTTTTGTTTTGGCTTTGTTTTGAGACAGGGTTTCTCTGTGTAGCTTTGTAGCCTGTTGTGGTACTTGCTCTGTAGACCAGGCTGATGTCAAACTCAGAGATCTGCCCGCCTCTAAAGGCATGTGCCACCATGGACTGCCCTTATTACATTTTTTTTAAGAGTTGTCTTTGATGGCTTTCTGTTCAGGCTCTTACTTTTCCAGAGTGGAGAGGAGCAATGCTGGGGTGGGTGTATAGGGGTTGTCATATAGGCCTTCTACATCCCTCTTTCTCAACTGTTAGTCTGCAATCATCAATACCATGGCAAAAGTAGCTTCCTTGTCCCTTACCATCAGCGGGAGCCCGGATCAGCATCGGCACGAGTCGTGGTCTCTGATGGCAGTACAGACCACAGACTTCAATCCAGTCCCCTGCTGCAGCACAAGTCACCAACACCTTCTTAGCCCTCGGCCAGCCAAAAACATCAACATGGTTTCTGGTGGCAGCGCGGTCCAGACATCAACATGGCTTCAGGCGGCAGTCCAAACCATCACCATCCACAAGGTCTATGGTGGTAACTTGGGCCACAGACATCAACAAGGCTCCCGGCTACAGAAGGACCATGAATCCTGATGTGGTCCCTGGTGGTGGCACAGCCCATAGACGTCAACATGGACTCAGGCAGCTGCAGAGTCAGGGACATTCGCATGGCCTTCAGTGGAGAAATACATCAATACAGCCCCCAGCTGCAATAGGATCATAGACCCCTAGAATCCCTTTTACAGAGAACGTTCATCACTCTCAATAGACTTACCTGTCAATACCATCACGTTGGAGGTTAGGACTTCAAAATATGGATTTGGGATTGGTTGTAGACATTCAATTCAGACTATAACATTCAACATGAAATAAAGGAAGCCAACCCCCACACCAAATACAAAACTCTTGCAGAGTGGACGGTGTAGTTCAGCGGGCCGAGTGCTTGCCTAGCACATACAAAGTCCTGGGTTTAGTTCCGAGTACTGCATAAACCAGATGTGGTGGTTCGTGCCTCTGGAAAGTAGTGGCAGGAAGATAAAAGTTTAGGGTTGTCTTCAGCCACATAATGACTCTGAGGCTGTCCTGGTCTACTGGAGAGCCTGTCTTTAAAAAGAGTTCCTTTGGAGTTATGGATCTAAATGTAAAACGCAAAGCCGGAAAGCTTCTTCAAGGAAGCAGAAGAAAGTGACACACACAAGCAGTGAGGAGTGTGTTACTGTACAAAGGTCAGCATTGTACTGGGGAACATCTGGCAATCTGTAAAAACTCTGAGCTGCCATGACTGCAGCTCAAGGGTGGTAGGATATGCTATGAGGGTTTATGGGTAGAAATGCTACTTTTAAGTAACCCAAAATGCACAAGAGAGCTCTCCCCTAAATGTCAGTAGTACAACCGCCAAGAAAGTGAGTTAGGAGATTATGATGTAGGGGATGAAAACGCTCTCTTTCTCTCTCTCTCTCTCTCTCTCTCTCTCTCTCTCTCTCTCTCTCGCTCTCTCTCTCTCTCTTCTCTCTCTCTCTCTCTCCTCCCTCTCTCTCTCTCTTTCTCTTTCTCTCTCTCTCTCTGATTAATGCCATGGTTGCAAGAATGGGTTTGTTCTCTCAGGAGTGAGATCCTGAGCGAATGCACGTACACACACACACACACACACACACACACACACACACACACACACACGAGGCAAGCACCTGCCAACATAAATCTTTCTCTTTTCCCTATGTGATGGCTTTCACCATGCTATAATGCAGCGAGAAGGCCCTCACAGGATGCAACCTCCTTGATCTTGCACTTCCCAGTCTCCATAACCATGAGCCAAATAAATGTTTGTTTTAGATGACCCAGTCTATGGTATTCTGTAACAGAAGAATTGGCTAAGACACATACATACTCAGAGTTACAGCCAGATAGGTCTATAGTTGTACATAAATGATTTTATGTGTCAAAACACTATCTACTATCTATTTATCATCTATCTATCTATCTATCTATCTATCTATCTATCTATCTATCTATCTATCTATCTACCTACCTACCTACCTACCTACCTACCTACCTACCTACCGATCTATCCATCCATCCATCATCTATCTAGCTAGCTACATCAATTCTACTGTATTTAAACTAGTGTATAGTGAAGTACATCTGGAAAATAAGCAGAATTTTACTCTCTGGTCAATAGAAATTGTAGAAAATGTTTAAAGCTAATCACTACCCTAAGTACATTACATATGTTAATATACTCAATCGTCCTCACATCTTAAGGAAAGGGGGCTATGATAGCTTCATTTACAGGTGAGACAGGACTTAAATAATTTGTACAAGTTCCCACAGCAGTGTGCGGCTGCACTTTCACAAATCTCATCTGTATTAATTGTGTGTGCCACATCTCACAGTAGCTCACTGAGTGAGGTGCCACCTCCCACGCCTCCAAGAGACCCCCAGAGTCAGATGGGGAAGTTGAATCCCAGAACAGTAAGCAACTGGTTTATTGAAAAGTGGGGGCAGGACAGGGAATGCTTGATCTCTGGGCTGTAGCATGCTGCCTGGTGCATTGACATGGGTGGGCAAGCCTAAACAGGGAGCTAACGGAGAACTGTGCAGACACTTCCCCGTGCAGAGATCCTGGAGTGCGGATTAGTCCTTTGCCAAGTCTGCTTAAATTCCACACCATCCACCTGCCTGTGTGGTGTGGTGTGGTGTGTGTGGTGTGTGGTGTGTGTATGTGTGTGTGGTGTGTGTGTGGTATGTGTGTGTGGTGTGTGCATGGTGTGTGTGTATGTGTGTGTGGTGTGTGTTTGTGTATGTGTGGTGTGTGTGTTGTGTGTTGTGTGTGTGTGGTGTGTGTGTGTGTGGTGTGTGTGTGTGGTGTGTGTGTATGTGGTGTGTGTGTGGTGTGTGTTTGTGTGTGTGGTGTATATGTGTAATTTGTGTGTAGTGTTTGTATGTGTGTGTGGTGTGTGTGTATATGGTGTGTGTGGTTGTGTGTGTGTGGTGTATGTGGTGTGTTTGTGTGTGTAGTGTGTGTGTGGTGTTGTGGTGTGTGTGTTTGTGTGTATGGTGTATATGTGTAATTTGTGTGTAGTGTGTGTAGTGTGTGTAGTGTGTGTGGTGTGTGTGTATATGGTGTGTGTGTAGTGTGTGTGTGGTGTGTGTGGTGTGTGTGTATATGGTGTGTGTGTGGTGTGTGTGGTTGTGTGTGTGTGGTGTGTGTTTGTGTGTGTGGTGTATATGTGTAATTTGTGTGTAGTGTTTGTATGTGTGTGTGGTGTGTGTGTATATGGTGTGTGTAGTTGTGTGTGTGTGGTGTATGTGGTGTGTTTGTGTGTGTAGTGTGTGTGTGGTGTTGTGGTGTGTGTGTTTGTGTGTATGGTGTATATGTGTAATTTGTGTGTAGTGTGTGTAATGTGTGTAGTGTGTGTGGTGTGTGTGTATATGGTGTGTGTGTAGTGTGTGTGTGGTGTGTGTGGTGTGTGTGTATATGGTGTGTGTGTGGTGTGTGTGGTTGTGTGTGTGTGGTGTATGTGGTGTGTTTGTGTGTGTAGTGTGTGTGTGGTGTTGTGGTGTGTGTGTTTGTGTGTATGGTGTATATGTGTAATTTGTGTGTAGTGTGTGTAGTGTATGTAGTGTGTGTGGTGTGTGTGTGTGTGGTGTGTGTGTGTGTGTGGTGTGTGTGTATGTGGTGTGTGTGTGTGGTGTGTGTTTGTGTGTGTGGTGTATATGTGTAATTTGTGTGTAGTGTTTGTATGTGTGTGTGTGTGGTGTGTGTGTATATGGTGTGTGTGTGGTGTGTGTGTATATGGTGTGTGTGTGGTGTGTGTGGTTGTGTGTGTGTGGTGTATGTGGTGTGTTTGTGTGTGTAGTGTGTGTGTGGTGTTGTGGTGTGTGTGTTTGTGTGTATGGTGTATATGTGTAATTTGTGTGTAGTGTGTGTAATGTGTGTAGTGTGTGTGGTGTGTGTGTATATGGTGTGTGTGTAGTGTGTGTGTGGTGTGTGTGGTTGTGTGGTTGTGTGTGTGGTGTATGTGGTGTGTGTGTGTGTGTGTAGTACATGTGTGTTCTCCCCTTTCCTCTCAGCTAGAACAGTGACATTTATTTTCTCTGGTTTAGACAGGAAACCTCACAGAACAGCAGCCACTAAGGAAGCTATCTATTCCCCTACAGGATTTTTTCTTTTCTTTACATTTAAGAGGCAGTAAAGGAGAGATCTTGCTCCTGTTCCCTCTACTGCTTCTGTTTCCTTTTTGCCTGTCACTGGGGGCATTCTTAGGCAAAAGAGGAAGTAACTTCATTTAGGGATTAAATGCCCTGTGGACAAATTGGCAGGGCCGACTGGTTTGGAAAAGAATGTGCAGAAGACATGAAATAGCATTAGTGTGTGGTAACCTGACTGCAAGTGGCAAGGCTCCCGTGTGCCTGCCAGAGGCAGATAGCACTGTGTAGCTTGTTTAATTCCCTCGGGGAAATTAGAGAAGGTTCTAGAACCTGCCTAGAGCTCCAAAATAGACTTTAGAAGCGGGAGATTAGAAGATGGGAACCCCTCGGACATTCACCTTCTTGTCTTTGGCAATAATCTCTCTCTGGGGCAGGGGTTCTCAACCTTCCCGGTACTTCAACCCTTTAATACCGTTCCTCACATTGTGGTGACACCCCTCCCCCGGCCACAAAATTATTTTTGCTGCTACCCTGTGACTGTAATTTTGCTACTGTTATGAATCATATGCAAATATCTGACATTGCAGGGGTCACGGCCCACCTGTGGAGGACCACTACTATAGTCTGCCCTGATGGCGAGGAGCAATAGAACTCATCAGAACTCAGACGTTGAAAGCCAGCTTCTGGTTGTACCCCAGAATGATGACAGAGTTAAGCTCCCTTCATCCTTTGTGCTGGAGTCTCATTTAGCATAACAGGAACTTTTCATTTTCACAGAGGAGGTTTATTTTAGTCAAAGTGTTTGTGAACTGGGCTGGGGGGTGTAACTCACTTGGTAGAGTGATGATGAAGTCCTAGGTTTGATTCCCAGCACCACATAAAATTAGGTATGTTATTGCAGGCCTGGAATCCCAGAACTCGAGAAAGGGAGATGGGAGGATCAGAAATTCAAACGTGGAGTTAGAGGTCATTCTGGGCTACAAGAGACACTGTTTCAAAAGACCAAATATATATACTGTATTTTTCTAATGATTTCTTTTAAGAAAAAAAAATGAAGCTAGGCTTCCCCGTGAGTAAAAATAAGGTGGCTAGCTAATGTTGAATTGTTCTTGTTTACAGACTTCATAGGGCTAATGTGTGTTACTCTTCTGACCTTGAGAAACTTAGAAACTGCTTCTGCTGAGAGGCATTGACCTCTCACTTGGCCCACAAAGTAACCAGACGCCAGGAGAGAGTCTGGAGTCCTTTTATTTTGAGCCTGTACTTGTGTCTGAAAACAGATTAAACCGCTGGTCTTTACCTTTCTACTTAAATTGATCTGAATTTTAGGAAAAGTAAAACCTGGGAGGACAGATACACCTGTCCCCACATTAGGACAATTATCCGTTAAACTGAGGCTGCCCCCTCAGTAATTAACGGGTTAACAGCTTAACGATTTACTGGGGGACCTTGCAGGAATCTTGCTAATTCCGAGACAATGATGGGTCCCTAGGACTGGATCTTGACCGGACTGCGTGACTTTGCACACTTTTTGACCTCTCTTTAAACCTCAATCTCATGTTAGTTCCCTCAGAATGAACTGGGAAGGGGAATGCCATTGTGCCCCTTTATCAATTCCAGCTTCCAGTGTGGTCACATTGAATAATGTGGCCTTTCCCCTTTTCTGTCCCTCCCCCCAACACGCACAAAACGTTTGCTTGCTTCTTTAATTGACCTATCAGTTTGGGTAGCCAAGTATAGTTTGTTGGAGGAGGCCGGGCTTTTACTCTAAAATTCTCCAGTAATAATTTGAGAGTTTACCTATTTCTGTTTCCTTCACGTCTTTATTCTTTTCCTCTCTGGGCTGGTTAGTTTTTTTTTTGTCTACTTGGCATAAGCTAGAGGCATCTGGGTAGAGCGAATGTCAGTTGAGAAAATATCTCCATCAGATAGATAGGCCTGGAGGAACGTCTCTGAGACATTTTCTGGAATAATGATTGGCTGATGTCCAGCCCACCACAGGCATCACCCCCCCCCCCGTAAGTGGTCCCAGGTTGTATAAGAAAGAAGACTAAGCAAGACACAGTGAACAAGCCAGGAAGCAGTGTGCCTTCGTGTCCTCTGTTTCAGTTCCTGCCTCTAGGTTCCTGCCTTGAATTCCTGCCCTGCTTTCTCTCAGTGTTCTGAAGGTTGAGGCTCAGCCTCCTGTATCTATTTTATCATAATTCTCTTCTGCAGACACAATCCCTTGGCCTGAAATCTATCACATAAATTTCCTTAGGACACAGCACTTGCACTGTGTACTCTCCGTCCCCAACCGGTGATGGCGGTGAAGGCAACTCGGCTCTGCCGAGCAGACCGGAGGTCAAGGTGCTGCTGGCCATTCCCCTAGAGTCTTCCTCTATGTGGTTGATTGGCCAAGAGGTATTCAAGTGGCTTTGGTTCTCCTTTGAAAAAAGTTCAATGAGGACATTTTTCATTTTCTAGAGCCCACGTCTAGTCCGCCAGAGCAGCCCAGAGCTATTTGCCGAGTGCACGTAGTCCTTGTTTTTGCAGAAGAAAGAAAAGATGTGTGTCTTTGTTTACAGCTGCGGGTCAGCGTGGAGTGTTACCGATTTGACCAATGCTACCGTGTCTGGGCAGAACTCCAGCCTCCCAGCTAAGGAGTGCTGTGTCCTGCCAGGATTCTGTATCGAGACAGTGTGTTCTCTCCTTTCGCATGCATTTCCCTCCCTGTCTGTAAGGGGTAACCTGGCTTTACCTAGCCATCCTTCATCCACATGCCTTTTTCCATAGAGAAAGGCAAAGTGCACTGTGAGTTGTCATGTCTCCCCCCTCCCCCCCTTCAGAAAAGGGTGGCATCATAGAGCTTATTGCTGCTACCACGCCGCGTCTGGCATCTCCCCAGTGAAACAAGGAGCTTAGTGAGAACGAGACAGTATCCAAAGCCAGCTCCGTTCATCAAATAGTGTAGCCTTCCTGGCTTCATTCCCCCGTTCTGGAGTTCATCATGCCGCAAACCACAGGCACTTCGTGTGCATGTTATTGTATTAGCTCCATATGCCGAACCCTCATGGAACTCACATGCAGAATATGTGATGTCAGACCGGTTTACACGAGTCTAAACTTTGGGCAGCTGTTAGACTCAGATGTTATCTTTCATTTTTTTTTTTCTTTTTTAGTGTCAGCACCATCCCAATAAATCCACCGAGTTTGAGGTTGAAAGGTGGAGAGCTCTGTACTTGAATGTGCTTCAGAGCCAGGAAGCCCCGCGCCACTTTTGTGTGGGTCGGTATTCCCTACATGAGGTCACAGCAGGGTGGTGGCTCCAGTCCTCTGGGAAGAAAAAACCCGAACTGGGGAGATCAATAAACGAGCGGGTACAGAACACGCAAGGACAGCAGTTCTCGCACAAGCCAGAAATCATCACCGAGAATCCGATGCCCTTGCAGGCAGATCCCAGCAGAGAGCTTCATTTCCGCAGAGGTGCTGCAGTTTCTCCGAAAGGCATCGTCGAACTGGCTCCCGAGAAGGTGCTGGCTAACAAGCGTCCCTGACTCTGGTATTCTGTCTGAGATTGGCAAGCTTGTCTTGGGTTTGGTTTCTCTGGAGTGAGACAATTCATCCTCTTTTGTCTGCACAAGAGTGATCAAACATTGCCACCTAATTAATACTGATATTAAAAGATAGACGCTCCCAACATTTATGTGGCATTAGGGACAATTGATACACGGCTCTAAAGCCTGGTGTTTTAGATTTACATATGCCATTTTGATCCTCCATATTGTGACTCAATGTGCATTTTAAACTAAACGCTGAGAACTGTAGGTTTTCCGTTATTCACTTTGGACCGACCATGATTCTTGATGGTTTGGTAAAGAAATCAAACTTTGGGAGCAGAGAGAGGGCAATAATTATGTGGACAGTTGTTTACTTACTTTGAGACCTAAATTAAAATTGAACTTCAGATTTATTTTCCGCTCTCCCCTTCGATATCCCTTCATTTCAGGGACTCTGGCTGCCACTGTCTGTTGATCGAGGTTTCTGTACCACCCAGTCCTTCAGTCGTTCAGTCCCAAAGGAACACACAGAGGTCTCTATTAGTTATAAACTGGTTGGCCTGGTAGCTCAGGCTTTTCTTATTAACTAATTCTTACATCTTCTATTAGCCGATTATTCTTGCCTATGTTAGCCACATGGCTTGGTACCTTATGCAGCCAGGCAGTCACATCTGGCTTACTCTGCATCTGGGTGATGACTGCAGATTGAAACTTTCCTCTTCCCATAATTCTCATTGCCACGCCTCTACTTCCTGCCTGGCCGCTGTCACCCCGCCTATACTTCCTGCCTGGCTACTGGCCAATCAGCATTTTATTAAAAATAATACAAGTGACAGGTTAAATGATCATTGTCCCACAGCAACGGTCCCCTTCCCTGGTGAGATGGCAGAAGAGCCGTTAAAACAGTGCTCTGCCCCCTAGAACTGGCTGGCTGGCCTCTCCTCCTCACCGCGCTTGGTTGCAAATGTTTTTGAAAATCGGAGAAACAAGACTTGCCCAGCTCATCTCTTGAAGATAGCAAACATTGAGCTGCCCCACGCTGTGAGCGCTTGAGGGCTCGTGTCTCATTCCAGCTGCACGGTGTGCCTAGCTACTTAAGACAGAACGCTCCCCCGCTGTGTTCCTTCAGCAAGCAAACTGAAGATGCTGTGAGCTCCTGGGCCCGGTTTCGACTTTAGCCTTCAAAACTGCTATGCAAGAAGTCCTTCAATGGGTTATTTGGAGAAGGTCCACTGAACAGCATCTTCCTAAAGGAAAGTGAGTCCCAAATGAGCGAGGTGTGCTTGGAGTGAGGCCGAGTCAATTGGCTCGGAAGCTACCACTTTCTAAACAGGAAGCTGGGGTCCATTGCATCACCAACTTAAGGGTTCCCGAAACCCTCTGGCTCTGACACACACCTTCAAGAACTTAATGCTTCTTGAGCATGGTGCAGCCTAGATGTTGTAACTCAGGCTAGGTGAGTCCCATGAGCAGCACGTGACCGGCAAGCGACCGCTGAGCATTCTCAGCCAGGAAAAGTCAGAAGAGTTACAAAAAGGCCGAGTGGCATTCAGTCATTCTGCAAACACCTTAAGTTGTGAAAGTTTCAGTTCTCAAGTGAATGGGACCCTTGTGAATGAATGAACCCTTCTACTCATGTGACTCATACTACATAAAACTCGCTGTCACAGTTCTATTAACAGCCATACTGGGCTCCCTGGGATAAATTTATATCCATTTAATGAGGACATGTAGGAATGAATCGGCAGCATTAGGCGAATCTTATAGTAGGAAATACTCGGCGCCATCTGCTCGGTGTCTGGAGGTGGTTTTATTCTTATATCATTGGTGTCTCCTGTATCTTTTATTCCCGACTCCTCACACGCTGAAAAGATTACTCATCCTTGACTTGAAACAATCCTTTAACTCTTTCCGTGCAGAAAAACCTTTTAAGCTTCTTCTAAGCGAAGGAACGAGAGCCTCCACAACCAGACACTCACACACATAGAATCGATAACACAGAAACCCATCTCCCCTTTAAAGCTATCGTTGACATTCTGCTGAAAATTATACATCTGATAACAGTTGACTTACCATGAAAATAGTAATTCCAAACAGGTGATCATAATTTTCTGTCTCGCCCCCCCTCCCCCTCCCAGTGTTCCAGTTATGTATGTAAGATCTATTTTGATGCTCTTTTCGCTCTTAAATATTCTGGAGTTTTTAGTTCTTTTTTCTTTCTGTGTCTCCATCTGGGAAATATCCATTGGACCATCTTCAAATGTACTGGCTCTTTCCCTGGCTCTTACCAAACTCCCGAGATAGAGCGCGTCCCCTCCCCCACACTCCATCACCGCAGAGCGAAGCCTCAGTGGGTTACAGCTGAAAGAACTGTGAAATCAGACACACTCCAAAGCTAAGAGAGGATTCAGAAATAAGAGCACTAGAAGTATCTGAACCATTTGGGGTTTATAGAACAAACTTCAAGCAAAGCCTTACTCTAAGCCAGATTAGCAGAAATCCTCACTGAGGGCCTCTTTTACCTCAGAACCTACTACAGGAATAGCGTGCCTGGTGTTCAGCCCAAGATTACAAGGTGTACTAAAAGACAAAAAAACAAAACAAAAAACCAACAACCCCACAAAAAACCAACAACAACAACAACAAAAAACCACTATGCGGAGATAAGTGAAGATAAAGCAGGATAATCAGACAAGGAATTTAAAACAATTGATGAACATGTTAAGGACGCTCCTAGTAAAATAGACAGTTTGGGACATCTAATTAGCAATGTCATCAGAGACAAAAATTGGGCTGGAGAGATGGCTCAGCACTCAAGAGCATTAGCTGCTCTTACAGAGGGCCAGTTCCCAACACCCAAATGGCGTCTTACAACCATCTGTAACTCCAGTTCCAGAGGATCTGACCTCCATGGGTACCAGTCAGGCATACAGGTGGTTCATATATATGCAAGAAAACACTCATACACATTAAATAAATAGATAAAAGTTTTATAAGAGTAAAAACTCCCCCCTCCAAAATAAATAGGAAATAAAACAAAGCTAGTGAGATTCTCCAGCCTGATGACCAAGGGAAATGGCTCAGTTAGTGAGTACCTACCCCACAAGGATGAAGGCATGACTTCAGTGTTCCCATAGCCACCTGAAAAAGCCGGAGTCACGGAGACAGGCAGATCCTTGTGTCATGGTGGCCATTCTAGCCAAATTGGTAGGTGCCAAGCTCAGTAAGAGGTCCTGTCTCAAAATATCAGGTGAACAGCAATTGAGGAAGACATTGAACATTGATCTGGCCTCCATGTATGTACATGCATGCACAACTACATATACAAGCATTACACACATAAAGAAAATTCTAGAAGTGAAACTCTAATGGCATTTGTGAAGACACTGTTTCCTAGTGCAGAATGCGCAAGTGTTCTGAAGTAATGTTTGTATCTACTTTGATAGAAGTGAAAACATGGATGATAAATTCTACTAGAGAGTTGCACCTCTGGTAAAGACGAGAAGCTTCCCATTTCATGGGAAGTTATATCTGAATTAAGCGTGGATTAATGTGGCTTTCAAAACATTCAACAGAAAGGCGGTGAGTCTTATTCCTCCGTGAGAAAGCTGTCTGGGAAAAGATCTCCTTTAGTTCCTATTTTCAAACAGTTCTGGAATTGTAAACAGGTTGTCTCTCCGTCTGAGTAAAAGACCTCTTGGGAGCGTGGCATGGAAGGAAGGTCGCCTCTCCGCCAATGGAAAGATTGGGTAACCTTGGTGCATGCCAGAGAGAGGGCCCAGACTGCACGCTATGGCTCTCACTTCTCAGGGTCCTTCCAGGGTCCACTCTGCCGGGCACTCAGCAAGGTCTTAGTATATTCTGGCTGATTAGTAGATTGTGTGAGGCAAGGGTTAGTGGCTCTGCGATGGATCACTGTACTGTATGCGGCGGGGCAAACTAGCAAAAAATTGATAGGCGATGTCGCTGTTCTTAATGGCTATTTTAGATTTTAAACTCCGGGTTATTAGCAGCACAGCAACAATACTGAGGGAATTAACTAGACCTATAAAGAGTGTTACCTCTTTGTGGAGGCTCTTCCGCATACTGAAATAGCAGTAGAAATCATCCAGGGTTTCTCTGCCAGGTCACAAAAAAGACTCAGGGAATGATCTTAAAGTTTAACGTTTTAGTTTCCCCTTTACTTTTCCTGCATCTTGAAAAACTTCGTAGCGGATGGGGATGGGGCTGGAATGAAGACCACTTGGGAGTTGTAATGAACCTAGCTTATTACTACGAGCTACTGAGATGGAAGGAGAGAGCTGATGAATAACACTGGGCACCTCAGCCTCATCGCTACCCCCTGAGACGCCGTGAGTCACCTAGCACAGAGTACCTCGCCAGCCTCACCACAGGCTGGCAAGAGTTGTCAGTATCTAATGGATGATCAGAGTGGCCTTAGCCAACTTGTCTCTGGACGCATAGTCTGAAAAATGGTAGGGCTAGGATTTGAACGAAGCTGCATCTGCCTCTGAAACCCAGGCCTACCTCTAAGGCCACGAGACTGGGTCCTGCTTAGCTTATCCAAAGACTAACATGACAGCTGTCCCCAAAGGAGGCTCCTAAGCATTGGTTTCCTAGTTGGCTGGATTAGGCCAAAATGTCTGTAGAATGGTTCCAGAGGTTTTAGATATGTGTAGGTGGAGAATGCTCATGTGTTTTCTGGCCACCCAGACGCGAATAATCACACACAAACTATATTAATTACAACACCGTTTGGCCAATAGCTTATGCATATTTCTAGCTAACTCTTACATCTTAGATTAACCCATTTCTATTATTCTGTGTATCACCACAAGGCTGTGGCCTACCGGGTAAAGTTCTAGGGATCTATCCCCTTCAGCTACTACATGGCATCTCTCTGGCTCCACCTACTCTCTTTCTGTATCTCTGTTCAGATTCCCCCCCAGCTATATTCTGCCCTGCCATAGACCCAAAGTAGCTTCTTTATTAACCAATAGTAGTAAAACATATTCGCCGCATACAGAGGAGAATCCCACATCAGATATGCACAGCCTCTCTTCAACTTCTACACACCATGAGGAAATGACCCAGTATTACTGAACTGGGATTTCAAAATAATGAGAAAATAGAGGTGTGATGTGTATTCAAAATTTAGCTACCCCTACAGAGGCCAATTACAGATCCTGACTGCTTATAAGGTCATTCACAGGGCAGAGATAGCCACTTGATATAAAAGCCCCCGTGAAAACAAGTGCTCATTTGGTTTTCCATGGTATTGTCTACCTCAGATAAAATTATTTTTATTTTCATTTTCTTTGCACCATGGCAGGCATCGCAGCTCTCAGCATATTTCAACACATCTGAATTTGGTATTTTGTACTTGGCTTGGTTTCCACTAGCTACTTCATTCAGTTCTATGACCTACTCTCCTGGGTCATTGCACATTAGAGTATCCCATGGCCCACATCTGTTTGCTGCTCTTCTTCCCCTATCCCTCTGTATGCATTTTATACACCAATCGCTCTCATTTTTAGTTTAGCTCTTTTTTTTTCTTTTACTCTTATGACTCTTACACTTTGGGGGCCTGCCAACTGGATTGCAAATAAATACACAGAGGCTTATTCTTACGAATGCTCAGCCTTAGTTTGACATATTTCTAGGCAGCTTTTCTTAAATTATTCAGCTTAACTTTTGCCTCTGGGTTTTTATCTTTCTCTATTCTGTATACCTTTCTTTCTTACTCCATTGCTGATTGTATAGCTGGGTGGCTGGCCCCAGTTATTCCCCTCTCCTTTGCTTCCTCTTCTTTTTCTCCTTCTATTTCTTCTCTCTGCCTGCCAGCCCCGCCTATCCTTTCTCCTCCTTAGCTATTGGCCGTTCAGCTCTTTATTAGACCAATCAGGTATTTTAGACAGGCAAAGTAACACAGCTTCACAGAATTAAGCAAATGTAGCCTAAAAGAATGCAGCATATCTTTGCATCATCAAACAAATATTCCACAGCATAAACAAATATACTATATCTTAAAATAATATTCTATAACACATCTCCAGTCTGCTGTCCAGTGGAAATTATCTATAAAACAGAGCTGCCGATAATTATTGAGTTCTACCTTCATCTTTAACCTATTGCTCCCCTCCACCCCAAAATTCAATTCTGTATCCAAGCACATGGCTTGGCCATCTTGTGTTTCAAAGCTAACCATTTCCCCAGCTGGACTTGAGGCGTCTTTGGTGCCTCTTCCATGCCCACCATAAAGTAGCCATGCCTCACCTTGCCACTCAGACTCCAGCACATCTCCTTTGATTCTCAGAGCTTAGAATGATCTAAAATGCAATTGTCCATTTGCTTGTTTAGTATCTGGTTTCCTTTGTCAATTGACATCTTCGTATGAACAGATGTCAATTCTGTCCTTTCTCTCCTATTCAGGACTGTATCTCCAGCTAAAAATCTATCTCCATCTTAAGTAGTAGATGTTATTTAAGTGGTTTTCTTTCTGCCAGCCCAGGGAAAAATAGATTGCAGACTCAGAAAACGACCTAGCAGTATAATAGTCCAGTTTTAATTTTTGCATTAAAAATAAAATAATAGTTGCAGCCAGAATTACAGTTTTGACTTACAAGTCCCCTTTATAGACAGGTCCTGTGGAACCATAACCGCAGGATCTCCAGGACTCAGAACAACTGCAGGAAAGCCAAGAAGAGTTTCAGTGAGGGTCCAGTACTGATGGTGCCAGAAGTCACAGGCCTTGAACCTGACCAACACCATATCACACACTGAACATTTGCAGGTAAAGCTGTGTGGACAAGCGTGCAGACTGCATGACACACAGCAGCTCCCGTGCCACTAAGGTGAATAAAGAGGCCTTGGAGTGAAAGGAAAGATGGAGGAGCAATGTGGGGGTTTTGTTCATTTGTATTGGTTTTGCTCTTTTGTTGTTGATTTTGTTTCGTTTTGTGTTTTTGACTTAGTTGTTCTTAATTAATATTTTTATTTATTACTTGTTTTATTTTCTTTTGTGTATGGGAGCGAATGCTGCAAGGGTGTAAGGCGTTAGGGAAGGACTGGAAAATGAGCGGGACCGGGGTACGCCATATGAAGTTCCCAGAGAAGCAATTTAAATAATCGTGTTTAAAAAAAAGAAGATGCCCCCTTGGCAACACATCTGTAAGCCTGCCTTCTTTGTTTGTTTGTTTGTTTTTTTTGGTTTTTCGAGACAGGGTTTTCCTGTGTCACAGTCCTAGCTGTTCCGGAACTAACTCTTGCAGACCAGGCTGGCCTCGAACTCACAGGGATTCACCTGCCTCTGCCTCACGAGTGCTGGGATTACAGGTGTACGCCACCACTGCCTCGGCAACCCTGACTTCTTGAGAAGCCAAAGCAGTTAGATCCCTGGAGCCCGTGAGCTGGAGACCAGCCACAGCAACATCTTGAGATTCCATCTGAAATATAAAAGCACAAATAAAGAGTTGTGAATTAGAATGTCTCAATAAAAATTTACGGAATGAAAGTTAGTTCATTATTGAGTGTAAAATTGGTTGAGCATGACTGCAGGAAGTGAATGCACCTTCAGCTGCACTCATAATTACAATAGCAGAAGACGCTTCTTTCAAGCAGCATTTAATTAAATGGCAAATTCTGGCTTGTACTTAAGATATGCATTGCATCGTGTCGTGACTCACTGGGTCATTTATTCTGTCGGTTGAGCGTCGTGAAACATTCTTCACTTGACTTCATCGGAAGAGAACAGCACAAGGGAGATCTGCTCTCCTGAGAGCACCCAGCTGCCCCGACTGAGGGCCCCTGTTTGATTTTCATCACTTCGAATGTCTAACATAACTTCTAAAGTGCTGAGATGGCCAAATATGGGCTGCCCTGATGAGTGACCTCTGTCTCCCCTTCCAAACAATTCCTCCCAGTTAGTTAAACTGGACCCTGGCGGTCCTGGCTTCCAGCCAATGAGCCAGCAGAAAAGGGCGCTTGTTGCTTTTGAAGGGCGCTTTCCTCAGAGGTTTCTGGTGCAATGGTAACATCAGTTTGGCTCCTCTGCCTCCCTTTTCAATAGTAACATGTTCTCCACAGTCGCCGCCACTCACAAAACACTGTCAGAAAGCAAGGATGCAGAATGCCAAACACCGCAGAAGCTTGAGATTTACTTTTGCCTCCTAAGGAGAACTTCTAAATAGAGAGACGTTTTATAAACAGCCCCACGTCCTTTTAGAGAGGAAATTGGAGGGACGGCCTGGATGAAAGAAAGCAAAGCATGGAGTGTATGAATGCCTTTTATTCTGCAGAATTGTGGGTAGACCTGAAGGAGCAGGGCAGACAGCGGTCCTTTTATTATCTGCAAACTGAGCCCAAGGCATGTGGGAAGGTCCAGAATCTGCTCTTAGAGCAAATATTCCTTGGCTCTGGTTTAAACAACAAGAATAATATAAAATTAAAAACAGACGTAATGTGCTGTAAGAAGGGCAGTCCTTAGCCGTGTCTAAGCCAGGTCCTGTAGGTCAGTTCAGTTGCACATGTTAAGAGATTTATTTCCGAACTCGATGTAAACAAAGATTGTAAAATGTGTTCAAATTAGATTCTATAGAGATTTAGAAGCCAGATAATACACACATCATAATTAATAGAATACAAAAATATTCTATGAGGTGTCATAGCAATTAAATTCTCAGCTTGTCCTTAGGCAGAGTATTGGTGGACATGACATGAAAACAGGAGGGGAAACAAGGGGAAGGAAGGGTCCAGCAAGAGTGGAAGAGGCACAGGGGAAGTCTGTGGGAGAAGGAGACAAAGAACAAATGATATATATTGGATGATAATGCACTAATAAAACCATTACTTTGAATGCTGATTTAAAGTCATAGAAAAATGTTTTTATTATAGGTTAGTCTATTTGTTTTCTTTGGGAACAGATTCTTTTGTTGCCCAGGTTAGCTTTGAACTCTTTATCTTCAAGTTCAAGGAAGACCTCGAACTCCTTATCTTCCTGCTTCTACCTCCCAAGTGCTGGGATTATAAGTGGGTAACATCACCCCGTGTCATTATTATTTTTCCCTATTGAAGGTGAAATGCAGAATGATTTCTACCTCAGGAGGTAGTTAGGCTGTGTTGTTTGATCTTGAACTCAGGAAAGCCAAAAGCTAGTTTGGACTAAAACATGGAAGGCCCTAGGAATTTGGAAAGGGATTTGGATGTCTTCTATTCAAGAGGTGAATGAGGACACAAGCCCAGGAAGACTTCGTTTATCAATTCCCAACACCCCTGCCACCCCAGTCTCTATCTCTGTGTCTCTCTTATTTAAATAGACGGAAACTCTATAACTATTGAAACTATGGAAGTCAGAAAGCACTGTGGAAAATAAAATGGCCTGAACATCTTACCATAGTTGGAAATCATCAATTACAAGATAAAAGGTAATAAGGAAAACAGTGTTCAGTCTGGGGATATCTACTTTAGACAAATTTTCACGAATATGCTTGTTTGTTCCACACACCAAGACATTCCTGTATTTGTCAGAAGTTTCCAAACACAAATACTGAAACAAACACTGATTTGGGTCAACGAGTGTGATTCAAGTTGACTTTCCTTTGTACCTCAAACCCTCTGTTTCTCAGCCTGTTCTTGCCTGTTCCTCAGTCACGTTTCATTCTGCGGTGGTCAGATGGCCATCTGCATTCTAGCTTCTCTGTGTCCTCAGGGAGATGCTGGAGGCAATGACAGCTAATGTAGACCTAAGAGATGTGGTCACAGGCACTGCGATTTGTAAATTATTAAGGTAAGATTTCAAGTTATGTAACTGACCTTCTAAAAATATTACGACTCCCAAATCATCCTGAGGACTTAGGTCTCCCATCACTAATAACAAACTAAAAAAATAAAATAAAATTTATTTTTTTACTAACTTATACTTAACATTTTTTGACAGTAAAAAAATAATTTCCTTCATAAGAAAATAAGGTATTTGAAAAACAAATGAGCTGTCATATTAGTTAGACCAGAGAAAGTTGGAAGCTATCTTAGCAGCCAATAAAGTCTTATGGAAATGCATTAGTTTATAAACTAATTAAAATAGAAAAGTAGTAGTTTGAACATAAATAACCTGTATGAATAGAAAATGCCACCTAGAGAAGACACGGGTTATAAAATTAAAATCTCACTATCAGGCACTGCTACCTCCTTACAAGTTAGTAGTCAGTAAGGCACTAGAGACCCCAAATAGCAAAGTCTATTACCATTGTTCTTTGTTACCCTCCATAATGCGATGGCAAGACCCAATTGCTGAAGGCAACACACTTTGGATGTAGCTCATAGAGAAACCAAGCTGAAATTAATCTGGGAATTTATCAATGGACTTATCCAGTGGTAGACTATGAATGTTGCAATACCAATCTGCCAGGCAAAATGTGCCCAGGGTTCTAAGAGTGGCATGACTGTGCGAGAGGTCACCAACTGTTTTCTGGTTGGACTTGAGGCTGGTTTGACAGGAAGGGATTCATGCCTGATACTGAAAACCTGGTCAAAAGCCTATGGTTAGGGAGGTCATAGACCCTGGGGGAGAATCTGCTACTGTTGTTTTGCTAAACAGATGTGTTGTTCAAAACTGCTCTCTGAGCTGCGTGGTGATGGCGCATGCCTTTAATCACAGCACTTGGGAGGCAGAGACAGGTGGATCTCTGTGAGTTCGAGGCCAGCTTGGACTACCAGAACTAGTTCCAGAACAAGCTCCAAAGCTAAACAGAGAAACCCTGTCTCAGAAAAGCCAAGAAACAAAACAAAACCAAAACAAAACCAAAACCCCTACCTTCTGGTAGACCCATAGATTAGGGCTGCTCTCACCCTTGGTCAAAGAAGCTTCTCTTTTGCATGGGCAGCCGTTGATGTAGAGACTTTAACTTTGTCAAAGCACTGAGAATCAGTGTTGAGTGTTCAGCCTAGATGAGGCATCTGTATTAAGCCATTCAGGGCTCAGGAAATATATTGGAAGGAGAGGAAAGAAAACTGTAGTCAGAAGAGGTGGAGGGGAGGAAAAAGAAGAAGAGGAAAAAGAATAGAGAGTACACTAAGATCTTTAAGCCACGCAGTGTGACTGGGTGACAGGCGCTGAAGGGAGAGAAGGCCACAAAGGCAAACAGGGGCCAGATTAATAAGGCCTTGGGGTTTAGTCCATAAAGAGGCGCTGTTGTAAGCTTTAGAGGCCAAAATATTACAACTGTGGCAGAATATGTATGTAGTCAGGTTTTATTCATTGGATGCCTTCATAGCCATGTATTTCTCGATCCATTTTTAAACGCAAGGGTCACCTGTGGAATGTGTGCTGACTTTGATCAACACAGGTTCTATCTAACGATAAATAAAATGTGAACTCTTCGCCTGAGAGGCTAATAACTGTGTGGTCAGATGCTTAACCTACAGAAATGACAGGTTGCGCTACACACCACAAAGGAACCTCTACAGCGTGCTACTGAATGCCAAAAGCAAATTCATTGACTTGGAGGGAATGGACCAGGTAGTCTAAAGGACAGATACCAGTCAGCGAAACAAAAACTCGCAGAAGAATTTCCACCAGTTAACCAGGCACCATGGGAACCCCGAGCTTCCCCCAAGTTAGCAGCTTCAGGAAGCAACTGCCCCAACCTCAGGTCCGGGTAAGCAAAGGGCAGTGATTGAGGTCTTCGGAATTTAGCAACTTGATTGAATACTGCAAAGAGACACAGCTCAGACCTCAGAGATGGCTTGCAAAGTTTCACAGTATGGTTGGAAATACAAGTTGTCTAAAGAGAGGAGGCAGGCAGGCAGAGAGGACATTTCGGGCAGACGGGAACTGTAAGTGCACAGACACGATGCTCTCCAGCCAAGTGCCTGGTGCTCTTGGGAATTCTAAGTAGGGGAATCAATAGCAGCTAGAACTCCAAATGCACTGGGAAACCGTGGAGAAGCGGAGTCAGAGCGTTGGAAAGCGCCGGCACTTGGAAGGGCACATATTTCCGTGCTATGCTACAGGGAGCAACCTAATGTTTTAGAATTTCTGTCCTTCCTTTTTAGGAATTCAGAAGTTTTTCACTCTGGCAGCAGCGTTAGGCATAGACCGAATGTAAAGCATTTGTCTTACAGGAACTGTCTGCTGCGGGCAGAACAAAGGGGTCATTGCTTGGATTTTTCAATTTCAAAATAGTTTGTTTTAAACTATATTTGGGAAACAAAACAGCCTGAAGGCAGCCTTTCTGATTTTTCAAGTTTGTTGTTGTTGTTGTTGTTGTCTTGTTCTTTTTTGTTTGTTTGTTTGTAAAGCTCTAAAAGCTGAGAGTGGTGCTATGGTCTCTTCTAAGAAGGCATAGAGTTGGGATGCGGCGTAGGATATTAGCAAGTTCCGGTCTCCCAGGATGGAGAGAAAGCCTCAGCCAGTTGAGAGGAGCCTCCAGCCGGAATGCCACGTTCCTTCCAGACTGACTTCTCCATTTCTGTCGAAATCAACCTGGAGGGGGATTGGGGTGGGGTGGGGTGGGAGGGTTGTGTGTGTGTGAGAGAGGACTTTCTGAGACATTTGCCATGAAGTCCCAGAACACAGAGTTCTATTCCCAACTGCAGCATGTCCAAACTGTCTGTCCACAAAAGGCTCTGTGTGTCCTGATGGTCACAATGGTCCCTCTAGATGGGTCTGAGTTAGTGTATTCCTGAATGACACATCAGACAGTTTTCTTCTGTGGGATAGTGATAAATCATGCTGGTGTACTATCTGCATGGACCCTGGTTTTTTTCTTTTTAAGCTGTATTGTTCTGCACAGCTACATTCCATTGGCCTATCTAGTGCATTATAAGAATGTCTTATAGATATATTTTCAAGCTCTGGTGATTTATTTGTTCCTCTTGAAGGCTTCATTTCAACCACACTCAGACTCAAAAGTAGACGCCGTCGCTCAGTGAGGACAGCCTAGGTCTCTTGGCAATCTGTTTTTGGGGTTTCACTTCAGCTTCTTCTTGACCAAAACTTCGGCATATTCTGCAGCCTCCTCCTTGTTTTTCCTGCTGCGTATCTCTTCAGATCAGTACCCTGGCATTTGTGTTGCAGGACTCATGGATATAAGATGCTGGATCTTGAGGGCTTTGTTCCTAGCTTTATCACCTACTTTGTTTAAGGATTTTCTGAGGACATATTAGTGGACATCATCTTCTTTAGAGAGACTCAAAAGCTTTTCAGATCTTACTAGTTTTCCGGGGCCCCAAATGACGAGGTACTTCCTGTCTCCAGTTCTCCTCGGTCTATCACAGTGTTTCTCAACCCATGAGTTATGACCCTTCAGGAGGTGAACAATTGTTTCACAGGGATCGCTTATCAGTTATTCTGCATAACAGATATTTACATTATGATTCATAACAGTAGAAAAATTATGGTTATGAAGTAGCAATGAAAATAATTTTAGGGCTGGGGGTTACCACAACATGAGGAACTGTATTCAAGGGTTGCAGCACTAGGAAGGTTGAGAACCACTGGTCTATAACAAGAATGCCCTGTATCCAACAGTAGGCACACTCTGCCATGGATCAAGATATCTTACTTCATGGGAAAACCTTGTTTGTCCTTCCCACCACAAAATCAGACCACAAAGCCTTTCCTCTTCAGCCAGAGCATCTACAGATACTTCTGTGGCCGCTGCTTCTCATAGGAAGTACGAAGCTTGCATTTACCCCACTTCAGCGAGTTTCTGACAGCCGGTGGTTCTGAAGGGGGATACTCAGATTCATCTCGACACCGCCTACCGCCTAGGAGGCAACATGAGAAAGAACGGCTTAGAATTTTTAAATTTTAAATTTCCTGAGTATTGGATACCCATTGCGATGAAGGTGAGGCTATAAATGGACAATTTTATTAGAGCCTATAAAGAAGATAAATTTGCTGAAGCATAGCCAACGAGATTATTCAGCTGTATTAGATAATGCTAAATTATTTTCCAAATTGATATGCCAATTAGGAGTCTCAGAACTATTTTAAAGAGTTTCTGTCTCTGGCTCGGAGGAGGACCTAAGGACATTGGATTCCTGTTATCAAACCAGATGACCTGAGCCCACACCTTGTCACCCACATATGGGAAGACAAAACCTGACACAAGTTGTCCTCTAATCCCCACATGTGCATTGTGGCACGTGTGTGCTCACTCAGACACACACACAAAATACATAAATAAGATGCAGTGATAAAGGAAGGGTTTGTGCATCCGAACACTTGCTGTTGTTTGGTCAGTGTAATGCATGCCAAACAGCACCCCCAAAATCATTTTCATTTCCTCTTCTGTCACTGAAAATGTTGAATGTATCTTCACGTATGTTTGCCATTTGAACTCTGTGAAATTCTTTTGCACAACCTTTGCCTTCTCTATCAACTCACTTGGTTTTGATGTTGTAGATCATTCGCTCCTCCAGATCCTAATCCCTTATTGGCTTCAGTTGTAGCAATTATCTCTTCCTATCAAAGTTTGTTTTTTGGACTTTTAGTTTCTGGCGAGTGTCTTGTACGAAACAGGCATTTTAAATCTTGTTGTAGCAAATTTATTGGTCTTTGGTGGTTAGGACATTACGTAAGACATCTTCTTTACCCTGGCATCATAAAAGTTTTGCCTAAAAATATAAAAATTGATCCAGCGTGAGGATGCATACCTTTGACACCACCATTGGGGAGGCAGCAGGAAGGAGATCTCTGTTGAGTTCGAGGCCAGTGTGATCCATATAGCAGGCTCTAGAACATTCAGGTCTACACAGTGAGACACTTTCTCAGAAAAAAAGACAAGTGTAACAGTTGGCTCTTCCCCTTTATGTTCTCAGTCCTTGTAGAAGTTTTTAAGAATGTTGCCAGGTAGGAATCCAACTTGAATCTTTCCATGTCACAACCAATTATGCCATTTATTGAAAGCTGAGCCATGTACTCTGGCCACACACCCACGCTGTATTCCTACTTTAGCTTGTTAGTATTTTGATATGAAAAACTCCATTGTTATTATTGCAGTTTGGCCTTTCTTTCTTCCTTTCTTTCCTTCTTTTTTCTTCCTTTCTTTCTTTTTGTCTTTTGATCTTCCATGTATATCTTAGAACCATCTTGTAAAGAAATAACCCATTTGTGTTTTTACTGGAATTACAATGAATCTATTGAGTTTCAACCCACTCCACGCTGCCTTCAGTTGCTCAAACACCACTGAAATTAATCATGCCCAAATCACCAAAAACTCAATGTTGTCAAAACCGTTGGTTTTCCCTTTGTTCTCTCGCCTTACTGCCCCTGCTGACAGCATGCCACGTAGATGAGAGGGCTCTCCTTTCTTACTCAGTGTGTGTTCTGGGCTTTGGTGACTTCATGCTGGCCTGATTTTCCTCCTAACCTACATAGGGAACCCCTCAGTTTTTACAGGTGGCCACTTCACCTCGAGCTGACCTCCGAGAGTCAGAGCGCCAGTGATCTGCTGTTTACTTCTCTTCCCCAGTTCACTCTCTGGGTTGTGGTTTTCCAGTGCATGGCTTTCAGTGTTACTATGTATTACTGACGCCCTAAATATAGAAATACACAGACTTAAACATCCAGTGGTATCCCTGATATACTTGACTTTCCTAGTTGGACTTCGAGCAGACACAAAAAATTCAATGCACATTTAAAAAAAAGTTACACCCTAAATACGATACTTTCTGTGATAGTTTGAGTGATAAGGGTCCCCACAGACTCATCTATTTGGATGCCTAGTTGGTGGAAGGATTAGCAGGTGCAGTCTTCTAGGAGAAGGTGTGTCACAGGGTGTAGGTAGTGGGCTTCAGGTATCAGAACCCATGGCAGGCCCCGTCTCTGCCTGCTGCTTGTGGAGTAGATGTAAACTCCCCCCTACTGCTCTAGCCCCATGGCTCCCTGGCTGTTGTCACACTTCTGCCATGATGGTCATGGATTTACACTGTGGACCCATAAGCAAGGCCCTGGTAAAGTGCTTTCTTTTATAAGTTTCCTTGGTCATGGCGTCTCTTCACATCAATAACTAAGACACTTTCTCAGACTGATAAATAACACCATCATATATATATACATACATACACACACACACACACACACAACTAACACTAACTAAAAGGCTGCATAAACAATAGTAAAAAAAATAAAAAATAATAAATAATAAAAAGACCAAAAACCAACTAGGACTTAATCCATTCTAGTCTGTATTCTTTCATCCTTATCCATTAACAGGTTGTAGATGCTACCTTCAAAAGTATTTTAAATCCTTTTATCTATGTCTGTTTCACATACCATCATCCTAGTGGTGGCCACTCTTCTCTTTTTGATTTGATAACAGCCACAACCCCCTATGCGGTGTCCCTGCATGCAATCTTGCTTTACTGTAATCCACTCTTCATTAGGTGATGAGGGTAATCTCAGAGTTAGGGCAGAACTTGTGCTGTCTTGGGTTAGAATCTTCCAAAGGCCTCCCACTGTAGATAGAACACAATCCGAAGTCCACACAAGGCCTACTAAGCGGACTCTTGTCTGCTTCTTGGGGCCTTAGCTCGCTAAATCCATCCCCGGCAGCCTTCCCTTTGCTTCCTAAAACAAGCTAAACTCAATCCTGCTTGGAACCATTATATATACTGACCCTGATGCCCTCGGCTCACTGCGTGGTCTTTGTGTCCTTCCTTAATCTGCTATTGAATCAAATGTCGTTAGAGAAGCGAGCTTCCCTAACCTAAAGACAGCCGTTCACCATAAAACTTTTGAAATTGTTCCCACTTACTGATTTAGATATTTTTTCTTGAATAGAATTTAGGCCTTTGAAAGCCAAGACCTTATCTGTCTTGTTCATCATTGTTCCTGCACCTTCAATAGTGCCTGTCACCCGAGGATCTCTTGACAAACATTTACTGAAGGGATAAAGGTTCTCCCAGAAGGATGTGTTGTATGATAAGAGGTTAGATGGCTATGGCCTAATGACATTCTAAAATCTTAAACTGCAATTCAAAACTAGTCCTATAAATAGGCTTGATATGGAAAGCAACGAAGAAAATGAACCTCACGCACTAGGGTGTGAGCATTTGTGGAAGTTCCTCCCATACATTGTTGTTTTGCTACTGATGTAATAAGTCAGATTAAGTAAGTTCGACTCTGAGTTCATATGTTCTCAAAATGAAAAAAAAGCACAGTCAACTCGCGAAAATAGTTTATATTTATGATTTTGAAAGAAGAAATGAAACTTACAAATGAAACTCCACATGGGTGTGTCCTTTTCCCCTTTGACGACAATCCAATTTGTACTCCAAATGCTAAACTTAGTTTTTTTTATTATGTTCTTTTCATTTGGAGGTTGCCGGGGATTGGACCCAGGGTCTTGCGTATGCAGTCTACACCTGAGCTGTGTCTGACCCTCTCCCCAGGTCCTAGATTTAAAAGAATGATTCATCTCTGCCATCATACTGTGTAATTCATAGATTGTGTGTCTGACCCATTTCAGACGATGAAAAGCCAAACATTTTCAGTACCTACTTGATTCTTCTCTTGGTTTTAAATACTGCTTGTCTTTGTTGGCTGCATAAATAAAAACTAATAACAGCTAGTACAATGCCCCACATTACAAATAGAATATATTTGAGTAGTTAATGAATGATAAATGTGTGAGATGCATTAGCCTAGGCAGCCTATCAAGTCCCTCCAAACTCAAGTGCCCAAACACAAATCCCCCTGTGATAGCATTGACAGGCAAGGCCTTCCAGAGGTGACCGGGCAGGCGTGACTCACTCAGGAATGCTATTAGTGTTTTAATATGAAAAGCCCAAGAGAGCGAAATAGCGTGTGTAGAACTCAACCACACTATTGCTCTGACCTCAGACTTTCAGCTTCTAGATTCTGAGAAATCTTTTTTTTGTCTTTTATTTGCTATTTTTCTAGAGCAATTTTATTTAAGAGAATAAAAGCAACTGAGCATGTGCCTCTACGCCTTCTTTTTCATAAATAATGCAGTATACTGTAATCGTTGCTTGACCTCCATTTCTTTCAATAATGTATGCCAACGATGTCTCATTTATAGATGACGTCACTCTTCTAGTTCCATACAATTCCATCACAAGGTCATATTATATTTATTTATAGATGTTAGATTTAATTAATTATAAGTAATACATGTAACCAAATTCCTATTGGTGAGGGAGGATAGTTTCTGCCATTACAAACAAATTGATATCTAAGACAGTGGGCAATCTCATAAAGCACCACTTACACTTCTGCGAATGTATCTGATACATAACTAAAGGTGAGATTAATGGGTCAAAGGGTAAATACATAGGTAATGCCTTACTCTTGAATTCTCAGCCTCCACTCTTGAGCTTACCGGTCAGTCTGAAATGTTGCCTTGATCAGCTATGGTCTGGGACTTAAGGGCTACATGCTTTACTGTTTACATGTAATCAGAGACTAGACAGTCCCACCGTGGCCATTTATACAGTGGAGAGCTGGGAATTCCAGCAACAACTCAGTCCAAGAATCTGGAATCCTCAGGACAAAAGGTACCAATGACACAGGCCTAGTCCACAACTGGAGACATGGAAACTCCCCGAAGACTTATTGGTGCAGCCAATGTTCTATATGTATATGTATATAGCACCAATGCTATAGGTGATAATAGCAGGGAGAAACACGCGCGCGCGCGCACACACACACACACACACACACGCATGCACACACACACACACACACACACACACACATACACAGCTGAGGTCGGTTGCATTCCTAACACTGGGGTTGGCTTGCACCTGCACACACAGGTCAGGAGCCTCGAGCGGCACAAGACGAGGAAGACAGACAGGGTTCCATGCTGTACACCACTCCCTCCCTCCTCCCCCAGCATCCCAGAATGTGAGCCTGGTCCTGGGAGCTTCAGACCATGGTCACCAGGCTCCATTGCTTTAGGCGTGAGGCAGAATATCATGGTGGCAGAAACACAGCAGAGCGTGGGCCAGAAGGAGAGAGAGCAATATTTGTTCCTTATTAGCCACCCAAATATTGTGCTTTGTTGTAGTAACCTGAAGTGACAAGAATGGCTTGCTCCACTTTAATTTATGACAATAACAAGTTTGTATTATGCAGTGCTTATGGTGTGTCAGGTACTGCCCTAGCATGACCCGTTTCATTCAAAGCTCCTCAAAACTCTTGGATAAGGTGCTATTCTTGTCCTCATTTTTCTGGTGAGGAAACTCTTACACATACTAGGTAGTAGAGTCTCAAACCTCACACTGCTAGTTCCTACACCAAAACTGACATTTAGAACCAGACAATTCTTGCTACAGATGCTGGCTTTAACTGGATGTGACAGTAACTGAAAATTAAGCAAATGAAAGTGTTTTCTGTACATGATATCTTTGGAGCCTGTCCTGAAGCTCTCTCTGTAGACTGTGTTGATCTCGAATTCACAAAGAGCCGCCTGTCGCTGCCTCCCAAGTGCTGGGATTAAAAGCGTATGCCACCATCACCTGGCTGTCTTCATATTTTAAATAATACCTTGTTCTGGGATACGGTAAGAGCTAGGACCACAGCCGACCTCTGCAGTGCAGAGGATGCCCTGAAGGCTGCTGTTAATATTCCCTTGCTCAGAGCAACTGAAGACCCCTCGGTGACTTGTTCACTCCATAGCTCCAGAGAGCCCTGCCCACGCAGTCAGGGCAAACGGCATCCCCTGAAGCCATTAGGAGTTCTTCATCTGCAGCAGATGGCCTAAAGGTTTGCTGGCTTCAACCAGGAGATCCTTCTCTTTGTGTAAGAATAGTACGTTTTCAGTTACATGGATCCATCAGAGTTTAAGACTAAGAGAACATATTGAAACGCCCCTCTGTATACTTTTTAACTGTTGTCTTACCTTTTTATTTTCAGCCCCATAAAACAGGCTTAAATGTTTTGATGTCTCTATAAACAATGGGGTTGTTTTTGTTTTCAGTTTCTTTGTGAGATGCGATGGTTTTAAATGACTTCTCTGGGGGCTTTGGGACAAGTATTTGGCAACAAAAGGAAACAACAGAATGGGAAGAAATCTAACCCAAGATTCTGTGAATGGCGAGATTCATTCCTTAATCTGCTGGCCTTTCGGTGGTGTCAATAACATCCTATTAAGCGATTTTGTGTGTTCCAGTACACACGTGTGCTTGTGCAGTAGTGTATCTGTGAGTGTGGTGGCCAGAAGACAAACTCAGGCCATATACCTTATTTTAAGACAGGATCGCCCATTGGCCTGGAGCCCTTCAGCCCTGGGATTATAAACACACACTACCACACCTGGCTTTTTTTTTTCCTTCCACTTGAGAACCAATCTAGGTTCTCATGCTTTCAAAGCAAGCACGTTGGAGATTGAGCCATTTCCGTGGCCCTCTTAATTCTCAGTGAAGTCGAATGGTACTCAACTGAGCTGGTCCTCGCGGACTACTAAATTTACCCTAGAAGACAGGCGCTGTCACTTCCAGAAAGGACGGGTCCAAAAGACCTGTGTGTACATGGGACCTACAGAGCCCTGTGGCCTGCCTTTTCTTCAGGCTAACTGAAGTCTTAGGTCGAGAGGGTTGCTAAGCAAACAGAGCTGGTTGGTGAGAAGAGTGAGACATATCCTAAGCTCTATTTCCCTGTTCCATCTCACTGTACCCTTACCTATGGAGAAAACAAAACCCTATTTTGTGCAGATACTCCAATTTTCCTGTTCCAGTTTTGTGATTTTTTTTCTCTTTTGACAGCATTTGCTGACAGCCAGCCGAGCTCTTTGAACGTGAATTCTGTCTCTTCCATCTTTAGATAAAGGATTTTTTTATGGAATAAAAATACTGATTGGTAACACCGGTCATTGCCTACAAGTCTGGGCTCCGTTACTCCTTATGCAAATGTAGTGATTGGTCAGTTCTCTTCGGTGGGCTGTTCTCAATGTGAACTGAGAGGCTAGGATGTGTGGCCCACTGTGTTCTTCCCAGCCCTTGTGTCCGTCCTGCTGCGAGCCACCATTGTGCTGCCTAGTTATCTTATCCTTAAGCACATTCGGAGAACATAGCAAGCTTTTCAGTTCTTGGTAAATGAGACAATGTTTTCAGTGGCTTAGTCAGGTTTGGGGCCTTGTTTTTCACACGCTGCTGTTAGAAGTTGGTATTCCTGCTCTCTCATGTTCTGTTTCTGTTTCTAAATCAACACTGCGCACTCTGTCAAGCTGACCTGTCATTCTGTTCTGCTTAGTCTAGGTTTGCTTTTTGGTTTTGATTTTTGAGCAAGGAGACATCGCTGCTGAACAGAAAAACTCCCAGGTGGACTGTTCAGAGTTTCAGGGCCCTGTCAAGGGTCATACACTTACGGCATGTGGTTAAGCCAGGAGTTAGTGACTGATTCAAAGGTCCCAGGAGTAATCACAGGGGCTCTGGCTTAGG
This sequence comes from Myodes glareolus, assembly GCF_982192425.1. NCBI lineage: Eukaryota > Metazoa > Chordata > Mammalia > Rodentia > Cricetidae > Myodes > Myodes glareolus. Next base: position 21,690,788 of record NC_142045.1, on the reverse strand, counting down.
AACTTAGCCCTAGACAGATGCTCACATCTGGGGAGTAAACAGTAGACTGAAATGCATCATCTTTCTTGAAGCTTTTGAATAGACTCACACATTTAAAAAAAAAAAAGAAGAAGAAGAAAAGAGAGGCCTACAGGCCAAGAGCAATAGAGCCAGAGGCACACTGTGCAAAAACTTAAATCAAAAGCAATGCTACCACAAATTGAGGGAACGTTGTATTCATTTTTTTTTGTTGTTTCCAAAACGAAAAATACACATAGTTTCTTTGGTAACAATCCTAGCTGCCCTGGAACTAGCTCTTGTAGATCAGGCTGCCTTGAACTCACAGAGATCTGCCTGCCTCTGCCTCCCTAGTGCTGGGATTAAAAGCGTGTGCCACCATCACCTGGCTTGGGGGAAGGTTAGAAGAGGAAGGAAAATAAATGGAATTGGATGGCAGCTGAGTAACAATGATAAGACAATCGGTTTGTTGGAGCAAAGTTAGATAAACAAGTCTGGCCTGGGAGCCAGATGACCAGACAAGCAGAGCTTCTGACATGGAGGCTTTGGAAGCTGTTGGAGCATCCTGTAAATTCTAGTTCTCTATGAAACTGAACCAGCCACAAACTACTTCTTGTAGCTCCATAGCTTCCCACCAATCTTTAAAAGAAGTCCCATCCCCTGCACTAACCTGGTTATGCATCTGCGCCTTGCTGACTGAAAAGGTTGAATTCACACTCAATGCTCTTGGCGTGCCTGAAGGTCGCATGACTGTCAGGACTCCACACAGTACATTTTGCTGAATGAAGAGGTGGGGTTTGGTTGACTCTGGGGGAACGGTTAAGTCTGTGTTAGACCCGTGAAAGAGTAGTTTCTTATCTAGGTGAAGGTAAAGTCAACCTTATCGGAAAACTTGCAAAGCTGATCAAAGCCTAGAATGGTGCGTGCAGTTATTTAGCCAAAGCCACGTCTTCCACGGCTGGTTCTGGCAGTAGATTTGGTTTTTCATAACCTCCTGGGGGCCCGGATAAAGAGTCTGGTGGGCTGATAGAGAAAGGAGTTTGGAGAAATGGATGAGGAGGAAGTCACTAACCAAAGAGGGCTGCCACTAATTACAAGGAGATGCTATCCTTACAAGAAAGCCTGCAGAGGCAAGATGCATGCGACGTCCCCATTTGAAAGCAAGAGGACATGCTGTTTAAATCTAGTCCCGTGTGTCTAATGTAATGGGAACTGACTTTTATCAATAGGCATGAAGAGAAATCATTAGCCTTTGAATTTTGTGATTTTTCTGAAGCCTCGTATTCCATACCCCAGTGCTCTCATGAGGGGAGCTGTTTTGTTTATGCATTTGAGCCTTTTCAACACGCTCTAAATTGAAACGGAGAATCTGTTCTTTTTTTTCTCTCTCTCTCTGATGCTAGTGTAAAATCGAATAAGCAACAACACACTGCAGGAAGCCAGTCTAGCCACGGCGAATCTGCACTTGTGTTGGAGGGAGGATGGGGAGAATGAATGTTTGCCCTGTGGCATCAATTTCCTGCATAATGTTCTTCAAAAGGCATTTGGAAAATGCCCAGCCTCACAGATGTACATAAATACCATACATAACTTGTTTCTGTCCGCGGAAAGAGGCGTCTGCAAAATTATGACAAAGCTGGCTTTTCCAACGCCTCCTGGCAGCTGATGAATCACCTCACCTTTAACTGGATGACTTAGAGGTGGATGATTCCAGGGTTTGACACCAGAAGGGCAAACTGAGAGAGCGGGCGTTTGGCTTCTGTGCCTTTGTTATTCATTTCAGGCTACTTGTATTCAGAAGTTTGCACGCCCCCTCCTTCTGGAAATTGCTGGAAACAGTATATACCCCAGCAGAAACCAATCTATAGCATTTTTAAAGCCACGTATTTGTTTTCAAACCACATAAAAATGTACGTACATATCACAAAGCATTCCTTTAAGAATGGACAGATGTGTCCCTGTTTCTTCAAGTCTTACTATCCCAAATACTGCAAATATCATTGCTGGTCCTCTTGTTTAAAATGTGATGGTTTGACTGAAGAACCAAACCCATTTCTGCTCAACCTGTGGAGCCGGGACAGAGTTTAAGAACTTGACATGCAGAGGAAGATTCAGATGTAAAGGATCTGCTTTCTAGTTTAGCTTTGCTGTTTTCTCCTTCAATGCTTGGGATCTAACCCAGGGCCTTATGCAAAATCTATGCATGCTAGGCAAGAGCTCTAACAACTGAGTCACATCCCCAGCTCCAAGCTCACCTAATAAAAGGCAAGAGAAGAAATAATTAGCTGTGTCCTATTACCTACCATGTATGAGGAGCCTTTCCATGTATCAGTGGTAACTGTTTTAATACTTCTGCATTTGTTCACACCCCCTCGTTTCATAGATAAGGAAATCTGAACACACCGTTCAGTTGCTAATAATCGAATTCAGGCCCAGGTCTGTCCGGTCCTAAAGCCTGTGGTCTTTTCTCAGCCTTAGAAATTATTAATCTAAAGGATCCACAGAAGGTCTCAGAAGATGCTCAGTGGTCCACATCTTCTTCGTCTCTTTTCTGACAGGGTCTCAGGTAGCCCAGGCTGGCTTCAAACTGGCTAGGCAGAAGTTTATCTTGAACTTCTAATCCTCTTGCCTCTGCTTCTGGAGTGCTGGTATTATAGGTTTTGACTATCACACCCTGTTTAATGTGGTGCTGAACCTTAGTGCTTGTTAGGTAAGTTCTCTAACAACTGAGCTCACAGATCCTTGGAAGTCTTAAATTAACATAAATCTGCCATTATGTGTATATGCTGAGGAGAGAGACTAAAACTTCTCAGATCTGTTGACTGTATCCCTAAAGCCCAGCAGACTTGTATTTGTTTTCTCCTGGGTGTCTCTGGTCACACCTTTCCCCTGCCTTCCTGTGGTAATCACCGCTCTACTCTTTTTCAATGTATGCAACTTCTTAAGAGCCCGGATAGAAAGTGACATTACACTGAACCCGCCTTTCTATGCCTGACTGATTTCTCCTGACATAATACTCCCTTCTAGGTTTGCCCACGCTGTTCTGCACAATGGAATTTCCTGGTTGCTTGTTTTTAACAGCTGAGTAGTACCCCATTGTTCACGCAGACCACAGTCAAAAACCATTGGTTCCCTTGGTTTCTGTGTCTCAACTGCTGTGAGCCAAGCTTCAGAAAAGGAGAGCGGACATCCCTTAAGCCTGCTGATTTCAGCTCCCCAGAGTATCCGCCCAGGGCTGGGGTTCCTGGGTTGTGTGGTTGCCCTACTTGTAGCGTTTCCCTTTGAGAGAGCTCTGTGGTGTTTTCCAGACCGCCCTTGCTAATCTGCAATATGACCAGGATGTTCGGGCGTCTCCTTTTGCTACTGCCCCGCCAACAGGTGTTATCTTTCATCTTTTTATAACAGCCAGGCTAACAGGTGTGAGGTGCTCGCTCTCCCTGGCTTTGATTTGCATTTCTCTGAAAATTACTGATATTGAGAAGTTTTCGTATAGGTTTTTTTTTCTCATTTGTATACCTTCCTTTGAGAAATGACTATCAAAGCCCCAAGGCCCACTTGTTAACCATGCTGTTTTCTCCTTACTGAGTAGTTTGAATATAGTTCCTTATCTCATGTATGATTTGCAACTATTTTCTTACAGTGTGTAGGCTCCTCTCACTGGACTATTCCCTTGGTGGAGTAGGTGCCCTTTAGTCTCACATAATCTCCTTGACTACTTATTAAAATACTTATTTATTTACCTACTAATGTATCATTTCATTTTATTATCGATTTGTTTCTCATAGATATAAAAACTCATTCAGGTCCCTAAAAATTAATCTGAAGACCAATAAACAACAACAACAAAGCTAATATGTGGCTTGGTGGGACATGAAACTATGCCTGGAAAAAAAAAATCAAAAAACAAAACAGAAAAAAATAAACTAAAGGTACAAATGAATGGTCAATAAATCTCATACCAGGGAGTTTGAGACAGAAGACATACTCCCAAATGCTTGGCCACAGAGATCCTGCATGAGAGAACAAAACAACAAAAGGAAAACAGTCAAATTAAAGGTGGTGGTGAAACAGGCCTGTAATGCCAGCACTTTGGAGGCAGAGGCAGGCAGATCTCTGAGTTCGAGACCAGTCAGAAAAAAAAAAATTGAACAAAACAGTACAGTGCTACGGACCTTTAATCAGCCCTTGGGAGGTAGAGGCAAGAGAATCAAGAAGAGCTGAACGTCATTCTCTTCTATATATTGAGTTGATGGGTAGCCTGGGCTACAGGTGACCTCACCGAGAAAACATTGAAAAACAATAAAAGAAAAGAAATATTGCACCTGCCCACCTCCAACTGCAGTTCAGACAGAAAAAGAAACCACTGAGTCCCCCCCCCCACCCCTGTAGATTCAGAGCCCCTCAAGGCCGGACTTGCCTGTCACGCCATCTTAACCCATGCCATCTCCATCTTGGTATCCAGATATTGAAGCAAAGTCTGAATCCCTGGAAGGCTTCCCGTCTTGTGGCGAAGTCGGCCTAACCAGGAGAAACCAGGGATGGGGGCTCCATCCCCAGATTTGGATGACTCTATCAGTGCCAGTGCTTAGAGTTCCAGAATGAATGTTCATGGCTCACGGAGGACTCTGCGGGATTGATGGGAAGGAGCCTGGACCTCCAGCGTCGGGAATGAGGGGAGCGGGCCATGTGGAAAGTTAGGACGCCATGCTGCTGACTGAGTAGGGTAAAAGTGCTGAAGTGGGCACCTGGAGACTACTGCCATGGTTTGAGCGTGCACCCGATGAAACACCCCAACGTGCTCCCTTTTGGGGATGAGTCTGGCAGCCTGCACATTGCGTGCTTCTTAATCACGTAGAGGTCCACCTTGAATTGTTTCCCTAGCTCCCAGTGCCGCCCCTTCTTCTGGTCACAGGGACCCCAGAGTTCTTCCATCTTGGGTGAAGCTTCCCTCGGGTCACGACCTGATTCTTGCTTACAGGCTGTTGTGAGAAGCCCTACGTTGGTGCTGGAAATAGAACTCGGGTCCTCTGGAAGAGCAGCAAGTGCTCTTAACTGCTTGGTTATCTGCCAGTCCCCTTTGTCTATTTTCTGCTTTCATTATTTTCTTGCGTTCCTAGCTGAGAAATCATTGCTCCAAACAGTGTTGTACAGCTCTGTTCTTTTGTGTGTGTGTGTGTGTGTGTGTGTGTGTGTGTGTGTGGTGGAATAAGATGAACTGTTGAGACAGGGTCTCTCTATGTATCCTCGGCCAGCACACCCAGAACCTTCTTGCATCAGCTTTCCCAATATTGAGATTAGAGGCTTGTGCCGTAAGCCCAACATCACTGTTTTCAGTTTTAAAGTTTTATTGTTTTGGTCCAGTGTGGTGGCACACGCCTTTAATCCCAGCACTAAGGAGGCAGAGGCAGGCAGATCTCTGTTGAGTTCTAGACCAGCCAGGGCTACACAGTAAGACCCTGTTTTATTTATTTTTTTTTAATTCATAGTGTCAGTTTGCCTAGTCTTGAATACAGTACACACATGACAAACATCTGTTCAAAGACCAATACAAACCCACGATACAGAGACGTTAAACAACCAATACTTTTATGGGTGTGTTTCTGGGTCATTACATGTCCCCCTGTTATCTATGTTGTAGTTTAGCAGATGGATTTGCAGCAGAACTGGCTTTCCTCTGGATTCAGTCATTCTTTGAAAAGAAGACTTAATGTACAAATCTTGATAGAGCATTTGAAACGATTTGATATTCCTATGAAAAGATTAAATAATGGTTTTGATATTACCCAAGGATAGCTTTTCTTCAGCAAACCCACACTCCTTGTACAAAGAAATGCAAACTTTTTAGAGCAGCTCTTTAGAAGAAAGATATAGTGTGAACTGCAGAGCCAAGCCATGGTTGTGACTGTGACCTTCCAGGTAGCCTCGTTGTAAAAAGCTAAAAGATAAAGGCAAAGCCAATTTTAATACATTCTATTTAATTTACTACATCCCAAATATTACCATTTCATCCCAAAAGCAATAGTCAGAGATTATTGAGTTGCTTTTCGGATTGAGTTTTCACATGCTGTTTTGGAAAGACGCTCAGCAGTAATGCTTGTATGCCTCGTGTCCTGCGTTCAATCCCCTATGCCGGGAGAAGAAAACCCTACAGATGTATATTTTACACTCAGTGCAGAAGAGCCCTCTCTTCTTGCTCGGTAGCTACCATGGTTTGTAGCTGTCATACTAGATGGTGTGCATGGGGAGTCAAGACGTTGGAAGACGTGAGCGAGGCTAATAAAGCCCGGAGGGAAAGTGGGAGGAGACGGCAGCGGGTTCTGGCACGCCAGAAATGCTTTGATGATCCAGGAACCGGTGATGTTATAACAGGACTCCAGCTTGCATTGCCAAAATTGCAGCTGTGCAGGTCATTATTAAGATGTGCCCCCTTCCTCTCCACCCCTCCCCTCAAAATCATAGTAAGCCCATTCCAGCAAGTGTTTTCGTATTCCTAGTCTTTTCTCTTTTTTTTTAAAGCAGACCTGGTCATCTAAGGTGCACACTCAGGGAAAGCTGTGATGTCTGGTGACTAAAGTTATGCCCAATAATTATGATCATCGTGTCCTCATAACCACACCTAGAGCAAAGGCTCTGGGGATTTATGGTGCGGAACTGAAGCAGTCTCCGGCCCCTTGGGGAAGACGCGCAAAATAGAGGTCTCTGCGCTGCATTCCTCTGTTTTACAGACGGAGAAGGAGGCAGACAGAGCACCCGAGGGCAGAAAAGGCCCGACCAGATCATGTTATAAAAGAGCTCAGGAAATACTCTTCCGCATCCTGCCCTGAGTCACACATAGTTCCTTTATGTCCCTCTGAGACCCTCTGAGGGCTCTCCCATGGGGCTTGGTCCTACGTCTTGCTCCAACCTGCCCTTCTGAAGTCTTAGATTCAGGAGTGCCTTTAAAAAAAATCCTTTGTTCAGGTGTGGCTGTACATATATGTGATCCCAGCACTCAGGAGTCAGAGACAGGAGAATGAGTAGCTCAAGTCCAGGCTGATACTGCCCGAGATCCTGTGTCAAAAACCGAATCCAAGCACTACCAGCACCTAACGCCTTTGACTGCTGTCAGTGCGACTCTGTGGTCTTGAGACGTGTACTGGTGAAGCCTTTTCCAGAACAGCATCTCTTCTTCCCAAGTTATTACTCAACAACATGAGCCAAATGTGTCTTCTTCCAGAAGATACTTATCATCAGCTCGCAGACGTGCAGCTGGGTCAGTTCCAACGCCACACACAGAATTCCCCAAACTGGAGCATTGTCTGAATCCATAAGTTAGAAGCATTTGTTTGAGAACTAATGCTAGATGTTAAATGTGGTAGGTTAAAACCCAAAGCCTGCTGGTGAATGTTTTAAACTTTATAGGGGAAAAAAAACCCCCAAATACATAAAGCCCTCTACCATGTGATAAAAACAGAGATGTTGTCTCAGAATCTCATAGTACACTAATGAATTGTAAATCATTGATAACATAAGCTCCCATTGTCAAGAGATTAGAATGAAATCCTACGCCGTCAGGTAGTTCTATGCTGTCCCCAACACTAAAGTTACAAACACTGTCACCACAGCCATCACGTGCCTGACTACTACCTCACCACCTCCACTACCAGTATGCTTCTCTGTCGTTAAGTTGAAGATAGGAAAAGAGCCCAGAAGAATAAAGTTTTCCGGGAGCATTGGGAAAACCTCTGCATTTGGGTTTCTGCCTTCCCAGCAAGTCAGAATCCTGGGGTGATATAAATGGGAAAATGCAGCATTTGTAAACCAACCCACAATTCATACAATTTCTTGCTCTTTTAGAATGATGCAGCATTGCTTGCTGAGCTAGAAGAGAAGAGTCTAAGAAAGCAATTAACTTAGGGGGGTGAAAAATTGGAGTCAAAGACGGCGATAGCTGAAAACCCACAGAGGGTGACTCGGTGAAGATGCTCAGGACTTAATTCATATCAGAGAGCGTCATAGTGCGGAGGAGTGATGGACACGGTGATGACTCATGTTCCCTGCACAGGGTACAACCTCAAAATAGGGAGGCCGTTCCTACAGGCAAATGGGAGCTGCCGTCACCAGCTGGGGACGATCTCTCATTTGGGGCTGTCTGAGTCTAATACTGCTTTTTGTGGCCGTTGTGCGCTGCTCCCAGCCAGTTTACAAGTAGAAGCAGACGGGGGGGGGGAGGGGTGATGTTCATCAGTGTATGTGATCTGGAGCAAGTTTTCTAATTCTCCGAGCCTATGTCTGCAAAGCAGAGATGGCGAAGGTTAAGTTAGACGCATATAGTTCATTAGGTGAACCACACAGTTGATGAGACTCCCATTTTCTGATAGACTGCGTGTGTCTTTTTAGCCACCCTCTCTTCTTCCCTAGCAAACACTTACAGTTTGCTTCTCCAGGTCATGAATGAAGATAGCATGGCTCCATCTAGGATAACATCACACAGCCTGGATAAAAATTTTCTAGTGTACAACCAGACTTCTTTACTGTATAAACTGTGTTTTGCAATAGCTTGACACGATTTAACACGAAAGCGGTCCAATCCAAACTACACACACAGAGGAAAACTCATAGATCTGGAGGAACTGGACCATTTCAGGGCAATGTAGCTGTATAATTTTTAAGTACATACAGTAACCAGAAAAATGAGCCCCAAGAGCTGACAGTTCGGGCCCGTATTTAGTCAACAGATAAAAATGATTAGCATATCTAAGAAGTTCTGGTCTTGCCTACACACTGAATAGATGTTTTATAAGTAAAAAGAAACCTACAGTATTGAAAATCAAACTATTTTCTCTCTGCTAAGTAAATGCTCCCTTTCAAACTATTAGTTACTCATCTGCTTACTAACGCATCCCCTTCAGAGACTGCACATAAATACACTTCGGCTCTGTCTCTGTACAAATGACTTTTTTGTTAAACGAGAGATTAAAACTGTCCAAATTAAAAAGGTTTTGTTGCAAAGGTTAAAGTTTATAAATAGCTTAATTTATTTATCTTTTAATTCTTCGGCAGATGATGTTTTTAAAGGACTGTAAATTTCTAAATATTTTCCAAATTTCAGTTATCCAACTTGACACAAAAGGTCTATTTTGGTATTTTCTAAGAACAGCATAGTGTCAGCCACGTCCTTTGCTACTATGCAGAGTTCTTGAGAAATGCAGGCCCTTTTTAAAATATTTACACCATTTAGGAGGACTCTTTAGAATACAAAGTGGCAGGCAGCAAATAAAGTGTCCAGGCTCGCAACTTTGACAAGCCTGGCGTTCTGTCTGCTCTCACACAGAGCTCCGCGGCCCCTATAACTTGGGTGGACCAGACATGGCTCAGCTTGAGTGTGGAATCTTTTCGCTCTTGCTGTTAATCCATGGAAAATATTTTAGTGTGATGTGTTCTCTTTTAAAGTTAATGAATTATTGCAAAAAAGAACAATGGGATTTATTCAATATGGTGGCTCAGAACCATGCCAAATATCTTGTGGTTTTCTGGGAACACAACAAGGTAGTTTTGGCATCGTAATAAATGAGGGGCTTAGCATTTCCCAGATGCTGAGCACATGATCTCTACTTGGGAGGACAATGGCAGGATTTTCTGTCCCTGATGTGTTGTTTGCTTGAGATCCTCCTGCATAACTGCAGTGGACCACTGGTGGGGTCATTAAAAAAGAAAACAACAACTGTATTTTATTTCTCTTCCCCGTATGAAGCTCCGTTTAGCTGATATCTGTCCAGAACCAGACTTTCCACAGCATGCAAATTCCATGTCAGGACTTGAGCTCCGTTTGCCTTTCTTTATGGAAGCTAACTAAGCAGTGGACATAAAATTTTTATTGGATGGTATTTGGTTTTTACTGCAAGTTTATGGATCCAACTAGATTTAACATTCAATAAACAAATTTTAATCACCTGCTTCACATAGTAGAGAAAGAACACTAGATTATGTTTTTTTCGAGAACTTTCAGGCTGAGTGAAAAGAAAAACCTAATTTATTTATCTAGAATCATAGATAAGTAGAGTTGGAAAGAAGTCCAGCAGTTCTAGGCTTGGGGCTCAGGAGTTTGCCCTGACAGAGTTCACGTTAACTGTACAGACCGTTGAGCTAACATGTCACGAGAGTACCCATATCCCATGCTAAAGGACAGCTGCTTCATTTCTCAGGAATTTCTGCCACACACAAAATGCAGGCCTTTCTTTGCGTAATGATTTATACCGCCCCCCGGCAAGACAAAGTCTAATTTTTCCAAATTTTGGAAATTCCAAACTTTTCAGTTTTTAAAATATTGCTAGCTAATTTGAGTCTTACTACCAACAAATGAAGTACGTTGGTGGGCATTGTCATTTTGCACTGTACAGATGTGGAGTGCCCCAAATTTGGATCCATTACCCAGGACTTCAAGCCAAGGCTTTGGTCCGTAACTTTCCCCTTTTCTCAGCGAGACAGAAATTACACGATTCAGAAGTAAAAACACTGTAGTCGTAAAGCGACGCTGGTAGAAGCTCAAGGTGCCAGAACAACGACAGGATTCTAGGGAGGCCTCATCAGACAGTCCGGGGAGGAGGAGACTTCAAGGAGTCTTTTGTGGATAGTCTTGGGGTGGCTCTTGAAGAGAGAGATTGGAACAAATCCACAAACTGGAGCGTCAGAGGCAATTGGTAGCAGGGAAATCAAAGAAAGAAAGAGAGAGAGAGAGAGAGAGAGAGAGAGAGAGAGAGAAAGAAAGAAAGGAAGGAAGGAAGAAATATTTATTCAGGGCTGGGAATGTGCAAATACATACGCAAAACAGCACAGATCAGAGTCTCTCCTTCCTAATACTGCGACTCTAACACAGTTCCTTATGTTATGGTGACCCCCAACCACAGAATTATTTTGTAGCTACTTCATAACTATCATTTTGGTACTGTTATGAATCGCAAAGTAAATATCTGACATAAGACCCGGGTGGGGAGTCGAGGGTCGTGACCCACAGGTTGAGAACCACTGGCGGGAAGTTAAAAATAATGTCATCGTGGAGCTTGTGAGGTGGCTCAGCAGGTAAAAGCTGGTGAGGACTGGGCTTTATAGCCCACACCACCACACTCAGTACAGTTGGTGGCTCCTATCCCAGAGCAAGCAGGCTAGCTAGACTAACTTAATTGGTAGCTCCTGGTTCAAGTGAGAGACCCTGCCTCAATATATAACGGGGAGCCCTGGAGGGAGATATCTGATCATCACGGACATTTGCATAATACTTACACACACGTGTGTGCCTCCCACCCCCATACACAGGCAAAGCAAATGAGAAAGGAAAAGTAACTTTTTTTGGTTGGGTATGATTGCAGGAACCTTTAATTCCAGTACTTAGGAGGCAGAGACAAGCCACTGTATGTAAGTTCAAGATCAGTCTGGTCTTCACAGTGAGCTCTAGGCCAGCCAGAGCTATGAAGTGTGCCAGGCACTGTTCTAGGCTACAGATATACAGAAGCAAATAAGAAAACCAAGTTCCAGGTTTGTGTGGGTTGTTTATACAGGACACACACACACACACACACACACACACACACACACAGAGAGAGAGAGAGAGAGAGAGAGAGAGAGAGAGAGAGAGGACAAACAGTTGGAAAATGACATACAAGACCATGATTTGAATAAAACCAAGAAGGGTATCCAAGGTAGCTGCGGTAACACATTAGGAGAATGGCGAGGACACATCTCTGAGCAGATGGCATGCACACTGAATCCCTGCTGATAAGAAGGCCCTGGCCCTGTAATGAACTGAGCAATAGCTTTCAAAGCAGCAGGAAAAAAAGACTAGTCCAAGCCCCTTGGGCGAGAAGGAACAGCAGAACCAACATGGCCACAGCCCGGCGAGCTGCAGGACCGCAGAAGGCCCGCAGTTACAAAGACAGACAGATGCCTCTCAGGTCTCGCGTTAAGAATGAGGCTGACGACGAGCGCGGATCTTCCACGCAGGAAGCAGAGCCATTTGATATTTGACAAGAAGAGGAGATGGATGGCGAATGTTCCTGAATTGAAGCTGATGAAGCACAGTTGATTTCTGATGACGGGGTAGCCTTCACGGGCAGAGGCGTGATGAAATGATAGATGATTGTCCCTTCAGACCGAGTGCAGAACAGGGCTGGGCTGAGGAGCCCTGAGTGAGGCTGCTGCACGCTGGTGATTCAGGAAACTCCAACTGTTTTAAATTTCCTTCCTTTCGTGTGTGTGTGTGTGTGTGTGTGTGTGTGTGTGTGTGTGTGTGGTTGGGTGGAATCACTATTGCTTTTGTATAATGTTCATTATCGACACTCGTCATGAAGGCAGGGTATAAGTATGAATATAATTGTCTCACTTGCCTCTCCGTGGCATTGCCATAACTATCTTAATTAACAGTAGATAAGAGCTGTTCAAATAGAAGAAAACACAAGCCAGAAGGCTCCACCCCAGTAAGGTGAGAAAGAAATGTTTCTGTTTTGTCTTATTTCGTGGGGTTGAAGTTGAGACCCCGGACCTCACACAGGCTAGGCAAGTGGTCCACCATTGGAGCTGGAGCCCTATCCACAAGCAATTTCGTTATTGTTTTTAATAGATTACATTTAAGACCCGAGTTTCCGTAGAGAAGGAGAAAGCAAAAGCATAAAATACAGGTTAAAAAAAAAAGATGATGAGACTGGAGAGATGGCTCAACAGTTGAGAGCACTGGCTACTCTTCCAGAGGACCCAGGTTCAATTCCCAGCACCCACACGGCAGCTCACAACTGTCTGTAACTCCAGTTCCCTGGGATCTGACACCTTTATGCCAATGCACATAAACTAAAGTTAAAATAAATTATTTTTTTAAAAAAAGGATGAAATCAAAAGATGAGAGTCCTTGAATTGTGGCTTCTAATGGTGCGACCTGTGTGTACGAATCTTTCTGATTTAACAGAATGCATGTAAAGTTGCAGTTGCCATGGTGTGCTTACTCTAAGTCTACAGACTAAAAACTTCAGTGCTAGGTCTTCTCTATGACTTATGCAAATGATAGGTGCACATCAGGCTCAGTGGCCAATCAGGTCAGTTCCCCTAGAGACAGTCAGTGGTTGGTCGCTGTGCACCTGTCACTCAGCGCACACTCAGAGAGCTGAATGTACAGCTGTATTGCCGTCTTGTCTCTTAGTGGACAGCCCCTATTGATTTAAAAGCAGAGCAATCAAAACAACGAGCTGACCAGCAGTGGAATGAAGAAGCCATGAAAACGGTGGTGGAGAGGGATCTGTGAGGGCAGCTACGGAAGAGAGCTGACTGGGGTCATTGTGATGCCACTGGAGGTGGGAGGCCGTGGGTGTGTCACCCATGGAGCTCACCCACACAGGGAGGCAAGGATGGAGACGTCTCGGAGAAGGTGACTCAGAGAAACCCTTGGAGATCATTAGTGGCACTCTAAGGACAAAGGTAAAATGTTACAAGTTTATTTAAACTTAGAAAGGCTATGGCGAGCTGCCAGAGCCTAGAGAAGATGCCTAGCCAGCTGTTGGGCGAGAAAAGGGACAAGCGCTCTCGAAACTGCTCAGTGAGTTTTGTGTGAAGGAGCATGGAAGTTCTCAGTGTCACTGGCATTTGACTTTGGAATGTATTAATGAAGTAATAGTTTTCAGCATTTTTTCATTTTCCTAAACTAAACATTTTCTAGGTTTTAAGCGCTCTCTCCTCCCACCTCTCCCCCCCTTCTCTCTCTTTCACACACACACATACACACACACACACACACACACACACACGTTAAGGGCAATGGGTAATCATCATCTACCAATGATTAAGATTGCTTCCACAGCTCCACAGATAACTTAATTGCAGGAGTAAGACATCCCATGACTACTTCTAGAACACCACTATTGTAGAATATTATTTTAAGGTGTGCTACATTTGTTTATGCTCTGGAACATTTGTTTAGCTATGTAAAGATATATTGCTTTTGTTTATGCTGATTTGTTTAGCTCTGTGAATCTGTGATTCTTTGCATGTCTAAAACACCTGATGGTCTAATAAGGAGCTGAACAGCCAATAGCAAGGCAGGAGAAAAGATAGACAGGGTTGGCAGGCAGAGAGAATATATAGAGGGAGAAATCTGGAAGGAGGAGGGAGGAGCAGGAAGAGAACAGGGGGAGAAGGACATCAAGGGGCAGCCACCCAGTCAGCCAGTCATGGAGTCAGAGTACAAGTAAGATACACAGAAGTAAGTAAAAGAAAAAGTCCAGAGGCTAAAGGTAATCAGGATCATTTAAGTTAAGAAAATCTGGCAAGAAACAAGCCAAGCTAAGGCTGGGCATTTATAAATAACAAGGCTCCGTGGGTTTTATTTGGGAGCAGGCGGCAGCTCCCCCCAGTCAGAACAGATTAAGAGCAAAGACTAAAAAACAACTAACAACATTTTGGTGTTCCAGCGTGGGGCTAGGGTAAAAGAAAACCCAACTACATGCCGCTCCACCTACCGCAGTACCTGTGTGTTTGGTGAATGCTTAATGAGTGCTTTTGGATGACTAGTTGTTATTATTTTGAATGATAGAGCGTCAATAAAGTCATCATAATACATATTATTTCTTTTATTAGACTAGAAGTTTTACTTGTTTTTATTTTCAGGGTTAGGGCCGCCATGTAAGATCCCTAGATTGTGTCCTTCTAGCTCAAGGGCACACATGGGAGGAGGGTACAGACAGTGGTCTGTGCCCTTGCTTTGTGTTTGGTCTGTGCTTATTTACAGCAGCCCTGATACCCATCACTATCACCTAGAATAATGCTTGCCTCACCAGGGGCAGAAAGACATCAGTTTCATTTAACTAATAATTACTATGCGTGGCTGCATGCTTTTAATCTCAGCACTTAGGAGAGGCAGAGGCAGGCAGATCGCATGTGAATTCGAGGCCAGCCTGGTCTACCGAGTGAGTTCCAGGACAGCCAGGGCTGTTACACAGAGAAACCCTGCCTTGAAAAAACAAAAAAATAACATAAAATAAAATTATTACATGTATGAATGTGCATTGCTCATTACTTTTTATTAAATGTTTTACACACATTTTCTAATTTATCTTTCAATAGTCCTATGGTTCCTATATTATAGACAAGAAAATCTTGGTTCAGAGAAATTAAGTAAAAGAAGAGAAGCGTCCAGTTCTATCAGTTGCTGGTTTTTCCACTGCACTGATGACAGCAAAGAGAAGAAAATGGATTATTGAGAAAATCATAGAATTAAAAAGTTTTTTCATTTTTTGTAAACCATGGGCCCATTTTGATGAGGAAAGTTCTCATTTATTTTTGCATACTTTTCTATTGTAATTTCCATCATCACATCACTACTTTAAAAACTTTATTTATTCTATTTTGCGTTTATGAGTTTTGCCACACGGATGTCTGCACACCGCTTGCATGCCTGATATCCTTGGAACCCAGAAGAAAGTTTGGATCTGCTGAATTTAAAAACTAGATGTTTGTGAGAAACCGCAGGACTGCTGGGAATTGGACCTGGGTCCTCTGAACTGTTGAACCATCTCTCCCCCAAAAGGCTTTGATGTTGTGCATTTTGTTTGTTTGTTTCTCTTTGTTTTTCATCAAAAGATGCAGTTGGAAGCAGCTGATGAAGAGATCCATAACTGGCCAAGTCCTGAGAAAAAGACACTTGATGCTCAGCCCTAACAGGACGTGGTTATCACTTTACCCCCTTTCCCCACCCTCCAAGGCTCTGAGAACATCTCGGAAAAGGAGGCCGAATGAAGTAAGAAATGCAAGACAGAGAGAAACTCTGTGACATGCTGTCTTCTGCACAAGACAAGGGTGTCACAGGATGAACTCAGGGCAGTTGCGGTTTCCACCATAAGAACACCCCTTCCCTTACTGAAGAGTCGCTGTCTGTTGATACCTTCTGGGGAGGAGAGTCCTTCCTCTTGAGGAGGTGGTCACTCAAAGGATTCCCATGTTCTGGTGCTTGGCCCCAAGTGGATTATTAGAAAAGGAAAACTAAGACATGGAATTATGAGGAGAACATATTGGGGAGATATGAGGACAGTTGGAAGGGGAAAATCGGGGGTACGTATGACCACATACACATCATTGCATACATGTATAAAATTCTCAATAAAGATCATTTTTTTAAAATCAAAAGAACATATTTCTTGTAATACCACCTTGAAATAGAGTCATGTTATCAGTATTTACAAGGGTTTGTTTAGTGTTCTTCAGTGGGTTGGTTTGTGCTTATTTGACAAGTCTCCCTCTGTAGCCTGGGCAGCCTTGAGCCTGCTTATCTTCCAGTTTCAGCTTCTGGAATGCTTGAATTGCAAGTGTGCACACCACATCACACTTGGATCAGTCTCTGTATTAAGAAGATGCCATGTGTATAAAACCCCTCTGCCACATGAAGGTAGGTGTGTGTGTGCACGCATGTTCACACGTAATCTTAAAATTAAAACTGCTTGGGATTTAATAAGTTATTCATTTCTCCACTTTGGATCTTCCCTACACAAACACTCTGTAAGTGCTTCTGGCCTAAGAGCCTTTAATGGCAGGGAACGCCGTCACCAGAGCACCACACACACCGTGGACTTCTATTTGCTTTCATTTCTTCTTCCTTCCTTCCTTCCTTCCTTCCTTCCTTCCTTCCTTCCTTCCTTCCTTCCTTCCTTCCTCCCTCTCTTTTTCTTTCTTTCTTTTTCTCTTTCTCTCTCTCTTTCTTTCTTTCCCTTCCTTCCTTCCTTCTTTTTTCAGTTTTGTTGTTATTGTTGTTTTTGTTGTTGTTTTAGACACGATTGCTCTATGTAGCCCTGGTTGTTCTGGGACTCACTATGTAGACCAGGTTGGCCTGGAATTCACAGAGATCCGCCTGCCTCTGTCTTCAAAGAGCTGGGATTAGAGGCCTGCACCACTATCCCCGATTTTGTTTCAATTTCTTACCTGCTACCATGATAGCACATCAGTCACAGAAGTCTTCTGAAGAAAATGTCATTTCATACATGAAGCCTGACATGTCATATCACATATGAAAGGCTATCGTGGGCAGACAGAAGCTAGGATGGATAGACAACAGCCTATTCCCTTGGGAGGGCTGTTGTCACCCTCAAGTTAGCAAATGTCCTTGCTTTATAATTGCTGTCTTTGTATATAATAAAATGTGCTTTTGAGAACTCATTTTCCCAACAAATCTATGCATATGTGCTGTTCAGTGGAAGATTTCATTTGAATCCCCTGCTGAACAGAAGTTATCTTGCTGTCCAAAACGTCTCTGTATGCTTCTTTGCCTCCTCTCCTTGATATCCATGAATTATGTGTCAAAAGTGTATTCTGAAATGTAATGAGCTGGGTGATGGGGATCTGGGGTGAGAAACACTATCTTCAAGGCAAGGCACAGCCATTGTAAGAGGGGCTCAGAGCAGCTGGGTCTTCTGGACTGGGCCTGCGCAAAACTGAGCCCAGTAACAGTCAGTCATGGGTGGGAAAGGGGCACACGTGGCTCCATTCTTCCCTGGTGAACTGTGGCGGGTTGATGGGTGCTGGAGGAGAGACGGTTACTCTTCAGTTGTGTACTCTCACTGGTGAGCTCCTCAGGCTCGGATGGATAGTTCCCTACCTGTACTAGTTAATTTCCCGTTGCTGTGATGAAATATCATAGCCATGGCAGCTTCTAAAAGAGTTTATTTTGGCTTGCAGCTGGCCAAATGTCCACCATTGTGGGGTGGGGGCTCTGCAGCAAGCACAGAGCAGAGAGCAAAGCAGAAGCGAGGAAGGCTATACAGTTGCTTCCTTCCTCCCTCCCTCCCTCCCTCCTTTCCACTCTCCCTCCCTTCCTTCTGGACCCAGGTAACACAGGACCCGAAACAAACATGCCTGGAACCTGAGATAAACAGTCCTGCCCATAAGTGGGGCTTTGTTGACCTTGGGTCTCCTGGAGATGTCCCTCTCCTAGGAGCTTAACCACTGTGTGGATCTAGCCATTTCACAAATATTTATTGAGCACCTGCTATGTGTGAGAGCCGTAGATGTAGCAATGAACAAGATAAATAATTCTCATGTTTTTGTAGAGGTTACAGTTTACGGGGAACAATAAGCAAGCCAGTAAGTAAAGGAATAAGAACAATGAGCCAGGCGTGGTGGTTTACACATGTGATCCCGACATTCTGGAGACAAAGGCAGGAGGGTCTTGAGCTCCTGACCACAGCTCCTTCTAGAGAGAGACGGGGGGGCGGGGGGGAAGAGGAGGAAGAGGAAGAAGAGGAAGAGGAGGAAGAGGAGGAGGAGAAGGAAGAAGAGGAGGAGGAAAAGGAAGAAGAGGAAGAGGAGGAGGAGGAGGAGAGAAAAGAGAAGAGAAGAGAGAGAAAGAAAGAAGATCTAAATCCTGATGTTATTTCAGGGCCTCAAAAAGGAAAATCTTTCTTTACTATTCTCTTTCATTCTGTATCTGATACCTGAGAATTAACTCGACAAAAAGCAGGCTAACAGGAGAAAAGCACACACTCTATTTCATGTTAATATATTTGCATGCCATGGGGGTATTCTTAATGCATTTATTTGTGTGTGTGTGCGTGTGTGTGTGTGTGTGTGTGTGTTGTGTTGTGTAAATTTCCTTTGAAATCAAAACATTCCATCCTGCAGGGAAGTTCCTTAAGCAGGAAGGTAACAACAAACAAGCAAGCAAGCAAAGCAAAAAGCTTCAGGTAGTCCCTGAAAATTATCAGATTTACTAGACCCTACCTTCTAGAGTAAAAGCTTAGAGTCCTGTGCTGAACAGGAGATTCTGACACAAACTGAGCTGCAAACAAGACTCTGAAACCAGCCAACCTGCCTGGGAGAGGTTTAGACCAACCCAGGCACTTGGAAAGGACACTCCCCAACCTGCTGAGCTGCCTGCAGGCCGCACAGTGTGCTCTAGGTTCCCAGCTTTGTGAGCTGTTACCTGTGCTGGGTGGGCTTTGGTGATGCAGCTGTCTTTGAATCTTTTCGGCTCTGGTAAGTAATGTTTCACCTGTATTCCTGCAGTAACCCCAATAAAACTCATTGGTTCAGCAGTTTGGATTTTGGTGGGATCCGTACTCTGACTTGTTGAGGAGTCCCTTTCTGGAGTGAGGACACACACACACACACACAGAGAGAGAGAGAGAGAGAGAGAGAGAGAGAGAGAGAGAGAGAGAGAGAGAATATATGGAGGCCATGGAACAACTTTTGGGAATCAGTTTCCTCATTCCAGGTGAGTCCCAGCAACGGAACTCAGATCACCAGGCAAGTCTTGGCAGCAGGAGTTTGGTGCACCTGGTCACATTACATCTGAAGGGGGAAGTGGGGAGCAGCAAACTCGGGGCTGCTAGTGCTCAGCTTATGTTTCCATTCTATACCATCGGGATCCCTTGCCAAAGGAATAGTCCCACAGTTAAGATGAGTCTTCTCACATTAATTAATGTAATTAAGATGATCTCCCACAGGCATGCCCCAGGGCCCTTTTCCCAGGTGACCTGAGACTCTATCAAGATGACAATGAACACTATTACATCCGGAACTTAATATTCAAAGCAACACTGTTTGGGTGGCTCTTCTGTACCCCCTCACTCTAAAGGCACCAGGGTCCCAGGATGGAACGGGAAAGAAGTTCTCTAAGCAGGTGATTACGGAAATATTTTCTTAGGACATGACATTTGCTTTGAGAACCGAACCTAATATCTTTGGCAATCAACCCAAGATCCCAAGAAAAACATCTTCAAAGAGACGGAATAACGCTATGGCCTCCAGGCAGCAATAAGCCTGTCCTGCTTGGAGAACAGATCAGAATAGGGATATGTAGGGGCAGACTTGGAAAACATATGGTCAGGCAACAGCTGGGGCTGGATGTTATTAGGCCTTTGGAAGAAATGTGTGGGTTATTTCCTATGTGGTGCTGACCCTTGGAAGATAACAAGAAGGATTCCATAAACCAATGTATATCATTCAAAGATCACTTCTAATATGAGCAGAAAATAGATGATATGAGATGATAAGTATAAATTTATTGGGAGGGAAGTTCTAGTCTTGAGTGTGGGGGTGAACATTATATTTTGAGGATAAAAATTTTGAGTTAGACTGAAGTCTCTGAATAAGCCCAGATCAGGTGATACAGTGTGCATGGAGGATAGTGGTTGACATAAAATGTATTTGGGGGGCACCAGAGAGGTGGCTCAATGGTTAAAGGCATTGCCTGCTCTTCCAGAGTACCCAATTTTGATTCCCAGCACACATGGCTGACAGCCAGCTATAACTCAACTTTCAGGAGGCTCTAATGCCTCTAGCTTCCACAGGCATTGACATTCACGTATAGAAACTAACACAGAGACAGATACACATACACATAATTTAAAACTATCTATCTATCTATCTATCTATCTATCTATCTATCTATCTATCTATCTACCTACCTACCTATCATCTATCATCCATCCATCTATCTAAAGTCGAATGACTATCTCTATCTATCTATCTAAAGTCGAATGACTATCTCTATCTATCTATCTATCTATCTATCTATCTATCTATCTATCTATCTATCTAAAGTCGAATGACTATCTCTATCTATCTATCTATCTATCTATCTATCTATCTATCTATCTATCTATCTGTCTATCTATCTAAAGTCGAATGACTATATCTATCTATCTGTCTATCTGTCTATCTGTCTGTCTATCTATCTATCTATCTATCTATCTATCTATCTATCTATCTATCTATCTATCTGAAGTCGAATGACCATGGCTTGCTGATGAAGTAGACACAGATGAAGAGGGAAGAGTAAAAATGCATACCAAGATTATGGCTTGACTGTTGTGCTATGTTTACTAAGACAGGGAAGATCAGGAGAAGGCCAGATTGAGGTCTATTTGAACATGTTCCACGTGAGATGCTTGTTGGATATCCCAAGATGGTGTGTTGTAGAGTCGAGCTTGGAGTTCTCAGGAGATTGGTATCTCTGGATTTCTGGTTTGGAGAAAAAAGTTACAGTGTAATCAGATTAGGAGAAAAATCATTTGTTGACGTTTGGGTCAACTGCCTCCCTTAGGAAAAGAAAGTAACTGCTGAGCAAAGGTTGATACATTTTGATTTTTGACAATTATGAGGGACAGTGCTTTTCAGGGCAGCATTTTCCAAGCTTTCCGCCCAGGAATGTAACAATTTCCTGTGGATTTTGAAGCTGGACCGATGGGATTTAGTCACAATCCCATCACTTACTTGGTGATTACTTGATTCTCCAGTTCTCAGTTTCCTGGCGGAGGAAACAGAGATGCTATTTATTTTACAGGGTCGTTTTCATCATGGACCCCTTATAGTCTAGATGAAAATTACATGAAAGGGGAAGACAAGAGAGTTGAGAAGGGCACATTGTCTGTGGCTTCCCAAAGGGACCTAGACCTGAGCTGGCTTGGCTCAGAGGAGCTAGCCAATATTCTCAGCCCAGGACTATGGTAGAGACAGTGCCCTTCCTATGTTTCTTCATGTGGAGGTACACTAAGAAGACAATGGGGTCCAGCTAGCAGCCTGGGGTGGGTGATTATTTAACTCAGAGTCCCACTGCTGCTGACCCTAGATCTTTTCAGAGCCTGTATTGTTTCCCTTGGTGGGAGTGGTTCTTCATACTGAACTGGCATGTATGTTTTCTGTCTCATTATGTCAAAATCTTCTTTAACCCCTTATCAATCTGAAATATGTCTATTGTTATTTTCCTCACCTTGCTGGAGGAACTTGTGACTGTCAAACTAGTTTGCAATAACAAGCAACGCTGATGATAGAATAAAAGGTCCAAGATGACTTCCAGGTTTGAAAATCCACCCAAACCCACCAATCCCTGACCTCGAAATCCCACCAATCCCTGGGCTTGAAATCCTGCTGATTCCTGGGCTCACCCCAAGCTCAGGACTTGACATCTCACCAACCCCCACCCTGGAAAACTGCTCTCCCAAGAAACCCTACATATGCCTGTTACCTGCTCAGTTCTCTGCTGCTTCTTGCCTGAGCAGAGACCATAATCCTGTGTAAATCTCTTGTGTGAGGTGAGTCTTTGTGGTACTCCTCGGCTCCCCGACTACCAAGATACCTTTCCTTCAGAGCTGTTAGTGGTTTACAGTGTTACTCTCTCTCACTTACGTTAATTTCTCATTTATGATAATAACAGGTGAGCTTCAGTTCTGTCCTGGTATCCCCCCCCCCTTGCCATTCAAGCCCTGCACCCAGCCTCCTTCACTTAGAGACTGACAAAGGAAAGAAAGAAGTTCCGGTCTTTTAAAAAGAACATTAAACCAATGTACTCACAGAGATATAAGCTAACCTATGTTTCTAAGGAAGAGTTCATCTGTCCTGCTTGGCACAGGCAAATGACATTTCCAGCTCTTGCTGGCCATTTTAGTCACGAGTCATGCTCACTACGGCTGCGCATAGATGTGGGGGCCTACGGACACTCAGCTCATTGTATCCAGAAAGTACAAAGGCTGCAAGATTGTTTTAAGAGTGAGTAAGAGGAGGCATGTGGCCGTGAGGGAAACAAAAGTGCAAGAATAAACATTTTAAATGGGGAGGAAATGATGAGAGTTGCGTGTGTGTACAGGACGAATTGTTTCGCGGAAGGACTAGCTCTGGGGGACAAAGAGAATCAGGCAGCAATTGAAGAGCCGGGCTTCTGCAATCAAGAGCAATCAGCGAGAGAGGAGACAAAGTGATTAGCAAAATGGAGAGCCTGGCCCGCGGAGGGAGTCGATCAGAATCAACACAGATGTCCTTTAGCCTGTGCTAATGCGGGAAGACACCAAGAGTTGGTTTGTGAACTTAAAGGCTAAGTGTGTGTTTGTGGTAGACCAAGGCCGGGCCTGCCTGCAAAATCAGAGGAAGCCTCCTCCACACTCTGCCCAGGTGTAGATAAGGAAGGATTGCCGCAGGCTGGGCACTGCAGGCATTTCAAGGTCTGGAAGCTGGATATTAGCCTGAATGAAGTGGCTGGCTGAGTAAAATGTTGCCTTATATGGTGTCCTAAGTTGTTTCTAGCTGCTTCTGTGGCTGGAGTGTGAAAGAATGAGCCCACATTTCTGGGCAACCCTGACCTTCCAAGACATCTCACTCTTGAGGCTGCCAAGACGGTCAAATTTATGGTCACCCTGTGGAAAACAAAGGGGACAAGGGACAGCTGTGGCTGCCTGGATCCATGCCCATCCTTTGCCCTACTTCCATGTGGCTTTGGAAGCTAATCAAAATAAAGCATCTTTGAACTGAACTCAAAGCATCCTTCTTGCCCCTTACTCTCACCTAGATCAGACTCTATAATCTTCGATGCATGGGGTGGCAGTGCTGCCAGTGAGGCGCTTGTGCAAAGCCATTGCCTCATCCAAACTGCCAAATGGAGAGCAAACGTGGTTATTATATCTGCTGAGGTCAAGGGATTGCTAGCACAAAAGATTCTTCAGTGACCTAATGGGGAGGAGAAAAAGCCCCACAGCATATCTGTCGGTAGAGAAGGGACATGTACGTGGGATTTAAAAGTTTTCAGCGCTATCTAACTCCTATTAAATAGAAGTAAGTTCGTTTGCTATAAATTTAATGTTTTTTTTGTTACATTAGACAATGGCAGTGAGGCCCAAATCTCATTTCTCTCAGTGTGTCTCTCCCAGGGGATGTTTACCAAAACCTAAGATTCCTTTCAGGACTGTCCCATCTATGGACCTTGGTAAACTGTCATCCAGTCCAAGACACTTGGGAATGTGAAAGGAAACTCTACTAATAATTAAGTCACACACATAATAGGGAGCGTTTAGAATAAAGTGGGGTGGTAGTTGCTTTATAGATAAGCAAATCCAAGTATTTGCCTGTCTCGCCCCCTTTCAAAGGAGCTTGGTCTGTCTGGAGCCTGGTGGAGAGGCAACCCTAGGCTTATCAAGCTAACCCTGGGCCAGCAGTCGGTACTCTCTTGAGCATGTGACTTATATGATGATAACCCTGGGTTAGTGACTGGAGGGACCCTGAGGAGGCAGGACATGACCTGACAGGCCCGGCCAAGCAGTTCTCCTTCTGTTAGAAATAAATGGGGTGGCAGAGGGGGCAGTGATTCTATTTTGTTCTGCCTCAGCTCTTTCCACACGTCTATACCATATGTCATGGCAATCTAATTCCAAAGACCTCGAGAATAAGGGACAAAAATAGCTATTTACAAATTCTCAGCAATGTGTACCTAAGCTATAGACACACACACCCACTCACCAAGCAGCTCAGAGTGTGGAAATTTGTTTTACCCATCTCCTTGTACTCTTGTAAAGTGATGTATGCAGATGTCATTGATGACAGTAATGTTTCATTCACCAAAGACTGGGGGGAAAAAATAGCAGCAAAAGGAGAGAAAAAAAATCTCAGTGTTGACTGAGTAAGTAAATCACAGAGCACAGCACGTTCAAGGAACGTAGAAAGGAGACGTGGGGAATGCTGTGACCTTCAAGAGATAGGAAGTGACAAGAGGAGGACTCCGGAGAGTGTGGTGGTGTTTTATAGTTTGTGGGAAAGGTGGGGCTCAGGCGCAGTCCGATTTTGTTTATACACACCTTTAAAATGTTTCTGGAAACGAATCCATTGTCAACCTTTGCTATTTACAAACCTGCAAACCTTAAGCCGTGTGAGTTTAGAATCTATTTTGAAAATCAATAAATCAAATTAAGGATCTGAGACGTAAGACCGTTCTTCAGACATATTTAGGGTAATGGCTTTAGAAATAACTACTTTTGCTGGCAGGGCTACTGAGATCCCTTGAGCACAGGGAACTCAGGTTAAAGGCACTTTGGGGATCTTACACGATGTTACAGTACTGTGCCCCCAGATTCAAATGTTGAAACCCTAACCTCCAAGGTGAAGGGGTTAAGAGGTGGTACCTCTGGTGAGGGGTGAGTACAAGAGGGGCAGAGTTAACTGTCCTGCCCTCTCACTGGAGAAAGCATCGACTAGAGGCTTCCTTCCTATCTAACAGCCAGAAAGTCAGCTACCGTTAGATGCAGAATCTGCTGGAAACTTCACAGGCTTCCCAGCCTCCAGAGCTGTGAGAAACGAACCTGTTGTTTATAAGCTAAACCCAGTTTATGGTGTTTTGTTATAGTTATCTAATGGATTAAGACAGATGGTAAATTTCCCACCTGTCAGCAAGCATCTGCCAGGTACTACGGGGGGCGGGCTCCAAATGTGAACGGAATCATTTACAGTTGCACAACAAAGCGGATATACTTAACCCTGCCAACCTGTACACTGTTACAGTGGTACATTTTACGTATCCCTTACATAAATTTTCTTTTGCTGCTGTTTGCCAAGGATCAACCACTGACCTACATTTCAGCTCTACCACAGTTTCTTTTAAGTAATAAAATGAAATAAACAAAATTGCCCATCCACTTAGAGCCACTCAATACATACAGGAAATGCTCAACTAACAGCTGGTGAAAGCGACACAGGCAGTTGAGAAACAGAATGAAAAGCATACATACAGAATCAAATTAAATCATTGCTGGCTTTAAAAGGGGGGACGATGGGAGTACAGTACCGTGTGAGCGCTTTCTTTGCAAAAGTTGGGCCCTCCATTTATTCCTCAGCAACACTGATGGATGCAGGCAAGCAGGCACGCAGGCACGCAGGCACGCAGGCACGCAGGAGCTCGCCCGAAGGCAACCCATCTAAGACGAAGGATGTCCGTGCAATGTGCGCGCCCTGTGTGATAGGAGGTAACAAAAACGACTTCGTATCCTGAGCCCTGGCTTCCATTCCTGGCCTGACTCTTTTTCTGGTTAAGCAACACGATTCTTCATTGCACAAAGGAGTTGACCATATCCACTTTCCAGCTTGATAACCCTGTTACACCCGCCTCGCCAGCAAGGAAGACGCAACTCCAGACAATTCTAACTGAGGTTTTATTCAGGACCTTAGAACAATCTTCTCACCCTCTTCGCACCTCTCGCTCGCTCAGGGCAGAGCCAGCCACGTGGGAAACGCAGATAGGTCCAGAAATGCAGAAGCAAGCCAGATCTTTAGCGTTAGCCATATATGGAGTTGTACACACCTGAGAGCTTTCACCGTTGGGAAGGTGGAAGGTGGGAATCAGCACCACCTGTAAGGCGTGGCATCACGCGGCTCTCTACATAACCCCTGAAAATTAAAGAAAGTCAGGCAGTGCACTTAGTAAACGCCAGCACACAGTGGGTGTCTTACATACGCTGCTTCAACAGGGACATTTAAATGGAGCCTTGAAAAAATGAGTAGAAATTTGGTAGCCTGGAAAAAGCCTAAAACAGGGAATTTCAATTTAAGAAATTGTTACAATTGGGTGAATTGTGCAAAGGAAGCCTTGGGGTTAATTAGAGTTTTCAAGAAAATGATTCAGGCAAATCTTAGTAGGCCTTTAATGTAGCTAAGTGGCAATTCAAAGACTCGAGTTTCCTCTGTTGTTTTTGTTTCTCTGTTCGATTGATTTCTTTAAACTTCTTATGGCTTTTAATAATCCTCCTTCTTCTCTTTTACAGTGCTGGGGATCTAACAAGAGCCTCAGGCATAGAGGTAAGGGGTCTGCGAATGACCTCTTTGTTGTCTTTGTTGTTGTTATTTTAACCTTAAAGGAAAGATTCCATTATGAGCACCCTCTTAGTAAGGGTTTCTATAGCTGTGAAGAGACACCATGGCCTCAGCAACTCTTATAAAGGAAACTATTTCATTGGTACTAGCTCACAGTTTAAAGGTTTAGTCTATTATCTTCATGGTGGGAAGCATGGCAGCATGCAGGCAGACATGGTTCTGTAGAAGGATCATGGTTCTTGATCTACAGGCAGCAGGTAGAGAACAGATTCAAACTTCTGAGACCTCAAAGCCCACCCCCACAATGACACTCTTCTTCCAACAAGGACACACTTCCCAATAATGTCACAAACCTATGGGCCAAGCATTCAAATACATGAGTTTATGGGGGCCATTCCTATTCAAATCACTACAAGGACCATGACTGTTTTCCCAAGGAGGTCCTGAATGTAGTCTGGAGGACTGGAAAGATGGTGTAGTGGCTGAGAACATTTATTGCACAAGCATAAAGATCCAATTTTGGACCCTAGACCCCATCTTAAAAAAAGAAAAGCCTGGTGTAGCCTTAGGTGAACTTAACTCTGTTGCTGGGTGGGGAGATGGGGAGGGGATCACTGGGGCTTGATGGACACCAGCCCAGCTCCAGGTTCAGTGAGAGACCCTGTCTGAGAGGAATGAGGCAGAGAATAATGAAGCAGGACATCTGATGACCTCTTCTGGCCTCATAAGGACATGTCATAACCCACACAGACAGACAAACACACACAAGCACCTGGAGTTGGATTTTCCTTTGGGCCGCCAGCCAGCTCTCAAATAAAGACACAGAGACTTATTATTGATTATGAATGCTCAGTCTTACCTTAGGCCTGTCCCACTAGCTCTTTTAACTGAACTTAATCTGCTTCTAGTCATCTATGCTTTGCCTCAGGTTTTTTGTTTGTTTTTTCCTTTCATTCTGTACGGCCTAGTTTCTTGCTTCTTCTGTGTCTGAATGTCTGGTCCCTGGCGTCTCCGTGGCTTCCCCAGCCTAAATTCCTCTTCCTACTTACTCTCCCTACCTAGAAGTTCTGAGTATAGCTCTTCTCTCATTATTGGCCATTCAGCTTTTTATTAGACCAATCAGGTGCCTTAGGCAGGCAAGGTAATACAACAACACATAATTACGTAATTAAACAAATGCAACACATCTTTACATAATTAACAAATATTTCACATCCACACCAAAGGCTGTAAACCTATAGGAATATAACCTCCCAATTCTCAGCAGCATTTCATATTTTTATTTTTACATGTGTTTGTGTGAATGGTGGTGGACATCAATGTATGCGTGTTCACATGCATAAAGTTGATGTTTGTGTTTTCCTTGGTTGCTCTTCTCTGTGTTTTTGGAGGTAGAGGCTAAACCCAGAACTCACCAAACCTGTCTAGTGTAGCTGGCCAGTTTGCCCCAGGGATCCCCTGTCTCCCCCTCCCAAGTGCTGGCATTAACAATTGACTGCAATGCCTGCTCACTTTTAAGTGGGCTCTGAGGATACAAACTCTGTTCCTTATGTTTGATGACATCAAGCCTGATGACCTGAGCTCAATCCCACGTACCTACATGTTGGAAGGAGAGAATGGACTCTTGAAACTTGTCTTCTGACTGTATACTCTTCCATCAAATGCATCCTGCCCCAGACAAATAAATAAATGATATTTAGATTTTTCAAAAAAGCAAGGGGATATATTTGTCTCACTAGAACATTATTTACAAAAACAAAACAAAATTAATAAAACCATGACATGTGCTTTATAGACTGTTAGATACTTAGGTATCTATATGATTTCTCACAACTGAAAAGTAGGGATCAGCCTCATTTCTCACAGCTTTATTTTACAAAAATAAAAGCCAAAGGAAGCCAATAACCAGTGTTCTTCAATGGCCTCTACTTCAGTCCCTGCTTCTGGGTTCCTGCCCTGTATGAGTTCCTGTCCTGACTTCCTTCATTGATAGGATGTGGATGTGGAAGCATGAGTCAAATAAGAAGTTTCCTCCCCAGACTGCTTTTGATTGTGATGTTTTATCAAACCAAGACACTTGTGAATCATCTCTTTTAAAGCCCCTTGGTTTTCTCTCGGCTTTCCAAGTCTTATGGTACTGGTTGCACTGTTCTGTTGCTGTGGAGAGACATCCAGACACAACAGCTCTAATAAAGAAAAGCATTTAGCTGGGGCTGGCTTACAGTTCAGAGGTTTGGTCCATTATCAGCATGACAGGAAGCAGGGCAGCATGCTGACAGACGTGGTGCTGGAGAAGCTAAGAGTTCTTCATCTGGATCCTGAGGCAACAGGAAGAGAAAAACACTGGGCCCGGCTTGAGTAGTTGAAGCTGCCAGTCACACTGACACACTCCCTCCAACAAAACCACACCTATTTCAACAAGGCCAGACCTGTGGTGATATTTTCTTTGTGCCCTAACAAATAAAGCTTGCCTGAAGATCAGAGGAACAAGCCACTAGTTAGCCATAGAAATCTGAAGGTCTGTACAGACAGGAAGTGATATGACTGGGCAGAGAGAGGAATATAAGGTGGGAAGAGATAGGAGGTTTTTTTTGGGGGGGTCTGAGAATTCAGTAGAGGTAAGAAGTCTCTCTAGTGGCTGGCTCCTTTACTTCTCTGATCTTTCAGCATTTACTCCAAAATCTGATTCTGTTTTTATTATTAGGACCAATTAGAATTCATGTTAAACAACCTCCTAATTCCTGCCAAGTAGCACCAATCCCTTATGACCAAGTATTCAAATAGATGAACCTATGGGGGCCGTTCTTATTCAAACCATCAGAAAGCAGTAGTCATTTTTAGCAAAAAAAGAGTAATGGGGTTGGGTCATATATACAAACAAGAGAAAATGATAGCACTCCTGTTTGTAATTTTTTGGAACTTAATAGATCTAAGAGCCATCTGATAGCTACAAAAAATATTTTGGTTTGTTTCCAATAGGTTCTCATGATTAATAATGAATCATGGATCCTTCTCTTCCTCCCCAGTGCTTCCTCCCCAAACTGATTTGTTCTCAATGTCCCAGGTCATGTGGTTGACCTTTGCCATTCCTTTTCTTTAACCTACTTACACAGTTCTCAGAATTATCATGTAGGGAAACACAGAGAGACAATCCTATATACTTAGGGAAAAAATTGTTTTAAGATTTAATAAGGCTGGAGAGATGGTTTTTAGTTAAGGGTCCTTTGTAGAGGATCCAAGCTCACAACTGCCTGTATCTCCAGGCCCAGCATATCCTAAACCCTGGTCAGAGGGCACCTGGCCTCAGAGGGCACCTGCCCTCATGTGCATATGCCTTCATGCATACATGCACATAATTAAAAAAAAGCAAAAGTGAATCTTCCAGATTAACTGTTTGTTAAAAGTGCTGCAAGATCCCCAGCGGCAGTAGGCAGGCAGGCCCACAGAGCAGCCAGTCCCAGGCAGAGATGGCGACCGGTTCCGAGCGGTGGCTAGTCCTGGGCAGGGAGATGCATGGCAGGCGGGCTGGTCCCAGCGAGCCCAGGGGTGTGAGCAGGCGGCGGGTAGAAGACACATATACAGATACATTGTACAGAATAGAATTGGATATTTATTACTTAAAGGGAGAAAAGAAAGAGAAGAAGAGGAGAGAGACAGAGAGGGAGAGGGAGGGAGAGGGAGGGAGAGGGAGGGAGAGAGAGAGAGAGAGAGAGAGAAAGAGAGAGAGAGAGAGAGAGAGAGAAAGAGAGAGGACAGTGAGAGTCAAGATGCAGAGAAGGGTAGGGGTCACCGGGAGTGGGCGTGGCTTGTCTCTTAAAGTGACAATTAACCATAACATTGTTGAACATACTTTATTCATCTGTTTCCTTATTAAAACAGTTGTCAAAAGCGTGTTTCTTTACACTTATGGTCTCCTTTAAATGTCGATGTGAGATCTTGAAGATCTCAACTTTTGCTCCGGTTTTCATTTATAGCCCCGGCTGTCCTCAAACTCACCAAGAACCTGCGGAAGTCCTGAAGCTCATGATCATCCAGCCTCTGCCTCCCAAGAACCAAGATTAAAAGTAGGCGTCACCATGCCCAGCTGGCTCGAGAATTCTTTCATCTGAACTGAACGGATCAGAACACAGCTGGAAGTGAATACCACCTCTGGGGGAGTGATTCCATTGCAAATAAGGAGAAGTGTGATAGTGTGCAATTTCTTCTTATTATTATTCGTTTTAAGGAAAGGCTCTCCCTAGTTTGTGATCTTTTACTGCTGTCCTTCACTTGCACATCTGCTATGTTATTACTACGACTGCCAGCCCAGTACATTTACTATGGATGCCTTTCAATAGTCTGTTGCCCGGGAGAAGATAAGACCTACACTGTGGAAGGGAAATACCATAGGATCTTTGCTAGAGTTCTGGAATATTTGTCGTAGAAATAATCACAGCGAACATTTGTCCAGGCCTCATTTTATAGATAAGAAACAGAGAAACAGTTAAACTGCCAAGGATTTATAACTAGATGGTTGCAGAAGCAGCATTGACTCCGTTTCTTTCAATCCTCAGGGTGAGTTGTGGCTAATGCATCAGAGAGTGCAAGCCTTGAAATAAACCATAGACAAGATGCCAGTTGAACAAGCTGTTCTTCACCTTTGACTCCCTCAGTTTTCTTACTGATACTTTGGTTGAAGCTTATAACTTAGACTTCTCTGTACCCATTACCTGCCCATTATCCTTTCCCAAATCCAGTTATTGCGCATCTTAATGCTGTTTCCTAGTAGGAAAGTCTGTTAAAAACCTGCTCAACAGTACAAGGAAGTTATTGGGAGAGGGACTGCTTAATGAAAAAGGTTGCCAATGGGAATGGAAACAGTAATAGAAAGAGGTTTTTAAAACATAGGTAATGTTGGGAGCTGGCAAGATGGCTTAGCAGGTAAGGGTATTTACTGTCAAGCCTGAAAACCTGTGCTCTGTCCCATAGTGGGGAGATTCACTTAGTGGAAGGAGAGGCCTTACTTCTGTAAGTTGTACCTCCACCCGAACTCTGTGTCAGTTGTGCCCCCACAGCCACACATCCACATACAATAAATGTGATTAAAAAATAATGTTGGTTGGCAGAACAAGAACTTAGTGGGCAGAGTGGACCTAAGCTTTTAAACGGGAACCATCTAGCCACTAACTCCGCAGCTACCCACGAGTAAAGTCAAGCTTATGAGTTACAGTAACCCTGAGAACTATCATCGGAGGATTTTCCTATAAACCCGTCAGACAGGCTGGAGAGATGGCTCAGCAGTTAAGAGTGACCGCTGCTTGTCTTTGTGACCTTTCTATTGTCCTGTAGAGACACCATGACCAAGGCAACTTGAGAGGAAAGACTTTAACTGGGGCTTATAGCTCCAGAAGGTGAGCCCATGACCATCATGGTGGGGAGCACAGTAGCAGGCAGGCAGGCAGGCATGGACTGGTAGCTGAGAATTTACATCATCTTTGCAAGTTCAAGGAGGAGTTAGAATTAACTGGCAACCTCAAAGCTCACCCTCTGTGACCCAACTCCTCCAGCAAGGCTATAACTCCTTATTCCTCCCAACAGCTCCATAAACTGGGAACCAAACATTCAAATATATGAGTCCATAAGGCACCTTCTCATTCAAATTGCCACACTGCTCAAACAGAGGACCTGGGTTCGTTATCCAGTACCCACAAGGCAGCTCACAACCATCTATATGACCCACAGTGTCCGATACCCTTTTTTGACCTCAAGGACACCAGGTACACATGTGATGTACAGACTGATAGACATACAAGAAAAACACCCATATATATATATATATATATATATATATATATATATATATATATATATATATATATGCAAAACCAATTAAACCTGTAAAAAACCAAAGTTGTCTGTTACATTTAGTGTGTGCATGTTGTGTGCGTTCGAACATGAATATGTTTGTGAAGGTCAGAGGACAACTTGCAAGCAGTCTTCCTTCCTTCTGCCATGCTGGTCCAGGGCATCAGATACGGGTCCTCAGGTTTGGCTGCAGGAAACGTTATTTCCTGAGCATCTCGCTGGCCCATGTAGTTGGACACAGGGCTTGGCTGTGGGTGCCGTTATCCACAGAGTCATCTCACAGCCCACGTAGTTCGACCAGTCACGGGTCCTTCGGCAGCCTCGAAGGCTGAGTTAAGCACTGTATGGCGGAAAGGCAAACAAACACATCAGAGGTTCAGAATGTGAAAGACTTAATTAGAACAGACCCAAATCCAGGTTTTCCGATTCCATAAATGCCACGGGCTTTCCATTTCACCGCTTGTCTTCCCCCAAAAAGCCCAACGGTTGGACAACACCATTGTAGGAACTTGTAGGAACTAATCTACCGCAGTGGAGGCTATGTCACTGTTATCTTTAGACACTGTTTCCTAGGTGACGTGACAGGTGGGGTGTGAGTTGAGGCCCAGCTGTGCCGATTGGCTAGAACTTGACTGAGTTCCGATGGTTCAGCTTCGATAGTATACAACTGTTTCTTTTATTTTTATGCAATGGTTCTCTCTTATGGGAAGACACACAGTCTCTGACTGATTTCTGAGAAAGCTGGTATCCCCGTGAAAACAGGCTTCCTAACTTTAAATCCTTGTAGGATACTCAGCTACCCAACCACAAACCCTGAAGATGCCTCCTCCAGATCCTGTACTCCACAGGGCCTGGAAGTGCGGAGCTGAGCTAGTAGCCCAGGTCCTTCTCACACTGTGTTCCCCAAAACAAAACTAGAAAGAAAGGAGGTGGTTGGATTACACATGAAATATAATCTTTCCAAGTAGAGAAATCACCCTCACTTTGGGCAAAGAAAACGAGGCAGTTGAGAGGAGCCAGGAGACCTCAGGAGTGGCATTGTCTAACCTACTGTAACTTAGGGAAGGATTGTGTGACGTAACGCAGGAGGAACACTTCTGGCCTGACTCGGAGTTAGTCTTTGATTGATGAGAGCTGTTTTAATTAGAACTCCGCAGGCTTCTTTCTGGTTCCAGCGTCCCTGTTAATTGAGTGATTGGAGCAAGAGAACACATCTGTCTTGCTCACCACTGAGTCTTCAGACCAAGATTCGTGCCCTGCATATACCTGCGATAGAACTGTGCTAATAATTTGCTATTCTACTGCAGATAATGATCTAACCCTAAGATCTCGGTGACACTTAAGTTTCCAGGCGTCTAGCCCTCCATCTACTACATCTCTGAGAGTTTGGGTTCTAAAATCAGACAAAAACATCTGTAGTCACATTAGTATTTAGTGTTACATATTGAATTCCAATATTCAAAAAGGCCCGTTCACTTAGAACAGCAACATGTGCATAATTCTCCAAGAATGTTAGTGCTAATTAATTCTTCTCTTCCTCCACACATGCTGGCCAGGTTTATTAAGAGTGACAGTACCTTTTCTTTCCCTTCTCCATCTCCGTGGACTACATGTCCACAGCAACGCTACACTAATGTCTTTTACTTTAAATTTGAGGGAACAAGTTGAGTGTTGCCATGCATTCTCATTGCTTGGGAAAACAAGCTCAATCTCACCTAAAAGCAAAACCTTTCCCCAGTTCTTACTATCTTGGGACAGAGCAGACAGTCTCAGGTTGTTGTGTGAGTGGGACACAAAGCTGAAGCGGCACTTTCGGAGGTGCCTTTGTATGGCCTCATCATATTAAGGAGTTGGTCCATAAAATCATAGCGCCCACCATCCCATAGACAACCAGTGGGTTAATACACTCCGGCATATAGCATGCCAAAAAAAAAAAAAAAAAAAAAAGCAGGGTATAGAAGATTTTCATTAGAAAACATAAAGACTTGCATTAGATGACAGAAAGAAAAAGGCTAAAGACACACAAATATTTCTAAAGCCATATAAGAAAACAAACAAACAAAAAAGTAAAAAAAAAAAATCCAAATAATTTCCCAAGTCACAGTGAGAAATATTTGGGGGATGACTTCAGCAACTCTCAAAAGGTTTCTGCCAGACTCTGGAGTCCATTGTGTCCCGCAGTCTGGAATCTAAGAGACGCTCTTAGTGTCTGCCTTATTTCCCTGTTAAACAGGAACTGGAATCTGAACTTTGCTCTCTGAAAGTCAAAGGCCAGCTAATTTAGGAGGAGACTCTCAAAATCAATGATGGTTTCTTCTACTTTCATTAGCTCTGTCTACAGTGATTAAAGGATCTGATTTCTAGATAAGCGGTCATCCTGATGGCTATTTTTTACAAATCGCATTAATTTCGATTCTCAGATCTGAGCACAGGCGGCATTCCTGAGGCAAGTCTGGATGCATGCAGCATTCCAACCGCGAGTGCTTTTTAAGTTCCCAACAGAATCCTGTCCAGAAGAGTGATGATACCTTTAGCCTCAAGGTGTGGAAGTCGTTTCTTACGGCCTAGGTACAGCCCGGCCCCTGCACTGCCTCAGACAGCTGCAAATACTTTGTTCGCTTCAGAGACATCTGACCACAGAGAGGCTGCCATCTGGACTACTTCCTTTTTCCTTTTTGTTCACTTAGAGCATGAACGATCTGGGCAGGCACTCATCGAGAGAGAATCGGGAAGGCCTGGGGAATGGAGCGCCCAGAAGTTAGCTCTCAATGGTTTTCTCTCCCATCTATGAATTGATTCACTCAAACGATTATTACTCACTGGGTGGTATTAGGAGTACAGCAGTCTCTGTCCTGGAACAAGGAACAACCTATCGCAGGTTGTATTTGTCTCAACCTCACAAATTATATTTCATATGCTCATGGTAATAAATCACACAAAAGCATCTTTAATGTATGGAGTTCTTCAATTGCTTTTAGTCCCCAATATCTCTTATTTTTGGTAGCCACGGGGTTTATGTAATGTTTTGCTCAAAGTCTTTATTGTGTTTCAAGTTTTAAAACTACATAACATCAAAAGCAACATTCTGTAAAGGCTTTTGTTAAATAATAATCAATTAACTCTTAAAATTCCAGAGGAAATCAGGAGTAGTGACTTACAGCTGTAATATTAGCCCTGCAGAGGTTGAGGCAGGGGGATGGCCTGGAATTCAAGGCTTGGATTATATAGCAAAACCTAGTTTAAAAGACAAGGGTGGGAGGGGGGTTCTGGAGAGATAGCTTAGTGGTTATCTAAGAGCTTTTTGCTGCTCTTGCAGAGGACCAGGGTCCGGTTTCTAGCACCATCATTTGGGTCTACAACTCAATTCCAGGTGGATCTGATGCCTTCTTCTGGTCTCTGTGAGCACCAGGCATGCACACAGTACACATACACACAAGCATACAAGCACTCATTACATAGAAACATAAATCTTAAAAAAATGAAAGTACATTAAAAAAAACCCTTTGAAATTATAGCTTGGTAAGTAAATGGTGAGTTGTGTAGTGCAATAGTCAGATCCCTTCATATGCATTATTTGCTCTAGGCCTAAATGGTAAATTACAAAACTGAGCACTTAATTACCATTGGGAACTAGTTTTTTGAAGGTGTTAATTCAGCTGGATAATTTTATGCTCTTACATGACATTAATCCCACATATTTTATATATTTATATTATGCACATATTTTAATAGGTTACACACAAACTCTTCTTTTGTGATAATTAGATCATACAAAGATCAAATTAACTCTGTTCCTAGAGTTGTTAAGCAAAGAAGTAGGAGATTTAAGGTGTATTCAGGGGGCGGCTCATCCAGGAAACATTTCAATCCCACGTGGTCCTGATGGGGCTCATCTATTTGGAAGTCTCTCTTGCAGACATCTAGAGTAATCAGGTCACTCCATCCCGACACAATAGTCTCTGCCACTTGTTGTTTGGTCTGTGATATCATGTCAATAGACTTCAGAGACATTAGCACAGGAAAAAGAAAATACTTTAAACTCAAGGCTATCCCAAAGGGTTCAGCAAGACATACATCTTGAGTCGATAGACTGATCAGATAGCAAATCCTACCAAGGAGTTCAGACAAAATTGAGTCAAACTGACTGTATCACATTCCCCAGTGCACTGCAAAACTGAGACAATGTTTCAGGAGCTAAGGTTCTTCCAGTTTGCCTTGTCATTGCCTTCTTTCTTTCTTTCTTCCCTCCCTCCCTCCCTCCCTTCCCATTCTACACAATTGTCATGCTTCGGCTGCTCTTCATAATGAGACCTTGGAAGGCAACATCATTCGATTTACAGCTTCATCAGCCTGGGTTCCCGCACAGCACCCAGCTCCACCATCTTCTCCACTCCAGAGCAATGCTATTAACTGCTATTGGGAACTGAATGCTTGTTCTGGCAGAAGGAGTTGTGTTCCAGAGGACAAACAGTATCTACTGCAAGCTTCACAGGGCCTTTGTTCCCATTAGGGAGACTCCCCTTTTCAGGAGGATGCAAAGCACCTGTCACATCAACTTAAGCTAGAGACAGAGCTCCATCCACCTCCTCTCCGGGTGTCAGCATGCACTCCGGAAAGTGAACAACAGTATAGGACCCTGCCAAAAAGGGTCAAATAGCCTCAAAGTGAAGACAGGGAGCAGGAAGAAATCTGAGGGTAGCTTTGGTGAGGAGAAAGACAGAGAATATTGTGGGCTTTTGCCTTATAATATTTTAGATTTGAGTTTGAACCCAAAGCATTCTACAAGCCATTCTAGCAGTGAGCTAAATCCCAGCCCTGTCTTACAATTTTCGAAGTGGAAGAGATAAAAGTCTGGCATCTGCTTTCTGATTTCAGTTGAAATTGGCTAACTGCATTATCAGGAGCTTCCGTTCCATTTCAGGAAGCCCCTCTCTGGTGACTGCTGTTTTCTTCTCAAGGGTCCTCTACCCAAAGCTTCAAACAAGACGAGGTTTTTTACATTTTCACAAAGATGTGTGCAAGGCATTAGTATTCCTAATGCAATTTGCATTTAAATGGCAGCCATTTGAACATTAAGCATCCGGTTTTGTCTCTCGGCTGCACCCTGCCCAACTTTAACAAGGCCTCACACACAGTCAGACTCAATGGGTTCAATAAATTCCTAATCCTAGATGGTCAGGCATTCAGCAGCAGGAAATTATATCTAGAAAATTTCTTGCCTTCAAGATTGTGTGCGTCAAGAAAGGAGTGATCAAAAATTAGTTTTCTACTAGATACTTTATAGGCTAAAAGTCTCAACTCTTAGAAAATGGCATGAATACAATTAAATAGTATGCTAATACATAATGACTAATACATACTTATTAATGTATAAGTATTGTAATACTGGTTACTTCAAATCTCCATTGCACCCAATGAGATATTTGTTGAATATTTGTTATGAAGCTTCTATAATTTTATGTAATGATACATACAGCCTCTTAAACCATATACTAGTACTTGATAATAATATTGCAACACAGTTTTAAACATACTTTTGTGGGTTTTTTTATGGTTTGTAATAATTGAATATAGACCCTCTTCCTACAAACAGCTCAAAGACCCTGGAGTGATAGTTGCCCGGTTCCCGCCCCCAGGGTGGATCGTAAGAATCAGGAGTGGGCAGGCATTGTTCACTTATTTTAGTACATAGCTGGGCTCATTAGAGGGTATGCCTTACATATTCATTCATTCTTTCTTTCTTTCATTTATTCAATATTTTAATTTGATGCCGTATGCTAGGCACTTGGGTTCGTCTTTACTGAACTCGCACCACGTGAACATTACGATCAACAGAAGAGTCATAAAATTCAAGGTCGCGATTTTTATGTTGTTTAATCCCACTTCATAACTGACAGACCTACCACCGGTGAACTACTTGTATGCTACATGACTGAGATACAAAAATTTGACGGCTCCACTACTTACTTCCTTACATGTGTCGATGGTATTCACATGACTATAACATAAGGCGTTCTTGACGTTTTCCTGGCGTAAATGCTAACGTTTTTAAAATGGCTAATTGGAAGTTTCCGCCACATATTATTGTTGAGCCCGCACAAGATGTTCAAGACCGTGAAAAGCTGAATGCAATGGCCTTCTTGTTAGGAGTTGGAATTTTTTTTTCTAGCTCATTGTTCTTTTAAGTGATCCGTTTTTACCCATACTCTTAACTGAATTCATAATTACCTCCCTTGCTAAAGCAGGATTTCAGACTTGAGTGCATAAATTAAATTTCACGCACACATACGAAAGACTGGTAGGCGAAATAATATAAACAAATTAAAGGCCTCTTTTAATGACCTTTGATTTCCGTGATTGTGGTCTTTGAAGTTACCTACTAGGCACAGTGGTTTTCTCTGTGTCTAGAAAGCTGCCTAATAGAATCCAGCCTGCTAACCCTGCAGGTTGCGTTTCCTGTGGCTGTCTTCCCCCACTGTCTTCTCGCTGACTCCCTTGGAATAGTTCTGACGCCCCAGCAGGTCCGGGCCTGGAGGGGGCAAGGCCACCCCCAGCTCTCGCCACCCGAATCAGCGGGGCAGCCGCGGCCACCTAGGCAGAGTCAGCGCCGGGTAGGGTGGCGGCTGCGTGACTGGCTGCAGTCCCCACCCCGACGCTGTGGTTAGGCAAACTGATCTCATCGCTGCAGCTCACGACACGCGCTTCCCGTCGCCTGCACGCTGCATAACGAGGGGCCCGCCCCTAGCTCTCGGAGCAACGAGCCAGAGCTGCAGAGAAGCCCGACCCGGTCGCCACGACGTCCCTCGATTCCTCTGTCGTTCTTCAAGTTATCTCTAACTCTCCTCGAAGTCACCAGGACTGAAACTTCCCGGCCTGACCACTATGCACTGCTGTCCTCGGCCCCTCCCCCGCCCCTGTCCCCTGCGTGTGCACAGCTGCCACCCTGTCCCTAGACCATCGGAGCTCCCGCAGGTCCTCCGGGTGTCGGGGTCGGTCCCCCGGGCCCAGTGCTCTCCCTGCCTGCCCCGCCCGCCCTGTTCTGGTCGCCGCCGGCCGATCAGCGTGTGCCTTGCAACTTCCGAGCCGGAAACTTCCCGGCCGTCGTCAAGAGCAGGGCACCCCCTCGGGCTAGAGACGGCGTCCGGAATAGGATTCCTCGGCGGATTACGCGGCGCCGTCGGCACGCAAGGCCAGCCCGGGCGGCCAGGAAGCCCCGGGAGCGCACGCGAGCGGCGGCAGAGGCGGCGGGAGGCCTGGGCTTGCGTGACCCGCCGGCTCCCGGCCGCACGCACTTCGTGCTGGGGGCACAGGTGCTGCAGGGCGGAGCCCGCTGTCCACTTTACAGCCCCGGGACCGCAGTCACGCTATGTTTGTGGGTGGGGGAGCCAGTTCACCGTGTCCCGGTGTTATCGGGAACACCGGTAACCTGGGCAGTAAAACCTGCTCAGAGCGATGCTTTAAGCCAATCGGAAGCCGGGGCTGCTCTGTCACTAAGGAGTAAGCCGCAGAAACTTTCTAAGGAATGGGTTGGGTGCAGAGGCACAGCTCACAAGTACGAGTCCTATGACGTGCCGACAAAGGAAGCAGAGCAAAAGGCAGAGGCGTTGGGACGCAAAACCTCATTTCAGAAAACAGTCGTGATCCTTTGCTCTCATCCCCCCCACACACACAGAAGCATTTTTTTTTCTTCAGTATTTTATTTTTAAAATCAAAGCTTCCTGATCGCACTGGTGCACTAACTGAAGAGACCTCTTTATTGAGATGACTCAAAAGCCCAAATGAAATTAAAAAGGGGGCCCAACAGGTTTGAAGGCCACTGAATCGAAGTTCTTATTCAAGATTATGTGATCAAAAAGTGTTTCTCATGGCACTGTCTACTGGTGGAGATTTGGAGATAAATCAAGTCCGGAAGGAAAAAATTTGACGTCCAGTTTAACGCAAAACCACTCGCATTAAACTGAAAACTTGGAAAACCCTTACTATAATTTAGACTTTGGTGAATTTGTCTAATCTTCTATAGACTTATGGTGCCTAGTTTGACACACACACACACACACACACACACACACACACACACACACCACTAACACTTGTTAATATAAGTAGCGTTAGTGAAGAAGCAGAGGTTCTCCTGGGCTGGCATTTGTACCATGAATTGTTAGGAAGGGCTTAAAGGTCTTTCACTTTGTCACACCTGGGAAGAGGGAGCAAATGTCACTAGTTTTCCAGTGTTCTCTCGGTCACTTTGATTCTCATTTAAGTGGATATAGGGAATGTTTGCTTTTGTTTGATGAGGACACTGAGTAGGACCGTACCCTTTCCTGGATTCTGCTTCTGCTTCTTCTCTAGATGTGTAATTAAAGAAGCGTCCTTGCGTCTGGCCTTGCCTTTCCTGGTCCCCAACACTTGGTCAAGAGGCTAATATCTGGTGGAGACAACTGAGTTGTGGTACCCACCTCCTAGTGTTAGTGATGAGGCCCAAAGATCAGCATATAACCCAAAGTGTGCCGAGGAAAGTCATTCACTAGCATTCTTTTGTTTGTTTGCTTGTTTTTTGTTTTGTTTTGTTTTTGAGACAGGGTTTCTCTGTAGCTCTGGAGCCTGTCCTGGAACTAGCTCTAGTAGACCAGACTGGTCTTGAACTCACAGAGATCCGCCTGCCTCAGCCACCCAAGTGCTGGGATTAAAGGCATGCGCCACCACTGCCCAGCACTAGCATCCTAATGAGGTTGGGAATGCAAGAAGTCTCCTCTTGGTGGGAAAACCTGTGAGCCACCATAGCCCTGCTAACTGCCAGTTATACAAGAGAATGGAACCAATGTTTAGAAAGTGGTGGATTTCAAGGACTGAGTGGTTCTACGGCTCTCTAGCCTTTCAGAATTTACATGACTTTCTCAAAGCAATCTGGCCTACCCTTTCCTGGAGTTGATTAGCTTTCCTGTGGCTCCTGTTAGGCACGCCTGTGTTCTGACAGAATATAGATTTACGCCAATAACTGTAAAATGAATGTTTACAGTACTCAAGATTTGTGGTACTGTCTTTAAACTTGCTTTTCCACAGAACCTTTTAGGCATTTTCAGCACTAAACAACTGCATCCCCTTCTCTCCCTCTCCCTTTACAGTTTGTAACACTGGGGATTGAACCAAGAGCATGACATATGCTAGGCAAGTAAGCCGCCACTGAACTTCGCCCAAGTTTTTGTTGTTGGGGGAGGGGACAATAAGGTCTCACTAAGTTACCTAGGTTGGCTTTGAACTTGTGATGCTCCCACCTCAGCCTCCTGTGTAGCTGTGATTACAGGCATAGATACGGGCCACCTGACCTGTCCCACGTCAACATTTCTGACAGCTATGCCATCTGGGTTGTATGAACAAGTTTGTTTCACATTTTAATATTTTCACTTTTCTCTTGTGCACACTCTGTCTCAACAGGGTCTTGTGCAGTCCAGGCTGGCTTCTAATGTGTTATGACCCTGAGCTTCTGATCTCTCTGCACTGACACGGTGGACCAAAATTACAGGCTTGTGTGCTACCACGCCCAGCTTTCTGTGTTGTTGGGGAATCAATTCCAGGACTTCTGAATGTTGGGCAGGAACTCTAAACTGGGCTACATCCCCAGCCTGTAGCATTTCCAGCTCTTACACTTTATCAGTACGACTCTGATGGACACTGAATACACGTGCTACGCACTTTCCCAGTTCTCCCAATAACCACTTGGAGCTTCTTTCATCAGAATTGGGTCACAGGTTCCTTGCAGATCTCATAGCATGGATGTGTGAAAACGACCTGATCCGAACCCACTCCTGGACTTGGGAAGCCTCCCGGGTGCTTGTGGACAGAGTAGAGATGAGGGTGAAGAGGTCTGGGTTCCTGAACACACGGAAGATGTTAAATCAAATGTCTACTTCAATACTTTGAACATTTAGAAAATTTAAACCCCTTAAAAAGTTATACATGTATTAATTCTTTTGCAGCAATGTTCAGGAATTCTAGTTGCTCTACACCCTGATCAATCATTTTGATATCATCATCTGTTTGATAGATTGATAATAATGCTTGATACTGTGTGTTAATAGTTTCTATGGCAAAACAATTAGTTTCTTTTGTGAGACAAGGCCAGGATGACTTTTAACTGAGATGATACTGAACTTCAGATCCTCCCGCCTCTTCTTCCCAAACGATTAAAGGTATGAAGCCCACATTGCTGTATGTGTGTTGGGAATGGAGCCCTGGGCCTCGAATATCTTAGGTAAGCACTCTTATCAACTGAGCTACAACCCAGCCCACAACTTGGCGAACGGCATGAAGTCTTTAACAGAGGCACACAATACCAGGAAAACAACAAATCTTCATTTCCTATAAACTCAGTCAACTTCATCATAATAGGGAATATAGAATCACTTCTGTCAGGCACTCATCCAGAGAAATGTGAATTAAGACACTCATGGAAATCTCAGCAATGGAAGGTGTCAATAGAGATAACATCTACAATGTAGTCCAGCGTAGCTTGTAACTCAGGATCCTCCTCCTCCTGATCAAGGGCCAGAACTGCAGAGATGTGCTACCATTGCTGATTCAAACACTTTTTGCTTTTTTCACAATGTATAAGGAAGTTCCTAATTTTTGGTTTAGGGTTTTAAAAAAATTTGTTTTTAATTATATATGTACACATGTTTGTTTCTGTGCATGTCTGTGCACATGAGAGTAAAGATGCCCTTGGAGTACAGGAGAGGGTGTAAGATTCTTTGGTTATGAGGCTAGAGATGATGGTGACCTGGCCCAAGTAGGTGCTAAGAAACTGAAACATGGGTCCTCTGCAAGAGCTGGGTATGTCCTTAACTTCTGAGTCATCACTCAGGCCCCAATTTTTATTTCTTTGAAGTATCTAATATTTATGAGGTGTTTAGTGTAGGCCAGGTTGGGATCCTGAGGATTTAATGAAAGGAATTTGAGTTTAATGGGAAATTTAACTTTTAAGGAATTATCAGTACACTATTTATGAGTATCAAATTCACTATGGGTGTTAAGTTGTTTTCATTAGAACTTTATATCTTTGTGTTTT
The DNA here is from genome assembly GCF_982192425.1 of Myodes glareolus. Lineage (NCBI taxonomy): Eukaryota > Metazoa > Chordata > Mammalia > Rodentia > Cricetidae > Myodes > Myodes glareolus. The sequence continues at coordinate 21,647,320 of NC_142045.1, read as the reverse complement.
TAAAATATATGGATGTAACAAATACTGAATTATATTTGCACAGTACATTTTTAAATGAAGTTCTTCCCAGTAGTGAGCAGGCCACAGTCGATACATTTATAGTCATGAAATATTTTGCTATAGTGAGTGTCCTTTTACAAATGATTTATTTTTATTTTATGTGCATTGATGTTTTGCCTGTATTTATATCTCTGTGAGGGTGTCAGATCCCCTGGAGTTGGAGCTACAGGCAGTTGTAAGTTGTCACGTGGGTGCTGGGAATTGAACCCATCTCCTCTGGAAGAAAAGACAGTGCTCTTAACCGCTGAGTCATCTCTTCAGTCCCTGTAGTGAGTGTTTTAATTTTTCATATTTGAAAGTCGGCATTTATCATTTAAGGATCTAACTTGTCTCATGGGAAATTTGTTTAACATTTATAGTCGAAGGCTCAAACACATTCAAATGTGTTACACAACAGGTTTCTGCACCGATGACAAAACATTTGAAGTATTAGAGAGATGCATTTAAACTCTGTGACCTTTATTTTATCATATGCTCATTTATAGTGTATGTAAGGATGGATAAAAGATACAGAGCCCAAACCTACAAATAGTATTTTGTGGTCGAACTCATTTCTATACCACAGCTATTTGGGGTTCAATATGCAAAGCAGCTCGAACAGGCTGTCTTCAGCTTTAACTGAAATAGCATGCTAGAAGTCCAGGGTGGAAAAAAAAAAATCCCATCTCCGTGAGAGGAAAATGTGTAGGGGCGTGTAAAACAAAGCAAAGTGGTCTTTGTAGCTAACCTCCTTTGCAAGCTAGAAGCTGTATGGCAAACCAAGCCTGGGCCATGTGTCTCTAATCCACAGCAGGCGAATGCTCCAGGAGGACCGGCTGTCTGGCAGAGACACGTAGAGCGGCATGTGAGGCCCAGGTGCTTCCACTTACAGCCACCCGGGATCCAGCGTGCTTCTGTGCTCACGTGATGGGCCGTGCCCTTGGCCGCTTCCATCAAAGTAAACAGAAGTAGGACCTGACAGAGTTATGTTTGGAAGGATCCTCAATTAAACGAGGCATTGTGTATGAAGTGCCTGGCAAACAGACCGAACCCAATAAATGTTAGCTTTTTCAAAATTCGGCACTTGCACTGGAGGAAGCCCAGAAACAGTAATGAAAGCAGCAGTTGTTCCCAACCCGGGAGGCCTGATTGCAGCCATCTTATTCCAGTTTACAAGAAGAGAGGTGTGTTGTGCTGTGGTTCGCAGGATGAAAATACGGTTGGACTTAACTGTAATTTTATCTTGCTACCTTTGTACCATTCTGCATTGACTTTAAAATTAGTCCACCATCTTGGGTGGACTTCCTGTTGTTTTTAGCAGACCTATAAACAAAGTACCTATTTTCCTATACTGCTTTTCATAGGTTCATGGGAAAGGAGAGGTTGTAGCATGAAACAAGTGACCAAAATGAGTGATTGCCCTGACTTATGAGCATTTCAGGGAAATTCCTACAGTAACAAACACACAGGAGTTCTTATAAACCCTAAGAGGCCTGCTGGCCCTGTAGAAAGCTGAATTTCCTTCATATAGGCACAGTCTCTCTCTCTCTCTCTCTCTCTCTCTCTCTCTCTTCCATATATATATATATGTTACCTATATACTCTCCCATATATATATGTTACCTATATATATATATATGTTTCATATATATATATATATATGTTACCTATGTATCACTTATCTAGCACATGTAGTGCTCTGGATTAATTCTGAAGCACAAGGCACATGCTTGTTTGTTCTGGCTGCTTATCCTGGAAATAACCACACAGAAACTGTATTAATTAAATCACTGCTTGGCCCATTAGCTTTAGCTTCTTATTGGCTAATCTCTTACATCTTAATTTAACCCATTTCTACTAATCTGTATATCACTACATGACAGTGGCTTACTGGCTAAACTTCCCAGCATCTGTCTCTGGCAGCTCCAACGCTTCTCTCTCTGACTCCACCCTTCTTTCTCCCAGCATTCAGCTCTGTCTTCCCCGCCTACCTAAGATCTGCCCTATCAACAGGACAAGGAAATTTCTTTATTCATTAACCAATAAAAGCAGCGCATAGATAGAAGGACCTCCAACATCAGGTAACACACACACACACACACACACACACACACACACACACACACGGACAAATATGCACAAATAACAAAAGGATAACACAAAATTGTATTCCACACACCCTACAATGGGAATATTTAAATTGCATTTCAATTATAGAATGGGCAGTAATGGAATGGGATGGAGAAAAAAGGATGGGAGGGAGGGAGAGAGAGAGAGAGCGAGAGAGAGAGAGAGAGAGAGAGAGAGAGATCAATAGATAATCAAGGAAAAGAATATCAAGATGGATGGTTGTGGTGCAAGCCTTTAATCCCAGTGCTCTGGAGGCAGAGGCAGTAGATCTCTGTGAGTTCAAGATCAGACTGGTTGATAGAGCAAGTTCCAGGATATCCAGGTAACACAGAGAAACCCTTCCTCAACCTCCCACACTCGTCTCTCCCCCCAAAAAAAGCAAGAAAAAGAAAAAGAAAAACAACAAACCAACACAGAACAGTCTTTTGGAACTTTTATTTTTTTTTTTAAAAAAATTACTTTAAGAATACTCACCCGTCATATTTTGACCTTGCTAACTTTAGAAAATACACTTTTTTTTCATTTTAAAGGCTATCTTAAATTTTTTTGAGATTGTATTTTAACATATACCTGTCTTTACTTTCCTTCAAATTCATGGCCTCTTTTTCCTTTTTTATTTATTCTTTTCTCATGCAGTATATCCCAACTGCAACTTCCCCTTTCTCCACTCCTCCCAGTCCCCCTTCTCAACCTCCCCTCTCCCCCAGACTTACTGCTCCCCCATTTCCCTTGAGAAAAAGAGAAGACCTCCCACTGAGATCCACCAAACACAGCAAAATAAGATGCAATAAGATTGGGCACATTTTCGCCAACTGTTATTGCATTCATACATGTGTTTGTGTGCACACACATGTCCCCAAATATAACCTGCTGACTCCACAATACTGCTACGTGTATGAGTCTTTTCAGGGCTGACCATTTTGCATAGGACGGCCAATTGAAAATACACTTCTTATTCCTGGTCTTTCAGAAGAGCTACTCTTCCCCGTGAAATTCTTACTGGATCTACCATTATCTAATCACATTTTCTATAATGATGAAAAGTTTCTGTCGGTGCCACATGACAATTCAGTACTTGAAGTGTGGCTAGCTAATCAGCAGTGGGATTTCTAAATTTATTTCATATCATCTAAGACCCCTTACGGGGGCATTTACCGTGTGTGGCAAGGAAAATGGAAGCAAGGTGCTGTGTAGACGAGCAAGCATAGACAAAAGTGAATTATAGCCTTTCCACAGGAGAACATCATTTGCCAAAACTGTAGTTATGCACCCTATAACAATATTTTGGTCAATGACAAACCAGTTCAGCGGTTATAACATTCAACAGTCCTTGAATGTCACAAGGAACTGAAAACTCCTGTCACCCAGTGATGTTAAAGTCATGGGAACATTTTGTGGCACACACAACTCAAGTGTACGTGCTGATGCTGGAGTAAGTTTCTGTTCCTAGCCCTACAGTATATATGCAGTACACAATTCTAGTTACCCAAGAGCGACTGTTGCTGTCTTCTGTATTAACTATAACTTTTCATGACTTAGGGAAGTGTTCACTTCTTCCATGCTTTCATTTTCATACTAGATAGCTACTAGCCAGCAGCTTGGCACTATTTCGCGTCTCCTAGTCATCTTTCTCTTTTCAGTGCCATTTTCTTCATATTCATGCAAACTATTATTCGATAGTAATCTGTCCTTTCTGCTAGAAAACCGTGTTTTCTATAGTTCCTAGAAGATCAGCACTTTGGAACTCAGATAATTCTGAAAAGGGAGACAAAGCAGGCACTTAGCATACTAAAGGCCTGGGTTAGTCACCAAGCCTCACCTCCCTGTGCTTGCTTGTCGCATAGTAGGTCATCATATTTACATTACGAAAGAATGTAGATTGAATAAAGGGAAGTAAAGCAGGGTGTAAAAACCAGGGGCCTTCCGTAGCACGTCTCAATATACTTCATCTTGATTACTTTTGGACCAGAATGAAATTCTATGTAAGCTTTTCCCGTCAATGGTTCAGAACGTGTTCCCCTGCCTATGACGCCATCTAGAAGCATCTTTCCCCTCCATTTGAAAGTAATGATTGCCCCCGCTGTACACATGACCCCCACTTCCTTCACCGCCCACCTCCTAATCAACCTCGGCCGCCCGCTGTCCCCGCGAGCTCCACAACCCCATTCCAGCCCGTCATAGGACGGGCGCGTCAATCCGCCCTCTCCTCCGACCCCCGCCACCCTCGCCGGCTTCCGCCTCGCTCGCACCTCGGCGGCGGCTAGTGATGCAATGCTCCGCTTCCGCGTCGGCGGCGGCGTGGGTAGTGACGTCGCCGCGCCCTGACGTCAGACGGACGTGCAGCGCGGTCGCCCGGGAGACCGGGGAAGCCGTTTCACACCCTGAGGAGTCCCGGGCTAGGTGAGGGTCACGCCTTCCTCAGCTCGTAGAGTACCGGGTCTGCCAGGACGCAGTTCCGGTGCGGAGGCTAGCGGCGCGGGACGGCGGGGACGGCGGGGGCGGCGGGGGCGGCGGGGGCGGCGGGGGCGGCGGGGGCGGCAGGGGGCGGCGGGAGTAGCGGGGTGGTGAAAGTGGGGGTGTCGGGAAGGCGAGCCTCTGGGCCAGGCCTGGGCAAGTGCGGTCTGGCCAGGCGGTTAATTTCCAGTCTAGGGACGTGACCTCCCGCTCTCCTGCCCCTGACCTGCCCTCATGTGATTCACGTCCCCGGAATGGTACTTGAGGAAGGGCCTGGAAGCAGAACCCGAGTTTAATGACCGGGCGTGACATTGGTGTAAGAATCGGAAATGAACCACCAGGGACGTTTCTGCTTTTAAAAACACACGTCTTTCTCGTGACCTGCGTGTCGCAGAGAAGGTTGGCAAACACCCACGTAGGTGCAGCCACGTACCACCGTACTTTTGCCAAGGGCAGTTTACACATGTGTAATGGGAAAGACCAAAGGAACTTGTTTGGTAAAACAGGCAAAATAACAGATGGGCAAATTAAAAATTCCAAGTTTTCTCCTGCCAAAAAGCAAACCCCCCTACCGCAAAAAAAAAAAAAAAAACCTGAATTATTTTTAAATTCTTCCTCTGTACTTTTCTGGGTATTCAAATCTTTATAAAGACCCGATGGGCTTTTCTTAAATATAGGCACAACAAAAATTAACATTAAAGAAAATAATGTCTCTGTCATCATCTTGGGAATTTCGGTGTCAACCTCGTAGTTGTAACCGTCTGCATGCGCTGCTTAGCAGAAAAGCAACTAGCAACTCCAGTTTACAAGGATCTTACAATAACATACTCTAAAGCAAACAGTGTTAAAAGCCCCTTTGTATGAGAACAAATGACCAGTGCTCTTCGGACGAATGCAATGAATGTATATTGGCTCTATGAAAAGAATGGGATCCCTAAACTATTTTAGGGATATTTTCTGCGATGTGTTTCAAAGTCAAGTTAAATACTCATTCAGTCCACCCCCCCCCACCACCACTAATGTTTTGGATGGCCCTCTAATTTACTAGGGTGCTATTTTTAATTTTTCTTTCATAAGCTGCAGCCTACCACTTCTGGTGGTATAGTAATAGGTTGGTGTCGAGTCACAGTGAAGACACTAGATAAAATATATTCCTCTGACACTTGAATTTATACTGTTATTTAGATCCATGCTCGCTAATACTTTTGTAAATGGTACTTTTAAAGGAGATTTAGTTGGTAATTTTGGGGGAAAATATTCCTAGTGGACCTGAAGATATGATCATTTCCATTAACTAATGGTGACTGAGGATAATGAGCCTTCTGGTTTCTTGCCATGTGACTGTGACAGACTGGCAAACATCAGATTATGTACTTGGTCACTTGGACTCATGTCGACATAATTAGCTTTACTCCCGTGGTTGACCTCAGCCAACATGACCAAACATACACATTGTCTTGTGTTTGTGTTGTCTGTGGGAAGACAGCTCATTAGTTGTTGGTCTTAAATAGCAGTTTATCGAAATGAGGGCTATTTGGGCCAATACAGAGTTGAGGAATCTCTCGTCCACCAATGGTTGAGTAATTTGCAATAAAAACACCAATATTATTTTTTTGTTTGTTTTATTTTTTGAGACAGGATTTCCCTGTAGCTTTGGAGCCTGTCCTGGAACTAGCTCTTGTAGACCAGGGTGGCCTCAAACTCACAGAGATACGCCTGCCTCTGCCTCCCGAGTGCTGGGATTAAAGGGAGTGCCACCACCGCCAGGCTAACACCAGCATTATTTTTGTCTTCACTCTCCTGCCCTGACCTAAGGCAAACCTTAGGGAGCCTTTTTTAACATCCCACCCCCACCTAAAGGATAGCTCAGTATCCTTTCTTGACTCTGACATTACCCCTGTTTATCAGTCACGGGCTTTAGACCTTCTTCTGGTTTAGATGCTTCAGTAGCTTCTTGTTATGGCTACTGTGTTTTCATGAAAGTAATAAAAGGAGTTTTATACTAAATTAGAAGATGAAAGTCTGTTAAAAGTTAAATTCTAGATAAATTTACATAGTTATCCATCTCAGCTACAATTGGCCATGTGGGCTTTGATGCTTTGATGGCTTTTCTGTTCAGTGGCTATATATCCTAACTTAGTAACTGTTTTTTGTGTTTTATAACTTAAAGAAGCCTTGATGACACATTTCTTTCTATAGCTTTTCAGATAAAATGTTATTTTAGAATACTGAAATAGCTCTGTTTAAAATCTTACAGTTACTTTGTTACAAAACAGATAATTAATAAACCACTATTATTTTTGTTATTACTTTATAACTTTCTGAAAAATAGAAAAGATGTGTCAGTAATTTCTATAATTTCCTGTGTGGCTTAAGGACTAACTGTGAAAACTTAACTTGTACCTTCTGCTATGGAACCAACGAAACAAACACCTGTTAAACTACGTACTGCCAGCTCATCTCCAGATACTAAGAATTTTTAAATCACTTGAGTTTTCTTGTCATTGTGTGGATTCTGACCGTTTCCATCAATGTTTTTAGCCCGTTTTCCTGCAGTGCGTCGGGGGAACTATGGATCGTCACGTTCCCATGCACGCATTACCGGAAGAAATCCAAAAGGTATGATTTTGCATTATAAGCATCCAGCATTAGGAGTGTTTTAGCCGTTAGATCATTCTAAAGTATAGGGGAGTGAATTTAGAAAACTACGACAGACTTGATGATTAATTTGGGATGGGAGAAGGAATAACCACACTGTAGGCTTTCCCTGCAAAGACTACATAAGAAGAGAGATATGTTGTTCCATTATGGTATTTTAACTGCTAGTTTTAGAGCCCTAGTGATGTCAAATCCCAGAAATGTTCATGTTTGTAACTTCTTGTGATATTTTTACATAATGCATTTTCACCTAAATTAATTCTCGTGGGTCACTGTACACCAGCTGCTGTTTTGTTTTGTTTTAGACAAAATCTAATTGTGTAGCCTTGGCTGGTTTGGAACTCACTACATAGACCACACAGGCCTAGAATTCACAGAGATCTGCCTTCCTTTGCCTCCTGTGTGCTGGGGTTGAAGGTGAGCACCACCATACTGGTGTTTAGATACGATTTCGACCAATTACCGATTGCTTTTGTCCTTTGCAGATGGAAATTGTGGGTAGGCAAGGGAAAGCTTTTTCAGGATTTATCCCAGAGCAGGTTTGAGTGCTGGTAACAGGGCAGGGAACAAAAGCAGGTAGCTCTGGGCAGTATTCTCCTCTCAGGAGGCCTTGAGTGGCAGCAGCCTTGGCTTCGGAACTGTACCAGCTCGGAGTAGCAGGACCCTTTATAGGTATTTCCCTCTTGTGTGGGCCTAGGAAGCTCTCATTCCTAAGACCTGATGGTGAACAGTGATAAAGCTCCTAGGCCTGGGGACTATTGAAGGCGCCTGGCCCTAAAGACATTTCTGAACCTTCTCCAGTAACCAGGGCCTGTAATTCTCTGATCCCTCTCAGGCTTCCTTTCTTCAGCTCCAGCTTCCTGTCCTCTCTGTACTCCCACCGTTCTTCTTGTTCTTGCCCTGGCTTAGATGGTTCAGTAGCTTCTTGTTGTTATGGCCGCAGTGTTAGTTGCCACGGTCCACGTGGGAGGCTTTCGCTGCCCAACCCCTGCTGCTGTTGTGGTCACATGCACAGCTCAGTGGCTCCACCTCTTCTGCAGCTGCCACTCCGCTGCTTTTCCAGCGTGGACTGTTGACCCCTAGCTGCGCGTCAGCTCTGCAGAGCATCAGCTGTTCAGCAGATGGCTGCCCTGCTGCTTCTGGCTGCTCAGCCGTGACCGCTGCGGCTGATCCACTGACGCCCGCCGCTCTTGTTCCCAGTCAGCCTGTGCTACCAAATGTGGGCGAGGAGACACCACTGGGAAGAAGCCGTTTCTTGTGCCCAGTGCTGCAAAATGAGAGAGGAAACACAGAAGGGTGTCTCCTGTCCAACTCCCCAAGTAAGCACACAGCCGATTTATATAGCCAGAGAAAAGGTGTTTGCTGGAACCACAGCCAGCCTCCCATGCAGACAAGACAATGTCCCCTTTGTGCCTGTCTGTAACAGTCACTTTACTAGGCCACCAGGGAAAAACGCCCCCCTCCCTGGCCTAGGTAGAAATAGTAGCAGAGTCATCTAGAGCTTTCTTAGGCCTGTGATAGCAGAAACTCTGATACAAATGGTTTGTAACAGTTTTGGCTGTGCCTGCATCTTCAGGAGCCAGAGCAGGCGTCTGTGGTGATTGTGTCATTTGTTCAGGACCTCTGAGAAGTGTTCAGAATGGCAGATGCTGACCTAGAATAGCCCAGCTGGCTGTCTAGCCAACAGCCCTTTTAACTCAAGGCAGCCAGGGCAGCATGGGAAAGCCCAACAGCTGCATCTAGAGAATCAAATGGCCACACCTCCAACATCTCTGCTTATTTATAAGGAAACATGAGTTTTTAAATAACTTACCATTTATACTGGTAGTGATACTGATTGTACTTTAAAAATAATACTCAATGCCTATTTAACACCCCAAGGAGAGGTAAATTTCCCCGTTTGTCTCAATTTCACATTTTAAAAAGTGTGTTTATAAATCATAGCACGTGGAGGTCAGAGGCTGACTTGTGGGAGTTGGGTCTCTTCTATCATGCGGGTCCTGATGATCAAATTTGTGTTGTCAAGGCTTGGCAATGAGTATCTTTATTTGCTGAACTATCTTCCCAGCTTTGATTTCCTGTTTATAATTCATTTAGTCTAGTTAACAAGTACTTCTTGGTTTTTGTCCTACCCTCATCCCTATTAGTTTACATCTGTTCTCAGACAAAGGCATTTCTTCTGTAACTAGTTTTTCAATCCATACATTGTTAACATAATAATTAAAAAACACCTCTTCAAAAACTATTGACATGAGTTGTGGGTTGCAACCTTATGCCTTAGCTGTACCTATTAATACAGACAGCTTCTTGTAGCAAATCTAGCACCAACTCTCCCACCCTTATCCTAATAAGAATCGAATGTAGGACCTCAAGCGTGTCTGCAATACCCCCAGTTTACAATCAGCTCTTCATTAACTAGTAATTTGTCATTCTCATTGAAAACCATGGTCAGAAGCAGATTGGCTTTTGCCAGTGTTCGTGCTGCTGTGGATGGCCTGTTAACATTAATCACAGCATCGATTGGACCTGCTGCTCTTCTTGCTGCCCACCTTACCGATTTATGGAAACTTTAAAGGAAGTGCAGTTACCAGAAGAGATCCTTTCAATCACTGCATGCGATTCTCTTTACCTTTGAAGTTAACTGTTTGATGCTAAACTCATATGACGCTCAGTTATGCTACTACTTCAGAAATGGTGCTTCCATGGGTTTGAACAAATGCAGTATCTTTTCACTTGAACTGTGTTCCTTGCATGAAATAGCTTGAGAGAGAGAGATGAAAAGAAACTGTTAAACAAAAACAACCTAAAAGCAAAAGCTCATATTTCAGACCCTAATCTCTTGTCAGAAAGAAAATGAAGAGACAGTAGAAAGAAATACAGTAGAAAGAAAATCTACAAGACAAGGGTTATAATCTAAGTCCCATGTAAGACAGTGCCCAGGAGGCCAGAGAGGTGGTTCAGCTGGGATAGGCACCTACTGCCGAGCTTGATGATCTCTGTTGGATTCCTGGGACCCATGATGGAAAGAGAGAGCTGATTCCTGCAGGTTGTCCTTGTGAGAGTGGAGAGTTGACGGCTGGAATCCCTGGATGCTGGAGATCATCAAGGTGGAGTCCTGTGTAGAAGATGTGGACCTAGAGTTGGTTCCTGAAAGCTGAGTGTTTCTATAGACGTAGAGTGGTGGGGTGCTCTTGTCATGTTTGAGGTAGTTAAAGTATGGCAGGTACTATCATGTCAATGTAGAGACGTGGGGACAGCAGGAGAGGCTCAGCTGTCTAAGCCAAGGACAAGTGTACTAGTTATAACCTTGTCCTGCCCAGTGTTTGGAAGGTAAAGTATAGCTTTGTGCTTTTTTCAAGACCTAAGTTAGATACACTTATGTAAATAATACTTTTATACCCATTAATGTCACGTGCTTTTCTGGTGGTTTGACTATAAATGTATGTGAACATCCCCAAAAATCTTCAAAAGCAAGCTTTTCTTTTCCAAAACTTTCCACTTAGGTGTAATCTTCATTGTCCATATTTATTTAATTACCTAATGGTCAGGCAGTATTCTATATTACCAGTTTGCTTGTATCATTCTACACAGAATCATGTTAAATATATAAATATGCATATTAGGCATCCCTGGTCTGAAATGCAAAATGCTTCAAGAGCTGGAAATTGTCAAGTGCTTATATTATCTTACAAATGTAAATTTTACATGATGAATTTCTGTTTCATGCATGCACTTACTGAGATGTTGTATCATATTTAGGCTAGGTATTTAACACAGGTAAGACATGAATGGAACTTGCATGTAGACTTGGGTCTTAGTTCAGAGACCTCATCTTATATATGCATACAATCCAAAGTCTGAGAAAATATATAATTTAAACCACTTGTGTTCATAAGCACTTCAATTAAGGATAATTATCATATATAATTTGTAGTGATAATAGTAATAATTCAAATTAGAATCAATTCATTTTTATGATGGAGAAAAGGGGACTTTTTCATAATGGCTTAGAAAATGTGCTTCACTTTTTCTTTCTTTTTCTTTAGAGGAAAAGAGACTTGAGGTGGATGAATCAGTGTACAGTGACAGAGGTGTCTTTCAAAGCTCCCCCTCCCCATTCTTTCTTGTCTCTTAACTTTTTGTATTACTTTATAGGCTGGTTCTTCTTCCTAAAGAAGCCCCTGCTGTGTTTTCTTTATTTTCTTTTTCTGTGTATAGGCAAGGAGGGCTAGTGCAGAAATCAGAGGAGAGGCGAGAGAGCCTTTCTTCTTTCTCTCTGTACTTTGGCTGTGTGATATGATAATGGACGCTCAGTGCCTAGGATGAGAGAAGGGCTGTGCTTCGCTGTACCGTTAACAGCAAACTGAGCAGTGCTGGGGAAAGGACACTGGGAGGGAATGGAAAGGAAAGGACGGAGAAGAAGGAGGATGCTAATAAGCCCAAGTTGGAGTCTATTGCCTGCTTTTGTTGGTCTCCTCTCCTCAGGGATTCCTAAGGAAGGAGGAATGAGATAATCTTTTCCCGGTTCTTTTTTTCCCCCGGTTTCTGGCTGAGCACAGAGCACTTCTCAGACTTCCATCTCCGTAAGTGAAAGAAAATGTATGAGAGGTCCATGGGTCATGTATGTCACATGTGTCTTTTTCTGGACTCTGAGTCTTTTTTTCTGCATACATTCCATACCATCCCTGAATCTCTTCTTCCTCCGGGCTGAGGTGATTCCTACCTGTCTCTGACCTCAGGTAACCAGTACTGTTGCTAGACGCTTCATCCAGTGGCATTTAGTAGACTGCAGTCATTTCTGCTTTTTTTCTTTTTTCTTTTTTGGTTTTGCGAGACAGGGTTTCTCTGTAGCTTTGGAGCCTGTCCTGGAACTAGCTCTTGTAGACCATACTGGCCTCAAACTCACAGAGATCCATCCGCCTGCCTCTGCCTCCCAAGTGCTGGGGTTAAAGGTGTGCCACCACTGCCTGGCTCGTTTCTGCATTCTTTTTTACTCTTAACAGTTTAAATTGAAAACAGCATTTAGGGATCAGTAAAGTAATAATGTATATCTCCTCCTCTTGTGAGTGTAGACTCATTTTATAGACTTATTGTGTCCTCTTGTTAAAAAAAAATAAATTCTTTTGCCCCCCCCTTTTTTTTTGCTAGGGAATATAAGTAAGTCAAAAACAACAGAGTAAAATTAGTTCACAAAGAGAAAAACTAATCCCTTGTTTTTAAAATGGTGGCAAAAATGAAGATGTTACAAGGTTTCAGACCTCCTTCAGGAGGTCTTTATTATCACAAGACAGAAAGCAATGAGATCAGGGTTGTTTATCTTGCAAAGCAGAAGTGGCCGGTGCAGGGTGCAGGGCTGGCGAGGGCTGGAGAGCAGGCTGTTCTTTCAGGGTAACAGTCCTTTCCCCAGCACTGACAGCTCATTTTGTCCTGTTTCGGCAAAGTAATTTTAGTACTTTGGAAATTTGAAATTTATTCAGAATAACAGTTTTATATTTCCAAGCACAGGTTGTCATTGCCAGAGAAAATAAACTTAATTTTTCAGGTCATTTTGGGCCATTGCAGCTAGGTTCAGATTTTGTACTGAGTTAGAGCAGAGAATAAAAGAAAGTGGTCTTAGAAATGTTAGATGTAGCATCTTGGAAAGTAGAGAGAGAGAGAGAGAGAGAGAGAGAGAGAGAGAGAGAGAGAGAGAGAGAGAGAGAGGTTTTTTAAAGCTCTTGTAGTTTTGACACCTTATGACGAAAGCTGTATAATTTATGGGAACACTATTTACTTAATGCTGTAATCCAAAGTAATTCATTAGTAAAACTATTTTAAAAACATTCTATCTTGAAAAAAAAATCCTTATTTTTCTATTTTATCCTTTAGCTGACTGGCTAAAGAAGGTTATAGAGATTTCTAATAGAGAAGTATTGGAGGAAAAAGGCTTTGCCACAATGTATAGGTAGTGTTATTCTTTTTCAAAGATATAAGGGGCGGGGAGAGAAGGCTGGTCCCACAAGGCAGTGGGTGACCCGAGGCCTCAGTGAGTCTCCTGCGGGTCACCTTGGCAGGTGGGAGACAGACAGATACATCATGCAGAGAGAGTTTGGATATAGAGTTTATTTAGTGGGTTATGGAGGGGAAAGTGAAGGGGAAAAGGGGAAAAGGGATAAAGAGAGAAAGACAGAGAGAGGGAGGGTAGAGAGAGGGAGAGATAGTAGTTACCTCTCAGAAGAGAGACAAAAAGAGGCTGAAGGAGGTGGGAGATCCATTTGCTTCTGAGGAAGGGGAGGGTTGGAGGTGGGTGGAGCTTGTCTCTTAAATTGACCTGGTACCCAGCAGGTAGTCATAATGTGGCATGTGTAATTTTTATAGCATAAGTCCAATATATTTATTTATTTATTGCTCAACAAAATGTATTTATATTGAGCTAGCGTTTTAATTTGATTTAATTAGATTTATTTATTTTATTATTTTAAAATTATAGTTACATGTAATTTTAAGAAGTATTATGGAGCCATTTCATGGGGTAACATTTGGCAGACTAAAGTATGATACCATAACCAGGAGATTAGCAGTTGATGCGATCAAAATTAGAGCTGTTATTCCTCACATTGCATTTTAAAAACTATATTCACCTTAACTTTCCCATTTCCCTTTCCTCCCTCCATGCTATGACTCCTGATAACTATTGATTTGACCATCAACAATTTTGTTATTTCAAGAATGCTATATAAATAAAAATCACATACTGTACACCATTTTGGGCATTATTATTTTTTTTAGGCGTTATTTCAGAATTTTTTTCAGGTAGTTGTAGCAAGAGTCTCTCATTTTTAATTTGTCTATTTGACAAAATTTGAAGGTTGAGGTGGAATCCTGCTCCCCGGAGAGACTGAGCAGCAAGCAGCTCACCTCCTCTCCTCGTCCTCTCCAGAAACCGCCTTGCTTCTTCTTGCCCCTTCTTAAAAACCCCTGTCACCTGGCTCCTCCCTACCACTTCCTGTCAGCTTGTTGCTGACTCAGCTTCCTGACTGCAGGTGAATTTCATTTAATCAGACACATCTTTGCATCATTAAACAAGTGTTTCAGAGCATAAACAAAAGTAACACACCTTAAATAATATTCTACAGCACAAAGAACTGACTTTTTCTGTTTTTTAATCAGAAAGACACTTTCTTTTCATACAGTATATTCTGATTACAGTTTCCCTCTCTCATCTCATCTCAGCTCCTCCCCTCCCTTCCAAGTTCATTCCCTCTCTCTCTTAAGTAAACAAATAAACATTTAAAAAATGAACATACTAACAAAAAAGGAAAGAACATTGAAATGCACCCACACACACAATAAAAACATGAAATCAGAAACAATATACAAACAAAGAATCAGTAAGGTTAAAAAAAATTACTAATACAAAGAAATGTGAGAGAAAAAAAATCACCAAAAATACCTTTGAGTTCATTTTGTCTTGGTTGTCTACTACTGGGCGTAGGGCCTGCCCTTAAGTGTGGTTTGTATGCTCATTGAGATTACCTTGAAGAAACTAATTTTTCTTTTGCAAGCAGTTGTCAGTTGGAGATAGCTTGATTAGGAATGGGAGCTCTTGCCTACTTCACTCTCTCAGTGCTGAGACCCTGTCTGGCTTGGACCTGCATCATGCTGCTGCAGTCTCTGTAAATTCATGTGTGCGTATCCGTCCTCTTGTGTCTGCATCTCCTCTGGCTGTTAGCATCTTTCTGCCTCCTCTTCTGCAGATCCTTGAGGAGAGAGATTTGACGAGGACATCCCATTTAGAACTGAGTATTGCAAGGTCTCTCGCTCTGCACAGTATTCAGCTGTGGCTGTCCATATTAATTCTCATCTGCTGTAGGAGGAAGCTTCTCTGATGATGCTGAGTGAGACACTGATCTGTGGGTAGAACAGAATATTGTTAGGAGTCATTTCATGGATATGTTCTTTTAGCTGAACAGTAATGTTTGGTTTTTCCCTAGTTTCATGGCCTGTCAAGGCTCTTGGTGATCCAAGTGGTGCTAGAGATGGGTTCCATCTCATGTAGTGGGCATTATATCCAACCAGGGAGTGGTTGGTTACTTTCAAATGTCTGTGCCACCAGTGCAGCAGTGTGTTACACAGGCAGGTCATCATTGTAGATTGCAGGGTTTGTGGCTGGATCAGTGTCCACCTTTCTTCTGTGGTATCATGCATAATCAGCCCCTTCTAGGATCATGAACTCTGGTCACTAGGGGTGAAGACTCTAGTTAGGCACCAGCAGAAAGATGGGTCCAGTTTTTTTGTTTTCTGGTTTTTTTTAAGAATACAATCTGTTACACTATATCCTTTATTGCAGAATTGAGAATATTAATATTGAGAGTTATCAGTGAGCAATGTTTATTGATTCCTGTTACTTTGTTGGTATGGTTTAAGTTACACCCCCCCCTTTTTTTTGGTTTGCTGATCTTAGGTTCTTTATTTTTTGTGGTTTTCTTTTTTTTTTCTTTTCTTTTTCTTTTTTTTTTTTTTTTTGGATGTGGTTAACCTCTTGGGATCAAAGTTTCTCTTCTGGTCCCTTCTGTAGAGTTATATTACTGAATAGGTACTGCTTAAATTTGATTTTATTGTGGAATTATTTCAGCTATGTGGTCAATAGTTTTGATGGGTATAGTAGTTTGGGTTGGCGTCTCTTAGAGTTTGTAGAACATCCATCCAGGCCCTTCTGGGTTTTAGAGTCTCCGTTGATAAGTATAGAGTGTTACTCTGATGGGTCAGTCTTTTTATGTTAATTGTAGCTTTTAATATTCTTTCTTTGTTCTGTATGTTTAGTGTCTTGATTATTATGTCTCATGACTAATTTCTTTTACGGTCCTGTCTGTTTTGTTTTCTGTGTGCCTCTTGTGCTTTCCTAGACACCTTAAAGTTAGGGAAATTTTCCTCAATGATTTTATTGAAAATATTTTTTCAATGACCTGGGTTTCTTCTTGTGTTCTTCTTATCTGTAGGTTCAGTCTTTTCATATGTCCAGATTTCCTGGATATTTTGTGCCTGAATTTCTTTATTTATAGATTTAACATTTTCTTTTACTCAGGTATACATTTCTGGTGCCTTGTCTTCAATGCCTGAGACTCTCTCTTCCATGTCTTGTCCTTTGCTTCTGAGGTTTGTGTCTGACTTCCTAAATTTTCATTTAGTTTTATCTCAGTTTGAGTTTTTTTTTTAGTGATTCTATTTCTTTGTTAAATTCTACTTTCATGTCTTGAATTGAATTTTCATTATTTCATTTCCTTGCTTATGTTTTCACAGACTTCATTAAGGGCTTGATTCATCTCCTCATTAAGGACTTGAACATACTCATAATTGATATTTTGAAGTCTTTGTCTTGGACTTTAACTATAAATTGCATTTTCGGGGTCTATTGTAATAGGGTTAATTTTTAAACGTTGTCATGTTTTTTATATTCAGTAACTATAATTTTAAGAGTCCAAACACAGAATTTAAGAAGTTTGTTTATAATGTATTTTTAGTGGGTCTGCATTTGTTTTATATATTCCTCTTGTTAATGTTTTCTCCAGCAGCAGAGTCAGGAACTTCCTGTTAATGATGGCCTTGTTGTCAGGAATGGCAGCATGTTATTATGTTACTTTGAGAAAGAAACGATAGAACACTGAGATGGAAGAAGGAAGCACAAATTATAATTCACAACAAACAGATAACTTTTACTTGCTTCATTTGGATCCATAATTACAGTATTTCATAACTTCTCAACCTTCAGAAAATATCCCAGGCAATTAGTCCATCAGACACTAAGAATTTGAAAATGGTTATATTCTTTCTGTTACAGTTTTGCTTGTAGAAAACTATTTATAGTTGAATAGTGCTGAAGATCCGTATGCCATGTTTGTGTTAGAGATAATTCAAGGATTGAGGTTATTCCGACCAAATCTGGAGACCATTCTTTTGGGTCTATTATTTTATTGTTTTGTTTTCATATCACAATAACTATTGTGTTTTTCTTTGATGAACATTTAGAAAACCTCTAAAATGCATTGCTTTACTTATTTTAGCTTTCTTCCCTTGATTGTTAGAATGAATGTATCTGTTTTAATACCTGTCAATGTGAAGTTTATATAGTCTGTTTCCTACATCCAGCTGCAAGTCTACTTTAACTGCCAAGGATTCTCTTTAGAATAGGGATAGGGCTCTTTCCAGGAGTAGGAAAAAGACTGACTGAAGGGACAAAGTTTAGGGATAAAAGGCCATAAGAGTACACAATAGACTCTTCCAGCTGACGAGAGAAGGGACTCTTAGGAAACATTATCTGTTTGATTGAGTTCAGGTCTCTTGACATGGATAGACGGGCTTCCCAAGGGCTGGCAGTATTCTGAATGGGGTTGGGGAGTCACTCTTGTTATCTTGAAGCCTGCTAGAGAGGATAATATGCAAACACTCTTCCATGTATGAAATGCTACTGAATGACAAGTAAGTCTCATTTTAATTCCAGACAAGACTTAGAGTAATTTATTAAAGTATGGCTGTAAGGGTTGGTTAGTTTTTGTGAGACAGGTTTATAGTGTATAGCTCTAGCTCATCTGGGAGCTCATTATGTAAACCAGGCTGGCTTGAACTGTTGGAAATCCACCACTTGTACCTCCTGAGTGCTGGGATTAAAGGCCTGCACTGCCTTACCCTAACTAAGGGTACATGAGTGATGGATATAACCCTTGAACTAATTTTACACTTATTAAGAGAGCATATGGGCCTTGCTATTTCATTTAAAATTTTTTCTTTATTGTACTTATTTTATGTGTATGTATGGCACATATACAGATGTCAGAGAACAATTTACAGGAGCTGGTTCTTGCCTTCTATCCTGTGTACCCCAGGGACTGACTTCCACTTGTCTGGCTGGACAATGATCATCGTTACCTGTCAGGTTATCTCCCCATTTCCATTTCCCTTTCTTTCTTTCCTTTTTTTTTTTTAGAATTTTTTAATTGTATGCATCTGAATGTTTTACTTGAATATATCAGTATGCACTGCATTTGTTTCCGATTCCCATGGAGGTGAGAAGAGGGCATTGGAACCCCTGGAACTCTAGTTCCAGATGGTTGTGAGCCGCCATTTAGATGCTGGGAACTGAACCCAGGTCCCTGATGGAGCATCAAGTACTCTTAACTTCTGAGCCATCTCTTCAGCCTTTATTTCATTTTGCATCTGTGGTTACTAGCTCTAAGAACTGTATCATGCATAGAATACATGGACTTTATGAAGATGTCTGATAAAGTTTGTCTATTATTAAGGTCGGGATGAAAAACTTTAGGCTAGTTGCAGAGATAATTAATACTTTCATATAGGATGTATCAGAACAGTGTTTACTGAATGGTACTAGTATCAACTAAGGTGATATGGTGTGTTCCAGGCTCAAAACATGTCAAACACATATCCTATTAGTGTATATGCATACATTCAATGTATGTGTGTATGTATACATATGTGTGACATATATGCTGTCTTATATGCATATATTTGAGTATAGATGATGTAAGATATATACTTACATTGACATTTGTAGTTTTGTACTTGCATCTGAAAGCCCAGTATTCACAGAAGAGATTGGGAAATACTGGTTTCCAGGGCTAAGTAGCATAAGGCAAAATAAGGTATTGGACAAAGATCCCAAAATGTGACTCGGACGTCCAGCTGTTGAGAGGATTGCAGTGAGGAACTGGAGGGCCATTGGGCATAGGACATAGACCTTTTCTGGTTTTTTTCTCTCTTTTGAGCCACAGTTTTTGTGTTCTGTGTGTTTCTGCTCAGTATTTGGCTGATTATGTACCACACGCAGGATGCTTCACCCTTATAGTTGCTAAGTAAATCTAACTGCCTAATTCTTCAATACTTCAGACCTAGTTGGCTTATTCTTGCTTAGAGAGGTTGAATCTTCTGTGTCCAATTTATAATTTGGGGCTATTGATCAATGAGGTGAGGGTGGGTGGATAGACGAAGTCAGTCACATTACTAAACAGAGCAGTATGTAGCTAATCAGGGGTATTGATTACATGATGTCATTTGCACCATCTGCTATTGTAGATGGAGACTTCTCATTCATTTCCTGGCTGCCAGACCTGAATAATCACACAGAAACTATATTGATTACAACACTGTTTATCCTAGTAGCTCAGGCTTCTTATTAAGTAACCATTACATCTTAAATGAACCCATTTCTATTCATCTATATATCGCCAGGAGGCTGTGGCCATTGTCCCACAGCAGTATCAGAGGTGGGAAATTCATATAATCACACATTGCCTTCTGGTGTTTGATTTGAAATTGGAAATATTTGTTAGACAATTTTATTTCATATTTGTTACCAGTTTATTCCAAGTGACACTTGTGCAATGGTTAAGTTGATGTGCCATAACATAGTTACAGGGACACTTTCTACATCCATGTGCTATAACATAGTTACAGGGACACTTTCTACATCCATGTGCTATAACATAGTTACAGGGACACTTTCTACATCCATGTGGTATAACATAGTTACAGGGACTCTTTCTACATCCATGTGGTATAACATAGTTACAGGGACACTTTCTACATCCATGTGCTATAACATAGTTACAGGGACACTTTCTACATCCATGTGCTATGGCATAGTTACAGGGACACTTTCTACATCCATGTGCTATAACATAGTTACAGGGACACTTTCTACATCCTTGTGCTATAACATAGTTACAGGGACACTTTCTACATCCATGTGCTATGGCATAGTTACAGGGACACTTTCTACATCCATGTGCTATAACATAGTTACAGGGACACTTTCTACATCCTTGTGCTATAACATAGTTACAGGGACACTTTCTACTATCTCAAGGGAGGTTGCATTAAGAAGAAACACTTTAACCAGATGACCAGATGTGGTGTGTTTCCTGTACTCCCAGTATTCGAGACAATAAGGTAGAAGTGGGTTTGAGGCCATTTTGGGCTAGTTATTAAATTCCAACCAATGATGAGACATTGTGTTTTTTTAAAAGAGTGCTTATTGAGCAATCTAAGAATTGATTTTACTTTGGTGCCCTGGAGCTCTCTTACCTTTATGAAAAGCAAATCAAACATAGGCTACCCAAGGACTATTTATTCTTAAGACAAAAAAAAAAGTAGGGTCTTTTTCCTGGCTTGCTTTTTCACTGCCCTTGTATTGACTAGAGCTACACACAGACTTTATCTGAAGAACATAAGAACTCATATACCCATGGTAGATAAATATGATATGGTGCATAAATATATAAGTATCGGTTCTTCAAAGACTTGGGTTTAATTTTAACATCCTCTCCTTTTAGTTGGCTATGAAACTTCAGGAGTCTCAGTTTTAATCTATGAAATAAGTATAACAAAGAAGATAATAAGTTTAAAATGCATTTTCTATTGTAACTTTGGACAGAATGTTAAATTCTATAAAAAAAATCTTAAAATATTGAAGTCTAGTAAGAGAATAGAGTTCATTGGGTGCAGTACCATCATTTTTATAAATGAGTGAAATAAGATCTTAGAAAGTCAGAGGCTCCGGAGCAGTGTTCTGAACCTTTCCAATGCTGCGAGCCTTTAATACAGTTCTTCCATGTTGTGGTGATCCCAACTATAGCATTATTGCTAGTTCATAACTGTAATTTTGGCACTGTTATGAATTGTAATGTAAATATCTGATATGCAACCCCTGTGAATGGGTCATTCGACCCCAAAGGGTTCATGACCACAGGTAGAGAACCAATGATCTAAAGGGTCATAGTGTAGTTGATTGCTAAAGGCCATGGGTTCCTTCTGACATTATAGAAAACTCATCTCAGAACTAAAGTTGTAAGGATTTCTTTTTTAGTTTTGTTTTGTAAAAGATATTTGAAGAGTAAATAATCTTACTGATACCACAGAGAGATCATTTCTTTGAGAAAATCTCTTCTCTTTCCAAGATTCAGGTTGGTTTTAGAAATTTTATCCAGATGTAGGCAGTGCCATGATGACTGTCCCAGCAGCAGAGCAGGCTGTGCATTTCCTTTGTCATCAGCATGGTTGCATAGCATCTTTGGTTGAGCTTTATTTTTCACAATTAAAAACATAACATTTCAGTAAATATATGTTCTGTTTCCTAGATGTCTCCTGAAGAAACAGTTTGTAAATACTGTGGCGTCAGCTACCTAATTCTTCATGAATTTAAGGCTATGGAAGAAAAACTGAAAGCAATGGAAGAAGAAATGAAATTTTATCAAGGAAGTGTAGAGCGAGAAAAGAGACTTCAGGAGAAGCTGCAGTCTCTTAGCCAGGAGTTTGACAAGTGCAGAACTGACAGTGAATCCAAAAACAAAAGGTCGGAATATGCTTTCTGTCTCTTATTTAGTCTGCAGGAGAATAGATTTGGGTGGCCGGTGGTACATGCCTGTATTACCAGCTGTCAGGAGGCTGAGGGAGGAGCGTTGTGAGCTCCAGGCCAACTGTGTATTTTTCTGTATCCTTTACTGTGCCTTTCTTTACTTTTGTTATAAGTAGATTTCTGTTATATTTGTAGCTTGGTATTTTTAATAGATGATATTTAAAATAAATAATATATGAAGTGTGTTCTGTGACTTCGCCGCTTAATTGTATGTACTGAAAATTGTTGCCCATTAATGCTTACAGATTCATCTTGCTTTTTACTATGTCTATGTTTTTCTGAGGGATATATAATAATTTACTTGACTTTTCTCTTTTCAATATTTATACTATTTCTATTTATTTTTATAGGTACTATTTATATTTATATTCCTTTGAACATGTTTTTCCATAAGATAAATTCTCAGAAACAAAAATACCAAAAGTATATTTCAATGTGAAATGTTGATGGCTATTAAAACAAAATTAAACCTTTGAGAGGACATGATTAATTAAGTTTGACTATGTACTTAGCAACCGGCCATTCTTACACTTTTTAAAATATCACTATTCTTTCTTTATTCTTAGGCATGAAAAAAGTGCTGCCCCCTGGTATTTAGTTTAAATTTCTTTTTGTTAATGTAGGCGAACAGTTTTCACATGCACATTGATTAACTGCACACATAAATTGTCCAGATTTCTATTGGGTTATTACTTTACATGGATCTTGTTTGTTTTGAGGCAGGGTCTCCCAGGCTTTGTGTATGTTGGGTGTATTTTTAGTAAAAGGCCATTTTTATATGACACATATTTCAGTATTTCCTAAATTTTGTGTTTTTGCCCTTTTTGGGGTGTGTGTGTGTGTGTGTGTGTGTGTGTGTGTGTGTGTGTACTCTGTACTAGTTTCCCAATAATAATAGAAATAATGTAAGTATTTCTGTGAGTATAGTAAGTGGAAAAATATTACTTTCCGTGAAAGCTAAAAAGATAAATACATAATAAGAGGCAGAGGCATGGTGGCACATGCCTTTAACCCTAGTGCAAGCGAGGGTGCAGTGAGACCACCACACTGAACCCTTCTGAGGGTAGGAAGAAAGATTTATTGGGGGTTAAGTTGCCAACACTATCTCTCAGGTTCAAAGAACAGCAAAAGGTGGAGAAAGCCTTGTCAGTTTTAAGGAGACATGTTTTGGTGTGCCTGTGCACACGCCGTGTGTGTGTGTGTGTGTGTGTGTGTGTGTGTGTGTGTGTGTGTGTGTGTGTGTGTGTGTGGTGTGAGCCAGTACAGTCTGGGAGCTAGCATGAGGACTTTGATCTGTTGCAGGTGTCTTTAATGTTAATCAGGGTTTGATGCCCCAATTGCCAGAGGTAATAGGGAGCAGATAAGGGAATTAATAGCTTTCTCTGACAAACAGAATCCTGCTTTACAAGATTTCTGAGGAATGCTGGATTTTACTGGGTCAGAGTCCAGAACTGAGACCAGGCTACCCTTTAGGACCTTGTTAGCAGCACTGCCATTTGGGGGCCAACTTTGGTTCTAATACCCAGTGCTAGTGAGGAAGAGGCAGGTGGATCTCTGGGAGTTTAAGGCTAGTCTGGTCTACATAGTGAATTCTAGGACAGCCAGGGCTATGTAGAGAGACCTTGTTTCAAAAAAAACCCTCTTTTGTCTCTGTGACATTAAAAGTAATTGCCAGTGCTGACAATGATGTCTACAAGTTTATGAAGAAAATTATTTTCTGATAAAGTGCTGACTTAATTTTCAGTATTTTAAATAGTTCTTACATATTCATAGATGAAGCTGCCCTATTGCTCTCTCATGGCATAGGGGCCAGCTTATACCAGTCTCTTACAATGTTCTGGGTAGTCTAGGCAGCCCTTAAACTGGCAATTGCCTGCTTTGACAAACCAGGAATTAACAGGCCTATACCACCATGCTGACTTCACCAGACCAACTAACTCATGAATTGCCTGTACCACCATGCCAACATCACCAGACGTACTAACTAATTCGTGAATTGCCTGTACCACCATGCCAGCGTCACCAGACATACTAACTCAAGAATTGCCTGTGCCTATTTACTAAACATTTTGGTAGACACCTATATCTTCTTTGGGCAGGAGGACTATGATGACCCATTATGTTTCCTAATCATTATTGCTTTATTAGTGAATTTTAGCCTCATTGTATGTCAGCTTTGAATATTGTTATTTTTCTAAACAGTTAAACACATTGATATTTCAAGTCTCTTGATGTTTAGTAATATATAGCTTCTTTTAAAATAAAAAAAAGTAAAACAAAAATTGAGTTTCAGGTTTGGTGAATGTGAATGCCAGGTGTTTTACCACTGAGCCCTGTTTTGGTTATTTGCCCAATTTATAATCAACTTCCTTTTCCTTCTTTTCTTCCTTCCTTCCTTCCTTCCTTCCTTCCTT
Source organism: Myodes glareolus (assembly GCF_982192425.1). Lineage (NCBI taxonomy): Eukaryota > Metazoa > Chordata > Mammalia > Rodentia > Cricetidae > Myodes > Myodes glareolus. The sequence continues at coordinate 21,623,218 of NC_142045.1, read as the reverse complement.
CCTTCCTTCCTTCCTTCCTTCCTTCCTTCCTCCCTCCCTTCCTCCCTCCCTCCCTCCCTTTTTTTTTTTCAAGACAGGGTTTCTCTGTGTAGCCCTAGCTGTCCCAGAAGTCTCTTTGTAGACCAGGATTCCTCAAACTTACATCCCTTGTTTCTGCCTCTCAAATGCTGGGATTAAAGGCATGCACCATCACTGCCTGGCTAGTTTACTTTCTTATTGTTGAGTTTTTATAGTTGGTTTTATGTTTTAGGAAATGTACAAGTCCTACATCAGATATCTGTTTTGTTACTACTTCTTCAGTCTGTGATTTGTCTTTACTTTCTGTCTCAAACTAGAAGTTGTTTGTTTTTAAGTGAAATCCAAGCTATAAAATCTAAAAAGTAAGCTGGTGATACTAATTTACTAGCAAGCTAGAATACTATATATCTGATCGATTCTGCCTCTTTTGTGTGTGTGTGTGTGTGTTTTCCTTATTTATTTATTTAAAGAATTTCCACTTCCTCCCCTCCTCCCAATACCCTCCCACTCCCCCCACTCCCTCTCCTCCTCCCTCCCCAATCCCAAGAGCAGTCAGGGTTTCCTGCCCTGTGGGAAATCCAAGTTCCTCCCCCCTCCCTCCAGGTCTAGGAAGGTGAGCATCCAAACAGACCAGGATCCCCAAAAGCCAGTCCATGCAAACGAATCAAGACCCAGTGCCATTGTCTGTGGCTTCTCAGTCAGCCCCCATTTCAGCCACATTCAGAGAATCCGATTTGATCACATGCTCGTTCAGTCCCAGTCCAGCTGGCCTCAGTGAGCTCTCATTCGATCAGTCCCCTTGTATCAGTGGGTGAACACACCCTTCGCGGTCCTGACTTCCTTTTTCATGTTCTCCTTCCTTCTTCTCCTCATTTGGACCTTGGGGGCTCAGTCCAGTGCTCCAGTGGGGGTCTCCGTCTCTATCTCCATCCATCGTCGGATGAAGGTTCCCTCTGGTTCTGCTTTCATTGCTCACAATCTCCCTCCCTCTGCTTCTCATTTGGGCCTAGGGAGTTAAGTCCAGTGTTCCAATATGTGTCTCTGTCTCTATCTCCATCCATCGCCATATGAAGGTTCCCTCCATTGTATCTCCTGCTACAGGATCAGTCTCGATTCTGCCTCTTTCAGTGGTCATGGAGGGAGCTGCTGGTCACAGCTGATGTTAATGTCAGAGAACTGAAAAGCCTCAATGTCTGCTTATTGATCAGAAATATTTCTGTTTAGTAAATCATTGGCTTTTAGGACTTCTAGTTTAGGGATAATTGTATATTTACATACATTTGTAAGGAAGAACAGAGAGCTCATATACCCTTTATCCAACTTTCTTTTTTCGTTGAGGGAAGAGCGGTATACAGGGAGAGCCCAGGGAGAGCCATCCTTCTGACTCTGGCGAGCCCTGAAGTTATTATCTTCAAAGGGCAGCTAAGAAATGCAGATGAAATCACAGGGTGATTCCTGACATGTACATGAAAAAAAGAAATAAAAAAGAAGACCTGGCTGCTCTTAGGTGTGGTAGAGCAGAACATTTATTGTGGATAAGAGGGAAAGCGTAGCCAGAGGCACAGACATCTGGGAAAGTCCAGACTGGATGTGACCCTGAGCCCAGTGAGGAGAGCCAGGAGGGGAAGGGAGAGCGGAGAGAAGGGAATCAGGTGCAACAGCCAAGAGGGCAAAAGGTACAAAAGGAACCACTAACCAAACATGGCTGAATTATATAGGGAAGAGTCTCTGGGGGAAGGGCAGCTCAGTCCCTGGGCTGGTGAGATGGATTATGCCAGCCATACCCTGTAACTGGGTAGGGACTGGGGATGCCCAGAGAACCTGGCAGCCAGGTTGATATGTTAAATAGGCACCACAGCCTTTTGTTCCAGGGTTTGAGACCTAACACCTTGTAGACAGGATTCCAATTGATCCCAAGGTGTAGGAAACTAGAATAGCTTTACTGGAAATAAAACTTAGTGGTTTGGGAGTTCCCCAGAACGTATCTGAGAGAGGAGTGCAGCACTACTTACAGCCATCCCCATCAGGCTGGAAGCCTGGCTTACTGCTAGCTTAGCATTTTAATTTTAAAATAAAAACATTTGTCTTTATATTTATTGGTAACTTATAGAGCTAATATTAACTGCTGAGATTCTTGCTTTTTAGCTGGCACGAGCTCCAATGTTAGACAGTCACGCTCCCCTCCCTTCTCCTGTCTTTGTAATTTCCCATCTTGCCTGCCTTCATTCTTTTATTTCATACTGCAAGTATTAGTTATCACTTTTTTATTTTTTAAAAAATATTGTTTATTATTTTTTATAATAAAAATTATATTATTTTTATTTTTTAACATCTGTTTGGTTCCTTGTTGTAATTTCTGTTTCTTTCTAAAATTTTCCATTTTGTTTCATGTTGGTGGAGACTGCTTGTTCGTTTCCCAGCTGCCCTGACCTGAATAATCACACAGAGGCTATATTAATTACAACACTGCTTGGCCAATAGCTTAGGCATATTTCTAGCTAACTCTTACATCTTAAGTTAACCCGTTCCTATTATTTTGTGTTTTACCACAAGGCCCGTGGTTTACAGGTAAGGCTCTGGGGTGTTTTGTCTCCTTCAGCAGCCGCATGGCGTCTCCCCGACTCCACCTACTCTCTCTATAGAGCTCTGTTCTGATTTCCTGCCTGGCTTTACTAAGTCATTGGTCGAAACAGCTTCTTTAATAATGAGTGGTAATAAAACATATTCTAGCATACAGAGGGAAGCCCCACATCAGTTTCAAGAGATTTTTGTTTTTTTAAAAAAGTATATTTGTATTAGCTACTGTATAATTCTTTACAGATAATTGTAGCATCTGATTCATGTCAATGTTTGGTCTTTTCTATTAATGCTGTGGTTTCCTGACTCTGGTTCGATGGTAGATGTCAATGGAGTTCATTTTATGTCAAATTGATTACCATAGGGGGTACTCTGATAGCTGGCACAGTGTTTTTTGGTTTGTCTGTGTGTTTCTCCAAGAGATCAGTACTTGACTTGGTAAAGATAAGTCTTAATCAGTGTGGTTGAACAATCTGTTGAGGGCTCACAGAGAATAAAAATGAGGGGAAAGGGAAGAGTTAATTGTGTAGCATTTATTTTCTGCCCTCAGATCAGAGTTTCTGGTGCTCAGATGTGTGCTGAGATCTTGACTCTTGGGCCTTGTTTTGGACCAGAAATAAATACACTTGCTGCCTTCCTAGGTCTACACTTATATTAGGCAATGACTTCCATTCCATTACTTACATTATGGACTTACTAGCTTCCATTATCATATGACCTAATTCCTCATATTAAATGTCTTTTCCCCTCTCCATTTGACCTATTGTTTCTGTTTTTTTCTGAGGAACCCTGACTAATAACAGCATGCTTGCCATTTCCTACTGGGCCTGGACACTGTTCCTGGGAAAATGGGGCCCTGACTCTAATTGCCTTGTGTGTTGAGGGGTTTCATATATCCCCTTGGTCTCACGCTTTTCTGGGAAAAGGTCACCATCTTGTACTTCCTATGTTTTTGTACTGGGATGTAAAATCACCTCCCTACTTGGCTGCTAACCTTGGGAGGGACAGGGACTCCAAGGTCTGACTTACACCGTTTTGTTCCTGTGGTTTAGGGCCAGAAGCTGCCTCTTCTGTTTCTTCTTTCCACTGAGGGGTTGAAGAAGTGAAGTGCTAGTTCACAGTGCCTTTAGCCACTTAATCCCTCCTGATGGTGGGGGCTGGGAATGGAAGTTCAGCTCTTACTGGCTCCACCAATCCCAGAGGGCAGGGAAGCAGAGCGCTTCATACCATCTCGTTCCATCTCTGTGATACTCTGTGAAGTCGGAGGCCCTCCTCCAAGACCCACTCACAGCTCAGGACTGAGGTGATATAGGAGTGTTCACTAGTGATATTTCTCACGGTCTCTGCTTCTCAGTGAGGACTGAGATTCATTCCCCATGGACCTCAGCGATGCCAGCTGCGGAAAGAAAGTGGCACTCTTACTACTACCGGCCTTTACTGTCCTGTTCCTTCTTGGAGGAGGTTGGGATAGAGTTCCCTGCTGGCCTTGCTGACACTGCCCTGTTAGGGACAGTAGAACCTTGTTTCTTTCTGGAATTAAGGGATTTACAATATCAGTTCCCTGGCTCAGCCCCGCTGACTCTCCACCATGTGACAGGGTGGGGTGGTACAGAAGGTGACTCTTCCAGCTCTGTCCCTACTGAAACAGCAGCGTGGACAGGTATGGTTTTCAATTGTGTTTGGTCAGAGTAAGGCAGGTATTGCTAAAAATGTCTTCTGTGGTCAGCTGCTCTTTTTCAGTTAGCTAAACAGGCCAGGGTTCCCCTCTCTGTGGCTGTGGGCAGTTCTGGGCTGGAAACCTGCAGCGTTGTATGGAATGTGCAGGACAAAGGAAAGGCAGGAACTTCATTGTGTTGATGTTTCTCAGGTTCCCTCTGCCTCTTTTCCGTCTGTTAGTCTTGCTGTGCTTGAGTTTTTAGACACAAAGGAGGAAACTTGGGGACAGCAGAGCTCCTCCCTTTCAATAAAAACCCTGGGTTGATTTTCACTCAAATTAAGTTTTGCTTTGAGTAACTTAGAAAAAAATAAGTAATTGTTTAATTTCTCACAATTACCAGGAGCCTATAGAAGTCAGTGGATTCATATGTACATCTTTGCGTGCCCCTTCAACATTTCTTCTTCCAATTCCAGATGCCACAAGAAAAGTTAAGCCATGGGATATAATCTGCCTGGAGGGATGGGACTTAAATTCTTTTGAGGAAGCACGGGATTCTGACTGACCCAGTGTAGAGTCAGGGGTGCACGACGTGGTTCCCTCTCTTCATGGTTCTGCTGGATGTCTGGACACTGAGACCGACCCCGAGTGATATCAGACACTGCTGTTGCTGTCACTGTGCGCCACAGACCCTCCCTGTCCAGAGGACAGCTGTTAGTGCAGAGACACTTGGCTGGTCAGAATGCTGAGAGTAAGTGAATATCGAGTGCTCATCCTTAGTGAGACATCTCCATCCCCCACCACCCCAGTGCTCAAGGGGTGTTTGCTAGGGAGCATCAGGGAAGAGAGATCAGAAATAGTGTAAGTGCCAGAGGACGGGGAGGAGCACTGAAATACCGCCTTCCTGGTATGCCATGACTGTTCCAATTACAGAGACAGAGCGGATGTGCGTGAGCGCGCGCGTGCGCGCGCGCACGCGCATGCACACGCGTGCACACACACACACACACACACACAGCATGGGAAAGAAGGGAGCTTGTTGGGAAGGAGGGAACCAACCAGAGGACAGGGACAACAGTGGGGTTGTCTTAGACTCCCTGCTGTTGCTCTCTGTCAGTTCACTGTATAGTGCAGTCCATCATGGAGGGGAAATCAAGGCAGCAGGAGCTCAAAGCTCTGGCTCACAAACATCTATAGTCAGAAACAGAGGTGAATGCAAACTAGCACGGAGCTTGTGTTCTCCATTTTATACAGTCCAGGTCCTTACCACAGTCAAGTCAGAATCGGGATAAATCCCCACAAGCATGCTCAGAGACCCATCTCACAGAAAATTCTAGATTTGAACAAGGGGTGAATATGTACTTAGTCTATTCTATGCATGTATGTAATTATTAAACACCATTGCATCTGAAATAATCCACTCTGAAATAATTCAAAAAGCTTAAAATATAAAAAAATATTTTCATCGTAGTTGGCAGTTACCATGTTAGGCAAACAAAACAAGTGAAATCTAAAGCAGTAATAGTTCACAGGACGATACCAACTGTCCAGAGCCAGACCAGGATGATACCAACTGTCCAGAGCCAGACCAGGATGATACCAACTATCCAGAGCCAGACCCGACCCACAGTTTGGGAGCACATTAACTTAGAAAATATTTCTAAGTTTGTGGATGGAAAGAACAGGAAGAGATACACATATCTGATGTTGGGTACTCTGGAACTGGAGATACAGCAGCCCACCATGTGTGTGCTGAACCCAGTCCTCTGCTGCTGAGCAATCGCCTGGTCCCTTAACCTAGGGGCTCTGCTGTTTGTGTTTCTGAAGCACCTTTTTTTAAAAAAAAATAATAATAATTTTATTTTATTTTTTGCATTCAAGGATGTAGCTTAAGGGACATACATGTTAAAATGACTCTGTAAGTCATTTGGAATAATCACGGATATATAGAACACGGAACTGATACAGAGCTGTGGTTTTTGTAGTGTGGGGTTCTAAGAGAACCTTTTCAAATCTCTGGTCAACCTACTCTCACACACGGAGTGAATCTCTGTAGGGAAAGGGAAACGAGCCCTGGCTGGTGTGTGGCCATACTTACACGGCGGGGAGCACCTAGGAAGACACTTGTTTCATGTTGCTCAAAAAACTATTCCAGTACACACAGGACCATGAAAACATAACTGAAACCTAGAAGTTCTTAGCACTTTCTTATCCTAGGGACATAAATGTGATTCTGTTGTGTCTGTATTAGTACCATGCAGCTCTAGAACTTTGAGGAAACAATGTTTTCTAGTTCTGAGGTCAGCTACCCCTTTATTGCTTTTTGGTCCTCATTCCATGCCATCCCTAGGATGTACTTCAGAGCCCCGAGGCAGAGAGTACCTCCTTCTCTTGGAGGGCACATGCAAACAATAAGCAGAAGTTGACGGGAGTGTTTATGATCAGTATATATAAAGTTTACATGGGTTTTCCCATTACCAGATCTAGCAAGATTATGGAAACTGATATTTATTGGATAATACTGGTAGACCTATGTATATGTTTTATTACCGGTGTAACTATGAACACTTTTTTAAGGATTTTGATGTTGCTATAGCAACATGGTTACCAAAATAAACATTTTTTTTCTCTGCTTTTGTCTTTTTAAAGCCATTCTTTTATGCGCCGAGCTTTTTAATCAACAGAGTAGAGTTTCAGGCTCTCATTACCCTTTGTGTGTGTGTGTGTGTGTGTGTGTGTGTGTGTGTGTGTGTGTATATAACCTTCGATTTCTCTTAGTCGTTATTGTAACAAAAAATATTATTTTTGTTAGGATGAGTTCTACAACTTTTATTAGACTAAACCTGATTTATTCTGAGAACAAAGTAGAAAGGAATCAGTGCGTGGCCTGAGGTCAGTAGCACAGGCTCTGCCCTTAACTACTCTTAAGATTTGCTTCTTAATGTTTCTCGGCCTTGATTTCTTCATCTGCAAAATAGTAAGAAAATAGACTATTTCCCTGGGATGGAAGGCGGATTGCCTGATGCTTGGAGAATTCTTACCTTCCTCTCTGTCCTTCCATGTTTATTTAATGTTCATAGGATGCTGTCTGCAGTGATTTGAGTGAGGAATGTCTCTGTAGGCACAGGTATTTGAGCACTTGGTTCCCAGTGGGCGATGCTGTTTAGGGAGGTGTGGGGGTGTGGCCTTGTTGGAGGAGATGTCAATGGGGCCCAGCTGTGCTTCCAGTTTACCCACTCCCCTTCACGCTTGCTGTTGAGGATATAAGCTCTCAGATCCATGCTCTGACTGCTGTGCCTGCCCCTTGTTACCGCGCCTCTTCATCATGACAGCTTTTATCCCTCTAGAGCCATAAACCGGAACAGTCTTCCTCACCTTAGTCACGGTGCTAGCACAGCGACAGTAAAGGTAGATGGCCTTTCCACTATTGAAGAATCTGATCCGCCTCACTTTCAGTATCCAAACATACAGTCATCACAAGGAAAGTCCTGGATCTGGGAAATAGCGAGGTTATCAGTGCTCACTGGTGAAACTCAGCCAAGGTTAGCACAACTCTCACGGTGCGATGCTGCCACTTACTAATTAGGGCCATATATGTCTTCATATACATATTCCTCACGCAGAACGTGTAAAATATCTCAGCCTCAGGCCTGCGATCTCCTTCTGCTGCATCGCCAGGGCTTGTTCTGCTCTTGCCGTTTCTCTGAACATGGTGTATCCAGCCCCAGGTTGTATCTCAATAACCTGGTCAGTTTCTGTCCAGCTCCCAGTTCTGTGACAGCTGTTATCTAGGAGGGGACAGTGCCTCCATGGCAGCTACTGATGACCCCAGCCTAGCAAGCAACATAGCGTGATTGGGCCTGAATCAGTGGCCCCTACTGGCTGCTTTTGCAGAGACATTTGTATATCTCACTTGGACTTAATGGAATCTGTGCCACCTGTCTCTCTTCCCCACACTGTTCCGCCATCCCTGTGTTTGCTGTTCTTCAGCTTTTCTTCCCACAGGAATAGAGTCTATTCCTTTTTATTCGGATTTTTCATTTGCTGGTGTTCTAGTTCCTTTCGCTATGGCTGTGATAAAGTACCTAACAAAAGCAACTTTGGGAGAGGAGTTTATGTTGGCTCACCATTGGAGGGTAAAGTCCACCGTGGTGGGAAATCCTGGGGACAGGAGCTTGAGACCGCTGCTCACTGTATCTGTAGTCAAAACGTGGAGGACAATGAATGCTCTTGTTCCTCCTTCTTGTGCAGTCTGGGTAGGAACCAGGCTCAGTGGTTGTGTTAACCATATCGCGTTTAACCCCCCTCAATCAGCCTAACCCAAGGGGGTTGTAGATCCTCTCAAGTGACTGCTAATACAAACCTCAGAGCTGGGTCACACAGAGACAGCTTCTCATCCACACCTTACCCAGGAGCGGTTTTCCCCATTTTAACATCTTCCTTCTTAATGGCTTGAGTTCGTATGTCTACTCCCAGTCATGGTCTGTTTGCACACCTACAGCAGTTAGGCTCCTTGTATGACTCGTTGCCCATGTCTAAACCATTCTTAGCTACAGTCTAGAAGATTGGGGAAAAAAGGTGTCTCTCTGTTATACCTGCTGCATGTTTAGACCAAACACTTCTGCTCTCCCTTTTCTCTGCCTCCCGTTTTAGGGCTTGGCTGAGATGGTAGATCCTCAAGAAGACAGTTGCCAGTCCTGGTGCCTCCTGTGACTTCTTTTGTTTTTCTGTTCGTGATGGTCTTTAACAACACTTGTTTGGGGTTTGCGTTGCTGGCAAATAAATTCCACGGAAGCAGTTTCATTATTTGTCTCTAACGTAGAGCCTAACACCTAGTAACGTTGAAAAGATATTCCAGTCGATTCTCTTACGAACAGGAATGAAGACAAATGATTGCTCCTCTGGGTTTGTCTGTTGTGTGTTATTGTAGGCCGCAGAACTGAACTTGCCTTGTGCGTGCTAAAAGGGTTACCCTTGTCCCAGCTTCCTTTGAAATTAAGATGACTTTCTCTAAAGATCTAAAATGATATATAAGTTAAACTGTTGGAGTGCCACAAAAATTTCCACCTGTTGCGGAATATTTGTCTAGCTAGACAAAGATGTATTACATTTTGTTATGCTGCCTTTGTTTAATTATGTAAAGATGTGTTGTATTTGCATTAATTAAATGAAATTAACCTGGGCTCCAAGAGGCAGGGCTAGCAACTAGTTGACAGGAAGTATCAGGGAGAAGGGTAGAGTTTTTTTAGTTGTTTTTTTTTTTTAAGTGGGTTTTTTTTAGTTGGGGGCAGTGTGAAAAGAGAGAGGCTTCCCTGACATCTGCAGAGAGAGAAAGTTAGCCAGTTGCTACTCTAATTCTCTCAGCTAGGAGGTTTTCACCCTAGCCTTTGAATCTCCACCCTAGTCTTAGAAGGACAGAGATTTAATTAAAGTTACTTTTCGCAGCAGTAACAGAGCCATTGTCTGGGGGCCAGAACTCCCCCTAGGCTATGACCTGAGAGGCCTGGTGGCTAGTAGTTTAAAGTTCTGCCCCTGTGATGAATCTTCCTACTTAAATTCAGACTTCACGTTAAGGGAATCAATTGTCTTGCAATGGAAAGGTTACTATGATGATGACAATGACATTCTGATAAAAGAACCTTAGCCTCTAAGGGCATCTTAGCTCTCTGCAACCAGCCCTGAAATGCCTCCCTTTCTAGACATAATAATCTAAGTAATACTATATAGTTATATATATATATAAACAATCTATTTCCAGATGTATACGCTTATGACCTACATCATCTTCTCGAATCTAGTGTGTACGATTCTGTGATCATGGATTGGTAGTTCATGGATTAGTGGATGGTTAGATAGGTAGATTAAGAGGTGAGTAAATGAATGGGAAAGAGAAATGGGTGGATATACAACAGCCAGTATATTATAAACTGTTGGAGAATAGAAACTGTACATTGTCAGGTTTTTTGTATCCTCCCTTGTCAGGCTTAACTTTATTTACCTGAGTACCAGAGTATTGTTCTTTATAGTGTAGCTGCCTGATACATGTTTGCTTATTCACCCTTCCTTTTTTTTTTTTTTTTTTTTGGAGACATGATCTTACTCTGTAGTCAATGCTGGGTATTCCATTGCTGCAATAGGTCACAACCCACAAATTCACTGCAATATTAGCTACATATGGCCTCAGCCTTCCTCCCTGTCCTTCTGGCATTATGCATTCAACCCATCTCATGCTTTGTTACACTTGAGATAGGGTTCCAATTCCTAGGAACTGAACAACTACCTCTTGAAGAGGCCAATTCGAATGCCAAGATTCTGGAGTAATGATACTTACATCTGCACCCATGTCTAGTAAGCCTTCAATAAAAATGGCATTTATGCACACTCTTAGCTTTGGTCTTTGATCATTTATAGAAGTCTTCCAGAATATATGCTTCCTATGTCCTTCTGGAGTTTTTGATTCGTTCTCCGCATCTATTCCATCATCCAGACCAATATGCTTTTTTACAGTAGGCACTGGATTTTTTTTAATTTTCATGGTGAGACACATTCTCCATCGTAACTGGGAATGATTGGACCATGTTCATCATGGGGGCCTGCAAGAGGCACCCCAAGGAGTTTCCCATTTATAGTTCAATTTGGAATGTTTTGAGAGAAAATTGAGGTTCTACTAATAATGATTCTTGAGTAGTAGGCTCAATCTAGGATTGTACTAAGATAGGGCTAGCTTTAAGAAAATAACTAATAAGAAAATAGCTAATTTCTCTATATAAAAAGGCATAGTTCTGATGTAAGTTTTATTTAATATGAGGAGGCCTTTTTGGTGTTTTGAGACAGTTTCTCTGTGTAGCCTTGGCTGTCCTGAAACTTGCTCTGTAGACCAGGCTGGCCTAGAACTCACAGAGATCCACCTGCCTCTGCCTCCCGGGTGCTAGGATTAAAGGTGTGTGTGCACCACCACCACCCTGTAAGAAGGCCATTCTGTTCAGAATGTTTACTGAACAGTTCTGTTGTTTGTTTTCCCCCTGCTAAGATAAGCTACCCATTTTGTTCTTCTATGTGGTTGGTTATGTACTTCTAGGGCTCTCTTCTACATGATGCTACCTCTGAGTTTTGCAGCACATCATTGTAATTTTTCAAAACACTGTGAGAGAGAGGTGGGAGGTGGACAGGCCCACCTTTTATCAGGGAAAGTAGCAAGGTGGCATAGTGGCTGCAGTTGAGGATGTATCTTGTCAGGACCCCAAGGGCAGGCCAGTACAGATGTCTGAATACTAACAGTAATGAAGCCCTTTCTGCTTGCCTACAGCGCTTACACCCAAAGACCGCTGAGAGGTTGAGTATGTATTGTCTTGTCTTCTATCTGGGTCTTAGTTGGGCTTTCTATTGCTGTGATAAAATACTAGATCCAAAAGCAACTTGGGGAGGAAAGGGTTTATGTGGCTCACATATCCTGGGTCACAGTCCATTGAAGGAAGCCAGGACAGGACTCAGGCAGGAACCTAGAGTGGGGTGCCAAAGAGAAGCCACAAAGAGCTCTGCTTACTCGCTTGCTCCCCATGGTTTGCTCAGCCTGCCTTCTCACATGATCCAGGACCACTGCTCAGGGATGGTACCACCCACAGCGGGCTGGTCCCTCCCACATTCACCATTAATCAAGAATATTCCCTACAGACCTGCTTATAGTCCAAACTTATGGAGGCATTTTTTTTTCAATTAAATTTTACTCTTTTTAGACATATCTAGTTGTGTCAAGTTTGTGAAACCCGACCAGCACAGTTAGTATTTTCTAAATCTTTTTTTTTTAATTATGTCAGAATTAGTAAGAATGAAACAGACTTTATCTTTCCTTGTGTTATCTACAGGACCTAGCCCAGCGGTGTGCTCATGTTATTTACCAATTGTACCATGTATTGTACCATATTATAGCTATATTATTAAAGCATGAAATGAATCATGAAGCCAAGATTTTCCTAGTGCATTTTATTTTTATTTTATTACTGTATGTAACTTAGAAATGTTTATATACCTCCTAGAAGGTACTCAAGCTCATGCATTATATTTTGTACTTTAAATGGTTTCTATCAAGAAAAAAGAAATGGAAGCAATATATCTCTTGCTGTCACCCCTGTTTTCTATTAACACTAAATGCGTGTATGCCTACAGATGGCTCTCTGCCGTGAATTGCTTCATTTGCACTGGTTTTAATATGCCTCCTGGCTCTTCATATTCTGTTCTCAGCATGCAGCCTTACTTATGCTGAATCCTGTAATATTTGTATTCAGATAAATGCTTAGAGTGCTGCCTACGAAAGGTGTTTCTTGCTTTGCTTCTTCTTTGATCCAGGTGAATGTTAATGATATTGGAAGATGTCACTTGACTATAATTCAACATTGAATAATAATAATTTCCTGCAGTTTATATTCCATTTCTTTATTAATGGGCATGCATTTTGTCACCTCTATGTGATTGCTCATCGGTTTTGTCATTATCTGTCCTCCGAAGAGGAGGGATGTATTTTACCTGCAGCCAGACAGGAGGCGTCTTGTAGAATTACTGTTCTACCTGGAAAGAATCAAAAAAGCACAGAGAATAGAAACATAGGAAATTATTCATTGAATCTTCCCTAGCATAAATTGTTGATAAGATATAACAAGAAGGCAGGAAGTAGGAGCATGAATATTTAAATATGGGATTCGCTCTTATAATCAAAAGCAAAAAAGGAAATAAAAGTTCACTTTGAAATGATATACTTTTGTTTTATCTATACTTATATAGGTAATCTTAAGACTTATGGACTTTTGTGCTAAAAAACAGGCTTGTTCATGAGATAAAAGTTAATAGAAGTCACATTTATTTTCATAGGGAATTTTTCTTTTAGGTGGGTTTTCTTTTTCTATCTACAGTTAATTTATTTTTCATACATCATATTTTGGTCTGTTTTTCCATTTCCCTAATTGCTGCCTCCATAGGCTATCCCGGCTCCTTACCTATACAACTGTATATTCTTTTAATTTCATTAGAAACAATTAAAACCAAGAAACATACACAAAACACAGAAATGAAAATCAAAATAAGCAAAAGACAAGCACAACAACAACTGCAAATCCCAAACAAGAAAAATGAGGCAAAAAGTCTACAAAATGCCACTGAGTTTGTTTTGTCTTCCCCAGCCACTCCTGGGCATAGGACCTGCTCTGAAGTGTGGCTAGTATACCGAGTGAGAACACAATTGGAGAAAACTGATTTTCCCCTTGCCAGCAGTTATCAATTGCAGATAGTTTCTTTGTTAGGCTTAGGAGCTGTGCCTACTTTTTCCTCTTAGTGCTAGGGCCATGTGAAGCTGGAACCTCTGTAGGCCTTGTGTGTGCTACCATAGTCTCCATGATCATATGAACATTGACTCAGTCCTGTTATGTCTGGGAGACACTGTTAACTTGGAGTCATCCATCACCTCTGGCTCTTAGAATCTTTCTGCCTCCTTCCACATAGATCGCTGAGCCTTGAGAGGAGGGGTTTGATGAAGACATCCCATTTATGACTGAGTGCCCCAAAGCCTCCTTCTGCACAGTATCCAGTTGTGGGTCTCTGTGTTAATCCCAATCCATTGCAAGAAGAAGCTTCTCTTATGATAGCTGAGCAAGGCACTTGACATATGGATGTTTTAGTCTGTCATTTGTCATTCTATTGCTATGTTCCTTTAGTAGGATAATTGTACCATGTTTTCTCCTAGGCCCATGACCTACCTAGTTTCAGGTTCTTGGCCATTTCAGCAGTGTCAGGTATGAATTCTTCTCGTGTAGTAAGTCTCAAATTCAATTAGACAGTGGTTGGTTACTCCTTTAACATTTGTGCACTGTTGTACCAGTATATCATGTAGGCAGGTCACTGCTGTAATTACATTGATAATTCACTTTTCCTTCTGGTAGCCATGAATGCTAATCAGTACAAGTGAAGCTTCTAGTTAGACACCAGCTCTATTTCTCTGTGTTTAATAACATGTAAGTCTTGTCTTCCACGGTTAGGGCCTCACTAGCAGGTTGTGGAGAACAATCAATATCCTTGGCAATGACCTATGATGTTTTCTTTTTGGGGAGATTTCCATGGAACACCTTTGGCCAACAACTTAAGATTATGTAACATATTCCTGGACTGGAGTTTTTACCTGGTGGCATAAGATGTCTCGTTGGGCTATTGCTTAAAGTATTATTTGGAGTCCATTTAGGTTCCTTTCGTATATGTGTATATTTTAGGAAGTTTCAGTAGTAGCATGTTTCCATATGTCCATGCAAAAGGCCTTGAGTGTTAGTCATCCCTCCCTATATTTTCTTCCAGCCTCATCTCCATTTGGTCCTCCCACTCTAATCTCCCCACTATAATAATATACTGTATTTCCCTTCCATTGGAGAGCCTATTCTCTGTGCTACAGTGGCTGTCTACCGACTGGAAGACCAAGAATCCAGTAGTTGTTCAGTCCATGAGACTGGATGTCCCACTGGGTCTTCAGAATCTTCCAGAATCCTGAAGAAGTAGGCTCTAATGCCAGTGAGAGCAAGAGTAAGCAGGCAGAGAACAAGAGTGTCTCTCTTCCATGCCTTTTATATAGGCTGCTAAAAGAAGACCCCGATTAAAGCTGGAGCTTCCTGCCTCAAAAGATGTAAGAATCCCTCACAAGTGTGCCCAGGCGTGGTATAGCTTGATCTTGAGGTAGATGAGTTCTCAGCTTCCTGAGGAACCACAGCTGATTTTAGTATTGGCTGAACAAGTTTGCAGTTCCACCTGCAATGGGTTAGTGTTCCCTTATTCCTACATCCTTACCAGTGTGAGCTGTTGTTTTATTGATCTTATCCATACTGATTGGTGTAAGGTGAAATCTCAAAAGTAGTTTTGATTTTCATTTTCCTGATGGCTAAGATCTTAAAAAAATCTTTGATGTTTCTCAGCCATTTGTGTTTTTGCCTTTTAAGAACTCTCTACTTAGTCTATATCCCACTTTTAATTGTGATATTTTCTTGATGTTCAGTGTTTTTTGTTTGTTTTCAGTTATTGATATAATTTAGATACTAATCCTCTATTAGATGTATAATTGGTAAGGATCTTTTCTTCTGTAGACTGACACTTTGTTGGAATGATGATGTCCTTTGTCATATAGAAGCTTTTAAGTTTCATAAAGTCCCATTTTTTGTTGATCTTAGTGCCTGTGCTAATGGTGTTCTGTTCAGGGTTTCTTCCCCTTCCTCTATTCTAGTTATTTGTAAGTTTGATCTTTTCAGCATTTCCCAAATTTTCTGATTTTGTTTTGTACCTGGATTTTTTTTTTTTAGATTTAACGTTTTCTTTGACAGAGCTATCCATTTCTTCTGCCTTCTCATCAAAACATAGGGAATATTTTTAATACATGTTATATTAGTATAATAGATTTTTTCTTTTATGAAACATGACTTCATATTTAAAAGCACTTCAACTCTTTTTTACATGTTTTATGTAACCATCAGAACAGTGTTTTGAATTCTTAATTTTCCACTGACAACTATTTGAATGATTAACTAATATATTCTAAATTATATATTGATAAAAGAACCCCTATATTTGGGAGTGAACAAGTAGCAACCCATATAATCATAAGCTTTAATTCCACAGTTGATCTAATTTAGTCATTTTTATTTTAAAACTTCAAATCATTTAAAATGTGACAATTATTGTGTTGAAATTGTGACACTAGTGGGATCTTCCTGCACATTCTATTTGAACAAAATACTGAAGAAATATAAATTGACTCATTTGAAAATGATAGCCATTTTTCTAATTTTTTTTCCAGATGATGCTTAAACCTTTCAACAAGGTTTGAACTAAAGGAAGTTGTTTTATCTGTAATTTGTGACTAGTATTTGCTTGAAATCATGGTACAAGTGCTGGATGTGGTGCACACCTTTAATCCCAGTCGTTGGGCAGCAGAGGCAGGCTTACAGATCTCTGTAAGCTTGAGGCCAACCATGGCTATACAGTAAGATCATGTCACAGAAAGGAAGAGGAAAAAAACATGACATAAGGAACAATATACGTAAGAGAATGCAAAAAATGTCTTTTTTAGTTCAGAATTCTGCTTAACTTGTACTTTCAGTAATATTTTGCCATGTTTAAAGAAACTATATGAATGGGTATGGTTGTGTAAGAGATATTTAAAAAGGAACAGGGTTCGGGAAAGTTTGGGGTCATAGGTAGGGGTATGCCAAAAGGCGTCATTCAGCGTTTCTTTTTAAAAATATGTAATTGGAAGGTGCTGTAATATAAGATCAGTCTTATTAGCAAAATTCCCTTAAGCTGCAAGCTCAGCCTCTCCTAGAATTGTTCACCACAAGGGCTAATGTTAAACTCATAAAATTTCCTCACTGAGCCATATGTCTGTCTGCTGGTTAGGTTTTCCTTCACCTTTTCTTAGTAAGTTTGTTTTTGCAAAATTAAACAGCTTTATGAAGTGAAATTAATGGCTTTTTTCTTTCATTACGCCTTGAAGAAGCAGATGGAGAAATGGAATGCATATAATGAAATGCCTGGTTAGAGTCGGCCAGCAGGTGTGGAGGGCTGCTGGCGGGGAAGAGAGTGGACTGGACATGCCCAGTCTGCTTCTGTGTGGGGAGAGAGCAGACTGGACATGCCGAGTCTGCTGTCCCGGGGGAGAGAGCAGACTGGACATGCCCAGTCTGATGCCCAGGAGGTGGGTGGGGGGAGCAGACTGTACATGCCGAGTCTGCTGGGGGCGGGGAAAGAGTGGACTGGACATGCCCAGTCTGCTGCCCCGGGGGAGAGAGCGGACTGGACATGCCCAGTCTGCTGCCCAGGGGGTGGGGGTGGGGGAGCAGATTGTACATGCCGAGTCTGCGGGGTGTGTGTGGGGGGGGAGCAGACTGGACATGCCCAGTCTGCTGCTATTGTTTGTGTTTTCTTTCGTTAATGTTTGTCTTCTCTTTCCCTGGCCTTTTGCATTTAGAGCATCTGTGTTTTTCAAGCTATTTGTTAAAAGCAGCATTTTCATGGCACATTTACCAATATCATTCTTGCCTGTCATCTTCCTGCAGCGTTCTCAGGTCTTTGTAGCGTCACACTTGAAACAGGAGCTTGTGTGAACCACAGAAAAAGAAGAGAGAGCATACTGTTCATGCCATGGAAAAATTAACTAAACAGTCTAATGCCTTCACTTTCTAAAACAGAAAGTTTACTTTCCTGTACATGTAGATAGAACCTTAGACTTCTTTGTTAGTTGTCCTGTTTTCTTTGACTGAATGTTTTATTTCTCATTTTAGCTAGGAGACAAGGTTAGAGTTCTGCCCATTTCAGCCAGAGAAATGGTTCAGTGACGAAGATCATTTACTACTCTGAGAAAGGATTTGGGCCAGGTTCCTAGCGCTCGTGTGTTTACTGTTCTGTCGCTGTGAAGAGACACCAGGACCAAGGCAGCTTGTGAAGGAGAGCATTTGGTTGGGGACTTGCTTACAGTGTCAGAGTGTTCGTCCGCGATCATCATGGGAAGTGGGCGGGTCTGGTGCTGAAGATTGAGAGTTTTACATACTGACCCACAGGCAGAGACAGATAGACAGAGAGAGAGAGACTGTTTTGGTGTGGGATACTGAAGCCTCAAAGCCCACACTCAGCAGCATATCTCCGCCAACAAGAGCACAGCTCTCAGTCCTTCAGCTGGGAACCAAAATATACGATCCCTGGAGGGCATTCTCATTCAGACCACCACAAACACGAAGTGGCTCACAAATGACTGTAACTCCATCTCCAGGGGACCTAATGCTCTGTCCTCTCAGGGTGCTGAAACCTATAAACTCACATAGGCACAACATACCCTTAAAGAAATAAATACTTTTAAAAAATAAGTGTCTAGAAAGTTGGCTGTTGACTCAAAACTCAAATTATCACTGCATTAGAAAGCAGCTACTTGGTCCAGGGTGGTGGCGCACACCTTTAACCCCATCACTTGGGAGGCAGAGGTGGGTAGATTTCTGACTTCCACGCTAGTCCAGCCTACAATTCCCAGCCACCTGAGGTTGCACAGTGAGACCTTGCTTAAGAAGTTTAAAAGAGAATAAAGAGCAGGGGCTAGAGAGATGACTCGGTGGTTACGAGCATTCCCTGCCTTTCCAGAGAACCTGGGTTCCTTTCCTAACATCAGAACGGGCTGCATTTCCAGCTCCAGAGGGTTTGATGTCCTTTCTGACTTCCTTGGACACCAGGCAGTCATGTGGCACACATGGAGCCGAAACACTCATTTGATAAGTATTTTGAAAATCTCTGGTTGTCGGTTTCCCTACCAATGCAATAAGTCAAATCCAACCAAATTAATAAAACCAGGTTTCAATAAGCAGGGCAAAGGAACTCCTAGGTGACTCTCAGAAAGGCTTCCTTCTAAGTTCCTTCCTTTCTGACTTCTGCTCAGATCTGAGATCAGTTTGGAAGCAAAGGAGGATGAGAGAGATCATCTGTGGTCTGGCAAGCTTTGGGGTCTCAGGAGAAGAGGCTGAAGACAGACTCACTGGGGTTGATTCTGAAAACACCCTCTGACCCCAGAAACAAACGTTCCTTAGAGATCTTTCCCTCTGAGAACCTCTCGGCTTTTTGGTGGGATTTTAAGCCATTTTGGGAATTTGCTCAACTTGCCTGTATGCTCATACCGTGAATGGTATTTGGCTGCTGGTCACTTCTGTTTCCCTATGATACTGTTCCTTCCTCCTCGGATTCTGTCAATTCCCATTGGCATTAATTTAATTAAGTTGGAAATCAAAGTACAGCTGCCTGCGCTCAGATTCCACTACAGTCTTTTGCTGGCTGGGTGGCCGTGTTGCTTTACCTCGCTCCCGTGCCCTTCTGTCTCCCATCCCGCATCTGTCCGTTGGGGCCGATAATGACACCTAGTAGGAAGCTACAGTATTTAAGGTGGCAGTTTATGTAATTTACCGAGCATAGTGCCTGAAATTTTATAAAATGTTCAATAGTTGTACTTTTTTGTTATTTTATATCATCATAAGGGCCGTTTTAGTTGTAGAAAATTGGTTTTCAAAGATTTGGTGTTAAAAACTGGGGGTGTAGCTCAGCTGCGTGTTAACATATACAAAGCTCTGGTCTGTTAATGAGTGCTACATGAAAGTGGGTGTGTATTACAAAAATTCCTTCCCGCGGGAGAAGTAAGCAATGTCTATCCCTTCTACTAAGGTCCCAACAGAAATGCTGCCTAGTTCACTCTGGGAAACCAATGAGGTGTTTTTTTTTTATGTGGGTGACCCCTCACTGCAGCAGGCCAAACCTGGAAAGCCTTTCCCCAGCAGTGAGAAGGACGTCCCCATAGCTGCACAGATGGAGCCCCTCCCCCAGCCTTCCCTGGCTTATATTCTCTTAGCTCTTCCCGGAGGCCACATGCAAACAAGGCAGCGTTGTGTACTGCAGATGCTAGGGAGCAGGCTGCTGCTCAGAATCCTGCCACCCCTCCATCAGGGGTGTAGAGTCAGTGAGCCAGCTGGGATAGTCTTTTCCAAGGGCCTTGGACATCCCAAGGTGGAGACAGTCACAGCACAGAAACATGCAACTGTCATCCTGACACTCGGGCAGTGGAATAAGGAAGACCAGACAGTTCAAAGTCATCTTCACCTAGTAGTAAGTTCAGTCTGGGCTGCATGAGACCTTAGCGCAAGTACAAGGGCAGAGAGAAAAGAATAGCCGTTTCTGTATCAGCGAAGGATCAGCACAGCGTATCCGTCACGTGCTGAACTAACATTTCTTAGCATGCCAATGTGAAGAGGAGTGGAATTTGAGAAGCCACAGCTCAGTTGACTCCTCCAGTACTGCATAACCTTTCAACTCTGCTGTTTCCCAAAAGCCATCTAGATCGGCATTTGACTAAATGATAGGCTATTGTATAAATCAGTTCTCGTTCAAGTCCATATAAGTCATAAAATCCAGACAACAAAGTACTATGTGATTTACTAGTTCCTGGATTTGCTTTAATTAGCTCCTAAATCTAGTGTTATCCCTTTAGTTACTTCTAACATACTTTACATAATTTTTTCTGACATCGATGAGCAGATGGCTTTAATGTTTTCACCACAAACCATGCATGTAAACTTCATCCTGACTTTTGTTTCTGTTGTCTGTCCTTCCCCGTCAGTGCATCTGCAGTCAGACGTGTGAGGTGGCCTTGTATGTATCAGGCAGATCTGAGGTCTTTCTGCCCTATTGGTTGAAAATGGTCTGCCTTATGCAGATGGATTTACTTTAGTCTACAAGCTCCCAAATAATGGCACAGAAACTTCTTATTAGCTATGGAAGCTCAGCCTATAGATTAGATTTGTTCCTAACTAGCTCTTATAACTTAAGTTAACCAGTTAACATTAACCTATGTGCTACCACATGGTTTATGGCTGTGCGGTTACCTACCTCTGGCACAGCATGCTAACTCTAAGGTGTAGAGAAGACTGTTCCTGAGAGGGTGTCCAGGAGACTGTTCCTGAGAGGGTGTCCAGGAGACTGTTCCTGAGAGGGTGTCCAGGAGACTGTTCCTGAGAGGGTGTCCAGGAGACTGTTCTTGAGAGGGTGTACAGGAAAGATTGTTCCTGAGAGGGTTTATGGGAGACTGTTCCTGAGAGGGTGAATAGGAGACTGTTTCTGAGAGGGTGTATGGGAGAGACTGTTCCTGAGAGGGTGAACGGGAGAGACTGTTCCTGACAGGGTGTCCAGGAGACTGTTCCTGAGAGGGTGAATAGGAGACTGTTCCTGAGAGGGTGTATGAGAGAGACTGTTCCTGAGAGGGTGTACGGGAGAGACTGTTCCTGAGAGGGTGTACAGGAGAGACTGTTCCTGAGAGGGTGTACAGGAGAGACTGTTCCTGAGAGGGTGTACAGGAGAGACTGTTCCTGAGAGGGTGAACGGGAGAGACTGTTCCTGAGAGGGTGTCCAGGAGACTGTTCCTGAGAGGGTGAATAGGAGACTGTTCCTGAGAGGGTGTATAGCAGACGGCTCCTGAGAAGCTCTGGAGTGCTGATTATACCTTGGGCTGTCAAAGGAGCTTTCCCTTTGATATTCTTGAGAGTATAAAAATATAAAGGTAATAATATGGTCTCTGACTTCAAGCAATGAGGAGGCCTTGCTGGGTGGGATTTTTTATTAATGGCTCTTGAAGTGCGTGGCCTGGGCTCTCTGACTGATATCTGAAGATCAGATGAATCAGACCCTGTGAAGTTGACAATGTTATGATTAAGGGTTTGTGGAAACACTGCTTCTTAGCTCTTTTGATGCTTCTTTTGATTTGGTATTACTGCTCTCTTACCAGGAAAATAATAGTATTAAACTTTAACAAGATGGTAACAACAGAGTTTCAGGTATAGGAATGTCAGTTTCTCCTCAGAGGAAACTATAATTGGTTTTGGGGTAGTGAACATGTTTCAGATTGTCCAAGTTGGAGTACATTGGCTTTCTCAAGGAGTCTCCCACATCCAAAGCAGTGGGCTAAGACTGCACTTAGAGGTAAAAGTCAGACAGTAGAGATCAGGAAGATTTGAAAGGCGGTGCCTAAAACAGTCTCCTGAAATTGTGTAGGAACAGGAAGTCTGATGGAGCAGATTCAGTCGTTGGCGGAGGTCCCACTATAGTCTACACGGCAAAAGCCTCTTCAGGACTCACTCTCTGCTCTTCTTCGGAACACTACGGATCCATTTACCTTCTCTCTCTCTCTCTCTCTCTCTCTCTCTCTCTCTCTCTCTCTGTGTGTGTGTGTGTGTGTGTGTGTGTGTGTGTGTGTGTGTCTGATATTCTTGTGATGGGTTTAACATTTAAGTAAAAACCAGTCAGAAAGAATTCTTATAAAATTAATGATAGGGAAAAAAAGCTCATTTAAAAATATTTCTCAAAAGATTCCCAAAAATGCCATTGTGGAAAGTGTCCTCTGGTTAAATTTTGTGTGGAAAATATTCTACGTCTATGACTTCCTCAAAGGTATTTTTTTCTGTGGGGTTGGATAGCTCCTTCACCTTTCCATGGCTTCCAGAGACTGAACTTAGGCTATCAGGCTTATGTTCTTGGTGGCAAGAATGTACCTGCTCAGCCGTCTTGTTTGCCTACGTTACTTGAGTTTTAAAGATAGAGAATCTAGATTTTGTATTTTGTCATATTGTCTTCTGATCACATTTTACTTTTTATAATTACTGAATATCAACTGAGTATATTTTTTAATTAATTAATTAATTTGTTTATAAAAACAGGGTATATTTTTAAGTATATTTTTAAAAAATACTTTGTGTGTATGTATGTTTTGCCTGCATGTATGCATGTATATCTTCTGTCCACAGAGGCCAGAAGATAGTGTCAGCTCCCTTGGAGTTACAGCCAATGGTGAGATCCTATGTGGGTGCTGGGAATTGAACCCGGGTCCCATTGAAGAACAGCTAGTGGTCTTAATCACTGAGTTTTCTCTCTAGCCCCCAATTGTGCAGATTAGTGTATATAATTGTGTGATCCCCCTTTGAGATCACGATGCCGTTATTTGATGATCTAGCAACAGTCACTGCATCTCATGCTGGCATTGGCTGTAGGCGTGTAGCGGTGATGTGGGGTCTCCTGTAGACATTGCTTAGTTGCTCCTGATGGCAGGAAAACTGGGAGAGTAAAATGGTTTCTTGGCTGATGCAGGAGCTCTCTGACCACCATTAAATAACAATTGCATGTTTTCCTCAGAGTTTGGAAGGTGGTAATTTGAACTTTGAATAAATAGTTTTTCTCTCTTACTCATATTTTTGAAGGTAAAATGAAGAACTTCTGAATATCTTGCTGAATTATTCTTTGGGTATTTGCTGGGTAGCATTCTAAAATGTCATTACAGCACTAATCAAGCCCCCAATCGTCTTTGATTTGGAAGTAAACATACTAACCCATGTTTTTTCTATTATTATATTTTAAGAAGAAAATAAAAGTATTTCTAGCAATGTTTTCTTCCCTGCTTTCCCTAAATAATGCCTTTTCTCCCTATCTCTCCCGATTCTTCCTCGGCTGCACGAATAGACCATGATGCAAGCAGACACTTGTATCCAGGAAGTTTTTACATTCTCCCAACAGTACGAAGACGTGGTACTCACGCCTCTTTCTGCCATCTTCACCAGCACAAACACACTGCAGGGCAGCTGTCTTCCCCCTGATTCTTTCTTGTCCCTAACCATTACCTGTTTAGAGACAGACAGCACTCCCTTGTTTTAGAAGCCATACTGTTCTTGGTGTGGTATTACATCTCACAGTGGCATGTCACACATATTTTTGATTCAACAACTTTTACCTTTTTCTTCCTACCACAATTGCAGTTTTATCAGAAAGTTAAAAATACTGACTGGAAGCTGCCACATACTCTCTGTTCCTTATACTGAACCAGTTATTGCTACTTCAAATAAAAAGGCAAGACAAGGAAGTTATACATTTTAGTAATTCTTTGGACATTGTGCAAGTTAGTTACCTGAATATTTCCAGAAACTCATGCATCATTGTCTCTTGAGGTCATTCTAGGAAAAGCGCATGTGTAGACCAGTGCTTCTGGATAGAGGTGGCAAACACTTTTAATCCCAGCACTCGGGAGGCAGAGACAGATGGATCTCTGTGAGTTTGAGGCCAGCCTGATCTACGAGAGCTCGTTCCAGGACAGTCTCCAAAGCTACAGAGAAACCCTGTCTCAAAAAAAAAAAAAAAGAAGAAAAGAAAAAAAAGTGCTCTTTGGAGGGTTAGAGAAAGGGCTCAGTACTTAAGAGCACTGTCTGCTCTTCCAGAAGACCGTGATTCAATTCCCAGCACCCACATGGCAGCTCTGTTACTCAAGTGTCAGGGAATCCAGCATTCTCACACAGACATGCATACATATATGTAGTCAAAAACACCAGTGCATATAAAATAAAAAGAAATTCTTTTTTAAAAGTGCTATTTGGGTTTATTAGCACATAGTAATTATCAATATTATGTTTCTTATGCATTCTTTTTTTAATAATTTGGCTATAGTTTGAACATACCCACCAACATTCTCATTGAAACTTTTTCCTCTCTGAGGCATTAGCAGGTGAGATCCTTTAGAAGGTAGTCCTGAGCCCTCTACCCTTATGAGATTAGTTTACTAGTGGGTTATTTGGAGAGCGTGTCTGTCACAAACACCAAGTGTATGTGCCTCACTTTCCATGTGATGTTGTATGCCACCTCAGGGCCTTTGTAGTGTTCCCACCAGTAGGAAGGCACCAACAAATCTGATCGCTTTGCCTCAAAACTTTCAGCCCCCAGAACCATGAACTGAATTTTTTTTTTTTTGAGACAGGTTTTCTCTGTGTAGCCCTGGCTGTTCTGGAGCTTGTTCTGTAGACCAGGCTGACCTCGTACTCAGAGATCTGCCTACCTCTGCCTTCCAAGTGCTGAGTGCTGGGATTAAAGGTGTGTGCCACCACTGTCAGGCTTCCCTGTTCTTTATAAATCATGCAGTCAGTGGTATTCTCAGAAAATGGGCTAAGATAGGAAATTGGTGCCAAGAGCAAATGAGCAGAGGCCGAAAGAATTTCGACTAGTTTAGGAAATGAATAATCTGAATGCCGTGAACATTTAGGTCAACTCTGATGAGGGGTGAGAAGATAAGAAAACCAGGAACAATTTTAAACCCCTTTGGGCTGTCATGATTGCGTCAGCTGTGCGGTCATGTGAGCTAGGAAAAGAAGCTGGGCGGTGGTGGCACACACTTTTAATCCCAGCACTCAGGAGGCCGAAGCAGGTGGATCTATGTGAGTTTGTTGGCAGCCTGATCTACAGAGCTAGTTCCAGGACAGGTTCCAAAACTACATGGAGAAACCCTGACTCGAGAAACAAAAACGAACAAACAAACAAAAGAAACAGGAAAAGAATCATTTAAAGACAAATTCTAATGTATAGTTTAAGAAGGAAACAGAGTGTAAAGTGGAGCAACTGCAACGAGGCCATGCAAAGGATAAATGTGCTATTCAGTAGAGAACCTCGAGGTGCGGCCAAGCAACTGCTTAGTAAAGAGATAGGCACCTAGCTGGGAGCCAGATGTTCACTGCCATTAGGGTGGAATAGCGATCTTAATGGATCCAGAGCATCTCTGTGACCCCTGTGCTCACTGGGCCTGAGCCAAGGAGAAAAGGCAGATACTCTCCATGGACTTATCCTTCAGAACTGTCAGGGAAGGGACCTCTGCTCCCTGTACCCCAGAACAGTGTTAGCCACCCTCCTTGGGACTCACACCGATCCAGATATGGCTGGTGCTGCCACTGCTTTACAGTCAACCTTGGCAGCCATGTTAGCTTTCCACTGTGGCTGATACTCAAGACAGTCAATTGATAAAAAGAAAAGGGTTGCTCTGACTTAGTTTCAGGGATTTCTGTCTGTGTTGGGCTGGTTGCTTGGCTCTGGGTCAGTACTAAAGCAGCACATATGATGAGGAGAGGGTGGGAGAGCAAGGCTGGTCATCTCATGGCCAGAAAGTGGACAAGAGAAACAGGAAATGACGAGGGTCTCACAGTCTCCTTAAGTCCTCACCCCCCCCCCACCCCCGGTGACCTAAGACTGCCCGTGAAGCCTCAACTATGAAAAGGTTCCATAGTTCTACTCCAGGGAGCCCTGCCTGATGGAGGAGGGTCATCTGTCTATGTGTTACTTTCATTGGTTAATAAAGAAACTGCCTTGGCCCTTTGATAAGACAGAAAATTAGGTAGGCGGAGTAGACAGAACAGGATGCTGGGAGGAAGAAGGCAGTGAGGCAGTCACCATGACTTTCCTCTCCGAGACAGATGCAGGTTAGGATCTTTCCCGGTAAGCCACCACCTCGTGGTGCTACACAAATTACTAAATATGGGTTAAAGCAAGATGTGAGAATTAGCCAATAAGAGGCTGAAACTAATGGGCCAGGCAGTGTTTAAATGAATACAGTTTGTGTGATGTTATTTCTGGGTGTAAAGCTAGCCATGCGGGAGCCAGGGGGGAACGCAGCCTGCCGCTCCTTCTACACCTGCCCTTTAACATATGGACCAGATCCAAACTATAGCAGCAATATCTCCATCCATCCATAGGATGCTACTTCTCCAGACTATAGGCTATGGGGTCCATGAACATTTTAAAATGTTTGCCCACTCCTGGGGGAGCTAGGTCTATATTAGTAAGACTCTTTGCAGAGATTCCCTGCTAGGGTTTTAGGGTTTGATGTGAGTCCCCAGCGGCTCCTGTTTTAGAATACCTGGTGCCTAGCTGGTGGGCCTGCTTCAGGGAAGTTCTGAACCCTTTTGGATGGTGGCCTAGCTGGCAGAAGTAGGTTACTACAAAGTGATGGGTGTCTGTTCTGGCCAAGACTCTCTGCTTCCTGTTCTGCCTAGATGTGACATGACCCCACCATGCTCTGCTTGTCTTCTGTTGCCTGTCAGGTATTTCTCTGATGAGAAAAGTAACAAACGCCGAGGGCAGTGTGGTGGAGTGGATCCCAGAAGCCCTGCCCTGTGTGTGCCAGCCTGGGAAAGAGAGCCGCGGACAGCTGGCCTTGCATAGCCCAGGAAAGCTGTGAGGGCAAGGTGCCCAAGACCTTGAAGGTCCATCCAGCGTGTCATGAGTCAGCATAGGGGGTGAAAGATTATTCTGGAATGTTATGATTCACAGTCTTCCCTGCTGAGATTCAGGCATGCATTGGTCCCATTATCCCTGTGCTTTCTACTATTTCTCTTCCTCCCTTGTGGGGTGTGAACATTTGCTCGTTCCTGCCCCGCCGCTACACGTAGATGCCTTCTGTTGCTTTCACAGGGCCGGAGCCGGAATGAGCCTTTCTTGACTCAGAAAAGACAGTACATATCTGAGTTCACGCTGAAATGAGTGGAGACTGATGGTGGGAGTGGAAATAAATGTCTTGT
Source organism: Myodes glareolus (assembly GCF_982192425.1). Lineage (NCBI taxonomy): Eukaryota > Metazoa > Chordata > Mammalia > Rodentia > Cricetidae > Myodes > Myodes glareolus. The sequence goes on along the minus strand of NC_142045.1, from coordinate 21,596,059 downwards.
CCTTGAGGAGGACACGGAGGGAAATGCCGTGCTTGAATTTGGATTGCCTCTGCCAAAACTCATGTATTCCTTATTGAAAGGTGGTTAGGTGGTTTTGAAAGTGATGTAATTAGACTAAATTTTAAGGATGTAATTAGACTAAATTGGTCCCTAAGGTTGGGCTTCTGGCACCTGGTCTTACCAGAAGCAGAGAAGAGTCCTGAGCTAGGACATTCTGTCACCTTGCCATTCCTACTCACACCATGAGTCCCTGAAGTGACTCTGCATGAGCAGGAAAGACCACCAGACTCAGCAGGTCTTGGTCTTGAACTTCTCAGACTTCAGAAATCTTTGTTTGTGTGCAATCCCCACCAAATATACATACATGCATACAGATAGACAGGTTGGCAGGCAGGCAGGCAGACGGGCATTATGAGCTAGGAATCTAAGCCAGACGTGTCTAGCCAGTTACTCAGGTCCTCGGCTGTATCTACAGTCCATAAAAAGACAGTTTGATATGAGATTGGCCAAATCTATAGACCACACTACAGAAAAGGAGGCCTGGCTCTCCCCTAAAATGATAGCAATATTTGAATAAATATTTTATATGACCAATTTTATTAAGAATAACAAAGTAGTGATTTATTTTGTTCTCAAATTGTCTTTCATCCTCTTACCATTCAAACAATTACAATTAACAATTTTGCCTTCATTTTTTTGTGTGAAATTATATGTCTCTTGTTTATTTTTAAAGTCACAGTTAATATTTTTTGTTGTTTGTTTTTTGAGACAGGGTTCCTTTGTGTAGCCCTGCTGTCCTGGAACTCACTCTGTAGACCAGGCTGGCCTTGAACTCACAGAGATCCGCCCCCTCTGCCTTCCAAGTGCTGGGACTAAAGGCGTGTGCCATTACTGCCCAGCTTACAGTTAATACTTTAAAATTGATTCTGCATTAATAAGCCTAATGAAAATATATTTAATTAAATAAAAATCAATTCTTTCAATAGCCTAACCACATATTATTAAAGAGATTGTGGAAAAATAAATGAATAATCAAAAGCAGAATAATGGCCAGATGACTTTATGCAAATGAGGTTAACTTAAAAAGTAGTGTGGATTCGGTCCAGTGCAAGATGCCTTTCTTCTATGTTGTTGGATCCATTAATTATTACAGTGGTATATCATTTGTGTTTTAATAAATAAAGCTTGCCTGAAGATCAGAGAACAAAGCAGTCACACTAGTCAGTCACACAGGCCAGGGAGTGGTGCCCAGAACTGGGGAGACAGAGGCAGACGGAATCTCTGTAAATTCAAGGCCACATTGGGCTACACAAGACTGAATCTGTTTAAAAGAGAAACAGAGCTCACAAATGTGATCCCAGCACTTGGGATCCCACACCTTTAATCCCAGCACTAGGGAGGTGGAGACAGGAACGATATAGCTGGGCAGAGAGAGAAATATAAAGGGGAAGAGACAGACACTCAGTGGAGGGTGGAGTCTGAGGTTGGAGGAGAGCATTCAGGATCACCTTGTTGTTTGTCTGAGCCTTGGTAGAGGCAAAATCTCTCCAGTGGTTTGGCTGCTTTGCTTTTCTGATCTTCAGCTGGAACGCCAATATCTGACTCTGGGTTTTTAGTATTCGTGCTACAAAGTATGCTAGTAATGTGAGTAATGATTGTGTTTTAACACTGAAATGACCTTAGCAAAGGATATGTTTTGGTAAGTAAGAATTCTATAGGATGATATGAGTTCCACGTTAAGTTTTTAAATGAAAGCAGATAACATTCAAAAGGAAGCTAAATGGTTTTTTTATTGTTGTTTTAAATATTGCTTCTGTTCTCTGTACTTAATGCTGGCTTCATTTCTGCCCAGTGCCTTCTCCTGCTGATGGTTTTGAAGTTGCAGTAGCACCACATAATAAATAAAGAGGTTTGGTTTCTGTCCCTAGAGTTTCTCAGGGTGCTTATGGTTCCTCTGTAAAATCAGAATTCTTTCTAGTTTTATTGAATCCTTGGTGATTTATCTGTCTATAATATCTGCACTCCACTCTCTCTCTCTTCCTGTTTTCTTGAGAGGTAATCTAATTTTATGAATGGGTTCAGGTTAATTCCAGGAGCACAGTTGCAGGAGCCATAATTGGCAGCTTATGCCCACGTCAGAAGCGTGTTTCCCAGGAGCTGGAGACTAGCTTGTTTTGATGAATTTCTTCATTGCTGTCTGAATTTTCTCCCTTGCTCTTCAGAAGCTTCTCCCCATGGGACCTTGATAGCGTGTGATCCTGAAGATCCCACCACTTCATTTTGTCCAGGCTCCAAGCTTCCGTCTGTCATTTTTGATTGCTGCGAAATCAGTTGGAGGGGAAGACTTTAATAATCTTGAGACCCAGAAGCTTGACAAAAATAGAGTGTGGACCACAGGTGGTGAAATCCCCAAAGCTATGCTCGGTTTTCTTGTATTTCTTAGGTGTTTTTCTACGGAGTGAGAAAGTGAAAGGGAATTTAAATGTATTTCCCATGCACTTATCTTCGTTATGAGCAATATTAATAGGCAATCCAAATAAAAATAATCAAGAAGAGAGGTTAATCCCCTGTTTGTTTTCTAACTCAGTGATTCTCAGACAATCCAGCTTAGTCAGGATGATGAAGAACTGGAAACTAGATCATGGTAATAAATGTGCTTGTTCCCGTGGTTGCTTCAGCAAGAGGCCTCTCAGTCACCAATCTCCCAGAAGAGCGTTCTCTCCCTTAGAACAGCATATGCTCTTAGTCTCCATCTGCAGGAACACTCTCTGACTAGACAACAGCATAGTGTTCCCACTCTGTGCAGAGCCATGACTGCCAGAGAAAACTGTGTGCCTACCCAGTTCGCACTGTACTGCATCTTGTGAATTGTTCTACAGAATGATGTGTACAGTAAGAGTGGACACTGGGCTTTTCCAGGCAGGTAGTGTTTAGGCGTATTAGTTTCATCTGAAGTAAGGAAGTTTCAATCACAGCCAGAGCACAATGTAGTAGTTCCAGCCTTCTCAGGGGGTGTAGTCAGAGAGCCCCAGGTATTTAGACGTCACATTCACTTAGGAAATACCCTAAAGGAAATGACTTTGTAAGTATTTTAGCATTTACATTTTTAATTGAACAAGAAAATATTTCATAAAAACGCAGGCTGGGAATTCTTTTCCAAGTAAAAGCCGTCAGCTAGGAAGAAGGAGGCTCCAGCAGAGTCTGTACATGTTACACGGAAATGAGATGAGAAGGTTTCCGAAAGCAGAGGGAAATCTCAGATGATTGTCATGTGTTCACGGCAGAGCACGCTAGGAAGCCCACTTCTTGGCAAAAAGGCGGGAAAATTTATGACAGGAACACAGGAAATGGAAGGAAAGGAGAACATTGTAATCCTGTCCACAAATAATAAATGCAGTCTGCATAGAGTGTGTTCAGCAGTGGGGGTGATGGGAATCTGAATGTAACGTCATAGAAACTGCTATTTTATCAGCATTGGAAAGACGAGGAACGGGGGCTGGGGCAGGTGGCTGTGCGGGTGTCCATCCATGTTACGAGGATTTGGTTCTGTTTGCTGCTGGACTACAATGTCAATTTTCCTTCCTACTTCTGTAGCAGAACTAACCCTGGAGAACAATTTTCCCAGTTCAAGGACTGCATCGTCCAGTTTGGCTTGAAGCTGAGTATAGCAATGTGGTTTAAACTCATCAGACGGACACAGGGGTCCTTTGAAAGGATTGGTTTTGAAAGCATTGTTCTCTTGCTTCTGTTGATCGGATGTGGGAATGTGCTGCCTGAAGCTTCTGTCACCAATATGAGCCATGACGTCAGGTGCACACTCCCACATGGTAGACCAGAGAGTGGGAGGTTTGCAGGGGTCTGAGACATTACAAACTATGATATCAGCATGTTTTATTGAAGAAAGGTCTTTCTCTGTCGTCCTGGCAGGCCTAAAATTCACTGCTAAAAATAACTCAGCCTCAAACTTGCCATGATCCTTCTGCCTCAGCTTCCTTATGCATATATGCCAGCAAACCCTGAATGATTTATGAGAAATTGTATGTGTGTATGTGATGATGATGTTCAAGTCTTAGTTATATGTGGCAGAACTATTTCTAACTGATTTGCATCTAAATTAAAATATTAAGAAATAATATAAGCATGTTATTTAGTAGCATAGAAATCAATACTAAAGGGAACAGGATAAACTGAAAGCAGTTGCCTTTGATAGTGGGAATTGGGATAAAAACAAATGTTTACTATTTTTCTTATAATAATTAATATAATATTTAACATTTTAAGTTAAGTACATCATTAATTGTAGTGATATTTCATTTGTATTTTAACAAATAAAGCTTGTCTGTAGTTTAGAGAGTAAAACAGCCCCACTGGTCAGCCTTACAGACGAGGCAGTGGTGACACACACCTTTAATCCCAGTAGCCACACTTGTCTGCCATAGAAACAGGGCAGCAGTGGTGCACACCTTTAATCCAAGAACTAGAGAGGAATATAAAACAGAAGGAGACAACTCTCACACACAGTCTCATTCTGACATTCCTGGTGACAGGGTTGCCATTTTAGACTGAGGTAGAGGTAAGAGCCAGTAGCCACTGGCTCTTTTGCTTTTTGTTTTGCTTTTTTTTTTTTTGTTTTTTTTTTGTTTTTTTTTTTTTGTTTTTTTTTTTGTTTTGCTTTTCTGACCTTCAGGTTGAACCCCAATTTCTGTCTCTGGGTTTTAATTAATCATGCTACAATTATTAAAATCAAATTAACTTTTTTCTATTTTTAGTTAGTATTTATGTATTCACTTCCCACCTATAATAAGTACTTCTCTTTTTATCTGGAATATCAATTGTTTGGTTTGGTATCTACATGTTTTTTCACGACAGGGTTTCTCTGTAGTTTTGGAGCCTGTCCTGGCACTAGCTCTTGTAGACCAGGTTGGCCTCGAACTCACAGAGATCCACCTGCCTCTGCCTCCTAAGTGCTGGGATTAAAAGTGTGTGCCACCACTGCCTGGCAAGTTATTTCTTTCTTTATTATTTTTTATTGATTTTAATGAGTGCATATGATAATTGTCTTTCTGGGTCTGGGTTATATAGTCAATATGTTGTTTTCTAGATCCATCCATTTGCCTGCAAATTTTAAGATGTTATTTTTTTCTGCTGTGTAGTACTCTATTGTGTAAATGTACCACATTTCCTTATCCATTCTTCAGTCAAGGGGCATTTAGGTTGTTTCCAGGTTCTGGCTATGACAAACAATGCTGCTATGAACATAGCTGAGCACATGTCCTTGTGGCATGATTGAACATCCTTTGGATATATACCCAAAAGTGGTATTGCTGGGTCTTGAGAAGGTTGTTTTCTAATTTTCTGAGAAATTGCCATACTGATATCCAAAAGGGATGCAGTTATTTCTTAATACAGTGTATATAAAGATGAGTAGTTTTCTTTGACTACTTATTTCATTATTATTATATTCAATTTTAATTTTAAAATGTTACTTATTAGGAAATATTGAAGCATGCAGTACTATTGTTTGTTAATTTTTTAGAGTTCAAGATGTAAGCATGAAGTTAAAAAAGCAGCAAAATGAATTTCAGAGAATACAGAAAGAATTAGATCATCAACAAAATGAGCTAAAAATTAAACAAAAACAATCCCAAGTCCTCAGGTAAGATTATCTTTAAGAATTAAAAATTATAAATATTAAAATTATACAGCAAATGCTGAATTTATGAATATCTTGAGAAAAAATGGAAATAGTTTCACTTTTTTATTGTCGTTATGTCAACTGAATTGTTTTGTTAGTAATGTAATTGAGCAAACAGCATTTTCTGTTAATACCTTGCTTTTGTTCCTTCTCTGTAGTGACATCTGAAATGAAAGTGTAGTAGCTAATGTCTTTTTTGTGTGTAAGTGGAGTGTGGTGATTGGTCTGTGTCCATGTCTGCACGCATGCGTGAGTGTGTGTGTGCGTGTGTGTAGTTGTGCCTTCCTCTCTTGTTCTCTACGTTATTTTTTGAGACAGGTTCTCTGACTAGAGCTGGAGCTTACTAACGTGGCCAGCCTGGCTGACCAGCAAGCTCCAGGCATCTTCACACCCCGCCCACTTACGCTGGGTTTGTAGGCACAGGCCCTCAGGAGTGCTGGGGATCTGAGCTAAGGACCCCTGTGAGGCAAGCCCTGTACTGCCTAGCGTCCCCTCCAGTTAATCTGTTAGGACAGAAAACCTTTCTCTGTGATGATACAGACCTTGAAATTTGGAATTCTTCAGCGCAAATAATGTTAATCTCCTCCTATAGAATCACTGGAGGGTTTATAATCCATAAAGATAAAATGCAGCATACAAACAAACAAAACAAAACAAAAAAACTGGAAATACACATCCTAAAATACATTGAGAATGTTTCTAAGGTTCAAGATAACTAAAAAATATGCTGCTGGATAAGTATTTGGATGTTAGGTTTTTGTTTTAATCCACTCTTTAATACCACAAACATTTCGTTAAAAAATCCTCTGAGCTCATGAGTTTTTGATGCCCCTGTTGATAAACCTGCTGGCCAAGGGTCTGCCTTTCATAAATAGCTTATGTATGACTGATAGTAAAGAATTGTTGAATGGATGCATGAAGGAAATCTGTTCACACCTACCCCCCCCCGGGTGTGTGTGTATGTGTGTGTGTGTGTGCGCGCGCATGTGTGGTTTTGCCTGCATCAGTGTCCGTGCACCACATGCATGCAGTTTTCCCAGAGGTGGTGTAACCCCGAACAGGACTCACACCTGATTGTGAGCTATCATGTGGATGCTGGGTATCGAACCTGGGTCTTCAGAAGAGCAGCCAGTCTCCTAACTACCTATCCATGGCTCCAGCCCCACTCCCAGATGAACATTTTTACCATTGCAATTTTCCTGGGCCCATTTCAAGAAAGCCAGTAGTGAGCTCGCAGATTAACAGCACCAGGCAACCTGGTTACCAGTTGCTTGGCTTCCGCGGTAGCCTTGGCCCGTGTCTAGATTACTGCATGTGAGGGTGTCTGTCCTCTTTGTAGTTACAGAAGACATTGGCCTTGCTGTATTGATCAGTGTGCCGTCACTGTTCTCAGAGCACATCTGTTGTCTGTGCCTGACATGTTGAAGGCTTCCTTTCGCTTTCAAAATTGTTTCCATTAAACAATGGATTATTTCATCACTTTTGAAGAAATGTGTGTTGTTGTGTTTTCTGTGTTTAAAAATGCTAATTTTTGTTTTACTAATTGCAGTCAAAGATTGTCAGACTACAGATACTTCTGGAATAAGACCCTTTTGTTACTTACTTTTACTAAAAGGGAACTAACCAGTATTAAATATGAAGTATGTGATAATTTTCAAAACTGGACTTCACTGAAAGGAGAAGTTTTTCTACAGATTAAATCTCTAAGTGATACAGCCTTGGCAGGTTTGTTACATATATTTACAGCCTAATTGCTTTCTCTCTAGCTGGTTCATCATAGTTATGTAATCATAGTATTTCTCTGTGTGTGGGGACTGAGGTCCACTTTTTATTGCTAGTTGGTACTGTAGAGAAACATGAAGGTCCAGTTGTCCCTGGAGTTCCACAGCTATTGCTCGTCTAACTTAAGCTACAATGTGTCCATTTTAAAGCTATGGTTAGAAGTCTGATTCCTCTTGCTAAGCTTAAAGATTTGTCAAACATTTCTCTTCATCTCAATGGTTGAGTCGTAATATAAGATCAGCCTCCCCCAAATAATTATAAATGTTGAACAAAAATACTCAACATTGCAGATAGACCAAAACTGAGCATAAAGACGAAAGCGTCAAAGACTGAAATAAGGTGTTTACGCAGTGAAAGACGGCAGTCTGAACAGGCAGCGTGATGTGTTACATCTGTGTGACCTGTTGGCCAGGGAGAACTACGGAACAGTAAACTTGACTGACAGGTGGGGGGCAAGGGCAAATAAACACACGACACCCAGAGGAACTTTGAGTTGTGGATGTTACTCTCCAGGCTGTTGCAGTGACGCATCCAGGTCATTATGCGCGACTCCCGCTGCACATGTGGCCTCTGGCTAATCACGTGCCACACGGTTTGTCTTGACCAGACGCAGCATGGTGCAGGGCGTCACTGGGAGGGGAGGCTGAGGGGAGGGGTGGGGAGGTTGTGTAATAGCTCTGCTTTTTCCTCACTTTCACTAAAACCGCTTTAAAGGGGTTTACGGTTATCTTCAATATTGAAAAGGAGTATGGAACTTGGCGAATTTCTTTCTATTTTTATTTTTTAAGGCCAGTAGACTGGGGTCAGGATATAGTTTATTCTACATAGAAGTAAAAATTATGAAAGAAAAAAATATGTTCTTTTAAACCTGAAGATGAGAGGCCAGTGACCAAGGCAGACGCAGCCTCTGGGAATGGCCAGGTGCAGAGACAGTGGGGAGGTCAGCTTCGGCATGGAAGTTCTTTCCAGCTCTCTGGAGCTCCTGTGTGCAAGGAAGACTGAGCAGCCCGCCTGAGACTGAAGCGATTGACGCTTTAACACCTTCCCTTGGGGAATAGACTTTATAGTTTGGATTTAGCTAAATTAACTGCTCCTTAAACCAAAGCAGAAACAAACAAAAATATTCCTTAATTTTTTTTTTAAATTACTGTTCGTGAAAGTTTTACTCTGTGTTTATTGTGTGCTTGGGGCCAAGAGTTGGCATCTCATGTCCAGAAGCTGCGGCTGCAGACAGTTGTGAGCCACGGTGTGGGTGCTGGGACTCACATCTGGGTCCTCTGAAAGAGCTGCCAATGTTCTTAATTGCCAAGCCATTTCTCCAGCCCCCTTAATACTTTTCAGAGGAAACATAATAGAACCTAGTCTCCATATTGTACCACCCACAGTGTTTAGTACACAATCAAAAATTTCTTTCTGGTTTTTTTTTCTTTTTTCTTTTTTTTCTCCCCCCCCCCCTCTATTTTCTTGGTTGGTTGGTTGATTTTTTGAGATAGGGTTTCTTTGTGTAACCCAGGCTGTCCTGGAGCTCACTCTGTAGACCAGCCTGGCCTTGAACTCAGAGATCCTTCTCCCTCTGACTCCCAAGTGCTGGGATTAAAGGTGTGTGCCACCACTGCCTGGCCCAAAATTTCTTAACCTGGGAAAAAATATTAAAAGTGTGGTCTATGTTCCCCCAAATAGAGCAGTTAAATATAGAGCAAACTTAAATTGCACCAGATGATGTGTGGGAAGGCACAGTTCTTCTTTCTTCTTTTTATTGTGCATTGCAGACCATTTTTATCAATGGAAGGTTTATGGCACCCTTATTGGACAAGTCTCTCTTGGTCGCTTTTCTAATGATGTGTACTACTTTAGTAAGCACATTCTGTCACACTTTGGAAATTCTGTTTTTTTTTTTTGTTTGTTTGTTTGTTTGGTTGGTTGGTTGGTTGGTTTTTCGAGACAGGGTTTCTCTGTAGCTTTGGAGCCTGACCTGGAACTAGCTCTCATAGACCAGGCTGGCCTCGAACTCATAGAGATCCGCCTGCCTCTGCCTCCCAAGTGCTAGGATTAAAGTCAAGCGCCACCACCGCCCGGCACATTCTGGCAATTCTTACATTTTTTATTGTTTTATTTTCTGCACACAGCCACCTTCAGTGTTACTATCAGAACTGTTTCGGGACACGATATGCCACATATATAAGAAGGTGTACTTAGCTCTGTGTTCTCACTGTTAGTTTTCAGAACAAACACGGCCATTCCCATATCTGTTCTCTCTGTTCATTCCCGTGTCTGTTCGATTGGGGCTTCTAGGTCGATCATGCACAAATCTGCCCTATTTCCTCCAACCCCGCCTTCGCTGAGAAAACTCTGAACAAAGAAATGGCACCCAAGTGCCCACCCAGGGACCTAGCTTTTGACCATACTTGGGCACAGTCCCAGCTCCTGTGGTCGCCTGAGGTCTATAAAACATCCCTGCCTTGGCGAAGGGCACTCCCTGGAACAGCTTTATGCTGAAAAGGACTCCATTTAGGACTTTTCATAGAGAAGCCATTGCCTGGCTACAAAGGTTCAAAGGACAGACAGACGGTCTTGGTAGGCGCCAGTAAAAGCTGACTTGACGTGGAAGCCCCGTTTCATCTGTCATCCCCCAAATCCTGGGCTCTGAGAGCCCTGTGGACTCTGCCCTGCCCATCCTCTGTAAATGGAACAACAAAGCCGGGATAGCAGCGTGTCTGTTTACAGAATGTGCTGCTGTGGGTAGCTATTGCTCAGGAACATGACCTCAGCCTGGTGGTGCATGTCTCCCACTCCCACTCCAGAAAGGCTCAGGGGATAACTTATTCATGGAATTCAAGGCTATCTTGGGTAGCATGGTGAGATATAGTCTCAAAGGAAAAAACAAACAAATTCCTTTCAAAATACAACTTCACCCAAGAACTCTAATGGAATTTGATGAGATTAGCAATGTTTTTGTGTCTGTTAAACTGGCACCAGCCATTTTACAGCCTGTGAATCAGGGAGCAATTTGACTTCAAATCTTACTGTCTATAAAATTTATGCTTATCATTATCAAAGACAGTGATTTCTCTGATCTCTGTGGACATAGTAAATTGAAAACCTCTGGAAATGATTCCTACTATAGATGTCATTAAGAATAAATACTGTCATTAGGATTCACCATATAGGTGCATTAAGAGCCTTCAGGATTCATGTGAAAATATCAATATTAACCAAAACTTAGAAGTTGATTATAGCCAGCCTGACTGGGCAGACGTAGCTGTAGACAACGTAGAAGTGACAGTTGTCTTAGTTTGCTCTCTGGTGCTGTGGTAAACGCCATGACCAAAGCAACGTGGAGAGGAAAGGCCTTATTTCATCTGCTAGCTCACAACCCTTATAGAGGAAGGATCTCAAGGCAGGAACTCAGCTAGGAACTGCAACAGAGGCCATACAAGAATGCTATCTACTGCTTTACTCTCCATGGCCTGTACAGTTTTGTGTTTTATACAGCTCAGGACCACAGGGCTTGGTGGTGGCATTCCCCAAGGTGATCTGGGCCCTCCCACATGAATCATTTTCTCAGTTGAGGTTCCCTTTCCCGATGACTGTAGCTTGTGTCACGCTGATGAGAACCTAAACAGCGCAGCAGTGGAACTAAGCCGTGATTACATTCTAACCAAGGAGTTCATTCTGCATGAGCAAAGAGTAGTTTCTCCAAGTATCCTCCTGGGGAGACAGTAATAAAGATTACAGAAATGATAACAATGGATTGAGAATGCTGCGTGAACTTGGGCTTCTGGATAAAATGATGCTTTGGAAGCTCACTGCGTTGGAAGGGGAGAGGTGGCTCAGAGTTAAGAACCCCTGTTGCTCTTACATAGGGGACCCAGGTTGGGCTTCCAGCACCCACATGGCTGTAACTCCAGTTCCAGGGAATCTGACACATTTTCTGGCCTCCATGGACACCATACACATGTGGTTCACAGACATACATGTAGGCAAAACACCAGTGTACACAAAATAAAAACAAATCTTTTTCTAAAAGACGCTTGTCACTTTTGTGTAACACTTTCCTCAGGGATGGAACCAATCCATTTTATTGAAAAGCTCTTTAAGCTGGGAGGCAAAGAACTCAGCATAGCTTCAGGAAGTCCCCCAAACTGACCAGATTCCCCAGTCTCCTCCCTGCCAAAGTAAATGAAAGCTACAGAAAAGACATTCAGACAAGCCCAAGATACAAAAACAAAACAAACAAACAAACAAAAAACCAAAAACAAAACAAAAATTTTTAAAAAACCTCTGAGACAGATCAGCTGCCCCAGAAAAGCAAATCTGGATCAGTCACTTGGCGCGAAATCTCCAGCCTGCTGAGCTGCCTATAGGCTGTGCCCTGTGCTCCAGGTCTCCCCGCTTTTGTGAGCTGTCCCCCAGGCTGCGGTGGGCCTTGGTGATGCAGCTGTCTGAGTCATTTCTGGTCCTGTGGTAACCCCAATAAACTCATGGTTGATCAGTTTGAACTCAGGTGCTACCCCTCCTTCGGTCTATCGGATGCTCGCTATCTGGAGTGGGTAGGTGTGTGTGTACCATGTCCCCATAAGACGTGGTTTTGTCGTGCCAGGTGGTCGTGGCAGCGCACACCTTTAAACCCAGCACTTGGGAGGCAGAGGCAGGTGGATCTCTTGAGTTCAAGGTCTTACAGAGTGAGTCCCAAGGCAGCCAAGACTACACAGAGAAACCCTATCTTGGAAAAACAAAGCAAAAGAGAAAGTTTTGTTGTGCAACAGCTGCTGAAACTTTGTAAAAGAAAATGGTCAAGTTAATACACAATAAGCTGCTTGCAAAAGATAAGGTCTGCAAATGATCTTTCTTTTCTGTCTTCATTTTTCTTTTAATTAATTAATTCTTTAAAAAGAACTATCTTTTCTCATTTTGCCAATGATCTTATTGCGCCTGGGAAGCAAGCTGGGGTGCTGGGAATCGGCCCCCAGCTACATACAGGTCCTCTGGCATCAGTGACTCCCCTCCTTGCCTCTCTCCTCCCCTTCAACCCTCTCCCAAGGTCCTCATGCTCCCAATTAACTCAGAATTAACTCATTCTGCACACGTGCCAGGGACTCATAAGTCAAGGTGGAGGACAGGCATCTGAGGGAGCCCCCAGAGAGGACTTCAAACCTGCCCCTCCCCCCAGACAGCAGTGTGACATGGAACACCAAAGCTACAGAAGGAATGGCTCCTACTTGACACAGTACCAGGTATTTCCGGCTTGAGTGAGAGCAATGTAGGGAGGTGACTTTTCTTTCTTTTTAAAAATTTAATTTATTATTGATTTTATTGAGCTTTACATTTTTCTCTGCTCCCCTCCTTGCCTCTCTCCTCCCCTTCAACCCTCTCCCAAGGTCCTCATGCTCCCAATTAACTCAGGAGATCTTGTCTTTTTCTACTTCCCGTGTAGATTAGATCTATGTATGTCTCTCATAGTGTCCTCATTGTTGTCTAGGTTCTCTGGGATTGTGAGTTGTAGGCTGGTTTTCTTTGCTTTATGTTTAAAAACCACTTATGAGTGAGTATATGTGATAGTTGTCTTTCTGGGTCTGGGTTACCTCACTCAAAATGATGTTTTCTGAGGCGACTTTCCCACCCGACACAGCTTTGCCAGTGATTGACTCCATCAGTGTCTCTCCACTTACTATCTCCTGCTTCCTCAGTCTCCAGTCTCGCGTGTCTGTCTCCTGGTAGTTTAGCGCTTGTCGGTCTGTTGCTCAGTTGGGTTTTGATTACTCTGTATGGCTGCCCACAGTCTACTTCCGGGCTCTCTCACTGTGCTTCTCACCCACTTCTCACCCACTTTCCCCTCATTCCTGAGTCTTTCCCTTCTCATTCTGTTCCTTTCCTCTCTTACTTTGTATTTATAACCTAAACTATAATACCAAATATACAGGACCAGAAAGCACACTTCCCTAGTCGTGTAATAGTTAAAATACTGAATAGACATGAGGAAAGAAGTTTATTGAAAGCTACAAGAGAAGGCCAAGTCACCTACTGGAATTTTAAAAGCCTTAAGGGGTCTTAATGCAATACAAGTTCAAGTCTAAGTTCTTCAAGTTCAACTTCAAGTTCTAAGCCCACAGGTGTCATATTACATTACTCTTATGCCAAAGTTATCTGTCATAGTTGAACAAAAAGTTAAACACAAACTAAGAGGGTTACTGAACACCAAGTGAGTCCAAAGGAATACCTTGGATTCAAGAGAAGAAAGAACATGTCTTAGAGACTACAGGGGAAATTGATGATCCTAAGGTTGTGTTTAAGTAGAATAGAAATAAAACACTGAACATTACAAAGTTAGCAAAATGGCATGCATTAATACATGCCTTCCATAGCTCTGAGTGTAATGCTCTTAATTTCATAACCCAAAGTCATAGCCTAGCTGATTGGATTAGAGAACAGGGTTATCTTTTTGCTGTATGCAGTAAAGACACCTTACCAAAAAGATAAACACTGTCTGGGGTAAAAGAATGGAAAAAGGTGTTCCAAACAAATGAAACCAGGTACCAAGCAAATATTAGCATTCTAATATCTGACAAAGTAGAAAGTCACTTCGTGTGATCAAGGTAACAATCTATCAAGAGGACATTACAGTTAAAAAGAAAAGAAAAGAAAAGAAAAGAAAAGAAAAGAAAAGAAAAGAAAAGAAAAGAAAAGAAAAGAAAAGAAAAGAAACAGTTCTAAACATGTATGCTTCAGACTTGGGTGTCTTCGCTTTCATCAAACAAAGTCTACTAGACATGAACACACAGACCAACACCAGCACAGTAACAGTTATGTCACTACTACAAAAGCCAGAGAAACACTGGAGTTCAATGACAGAGAAAATAGACTTAAAAAACGTCTCTAGAGCATTTCACCCAAACACCACACAATGGCTTTGCTCTCAGCAGTCCATGGGATTTTGTTTAAAATAGACCACATATTGGGACACAAAACACTTTCAGCAAACATAGAAAAACTGAAATAGCTTATTGTACTCTATTGGACCACATAATTAAAGCTAGAAATCAATAGCAAAAGAAACTATATCATGAAAATTACACAATTGAATGATGATGGTTAAGTCCTTGAGGAAATCAAAAAAAATTAAAAAGTTCCTGGACTAGAATAAAAACAGCATAGCAAAATCTATAGGATATAGTGAAAGCACTACTAAGAAGGAAGTCTGTATGTGTAATATAAATACATACATTTAAAAAGTCAGAGAGAGCTCAAGTAAAGTAATGACCCACCCTAAGGCTTGGGAAAAAGAGCAAGCTAAACCTAAAGTACTAGTTGGATGGAATTAATTAAGATCAGAGAGAAATTAATAAATTAGAAGTGAAAATATAGGAAATCAATGAAATAAGAAGTTTGGCCAGGTGTAGTGACACACAGGCACATTTCCTTAAGTTTGAGGCCAACCTGGTCTATTTCGTGAGCTCCAGGCCAGTCAAGACTACATAGTGAGACCCTGTCTAATAAACAAAAGCAAAAATAAGTAAATAAATAAATTTGGCAATTTTTTTAGCCTACTTAAGAGAATGAGATTAAAAACCACCCAAATTAATAAAATCTAAAATTAGGAATGAAAAGTGAGACATTAGCTCAAAAAGCAGTGAAATTCAGAATCATAAGGAGAGCTTCAAAAATAAATTCTACTAAGTTGGAAAATCTGAAAGAAATTAATGAATTTATATCTTTATCTGGCATATCAATGTCAAGCCAAGAAGAGATTGTTTATTTAAGAACTATATAAAAAGCAATGAGATTGAAACAATTTTATGAACATATTTTATAAGTCTTCCAATTTAAAAAAATGTTTAGGTCCAGATGGATTCACTGCAGAATTCTGCCAGACCTTTAAAGGAGGCGAAACCAATGCTTCTTACATTTGAAAAATAGAATAAACATTTGAAAATTGTTTTTACAAAGCCAGTGTTACTGTAATACAAAGAGAGATAAAGATATATAGACAGCAATGAAAACTATAAAACCAATCTCCCAAATGAACTTAGAAAAATTCTCAACAAAATCTTGTATACTGAATATAGAAACATTTAAAAAAGGATCAAGTTGGCTTTGTTCTGGAAATGTAAAGAGGGCACAACAAACTCAAGTCAGTAAGTGTAACCTACTGTGAAAATGGACCCAGGGACAGAAACTACATGACCATTCGTTAGATGAAGAAAAAGCCTTTGACAGAATCTTTTCATGACTAACTGGAGATAGTAGGGGTGTGGGGGGACGTAACTGAGCATACATGAAACATAATAGGGAATGTAACTGAAGGCTATATATGACAAAGCTATGACCAACATCATGCTTTAAGGGGGAGAATCTGAAGCATACTCATTAAAACCAGGAACAAGACATTTCTGCCACTTCCCCCCGTGTACTCGATGCAATCCCCAAATTTTAGAGCAATAAGACAAGCGAAGGAAATACAACACATAAAAATGAAGAGAGAAGCCACAGAACCCTTATTTTCAGGTGATAGCTATTCAGAAGAAACCCTAAAGACTTCCCCACGGAACTCCAAAAATGATCAATACTTCCAGCAAAGTGGCAGGATACCAAATTAGCATGCAAAAATCAGTAGCTTTTTTTTTTAAAACCAATTAACCAATTAACAAACCAATCATCAAAGGCTGCAATTAAAAACTGATGGCTAGCTGCCCTAAGGAAAGTGCTTCAGGTTCACCAAGGGAAACTAAGGCCCTGTTTCGAAAACCAGCTTCAACAAAAATACCACTTACCAGGGTAGGAGCATGGGGATCAGAAAAACAGTAAAGAGAATGAAGACAGGGGTAAAAATAATAAAACAGAAAACACAGGATAGTACCAGGAAGGAGTTTCAGTGAATACTGAAATCCACCTGCCTTTTAGTTTCCGTACACTTTTATACCCCAATACATCAGGGGAGGCAAGACAAAAGACTGCTTTAATATGATCCAAAGGACAGCTGGAACAGTTACTTGCTTCTATACTTTGAGATATCAAGTCATTAGCATTCTATCATTTAGGCAGTGAACCCACTCTAGACCAAGTATCCTGAAGACAGCCACTCCCAAGGTCAAACCTCCTATTTCACAATAAGGAGCAAAAGGATGCTTGAATATCCTGACCATTGGTCAGGGTGGAGTGGATCTACCTTTGTGGGCCACCTTAATTTCAAAAAGACCAAGTAACCACACCCTAGGATAGGGTGCGTAGCTCTGGTGTTATCAACAATTTTGAGCAACTTCGAGCTCTCTGACCTTCAGACAAGGTGGAAATAGGCTCACATTTTTGGACCTCCACAGCCCCGCTGATTGTTGAGAATTCTGTTTCAGTTTACATGTGACCTCCTCCAGGAGATCTTTGCAGATTATTTTGCAGCCTTCTTCATCTAAACGTCCCTGTCTTTTGTTTCATACTAAATATCATGTGTCTCTATACTAGTGTGAGTATTCTTGTCCATTTATTGTTGTTGTTTACTGTCCATTTTCTGATACTGGGCTGTAGTCTCTTTGAGAAAAAGAACAGGGATTTCTTCCACAGCTGGAAGGTGGAAACGCACACACACAAAGACAGCACACTCACTTGTCAAACAAGAGCTGAGTGCACAGAACACATGGGTGTGTGCAGTTGAGATCTTGCTACGGTAAGAGGTTTTTTGCCTCCCTGCTCACTACTATCTGTGTGATCTCAGCCCCAGGGCACTGTGTGCCAACTGGGACAAGTAGGTGCAGAGCTGGGAAGGTGCTGATGCTGGCCTCTTTACAGTGGCTCAGGATGCACTTCAAATCTAGCAGAAGTTCTAGTGCATACAGGAACAAACAATTCTCACACCTTCAAGCTTTGAGAAAATACTCTGAACATGATATCCTCACAAGCCAAGGCCAGTAGAGCCTGAAAAAGTGTCACATCTACTGTACTGTGCGGTTTGGTAGCCACAGGTCACACATGGCTATAGAGCATTTGAAATGTGGCTTCAGCCTCTTGGTAAAATGTGTCACTTTAGATAGCTGGAGTTAAATACACCATTTACATTAATTTCACACATGACTTTGTAGTATATATTGCTTCAGAGGATATTGCTAGTCTAAATTAGTAGTAACACAAACTCTTTCACACTTTAAAAACTAAAAATAGAATTCTAGTTTGATATTTACAAAAGGACGAAGGTCATGTAAATTGTAGCAAGGATGCTTCCTTCTGACTTTCATCTTAATCTCTTTGTCCCTCCCTCCCTCCCTCCCTCCCTCTCCGTCCCTTCCACCTTCCCTACCTTCCCTCTTTCCCTCTCCTTTTCCCAATCCTTTCCCCTCCTCCAGCCCATAGCCTAGGCTGAGTTGAAGCATGCGACCTGTATTTAAATGTACAGAGCTGTTTCACTCACAGTAGCTCACAACCGGAACTAGTCCAGATACCTTCCCATGGGTGGAAAACAAACAGTGGTATATCCATTCTATATCATCCAAATCAGCAACAAAAGGAAGAGATTACTTGTACATACAATAACTTCAATGAACATCAAGGAAAATTTTCTAAATTTTTTTAAAAAATGCCAATTTCATAATCCTTTCACAGGATTTTCTTTTTTGTCGTTTGAGAATTTCATAACCAATATAGTGGTTTTTGGTCAACTCTCCCCTCCAACCCTACCCTCCTCACCACTTCCCTTTCCCAACTTCAGGTGATCTTTTAAAAAGTCGCTGAATCCACTTAGTGCTGCCTGTGTGTACGTGGGCGTGGGACTATCTACTGGAGCATGGGCAGCCTCTCAGGCCAAATCCCTAAGTAAGCTGACTCTTTCTCCCACAAGGACCAGCAGTGGCCAGTAGCTCCCCAGTAGGATGGGGCTTCCTGAGCTCCTCTCTCTTCATGTGGGATTTTGTCTGACTTGATCTTGTGTGTGTAGTCACAGCCACTGTGAGTTCATGTGTCCGGAGGCCATGTGTGGCTGGCAAATCTCTCTAGCTCTCATAATTTTCAACCTCCCCTTCTGTTATGATTCCTGAGCTTTTGGGAGAGGAACGAAGATATAGATGTCCCACTTAGAGCTGAGCACTCTCTAGTCTCTTCGTCTCTGTGTCTTGACCATTTTGGGTCTCTGTACAAAACACCACCTACTGAAGAAAGAAGCTTCTCCGATGAGCGTTGAGAGATGACACATAGAACTTAGGAAGCAGTTTATTCCTGTATCTGTTTCACAGAATAGTAGTTGGAGCTTCTTCCTAGGGCTTGTAATCTAGCCACCCATGGGTATTTTTCTTTCTTAATGTTACCATGCATGAATTCTATCCTGTGGGTTGGGCTTTAGATCCAATCAAAAAGTGGTTCAATTTCAAAGTCATTTATTGTTCCATTTATATAGCAGTCTTGGCCTGATGCCATCGTAGGTGTAAGGGAAAATGAGCAGTTGCTGGGGACTGGCGCGGCTGGCCTGGAGGATGAGCTGTGAACACCAGGTTGAAATTTGGTGATATACAAGCTCATATTTTGACCGTGGTGGAGTAGGGGGCAGCCTACTGTGGGCTCTGTCTCTCCTGGGCCAGTGGTCCTGGGCTATATAAGAAAGCAGGGTGAGCAAGTCATGAGGACTAAGCTAGTAAAGCATTCCTGCATGGCCTCTGCTTCAGCTACTGTCTCCAGATTTGTCTTTGAGTTTCCTCCCGGATTTACCCTTCAGATGAACTGTAAACTGTAAGCTGGAATAAACCTTTTCCTTTCCCAGTTGCTTTCTGCTAGGGTGTCTATCACAGCAACACACAGCAAGCTGGAACACTGTATTGGGTTAAAGTCTCCTAGAACAAGCATGCACACACAGAGTTTGTGCGCAGCTGGTTAAATCTAGCGTGGTTAAATCTAGCAGAGTGAGGGGGAATGGACCTTCTCTATAAATCTATTTTTAACTTTCTGTAAACTATTTCAAAATAAAAGGGTTTTTAAAACCAATGTAATGGTTTTTGATTCCTTCATTTAATAACTAGTTTTTAAAGGTCTGTCCTATTGTAATAAAATTAAAGTTATGTAAATGAATGGTCACACAGTGAATGGAACATTGGGATTCCCTAGTAATAAGGTTATAACGTTCTTGTAGTAGCATAGTGACACAGTGTAACTGTGCATTCACTTGGCTAAGCTTAGGGCTACAAACAAGTAATAAACCTTAATACAGTCAAAAAATGCAAAACAAAACAAGCAACTTACTTTGTATTCTCATACTTTCTTTAGCTAATGAATTTTGTTGGTGTTTAGTGCTAAAAATCAGACCTAGGGTCTCACACATGCATCCCACACCAAGCTGCAACTTCCCTGTCAGTAGCTCCCCCCCACTCCTGTCTCTCTTTCTCCCCCATCTCTCTCTCTCTCTCTCTCTCTCTCTCTCTCTCTCTCTCTCTCTCTCTCTTCTGTTTTTTCAAGACAGAGTTTCTCTGTGTAGCCCTGGCTGTCCTGGAACTAGCTCTTGTAGACCAGGCTGGCCTCGAACTCAGAGATCTGCCTACCTCTTCCTCCCGAGTGCTGGGATTTAAAGCGTGCACCACCACCGCCCAGCATATCTCTTGACCTTTTAGAAATCAAGTATGAAATTATGTTAGAGTTCACAGTTTTAATAAAACTTGATGAAATTAAGAATGAAATAGGCATATTAGATTAGATTATGCTTATTAATGTTAGATTTCTAACATTTTTGGAGGGTGTATGTTTTAATTGTTTAACTTAGTCTGGCATTAAAAGCATGCCCAACTCAAAAGCCTACCTCTGAAATAAAATAGAAGCAAACCCTTGTTCAGGATGTTCAAATACTGACACATTAGGCTTTAGAAGCTCTACTCAGAAGACTTTGTGCATATAACAGCCCCTGTGATGTGTTAAAGCATGGTGGTGCAAACTAGAGGGGAATAAATGGGTTGTTGTCCCTGGTCTAAGTTAACCTCCAGTCTAATGCTAGGTTGTATGCTTGTATGCGATCCATGCAAAGTAAGTATGCAAATTGGCGTGCAGCATCTAGGTTAGCTCAGGAAAGGCTTCCGTGATGGGATCCCATATGAGCTATAGCAGCCACATGTGTGAGGAGGGGATGATGCCTCAGGGGTGTGCAGAAGCAGAAGGTCTCGAGTTGGGTGCAATAACCAGTAACCAGTGTAGACTGACCTGTAGGGATCATAATTCTGAACCCCAGATTGGGACAAGTAACTGACAAGGGCGAAATTTTCGATACACAAAATATAGGACCGAATGTTAGCACCGTGAGCTGTTGGGAGAGGAGCATTTAGCGCGTCATGATTGAGTTAATTCACCTTCCCTGAGTCTGATTTCCTGATGCCACATTGGAAATGTTTTAGTCCCCGTTGGTTTGGAAATCTTGCTGTCCTTTTCCACGAGGACATGGAAATAGATGCTATTTCACAAATCAACCTGTGTTGCAGATTCAGCCTCTTAATGTCAGATAGAAAGTCACACTGACATTAGGTATTTTAGAGACAACAGTGCTCACTCCCAGAACCAGCCAGCTATACCTAAGCAGAGTCACTTTGGCGAATGAGAAGTCGGTGCCAGCATGCGTGACCTACTCGGCAGTGTCATTCCGACTTGAGCACGGGCAGACGTTACAGTACGGGACAGTGGATTCAGCTGTGAGAAGCAGCCTCTGCGGTTCTAAAACTACCCAGGAAGCATTTTCCTTTGTCTCCCTCTGTTAAGCTGCCTTATTCTCGCAAGCTTTCTCTATTAGTGCGCTGGTCATCCTGCTCGCAGAAACGGGCTCTTAGTCACGCAGCTTTAGAAGCCTGTTAGCTATTCTCAGTGGGTGGGACGCCATATAAGGTAGCTGCTGGACCACAGGAGAAACATGCATTTGGTTCCTGCCATTTGTCTCTCTAGGATTTCCATTTGCAAGTTGAAAAGGAACTAAAAGAGAAAAGGTACCAGGGCCTCTTCTCAAGGTTCAGGCCAGTGGTTAATGCCACTCTTTCTTCCCAGATAAGATGTTTCTTATCTGGGTAGAGTCTTTCCTTTGCTCTCCTTGAACCGTGTCCCCCTGCTCTTTCTCACTCACATTCTTGAGCTCCCTCACCTCTGGCTGTTGTTCTCTCTCTCTCTCTCTCTCTCTCTCTCTCTCTCTCTCTTGCTTGCTTGCTTTGCTCTCTCTCCCTTCCCCTCTCGCTCTTGCTCTCTAACCTCACCATGTCCCTCTCATTGGCTTGGAACTTGCTGTGCAGACCAGGCTGGTCTTGAACTCACAAATGTGTGTTGGATTAAAGATGTGCACCATCAGGCTGCCTGGACCACATTCACTTGTGTTCTGCACCATCCTTTAGGAAATTCTCTCTTTCCTCTGCCCTGCTGCCGTATTACCTGCTCCCACATCTGTCCTGTGAATCTCTACTTTGATCTTTCCTGTGTATACGGATGTGGTAGAGCAATAAACCAAGCCAACATGGTGAGATACCCACTCACACCTGAACTCAGAACACAGCTTAGGAGGGGCTAGCCAAAGAAGGCAGTGCCAGGTAATCTTCCTAGAAAACTGTTGAGCCTCTCATAAACCACACCCTTGTTAATATCATTAGCTGACTTGGACAAATGACATAGTATTTTTACTGTGCATTTTGCTACCTTAGTGGTGGCTTATGCTGGCAGTCCTGAGAACATTGGTGAAGGGTAAACTTGATAATTATTTTGATGGGTGATGTACTCTGTGCATTTTACAAGAAAGTATACCGAATATTAGTAGAACTGTAAAGCCATTTAAAAATTAAGTGGAAGGAAAACAATGATATTGAATTACTACAATCTGTTCTGGTTTCACTCTAGGGGACAGTACCATTAGAATCATTAAAATAGATTCGTTAACTGTTAAATACTTTCTACCCACAAGCTTGCTGGTTTTAGATGCTCTATCCTTCAGGTCCTTGCCACTCTTACCGCTCAGAGTGCAGCCAGTAGCCATTAGAAACGCTACCCGCCAGGTCATGCTGCACGTCCACACTTACTCCCTTCTACCTCACAATCTCAACAAAACCCAGAACCCTCCACGGGAATTATACTTTTCATATTTATATGAGAATGTAAAGGCAGTCTATATTACTATTTAGTATGATTTAAGGCTAAAAAAAAAAAGTACAACATTTAGTGATCCAGCCCATTTTCCTTGTTTATTTTCAGAATTGCTAGGACGTTTAAATCTAACTTTTGGCTAGGTGTCATGCTCTCAAAAGAGTCATCTTCTTCTCACATATTAATTTTCTAGAAGAAAGTCAATTCTGAGAGGATTGTGGTTTAATGTCTTCTGTGTGTAAACTTTTTAAAATTTTCTTTACAGAAATAGATATGTTAAATAAAAATCTGACAGCTTCCCAGAGAAATAAAGTGTGCCTGGAAGAGGAGATGAAAAACCTCAAACTGTTGTCGGATGCAGCCATCTTGAGGTCTCAGGAGATGCAGGCGTCCAAACAGCACGAAGTAAGCTTGCAAGCCAGGTGCTATGATCTGCAGAAGGAAGCCCTAGGTAAAGAGAGTTCCTTCTCGATGTGAGCGACTAGCTCTAACATGGAAACGGGTACTTTCCCTCTAAAAACGGAGCAGTTTTGTGTTTATTAAGTTGTCTTGCGAATACGCCTACTAGTAACTGTGTCTTTGCTCCATGTTTACAGTTGTCCCTTGCAATCTTGCCATTTGAAGAGGCAGGATTAAGGGGTTATGTGAGGGCCCTTTCAAATACAAAGCAAGAGTTCAGCAGCACAAAGTGGAATTTCCTTTGCCGTCTCATTATTCCTAGGGGATGATTGGCTTAGGATGCAAAAGGAACACGGAACATATGCTGTTGTGTAAGAAGAACCCAGATTTTATTTTCATTTTTAATGTTTTATTTCTAAAACTCTAGCAGTTTGTGGAGAAAAGTGGTAAGGTTTTCAAAGCTTCATGTTGAATACATAACTCTTAGTTGTACTAATTATTTATCATTTTTGTTGTGTTAAAATGCATGACCCTAAATGTACCATTTCAAACATTTTTAATTTTTCAGTTTAGGAGTTTTAAAGTATGTTTACATGTTCTGCAAATACATGTGTGAAACTTTTCCACATTGCAAAACAGGAACTTTGTAGCCGTTGAATGCTTGTTCCCTCTCCACTTAAGTTCCGGGCAGCCACCAGTCTACTTTGTTCCTGTGAGCTTGACTTTTCCAACATTGTACAATAAGTGAGATGATATGGTATTGTGTATTTTCCTTTTTGTATCTGGGGGGTTTTACTTAGCACAGCATCCTCTGTGTTGCCACAGTGTGGGAATTCCTTTCAGTCCTGACCGGTACAGTAGACCCTTGCGTTTGTGGGCCCTCCTGGTTCTTTCTTTATTCATCTTCTGGTGGACTGGACGTTTGGGCCACTTCCACCTCTTTCCCTTTGCACCTGAGGCTGTGGAGAAGGTGGGGCTACAGATACCTCCCTGAGGCCTTGCTCTAAGGCTCTGATAAACACCCCGAGGCAGGACGGCTTTGTCCTGTGAGCAATGCCCCTATGGTTTCTCTAGTGAGAAACACCATTTGACCTTCCTACCATAATGGCGTCAGGTTCTTATCTTTAGCAACATTTAATTTTGGGGGGTGGTTATTTGGTATCTTGCATAGGTAATTGTCTTTCATGTCCTTTGCTCATTTTTTATATGTAGGTATTTTGGTTTTATTGTTGAATTATACAAGTGTCTCGTAAGGGTTACATATAAACTGCTTATCATATATGTGACTTTCCCATGACTTAGGTTGTCATCTCAAACCCATTTATTGTTTTTTTTTGTTACAAAGACTTTTTCCAGCTGAACGGGACCCCTTTCTGTGTTTTACTTTTATTGCACTTGAGTTTGATGTCATAGCTAAGAAATCATTGCAAAATCCAGTATTCTAAAGTTTTTTCTTTTCTTTTTAAACATGAATCTAGAATTTTAAACAGTTTTGGGAATAAGTCTAAGAAATACATATTTCTACCTGAAAGTATTGAAAATTGTTTATCAAGATAACAATAAAAGCTGTATTTTTCTTGGAATGCACGATGTGAAAGCCACAAAGAATCAATAAAAGAAAAAAGTGGTATTTAGAAAGACTGAGCTTTGAGGCAGTGTGTTATGGTGGGATGAGCTCATACTAATGGAGATCTAAAGAGATGTGAGTGCTGGGACAGAAAGAGAGGAGCCATGCATCCAGTAGATAGAGAGGGATGAGGGCTGGGACAGAAAGAGAGGGGCCGTGCGTCCAGTAGATAGAGAGGGATGCGGGCTGGGACAGAAAGAGAGGGGCCGTGCGTCCAGTAGCACCAATTTTCTGACTGAAGTCAGAAAATATGAATTTTAATTTAAAAATTGCAATTTTTATATGTGCATATGGAGGGCTCATTTGTGTTCCACAGTGCACATGTGGATTCAGAAGTCAGCTTACTGAACTTGGTTCTGTCCTTCTGCCCTGTGGGTCTTGGGGCTGAAACTCAAGCAATCTAGCTTGATAGCAGGTGCCTTTACCCTCTGAGCTATCTCCCAACCCAGAAGACTGTAATATATAACAGTGATCAATTATTTTTCTTTTGTCTATTGGTTGTCTATTTATTTAAAGCTACCTTACTAGGGGTTCTCTTGGTAGCAGTTTGTTTTGCTGGAGTCAGGCTGACCTGGAACTCATGCCCCCTTGCTTCAGCCTTGACTGCTGAGATTCTAGGTGTGTACACAAGTCCCAGCTCCTCTTTCTCATTTTGTTTGTTTTTAAGACAAGGTTGAATTCACTGTGTGACTCTGACTGACCTGGAACTCAGATCTGCCTGCCTCTGCTTCCTGAATGCTGGGTTTAAAATGAGTGCCCCCACTCCCGGCCTCCTTTTAATAATTTTAATGAGCAGTTTGAATAGTACATGTGTTAATGTATTTTATATTATATTTATATATTCACTTTTCCTAAAGTAATTTTTAGAATTTTTTTATGATATCACCATATCACAGGTTTGTATTATGGTATAACCAAATGGTGGATTTTTTTATTGTTTCTGTTTATGTGATATGAGACTCAATGATCCAGTTTCACTCTTTCCCACTCTATTAGTTTATGTACTAATTAAGTCATTATTTTTACCACCTAACGTTAAAATTTCCCATGTTCTAGTATCTATCACTGCGTTTTCTCTTCTGTTTCACTAATTCATTTCATATGCCATTAATGTTAATTTTAGTAGAATGCATTATTAACCAGTTCTTACAAGTAGAGTTTTTCCTGCTGTTCTTACTTTTAAATATATTTGGCATGTAGTTGTCTTTCCACTTAAACCTTTTATGTGGGGGTGTGTCCATGGTGGAGATCAGAGGTCAGAGCTGGGTGTTTTCCTCAGCTGGTCATCTTCTTATTTTTTAATTCCTTGTAGAATTATTTATTTTAATTTATGCATATGCATGTTTTGCCTGTGTATATGTATGTACATCACTTGGATGCTTGGTGCCCTCCAAGGTTGAAGAAGGCATCAGATCCTGTGCAATGGAGTTACAGATAATTGTAAACCACTGCACAGTTGCCAAGAATTGAATTCCGGTCCTCTGGAAGAGCAGCCATCTCTTCAGTCTCCACCCTCTCATGTTTTTGAGCCTGGGTCTTTCACTAAACCTGATGCTCACCACTTGTCTCTTCTATCTGATCTTCAACACCCTGGCATCCCCTGCTAAGCTTCCCAGCACCGAGTTACAGTTGGACCTCACTGCTGCCCCAGCCCTGGGTTACAGTTGGACCGCATGGCCGTATTCGGTCGTATCCGGCCGTATCCAGCTTTTAAATGTCAGTTCTGGGATGCTGAACCCAGGCCTTCATGCTTGCAAGGCACACACTTCACTGACTGGTCCAACTCTTCAGCCCCGTCTTTTTAAACTTTAAGATAATGTTATTACCTATTGCAGATGGCTCCGATGAATCCCTAGTCAATTTTCCTTCCTCTAAACTTTATACAGTCTTCTACATAGAAAGTTATTACTTCACATAAACTAGGGCAATGTTTATTACATTACAATCCCAGTAGGGATTCTAATTGGAATTGTATTTTATGTATAAAATTTTAGAGAATTGGCATTCTCATACTAATTCTCATCCTTTTTATCACTAGCTCAGGTTTTCTAGTTATGTGATTATGCTAACAGGTGCATACGCTCAGAGAGTCTTAGCAATTCTAACACTGTTCAAAAGTCCAAGCTCAGGGTGTCTTTACCTATGATCCCCTTACAATTAAGAAGTTACATACTTCCAACAAACAAAGACATGTAGTGAGCATTCCCGTGATAAAGGAGAGCAGTGGGAGCACAGCAAGGAATGATGGGAGCAGAGCCCGGCTTAGACCAAAGCCAAATCCGCATCCAGCATCAGGGTACTCGGTAGCATTATCTGGGCTGGAGTTGGTTTGGTCACTTCTAGTTCTATGGTCTGTAGCACACACGGCCTCTCTCTTCGGCTTGCTCCGCTCTGTACTCAAAGCCCCTTCCGTTGGCAGACTCTTCATGCTCCTGGAGTCTCCGTCACATCTAAAGCCTCACTTTATGTCACATGAAGCCCCTTAAGGCCATCTTGCAGGGATGCTGACCCTGTCACTTATTGCCTGGATTTCGTGCCTTTCTGAAACTTGGAGCAAGCACCATCATCCCATGGCTTTTCCATTTTCCATTCTTCTAAAAACAGTGCAGATGGCACTGCTGAGCTGTACTGTCCCCTCAGGATGTAGTCTTGGCCCCTCTGCACATCTGTAGTGGCCTCTACACCTCTGGGATAGTCACTTTTAGTTTTCAATTTGACACAATCTAAAATCATCTAAGAGGGTCTCGGTGAGGGATTACTCTAGATCAGGTTGACCTGTGGGCACGCCTGTGAACCATTCTCTTGACGACATTACCTGAAATGGGAGATCTGTCTTCTGTGGGTGGCACCATTCACTTCTCAAGGGTCCTGGGTTGGACAAGAGCAGGGAACAAAAGTTGAGCCCTAGCTTGAATTCAGTGATTCGTTGCTCTGCTCTGGACTGTGCTCTGGCCTCTCACCCTTTCTCCTGTAAGTTGTGTTTATCATGGAATTTTGTCAAAGCAAAGGAAACAGCCTTACTGGCTGAACATGGAGAAACACTATCAGTTTAAGCAGCTATCTTAGTTCAGCCCCTTTCCTTTCAAATGAATTTCCCTGTTACATGTTGACATCCTTGGTGGGCAGGGTCTTTCACTTGAAGCACTGGCCTACTATTCTAGTACCAAGTTCTCTTTAACAATTCCATCTGCCTTGTCTGCACACCTTCCTTACTGTAGAGTTAAGAGCAGGGAACAGTTGCCATGCACAGCCTGGATATGTTGGGTGAGACTATCCTTTGGGAGTAGTGAATAAGCCCTACTGATCCTGAATAGGGAATATTCTGATGGCAGACCTAAGTAAGAATCCAACTTGGTGAACCAGTTCTGGGTCTCCAGACCCAGATACTGGAGCATGGGTGAGGAGAGCTTAGAGCATAGGCATCTTGAAAAGGCAGCTGTATCAACAACAGCCCATCCTGGTAGAAGTTATCACTCACCTAGTTGGAACTCTGGAACTTGCTACATGATTTGCAGGTAACTCAGCAGGACAAAGACCCTCCTCTCCCCAGCTTCCCAGCTTCCCAATATCAGGCATTCATATGTTCACAAATATGCATACATATCTATACATGAGCATACACACAGTGCAACATGTTTGCATACTATACACACATTAAAAAGGAAAAATATATCTTAGTATGTCTTACTCCAAAAAGCTGAGTCTCATAACTTAGAAAGAAAAGCAGTCTCTTCTCACAGGGCACAGGCCAGAAATTTTGTAAGCAAATTCCACCTAATTCTTTCAAAGAACAGAAGATCCTAACTTTGCAAAACATTTTTTTTCCTCCTATGCTAGAGACAGAGTATCTGTGTGCTTAGTAAGCAAGTGTTCTAGTACTGAGCTAAATCTTCAACACCTACAAAATATTTTTAAAAACAAACAAAAACTGAATGCATTTCTCAGTTTATTCTACAAGGCTAAAATAACTCTGTCCTCCAAACCAGACAAAAGGGATTAGAAGAAAGGAATGCAATAAGCTTCTTTAGATTATGAATATTGATGTAACAATTTTCATAAAATGTGAGCAAATCAAAGCAACATTCTTTTTTGCTGCGCATACAATCAATTCTTATAAGTTCTTTTGAAATATAAAATGCAGTCTTTCCAGATTTCTTCAAACTAATGATGTCGATGCTGTCATTTTTTTTGTCCCTAGCCGCCCCTTCCAACTGCTTGTGCTCACCACGCCACAGATCCTGATGTTTTCTGACGTCTGCTGAGCGCTAGCTATTTGCCCATCATGCACTAAGCATTATCTGTTACTTCATTTCATTCGCAAATAGCTCCAGGGGTTAATTATCATTATTATGCGCTTGTTACTAGTGAAGAAACTCAACATTAGTCAAGTTAAATCATTTGTATTAAGTTACAGAGCTAGTAAGTAACAACGCTAGGGCCTGTCTTAACTGAGACAGAGGCCAGATTCAGGCAATCAAATGTGGCATTTCATTTGATAGTTGGCCCATAACTGAGGCCATATGTACGGTGCTGAATGCTCTTCCCAGTGGAGATCGCCATTTTAGAGCCTGGGCATCATTTTTTTTTTTTTTGAGGACTTTGGAGGGACTAGAAGTGGGTACCATTTATAAGAAAAGGCACCACTGTTTCTTATTGGGTCTCCATACAGAAAAGGGAACAGATCTTGCTTGTTTCTTCCTAACTACTCAACTATGACCAGACGTTTGAGATTTTAGCAAGCAGATTTCAGAATATTGTTTTCAGAGCTTTTTAACGGTGCACAGCTGCCGTAAAGGAAGGGCGCTCAATCTGGATGTGAAACTTTCAGGTATGTTACGAAAGGCCTGGGAGGAAGTTAGGAAACATTTTAAGCTACTGTTTTGTTAGTGACTTATTATAGGAATGGACATGTCATTTCTGAACTGAGTGTATGAAGTTGTATTGGAATGAATTTTTATACTTGGGGCCTGAGATAGTTCACTCCAGTGTACAGAGTTTTGATTTTATGAACTAGAAAAGCAGGCCTGTGGAGGCAAGAGCTGCTCTGACATTCCTTCCAACAGTAAAATTCCTCTCTCGCACAACAGATCACCTCCCTGACCTTGAACTGCTGCAGTGGGTGGCGGCCAGGGTGTAGATTCCTGGACACTAGGGGAAGCATATTAAAAACATATAAGGAGAGGTAGCACAAGATAATTTTAGGGAGTCTATCACAGCAGGAGCTAGGAATGGCGGACATATATCTCGTTGTGAGATTCTTTAATGTATGAATGATCAATCCTCTTAGAGGCTGTGGTGTTTAGGGTTCAGTCACAACATTTCTTCTCTCAAACTAAGACACCATCAAAGTTGAATATTGTAAATAAGATCGAAGAGAAACAAAGCGGTTAATGAACCAGTTTTCCATGTGATAGCACAACCCTAAAGTGCAGCAGGCAGTTGGCATGGTGAAGCATGGTCATGTGTTCTTAGGGGCACTGCAAATTGATACTGCTCCCAAAAGTCCTTTGTATCTGCCTGAACCGAAAATGCACCCTCACTCTGATGGTGTAGTTCTGTTCTGGAAGGAACGAGTAGCGTCCCTTAGCAAATGAAATAATAGGTGTAAGTGTGCAAAGTTACCCCTCGAAGCTAGTAACAGCAGCGGAGAGCAAGCCACCTCCTGTCACACTAGGTCACTGTGTAGAGAGTGTAGAGAGCTTGCACCACAGTCAGACAGTGGTTTCCACGCAGCTGCAAGGGAGGAGCAAGCTGCCTTGTCAGCCACGGGAAGCAAGAGGCATGGCCTGCATTTATGCCGTGGTTCAGTTTGTGTCAAAAGGAGGTCATTAGGAATGTGGGCATTCTTGTTTGCTGTGTGCCTTAAAAGCCCTAGCATACATTTGCATACGTGTAGACAGACATCTCTCTCTCTCTCTCTCTCTCTCTCTCTCTCTGTGTGTGTGTGTGTGTGTGTGTGTGTGTGTGTGTGTGTGTGTGTGTGTGTGTACAGGAAACTAAGAACAATGTTTACCTGCTGGAGCCTGATAGGAATTAGGTGAGCAGTAACTGGGGGAAGCCTTTTAAAACTATTTTTTTTTCCTCCACAGCAAGTTGAGGTTTATGGAAAAAGAAACACAAGAACACAGAGGTCTTCTACTGTTGCCCCTCAGTTTCCCTACTTGAACTTCCCCCATTGTTGCAGTGCCTTTGCTGTAACTGAGGGAGTCACCTCAGGTTCACGCTTCTATGGCCATCCTTCCATACTTTCTTCATTCCCGGATTCTCTCCAGGGTGCACACCGCATTTATGGTCATGGGTGCTTAGGCTCCTCTGGAGTCTAATGTTTCTCAAATGTTTTTGTTACTGCTGCTTCTGACTTCCTCGGACATTTGAAGGATCCTAGTCAGGTGTGTGTAGGGCGCTCCTCTATTAGGTGATCTGATGTTTCTCCTACAGTCACCCTGGAGCACCGTGGCCTGGGAGAAAGAAGAGCCCAGAGGTAGAGTACTGTTTTCATTTCGTCTTGTCAAAACCAAACACTGCCAGCACAGTCTGATTCACAACTATTGATGTCGCTTGACCTTGGTCACCTGCCTGTGGCAGGACTTGTCTGGCTTCCCCATGGGAAAGTTACTTCTCTCCCCTTCCCATCCTATCCTCTTTGGAAGGGGATTTCTGCATGCAGCTCAGATTTGAGGGGGAACTTCAACCCCCTCCTTTCAGGAAGATATCTGTATAACATATTTGGAATTTTCCTGCATGGGAGGGTAACCTTTCCTTGAGTATTGACTCATCTATATTTAGATTTAGGTTATAACCCAACAGTTTTTTCCCAAACTGTAGAGCTTTAGCTTATTGAAGTTTTTTCAGTTGACTCCTATGTCGCGGACCCGTTCCCATCAGTAAGGAGTGTTGTAAGGAAAGCTCATGTTGTCCACTTCCGTGCCTCAGCCCTAGAATCGGCCGCTTCTCCAAGGAGTGTGGATTCCTCTCATTGATTCCTACCATTGCAAGATGATGTTCCAAATCAGGATGTCAGTGCATTTGCTAGTGTGGGATGTCATTTGTTTTATGTGCTCTTGGGTGACAGAGCAAAGACATAAGTCTGCCTGTGCTAATGTGTAGGTACACTTATCCGTAAGTACCATCTACAACTGTATTTAGCTTAATGGGGGTTCTTATTAATGTTGCTTACTAAGGCTGCATGAATTATCCTACCCTCTTCAATGGGAGAATTCTTCTATTTTTCACATTTTAAAAACTATTTCAAATTGCTTAAATTAATTTTTATAAAATTAAATTAAAAATAAAATAATAGGCTATTTTCTCTTAGACTCAGGACAGATTTGCTGAAATACACATTGTGTACTTAAAACAACTCTCAAAGTGAAATTTTCCCCTAAATAAAAACATATTTTCAAAATTTGTTCTTTGAATTTGACTTATAAAACAAGCACCTTCTTTGACCATTTGAGTTTTCTAGAAGAATACTAAACATGGGGAGAACATGGTATCTAATGTTCCCAGAGAGTTAAAAGTCAAGAGAACCTTTTTCCAGAATGAAAGAACTGGGGTTTACAGGTAAAATTTCAGGAAGCAAAGGAAGACATTTTCCTTCTGGGGACCCCTCTGTCACTCCTTCAGCTGTCTCTGAGTCTTCTGTGTAGGCTCCAGCAGTACACGTTCTCTTGTGGGATCCTCACATTGTCACTCTGTGAACTTTTTTGGACGAGTTTATGATCTATTAGACAGAGAGTGATCTGCAACTGAGATTCAACCCTAGGCCTTTGTCAAGCCAAAAGCCTCTGCATCCCGTTAATCACTGCACTTGGAAATTCCCAACACCTTTTCCTTAATTAAACACAAAAATGAGTTTTTCTCCCCTTACAAAAATAGGCCATCAGCCTAGCAAGTCTTTGGAGGCTTTCTCCTGGGCAGTGCTGTCCAGTCACCTGGGAATATCTGGTACCGTGCTACTGATCTGTGTGGTGGCATGGAGGGCTGGGTAAGTAAAGGGGTTTGTCTTTAAAAGGTCCAATCTTGTACATATGTTCTATGTCGGAGTTACAGTGCTCCTGTTGGTTCTTATGACCAGGACAGTTTGGCATTAGCTTTAAAAAAACTAATTAAGAATGCAAGCAAAAGGATGTCAAGCAACAAAGGAAGTTAGTGAAGGAATAATTTCAGGTGTTCAGAATCTCTGAGAACATTGAAGAAGTGAACTTAGAAAGTAGCCAGGAAGAGCTGGGTGTGGTGATGCATGTCTTTAATCCCAGCATTTGGGAGGCAGAGGCAGGCGGATCTCTAAGTTCCAGGCCAGCCTGCTCTACAGAGAGAGTTCCAGGACAGCTGGGACCACACAGAGAAGCCCTATCTCAAAAAACCAGAAAAGGATAAGAGAAGAAGGAAGGGAGGGAGGGAGGGAGGGAGGGAAGGAGGGAGGAAAGAAGGAAGGAAGAAAGGAAGGAAGGAAGGAAGGAAGGAAGAAAGGAAGGAAGGAAGGAAGGAAGGAAGGAAGGAAGGAAGGAAGGAAGGAAGGAAGGAAGGAAGGAAGGAAAGTGATAGCTCCCAGTGGACACACAGCTGCTGTGTCCCAACGCAGTGGAGCCCTCCGACCTGCCCACTCCTCTGGTCCCCAGGCACTGGACTGTGGAGGGAATTCTCTGCTGTTTCAGTGGTCTGGTACCAGTGTTAACATATCAGACCTAGGAAGAAGTCAGCCTGGAAATGAGGAGCTGTGTTTGGCCACCCACGCCTCGTATGTGTTTACCTTATGTGTGTTGCTGCTGTAAATGGCTGTGCATTGCAGGTTAGGTAGATCAGCAAATTCAGAAGTGGAGTTGGAGCAAAATTCTGCCATCAGTGATTTATGGGTGACAAAGCAAGTAAGTGACACGTGTGAAAAGCAAGTTCAGAGAACACAGCAAACAGGAAAGCTGCACATAGGAGAACACATTGGCTGTGGGGCAAAGCAGTACTTTAAAGACTGCGATAAAAGTAGAGTATTTCTGAGTTCAGAAAACTGCCCCAAACCTAAGAGCAGCAGGCTGAAAATAGCCCTTATGTCAAATATGATATGCAAAAGATTGAAAAGTCACACATGAAGGTTTAATTCAGTTCTGTACGGAACACTGAGCACCTTAGCTAGGAGCTGATTGAACACTGAACCAAATCCAAGGGGTCCTCTGCTTGCAGTTAAATACAACTCTGTTGATGTGGAATGTCCTTCTGTATGCTGTGTGTATGTATTCCTCCCATTGGCTAATAAAGAACCTTGGTCTATAGAAAGACAGAATAGAATCAGGCGGGAAAGTTAACCTGATTATTGGGGGAAAGAAAGGCAGGGTCGAGAGATGTCAGTGAGCTGCCCATAGAACAGGATGCCAGAACACCTAAGGTAATGAATGCCACAGCCACATTATTATTATTAGAAACAGGTTAATTTACAAGTGAGAGCTAGCCAGTAATAGCCTAAGTCATTGTCAAGAAATTATATTAATATTAACCTCTGAGTGATTGATTATTTTATAAGTAAGTGGGGAACTGGCAAGTGGGAGAGAAACCGGTCCAGTGAGCCCAGGCAAGACAGAAAAAAGCCTCTGGCTACATTCTCTATTTTAATTTAGCCCACAAATTTGACATTAAAGTTTTATTTGTTCATATAAATGGTTACTGCTATTTGTGATGAAGTAATCTAGAGAATGTGTGCTTGGGGACCAGTTCAGGACGGAAAGAACCTATCCATGTGGACCAATCACACCCAGCAGGTATAGCCAGTCTTTCTCTGTCTCTCCAGTCAGCTCCCAAATAATAGCATGGAGATTTACTAATTATGATCTGCCTAAAGCTTAGACTTGATCCTCACTAGCTCTTATAACTCAAATTAACCCATTTATATTCATCTATGATCTACTGCATGGCATTTTCTCTTCCATCTTGCTCCTCCTGCTTCCTCTCCATGTTTCCTGGTGTCTCCCATGTGACTAGATTCCTAGTGACTAGATTCCTCCTCCACTTCCTTTCTCTCTCCAGAAGTCCTGCTTATATCTCCTGCTTAAGTATTGGGTGTTCAACTTTTTATTACACTGACCACAGCAATACACCTTCACAGAGTGTGAAAATATCCCACAACATTTTCCTCTTTTTGTCTAAATAAAAAGGAAATATTTTAACTCTAACATAATAATACTATATATCATACTCAGACTGGGGGCACCCCTATGTTTCTCTGGTGAAAACATTTAAAATAGGTAAACAGGGTAGACAGATTTATTAGTGTTACT
Organism: Myodes glareolus; assembly: GCF_982192425.1. Classification (NCBI taxonomy): domain Eukaryota; kingdom Metazoa; phylum Chordata; class Mammalia; order Rodentia; family Cricetidae; genus Myodes; species Myodes glareolus. Next base: position 21,561,234 of record NC_142045.1, on the reverse strand, counting down.
CTCAACTATAATACAAATATTATTTCCCGTGCGTCTATCATAGAGCTACTACTTTATTTTTAATTAATGACAACCATACTCATTACCATGTTGGGATCTCAGGATAGAAATTATGAAAACACTTAGGAAAATGTTCATGGGTGTTTCTCTTCCTTTGTTCATAGATACCCTTCTGATGAAAATGTAGGGTCGCCCTGACAATTTCAATTTATTTTGCAAAAGTGATGACAGTGGTCTGAGATGTTTTAAATTATTTATTCTCTGTGGGTGGGTTAGTTGCCTACATGTATGTCTGTGCAGCATGCCCTGAGAGGCCAGCAGAGGTTGTTCTCCTGGGACTGACAGTTGTTGAGTCATCTTGTGAGTGCTGGGAACTGAACCCAGGTCTTCTGGAAGAGCAGCTAATACTGCTAACTGCAGAACCCAGATAAATCCAGATGAACCTTTTCTATCAAGCCCCTTTTTAGAGCTGTGTGCATGTGTGCACATACAATGCTGCACACGTGGAAGCCAGAGGACAACATTATGCAGTTCATGCTTTCTTCCTTTATGCAAGTTCTGCAGAGAGAACTTAGCCAAGCAAAAGTTTTTTACCCCTTGACCCATCAGCCAATACCAGTTTGCATTTTAAAAGTCCTACACGTGCCTGTACTGGGTTTGGTTCCTAGATGACTGCATTATTGGGAGATGATGGAACCCTTAAATGGTGGGCCTGTCTGAAAGAAATGAGCTCATTGCTGTCTTCTGCTTTGTTTCCTGACTACCCTAAGCTAAATAGGACCTTGACATGTGCTCTTAATTACCAATTTTGGGAGGTCTTTTAGTTGGGATTTCTATTGCTAGCAAGAGACACCATGAACATGGCAACTCTTATAAAGGAAAACATTCAAACGGGGACTTACAGTTTCAGAAGTTTAATTCATTTTTGTCATGGCAGGAAACATGGTGACTTGCAGGCAGACGTGGGGCTGGAGGTGTACTGAGAACTCTACATGTTGATCCATAGACAACAGGAGACTGTGTGCCACATTGAGTCTAGCTTAAGCATATGAGACCTCAAAGTATGCTCCCACAATGACACACTTCCTCCAACAAAGCCACACCTCCTAATAGTGCTACTCCCTATGGGCTAAGCACTCAAACACATGAATCTTTGAGGGCCATACCTATTGAAGCCACTACAGAAAGATATTACAGCTACTATTCCAGTTCTTTGAGTGTTGTACATCAATCTTGGTGCATTTTCCTCCTCCTCCTCCTCTTCCTTGGGTACACAGGGAACCTTCCCAGTTGTGCCCTCTTTTAATGTTCCCTGCCTGCCTTGGCTTCCCTCCTCAACCTACCCATTTTCTACTTGCTATAATGTGATTGGATCTCTGCCTACTAGCCACAAAGCTGTTCTCTTCCTTTTCTCATCTGTTCCCATCTCTTGGCTCTGGCTTTGGCAAATATTTATTGGCTACCAGCTGGCCAGCCAATGAGCACTGTCTTTCCCATTGACTTCTGGTGGGCATGTGTCTCTTGCTCTTCATGGGTGCAGATGAATGTCTTCTAACCTCACCCTGGGTGTATGTGGAGACACTTTTCACTTACCTCAGTACCTCTGATTCCCTTCTGGTGGTCTCCTGTCTGCTACAGCAACTCCAGTTCTCATACCCCCTTACTTACATAATACAGACTTTAAGTTAGGATCTTCTTATGAGACAAAATGGGATTTTTGTTTTCCTGAGTCTGGGTCACTCTATTTAATGTACTTTCCAGATTGATACATTCTCTGGCAAAAATTCCATAATTAAACATTTTCATACAGATACCTCCAATTCCCTTGTGTACATGCACCACGTTTTCATTGTCCATTCTGTGTGTGGGCATCCAGGCACACATAATGGTCCAAGCAGTGACTTAAATAATATAGCTTTTATGTCATTATTTCAGGTCTGAGCTGCCAGAGAACAAGAGACTTCTTACAACATGTATTTTTGAGACTTCGTGGGTGTAACTCCCCTATCAAGTCTAGAAGACATTATCTAGTGGCGGGCATCGCAGTCCTCTGGCTCTTACCGCCATTCTGTCCCTCTTCCAATGATGGTCCCTGAGCCTCAAGCATAGGATTTACATTGTGGATCTGTCAGTTAGGGTTGGACAGCCTATGGTCACTTCTCTTCATCTTGACCATATTCTGTAATATTCTGTAATATTCTCCATCTGTTTCAAAAAGATACTTTCTGATGAGGGGTGAGGGCTAAACTTATCTATAGGAATAAGGATAACTAAGTACTTCGAATATAATTAAAAGTTACATTGATTTAGGAAAATGACAGTAGTCAGTTCTCTTTGGGGATCTATGGCCTCTTCAGCCACAGATAACCAACTAGGTTTTTAATACCAAACACAAATACTGTTGATCAGGCCTTCAGTCCAATGAGACAGATGTTGGCTCTTGTCAGAATAAAAATGCCACTATTGCACCAGCTGGGACCATCATTGTGGGTCCTGGTTTGTAGACATTACAGCTGGGTAGGACCATCCTTCCTTGGGAGTTTGCATAGCACCTTCTCAGGATGGAGTTGTCTTAGTTAGGGTTGCTATTGCTGTGAATTGACACCGCGACCACGGCAACGCTTATGAAGGAAAACATTTAGTCGAGGTGGAGGTTTACAGTTTCAGGGGTTCAGTCCATTATCAACATGGCGGGACATGGCAGCATGCAGGCAGACATGGCGCTGGAGAAGCAACTGAGAGTTCTACATCTTATAGGCAACAACAAAGCAGTGCCACCTAGTAATGCCGTTCCCTTTGGGATTCATTTTCTCTCAAACCATCAACCACAGGAGTGTGCGGGGTCAGTTCCAGCTCAGTTTCTCTAAGTCCTATGTCCAAATGTCTAGTGTCTTCAGCAGTAAGGTTTTACCTTCAAGTTCTGGGAGGCAAACAAACGCATAGCAATAGCTTATATCTTCTGTGAAAGTCTCTTGGACTCTCCTTTCCAGCGACCTTTTAGGCAGTCTCCTGTGTCTGGGACAAGGATATTTTTGTTAAAATATACTCTTGAGGAGAAATGTGAAGTAACTCCATATAAACCGTGTGTATATGCGTATGTGTACATATATATATATGTACTACATATATATTTATATATATGTATGTATTACACATGTATGTATTACAAAATAATGTTTACCTATGGCTTTTTCAAGCATCCTTAGTGGTGTTTATCTGTTTCCTACCTCTCCACGCTGTATTACCCTCCTTTCCCACTCCCCAGTTAAAGCCCCCACTCCCCCATATCTCTTACTTTCAGAATTCACTTTGACGATGAACTTTCCTCCATGTTAAAGTGTGTAGCTCTCACCCTGAAGTCCCATGCTGCCCACCAATGTGGTGTTAATTACAAGAACCCTAGGCCACATGTCAGATGATGGCCCCGCTACCACACACCATGCAGATGACTCTGATGTACCGGCTGTCATTGGTGAGGATGTTGGTTGGGCTCCAACGTGGTCAGCTGCTTCAGGCTTTGATTTGCTCCAAACCTTGTTGCTGTTTCTTTGCTTCCAAGGTTAAACATCCACAGTTGTGTTCATTTTTGTCTTTTAAAATGCCATTGAACATTTTCAACTTCAGTTCAAGTGTATAATGTCTATGGTCCTTACTTTTCTGCATAAAATCTTTTAGCTTTATCTTTCCATAGTTTCCTTTCACTTACCTTTTGAACCATACATGCCCAGTATTTAAATGCATGTGTTAATTCTGCTGTGTATAGTTGTGAGGCTGATAATTGACTACCAATGGCTGCCTAATCTCTATGCTAAGGTTTAGGGTTTGTTTTTCAGAAAAAGAAAATAAGCATGTAAAATAAAAATTTAAAGACTAAATTCTTAGTTCCCCTTTTAAAAAGATTTATTTACATGAGTTTTGTAATTTTATGCTTAGCACACACTAATATTACTTCCAAAATGCTCAATTTATCTCAATTGATTATAGTCCTCTCAGAGGTCGCTATGACCTCCAGATCGGTCCACTTAGCTGGTTTTCCTCCACCTGGTAGAATAAGCTGTCCTTTGCTTTCTGTCAGCAGCTACAGATGCTGGAAGGCGCAGTGCAGAGAAATCCCTTCAGCACAGTTCCTTCTCCCTAAATCTATTTAACCGACTTTCAAATTTATCCCAAGGGAAAAACTTTGAAACTTTTTTCTTGTACCAAGCCGTTTGGTATAATAAACAACACAGCCATGTTTCATGATGTTATTTTGCACAAAATATTTGACCATCTTAATTACGTGTTTTAAAAATAGCATTACTGAGGTATAATTTACATATTTCCAGATTCGCCCATTTTAGGTGTGCAATTTATTGATTTTAAGCTATGCACAGAATTATGTGACCATTGCCATGAACTCATTTTAGACCAATGGTTGTCACTCTTCCTAGTGCTGCAACCCTTTAGTACAGTTGCTCATGTTGTGGTGACCCCCAACCATAAAATTATTGTCGTTGCTACTTCATAACTGTAATTTGCTACTTTATGAGTGTACTGTAAATATCTGTGTTTTCTGGTAGTCTTAGACGACCCCTATGGAAGGGTCAGTAGACTCCAAAGGGGTCATGATCCAGAGGTTGAGTATTTCTGTCATGTTCAAAATGAAGCTTTGAGGGTCTGGAGAGATGGGTCAGTGGTCAAGAGCACAGATTACTCTTGCAGAGGACACAGAGGGCCTGGGTTCGATTCCCAGCACCCATATGGCAGCTCATAACCATTATTAACTCCAGTCCCAGGAGATTTGATGCCTTCTTCTGACCTCCATGGGCACCAGGCATGCTTTGTGGTGCACATACAAAATTCAGGCAAAATATCCATGCACATAAAATAATAAAATAAGTACATCTAAAACCCTTTTTAAAATAAAGAAACTTTGGCGGGGAGAGAGGGGGCATTAAAATGTCTCAGAAGACAAAAATGCTTGCCATGAAGCCTACGGAATAGGGTTTGATCCTGGAACTCTGTGAGGTGGAATAAGAAAGCCAAATACAGAAAATGTCCTCTTCCCCCCCACACATATGTTGTGGCACACACAGTACCTGTCCAGCGTGCGCGCGCGCGCACACACACACACACACACACACACACACACACGAGACCATTAGCAGCCACTTCTTTTGTGTCCCTGCTCCCTCCACACGAATCACAATTGTGTGCCTATTCTGGACATTTCTTAAAATAGAATCATGCAATGTATAGTCTTTTTGTGTGCTGGCACAGTGTTTGTGTGTTTCATCACATAGAAATATGTATAAATACCATGTTCCTCCATTCTCTGGTAAAGGAGAAAGGCAAAGTGGTGTGGTTCAGTGGGGGAAAGAAAGACTGAAACCACTGGTTGGCATCTGCTTCCTGGGCCTGCGTGTTTCTGCTGCTTGCCCTTTGTCCAAGCAACTCGTTTATTTATTTCTGACTTGATTATACATCTGTACTGGGAATCTGGTAGATTTCATTACCCATCCGAGAGCACTAGGAGAAGAAGGAGATACGGTATAGTGCTGCCATGGGCGCTGCCGAGAATAAGTAGCATCGAAGTAGCTGTTTCCACTGGGACAGCGAACCGGGTGGACAGACGTAGGGTTAGGGGTTAAAATTTCCTTAGATCTCATTCTATTAGTCCTAATGTCTCTTATTCACAAGGTCCCTCTGCCTCCACTGATTGATCCTCTGGTCAGCCTTGGTCAGCTGAACAGTTGTCTGTCTGCACTCCCATGACTGAAGCAGGGATTGGCCGTGACTCCATGGGAATCACCTTGCCTGCTGTGTGGAAGAAGGGGGAAGGCTTTGGACAGAGCTGGACTGTCACCTTACCTGCCATTTTCAGAGCGAGTGTGTCGTGGTAACTTGGCCAGCCTTTCTGATTCCCTTGAACAGCTGGGTTCCAGTTACAGGAAGCTTTATTCCAGATGGGAGAGAAAGTGGGTGTAAGACCCCGCACTTTTCAGTGGACATCCACACCCGACCCAGGCGCGCGCTTTCCCGGACTCGGGCCCAAGAGAATGGACGATTGTCCTGAGGGTTAAAAGAGACACACACAAAAAGAGACCTTTGCTCATTTACCAGAGTAAATGGCAACTTTATTAAACTCAAGTCGGGTATTTATAGAAGTGGGCAGGGGGATCAAAAAGGGCAAGGCCTCCTCCCATCCAGAAGCAGGAGGAGAAGATTAAAGGCCTCCCGTGCCTCAGGCAGAATCAGCTAGGGGAGGCAGGCTATGGGCCCACTGCTAAAACCTTGAATACAGGTGGAATCACCATAACAAAGAGAGCCAGGTTCTTGCTAAGTTATCCCCTCAAGCCAGTGCTAGGGCAGAATCTCTAGGGAGTCGGAGGTCACACGGCCCTGCGAATGGCCAGGAGAAGGGAAAAAACCTTGGTAGCTACAAGTGGGGGTTTCCCCCTCCTTTGATTACTGGTAGATAAGCCCTTCCCACAACGAGCCACATCCCCCCACATCCCCAGGCCTCTGAAAAGCACTGGTTTTATACCAGAAAACTAAGGAAATGACAGTCACTCAGTTATGTCAGTTCAGCATTCCTTAAAAGAGTAGCTTCATACTGGAATACTATAGATTGCTTGCTTTCGTGTCCCAAAGTAGGAACCCACCTATACACACATGCACAGCCTTCCCTGCTCTCTAGACAAGTTACAAGCCAGACAACCAGACCTCTTGAGAATTCCTCTTCTGCTCGAGGCCACCACTGAAATGTGAAGTATGTGGAGGGGTTTCTGGTGCTAAAGTCTTAGCAGATTGTGTTTGTTCCTTTACCTTTGTACTGGCTCCCTGCACTGGGCATTCATTTGAAGGTGAGCTTTATTCTGCACGCTTTTCATTGTGTGAATCTGGATCTTGAGGGTTTTTCTCTGAGGATCATCGACACTCCTTAGGACAGATGTGCCTCCTTCCTTATTCAGTTTTCTCTCTTGAAGTAGTTCAGTTCTGGCCTATTCTCTAGACTGTTCCCCCTTTGATGTCTTATACCTCTCTCCCCATTCTTCATCCTCAAGCACAGCTTCCCCCTTCTGGGTCCAGTGCATCGGCTTCCCTCTCTCTTGGCCTCTTCTTTAGCTACACCGTGTCCCTGTTTCTCTCCCGCTAGCTAACTGCTACTACTGTTGTTTTGGTTTCATTTTCTGTATCTTAAAATTCCCTAGCAAGAGCATCTTAAGAAAGGCAGGGTTCAATTCACAGGTCCAGGTTACAGCCCCTTGTACCAGGGAGGGCACATCTGCAGGAGCTTGGGAGAACTGGTAAGATTCCATCACAATGAAGAGGAGAAAGGAATGAATTAAATGTGCATGGCTATGCCAGCTCTTTTCTCTACTCTCATACACCTCAAGACACCCCCATCCCTGCCTAGAAAGGGAAACCCATAGCGGGCAAGGCTGCCCCCAAACACCAACAGGTTATGGGGTGAATTAGAAGGTGGTTTAGTGTTAAGGCACTTTAATACGAGCCATGCTCACTGTTAATCATTCAGTTGCAATTCTGAGCATTTCGTGTGTCTCTTTCTGACATACATATATGTATTATATAAGTATAAATAATAGTTTTATAATAACCATCATTTTCTCTGTTGTGCAATCTTACATGTAAAAAATATTTATAAAATTTGGTATTCTTTTTATTTTTATTTCTATTTTTATAGATTCATTTATACGTGCATGAGTATTTTGCCTGCTTGTGTGTCATGTGCATGCCTGATGCCCTTGAAGGTCAGAAAAGTGCATTGGATTCCCCTGGAACTGGAGTTACAGGTGGTTCTGAGCTGGGAACTGAACTTGAGTCTTCTGCAAAGGCATTAAGTGCCCCAAACTGATGAGCCCCGTCTCCAGTCCTCCCTGGCCCTTTTAGAGACAGAGTCTTAACTATGCAGCCCTAGTTGTCCAGAAACTCCCTGTGTATACCAAGCTGGCCTCAAAACTCTGCCTGCCTCTGCCTCCCAAGTGCTGCACCACCACACCCAGGCCCTATTCTGTTCTCTAGATTAATCATAATTTCCTTCCTCTCGGGGTCCGCCCAACTTGGAGTGACGAGTAAGAAAGAAATAGACAAGAGATAGCGGAATCGGGAGGACATCCAATGAATGCTATGAGCCACCCTAAGTTTATTACTCAGTTTTCATACACCCCAATCCAAAAGGGGAGGGGGAGGAAAAAGACTTCACCATGAAACAAAGAACAAGCGAAGTAATTTCCTCCTCACAATTCAAAACATCAAGTAACCACACCCACGTCAAAACAAGACATCCTGTAGCCACACTGTAGCTCAAATATCCTGTCTATTATAACTTTGAAGGAGCAAGAATAGGTCTTTGACCTTTAGTCAAGGTGGAACGAATTCATTTTTATGGCCTTCACACCTCACTCTTACCAGTTACTAGACAGTCATCTTCCGCTTTTCTATCAAAATCATGTTAACCTTTATGTTACCTATTTTTTTCATGTCTGTGAGTATTGCTCAAGAATATCCTCAGTCTTAAAATGGTCACAAAGGTAATTTTTGCGTTTTTACTTTTATATATTTGCGCGACAGGCTTTATCTTAGAATGCAGGTAGCGCACAGCAGTTGGGTGACTTGAAAGTCCTGTTTGGAAAGTGGGTCTTGTCCTTTGCCTGTTTTACTGAAGCCTGAGCCCAAGATGAAGGGAGAAAGAAGAACAGTGAGTGCCCTGTGCAGCCGAAGCTCAGGCCACCTCACTCACGCTCTGCCTGCTGTGACATTAGTCCTCACAAAGGAATCCCTGAAAGTACTTTGATAAGGAAGCCTGGATTCATTCAAGTGGCTGGATGACAGTTGGGAAGTGTCTGCAGCTTTAGGCTAAGCTCCGCCTCACACTCATGACCAAGCCCGCTTCTCTGTTTTCTGTGCTGTGAGTGTTTGCTCACTTCTCCGTAACACACGGAATCTCAAAGTAGTTTGGATTTGTGTTTCTCTGATGACAAAGGATATTGAACTCTCTTTCATGTTTTATTGACCATTCATGTTTCTTCTGAGGACTTTGTCTTCCGCTTATTAGTTTAATTTTCAGAACATTTGAATTTCTTGTCTTCATTTTGCAATTTGCTCATTTCGGATCTCAACGCCTATCCACTAAGTGGTGTACAGTCAGCAAAGGTTATATCTCATTCTTTAGGTGTCTCGTCACTCTGCCGACTGTTTCCTTCGCCCTGAAAGGGCTATTTAATTCCATGCAATCCATTTGTCAACTCTTGGGCCTCATTTCCTGTACTGCTAGAGTCATTTCCCAAAGCCCTGCCCAGGTCCCTAGTGTTACCCTCCAGCCTGTCTCAAAGTCTTTGATTCCTTTCACGTTGGTACTTCTGGGCAGAGAGGAAGTTGGGGATCTAATTTTGTTCTTCTGCATGTGGATGCCCATTGATTCCTTTCACGTTGGTTCTTCTGGGCAGAGAGGAAGTTGGGGATCTAATTTTATTCTTCTGCATGTGGATGCCCAGCCTCTCCAAGGCTGTTCATTGAAGACTTTTCCCTGAGGAATGTTGTCAAGAATTAGATGGCTGTGTCTTTGAGGGTTTATTCCTGGGTCCCCTGTTGTATTCCACTGTCTGTTTTTGTGTGCTGCCTCCAGGACTGTTTTTCTGTTAGAATTGCCTTGGCTCTTTTCTTATCTGTTTCCTCATGAGTAATTCCTGTGGACTCTCTTGCTGGTGGTGTCTGGCTTTATTCTACCATGATCTGATATGACACAAGCAATTATTTCACTTTGTTTGGTATTTGATAAGACTTCCTAATGGCCTATCAAGTGACCAGTTTCAGAGAGAGTTCCACCTTTATCTGTTAGGTGGAATATTCTGTAGATCTCTACAGTTTAGCTCTGAAGTTTCTCAGTTGACTATTAGTTAAGAAGACTTGCCTAAAGGTGAGGATGGTGTATATAACCCTCACACTATCTTTGTGCCAGGGACTATCTTATTTTTCATGTCTTTCATTGGTCATTCTTAAAAATTGGGGTTCCCCAACATTTGGTGCATAATGTTTATAATCATTACAGATTTCTCATAAATTGTTCCCTTTATTAATATGTAGCTGCCCACTTTATCCCTCCTGATTCATTGTGATTTGAAATCTACTTTTGTTAGTTATCAAAACAGCTATGTCATGTTGGTTGACACTTCCATTTTGTGGTTTTCTTTCTGTCCTTCAACTTTTTCCATTTATTGAAAATGGATTTTTCTTACATAATATAGTCTGATTATAGTTTCTTCTCCATCTGTTTCTCCACCTCCTCCCCATCTCCCCTCCCATTCAGATCTACCTCTTTCTGTCTTTTATTAGAAAACAACAATACTAATAAAATAAAACAAAAACTAACACATCAGAATTAGATTTTAAAAAAACAGAAGGAAAAGATCTTAAGAGAAGGTACAAGAAATAGAGACACAGTCATTTGAACAATCAGGAATCCCATAAAAACACTAAACTGGAGGCCATAATATGTATAAAAAGGACCTGTAGGGTAAAAAGAGAAAAGAAGAATATATAAATAAAATAAAAATGAAAAATAATAGGATAAAATTCGAACAAACAAATAAAAAAACTGGGAAGAGCTCTGACATGACATGAGCCGAGGAACTGCCAAAGAGGCTGCTGAGTTCATTTTCTGTTGGTGACCTGCTGCTGGGCACGCAGCCTGCCCTTAAGAGGAGTTTGTTTCCCCGTGCAACTCATTGGGGAAAGTGGTTATCAATTGGAGATTGTTTCTGGGTTAGGGAAAGGGACACATGTCCCCTTTTCCTTTCAGCTGTGGGACACCGACTGTTGCAGTTGACCTGTGTAGGCCAGATGCATGCTGCCTGTCTCTGAGTTCATGTTTGCTTTGCTCAAGCTGATTTAGAGGGCCGGGTCCTCCTTGGTGTCCTCCACCCACTCTGGCTCATACACTCTTCCACCTGTCTTCCTCTGCAGGGTTCTATGAGCCCCTAGGGGAGGGATCCGACAACAACATCCCATTTAGGGCTGAGGGCTCCAAGGTCCCTCGTTCTCTGCACACTAAATGTCTGGCTGTGTGTCTCTGCATTTCTTCCCATCTGCTGCAGGAAGAAGCTTCTCTGATGAGCAAAACACTGCTATATGAGTGTAGCTGAATGACATTAGAAGTCATTTTTCTATGTATTTTTCTTAGAACAGTCATATTTGGTTTTACCCTAGGTCTGGTGTCAGGTTCGTGGTCACCCAAGCAGTGCTGGGTACGGGTTCCGTCTCACTGACTGAGCTTAAGTCAAACCAGTTATTAGCTGGCTGCTCCCACAAGCTTTGTGCCCCTGTTGCACTCACATATCTTGCAGCCAGAACACTGTTGTTCATCTAATGGTGTGTGGCTATCTTGGTGGTTTATGTTTCTCCTGTGGTAGCATGCAGAGTACCTTCCTGGACCAAAGATGCTAGAACCTAGGGGTGAAAGCTCTATGTAGGCACCAGGTCAACTTCTCTATGGTCAATGGGTTATGTAGTTGTTGTCTTTAGCGTGGCCCTGTCATCAGTTTGTGGAGAGTACCTACATCAGTTTGTGGAGAGTCTGTTTGTGGCAACAGACTGAGTTGTTTGGGGGTTCCCATGGGATCCCTTTGCCTAACAACCCAGTTATCTGTAACCCACTCCTGGGAACAGAAGCTTTATTTAGTGACATGAGATGACCAGTTTGGGCTCTGTCTCCCCCATTGTTAGGTGCTTTCAGCTAGATCACCTTCATATATGTATGTATTTTAGGGAGCATCTACTGTATTGTTTCCAAACTGCCCCTTAAATAGTCCTTAATTTTGGCTGTCTCTCCCTGTGTCCCCTTCTACTCACCTCCTGCCCACTTGGTCCTCTATCACAGTCCCCCCAACACCCCTATCCATTCGTAACTATCTCTTCTATTTCTCTTTCCTAGGGAGATCTATCTGCCCCTGCCATCTCCAGTCCTTTATTCTATGCTTACCTCTGTGGTTCTACAGTTTGTAGTTTGATTATCACTGACTTAATAGCTAATATCCACAAGTAAGTTATAAATACCATATTTGTCTGTCTGGGTCTGGGATACCTCACTTTGTTGTTTTGTTTTGTTTTTTTTTTCTAGTTCCATCCATTTCCCTGAGAGTTTCATTTCTAGGCCCTCTGGTTTTTTTGAGTCTCCATTGAGAAGTCAGGTGCTGTTCTAACAGGGCTGCCTTTATGTGTTACTTGGTCTTTCTCCCTTCCAACTTTTAACATTCTTTCTTTGTTCTGAATGTTTAGTGTTTAGTTATTACGTGTTGTGAGGAATTTCTATTCTGATTCAGTTTGTTTGGTGTTCTCTATGATTCTTATATGTTGATAGGTAAAGGTTAGGGAATTTTTCTTTTATGATTTTGTTGAAAATGTTTTCTCTGTCTTTGACCTAGGTCTCTTCTCTTTCCTCTGCTCCTATTATTTATAGATTGAGTCTTTTCATGGTGTCCATGGTTTCCTGGATGTTTTGTTCCAAGAGTTTTTTTAGATTTGTTTTCTTTGATGGAGGCATCCATCTTTTTATTTTTATTTTAATCAATGCCTGTGATTCTGTCTTTCCACTTTTATGTTCTGTTAGTGAGACTTGCCTCTCAGGTTCTTATTCGAGTTCCTATATTTTTCATTTCCAGATTTTCCTCACTTTGGGTTTTCTCTATTGATTCTATTTTCTCTATTGATTCTCTTCTCATATCATGAAATGTTTTATACATTTCCTCTTTAAGGACCTCTATCATATTTATAAAGGCTATTTTAAAGCCTTTTTATTGTGCTTCAGCTGTGTTGCAATACTTAGAACCTATCATGGTAGAGCAGCTGTACTCTAGTACAGACATACTGTCCTGGCTGTTTATCCTTGTGTTTTTATCCTTGCCTGAAGCCATCTGAGTTTGGGAAGTTTGTAATTGTAGACGCTGTTCGCTGGTCTTGTCTTTTTTAGATGGGTGTTTGGTGCCTTGGTTTCTGTTGCCCTTTCTGTCTGGCTCTTGGGGGTTTGTGATGGCCATGTGTTGACTGGTAGGGAGATTCCTCTGGGATCCTGATATGGACGGTCACGGGGGATTCCTAGTAAAATGTGTTCCTATGTATTGGGAGCTGACATTTAGGAATAGGGATGGGCTAGAAGGGGATTTTGAGGGAGAAATGAAATCAGGGTAGTCCCTGGGGATGGGGACAGAGGACGAGGAAAGGCCGTAACAGGTGTTCTGCTACAGAGCTGGGGATGAGACTGGGAGACCGAGATGGGGGGGGGCAAACATCTGGAGCTCTCCTACCTGCTTTACTGACCTACTTGCTTCTCAGTCCTGCTCGATGGGTGGCTTCCAAGCAAAAGCCTATTAGAGTTGGGGGCGGGGATGGCAGAATGAGTTGGGTAAGAGACTGGAGAAGATCTGCCTGTTGCGCTGGAGACTGGCCGAGAGTGTGGGGGGGGGGGGCACAGCTGGTGATCTGCCACAAAGATGGGGGTGAGACTGAGGGACTGGATTTGGAGGAGAGGAGGAAGCAGAGTGGTAGAAGCGTGAGGCCAAGCGCTTCCCTACGGAGTGCCTACTGGGGACCCGGATAGCGTGATGAGTAGGAATGGGGTGGGAGATTAGTCTTTTCTATAGGAATTTATTTTTTGTTCATTCATTTGTTAATTTGAGTCTTCTATGTGCTCGTTGGTCCTTTTTCAAAATAGAACATCTTATTTACCTTTTGTCAATCTTACTTTTCTGTGGTTTACTTTGGTCTCTAGTTAAGGAGTTGTGAGCGTGTGAGCTCACAAGCGGCAGCTTTTCTTCCATTTTCTCTGTTTCTTTGTTGCGCTTTGTATATCTGTCAGGGTGGGTGTGTCCTGCAGTTTTAAGTCTCCCTGGTAAGGCGTCTTCGGGTGAATCCATGGTCCCCACCACTATTCAGAGAGAGTAGCAACTCCGGGGACAGAGTGTTTGCCAGGAACCCTGATGCCAGCTCCTACAGAAGACCCTTGCACCCTTCTGTGTCTCCACGAAGGTGCTAAAGCCTCAATATGAGGTACTGACAGGGAGAAATGTCGTTCATAATCTTCAGAGACAGGTGTATTCATTAAGTCTTAAAGCAAGGAAGGAATGGGAAAGGATCAAAGGGCGAAGAAAAGATGAATGAGAGAAGATGCGTGGGCTAGAAGTCAGGAAGTAACTGAGACAGTAGTGGAGTGGGAGGAGAAAGGAAGGTCCTGAATGCCCTAGGCCGTTAAGCTGAGACACAGGCTAAAACAGAGCAGCTAAACAAAGGTGTTTTTTTAATTTGTTTTTTGTTTTTCTAAAAAAAAGTGTAACTGAAAATCCGAATGAGGACAAAGTGGGAAGGTAGTGCAGCCTGGGTGACTCCAGTTGGGGCGGCTGTGGGTTGGTTCAGCTCTCCTTCTGTCTTCCCTAGCAGCTGGGGGAAGGGCTGCCAGCCTCAGTAATCCAGTCCGTTGCTCAGTGTGTCCTTCCTGCTGAGAACTTTCTGCCTGAGTCCCCTGTCTGATGCCAGTTACAACTTCATCTCTGGTGTTGTACAGTGTTCTTCCCGTGGGCTTTTCTGGGCTGCGGCTCTGTGGGTAGAGAAGGCCTGTCCACTTACCCTTGTCACTGGACGGACTCTTCTCAGATAGACTGTCAGCGGCCGGCAGGCCTGCACCCAGTTCCCACGGCGTCAGACAGTGCTGGAGATGTTCCTTCCCAGGGTTCACTCCAGGACGTCTCACATCCACTTCACGCTCCTGCCTCTGTCTCTGCAGCCTTTTTGCTCCTGCAGTCTGAATATCTACTCCGTCCAGACCCTGGTCACAGCTCAACACCCTCTTCAGTCTTCTCTTTGCTGTTCTTTATCCTGCGTCTTCATTTGAGCCAGGCCAAATGGAATTTTTAAATCCAGGCAATGTGTGTAACTCTTAAAAAACACCAGCAAGAGGTGTGGCTTTTTTCTCATGTAAGGTACAGGTTATAAATTGTACATTAAATTCTCCGCACAGATGCCTTCTAGAATGATCCTTCTTGAATACAGAGGCACATGTCTCAGTAGCTCCTGTCTTCCAGACAAAACAGACACCCTTCCTTGTCAACGTTTCCCTGCAGCTACAGATTAGTCTCTGTTTCCCATCCACAGGATCAAACTGTGGTTTTAACCTGCTTTTTCAACCTCCTTTGGTCCCTCCCTCCAACAGTTTTCTTCTCCTTCGTCCTTTGCTTTCCTTTGTACCTTGGATACAGAGACTAGAATTGATTAGTCCTCACCATATAGAAGATGCTCATTTGTGACTTCTGTAAGCAGGGCTGTTATCTAAACCAGCAGTTCTCAACCTGTGGATCATGACCCCATTGGGGTCGAATATCAGACATCCATGTTACCATTCATAGCAGCAGCAAAATTACAGTTATAAAATAGCAACAAAAATAATTGTATGGTTGGGGCTCACCACAACATGAGGAACTGTACTAAGGGGTTGCCCCATTAGGAAGATTGAGAACCACTGTTTTAAACAATATGGAGCCATAAGAATTTTCAAACACAGAAAAAATAATGTAGCAGACGTGTGTGACCCCATTGCTTGTGTCTAGCAAATGTTAACATTTTGCCTCACTTCCCTGAGTATTGTTAAAGAAAAGAACTAATTGGAGCCCCCAATTTTAGTCCCATTTTTAAGAAGACTGCGCCCGTGGACCCGTGCCCGTGCCCAAGAACAAGGTCCTTAAGGTGGGAGTGATGAGCTTCAGAACAGAATTGGAGGAGCTGACTTTAATTTACTCCGGCACAGCAATCAGCGGCACTCACGTGTGCCCGTTACTGTTCTCTTCTGTGGACATGAAGGCACTGAAGGCTGGGAGCGCCCTGTGCAGGGTCCCTGGGTCAGCACAGCCTGGGAGAGGCAGGGCCAGGGCTGGAAGCCAGGTATGTGGCTTTAGAACTCATACAGAGCCCCTCTGAAGAGTTAAGGGTTAAATTGTGTTAGAAGGTTCAAAGGTAGCCTGGGTTTCCATATTGCTAGCATTAAAGAGATTACAGCCATTGGGGTGTTTTATGCTGAAATTGGCTTATTGTGTTGAGACAAATAATTTCACCAGTGAGGTCATCCTTAACCCTTTGAAACTGCAACTGTCAAATCAAACCCTAGGAATCTTAAATATTTTACCCTGTGTCTCTGGGTATCTTTATGCCAGCTCATCCCTCCACCTTGCTACCTGAAATTTGAATTATAGATTTTCCTCCAAATAGGGCTTTGAGCCAAAATTTAAGATTGTATGTGTTTTCTTTATTGGGTGGGTTTTTTTTTTTTTTTGCTTGAAACTTCTTTCTATTCTTTGTGGTGTATTTATTGTTTTCTCTGATGTTGTCTCATGACTATTATTATGCCTTCCCAGTGACTATTAAAGCTTCCTCTCTTCCTATGAAATAGTTAACCATGAATACCTTTTGTATGTGCAGTTTCTCAAAGCCTTTCAGAATGGTGGAATTCTTTCGAATGACTAATTACTGCAAATCTGGTGTCTGTGTAATGCTATCCAGCAAGCAGCTGCTTCGTATGAAGAGAGGCTAAGAGCTCTTTTTGGTTTTGTTCATTTAAAATCATTTGCTTCTTATTTAATATCTGCAGAGAACGCAGTCACATCACAGTAGAATGTGCTGTTGTAAAGTTTGGATTGTTTCCATGGGTTCCGCCTTACATCTGCATGGTGTTTAAAGCCAATGCTTCCTTTCTCTCCATCGTCATTCAGGGCCTCTTGCCTCATAATCCAATGTCATGCTGAATGACAGAAAATTGAAGTTGAATTTATTTGACTATAGAGACGGACGGCACAGAACAATACACTTATTTAAGAGCTCCTTGCCTCAGAAACTGAAGGAGCTGTTTTGTGCAGGTGGCTTAGACTCTCTGCTGCTTATCCTGACTATGTCCCTTTATTTATTAAGGACAAGAACTGGGCATTCTGCTTCTGAAAACAAAGGGCCCTGCTAGTCTACCAGAACCTTTAATAAGCCTGTGTGATGCTTACACATCATTCAGAACCACAGAGACACGGCCTATGCTTTTGCTTTTTTTAAAAAATAATCCTTAGTACTTCCTGATTACAAAAAAATACTGCCCAGAAATGAAAAGCAGCCATGAAAATATGTAAATCAACTTCCAGTAACACACCAGGGGGGCTTTTTACATCGTGAGTTTTCATAGTGAATTGTGATTCCTCAGCTCTAGGTGATGTCTTTTCTCCTTAACTAAAATGCTTTCTTGGTTAGCACTGCTCGTATTTTTTGTTTCTGTTTACTGGGTACGACAACCTTCGTGGGTTCTTGTTTTACAAGGCAAAACATTTATTTACTTTACCGCTATCCAGAGCTGTCGTAAGACACGTGACAGTCGCTGGGGCAGCATCTCCTGTGCAGGCTCTACAGTGCGAGCCAAAGGCTAACCTGTGTTTATTTTGAAAGTGAGAAGAGAGGCGTGGTAGAGAGAACCGCCCTGGTAGTACAATACTGTTGTCATTAGTCCAGCACAGGGTCGTGTGGCATGGTTTGTTTTTGTTGGAACCTGGTAAACTGGAGAACTCTGATACATCTGTATATTCAAGTGTGAGCCTTAGAATACTCTTTAATGTTATCAAAGTGAGCTTGTTTTAGTGGCTATTATTAGCATCTACTATTTTATTAATTCTCAGACAATTCAGAATTAATTATATAAAATTTACATACAAAGTAACAGTTCTTTGGGGGTTTATTTTCAAGCTAATCAGTTTTAACTGTAGCCCCACTTAGAAATAACAAAAGTTATTACTTGGGCTCAGATCCATACTTAATCTAGTTTATGATTCCATCTCATCAAAAGTACAAGGACCATTCAACAAGAAAGCAAACGTCCCCAGTGTCGTCGGTTCAAAAAAATAGTCACAAGGACACCTTGTCTTTCTATCTTTCATTTGTAAAACCGTGTTTCTCATTCTGTAAAGTATATCTCTTTAGAAGTTCAGAGACTATAGCTGGCCTATGACAATGCTCACCACACTTTCTTGGCAAATATACTGTTTACTGTGGCTTTTATGTTTCAAGAGTCAGTGTGAGCAAGAAAGCCTTAAGGACCAGGCAGAACTCAGTGGGAACCACGGGAGCACTTCACAGCTTGCTGAGTAAACTTTAGTAAGCTAATTGCTTTCACGTTTACACTTTCCACTTGTAAAAATCAAATCATTTAATACAAATGAAATAAGGCAGAGAAAGCCTCCATGCTCGGCACTGGGACACAGCTCGCCCTCAGCTCCTCCCTCTTCATTCTTAGAGAAGGAGTGAAAGCCTGCAGCCCGCGTGTCTGAAGTCTGCTGCAGCTGACTAACACACTGGCATGGCACAGACCATTCTAGCTAAGGTCTCTGGCTTTTGAAAGGTTTTTACTAAAAAGCATATTTCATGTTATTTTCTCTTCTATTAATGGGGATAAATGTACCCTGAAAATATCCTTAGTAAGTCCGTAATTGAAACTTGTTTTGAGGGGGTCTTCCTCTCAGCAGACTTCAACATCTTCAGAAAGTTTGCTGGCTGGTTGATGTCCTGATTGCAGGAATGGGACAATGGACCCAGAGAGACTCTCTCTCTCTCTCCTCTTCATCTGAAAAATGAGGCAACCTGTTTGGCAGTTTGAAGGGATAGCTTTAAATAATTTAATGCATGTGAGGAGATTTTGGCCACAAACATTTCATTTAGACCGGTGGTGGAGTATGGCATGGTCATTGTTAGTCAATAACATTATTAAAAAATGAAGAGTAAATATAAAGTATTCACACCTCAAAAAAAGTATTAGTGTAGTGCATGTATTAATAAGCTTGACTTACTCCTTCCACAATGTATACTTGTTTCAAAATATGCTGTACATGATAGACATAAAATTTTATTTGTTCTTTAAAATAATTAAAAATAATGTATCTGAAAACATTGGGATACACAAAGATTTTAATATAAATACCTAGAAAATTCTTATGAGAACATTTGTTTAGAGTGAATTTGCTTCTGATTTGAGAAACTAATTCATTGTTTAAAAAAGATAAAACATGTTGAAGATATCATAGAGGTCTGGTGCATGAGTTTCTTAGGGTGCTGCATAAAAAATTGCAAGTTTACTATTAAATGTAGAAAATTAAAATGCCTAAGGTGGCTAGAACATAAAAAAATTACAACTCCCTTGTTTTCAGTGTCTTTTTTCTGTATAAACTGGCTAGTCCATGCTGTGTGGTCGTCATACCTTCAGTGATTCCTGGAGAGTTGAGTTCCCGCAGGCTGTCACAACTCACAGAAGCCTAGTGGCAGGACTCGGGCAAACCAAGACTGCATACAGAACACATGGCTTCTGTTAGAGATCCATAGAAAACTTTAATTCTTAAATTAAATCTTGAATAAATTAAATCTAGAATAAAGATGAGAAGAGTAACAACTAGTGAAATGGAAGAAAGACACGAGGCATTGCACTACAACAAAAATTATAAGGAGTAGAAATATTTTCAGTGTGTACATCTTTAAGTTTAATAACCAAAGTGATGTAAATTAAAATAAAAATAAGACGGCACTCTTCACTTATAAGATTGGATGAAAAGAAATCTCAACTCTGATCTGCATTAGCGACTAGAAAGAAGTCCTATTTTGGCTACTGCTATCAAGTCTACAAATAGACACGGTACATAGGAAAACACTGCATAATATCTATTCAAATTTTAAGTGTAAATGTACAGTTGTATTGCCTATATTCCCACATTTAGGTACTAAGGATAGAGGAAAAACTAATATATTCTTGCTATAAGGATTTTATTGAATAATCCTTTTCAAATACTTCCTAAATTTCCTAGATGAAGACTCTGTGAAAGTCAGTTTTCCAAAATATCCTCTTGTCCTTTAAAGTTGTTAAACACCTTTTAGATACTACTCAGAGTTAACAAATTCCCAACCATGAGCCTGGCAAATGATTTGTCTGTTTCCTTTCTACCCAGAAGACTCAGTTGGTTTAGGAACAGAAGCGGGAGCTCAGATAGCCAAACATTTTAAGTGAGCCATGATCAGAAACGCGTAGGATGTGCCAGCAACACAAATTTCATTTGAAAACAGTAGAAAGGTTAGGCTGTTAGGTGTTGGTAAAATATCATGATGGTGTAAGGAGAAAGGGCCAAGACACGAGGCACGTGGGGTGTTATGTGGACCATGAACATGTTGCATAGAACCGTACAGGCAAAGTTTCTGTGTTGTCCTTTGGACGCTGAAGGGAAAGTTCAGCAGAGCTGGTTTAGTTTGTGAAGACACCCAGACACTGGTTTACTAATGAGTGTGCTGTGTCGTTTCAGACTTACAGTGTCAAGTAGAGGCCCTTGGGTTGAGACTTCAGAAGACAGTGATGGAGCTGGACAACTGTAAAGAGATGCTCATGTAAGGTGCAGTACTCAACAACTGAAGGGGGGTTGCCCACTGATGTGCCACACAACAAAGGCT
Organism: Myodes glareolus; assembly: GCF_982192425.1. Classification (NCBI taxonomy): domain Eukaryota; kingdom Metazoa; phylum Chordata; class Mammalia; order Rodentia; family Cricetidae; genus Myodes; species Myodes glareolus. The sequence continues at coordinate 21,540,744 of NC_142045.1, read as the reverse complement.
TTGGAAAAAACCCAGTGTGTCGTCTTTGGGCAGTGGTTCAGTTGTGTAGGTGATGGTCTGCTGTGGCTTCTCTTGGCTCTTCTGTGACTTAAATACTGAAGGACCTGTCACCATTTTATCTCAGTAAAGTGTTTTTGTCCTTCTGTAAAGGACTTATGAGTTGTTTCTTGGCCTCTTGGCTAGTATCAAGTATAGAAGCCATCTAGCTACATATTAGGGATTTGTCTTGATGTTTCAGATGAAGTAATTATCTCATTTCTTCTTTAAATTCATTTTTAATGTCTATAGCATTTAAATTTTCTTAATTGTTATTTCTTAAAATATCTAATTTTAAATTCAAAACAGAGTGCCTTTGAAATGTTGACTATGTTTTATGAAAATAGAGAAGAAATATTGAAAAGCAAATGATAAGAAAATGACCTTATAAAATATTCATAGGTGGGGAAATGGCTCAGTGGATCAAGCACTCGGCGTGTGAAGTCCTGTGTTTTGAATACCCAGAGCCCATTTAAAGTGAGACATGCAGCACCTGTTTACAGCCTCAGTTTTTCTGTGATGAGAGCAGAGCCAGAGGCAAGAGAACCTCTGGAGGCCATTGCCAGCGTACCATGAGCAAAGACAAAGGCAAAACAGCAGAGTCCCCATCTCATACATGGTGGAAGACAAGGACCTCCACATGTGCGCCCTGACACACACATGCCTATGCACACACAGAGGTATGCAGCATACAGCGGTGGGGGAGAGAAGGAGAGAGGAAGGAAAAGGAAGAGAGATTTATCATACACATGTAAAAAGCTCCCAGAGCAGTATTTGTTTTAAAAATTCATTTATTTCAGGAATTTGAAAGGCTACTTGAAAGACTACTTTATACATAAACATGGTATATCTATAATTATAATGCTAAAATAAAAGGCACATGATCTTTAAAAATAAAGTATGTCACTTTACTTCTTGGTGTGTAATCTAGGAGCTCTGGTTTCAGTTCCTGTATTCACAAGATTCAGGCAAATAAATATAAATATTTAGGATGCTTAGTGACCGAATGTTTGTGTTTACCATGGCTGTTCCTAAGAACAATGTGTTTAATCAAATATTGAGCAAAGTCCAGAAATGTCCAATCAAATTAGCGTATAGTTAGATTATTTGTAGCAAGGGTTTTGTTTTAGAAAAACAGAAGTTAATATAACAGTAAGCCCAGAGGTGTGGCTGCCTGTGTAGGATGCTGGGGTGAAGGAAACAGAGAACAGGGAGTTCTTGATGCTTTTCTATGGGAAGTAAGTTCTGGGAAATAAGAAACATGAAAAAGAGACAAGATGACAATTGCAAAACTAAGAACTCCGTGTTCACTCTGTCCATATTAGAAGGACTGTGTTCTCATGGAAGTCCTGTGGAAAAAGCAGCCTCATCAGAACACAACTACTGTGTGATACTTGCTTCCTTTGGTATTATCATTATTGTTGTTATTCTGTATGTGTGTGTGTGCATTTGCATGCCATGGCACATGTATAGAAGTCAGAGAACAGCTTACGAGAGTCAGTCAGTTCCCTCCGTCCATTGTGTATGCCCCAGGGACTGAACTCAGATCTTCAGGCTTAGAGACCTGTGCCTGTACCTCTGAGACATCTCACTGGCCCAACGTTCACTTCCTGGAGCTCAAGAAGTGGGGGGGCAGTGGGAGGAGATACTGGATACTGGAAAGATATTGCTCTTTCAGAGGACCCCATTTTGGCTCCCAGCACTCATGTCAGACAGCTTAGAACATCCTGTAACTCTAGCTCCAGGGGATCCAATTCCTCTGGTCTCTATATTCATTTGCGCGCGTGCACACACACACACACACACAATTTAAAATAAAATCTTAAAAAAAAAAAGTTGAGCAGTGAAGTCACAGGTCAGGAGTAGGAAAATAGTGTTAGCACCTGGCCAAGCTAAGAGAGAATTTGTGATGATGCCAAAATTTAGCTTGGAAAAGTAAGAGATGTCAGATGGAAGAAGAGTAAAGCTTACTGTTGTCTACACAAACTAAGTAAGGTCTTTCTCCAGAGTAATTTTGCAGAGAATCCTTTGCATATACCAGGAGCCATTCCATTTACCATTAACTCAAGCCCCGTGCTATCTTGTCAGTTGTATTTTATCCTATCTGTAACCCGAGTTCTGAGACGTGGTAGGAGTCAAGGCAGAGCAGAGCGGAGGAGGGAGTGAGCCACCTCATGGTGGTCATTACACTGATGGCTTCTTAGGGAATTGCTGCATGGTTGCAGAAATACAGTGCGACTTCACCGTCTTACAGAAGTGCGGCTCCTCACCCATTTCAGGGAAAGATCAGAGCCAGCACCCACTTTTCGAAAATGTGGCTTAGAAAAGAGCCATGGAAAACAGTCCCTCGTGTCAGCAGCCTTCCTCTAAGCACACTGGGGCCTCTTCCACTTTGGAGTAAATGGGGTGGGGTCGGGAGCACGTGGGATCAAAGCCCAGCAAGCCACACTGTGCTCAGAGGTCAGCACTACTTTTTAGTAGATTAGAACTGAAGTTGTGTTTTGACCGATGATGAATTTGAAGTCAAAATAATTTACTCAAAACTCTGATGCGCAGAATTGACTCAGCAGTTAAGAGCAGTTATTGCTCTTGCAAAGGGCCAGGGTTCAGTTCCCAGTACCCACAGGGCACCTCAAGACCATCTTAATTTCAGTTCCAGGTGATCCGGCACCCTTGCCTGACCTCTGAAGGACACTAGACACACAAGTGGTACGCATACATACATACATGTAAAATTCTCATACACATAAAATAAATGGGTCTAATTTTTTAAAAAAATTGATTAATAAATTAGAGGTTTTCTATACATACTCAAACCTCTTTGGGCTTTTGGAAATTAGAAAATGTTGTAGAATCTTCCTTTAAATTTTTAATTCTGACCTTGGTGGGTGCTGGGAACAGGAGTGACCTTTATTTATTCAATTTACTGTAATTATTTTGTTATTTAAATTGTTTTAGAGTGTAGTTAGATAGTAGAGAACCTGCCTCATTCACTGGAGGCCTTTGAGCTTGATCCTTAACACTATAAATTAAGTAAAGCAAAAATAAAAAATAAAACATGTGCTTTTTAAACATAGTTGGATGTAAGTTCTTTTTTGTGTTCTAACGTGGAAAGAAGAAGCAGTTCCTAAGTGGATAGAGTTGGCTAGCTTTTCCCACATAAGGTTATTAAGAAAATACCTTCTGTAGTTTATCAACATTGTTATGTTCTTTTGCATGTTTTTGAGACGGGGTTTCTTGTAACCCAGACCAGCTGGGGACCATGCTAGGTGACAAAGGATGACCTTGAACTTCTGATCCTCTGGCTTCCTCTCTAAGTGGGATTACAGGCATGCTCAGTTTTATGTGGTGATGGGGATGGAGCCCAGGGCTTCGTGCATGTTAAACTAGTGTTCTATGAGCTGAGCCATATCCCAAGCATTGTCATGTGTTATAATTGATTTTTATTTTTATTTTATTTTATTTTTATCAGGAGGCTCTGGTGACAGTCACTGAAGTGAGGTAATGACTGCTTTACTTGATCCAGAGGCTCAGCAATATTATCAGGGGTTTGGATGCTCTTGTGTTTTAGTTAGGGTTCTATTGCTGTGAAGAGACACCATGACCACAGCAACTCTTATAAAGGAAAGCATCTAATTGGTGCTGGTGGTACTTACAGTTCAGAGGTGTAGTCCATTATTGTCAAGGTAGGAAGCATAGCAGTGTGCAGGCAGACATCATGATGGAGAAAGAGCTGAGAGTTCTACATCCGGATCCACAGGCAGGAGAGAGAGAGAGGGGAGAGGGGAAAGGGGAGGGGAGACTGGAGAGGGGAGGAGAGAGGGGAGAGAAATAGGACCTGACTTGGCTTCTGAAACCCCAAAACCCAGCCCCAGTGACACACTTCCTCTAGCTAGGCTAAACTTCCCAATAGTTCCATTCCCAATAGTTCCATTCCCTGTGAGCCCATGGGAGCCGTTTTCATTCTGACAACCACTTCTGTCTCCTTCCTGTTACCTTCAGCATTGACTTCAACTAGATTCTGGTTCCCTGTGCCTAGAACATGGCTATAGTTCTGAATACTGTGTCCAAATGAGGCTATCTAGTGGTAGAAGATCCTGTAGAAAAATCCCCCAATCCACCAAACAGCCCTCTCCCCCTCTCTGCTGTCTGGAGCCCATTACATCCTCTCTGTTAAATGAATTACTGGCAAGAGGAACTGGACTGCCAAAATGAGCTTTGGCCTGGCAGTCTGTATCGTGATGGGTGACAACTGAGATTCTGAGACATGGAAGAACACTGCAGAGAATGTCACAAGGAAAGCGGCAGTGTTTGCTGAGCAGTAGGGCTTTATCCTGCTCTCAAAGTCAGTTTGGAAATTTTCTACAAATTCCATCTTTCTCATAGTATCTGCATAGGTAAGGAAAGACCACACCAATAATAATGAAAGCTAAGAAAGCTCTATAGCTAGACCTGGTGGTGCAGGCCCGCAGTCCTAGCTGCACAGGAGACCAAGGCAGGATGATCACGGTTGGAGTCCTGCCTGGGCCTTGTGTGACTCTTGCTGCAGAGTTGTGAACAAACATCTTCTCACTCCAGATAGGGAACTTCCTGCAAACCAAAGAGAGCCTGCCATCAATGTCTACTTGATGAAATGAGTTGCTTGAGGTTACTTTTAGGAGTAGAAATGACTCAATGGCAGCTGCATGACCAGAAACGTGTATGACAGCTCATAGGAGCCGGACACCTAGAGCCACTGCTTAGCCTGCCGGCAGCTCAGTGGGTTGGAGACTGTCTTTTCCGCGTAGTTCAGTTACCCAAGCCTCTTTCAGGCAGCATAGTTCATCTCTGCCTCTTCCAAGAACTGAGGTAGTACTTGCTATGGTTCCTTAGAGTAACAGAACTTTCAGAATTAGTCTCTCTCTCTCTCTCTCTCTCTCTCTCTCTCTCTCTCTCTATATATATATATATATATATATATATATATATATAGAAAGGAGATTTATTAGAAGGACTTATAGGCTGTAATGTGCCCTTTATTCTTGGATTTTGGTCAATTCCAGATGTGATCAAGTTGGCAACCAAGAATAGCCATCACAGCTGATCTGCCTGTTACAAGTAGCTTAGCTTGTCTGAGAATGCCTTTCCATTGTCACGGTTTATATACACCTGGGGAGGGAAGCTGCAAGTGAGTCTAGTCAGTTTTAGGGACTTCCTGAAGCTTTTAAGTTGTTTACTTCCTGAGCTTAATTAGTTTTCCTGCAGGATGGAATGCACTTCCCTTTAGAATATCCTGTATCTTAAGAACTTCCCTTCAAGATGCAATGTGTTATCTGGAAGGAAATTGCTATACAACAGTGGGCTACAGAGTGAATTTAAGACCAGCCTGAACAATTTAGCAAAACTATGTCTCAAAATGAAAGACAGAAAAGGGGTTGAGGATAATGCACAGTGGTAAAAAACTTGAGATCCTAGATATTATTTTTATAATATACATATGAAGATATGAAATATATTTGTATTACCTTCAAATAAATATTAACTATATACACATATTTCAAGATATATATGTATGTTACAAATATATATATATGTGTGTGTGTGTGTGTGTGTGTGTGTGTGTGTGTTTGTCAACATAAAGACAAGAAGTAAGACTACAAAAACAACTGCCATCAATGACAGTTCTTCAGGAACTTCTGAAAACTGATACAGAGAAAGGGCAGTGTGAGGGTTGACTCTGTGGAGGCATGAGTGGGAGGAAAGCCAGATGTAAACGGGCAGTAGTAGACATGCAGTAGGCAGGCTCCTTCTCAGAGCCCATTAGGAAGTCAAGGCCTTGAGACCTAGTCTGGGGCACTTGTGGAAACTCCTCTAGACATTCCCATTTGCCAGCATCCATTTTGGCCTATAGTTGGGGGGTGATCACATTCCCTGCATTTTCTGATGTAGGTTATTTGAGGAGAACACTTAAGCCAAACGGCCTCCAGTCAGCCACACTAGCATTGCATGTAGAAGCAAGAATCTGAGAGCTACAGCCAAGACAAAACCCACACCCCACAGCAGGTAGCAAACTCTGCCCCTTCACCTCACTCCAAAAATGGCAGAGAATTGTAGGGCTAAGTATGAACACAACAAAAGCTATATCCCAAGCCTCATCCCACCCCTCAAAGTGACTTAAGAGTTCAGGCAGTAAACCTTTAACTCCTTAAGAAATTCAAATTAGCAAACAGAAGACATTAGGGTTAGTATAATTGCTATCCAGTAAGTATATTCAGAAATACATCCTTAAAAGAAAAATTAACTATTATGAAAAATAAATTATTATGAGTTGAGAAATTAAACATGTGGTCATGAAAACTACCCCTTTCATATTAAATATGAACGCACACCCTTGCCATGGGTTTACATGAACTGAAGAAATAGTCGACAAAATTATTTGCAACCCCTGCCAAGAATGCCCAGGAATGAGAATGAGGTTCGTGCAGAACCTTGCTTCATTCAGTTTGCTTGTGGTTGTCTTTGCTTTCATGAATGCAGGAAAAGGAACAGATTCCGTTAAAATATCTTGGAATGTATCAATTAGTAGTTAATGTAGTAGTTGCCCACCCTTAGCCACAAGGGCTGTCCTTCAGGACACAATGCCTAGTGAGGTATAGTAGCAGTATTCTCTTAACCACAACACTTGGGACGTAGAAGTCCGTGATCCCTGTGAGCTCTAGCCTAATCTGCTTTACATGAGCTCCAGAACCCTGTCTCAAGAAACAAAACAGAAGACGCAGTCCTAAACCACCGTAGTTAGTATTAAACCCTACACACATGTGCACATGTGCACACATGGGCACACATATACACAGTTTTCCTTGTACTTCCTTACTTTTTTATATTGTGGTAATAAAACACCAAGCAACTTAGGAAAGAAAGCACTTGGCTTTCAGAGGGTTGGAGTCCTTACTGGGGGAACAAAGGGATGGCAGCAGGGACAGCTGAGAACTCACATCTTGAGCCATAAACAAGAAGCAGAGGAGCACACTGGCAAGACACTAAGACTGTACCTTCCAATTCCTCCCAAACAATTCCACCAACGAGGGGCCAAGTATTCAGGCATCTACGGCTATGGAGGTCATTTTTGTTCAAACCACCACACCTATGTACCCATAAATTTTAAAATATATCAAGTTTAACTTTTAGGCACAAGGTAACATAAATAACGGAAAATGGAGTTATAATATAGTGAAAGTTATAGGATTGAGCTACATTTCCTAGCCTGTTGTACTGTGTTCACTACCTTACGAGATACTTCCAAGGCCTACCTGATTAAGTGTACTGACATTGTGATACAGTCCCAGGCTGCTGTGTAAAGATTGCTTACAAGCAGCCACTGTGATCAACACCATAGTGGATCTGATATCTGAGCAGGGGCCAAGAGAGCTGAAGATGGGTAGAATCAATAGTGTGAACACACGGGACAAAGTGACGAGTGCCCTCGGTGGGATGGGGTGGGACGACAGGTTTCATAACGGTAGTCAGAATTGTGTACAGTTGAAAACTAGTTAGTTCTGGAACATTCAGCTTATTACTTTTTTAACTGTCGTAGGGTAACAGACTTCAGACAGTAAAGCCATAGACGTGGAGAGGGGACTCCTGTGTGTCTAAAGCGGTTGTACAGAATGTGCCCCCTAATTTATGGACCTCTGTACCATGCTTACACTTTATTAACAGTCTGGGCCACAGTGAACTTTGACCGTCTCGATGACTGGTTTGTGAATCTCTAGCTTGCCCTTCGAGCACAGCTGGACGCACTGTTCTCGGAACCTCTGCTCCTATTGGCGCGTAACTGTTAGCGTTCCGGTTTTCCCAGCACTGTGGTGGCGACCTGTGTGGATGTCTGATCTGGCACACAGGAAGTGGCCTGGTGGCACTATGTTGTCACCGTGCCCGTCTTCTTGTTTCACGGTCTGATCTCAAGCAGTGTCCCCGTTTGCTTCCCTCTGCTGTGATAAACCTCATGGCCGAGGATGACTTGTGGAGGAAAGGGTTTATTTGAGTTTGCTCTATACAGTCCGTTATAAAGGGAAGTCAGTGCAGGGACTCAGGACAGATGTCCCCAGCTTGTGTCAAGTCGACAAAAAACTAATGGCAGGGGCAGTGCCACTGCATGGGCAAGTAACTCGGTCGGTCTCACACGGCAGATTGTCTCTAGGGCAGCGGCTCCATTTCACTTCAGTTATTTATCTCCTTCTGGGCTGTGTCGGACCTGCCCTTTGCGCTTGAAGACCAGCGCCTAGTGGAGTTTGTTTGGGGACTCTCTCTCCCAAGCAAGCCAGGTTTAGCCCTTCACTTCCCAAGCAGCTGAAGTTGCTCAGAACGTTTTTCTCTGGTTCTTCAGTCCAGGAAGACCGGCACTTCCTGCCAGAGGTTTTGTTCCCCTGCCTGGTTCTCACTTAGACTGTCCCCAGGTTTACAGTTATGTAAGACGCACCCTGACTTTGCAAGGCCACCTCATTCCAAGAATCTTTTTGTCCCCTAGATGCCCCTCCTTTCCAACCAGTTTCTAGTGTTGATAGGATCTTGTTTGTTCAGTTGTGGGTCTTGTTTGATAATGTTCAGACTATATCCTTCTTAGTTAAATACAGTTAAATAGAAGGCTGGAGAGATGGCTCAGTGGTTAAGAGCATTGGCTGCTCTTCCAGAGGTCCTGAGTTCAATTCCCAGCAACCACATGGTGGCTCACAGCCATCTGTAATGAGATCTGGTACCGTCTTCTGGTGTTCAGGCATACATGCAGGCAGAACACTGTGTACATAATAATAAAAAAATACAGTCAAATAAGCAGTAATTTGGTTAAGAGTATGTTTAAATAATTATAATTTGAAGATTTTAAGATATAGAAAAAACATTTTCTTTTGAAATAATACATTTTAACTATTGCAAATACTTTTGTCTTAGGAAAAAGTCTAATGACGCTGATAACTGTCAAAGAGAACTTAGAAAACTGAAGTTCGAGTCTGTTATTTCTGAGTCAAGGTATATACTGCAAATTTTAATAAACATTTTAATAACTGAATTTACACCTTATTTCTAAAGTAATTTCATTGAGGACGCACTTGCCTATTGTTTTCTTGCTTATATATGTGACACCTAATTTGGACCTCCTGGTGTCTCTCTGTCGTCCGTGGTTTCTGTCTCTGCCCCCACTGGTGTCACTGCTCTTCTCTGTGCTGCAACAAAAACAACCGACAAAGCAACTAATGGATGAACAGTTTGTGTTGATTCATGTGGTTTGCGTTGGTCCACTGCATGGCGGTGGGAACACGAAGGGGATGTTGTCAGGGGACAGGGAGATAAAGACAGCCTCCAACTTGCTTTCTCCTCTTTCAGTCCAAACCCCAGCCTGTGAGTAGCGTCGCCCATATTCAGGGTAGTTCTTCTTCCGTTAGCCCTTTCTTGGAGTAGCCTTATGGGCACCACCAAGGAAGGATTTCCATGCTGATCCTGAATCCTGCCAAGCTGACATGAACAGTCACAGCCCCACCCCCTTGTCAACCTGACATTCAAGCTTTACAGAGTCATAGCATTCCACCTGGAGTCTCATTTTCATGTCGGGGTGCAGACCCTGCCCTTTAAACAACCCAACACTGCTCCAGAATCTAAAGTCTCTGCTGAGACCTGAGGCAGTCTCTTTAAGTGAGCTACTATAAGATTAAAAAAAAAAAAGCGGCATACTCCTACCATATAACACCACAGAGTAAGCGTCCCATCCCAAGGGGAGGAATGGTATTTTAGAAAGGTAAGATCTGCCCAAAGCAAGTCAAACCCATCAGCACAGACACCAAGCGCTACAGTTCCACTCACCCTTCTGGGACTTCTGACAGGACTGTCTGGGCTCTGGTGGCCTTGCACAGCCCCTGTCCCCCAGGTATGCAGTACAGGAAGTCTTTCTCTTGGGCTTCCTCCTTGCCATGCCTGTAGCTTTCCTCATCAGATACCCTATATCCTGGCCTCTTCAATACCATGTGATCTCCATTGCAACTAGACTTTACCTTCACGATGTTACCCATAGCCTCTCAGGGATTCCCTGCGGGGCTCGGACCTTCCCACGCATTGCCTAGCCTCAGCAGCTTTCTGGATTATTTGGAGAAAGTGTCCATGACTACCTGGGAGCCCTGCATTTTACATGCCAAGAAACCAGCACCAGGTAGCTGGCACTGCTTGGTTCTGGTACCAGCCTCTTTTAATTGTAACATTTCTGCATCTGAGTGGTGCTTTCCAAGACCGTTGTTTCCAAATCGGGAATCCCGTCTGGGGCCTCTCAGTTCAGCCTCCCTTTTTGATGAATATGTGCTTTCATGAGTCCAAGACTCTTGTGGATGGGGATACCTTTCCCATTTTCCCACTGACACAGTCTGAGGCTTCTTTTGAACGGTCTGAATCTCTAACAATTGCAACTGTTTGGGCTGCACTTGCCTTGTCAGCAGCTTTAAACTGACAGTTTCTTCACCAAGCTGCGTGTTTTTCCTATCATTCTGCCTTGCTTGTCACTGCCTGTCACTGTAGACCTGGGTAAAGGCGGTGAGCAGTAACCATGGCACAGCCTGAACATTGTCCCGTCCTCTCATATACTCTCCACCAAATAAATTAGCTCTTTGGCTTTGAATTCAGTCTCCCTCAAGTTCTCAGGACATGAGGGAAGCCATGTTCTTTTCCAGAATATAACATGAATGGCTTTTCCAGAATATAACATGAATGGCTACCAGCTAAGGTCCCAAAAGATTCCTTGTTCTCTGAGACAGTTGTCTGAGACAATTCAGGGCTGTGCATTGTCTCACATTCCTATCTTCCGGTTTTCAGCTAGGAAGGGTCAGTTACACTCTGGTTACGGCAGTCAGAGGCTTCTCTCACCTCGACTTCCAAACCCTTCCACACTCTTCCCACAAACCAGTTCTTAAGGCCTAAGAACCACGTGGTCTGTTTACATCATTCCTTGGCACCAATTTTCTGTTACTTTTCTCTTTGTTTTGAGCACAGTACTTAAAAAAAAAGACAACTTAAGGATGCAGGGGTTTGTTTTGGCGCATTTTTGAAAAGAAGACAGCCAGTTGTGGCTGGGTAAATTCGGTACAGAAACATGAGGCAGCTAATTCCACCTTCCAGTCAGAGAGTAGACAGCAGTGAATTACGGCAGCCCAGTGTCCTCTTTATTTCATTCAGTCTGGCCCCGGGCTGTGGAAGAGTTTTCCTTGTATTCAAAGTGAGTTTTCCGTCTTTGCTAAACCTCTCCAGTAACACCTTTATAGATACACTCAGAATCTGTGATCATTTTTGATCCAGCAAAGTTGACAATGAAATTAGTTACCACAATGGGAAAAATTTAACGTCATGGAAATATTCATGTTGTTCACATCTGTTTTTAAGTCATAATCATGATGAAAGTTCTCCAAACTATAAAATCATAGTCCAAATACAAACCATAGTATAAATGTAAAATCATAGTATAACTATAGAATCATAGTATCTAACGTATGCTTGCTGTCCTTTGTTTCCTGTCCCTTTTAGGCACAGTAGGCTACTCAAAGAAAAAGAAGACTCTTTACTGACTTGTCAGCAACTGTACAAAACCCTACAGGAGGAGCTGACTACCAAAGAAAGGCAAGAGGAAGATCTCAAAAGAAGGATCAACCTTGCAGAAAATGAGCTAGAGATGACCAAAACTCTCCTGCATCGGACGCAGGAAGAAATTTTAACTCTGAAAAATGAAAGGTGCAGTCAAGAATAATTCCTTAAAGACAGTTTATCCTTAAATAAGTATTCAATATATATTTGAAACATCAATGTGGATTATCATAACAGCAAGGTCGGGACTAAGGGCCTATTTCCTAAGTAAATTCGGTCCCTCACTTTCAAGTGATTAAGCTGGATCTCAGCTTACCAGGTGGCCAAAGCAGAGATGGCATCAGCTGGCTTTCTTGTCAGAATTGTACTCAGATCTGATCATTTGTAAAGAGTTGTAACCTCACCCAAAACTTGGTGAGTTCTATTTTTAGCATAAAAGTGTTTGTTTGCTTTTTACCCCTTTTCCATCTTATCGGCTCCTCCTTCTCGCTGCCTCTCTAGCGATCTTTCCGAGGTTTCCGTCCAGGTGGAATTAATGGTGCTGCAAGCCAGACTCTCAAGATGCTTTCGTTCTGATCATTCAGCATCTTTACACGAGCCTCTTCTGTATGAACATTTCAGCTCTGCTTTCTTTCATGTTTAATTCACTGAGAATGCCTTCTCTCATTCTTTCAGAACCCTTTTGTTTCACTTGTATATCTAACAGATAGCATAATATTTGGTTTTCCCCTGTTGTTGACGTTTAGATTGCGACATAGAGAGTATTCTTTTTACATGTAGTGGTCTAATTGCATTCCAGGATAATACACACCATGTAAGGACAGAAACTTTTAATTATTCTCTGCACATAGGAAGCTGATGATTGATTGTCTACTTTTATTATTATATAATTTAAAAGAAATTGTATTTGTTGCTTTTGGTGTGTGTGTATGTGCATGTGTGTGTGTGTGCACGCATGCAGGTGCACATGCGTATATATGTGTGTTGTCACACATGCCACAGCATACATATGGAGGTCAGAGGACACCTTTGTGGAACTGGTTCTCTCCTTCCACTTTTATGCAGGTGCAGTGGTTGAAATCAGCTTGCCAGGCCTTTAGCAATCATTTGCTGGCTCTCTTCTATCGTTTTAATCTCATTAAAAGTTTTTGTTAATGTTTAGTACTATTTATGATTTTATGATTTTTCTTTTAGTTTTTTTATCATAATTGTAGCTATTTTCTGAGAATAAATCTGGGGTAGGGCTGCAGCAGTAGATAGCGGGCATATTTAATTAGGTAATTGGGTTTGTTGCTCAGAACTCTTTCTCCCCATCAGAGTGGTAGACTATGGGAGTCATCTGTGTGTACTGCAGGCTAGCAGACCTTCATGATTCCCTAAGAAACAAGGCTCATGTTCAGTGCTTCATGGCTTGGTTTTATTTCTACTCCTCCAAATACCAGCTCAGAGCTAACATCATCCAATTCCTTCTTCTCTTTGAGATATCAGTAACCTGATTCTTGCAGTGATGGTTTTGTGCCCAGCTACTCTTCATCAACCCCTTTTCTTCTTCATTTCATGATTACATAGTATTCAATATTATATATTTTCTTCTTCGTTTCATGATTGGATAGCATATTAGATGCTGCAACCTTATAAGTAAGAAATGTAAACAAACCAGACTTATTAAAGGAGTAAGTGCTGGAAAATTGAACATGCGTAAGCAGAAAGGAAACTTGTGTGTGGACAGAGAACCTTCAAAATCACTATAATTTAGACAAACACTATCGTGTCTGTTAGAGATACATTAGAAGTATATACTGATGGCCTTAGGTATGTCAATAACTTCAGAAATGCCCTCCCTATCTTTCTAATATGAGTTAATAACCAGTGAACATAATGATTGCCCATTGTCTGAAAGCAGTTATGTATTCTATAGAGACTGCACAGAATTACAATCCTCAATACCGTGTAAAAAAAAAAACCAAAAAGAAAACTTCAGAAGTCTTTGGTTTAGAACCTTGGTCATCTGAAGACTTCTTATGCTGTCTAGGATTCCGTGTTTTCAATGATGCAGGGTTAATGAGGCAAATGCTTTCGGCCACAGTGGTTGAGCTCGTCCTGTCTTTTGCATCAGTGGTTCTCAACCTTCCTAATGCTGCGAGCCTGTAGTCAGTTCCTCATGTTGTTGTTATCATAAAATATTTTGCTGCTGCTACTTAACTGTATTTTACTACTGTTATGAATCATAATGTAAATATCTGTTATGCAGGATACTGATATGATATGTGACCCCAAAGGGGTCGTGACCTACAGGTTGAAGCCCACTGTTTTAAATGTTTCTGAGATCCTCCTCTGAGGATTAATCTAAGTTTACATGATTTACATTGTCAACAGTGTGATGAAGATTCACCCTTCAGGAACAAATCCAAAAATACTTAAAAGCAAAGAAAAGTGAATAGACATATTTAATATTATAGAAACTGAAAAGACTCATAGCCGGCCATAGTGTTACACACCTGTAATCCCAGCATGGAGGAGGCTGAGACAGGAGGATCACTGCGAGCCAGGCCAGGCCAACCAGGGCTACATAGTTTGACCCTGCCTCAAAGAACAATAGCAAGGAATTCGGAGGTAAAGCAAGGGCTCTGTGTTTTGTGAGCTTTTGAGTTGGGCAAACAGATTTACATCACAGCATGGCCATTGTCAAGCTTGGGCAACCCAACAAAAAGGTGTTAACCTTTTACTTTGTGTGCAAACTGGGCGTACTAATACCAGCTAACTTTTTGTGGGTGCTAAAGCATCTAGCTCTCACCTTGTCTGTTACAGACACTTGGAAGTATTATTTCTTCTGTTTCATCTTTTCTTAGACCACTGCCTCCCTAAATATTTTATAGTCTACTGTCACCATGTAGGTGCTCAGCAGACAGCTGTTGAACTCAGTATCCCCTGCTTTGTTTCTAAGATGTAATGATTAACCCTTGGGGTGCTTCCACTGTGACGTCATTGTTAGAGCGTAGCGTTACCAAGAGAAGTGCTGTGCTATCTTCAATAGTGGAACAGAATTTTCTCCCGGTCTCACCATTGTCTCTGGTTTGCTCTCCATCGACAGTTTTGAGAACAACTCACTTGCCCAACTTCTTATGCTACCACACGCTTGCTGTTTTTAATGGAGGCAGGAGCTGTGGTAAAATCAAAATTATCTCTTTGATTGACAACGTGAAGACATCTCTAAAAGAGCAACTTGTGAAATGGGACTTAAAGCTGTTGCTTTGGCATTCTGCTTTGACGTTTGTTTGCAGCTACATTTTTAACTATAATTAAGGGAATCTAAAATTTTGCATTTATATAAGAAATTAGAGTCTCATTTTCTTTGGGGACTGAGAATTAAAAAGTTAGCTTTTTAAAATAAATACCCTTAATTGCAAGTACTTCCTAATTTGCCTATTGTGTCAACACTAAAAATGTTCGTTTGAGAGAATCTGGTGAGATTGCGGGGTAGAGGGTTAGATAGTCAGCCGCAGCTCCCCTGAGAAACCTGCAAAAGAAAGGCAGTAAGACACAACATAGAAAGCCTTGCCTTGGCACAGGCTTGCACGAGCGTGGCCACTTGTGAAACATACAACCTCAGTCATTTGCTCTCTGTCTTCATTTCTTCTGACAATGAGAGACTTGTGTGGACATATTTCTATGAACTTAGAAGAACTATTGCACCCCCAGAGAGAAGAGCAGGCAGGCAGTATGTGTCTGCTATTGGATGAGGATGTGTTTCATCCTCCTCGAGCCTCTGGTCACAGCATTGGAAACGGGGCAGCTCCTCTCAGATTTTCTAGGGCTTCTGTCTTGCTGAAAAGGAGAGCTGGGAGTGACGTGGCTGTGTGAGATCCTGGTGGAAATCTCCTTTATTTGTTTCTTTGTAAAACTCAAATCAAGGGCCTAAGTCTATGGCATTTCTCATAATCCTAAGACATCGATATCTCTGGAACCAGTTCTCAGCACCCATGCTGGGCAGCTCACAACCACCTGTAACTACAACTCTTGGACATCCTGTGCTTATTTATTTATTTATTTATTGCCTCTGCAGGCACTTATACTCAAGTATACAAACCCACACCCAGACATGCAGATACACATAAATCAAAGTAAAATGAATTTTAAAAAGTGAATCCAAAACAAGAAAAGAGAAGAAAGAATTCGCACCAGATTGCAGATTACCAGAACTCTGCTATCCGGCCACATCTGATGAACACAAGGACAGCCATGTCTATTCTGTGATCCTGATCTTTTTGATTATCAGTGACATTTTAATTGAAGTGCTTCTTTGTTTCTGTGGGCAACTGCTCATTTCTTAATCAAATTTACTATTATATGATTCTACAATTGTACCTAGTTGAATAATATTTCTTAAAATTAGACCAATATATTTGTTTACTCTTGAGTTGATAGCAAATCACCATATACTTAGTGGCTAAGGAAACATAACATGTTGTCTTACAGTTCTATCTTTTCAGAAGTCCAAATGTCCTCATCACAATGAAAAACAAATTCACCAGAGAACTAGGAAGACACTGACAGGACAAGGCATATCTTGAGACCATACGTTTGCAAAAGGTTTATCTAATAAGGAATTTGTTTCCAGAACACAAAAAGACTATTAGAAACTCAGTTAGGAATATAAACAGTCTACTAAAAATGTGCAGACATTTTACTAAACAAGGCCAGTCGGCACACAAGGAAGTGTGACATTCCGTGCCTATGTATCTACCCAAGAGAAATGAAAGTAAATGCCCATACAAGCATGCAAAGGCACACTGGCTTCATTTGTAAAAGTCAAAGTCTGTGAACCAATCCAAATATTCATCAGTAGACGAATAGAGAACAAATCACAGTTGCGTTTGTTCAATGGAATACTACTCAGCGTAAAAATAAATGGACTAATGATGCATAGCACAGCAGATAAATTCAGAAAGAATTTACGCTGAATAAAAGGTGCTGGGACAAAAAGAACCCAGTGTATGGTTCCGTACTTACAGAAAGCATAGATACATTCTGAATATACAAAATAAATGGTGAGCAAACCATAGGTTCGCTGGAAAGAGCAGAGCATTATAAGGGAGTAGCATTGGGGATGCTCCAGCAGTTAAGAGTGCTCACTTGCAGAGAACCCAGGTTCAGTTTCCAGGGGATCCGATGTCCTCTTCTGACCTCCACTAGGCATGCACATGGTGCATGCACATGTATGCAGATAAACACTCATACACGTAAAAATCAAATAAATCAAAGAACGAAGAGAAAAAAATGACAAAGATGTACAACCTTCCCCAACATCTTTGGATCCAAGTAAGTTTTTAAAGGATTTTAAAAGCAGAGCTCTTCTGCCAACAGAACGAAGTATTTAACTCCCTTCCTAACATGCTAAGCTGAATCATGGAAAAGAAGCATATCCCATTCAGGGGGGGGGGGAGCAGAAGCTATGAACAAAGGTAGAACCAAAAAATAGTAGTGGGAGAAATCATCAGAGGTGAATCAAGAAATGTTCCCCAGTTCAGAGATTTCAGAGTTTGGAAGTGCTTTGCTGGGCCGGGTGACTTACGGTGTGTTCCCACTATAGTGAGGGCTGTGATCAGGTGACCTACAGTGTGTTCCCACTATAGTGAGGGCTGTGATCAGGTGACCTACAGTGTGTTCTCACTATGGTAAGGGCTGTGGTCAGGTGACCTACAGTGTGTTCTCACTATGGTAAGGGCTGTGGTCAGGTGACCTACAGTGCTCCCACTATGGTAAGGGCTGTGGTCAGGTGACCTACAGTGCTCCCACTATAGTGAGGCTATGCTATTCATACCCAGTTCTTACTGGAACTGGTCACGTGACATTGAAATCGGTCACGTGACATTGAAATCCGAAAGACCTTTTCAGATATCTCTGCTTTGATCATTTTTTGCTTTGTCTGCTGCAAGAGTCCCTCCTAAGGCAGGGTCCTGAAGCGATCAGTGCCTGGGGAGGTGGACAGCAGATGGCACAGCTGTGCGGAGAAAGCACATCTGCATTGTGCAGTGTTGAAGTTCCAGGCGTAGGGCTTGAGATATTATTACAGTAAAAACAGAGCAGCCAGGTGGAAGGATGGGTACATGAGTCAGACTCAAATTTATCTCAGCTGCGCATAAAATTTAGGCGTTGTCAGCATCGAAATGGAATTAGAAGACGAGTCTGCAGCAATGTCCAGGAGGACCACAGCAACCCCGTGTTTGCTGTTGCCCCACCTTGCCACCTTGAACCTCCTCATTTATCTCCCCTGCTCCAGTATCAAGGCCGCCACACAAGCAATCAGAGCCACTTGTGTCTGCCTCGCGCCCAAAGTCAACGTTCTCTTTTAACTCTCGGGACTTTAAACCGCACAGCTGCAGGGACTAATTTACCTGTCTCTGGGAACAGATGGGCCTGCTGTGTCCAGACAGAACAGTGGTGGTCTCTGCTCAAGAGACCTAACTACTCACTTGCCTATTGACCTGGAATTCTCTTACAAGTTTCAGAATCATGACTTAAGGCCTTAGAAGTGGGGCTCTGGACGTTAGAAAGGATAGGAGGAAATGGTGTGCGTTGCTGAGGAAATAGTCTATGGAGAATTTGCTGCTGAAGTCTACACCTTCAAAATTTTAATTGAAATATAGTTACATCATCCCCCCTTTCCTCCTTCCTATCCATCATATATATCCCCCTCCCAGATTCATGACTTTCCCCTCTTTAACCATTCTTATTATTTATACATATGAACAAATACATATCTAAATCCATCTGCTGAGTTTGTTCACCATTGCCTGTGTGCATGGTTCTAGGCTGGCCGCCTGGGACAGGACAACCATTTAGGGGACTTATCCTAGGGAGAGCTAATTCTCCCTCTCTCAGCAGTGTTAATTGCTTGTAGCTCTTTATCTAGGGGCGGGGCCTTATGAGGCCTGCCTCCCATTTACATTGGGATGTGGAAGGAGGTTTAAAAGAAATCCCACACTAGCTCAGAATAAATAAATGGTTATTTATTTAGGGGTAGACTCACAAATCAGAATCCTCTGCTGGAACGGAGATCAGAAACCAAATCCCGCAACCAGAAAAGAGGCCGGAGGCATGCTCTACAACAGCATAAATAGTATAAGAGGCCATGCCCCAGTGGGCGGGTAACTACTGGCTGTAGGATTTCCTACAGCACCTCCCCCTTTTGTTTAAATAAGAGAATTCTAAGCCTAATACAAAATTCTGATGTGAACTAATTGTTCAAGTTCCACCTAAGCAGCCATGTTGTTGAGATTTGTGGGTGTAGCTTCCCTATGATAACTAGAAGGGAGGGTCACAGGGGACTCCCTGGTCTCTGACTCTTATGATCTTTCTGTCTTCTGAGGTGCCCCCTGCTCTCTGGGTGCTGGAGCTGTGATGTAGATGTATCTGCTGTGGCCGGGTACCCCACAGCTAGTTCCTCTCTGCATTTTGACTAGTTGTGTTTCTCTGTACTGTCTCTTCCTGCTTCATAAAGAATCTTTTTGATGAGGGGTGAGAGTTCCAGTCATCAGTGGGCAGAAGGATAAATGTTTAGAGTGAACATAGAAATTATTCTGGTTTAAGAGAGTGGAAGCAGGGAGGAAAGAGGAATTAGATAACACATAGGATGCTTGAAAAAGATGTAGAGAATCATTATTTTATATTTCCCTAAAGCCACATACAATACAGATATGCAGATACATATGTATGTGGTTTAAGTGACGTTATAGCACTTGGGGTGATGATACTCCTCCCAAGAGCCGTCGATTGTCGAATCTAACACCCCCACTCCCCTGTACCAAACAGGATAAACCTCCTTTCAAGATGTTAGCCAGGGGAGTCCGAGAGAGGCCCCAAAACAATGTAGGCTGTGTCGTTCTTGGTGTTCTGTGTCGTTGTTCTTGTTCAGCTTGCTGAAGACACCACACACTTTGGACATAGGCCTGGGAAGGGACTGAGCTGGAGCTGACCCGAAAGCCTCCTCCCTGAGGACTGCTCTCACCGTCCTGGGTGCAGGGCAAGCTGCTAAAGCAGGAATGACCATAATCCCACCCAGCTGCGGGTAGTGATGCTCGCGTGTTGTCCGTAACTAAGCATGTTCTAACTATGAAGGCTGGCTTAGCAGGCAGGAAACCATGCCTGGTGCGGGAACGTTTGTCAACTATGTGACTAGTGAGACCATGATCTTAGACGAGAACCTACTGTACCTTCTTAACTGACTTTAGATGTGTGGCTAGGTTAAACATAGCAATTTCCTCCAATATTGGTCACGTCCTTATGAAACTCTTCAGAATCCTTTTGTCCAGCTTTCTGTAATGCGGCACACAATTAACATTAGCACCCCAGACCCTCCTGCTGCTCAGTAATCAGTCATCACCACTGACCGAGTGTTGCTCCCCCTTTTAATTCCTGGCCTCTCGCACCTCTGGTAACCACTACTCGGTCCTCAGATTCTGAGATCAAGGTTGTGTAACCCACACATGAGTGGAGTCATGCAGCTCTTGTCTTTATGTGCCTGCCTTATTTCACTTAACACAGTGATCACCAGTTCTACCCGCCTTGTCACGGATTGTGTTGTCCATTGTGCTGTCCATTGTGTTTCATTGCCAGGTTTTCTGTGGTCATGTGTGGATGCTGGCTTCTTTCCATTTCTTGGCTATTGCTGCGGTGCACATGGGAGTGCAGACGTCTCTTTGACACACTGTCCCCCTCCCTTGGATATACACCCAGCAATGAGAGCTGGACCATATGGTGCTTCTATTTTTAGTTGTTTTCTTTTTTTAAGGACCTTCCATCTTGTTCTCCAAAATGGCAACACTAATTTACATTCCCAGCAACACTGAGAAAGGGCTCCCTCTTCTCTTCTCATTCTGTAACAGCCCGTTCTCATGGGGACACATTGATAGCTCACATCCGCTTCCATCTGCGTTTCCTGGGGGCTGGTGGGATTGAGCACCGTGCACACGCCTGTTGAGGCGCGAGCCCGTCTTCTTCTCAGACATGTCTACTGTACGTTTTTTTATCAGGTTGGCTTTTGCTGTTATTTGAATTCCTTCTATCTAGATATCCACTCCCTATCTGATATGTGGTTTACCAGTATGGCCTCCCATGATGTGTGCTGCTTCTTCACCCTGAAGGCTGCTTCCTCTGCACACATTTTGTGCTGTGTCGTAATCCATTTGTCATTTCTTTTTATTTTTTGACTGTGATATTCAGGTCTTGCCACACACACACACACACAAAAGACCTTGCCCGTTCATATGTCCTAAAAGTTTCCTCTACATTTTCTTCTAGTAGTTTCATTTTTCCAGGTCTTGATGTTTGAGCCTTTAATTCATTTTTAGGATTTTGCATCTGGTCAGTTAAGGGATCTAATTTCATTCTTCTGTCTACTCAATCATTATTTTAAGTGACTGTCCGTTCTCCTCTGCATGCTGGCAGTATTTGTTAGAAGTCAGTTGGCTACTCCGTGGATCCAGGCGCCCACTCCTTCTTTTCCAGGGGTGGTTGTCTCTGTCAGTTTCATGTTCTTTGATTATCTCAACCCTGCAGTTTATTTTGAAATTATTTAGTATAATTCTTTCTGCTTTTTTCTTTGCTAAACATTGCTTTATCTATAAAGGCTTTTGTATGTGCATGTATGTGTGTATGTGTGTGTGCATTTATATATATGTATGTGCATACACACATGCATGTGTCTCCTAGAGAGCTTTCAGGGTTGTTTTCCCTGGTTCTCAGAAGAATGTCTTTGTTATGGATTGTTATGGATTGTTAATGAATCTATAAGACAACTTTTGGTGATACGTACATTTTGATAGTATTGATTCATCCAATCTATAAACACAGGATGTATTTTGATTTAGTGTGTCTTTTCAATTTTTAAATACTATTTTGTATAGTTTTCATTGTAGAGACTGTTCACCCTTTTGGTTAGATTTACTCCCATGCGTTTTATTTTTTATAGTTACTGAAAAATAGGGTAACTTTCTTGATGTCTGTTTTAAAAGCACTAACTTTCACACTTTGTGTCCTGCAACTTCGCTAAACTTGTACATTAATTCCCTAGGTGTTTGGTGGAGTGTGAGTTTTTCTATATATTAGACCATGTCATCTGCAAATAGCGACAGTTTGACATCCTCGTTTCCAATTTAGATGCTTTCATTCTTTGCCTTGCTTGATCGTTCTGCCTGAGGCTTTCAGTCCTGTGTTGAATACAAGTGATGGTCTTGTTCTAGGTGCTATGACAGAATACTTTTAGCCTTTTCTCATGGAATACAAATTATGTGTTACCTTATTGTATTTGCCATTGCTGTGTTGAAGTATATATGTTCTTTACCTAAGTATATATGTTGTCTACTGTTGAATGTTTAATTTTATCAAATGCATTTTTAATGAATCGTGGTGATCAAATAGTTTTTGTCCTTCATTTTGATGGTTTATTTTGCTTACTGATTTACATATGTTTAACTATTATGAATAATGATAATATTCTTTTTTATATGTGCTAATATTTTGTTGAAGATTTTTATATCTATGTTCATGGGGTAATTAACCTGTTAGAACTGAGTGTTCTTCTGTGGTTAGGGTAGCAACAGGATAAGGCTGGCATTGCCGACTGTGGCTGGAGAGATTACCTCATACTCGTTCCATTTTGTGGACTCGTTGAGGAGGAACTAGACTTCAGTCCTCTTTAAATGTGTGGTGGAACTCGGCAGTGCAATTGTCTTGTCCTGGCCTTTTCTTTGATTGGAGACTGTTTTTAAATCACGGATTCAGTTTCATTACTTGTTATTGATCTCTTCGGCTTTCCTCTGCTTTATGGTTCAGCCGTGGTAAAGTGTGTAGGTTCCAGAAATTATCCATTTCTGTGGATCCATTGCAATGTCTCTTTTCTTCTCTGATTTTTTTTATTTATTTATTTATTTATTTATTTATTTATTTATTTATTTATTTATTTGAGTTAGGGACTATGTATCCCTGGCTGTCCTGGAACTTGCTAAGTAAACAAGACTGGCCTTGACCTCACAGAAATCTATCTGCTTATGCTGGGATTAAAATAGTTTGCTGACAATATCTGATTTTTTAAGGCCTTTTTTTTCAGTGCACAGGGGGTAGAGGTGTGTGACTTAAGTCGCGGGCACTCCAGGGAGCAGAAGCAGATGCTGGATCCTGAGGAGCTGCAGTTCCAGGTGGTAGCAAGCCACAGGTGGGGCTAGGAGCCAGCGCGGGCCTCTGCGAGCAGTATGCGCTCTGACTGTCAAGCCATCTCCAGTCCCCAGGTCTTCATATTTTCATCTTTGGTGTTCGAGTCGATTTGGTTTTTCTCTACTTGATGCAAGATCAGGCCAACTGGTGTTGTGGGAGTAAC
This sequence comes from Myodes glareolus, assembly GCF_982192425.1. Taxonomy (NCBI): domain Eukaryota; kingdom Metazoa; phylum Chordata; class Mammalia; order Rodentia; family Cricetidae; genus Myodes; species Myodes glareolus. Next base: position 21,517,745 of record NC_142045.1, on the reverse strand, counting down.
TTCCGCTGCCTCAACCAATAGCTGCTAAAATACCAGCCCACTGGGGCATGGTATATTTCTCTTTTAAAAAGAGAAGCAGATCCGGATCAGGCCCTCTTGGTTCCGGTGCTTGCTCCCGGCTCCTGCTCCCGGCTCCTGCTCCCGGCTCCTGCTCCCGGCTCCTGCTCCAGCGACTATTGGTTGAGGCAGCGGAAGTTACTCCCACAACAAACTGGGAACCTCAATAGAAAAACAAAATGCCTCTCTCACACTGGCCTTTAGTCAAGTCTGTGGGGCATTTTCTTTTCTTTTTTCCTTTTTTCCAACATAGTATTTTTATTAATTATTTGGGAATTTCATACAATGCCCCCAACCACATTCATTTCCCATACCTCCCAGGTCCACTCCCCCACTTTTGCGTTCCCACTCAACCCCACTGAAAAGAAAAATACATTAAATCCAATTTATATTTCCCATATACTCATTGGAGCATGGTCAAACTCCCAGTGGCCAGTCCCTCAGAGAAAATTGAGGTCTTCCCCACTCCCACCAGAAGCCATCAACTGTGGAGAGCGACCCTTCAGCATCTGCACCACAACATTTAAGGACTCTCTTCAGTACATTCCTGTCTGTACTGTTCCTTCTCTTCTCTTTTTCCTTTTCCTTTTTCTTTTTTCTCTTCTTGCTTTTCTTATTTTTTCTTTTGAGACCTGCCATTTTTCGTTGTTTTGGAGGTAGTGCTGCATAGATCTGCAGGTCTATCACCTGCCACCTAATTGCTCCTCTGTGGGTTTCTCAGGCTCCTTGGACCTGGCCGCAGCCCTGGGACTACCGCCACCTTGGATCAAGCCCTGCGTTTTCTTGATTAATGCCTGGTGTGGGTAGTGTGATTCCTGGGCAGGTGGTACTGGTTGTGTGAGAAAGTAAACTGAGCAGACTGTGGAGAGCAAACCAGTGTTTCTTTATGGTCTTTGCTTCAGTTCCTCTCTCCAGGTTCCTGCCTTGGCTTTGCTCAGTGCTGACCGTGGCTAGGGTCTAAATCAAGTAGATGCCGTACTCCCCAAGTTACTCTGGCTTATGGTCAACCTAGCAATTGAAAGCAAACTATGGCTGTATTTTCATTATCTACTTCGTTGTCTGATATTTATTATCTCTTTCCTTCTAATTTTGGTTTGGTTTGTCAGTTCTGTGACATGCAGCCCGAGGCTGTGGATCTTCTGTTTTGTTCACAGTCACTGATTACTGTGAACTTGCCTCTCGACACTGTTTTGCCCCATCCTGTAGCTTTGATATGTGTGTCTCCATTCTCATTTGCTTCAAGAAATGGAAAACATTCAACTTATTCATTTATTCATTGTTGTTTAAGAATAAGTTATTTAACATTCTCTTGTTTGTAGAGTATTGAAAATTTTCCTACTGATTTCTAATTTTATTGTAGTGTGATTGAAAGGATACTTGATATGACTTTAGGGATTGTTTTAAATCTTGTGTGCACAGTGTGAAGGGTGTGTCTGTGTGCGTGTGCACATGCGTGCACGTGCATGTATGCACATGCCATTGCACATAGATGGAGGACAACCTCAGGTATTGGACCTCACCTCCCACCATGTTTGATCCTGCATCTTCTGTTCACCCTGCATACCCCAGGCTAACAGACTCGTGGGATTCTTGGATGCTGTGTCTGCTTCCCATCTTGCTGTAGGAGTTCTGATATTATGGACCCATGCTGCCATGGCTAGCTTCTGGTGGGCTCCGAGGCTCTGAACTCAGGTCTACACACTTGTCTGGCAAGCGCTTTCCCCAGTGGTCACCTCCTTAGCCCTTGACTTCAGTTTTTAAATTGTCCAGGCTTCTCTTCTGGCCAGCGGCTCGCGAATGGATGTGATGACTCAGGGGAGTGACAGGACTGAGGTGACTCCGGGATTTCAATCCAAAGCAATGTCTGCCTTGTTAAAGTGTGTTTGCATATTATGTTGTGGGAAAATAGCCTCCGAGACAGGCCTTGCAGCTTGGGAGGATCACAAGGCGGGAGTCCTCTCTCATCTGTCGGTTTTGTGGCTTTCAGGGAATTGATGCTGGTTGCCCATCAGAAGAGCATCGAGCAGATGCAGGAAACCCTGAGACAGAAGCTGCTGAGTGACGAGAGCTGGAGAGAGAAGGTGACCCTGGCTCCCATCAGCGTGAATCTTGTCTGCTTTAGAAACACTCTGTTGTCCTGCCAGAAGGCTGGTCCAGATAGATTTCATTGCTACTCTGAATACTTCTGGTTCCATTTGGAATTTCCCATTCCAAATATACTTAAGATATATGCATTTTCCAAAATATTAGACAATGTGATACAAAGTAAAAAGAGAAAATGAAAAATAGAAATTGAAATTTTGTAATGTTAGGATATTTCTCAGTTCTTATGCAGAAAACCATAATTTTAATCTTTAAATATTTACTTTTTTCCATCTAGTGTCAGAATCTGTATTTGATCATATTTGTTAAAGAATAGAAATACTGATAATTCTCACTTCTTTGCTTCTAAGATAAGAGAATAGAAATGATTTAAAATTATTAGTTAGGAAATTTGACCAGTTTACTCTGGCATTAAATAATGAGCATTTCTCTGTCTACCCCTAAGAACCATTTGCTCCCAGAGCATGAAAAATGTACACTATGGTCTTTGGACTTTGCTGTATTTTTCAGGGTTTCAACAATGAATAACTTAAATACAGCCAGATAGAGCAAGTCACGCTTCTTAAGCTGTTAGTCTCCGCTTTCTCCACATGCACAGCCCTATCGCAATGGAGGGCTGATGAAACCCTCCCTGCCACAAATTTCAGTACTCCTCTGATGCCTGGAACCACCCTGGGCTGGAGCCTTGGCCTCTCCGCCCTTCTCTCCACCCATGATGTCTTGTACCCAGCATAGCGCTTCTCCCTCAGCTTCCTCATTTGTTGCAGCAAACTGTGGGTGGCGCTAGGTTTGGAATCCAAGGCCACGCACATGCTAGGCAAAGCCCGATCCGCGAACTGTACCCAGCCCTCAGTGCGCTGTCGTCCTTCGACTTAAAAGCTCTCCAGAACCGGAGCTTTCTGCCGAAGTCCACGTGGTGCGGCTGTGCTCTGTGTAATTTGTTGCACCACTCTCGGTTTCTCGTTGAGGATTGGGTCCTGTTACTTGCCACCTCAGCCCCCTTCAAGCTATTGCCTCCTCTAACAGTCCTGCACTGTGCCACCCAGCATATCGAAACCATTCACGCTCTGCTAATGCTCTGCCAGATTCTAAATTTGTTACTTCCACTCCCCGTTTTCAAACATCCTCAACGAGCACTAACGCGCTGTGAACAGGTGCCTTCCCCCTCGTCCTTAGCTAGATTAAGGCTACCGGATGACCATCTGGGTATGGCGTTACACACCTGCTAACCCAGTGCTAAGGCTGAGGCAGGAAGAGTATGACTTTGAGGCCAGCCTGGACTGAAGAGACGCTGTGCCGAGAAGAAAGTCCCTGTTGTACATGGGGGAATAGAAGCTGAGCCTATGGGCTGCAGTTGCTATAGATGCCCCAGCTAACTCCATATAGCCGACCTTGTCTTGCTTGTGTAAAGCTCCCACTTCTAATTTTTGATGATATTTGATGTACTTAGTTGGATGGCCTACTCTTATTTGTTTCCCCAATCCTTATCATTTGAATATCTAAATACTCAAAAAGACGATCTTCCTAGCATGTGCCAGGCCCTGGGTTCCATTTCAGCACCACCAAAACTATCAGACAAACAGTCCAAAATATCCTTTAGCGCCAGATGTTAAAATAGTTTGGGCACTGTGGCGAAGACCTAGAACAGTAGACTGCTATGGCCACAGAATTTGAGATGAAAGCAACTCTTTGAAGAACAGTTTATGGATATTTATTATGAGACATTCTCTAAATGTCCCATGTTTTAACTCCAAGATTGTTGTGGTAGAGTTAACTGGATAGAGATATAACAATTATTTTCTCTACCCCCCCCCCCCGAGCTCTTCATCTTAGAACATTAAAATGGCTGAACGTTCCTGCCTTTCCCTGAGATGCTCTCCACACCCCCAATCCCACTGGGGTTTTTAGGTACATCCCATTGCAAAAGGATCTTTATGGCTCATTCCGGTTCTTCTGCTCAGAGATTAAGCTAAGCCTAGCATCTGACATTAAGGAAAAATCAGTGTTCTTGCTTTCTACAAAGTTAATCCCATGGTGAAAAGAATCCTGTGTCATATTGTAACCGTTCTTCTTAAGTGCTTGCCTTGTCTCCAGGACATCATGCTTGTCTCACAGATGGCCCTGGGTGTATAATCTCCTGTAGTGAAAACAGCTGTCTCGTTCTGTTGAGAGGACTGCATGTCTTAATAAATGTTACTGTTTAGCCAGCAGTAAATCACACTCCGGCCAGTAAAGCCGGAGAATGATAAGAATGTCTTGATTGTGTTAGCTATTAAGACTGTGAATAAAAAAGTTCCCTAAAAGTCCTCTCATGAGAAAGGAGAATCACTAATATGACATTGTCATCTCTTTCTTGGGTCACTGTGCCTTTGCGTAGGAATGAAATGTTCTCTTTACAAGTATATACTGCACAAATTAAAATAAACTTAATAACTTAAATGCTTTTAACATTTTAAAAAGTAGATAGCAATCTGTGCCTTGCTTAATTATTTTAGAGTATGTAAAAAACACACATAATAGGATCAATAGTTGCCATGCAACAAAGAGAGCACATTTTCAAATAACTGTTTACTGATTGTCATGATTTTTTGTTTAAGTATTGCCTGGATACAAAGAAAGCAAATTAGTGTGCACGATGAACCTTTTAAATTGGTTCCGAGTGCACAGTGTATTGTTACTAATAATTTAAAATCTTGTGGTGGAAAACCCTCTTGCAGCCTGAATAATTACATAACCAATTTATATCAGTTGTTGACACTCACTTTTTAGTACAGCAGACAAATTCCGACCAAATATTTTCTTAGATTGTCATTAACATATTACAGTCTAGAAACATTTGGAAGTGTACTAACGACCTCATTTTTAGTACATAGACCTCTTACAAACAAACAAACCTTTGACCATAACAACCAGATTAACAGGGAAATACAGAGATGTAAACTTCACTTCAGGAAATAATAAACTCCAGATTTGCCAGGTTGGTGGCGCATATCTTTAATCCCAACAGTGGGGAGGCAGAAACAGGACCTCTGTGAATTTGAAGTCAGCATGGTCTACACAGAAGAGTTCCAGGCTGCCCAGGACTACATGGTGAGACCCTGTCTCAACAAACAAGCAGAAGAGAAATAATAAATTGAAAATTAGAAGGAATTTTTAAAAAGCTCATTCTTTTTCCAGTAAAATGTTCAAATGGCCATATGACTCCTAATGTGTTCTAACATTCAATCAATGGACGTTAAAAAGACAAGCACACAAAATCTAAAGTTTGACAGTGATGGAGTTATTTATAAATGTCATTTTTAATTGTACATAATAAACATATGGCTAAAGTATTGAGAGCATAGCTTAATTTTGAATTAATAAAATCTAAACATTTTAGACCTGAAATCATCTGCTAGGAATGTGTGATACCAACCAACCATCCAGATAACAAAATGGCCCCCATTGTTAGAGTGCTTGCGAAACACCAGGTTTTGTGCAGAATAATTTTTATAAGTGGACTTTAACTTTTATGACATTATTGTTCCAGTTTTACAGATGAAAAATAACCAGGACTGGGAGAAGTTAGGTAATATATCAAGGCTGCAGAGCAAGGAAATGAGCGGATACTAACTTCATCCTCCAGTATCCAAAGTTTCCAAGACGTCTGCATTTCACCAGGGTCCAGTCTCCATGACCAGATTTATTCTTCCATCTGAGCAAATAAACCCCTGGAGTAAAAGTCAGAAAATAGCAGTTGCGAGACATCTGCCAGGGTAGGACCTGTGAGTGGGTAGCTTGGCCCCCTGAAAGTCTTCAGGTTGTGACACGGGAGAGTGGAAAAACAGGCTAAGCTTGGCAGGTTCTTTGAACCGAGGAATCCATGGAGAGGAGATTAGCAACAGTTCTCAAAACAGTGTTTGCAGAAGAGCGTTCCAGAGAGGAAGGATGCAGGTGAATGGTCAACATGTATGTGTGGGGGAGCTTTAGTCAGGGAAGGCCAGTCTGAGAGAAGTAAAGAAAAGAATGAAACACTCACATTCAGCCAGGCATTAGCCTGTTTTAACCAGACAGCCCAGAAAACCTGTAATATGCAGGACACTCAGAAGGCTCTTCCATAATTAGCATTCCATCATTGGGCACTGTTAGCCCTGCATAAAATGATGATCTGGTCCTGATAGAGGTCGAAAGGAAGACCTAAAACAAGCTGATTTTTGTCTGTGTGTGTGTGTTTGTTTCTTTGTTTGCTTGTTTTTTGAGACAGGGTGTCTTTGTATGGCATTGGCTATCCTGGAACTAGCTTGTTAGATCAGGCTAACCTCAGACTCGCAGAGATCTACCTGCCTCTGCTTCCCAAGTGATGGAATTTGAGGTGTGAGCCACTACTGTCAAACTAAGATATTCTACTGTTTCTTAGAATAGATAGCACACATAACTATAGAAATACCAACATACCCAGATTCTGGGAGACAAACAGATCCCAAACATTGCTCCTACTAAGGTAACATTCACGATGTCTGCTGTCTGCTTATTTATTAAAATACAAGTGAAATATCACTACATTTCCCCCTTTTTGTCTAAAATTAAAGAAGTCTACAACTAACATAAGAAAACTATGTGTAATAAGTACAATGACATTATATAATATATACAGACAATAAATACATCAACAATATTTAGTCCATTTGTATTTGACAAATTCACAGAAAATACTCCATATCTATCCTATCTTGGTGTGTCCAAAGTCTTATTGATCATTTCCACACACAGAAATAACTAGAAGAATAGAACTCATAATGAAAAGAAAAATCAATGAATAGAAACTGACCCAAAGGGGCCTGTGACTTGCCCCAGTCTCCCGGAGGACCCAGCTTCAGTCCCTGGCAACCACTTGGTATCTGTAACTCCAGTACCAAAGGATCTGATGCCCTCTTCTTAAATCTATGGGCACTGCACATACATGATGCACAGACATATGTTCAGGCACAACACTCATGCCCATAAAATAAAAAATAAATATTTCAAATGATTCAGAAAGATACGGATGTTAAGATTAGAAGATAAAACAGTTGCCGTGAGTGCTTGCCACACGCTGAGAAATAAAGGAAATTTCCATCGTGTTAAGTTTAGTCACGCAAGCTATAAACAAGATGTAGATAGAAAAATGCAATACAGACAAGAGTACACTGAACCAATGGGAAATTAGACACCCACAGGAAAGGCCCAGTCCACCTTAAAACACAGCAAATAGAAAAGCTTTTACATGAAAACGAGATTTTCTCTTAAAGTCTCAAAACATGAAAGCAGACCATGCGTGTGCTATGACATCTGCAGTTAGGATTCCTGAAGATCAGAGAAGAGGAGGGGAGACAGAAGTGTCCGAATAAATGATGGCAAAATGTTGATGAATTAAACTTAAGTAGATTGGCCAAGCTCACCAGACCACAAGCACAAGAAAGCAAAGACACTAAAGGACATTATAATCCAATCTCTCAAAACAAGTGATAAATTTTCCTTTAAAAAAAAAAACAAATCAGGAGGGTCGAGCGATGGGGAGAGATTCAGAGTAAGCAGCACTCTTGTGGAGGACCCACAGATGCTGGACTGCTCGCGGCCATCACAGATGTTGGGCTGGTTCTCCAGCTGCAGGGCATCTGACGTCTCTGGCCTCCGCAGGCCCCTGTGCTTATGTACACACACACACACACACTCACACACACACACACACACACACACACACACACGTAACTAAAAGTAGAATAAAGTTTAGAGTATTTTCTTACATAGTTGCAATCAGTTACATCCTGATTGTAGTTTCTGTTCCCTCTACTCCTCCCAGTTCCTCCCTACCACCCATCTGAATCCATTCCCTTTCTGTCTCTCTCATTAAAAAACAAACAGGCTCTAAGGGATTATAATATATTATGATATGGTACAATATGATATGATATGGAACAATACTAACACTTTGGAATTGGACAAAACAAACAAACTGAAGGAAGAGACCCCAAGAGAAGGCACAAGAATCAGAGACCTGCCTGTTGGCACATTCAGGAATCCCCTAAAAACACTAAGGGGGAGGCCATATGATGTGTGTATGCAGAGGACCCGCTGCAGACCTGTTCAGACCCTGCACTTGTGGCCTCTGTCTCTGTGAGTTCACGTGTGATTTAGAGGGCCTTGTTTTCCTGGTGTCCTCCACCCGCTCTGGCTCTTCTCTTTCCACCTCATCTTTCTCAGGGTTCCCTAAGCCCTGAGGGGAGAGATTTAATAGCAGCATCCCATTTAGGGCTGAGGGTTCCAAGGTCCCTCATTCTCTGCATAATGAATGTCTGGCTGTTGTCTTCAACAGTGGGGCCCGGCCATCAGTTTCTGGAGAGCACCTATAGTCTTGGCAACAGACTGAGTTGTTTGGGGGTTCCCATGGGATCCCTTTGCCTCACAACCCAACTAGATATAACCTAATCCTGGAGCTGGAGGCTTCATTTGTGACAAGAGATGGCTAGTTGGGGCTCCATCTCCCCCATTGGTTATTAAAGTTAGATCACCTTCCTATCTGTTTATATTTTAGGAAGTTTCCACAGTGCCCCTTAATTGTAGCTGTCTCTCCTTATATTCCCTCCCTTGCTCCCCTTTCCTCTCCCTCCCCAATCCAGCCCTCTCCATATCCATCCATAACAATCCTATTTCCTCTTCCAAATGAGATCTGTTTTTCCCCACTAGCCCCTACCTCCAGACCTAAACTCTGTTCTACAGATTATAGCTTGGTTACTGACTTAACAGCTAATTGCCAAATATAAGTGAACACGTGCCATATTTACCTTCCTGGATCTGGGATACCTAACTCAGGATTATTTTTCCTAGTTCCATCTATTTTCCTGCAAATTTCATTTTTTTAATGACTGAGTAACACTCCATTGTGTGACTGTATCACATTTTCTTTATCTGTTCTTCGGTTAAGAGATATCTAGGTTGTTTTGGATTTCTGGCTATTATGAATACAGCAGCAATGCACATGGTTGAGCAAGTGTCCTTGTGATAGGATGGTGCATCCTTTGAACATATGCCCAAGAGTAATGGCTGGGTCTTGAGGTGTATCAAAACCCATCTTACTGAGGAACCCCCACACTGATTTCCATAGTGGCTGACAAGTTTGCGCTCTCACCAGAATTGGAGAACTGTTCCTTTTATTCCACATCCTTGCCAGCATGGGTTGTCACTTGTTCTATTGATCTTAGCCATCCTGATAGGTGTAATGTGGATTCTCAAAGTAGTTTTGATTTGCATTTCTCTGCCAAGTAAGGATGCCAAACATTTTTCAGGCACTTGCGTTTCCTCTGTTGAGAATTCTGTTTAGATCTGTTTAGGCCTAGTTTTAATTGGGTTACTTGTTTTCTTGATAACTAGGTTTTTTTTAGTTTTTTTTAATATATTTTGAATATTAAACCTCTGTTAGATGTGTAGTTGGTAAAAATCATCTCTGATTCTGGAGACTGCCAGTTTGTCTGGATGACAGTGTCCTTTGTCATGTAGAAGCTTCTCAGTTTCATGGGGTTCCAGTTATTAATTATTGATCTTAGTGCCTGTGCTAATGGTGTTCTATTCAGAAAATCTTATTCTGTGCCAGTGATTTTAAGGCTATTCCCTACTTTTTTTGTTTTAATCAGGTTCAGTGTATCTGGTTTTATGTTGAGGTCTTTGATCCATTTGGAGTTGAATTTTGTGCAGGGTGTTAAGTATGCACCCTATACATACTATATGTATGGATTCTTCTACATGCAGTTACCCAGTTAGACCTGCACCATTTGCTGAAGATGCTGGTCCTTTCCCAGTACATGTATCTAGCTTTGTGGTGGTTTGAAAGGGAGTGGCCCCCACAGGGAGTGGCACTCTTAGGAGGTGTGGCCTTGTTGGAGGAAGTGTGTCACTGTGGGGTGGGTTTTGAGGTCTCTGTTGCTCAAGCTTCCCTTAGTGTGACAGTCAGTTAACTTCCTGCTGCCTACAAGACATAGCACTCTCAGCTCCAGCATCACATCTGCCCACATGCTGCCATGCTCCCCTTTGTGATCATAATGGGCTGAACCTCTGAAACTATAAGCCAGGCACTCCAATGAAATGAAACTCTTTATAAGAGTTGCTGTGGACATGTGTCTTCACAACAGTGCAAAATGAGACAAGCTTCTTTCAAAACTCTGGTGTCCATAGATGTATGGATTTATATCTGAGTTTTCAATTCTATTCCATTGATTGACATGTATGTTTTTGTGCCAATACCATGCTGGGGTTTTTGTTTGTTTGTTTGTTTTTTACTATAGCTTTGTAATGCAACTTAAAATTGGGGATGGTGTTACATCCTGAAGTTCTGTTATTATTCAGGATTGTTTTAGCTATCTTGGGATTTTTGTGCTTAAATTTTAAAAAATTAATTATTTTAAAATGGAAATCAGAAGCCTAGGACTACAGCTCAACAGTAATAGAACATGTACCTAGAAAGAACAAGACCACGGATTTGATCCCCAGCCCCGTAAATGATATTGCCAGGATAAAAATCATTTCATAATGATAAAAGGGTTCTTTCAATAAGAGGTCATAATAATCCCAAGTGTTCAAATGAGTTCAAGTCTCCAGCACCCTTGTAGAAAGGCAGGCGTGGCTCTCACTGGTGCTGTAGGACGTAGAGATAGACATTTGCTGAAACTTGCTGGCTGTAAGCCTAGTTCCAAGCTCAGTGAGAGGCGCTGCATCCAGGGAATAAATCCAGGAGGACAATAAAGCAGGACACAATACACAATGTCTTTGTCTTACTCCTGCATGTGTTCTCATGGATGCACATATACACTGTACACAGTCGCACATACAAATTATAAAGACAGAAAATTGTATCTACAATACATATCAATACACAAAGTCAAACCTGGTGGAACTGCAAAGAGGAAAATATGCACAGTTTAGAAGTCAGTATCTTTCTCTTAATAACAGATAGAAAAGTAGCCAAAACATTGGAAGGAATAAATAGTATGGAAAATAGCATGTTGATTTATCTTTAAAAGCTACCCTGAAGAAAGCTATTAACCAGCTTGGCATGGCATTGTTTGTAGCGTTCTCTGCTGCCCATTGCTACATACATTCTTCTCATGTGCATGTGAACCTTTTACCAAAATGGACTATAGTCTGTTACAAACTGTGAAAGGGCTCGAGACATGCAAAGTATTTTCTCTGGCCAAGACAGAATTAAGTTCAAAGTCATTAACAGAAATATCGCAGTATTTTGAAACTAAACAATGAATCTGTGGCCGTTAGCCACTGTGCTCTGTAGGCATGTGGGGAGGCAGGTTTTATGAAAGAATAGAGCTCATGGAACCGTAGAGTCCCGAAACAGGGGCATGCCCACCTGTGCCCGTGCCGATCTTTGGTGTGTTGCTTAGCCTCTGTGAAGCTGCTTCATTTGCTTTTCTCCTTTTATCAATTTTTATTAGGGCACAAAACAGTGAGTTTCATTATGGCAACTCATATCCCTATGGTCCCTGTGTTTTTCTCTCAGCCTCCTTCTCAGTCTAAATGATGGGGAATAATGGTTTCAACAGTATTTCATCTTTCTGTCTGGAAAACAGCACAGCACTTTCTTTTCAGGAGATCTATTCTCACAAGTGGTCTGTGCACTGTCAAACAGAATTGACTGGTCTGGCTCCTGGTTTGGCATCTAAAATTGATTTGGAAGATGTTGGACATTGTTGGATACCAGGCAGCGATGTTATCACCTGGGAATTGTCTCCACGGACAACAAAGAATAACAAAGTCAGCAACAAAAATTTCACTTTGAAAGTAGTGAAAAGACAGCACTTTGTTCATCCGTATTAGCTACAGAGTGCGTGAGATACTAGGGCTGTGCTTCAGTGCAAACATTAAAGGTAGGCCGGAAGCAGTTTCTCGGGTGCTCTGGAGTCAGCAGGAAGCCTTCAAGGATGTGGGTTGGACCAGAAGAGGACACAGATGAACAGAAAAAAAAACTAAACCCTATGCTTTGTACATAGGTTTTACTTGGTGTCATTTTTGAACTTGCATAATGCTTTTGTTCATTTTTAGAAATCTTTCCGCCCATGATTTCTAAAATAACTGAGTTATTGCATGTAAAATAATTTGTGCTGTATCTGAACATCATCAGAAGAATAATTTATATTGCATGAAACTTGCCTTGCCATCTAAGCCACTTAACAGTCTGTATAAAAACATAGCCACACACTTGGCCTGAATTCCTCTTCTCAATGGTAAGGAATGCAGTTAAGTAAATTGCTGTGGCCATAGACTTGTCGTTTCGTTCTGACTGAGGCAGATCACGAAGGACTCGGTGGCTTTGTGCCGTGGGGACACCTGTCGCAGCGTCCCTGCAGTGTTTCATTTTACTTGTCTTAACTTGTGCCACCTGGTAACGGCCAGTCCCTCTGCTCCTGTCTGCCTGCAGGGCTTCTCTTGCCCGCTTCCCATTCGGTCCGTTCTTTTTCTTCCTCCTTTTCCTGCAATAGTCCAAAGGGGAGAGGATCTCACTTGTGCTCACTCAAAGCATCCCCTTTTCCTTCTAAACTTTGCTCTTTGTTTCATCTCCATCAAGGGACCCAACTGATCTCGCTCCTAAGTGACCTCTTCTCTATAAACAAAATGAAGGAAATTACTTTTATAAAAAGTTCTTCCAAAGTCCTCTGTCATCTGATGTATAGTTTATCCTGTCCCTCCTACTTTATGTGCCTAATTATTCTCCAATATTGAGTAATCATCCCCCATTTTAAAAGGTATAGTCTGTCCTGAAATAATTACAGGTTTTTTCCAGTTTTACACTTGATACTTTAGCACCTTGGTAAACATTTTGTCCCAAAGTGCTCCAAAACTGTTTATGTTTAAGGCCCTGAAGCTATAGTTTAGTGGTAGAGCTCTTTCCAGTTCATATGTAGTCAGCCCTAGAGTCAACCCCAGCTCCAGTGCAAAGAGAGAAGAGAGAAGAATGGGAAGGGGGAAGGGGGAGAAAGAAAGAAAAGAAAAATGTTGAAAAAAAAATCAAGTTGCTTTTAAAAAAGTAGTGTCTGCAATTTATAAAGGATTAACACTTAAGGTTCTGCCTTTGACTTTCCAAATCTTTTGGGCAGAGTTTCTTCCTTCAGTGTGTTCTTGATTTACCCACTCCAGTTTTGCTGAAGCACAGTAGCCAGATGCGGAAGGTAGTGGAAGCCAAAAGGTGCCATGTATAGAGTTCAGACTGCATCCGGCACAAAGTTTTGATCACGAGAAAAGCGGATTGGAATCCAGCCTGTGCTGTTCTTACCAAGCATACACCTGGTGTGACCTGTTTTCATCTAAAGAAAGGGGTTCTCGGCAGTCCACACAAAGATGTCCTGCAGGCTGGGCATGGCCTAGTAAAAACGTTCTTATGAGGAGTTTTGGCTCTTTTTTAACTGATGCATTGAGAAGCCACTAAGAGAATAAATGAAGCTATGTTTCGTGAAGAACTGTGTCACACGTGACACGGACTGCGGAAAGGCCAGAGGGGCCTTTGTCAGAAGTAGAATAGCAGAAAGACAGATGTAGCAAAATGGGGTAAAGGCATCTTTGGTTTGCTGTGGAGAGAAGGGGATAGCTGGGACAATGCTGGCGCTGTGTCCACATGTAAGGAAAACAAGGGAGAAATAGGCTTCAGGGTGTTGTCCAGACTCGTGCACCACGCATTCATCTGTGAGTTGTCCTCCTAGAGGCAGGAGGTCATGGGCTGACCTTCAGAGAAGTGTTCTTTCCCCTCTCAACAGTCCTGTGACGTCCCTTCAAGGTCACCAATCACCCTTCCCCAAACAATGTAGGAATGTATTTTGAGCGAGCCAGCCGGGATATCTCCTCGTGTTTTGTCTACACTTTGCCATTGAGCAGTCCTGTCCTCTAGGCAGAAAATCCTGCTAACCCTGGAGCTGGTCTCTTAATTCACTTTACAGACTTTCTGCGTCCTGGATTCCTTGAGAAATTAAGACAGACCTCATCCCTTCTCTGAATGTCTAGAATCAAACAGTCCGAAGCAGTCAGGCTTGGCTGTCTCTTCCCGGGGATCCTGGCATTCACCACGCCCCATAGAATGACACAGTGCGTACCTGGAGCTGGCCTGTCGCTGGGATCTCACCTCTGATCTCAGGAGATGAAGTCCGCAGTGGGGAGCTCTTACTCACAGGTGCCTCACCCCTTGCTCTGTCTAGTAGGCAGAGCCAAAGCCAGTAGTTAAAAGCCACATTGAGGAAGACGCTGGCTCACCTACAGGAAAAACTGCTGAATGCTTCGCGATGTCTGAAATGGAAACTCCTGCTGGGGAAGGAGTGAGTTATGGTTTCATGAGGCGCGAGGCCCCGCGGAACGTCCTTCGAGGTCAGATCCGTGGTAGACGGCGGTCCTGGCACGTGGAGGCGAAGCGCACCGCCTGTTGAATTCTTGCCCATGCTACAGCCCTCCACAGATGCTTTGCCTCACTTAATCCCCACAAAGGCTCCCACAGGAACTGGTTATACCTCCACCAGGAGAGGTTATGCTCACAAACATATGATCACACAGCTAGCAAGTGTCAGAGCCAGGACCGAGGCTCAGTTCCATCCCAAACCAAAGACCTTACGTGTTTTTTTTTTTTCCACAGAAGCATGAGAGACTGAACCAGGGGTTTCTAAAGTCCCTTCCAGCATTGAGATTCTGTCTGAGCCTCCATGTGGATGGGGACATGAGTGTTGGTTTCCTCCTCATTCCTCTGGCCTCAGTCACATTAAAATGACAGTCTGTGACACCATACCCCACTGCAACCTCCACTGAGACATCAGCGTTTGTTCCTTTTTCAGCTGAATGTAGTCCAACCTCAATATGGGGGTAGAGGGCATTTGCTTTGGTTTGTTTTCCCACGCCCCCTGATGAGGATGGAGCTAGCAGTATCAATGATTAAGCTTTTAGTCATCTTAAGTATACGTGACTCTGCTCTTTGTCGCTCTAAAAACTGTCACCTCTACGACATTTCCAGGTTTTTGTTACTAGAATATTTAGCCCAAGGTCAACTTTGAGGGGCTAACTTCTATGCTAGCATTTGTAATACTAGAAATTTTAGAATACTGTAATTACAAACTTGATGTTTGGCTCTTTCAAAAATTACAGTCTGAAAATGCATTGAATGTGCTTATTTCAAGGTAAAGTGGCTTTGTGTGTTTTCATACGCTGTTTCCAGATTGAAGCTGAGCTCACCAAAGAAAGAACCCGGCATCTCATGGAGTTCCAAGAGCAAGCTCTTCTCTTTAAGGAAGAAGCGAAGCTGGAACTTGACATCGAAAAAGAAAAGCACCAGGAAGTAGTCCGGAAGTATCAGCAAGAACAAGAGGACCTGCAGAAGAAGGTCTGTCACCACTGTCTGTGTCACAGTCCGGGGACACAAACCTCGTGTTCCCCTCAGGCATGCCTTCCTTTCTATAGCTTGATAGTGCGTTCATGGTTGCCGTATCTTCGTTCTGCCCACACAGACAAGTGGTTCAGAAAAGATACTGGAGGTAAATTACAAAAGCACACAGCCCAGCTCTGTATGCATTGGCTTTCTACTGACAACTTCCGCTTAAAACTGACAACACCACATAACTAATGACTAGCTTGACTCCTGGTCTAATAGCCAAGATAGTAAAGTACTTTACACGATTAAAAATGTCCTTCCTAGGATTTAGTCTTCTTATCTAGAGGTCTTTAAATTTCATTTATTAATAGAGATGTTTTAATATTAATTAATTATAATATTAAGTAACTTAATTTTTATGGATATTTAATTTATTAATTAATAAAATTTATTGATTTTATTAATCCATTTTTGGATGAGGAAAAATACCATAAAAGTAATGAGCCTGCTGAAGTGCCCTTTATCAGTTAGTTGTTGATTTTACTTAATTAGGAGACATCCTCCTACCGCAGCCTCCCAAGGGTTGGGATTACAGCCGTATACCACCAAGTTGTGCAAGTTGTTCCTGCTTTCGTAGGACTTAAGTGAAGGGAGGGAAGAAAAGCAGGGGAGGAAAAGAGGGAGAGAGAGGCAGCTGGCAAGAGAATGAACCAAAAGTCAGTGTAAAACTGACAAAGCGCGTTAAGAATCCATATTAGAGGTCCTCGATGGCTTAGCAGGCCAGGTCACTTGTCACCATGCCTAAAAAAGTGAATTCAACCCCCAGGAACTCACATGGTGGAAGTAAGGAACCAGCTCTGAAATGATCTCCTCTTACTGCCACATACGTGCACACACGCATGCATGCACACACGCACATACATGCACACACACGGGCACACACACACACACACACACACAAATAGATAAATGTCTCTAAAATATAATTTTGAATTTGTATTTTAAATCCAAGTCAGGGCTAGAGAGAAAGCTGTGCGTTAAGAGCACTTTGTCTTGCAGGTGACTCCCATCCAAATCCAGGCACCTGCGTGACGGCTCACACCCTCCCTTAACTCCCATTCCCCAGGCTTTAACCCTCTCTTCTGGCCTTAGTATGCACATGGCACACAGACATACATGCAAGCCAAACACTCATACACATAAGATAAATAAATTGCAAAAAAAAATTTAAGAATTCATGTTAAGTAAGCACCAACAGCCTAAGAGGCTCTGTATTTGTGTGAAGACGTATGTGGAGCCGTTGTGGGGTTCACAGAGGGCAGGAGGCCAGCTACGAGAGCGCATGACACAGTAGTGCCTGGCCCCGCTCAGAATGCCCTGCAGATGCTACTGGCTTGAAATTCTTGAGGATTTCGTCTTTGAATCTGATTTTTTTTTTTAATGAATTCCTATTAAAACCATGATGCATGTGCCAGGAGCTTGGTGCCTCCGCTCCCCTGATGGTGTAGCCTGTCCTAGCCAGGTCCACACATCTTGCTGCGAAGCTTCTGGCACCAAGGGCTCCACGGAGGCCATCTCCTTCCTCCCTCCGCCTCATGTCTGCAGTCGCCCTGAGTCGCTTGGGGTCCCATGGGCAGAGGGATGTAAACAAGATGGCACCGTTACTTAAGAGAAGTTGAAATTCAAATGTTATCAGAGAAATCTGATTTTGAAACGTTGTGTCCCCCCCCCCTTTTTTAAATCCAGACCTATTTGTGGCTCTGAAAACCCCTGTCACCGGACAGCTTGCTGCTCTTTGTCATCTCTGCCCGGAGGGAGGGACCACTGTTCAGACCTAACGGTGACCTTCTTCTGAATTAATTGAAAAATAGTAGAATATTAGTTCCTGAAGTGACTCATGGTGGTGAAGAGATTTCTTCCAGCAGTTATTCCTTATGTAAATTGGACATTTGAAACTAATTTTTCATACATACTGTTCTTCAACAGCGGTCCCCAGAGCTCTGGAAACTCGTGTCTGTGATGTTTCCAGAATCCCCGTGGCTGGTTTCCTACTGGACCAGAAGTAGAGGACTTACAACGTGGTTGGCACGCCTGCTCTTCTGTTGTTTGCTGGCTGTTGTTTTGGGGTTTTGTTTGCTTGCTTTTGGTTTTTTAAGACAGTAACTCACACTGTTCTAGAACTCACCATGAAGGACCCAGCTGGCCACAGAGTCCCAGTGATTCTCTTGCCTTGGCTGGAACTTACGAGTGAGCCACCAAGCTCAACGTTCTGTTTTTCAAGGAGAAAGAAGTCTTTTCCCTTCTGCAGACTGCGTGCTTTGGGCGGAAGGTTCCCTGGGTTGTCCAGTGTTCTTGTGTGAGGAGCAGCACATTTGCGCCCTGTCCTGCTGTTCTCCAGAACGCTGTAATGACCGGCTTAGTGGCTACTTAGCCTTCAGTTCAGGTCACTCAGATTTAACACTTCTTCAGTCATTTTGGTTGACTTGCTCTGTAGCCAGGCCTGGCTCTCCAGAGCCTGCCAAGCGTGGCTCGTCCCTGCTTGTCCTCTGGTGGCAGATCAGCAGGAGCAACAAAGGGATTTCACCGTTGAAATTAGATACAGATCTAACCAGGGGAATTTTTTAAAAACCTTTACTGTTACCCCACTATAGAACAATCCAGAATATCGGTGATCCGAGAAGTGGGGATGGGGTGGGATGCCGCTGTAGAAGACAGAGCTAGTGTTTGGGGTACACCAATATATAGGGGGAAAGTACGTCAAGGCAAACTTGCTGTTTTGATCTGAGAGGAGTACAGCGGTGGCTTTCTCATTGTGTCTCCAAACATCAGGCAGACACTTGGAGGCCCCCCGCATCCAGCCAAGCCCTCTCCCATCTGTTTGTGGAAAATCGAATTACCTTTGGCAGCTCGATACAGTCACAGAGATTTAAGTATTTCCAAGGGTGCCCAAGTAGTCAATGGGATACCAGTTTAGAAAAAATAAATAAAAGTCTGTGTTGACTTTAAAAATATCTGAAGGCCCCTGTGTTGTAGGATTTGCTTTCATCGGGTCGAAAAGCACCCTGGTTTATCAGAAGAAACTTCGCAACAAGAGCAAGAACTCTGCCATTCCCTGGAAACAGTTGCCTGTAAACTAACATGCGATTTATCTTACAGATAGCTGACTTAATCGCAGGCGCTACAAGAGACCTGAGGCTCGAGGTGGCCTCTCTCCAAGAAAAGCTCCACGAATCCCACGCACGATATACTGAAGAATCCGAGTCAAAGAGGAAAGAGATCGAAGACCTGAAACGTCTGGTTGCAGAATTCGAGCATCGCTTGAAGCAGGAAGCCAGCTGCGATGACGCAGTTTCAGAAGACCTGAAGAAGGAAATGAAGCAGAAGTCAGACGAACTGGAAAGAGTAATGCTGGCCCAAACGCAGCTGCTGCAGCAGTTCAGCCAGTCCCAGGAGGAGGTAGGAAGCAGGTGACCCCGCGGCCCTTTAGACAGCAGACAAACAGACACAAGTGTGACCGGCAGCTTGACGCCAAGGAAAGAGTCACAGCCTGGGTCCATGGCACCCCGTAGCCTCTGTGGGATAGATAGTTCTCTTATGTTTACACATCCTTTACTCTTTGAGAAAATTATGCATGCGTACAGCGTATTGCTAGTCGTGGTCATACACATCCATCCTCCCCTTCTTTCCACTCACTGACCCCCCATGTCCTCTTCCCAACTTGATGTTTGTTGTTTTCTTTAAATAACAGTCCAGCTAGTGCTGCCCATATACACGTGGGTGTGCAGCCATCGCTGGGACACAGTCCATCTACCCGGGGCCACACCCCTAGAGAAAACTGACTCTCTTTCCCCTAGCAGCCATAGCCTTCAACATAGCTTCTCAGCTAGGAGTGGGAGGCTCACCCCCTCCCCCATCCATACTGGAGTGCTGACTGGCTCGATCCCGTGGGAGTCTTGTACAGGCAGCTGCAGCCTCTGAGTCCCTAAGTACAAGGGTCTTGTCACGTTAGCGAGAAACCTCAGTCCTGCTTCTTAGACTCCGCTCCCTCTTCCGCCAGGTTCTGCGAGCCGGGGGGCAGGGTGTGACACAGCTGTCCCGTTATGGCTTGAGCCCTTTCTGTGAATCAGTTCTGTGTTGCCAGTGATCTCCTAAAAGCTCCAAGTCTAGAAATCTTTACAGATTACATCTCACTTGCTTTAACATTAAATTTTGTCCAAGTAATTTTCCGAGCACATGCTGCTTATGTTAAAAAGGAAATCCAGGCACTGTAGAGATAATTTGACTTTCATGGTTTATAGCTCTGCCAGCCCGCCCTTCTATGCAGCTTCCTTGCTTGAGTCTTCTGTCTTATGTGTACACAGCTATTTCAGCAGTGTTTTTACAACTGAAGTAGATTCATTTTTATTGAGAAATTTTTTCTCTTGCTTATTTATGAACTACTAAACAGTTTAGAAATAGTGTAGCAATTAATTTAATATTTGATCCCATGTATAACAATATAGCATATAAAGACAAATGGACAGTTTTGAATGCTAGTGAGAAGTAAGATTTTTGTTGGCATCTTAATAAAAAAGTGAATGGAAAGCGCTAGCAATAATATGAGATGTCAGCAGCAAACACCATTTTCTTGCTATTTTTAAATTGCCAACCAAAACTGAAAGCTTCTGCCATCCTTATAAATATGAATAAATAGATATGAAATGAGCCTGTTATAAAGAATCATAACGCTGAAATAGGGACTGGATAAACTGTTGGATGAGAGCCCTGCCCACTATAAAGTAGCTGTTACTTATATGTCACACATGAGGAGCCCACAAGCCTGGGTAGTTATACAGGCTCACACGGCGAGGGAGCCGAGATTCAAATCTGAATCTCTGTGGCACAAAAGTTCCTTTTCCAGAAAGAACCACTCTTCCAGGAGCGAGTCTGCTTGTGGATTCCAGGGTAACCTCGGGCTTAGCCCTCAGTACCTTCTTGACCGAGGTTTTCTGTTCAACCCAGTCCTATAGCCGTTCAGCACCAAAGAAATACACAGAGATCTACATTAGTTATAAACTGATAGGCCTAGTGACCCAGACTTTTTAGTAACTCTTATAATTTATATTAGCCCATTATTCTTGTCTATGTTAGCCACGTGGCTCAGTACCTTATTTGGTGATGCAGTCACATCTTGCTTCTTCTGTGACTGGTCAGGACTGCAGAGGAATGAGCTTCCTCCTTCCCAGAATTCTCCTGTTTTCATTGACCCGCCTCTACCTCCTACCTGGTTGTCCCACCTATACTTCCTGCCTGGCTACTGGCCAATCAACATTTTATTAAAATACAATGACAGCGTACAAACTATTGTCCCACAGCAGTACTCTAGTCCCCATCGCTTGCTCTTACCTTAAAAATGAACAAAAGTAAAGCAATAAACATAAAACACCAACACAATACATACAAACAGGCCTGAACTGGGGGAGGAAGGGATCGCTGTAGAGTCTGGTGAAGGTCGCATGTAGAAGGACAGCAGCTCAGTCCAGTCAGAAGAGGAACACACTAGAGAAACTGAGGAAAGAGCGTCCATTCTAGCGGGTCCATATTAGCATCTCTGTGGAGGGAAGGGTGCTAAGGGAGAGAAAGGCCATATCACTGGACTAGCCAGTCTGGATCCCAGATAAGAAGTGACTCAACCAAGGCACAAACAGAAAAAGGAAAAGGTCAAATGTAAAAGAAAAGAAAAGGAAGTTATCATCTCTGTAGATGCCAGGTACTATGCTGGAGAAGTAGCAGAATAATTAGGAACAAAATGGTAACTGCTATTTCCTGCCTTCCAACAAGTGGTAAAGAAAGCCTTGAGAGAGTACTTGAATTAGCACCCAGACTAAAGAATGACCTAAACAGAACTTTTTCATATGAAAACCTTAGACTGAAGGACAGAGACACCCTACATTGAATGCCTATAATTTATCACGACCTGACAAATTACCCCCAAAGCCACTGACTTCAAACTGTAAGACTTCATTGTCTCTTTTCTTTTTGAAAGATGTGTTCATTTGTGTGTGTGTGTGTGTGTGTGTGTGTGTGTGTGTGTGTGTGTGTGTGTGAGTATTGGCACATAGGTGCTGGTGTGTAAAACCGTGCTCATCCCTGGAGCTCAGAAGGGACTGTCAGGTGACCTTCTCTGTCATTCTTGGCTGATCCGAGACAGAATCTCTCCCTGAATCTGGGGCTCTCAGTTTCTCAGTTAGACCAACAAGCCCCAGCCTTCCTCCTGCCTCTGCCACCCACAGAGCTATAGTCACAGGTGTGTGCAAGACACCTACTTTCGACCTCCGAGGACGCCTATACACATACAGTGCACAAACATACATTCAAGCACACACACGTACACCTAAAATAAAATATTTAAAAATGAAACAAAATATTGGCTTCTGAAAGGTTAGTATGTAAATAGTAATAAATCATTACTAGAGGGGAGAAAGTATGGTTCATAAAATAAAGTTAGTGAAAAATTTTTATGTGTGGGGGCAATATCTCTCACAGAAGGGTCAAGTAGACTAGGTTTTTCCATCAGAAGTTATCAAAATATCACCTCAGGTTAGTGAGAACTGAAGTCTAAGTAAATAACTACCAAGGCTGTTTCTCTGGCTAAACATGCCAATGTCCAGAATATGCTTATAAAACGGGAAATGAGCCAATGGAAGTGATAGGATTTGTGAGCAGAAAAAAATGTGAGTGGAAATAAAGTCATATAAGATGAAGAGCCCTGTGTGTTTCTAGCCATGCTCTGTAAACACTTTAAGTTCCTCGGAGTCTGGAGAATTTTAAGCTGTGATTTCGTGGAGGAAAAGCTCCCATTAGAATGGAGATAAATTAGTGTTCTCCTAAGGAAGTTAATTAAGGGGAAGAAAGTCCTGTTCTCTTTCGAGAGGTCAAGGAGTGAGTGGAATTTGTTTTTAACTATAGAAAGGGTAAGAAGGAGGCTGAGGCCCCTGAGCCTGGGCAAGCGACAACAATGTCGTGAGCAGGGCTGGGAGAAGGTGGGTAAACGTGCCCCTCCCCCCAGGGAGTGGAAAACAAAGCTACTGCAATGCACATTTGAACAAGACTCTAAAATGTTCTTATTGGGGGAAAAGACACACACTAAAAAGCTGGAACATGGGAAGCAAACAAGAGAGCGGCAGACGATGTAAGTGAGTAGCATATGGTTATTAAAGCCAAAGTAAAACAGGTCATGTATTTTGGGTACCAGTGGTCCCCTCATGTGCCTTCCACATGAGTTCTATCCACACAGTGTGGCCCAGTGTAAGGGCCTCTTGTAGTCAAGAGGAAGAGTATAATTTTTAAAAAGCAGATCCACAGGAAGACAGAGCTCAAGACAAGAAGAGGGGCAGAACTTTCAAATTCTGTAGTTCTTGTAACCCATCTAATGGTAGTTTAAAAATATTCAAAAATAGGCCAGGCGGTGGTGGCACATGCCTTTAATTCTAGCTCTTTGGAGACAGATGCAGGAGGATCTTAGTGAGTTCGAGGCCAGCCTGGTCTAGGGAAGTGAATTCCAGGACAGTTAGGACTGTTACACAGAGAAAAACCTGTCTTGAAAGAAAAATTCAAAACTAGGAAACAGTGCTCTTTGTTAAACATGGAGAATTCCCCGGCCGCCCAGACCCAAAAATAATCGCACAGAAACTGTATTAATTAAAACACTATTTGGTCAATAGCTTATGTGTATTTCTATATAGTCCTTACATCTTAAATTAACCCATATCTATTACTTTATATTTTACCACGAGGCTCATGTTTTACTGGCAAAGTTCCAGGGCCAGCATCTGTCTCCTTCGGCAGCTACATGATGTCTCACTGACTCCACCTACTTTCTCCTCTATCTCTGCTTGGAATTCCTGCCTTGCTCTATTCTGCCCTGCTAGAGGCCCAAAACATCTTCTTTGTATACCAATAGTATACAGCGCATACAGAGGGGAATCCCACATCACTTTACTTCACTGCACTGCCATGAAATTATAAGAAACAAGGGAAGAGCTGACACCTGATGAAAAAGACAAAATTTTGGAAAATAGAAAGTAAATACCTAAGAGATTATGGATTTGACAAATTATGGATATTGAAACCTAGTGCCCATTGTGGGTGAGGGGATCCCAAAAGAGAAACCTAATTACAGGATACAACAGGGGAGGCTGAGAAAAGGGGGACACAAAACACCTTTGAAGAAGGATCAGAGAGTGGAGCCCAAACAGGGCTGATTGGGAGTAAAGGAGCCACCGTTCCCCAGTATCAGTGCCTGTCTGCCTGGGAAGAGACGTGAGGTTTTCTTTCTTTCTGAACTGAATGAGAAAGACACCGTATGTGAAATCAAAGCAGGAGACAGAGGATGAGCAGTGGGGAAGGTCGATATAGCAAATGGGAGCCCTCCCAGCCCCCACCTCAAACTCTGCTCCCAGAGTGCAGACAGCAGGTTTGTATGTCAGTAACCAAGCAGCTAGAAGAACCCTCTCTTACGAAATTATCTACCTCGAGAAAAGAGCCATGTCTGCTGGCCATCGGGGTATCCAAGACAGACTATATTCATGTCCAGTCTGCCTACCCAGAAGTGTGCCAGCCAAGAGCCCTATGCAGACTCACTTGTATCTTTAGGGAACTCATTTTTAAACCTAAACAGCCGAACACCACAGAATAATATTTTAGGACTGTCTCTAATATAAAGGACAGCAACCAGAAGCAAATGAACACACAATTGGCCCAGCCAGATTTTTAGTCAGCACGTGTATTGATGTGCAGTGGTTTCCTTCTCAGAATATTCAAGAATCAAAATTGTGCAATATTGATCTGTATTTGCACCCATGCACCTGTTTTTATTTGTTAGGTGTTCGCTTTGGCATCCTGTCTTTGCTTTTGCTAAAAAAAAAAAAAAAAAACAGAAAAGAAAGTACAAGTCACTGCTGTGTGCTGCAGCCTCAGGACCCTGCGGGGAAGAGGCGAGGGGAATTTGTCTCCAAGCTATTAGCACAGTGGTAGTATTGCAGGAAGAACTATGTAGGGAACTCTGTAGTTTTCTAAAATATTAGAATCATGGATGAACTTAAACCTTTTGATATCTAAAATTATTTCCAAGTATCAAATCTGCTTTAGAAAAAAAAGCCATTAGTGTAAGAAGTTTGGTGAAACTTTGGTGATGATGGACCTGTGTAAACTGTAAGATGGAATTTTAAGCATGCATAGCATTTGCGAGCACAAATAGCTTATTTTCAAAGGGCATTTCCTTAGTTTGGGAGTGTGTACTTACTTCAAATGTGTATGTAATTGATATAGAGAAAATGGTATATTTCTCTCTGGTAATTCTGTGTAGGAGAATACTAAACTCAAGGTCAGTTAGTAAATTATCACAAAGTGATCCTCGACCTTGACATACCATTAAAAATATTTTTTATTTATTTAACATCCTGTCTCAGTTTCCTCCCCTTCTCTCCTTCCAATCCCTCCCTCTCCACCTCCCTCTGTCCCCACCCAACCCCTATCCATTTCTCTTTAGGAAAGGGCAGGTCTCCCATGAATATCAACAAAACATGGCATATCAAGTTGCAGTAAGACTAAGCACCTCCCCATGTATTAAGGCTGGAAGAGGTGACCCAATATGAGGAGTAGGGTCCCAAAAGTCAGTACAAGAGTCCTGTGCCCACTATTGGGAGTCCCACAAGAGGACCAAGCTACACAGTTGTAGCATATATACAGAGTGCCTAGGTCAGTCACCAATAGCATAAACACTGAGATCAACACTCAATAAATGAGACCTCATGAAACTGAAAAGGTTCTGTGAGGCAAAGGACATGGCCATTAGTATAAAACGTCAGCCTACAGAATGGGAAAAGATATTCATCTACCCCATATCCAACAGAGGGCTGGTCTCCAAAATATATGAATAACTCAAGAAACTAGATATCAACAAACCAACAAATCCAATTTTAAAAATGGGGTACAAAGCTAAACAGAAAATTCTCAACAGAGGGGTCTCAAATGACCAAGAAACGTATAAGGAGATTGTGAACATCCTTAGTCATCAGGGAAACGCAAGTCTAAAGGACACATCATACTATAGCATCAGTTTTCTCTTTCAAAGGGTAAAAGCTCTTCAGGGTCATGCTTAGGCCTGGCTGGCAGAAAGCAGGGACAGGTGGACTGAGAACCCCAAGGATTTGGTCAAGGAGCCGGGTAGACATGGGCGTCTCTGCTTGTGGCGAGGGAGAAGCCGTCGGGAGAGTAACAATTGAGAGAAACATGGAGGTACTGCTTTGTTGTACGTCATTAGTGGTGGCAAGATATCAAAGTTTGATTGTTGACTTAAAAGAGAGAATCCTGAATACCACGTGTCTTTTCCCTCTTCTCCCTCATCTTGAACACTTGGTTCTTGAAGAGCCTTATTCTAAGGGATTTTGTCATTTCTGTAGCTTTTATTCTGATATACCTTCGATAGTTGGTTTTATTGTGTTTGGAAGCCTGAGTATATAATTTTAATGCAGTCAGCCTAAACTCCATCTTCGTTCTTAAAACTTTATTTAGTTTCTCATTCCTGTTTTACCAAAAAGCCATCTTTTGTCTTTCTGCGGTGTTTCCGTCTTTCTGCGGTGCTTCCGTCTTTCTGCGGTGTTTCCGTCTTTCTGCGGTGCTTCCGTCTTTCTGCGGTGCTTCCGTCTTTCTGCGGTGTTTGCGGCTGAACAGACAGCTGCGCGGCAGCTGCGCGCATCTTTGCTAACTCATACCCACACCTTTCTCACAGAACCCCTTGTTGTCTCAGGTGCTCCCCCCCCCCAACTGGCTGGGCACCCGCCGTCCTGGGTTCTGTCTGGTTAGAGTTGGTAGAAACTGCGTCATCTGTCATTTCGTGACTGGTCAGGGTCTCGTTAGTGTAAAACACGAACAGCGCCATCTGCGCCTGTTCCTCAGCGAAGACCTCTTTCCTGGCATTACCCGCCCTGCCCCCAGTTATGCCAAATACAGCTGATTCTGAAGCCCCGCAAATGGAGCTCACCCCTTCAGAATGATCAAGTCACTCAGCAAAGCCTTCCCTTGCTTCTTCTCTGTGTTTGGAACTGAAAACACTCAGTTGTCTCTAGGTGTAAAAGTAAATAAGCAAATAAATAAATAAATAACCCAGCCGCTCTCATATTTCAAAAAGTGGGGAACTGGCCACTTCTAATATTAGAAAGTTTAAGTAGAGGGTGAACTAATTTACATTTTCAATTTTCTACTAACCTGCTCTGTGGGAGTACAGTTAAGCAATCGATTATTTTAAGTCCAACTGAAGCAACCTTTATCTGAGTGTTTTGAGGAGGCTGTAGACAGTGCCCAGCACCAACGGTGGCACAGTAATTCTTCCCTCCTTAGGTCACACTAGCCTTCCATGAAAACTTCCAGCCCCTGCCCTTCTCTGTCTCCAGCTTTGTCCCCACCTCCCCGCACGACATCGTTCACAAAGCTGGCATAGAGAGCTTCTTTTCGTGCCAGTGTGACTGTGCCAGTGCCCTGCTTGAAAGCTCTTCCCATGAACCAGCTGGCCCTCTCAGAGCCAAGTAAAACTCCAGTGATAACACGTTGCCAAAGTTCTCCTCATCTGACTTGCTTGCCTCCTCCCTCGGTGCTGGCCTCTTCTGCGTTTACAAGCCAACGCTTCTAGCAGCCGTGTTCCATGCCTGGCTGTGCCTCTCCTGCTGCTGCCTCTGCTTGGAAACCCCCTTTCCCCTTCTTTACTTGGTGCATGCCTGCCATTTCCATTTTGACTTCCACGTGATATTCCTTTACCATGTGATGGTAAAGTGTGGCCCAAGATAATCCCATCTAGGACAGGTAGAGGATGGTGGCTTCATTGATTGTTTTCGTGTTTACTTGTAATTTTCAGCCCCGTGAAGCATATTCTATCTTCTGCATTTTTTTCGTGTCCCTCAGTAAAACTGCATATTAAAAGTCTGCTACAGCCAGGCATACTAGCGCACACCGTTTTAGTCCCAGCACTTGGGAGGCAGAGGCAGGAGGATCTCTGAGAGTCAGAGGCCAGCCTGGTCAGAGGTCAGCGAGTTCCAGGTCAGCTAGAAATGCATAGTGAGACGCCATCCCCAAAACAAAGCAAGCAAATAAAAAGAGTCTGCACAGCCCACACTTCTTGCCTAATTGCTGAAAACAGTATAGCCAACCACAGGTCGGGCTCCTTTTGGTATATGATGGAGTTTTCCGCTAATGGCTACTGACTCCGACTATATCCACATGTCCGTCATCGTGCCGGCCCACCCCACTCCTGAAACAGCAACTTCCTAATGTCTGTTTCCTTAGTGTACACCATGACTGAGTAAATTATAACCCCTAACCTACCCGTGGACAAAGCTGTGTTGTGGTGTTAGTTTAAGGGGAGTAGTTGTGACGGCAGCAGAGAAAACGAGGGTATTAGGATATCTGCCGAAGAAATCACAGTGGTTTGGGCCCAGATGAAATTCCCAACTGTGGATCCTGTTTTCAGTTCAGAGGTCCTCCTGGCTTGGGAAATAATAGGAAGAGAATTAATCCTTTGTTCCGAAGGCTAATAACCTTGTGGCATGAGTTGCCGAGGGCTGGCCTCACACCAAGACACTCCAGACACTCCGCTGCCCTCTCCCTGCCCCCACCCACTGATCTTTCTCTGCTGGAGTATGTCCAGCAGGAGTTGGAGGGTGCAATCTGATAACCCGAAGGCTGGTTCAGCCCTCCTTGGCTGGAGGGCACAGCCTGGAGCCTGCTGTCACCACCCTCCATGCGCACCTGCTCTTGGGGACGGCTTTCCATTCACTCTACCCTTTCCTTCCCCGCAGTCACTTGCCTGAAGCCAGTTTTGAAGGGACCTGCCCTGGGTGTGTCTTCTGTAGAGTGTGACTTTCCTGGAGACTCAGAGTCACGTTCAGTGGATCGGTTGAGTTTTATTTCTCTTTAACGCGATCTCCTCTCATCACCTCGTCATTTTATCTTTTCGTGATGCTGGGCCTGTCCTTTGTGCCGCTGGCTTGTTTGCCCAGGTCCTCGTTGCTATCCATAGTTTTCCATGCTTCAAAAAAATTGACACTTATGACTTTGTTAAGCAGGAGTATTTTATACTAGTTCATTGAAACCCATTTAAATTTAGTTACTTCTACACGTTTGCCAGCTTACTGTATATATAGATACGTGATGCATATAGATAGATAGCACTGTATATCTAGATAAATACTGTAAATAGATAAATAATGCCGTGCACGCTTTCCTTTTGAAAGAAAGGTTAGATCAATGGAGTTTAGAATTCTTGAGAAAATCGGATGGAAATGTCCCAGTTTTCAGTACCTTTACATCCTCGACATGAAATGGCATGTGTACGCTTGCCATAATACAATAGACTCCTCACACAGGCACAGGGCTAGAAGGTGGCTGGGCTCCACTTTCCCAGGCGGAGTGGCTCTCTGTGAGTTATGTAACCAACCTTCACTTCTGTGTCCTTTTTCAAAAAAATTTTTGGTAAATATATCAAGAGCAGGAAATGTGATGGCCCTAACACAGCATCTTATTAATCTTCCTCGTAAGCAGCTTAATATTTCCCGGCCCCAACTTCCAGCTAGTGTTCAGGTGGAGCTAATGAGAGCCAGATGACAAAGCCTACATGCCAGTAGTTTTCAATTGCTCTAAAAACTAAAAACCAGCAGAAGCGAATAATTGACCAACACCTTCAAAAACGTACATGAGTGGGGATCATGTGTGTATGTAATATAAGTATAAATGAGGACCTTTGACCCCGACATTCTAATGGCTTTAATAAAGGTTACTGCGTTGATCTGGAACTGCTTTGGTGTCGTTGGTTTAGGTTTTTTGAGACAGGGCCTCTCTATGTACTCGTGGCTGGCCTCCAACTCACAGAGGTCTGCCTGCCTCTGCCTCCCTGGTGCTTGGATTAGAGGTATGCACCACCATACTCGGCCCAAATTGTATTTTAATTACGAAATTTGTAACTCGTTAAAGTTCTGCCCATAATCACGAGAAACTCAAATACAGGAAGATGCAACTTAGCCTGCTGAGTTCTAATTTAGTTCCGCTGATGGCAGATTAGTCAGTAAACCCACAGAGAGGATGTTTTCCACTAAGAGTCAGACTTGGAAATGCCTTGACTATTTTTACAAGCTAACCTGATTGATAATTCCTAGATCACAATCACTGCAAGTGTGCTTGTTTTTAAGACACCACATTGAATGACTGACTTTTCATCCTGTGTGTGATGAAAAGATGTGGACTTCATCTGGTCCAAAAGTCAATGTTGGGTGTCTTCCTCCATCGCTCTACCCCTTATTTTTTGACAGAATGTCTCATTGAATCTGTATGTCACCAGTTCAGGCAGACCAGCTGGTCCCAAAGTCCCTAGCAATCCTCCTGCCTTTGCCTTCTCAGAACTAGGATTCGAGACATGCTTTGCCATCCCTGACTTTTTCCATGGGTGTTGGGGGAAACTGAGTTCAAGTCCTCACGATTGCTTGACAACCACATAGTAACTGAACCATCTCCCTAGCCCCATCCCCATTTACAGATCCGTCGGCCTGCAATGTCAGGTGCAGCAGCCATTTCACACGTTTACCTTAGACAGGCCACTGATGACCCATCACACCAGCAGTGCTATCCAAACCCAGCTTGCTGAACCATAGTTCTCTTGGGCTTATTTACAGGAACATGGCTGTGGTTGTTATTAGCAGGAGCATAGGTAACCCCAAAGCAGCTGCCTCTCCAAAAAGTTCTCCTCCAGTGTGAGTGACGACCTCCTAAAAGCATCACAAACACTCACACACTTCATTTAACCTTCCCCTACTGTATACTCCGGGATCTTCTAGAGCAGAATTATTTACAGTGAATGGGGTGAGTGCGAGAGAAAGGGGAGTGGGTGGAATCTCAGTTGGGCATCTAATGACCCTCCTTTCTCCCTCCTCCTATGAGGAAATGTGAGGAAGCCCTCCCATGTTAGGGTCTAGTGTGGGTGATCACAAGCTGCTCTGATGACAATGGCCATACTATGCCTAGGGATGACATTTTGTAGAATCTGGACATTGGGAAGATCCAAGACCTAATGTTTACTATGGGTTTTGAGGAAATTGTGATGAACTCCATATGTGAAAATGGAGAATTCCTCAGCTTAAAAAAAAATGAAGAGGGCTGGAGAGATGGCTCAGTGGTTAAGAGCATTGCCTGCTCTTCCAAAGGTCCTAAGTTCAATTCCCAGCAACCACATGGTGGCTCACAACCATCTGTAGACCTCATGTAGACAGAATATATACAGAATATTGTATACATAATAAATAAATATTTTTAAAAAGTGATGAATCTCTAATCCAATCATATTTAAAGCTTACATCCATTTCAACATATCCCTACTGTGTGAGATTTCATTTTCTACAGATTATTCTTTCAAAAAGCCCATCCTTATTGAAAACTCATAGCTTCTGCTCTTGGGTTCAGATTCCATTAGATTCACAGAAGCCAGTTCTGGCCAATCTTATGAGGCTGCAAACCTCTTCAGTAAGAGGCTGTGCTATAGTTTGGACAGCCACGTGTTAAAGGATTAGTCCCCAGATGGTGCTGTTGGGAAGTGTTGGGGCCTTTGGGATGTTGGCCTTGTGGGCATCATTGGAGGCGTGGGGGGGGGGGGTCCTGGCAGGCCTTCCTGACTGGTTGTACCACGCCCTGCTACTGTGAGCTGCCATCCTCCCCAGGGCCCAACACAAAGGGAGTGTCTGATCTTGTTACCTCCAGAACCAATGAGCCAAAATAAGCGTATTCTCCCTAAAGTTAACTACCTCAGATGGTCTTCACAGTGCAGTGATGCCCACTAATACAGGCTATCCAGCATGGCTTACGGTAACTTGATGGGAGATTTCTGCTGGAATTAAAAGAAGAACATGTTCTTTATTGGGGAGATTATCCTATAGAATGACACATGATGTGTGTGTGTTTAAGTTCTACGGAAAGCGTCTGATAACTAGTATTACTGTTTAATTGTTGTGGTTGCTATATTGTTGTTCTTCTCAATCTCATGATTTCATCAGTTTGCTTCATGGGTTGGGCTATGCTTTCATTATAGAGTAACATGTGCTGACTTTACAGATAATATTTAGTGGCTATCAGACATTGCTGGCTAAGAAGTGAGGCAAGGAAGCTGAAATCCCACTGATGTCAACCTTAGTAGGCCTGGGATTTTTGCCCCCTGTCCCTCCATACCACCCACAGAACCCTGGACGGGTCCCCCACACACACACCTCTCTCACAAATGTCAAGGCTTGAACTAAACATTCTGATTCAACCTTCTCTCCAGCCTCACACACTTTTCCTCCCTTCCCTGTCCTGTGTGGTAAAGAGACAGAGAATACAGCCTCCGACCTCCAGCTCAGTCTGACTTAAGCTGTCAGGAACTGGCCACTTACATAAACTGTTTAAAGTCAGAGCTGCTTTTCTCCTCATCTCTTTTCAGAACACTTTTCTCCAGGAAACGGTGCGGAGAGAGTGTGAAGAACGCTTTGAACTGACAGAGGCTTTGAGTCAGGCCAGAGAACAACTGTTGGAGCTCAGGAGGAGTGGAGGAAGCTTACCGTGTTCCCTCAGCAAGGGCACCCTAACCTACCCTGCCACCGCAGCCAGCAATCACCGCGAACAAAGCAGTGCGAGGCAGAACTGTGGACGAGGCGCCCACCCGCCCAGCCGGCACGGACTGCCAAAACCCACTGCTTCCCCAAGCCCAGATAAGCTCAAGAAGGTCAGCAGCTCCGGACTGCCCGCCCTTCCCCAGTCTCATCCTCCCAGGGGCAGGGCATCTTCGGTAAATGAGACCCGGCGGAGGTTGACCGCCATCCTTAGCCGGAGGCTGAGTCAGCAGTGATGACCAGAGCCAGGAGCAGTGCCAAATGTCCACGGTGTACACACCCTTTCACAGCCTGCCAGGGCTCCCTGGAACAAGGTGCCCGGAAACGT
The DNA here is from genome assembly GCF_982192425.1 of Myodes glareolus. Classification (NCBI taxonomy): domain Eukaryota; kingdom Metazoa; phylum Chordata; class Mammalia; order Rodentia; family Cricetidae; genus Myodes; species Myodes glareolus. The sequence continues at coordinate 21,485,242 of NC_142045.1, read as the reverse complement.
AATGTGTCTGTAGATGTATTTAACAAGGGCTGTAAAATGCTAGGAACTGTGAAGCCACACTTTTCAAAAGGCCTTGGAATTGGCAACAGAAAATGAAGTCGGTATTCCAGAGGGCTGATTTCCACGCTCATGTATGTATTGTACGCTCTGCGACCCTGGTCTTTTAGGGTTCTCAGCCTAGTGGGTTATTCTTTCTCCCTCAGTCACTTCCTATCTTCCATCCTCCCCCTCCCTTCCTGCTTTCTTTCCATAGCAAGCAGATCATCTCCACAAAAAAAAAAGTAGATTATATTGGTTTTATTGGCATTTGTTCATTTGGTTATTGAACTGCATTGATGTGGTAAGTATTTCAAATAGAAAAGGAAGTCCTTAATTTCCAAAATACTTCCTTCAAATCCTGGCAGAGCTAATATCATCATCCAGTGTTCCTCTACCTCGGTCTACCTGGTTACCGACGGCTTTGTAGGCTGGGCCCAGAAGTCGTGATAGACAGCCTGCAGAAGACCATCCACCGTGAGGCGGGGGGCCTGCTACGGAATGATGGCGACTCCCGGTCAGGGAAAAGTGGTTTGGTTCTCAGATTCTGACTACGGTTTCAGAAAGCAGAAGGCATGAAAATGTTTCTTGATGGCTCTTTTCTTCACTGGAGGATTCTGGCACACAGCTGAGTTCTACTGAACTTAGATTCTCCAGTCACTGGGACGAACTGACACAAGATCGCCTGGTATAAAGAACAGAAGGCTCATTTGGATTCAAAAATGATTACCCTTGGAAATGGGTAACTGCTTACAGTTTCTGTTCTCAGGGTGAGACTGTAGAATAAGATCTGCTCTCTGAAGTCATCTTAAAGCCACCCACTCATGTAGCTGTCCTACCTAGGGCTGGTGCTCGTCTGTCTTCTCCATGGGGTATTTGTCTTTCCGTTCTTGGGGAGTGAAAACCGACTTAAACCCTCTGCCTGCTGTAACATGGACCTCCAGCTTTCCCCTTCTCATACGGGGAAAGCAGTAACACGTGTGACTGTGGCACACTCAATTATCGGATTCGCTGCAGTATCGGTGAGAGGGATCATCGGTACCTGGCAGCCTCCCCACTGCATAGGAGAGTACCCTGACTAAACACAATCACAGTTACCTCCCGTCTTTCTGAGGCTTCCTAATCTCAGCGTAAATCCACACCAGATGCCGGGTGTCCTGACTGCTTTAGGTAGAAGTCTTGCGTTAGGATCAGAATTCTTCCCGTTGCCTCACAGAGGGTGCCATTCTTCACTGCGGTGCCTCACAGGAGAGCCCAGCAGCAGGGAAGCGTGACTGGAGGGTGGACTGTGGAGGCCACCCTAACCAGTTCTACAGATAAGAGCACGGGACCTAGCTGAAGGAGTATACTTGTGACCGGAGTTGAACCAGAGCACTGTTACTCAATCGCAGTCCTCCCAGCCTCCATCATGATTGCTCCCAGCACCACCCACCCTACAGTTAATTAATATTTGTCCTTTTTTAAGTCCCCTCACTTTCCAAACTTGAGTGTGTGTGAGAAGGAGAGTTGATTCAGGGTAAAATAACTACAAAGTAACACTTGCCCTTTGCTAATTCTGTTCCTTCTAGCGAATGCTAATGCAAATGTGCACCTATTAAAATAAGAAATATTAGTGGGTGTTTCCCTTCCACGGTATCATCTTGTATAATGCGGCAGGGACCAGTGCACTAGATCTCCTGGTTCTGAACTTTGTTTGCACGCTGAATTATAAATACCTGTAACATAAGTTAGACTGTAAAGGCCGCAAAGGCACAGAGCATCTTGGGCGACAATCTCTATCATCAGGTGAGACACGCTTGCTCGCTGTTTTGCAATCTCAGCTCCCATTGCAGGAGCCCGAGGCATACAATGAGTTCCTTTATTTTTTACCGTGAATGTGGGTCAATAAGGAGAGTCACATGCAAGCTTTTCTACGGATGTAAAGACTGTCATTGCAAAACCTGGTTTCTTAGTTTGTTGATACACTCTTGCTTTGTGATGAATGTCTGGAACTCAGAATGGAACCATTGTCTCTCATGAGGTTGTGTTATGTGCTACAAAGGTATCAGAGACGTAGATGGATAAACAGAAAAGCGGCAATTACATTTAGTTTAACCTACACCATCTGAATAGTGCAGATTGAGCTATGGGCATATCTTTGTATTTGGAGAAAGAAATCCTTAAAAGTGTCACGAGACACTAGAGGTTAAAAACCCATCTCCTTGATTCTCCCGGTGATGAACTCTCGGCTTGACAGAGTGTCATGAATATTAAGAAAGTAGTGAGGGGCTGGAGACATGGTTCAGTGACTAAGAGCCCTCGCTGTTCGTGCAGAGAGAACCCTGGTTTGGTTCCTGTCGTCCGCATGGCAACTCACAACCCTCTGTAACTCCATCTGGACCTGATGCCCTCTTCTCACTTCCGTGGGCACTGCACACAGGTGGCACACACACACGTATGTCCTGACAAAACGTATGTCCTGACAACACGTATGTCCTGACAAAACACCCGTGCACAGAAAGTAATCAAATAATTTTAAAATAATAAATAATTTTAGATTTCTGAGATTTCTGAGCATCCTATAGGTTAACCCTAAAGCTATCCACTTACTTTTTTCAACAAATATGGAGACTTTCGTTTAAAAAAAAATTGTGAGAGCTTAAAAAATGACATATTATCAATCCTCAAGAATTATATAGTAGCTGCCAAGAATAAAGCTTATGTGGACATAATATACATGGGAGGTGCTGAGTGAAATGTTGAGAGCAAGGTGGATGAAGCTTAGTAGGGGAATCAGGAATGCCTCAAAAAAATCAGTATATACAGCAAGACTTTAAAAAGAGGAGCAGAATTGTACAGAAAAAGGTAGACCAGGCAGAAGAAATGCATAAACAGACATGAGAATCGTAGAAAGCATTTGGTGAGGGGGCGGGGGTAACAGCCTGGGTACCTGATAGGCTGATCTCACTGCGTGAAGGTGCTGACTAAAGGCCAGTGCGTGCTTTTAGCTGGACATGCCGCGTGCTTTTCTGAAAATGAGGAGCTTTGCCCTGGCAGGGCTGTGCTGGGGTTGTGTAGGGTGGAGAGCCTGGAGGATGCAGCGGCAGCTGGCGGACAGTGAATGGTCCAGGCAAACTAATGAAGTTCTAATGAAGATACTGGTGCTGGGGATAAGGAATAGGCGTTAGATTAAAATTCTACTCAGGGCAGGGAAAGGATTTTCTTTTCTCCCGCTAACTGCAGTCTGAAACTGTTACCAGCCCTTGACACATTGGCAAGACTGCGTTTGATGGGCATGGCTCTAGTTAGAGGATCATCTCTATTTAAGAATATAATAGTCCCTCTGAATAATGTGAACTAGTGGGAGCTACATTTCATGTGGGAAACACATGATCCCACAGTCTGCTACACATAGGGCTGCTCCTTACAGGGGCATACAGATCTGAAAAGGCCTTAGGAATTGTAGAGGAAGAGAGAAGTGGACTTTAAACAGAAATAATCATGTCTTGACTCAAAGAATGTAACTACAGCTACACAGGGAGATTCTAGAGAGATAACTGTGTAATAAAATCTGATTTTCACTGCATGAAGGGAAATATAAAAGAAAATGCTCAAAGTAAAGTAAGGGTTATCTTAAAATCTTCACACTTTGTGGTACTAAAGAGACCTGATAACCATCACCTGGTCCAGATTTATAATCTTATACAAGTAGATAATAGTTCACTTAGTTAATTAGCTTTCTATTTGCATAACTGTGTAACATCAGACGGAATGAAAGACCCTGGGCTTCAACTCCTGGCTTACCCATCTCATTTCCAGACAAAGAATATGACCAGTGTGCCAGCTTTTTCCTGCTCAAAGTCAGCCCTTCCAGCAAGATCAGTGTCTGCTGGCAGATTGTAAGAAACGCAGAATTCCTCACCTCACACCCAAGCCTGCTACTGTCCTCCCCTCTCCTCCCTCCCCCTCCTTTCCTCCAGCCTCCTCTCTTCTCCCCTTCCTTCCCCTCCATCCCCTCTGCTCCTCTCCTCTCTAACCTCCCTGGTCCTCCCTTCCTCTCTCCCCTTTGCTCCCCCATCCTTGCACATGCTAAGATCTCCATCGCTGATCTATAACCCCAGCCTGAAGTGGTTTGTATTTGCATTAAGGGGTGAGTCCATTGCTCTTGGTGGGGTATCCCACATTGCTTAGCACAAGGCAGGCAATGGCCTTGCTGTATTTAGTCCCTTTGCCTAAGAGAAGGCAGTGGGGTAATGAGGACAACCCCTCCCCCACCATGCACCACACAGACCCATTTAACACCCATTTCCAGTGCATTAAGATTTTTCTACTTGGCCATTGATTGTGAATCCATAACTCTCCAGGAAAACTAGTGGATAAAGAAAATCAATACTCATTCCTAAAACTCTAAAACCTCCATGAGCCTGAAACAACTGGAGATTTTATTGTTTTAATCCAATAGAGGCATTTTGGTTTTAATTATTGGCAGCTCGTTAATAATCTTAAACTCAAATCTCAGAATAGCATGTATTTGAAACTCTGTTCATTTTTGTAATGGTGATGCTCATTGTCTTCTGAGACTCCGGACATTTTCTCGGGTGATGAAGTAAACAGTGTAAAATTTATTTGGCCAGGAAGTAGTTCTGAATCACTTAAATAGAAAACTAACTTGTGGCATTTCACCTGGATTAATATGTTTTAAAGACAGAATTAACACCAGCTAAACAGAATTCAGTCCAGATTTGCAGTCCCACAAATCTGGATAACACAGTGAGACGTTCAGCGCACCTGCCCTGGGGATCGTAAGCTCATTTGGTGATTTCCCCAGGAGAGCCGTCTTCTTTGGATACGCCATTCTTTCTTTCTTCTTCCTTTCCGGCATCGTGCACGCTGTGCAAGGGCGCCTGCAAACACCTGGGGATTGGTTTTTCTTTTCTGCTTTTCCCCACATATCTTCTGTTGAGCCATATTTCCAGTCCAGAAAAGAATGAAAGAAGCCAGGCAGGGTAGCACACACCTGTGATTACAGCCCCGGGGAGGTAGAGGCAAGAGGATCACTACAAGTTCAAAGCCAGACAGGACTGTATATAGAGATCCTCTCAGTCAATCAATTGATCACTGTAAAAATAATGAGACAGATTGACTTCATTTGCCATTTACAAGTTTAATATCTCCTGTTAGCATGCTTAGTGCTGATGCATGTATAGGTAAAATTAAAAACACTTCTCATAGTTAGGTAATTCAAACTCAACAATTAGACAAGTATAATTCGGGGTTTTGGAGCATTGTAGATGCTTTTATAAGGTATCAGTGTGTGGAAGATTCAGACCGGCAGTAGATTTATCTGCTGAAGATGTGAGCATCTGGCCCTGCCTCGCTGCCAGCGCTGTCTCTGTCTCCCAAGTGAGCTCGATGCGGCCCAGCACATTAATCTAGAGAAATCTCTCTGTCTTCTGCCTTCTTGAAGCAAATGAGTTCTCCAGGCGTAATTTTCTATCCAAAGCCTTAAATTTCTAGGGAATTAAGGTCACTGCCAAGATGCAAGTGACTTTTTTTCACTGGCTGAAAGCTGGGTTTCTGAAAACCTGGAGTAGCCAACCTTCTACTCCCTATGACCAGACTTTAAAATAATGTATTCGAGGTTTAAGCCTGGGCTGCAAGATTCGAGACAGGAATCATTTTCTTTTTCCATGCAGTATACAATACTTAAGATAAATACTGAGATATATACTTTTGATGAATTAGAGGAAAAAAACCACCACTTTAACAGCCCTGGCCATAGGCGTAACCCACGTGTTCCCTCCAGACTCAATCATAACATTTGCTCATGTTCCCTAGATTAAAAAGGGAAAAAACTGTGTATCTCTTATGCATATTTAGGTTAGAATCTTAAATAATTTAAGTAGATGTTTTGAGTGTTTTAAAGATAGCCAGAAGGTTATAAATGATGGCATTTGGAAAATTTTTAGCTTTATGATTTTTTAATGACTGCAAAACCTTTCTTGAACTACCTACCATATTAAGTTACTATAAATACATGCCTAAATTTCTGCAGAGTCTCTGGCTTGAGCTGCTGTGATAGTCATTATTGCTATAGCAACCTTAAGATGACATAAATATATATTAATGAATAATTATGAATCACAAAAATTACATTTTACTACTAGTGCATTTGCTTTTTAAAATTTGGTGTGTGCGGCTGTTTGATGTGAGTGTGCACATGTGAGTGTGCAAGAGCCATGGCGTGTGAGCAGAGGTCAGAGGGCAACTTTGGGGCTCCAGTTGTCAGCTTCCACTGGGACCCTGATCCTCCGGCTTGCACACCACTTGCTTTGCTCCCTGCGTTCTCTGAATGGCCCTCAGCACTTTTCTGGTGTGTCAGATCATATCCTTTTCCTTGTGTAATGGAAAATTAAAGTGTATCTAGGGATGATATTTATGCCTATAATCCTAGCGGGTGAGAAGTCGAAGCAGGAGGATGGTGAGTTCAAGGCCAGCCTGGACTACATCATGAGTTATTGGCCAGTCTGAACCGTGAGACCCTGTCTCACAAACACTATAATGACATCAGAAGAACAGGAGGGGGAAGGAAGGAAGACAGTTACAGGAAAAAAAAATAGTGATTGACTTGTCTGTATATAGGGTATTAGTTATTTTGAGACAAGTTCTGCTGTGTAGCACAGGCTAGCCCTGAACTCATGATCTTCCTACCCCAGCCTTCCAACTGCTGGGATCACATGCATGTAGCATCATGTGAGAATTATTTATGTCTTATTAACTGGTGAAAAAAATCAGCATTTTAGAAACTTTTCTCTGGAATATCTGTAATATACTAAATGAAAGTACATCAATAAATGTTGATAATTTATAAATTTGCATTATACTTAAAAGAATTGGTGATACTTGCATCTACTGTATCTATTATTTAAAGATTCCTTATAGCTGATTTGTATCCCAGGCACAGACACCAAGCAGAGTCCTTATAAAAGTGTATTGTGGGAGGAGACAATATCAACTTTTCTTACTATTGACACTTTTGCTTTGCTTTAATGAAACTGTACGCACTCAACATTAGACCTGGTTAGGGCCCGAAGACCCGCAACCCAGTACGGAGACTGTTCTGCCTTTCCTCAACCTGCTACCACACAGGAATATCAGAGGCCTTGGAAGTTTTCCCTGTCACTTAGGACCTTGATTCCTAGATAACCAAAGAAGCAATAAAAGGAAGTGCTGATATTGTCCTTGTGCGTTTCTGTAAGCACGGGCCTGTGGAAGTCCCAGTAATATTTTTAGTCAGAAAGACCCCGCAACCAATTAAGCCTATGGACTTACAGAGTCTTAGGACACACCTGTCAAGGAAGTTGGGAATACGGATGCTTGCAATAGGGAGAGAAGTGTAGTCATGAAAACTGGATCAAAATTCTTTGTGGCCTACATAGCTTAGAACATGAGTTCTAAGCCAACAATAGTTACTGTCATTAAATTCTTATTTTTACAAATCACCTTGGAGCAAAAGAAAATTTATTCCATTCATACCCTGAATATAGTACACAGATCAGAAATTTAGAGGTTCTGGTGTCATGCTTAAGGATTTAGGTATAGTTTGAAGGCCTTAAAAGGTGGTTTTCTAACCATATTTTTTTTTCTGCTATCAAGGATTGGACCCAGGTGAAGTGCTTTGCCACTGAGCTAATACCATAGCAATTCACCTTCTAACTGGAGGTTTTCAATTGCCCGATGCATTTCAATGGCACTTGTGTACACTCGCTGTTTCTCAGCACTGATATTCTAAATAGCCTGACTTTAACTTCACAGACCTACTCTTAATTGCCATGGTCCTCAGATACCTAGGGCTCCTGCAACCATCCCTACCTTCCTTGGAACTAAGACAGCATGCTATTGCTAGAGCACAGGGCAAGGCATCTCACTGGGTCTGAGGACATGTGCCCAACTGAGCCACACCCTGACTGCACTTCAGCCCCAAATCTTTATGAACTATTATATTTATTAAGATGTATGTCTTTTCTGACCTTAATAGTATGAAAGCAGCTAACCATGTACTGAAGACAAGAGTGTGTTGATGTACTGTTGAAATCCAGCCATTAAAGGTGAACCAGAAACTCATCTTCTAAGCTTGACGCCATGGTTTCACCATTGAACTCTGCATTAGGGTTCTGAATGTCCAGGAAAAGTGGCAAGAGTTTTGTCTCAGCTGTCCTCCTTTGTCTTTGGATTTAGTCCTTGCACTCTCCAGGGGATAATTCAGTCTCTAGTCTCCCAACTTATCTAAATGTATCAAAGATGGGCCTATTAGACTCCCCCGGCCCACTCAGACTAGAATCAGAGTGTCCCCATAGGTCACCGAGGGATTTTCCTTGATTATCAAAAAGACATAAATGAAAAGACCTGGGGCCCTCCCTGCCTAGTAGAAGGGCTGTCTCCACAGGCTTCAGGCTATGCCCCTGCTTTGTTCTTGAAGTTTTAAAGCAGAATTGAATTTCCAGTGTAAATGGCATGACATCTGGCTAACAGGTCTAGGGGCAGCAGCTGTCTTCCAGTTACCATTTAAAACCTGATCCTGAAAAGGGAAAGGGTCCGACATCACAGCAGGCAGGCAGCAAGACAGCAGCAAGAATTGGGGCCCCTTTGTTTTGCCACACGACTCTGCCCCTCTAGACACCAAGGCTACTTTGCTCAGAATATGCCGGCATGGCAGTTCCTTAAGATGGCTTATGTGAGTGGCAGTGGACAGAGAAAGGGGACCAAAGGTGTCACGACCTGGACAGAGGAACTTTCCAGAGTGTAGCACCAGAAGACCGAGTGGCACGAACAAAGAAGCCCCAAGAGTGCAGCCCTTTGTGGCAGGGTGGTCCTAACCATTGCGGGATTAACAGAAACAGTAACAGCTAATACAGTTACAAAGGGCAGAGCACCTTGCCAGAGGCTTGAAATGGGTGCCACTTCCTCATCACCAGAACCTTAGGAACTAGCTGTATTAGCTTCCTTCTACAGGTGAGGGGAGAGAGGCACAGAGAAACTAATCAACCCTCTAGACCTAGCACAGCTATTAAGTGGCAACCCTGGGTCTAAGAGACGAGGCAGTACAGGTAGGGAATGGCAGTATGGTCTGCTTGTCACGTGGTCCTCCGAGTGTCTGAAAATAGACTGTGTTCTTCATCGCAGAACAATCTGAACACCGTCGTTGTGCTCTGTCTGCTGACAAAGAAGTTCAGCCTCATCTGAGGGCAAAGACTCAACAAAGGGCAATGAAGCCAGTGTGGAGAACGCATTATGAAGCAAAAGAGAGTGTAGACAGACCTGGAAAGGACCTTAAAATCCTCTAGGGGGTCCTATAGAAAGTTATTTATATCCTATAAAAATGAAATACTCTAGTCTTCATATTTCTTTTTAAAAAATAATTTTCTATATTAAATCTTTAGGTCCTGTGCTTTCATACCTGTTTCTAAACAATGCTCCCATACAGGGAGATAATGCTTCTCCCAGAAGCCATAAGACTTTAGGCAAAAATCTCAGCGCCAGGTGTACAATAGCTCCCTTTGAGGTTTTTTTGTTTGTTTGTTTGTTTTCATCAAAGAGCGTCCAATGGCCCCCAAAGTAATAAAAGGAATTATCATTGTCTTTGGTTGTCTATCAACCAAGCAAAACTTGATGGTAATACTTTATTGCTGAAGACGCCACACATAGTCAGCCACAGGATATGGAGCATCCAAGCTGGAAGTGAAATCTTTCTCCCTTCTAGATAGCTATCGTATTTATGGCAAGTACTTTGGAGGCTGCCCCAGGAGCAGTCATCAGCAGTCTTATCTAGTTGTGAGTGACAATGATGAGCAGCCTGGGAAGGCATGCCCATTGGTGCAATAGTGGCACAGATGCTACGGGAGTAACCAGTCACTTTCTATTTGAATCTCAGCCCCTCCACAAAAGGGAGCTCAGTATTTGGAACTGGCCTATAACCACCTTGGAACTATAGCCTGTGACTGGGTGGTCACAGGCCCCAGAGAGGATCTACTATTGGTGCTTTGCTAGCTGGAAATACATTCTAAATATTCACCTTTATCCTCGTGTATAGATTAGTACAACTCTCAGCTTTCATCAGAGAAGCTGTTTTTTGCTGTGAATTATCTATAAAAACAATTGGTAGAAGTACAGAAAATGGAGTGCCTGGCCCTAAATGGGGCATCTATGTTGGCACTACCACCTTCCTCTGAGGCTCAGGGAACATTGCAGAAGAGAAGGACATCTATCTGACTGTTACAATCTTTCTAGATTGTAAGAGTCAGTGGTTGAGAAGGACTGATTCAAAACTGCCTTCTGGATATGCCATGACCATGGTTGATGCACTCACAAGCTCAGCGGGCCAATGCAAGATTAGATCCATCATTTCATCAAGGAAGGGGAAAGGGCCCAGAAGGCCCCACTTCCGCCTGAAAGTTAATGGTGACTGAAAGAAGGGCTGTCACTTTCTTTAGTGTTGAAACCACTGGTAAGTTGCCTGCCCATAGTCCAGTAACAACAAAACAAAACAAAGCTCCCATCCATTCTCATGAAGGCAGTTCTATTTAAACTCCGAGGGTCACACAGGGAAAAAAGCATGAATGTGTTCAGCAGAATGGTTTCAGCAAGAGGAAGAAGAGGGATGAGGTAAAGGGGTGAAAACACAATTAGTCTCATGTGTGAAATTGGCAATGAATTTTTTTTTAAAAGAAGGGCTGGAGAGAGAGCTCGATGGGTGAGAGCTTCCTGCTCTCTAAAGAACCTAAATTCAGTTCCCAGCACCCACATCAGGTAGCTTGCAACTACTTGTAGTGCTATCTCAAGGGAATCTGACACCTTTTCTGGCCTCTGTGGGTACCTGCACACACACACACACACACACACACACACACACACACACATCCACTTTAAAAAAAAAACTTTAAAAATAAAAGTAAACAAAGCAGGTATAAGGCTAGGAGTATGCTCATTGGAAGAGTATATGCTCTGTCAATCCCCAGTCCACAGTGGAAATTGGAAAGGATACAGAAAAAATCAGCAGCCAGGCCATGGCGGCACAGGCTTTTAATCCCAACACTAGGTGGGTAGAGGCAAGTGGATCTCTGTGAGTTCAAGACAAAGCGAGTACAACCAGGGCTGTTGTACTCTGTGAGTACAACCAGGGCTGTTACACAGAGAAGCACCGCCTCTAGAAGGAAGGAAGGAAGGAAGGAAAGAAAGAAAGAAAAAGGAAAAAATGAGTAATGAAAAATGACAAAGGATATAACCATCACCATCCCTCAAAAGAAAATAAGGTCCCCCAAAATACAAAGTAAAAGAATATTACAGTTACTCAGAAGGAGCAAAACAACAACAAAATAACAGCAAACCTCTTTAGATGAAATCAAAATCACAATGTACAAAAATAAAGGCACGCTCTAAATGTAGTGGTCGTGAGTGCTCTTGAAAATTGTAAACATACAACCTTCAAGGCATTGTCACAGAATACAGTCCTTTATACTCAAAGCTCATTCACCGTAATTGTTCATGTTTCATACTGCTGAAGTAGGAAATCAGCACCCATGAGTTCAGGGTGCATAAATGCCATTGTTATGTTACAGTGTCAAATCTCTTCGTTATTTCTTTGACTTATCAGGTGCATCCTGCTTCTCTAGATTTTCTCTCGCCATCTTTGAATATTATTATTGTCTCTCCTCCCTCACCTCCCAGCAGACCCTACTCTTTTAAAAGTGATTTTTTAAAGATTTATTATTTGTGTGTGTGTGTGTGTGTGTGTATGTGTGTGTGTATGAGAGAGAGAGAGAGAAAGAGAGAGAGAGAGAGAGAGAGAGAGAGAGAGAGTACATGTGTGTGCTGGTGCCCACAGAGGCGAGAAGAGGGCACCAGATCCCTTGGAACTAGAATTATGGGTGGTTGATCCACCCAGTGGAGGTCCTGAAACTGAACGGCAGTCCTTTGTGAGAGCGGCCATAGATCTTAGCCACCGAGCCATCTCTCTGTCCCCTAAACGCAGTTCTTTCTATTCACGTTTCTTAGGAGCTACCCTCAACGTTCTAATGTGCTCCCTGCATGGTGCTAGAGACTTAGAGCAACTTCGCTATCATGTTCATCTCCATCTGCTTCATATCATACTTGACAAGCATTCGAATTTTATACTAGTTTTAATGCCATAAATTATTGATAGAAAATACTGTTACTGCTATATGCCATCAGTATTTGTTTGGATTTACTCACTGTTCGTATCTTCAATCCTTCACCCATTTAAATTTTCTGCCCACGGTTTTCTGTATTGCGGACGTTCCTGCATCTGGCTTCAGAAATTTGCTGCTAAGTCAGCAACTCTTGTGCTCTCTGAACTGTCTTTCAATTAGTCTGCTTTTGGTTTTAGTCTTGATTTGGCTTTTGGATACGAAGTCTTACCATATCCAATCTAGCCTTCAAAATCTGGTTTCAAACCATCCTCCTGGATCAGCCTTGGAGCAGCTGAACTAGAGGCAGGCATCACCATGCCAGGCTTTTGTCCAGTTTTTAGTCAGCAGTTTTGATGACAGACAAGAGTTCTTTTTTTCTTTGCCCACAAACTTTTCTTTAAGACACAGCAGACCTTGGCTGGAGCTGTAGTTCAGTTGGTGCTCTGCTGGCCCCCTATGTACAGAGGCCTGGCTTTGATATGGGTGTAAACTGGTGTGCTATCACACACCTCTAAGGACTCAGGATGTAGAGGCAGGAGGATCACAAGTTCAAGGTCACCCTTGACTACACAGTGAGTCCAAGACCAGACCTGTCACAGATACACTAGCCCAAGTCTCTCAAAGGAAAAACATCCCAATTTGCTTCTTTTGGATGCTGTGTTTGACGTCTCTCTAGTGTGGCTTTGCCACCTGTTTCTATGGAGTCTCTCCTGATGCTTTACTCTCTGGAGAGGAAGAGGGGATGAGCTTTTGTTGTTTGGATTTGTTTTTCAAGACAGGTTTTCTCTGGGTAGCCCTGGCTGCTCTGAAACTCGCTCTGTAGACCAGGCTGGCCTCAAATTCAGAGATCTGCCTGCCTCTGCCTCCCTAGGGTTGGAAGTAAAGACATGCACCACCACCATGGCCAACTTCGGAATGTTTAAATGTCAGTTTGTGCTCTTGGATTTTTATTGATAGGAGAGCCTGACTGAGATTGTATTTTTTCCAGAAAAGATTTGCATTCACTCAGCTGATTATACAAATATTTGTGGAAGATTTTAATTAAAATTCTCTTGATTTTTCAGATAAAGGCTATTATAGAAACATACCAAAAGCCAGTGAGGGGTAGGCTATGATTACCAATTCTCAATAGGATTGCACTCCAGGCTTCAAGGGTAGTGTCAGCTCCCAGCACCATGGCCAAGGGCATGAATTGTCCCTTTCTTTTTCCTTTAAGGACCACACCAAGGCCTGGGAACGGAACCAGTAAACTGGACTGGGTACATCAGTGTGGCTGTCCCTGCAGAACTGTGACACCTCTATTTCCCATTTAAGGGAGATTGGTCTTATACAGAAACACACTCCGAAGTTACACTGTAGGTGCAGCTGTTAGCATTCAGGCATTATGCTGGCCAGTCACCTGGCAGGGTGCGCTTACCAATCCTCAGGCAGGACCCTGACCTGCTCAGGGTCCTGATGACAACTTCAGCTACTTCTCTACAACTACGTCCCCTCATAAAGCCACCCTGCCCACCCCGCCTCTCTTTCCTCTCTTCTGCCATGCCTGTCTCCAGAGGCCCATCCCCCCTTTCTCATTCCCTTCTCCCAATAAAATATCCTTCAAGTGAGCCCTGCGGCATGATGGAGTGCCCCCCCCCGTCGTCGTTTTTTAAAATTATAACAGCCACCGAATTCGTTGAGAAGATTGATCTATCTTTGTTTGGCTTGGAGATCAAGCATTCATTCGTCATCTGTAGATCGATAATATTTTGATCTTTGTCACTTTATACAGCAATTAGGCAAGAAGCTTTATCATCACACCCCTGCCCTTTCATACGCTGAAGATTATTGTATCATGACGTGAACTTTCCTTTGAAGCTTAGGCCGGGGATACTGACAAATCGACATTCCTTGATCAGCCCAGACCAGACTGAACTTCGGGCCCAACACTGAAGTGACTGCATTTGAAGGAAGCACTCAGAACAACCGCATCTGTTGCTCTGTTGGGCTGGAGAGCAGAATCGCCTTTATTAACTTCTGACAATTTATAAGGCGTGAAACCCGAGTTTATCAAGTTCACGCTGCTGTCTTTGTGTGCTGGTCTCTGGAAACGTCTTTAAGTCATTGTTCTTCATGATCACCCTGGCTTTTAGAGCCTAGGGTGCAGTCATTTTGGCAAATGAGTAGACACCAGCAACTGTGTGAAGACAATGAACGTCACCCCATCATGTGACATGGGGAAAATATTTTTTTGCTTTTTTAGCAAGTGCTGGGCTATGAATATGACTCATAAAGAAAGTAATTATCTATCGTTTCTGAAGTGAAGTAGCAGAGAAAAGAACATTCTAAAACGAATGAAGAAAGTAAAACTTGGGTTCATCCTTCCTACCTGGAGATTCTTGGGTCCCGGGAGTTGTTTTCTCTTCTTTAAATGGATCGCTGCTTTGTAAAGGATACCATCAAAAAGGATACTTGTCTTCACCTTTGGACAATCTAAGGAGATAAAAAGCTTAAGGACTTTATAAGGCTGAGCGTAGATGAAGTCTCGTAGACTGGAAAGAAATTCTTCCTGGTTGCAACCAGCAGGATAAAACAAACAAACAAAACAAAAAACAAGCCTTTCACAAAAAGAATGTCTAATCTAACATTGCTAACATTGGTCTGCTTCATACTGGGAGGGTAGTGGTTGTGTAAATGTGTAATGTTAAGCAGAGATGGGAGCTGATTAATTCCTGTGCAACACGCACTGGTGATACAATGGATTAGACCCCAACATGGTTCTCATTCCCTAAGTGTTGAAAGGGAAGGCTAGGAGGGGCAGGGAGGAGGCTGGTTTGACAGAAGATGAGAAAAGACCGGCTGACACCAAGGAACACAGACTGCAAGCCAGGTATGCTTTACGTAGCAGAGGGCAGATCTAGGACCAGACTATCTGAGCTGTGCCTTGCTTCCTTCGGCAACTGCAGGTCATAGGTAAGGTCTTAAAATACTCCCAGATCAGTTCCTGTTCGCTCTCTATGGCTCACTCTGCCCTTCATTCCCTCTTCTCCTTCACGCCCTCTAGGGAATATCATCTAAAGCAATAAAAGGCAAAGTGACAGAAAGGACATTTCTATCACTAGAATAGGGGAATTCTGAAGAGCATGCTCTCTGAAGCTCGCTCCTTCACTTCCTTCAACCACCTTTGATTGCTTGTAGCAAGTTCCGTCTGTTTGTGATAACGGCATGTGGCCAAAGGCCACCTCTGAACACACGCGATCCGCATGCCTCGCAGAGCAATCAGCACTGTTTGTGAGCTGACAATGATACCAATGAAGATTTGCTTGAGGTCTCCTTGGGTACTGGAAATCAAATAAAACCACCTACACAGATCTCTACACATCTCGTAGAGGGGTGAACTTTCACCATCTTCTGTCACCTAAGCAGGTCACTGTTTAAAGGGACAGGAGAGTAAGGGCAATGGAAGTCAGGGGCTGGTGTCAGGACAGTGTTTATGAATGGCATTAAGGGTGTTGTTTGTTTCTTTAAAAAAAAAAAATTCTGCAAGTTCTATTTTTTTTTCAGAGTTAGACAAACCTGCTGGAGGGTCTGCAAAGATCTTTATCGAACCCTTCCTTCCAGGGTGAGGGGACCTAGCCACAGGGCCACAGCCAGGAGACGAAGAGGCTGAGCTCCAGCATTCACTTTTATAGCAGAGCATAGTTTAGCAGTTTTTCAATCAGGTCCACGTGTGCTAGCAGCACGCGGCGGCAGCAGTAGTGCTTTAGGCCCAGAGCGTTTAGGGCATCCCGCTCAGTGCACTTGGCCTGCAGCAGACCCAGGTAGGCCTCTCATTTGTTGCCAACGATCTTCCTGCAGGTAAAGCCACGCGCCAGGATGATCATGGCGGCGTCTCCAAGTTTTATTTTAAAAATTCTGCGTGCTTTGCTTTCCTCCAGACGGTGCAGGCATGCTTATGACAACACCAGCATCACCCAGGTCGACGATAGCCAGAGAGCATCTTTCCCACAGGATGCCCATACAGTATTGTTCCCTCCGTAGTGATGGACACCAACTTTATCCAGCATCACACAGCATTCTCTTTCAGGTTTCCTCAAAGCTGGCCGATTGCTGGCAAAGATGCCTGGTTTTGCTTCTCCTGCCTGATCCTCAGCGTCTGTTTGTGCCTCAGCATGTACTTCCTACTTTTCATAACAAATTGCAGCCTAGACTTGGTTGACTCCAGAGACATCTTATCTTCTTTGTGGCAACCGTCTTCCTCCTTAAGTGTGGGATGTCCCCAACTGCATGGTTTCTCAAGACATCAAGACAGGGTTTCTCTGTAGCTTTGGAGCCTGTCCTGAAACTAGCTCTTGTACACCAGGCTGGCCTCAAACTCACAGAGATCCTCCTGCCTCTGCCTCCCGAGTGCTGGGATAAAAGGCGTGCACCACCACCACCCGGCTCTTTCTGTCTTATGTGCAGGCACAGAGGATAAACAGTAAGAATTCACTGTGTCCCTTGATGCCATGGACTGGATTGGGACTCGCTCCAAACCCATATATTGGAACATTCACTCCCAATGTGACTACATTTAAAAATGAAACCTTTGAGGAGGTAAAGTTAAGTGAGGTCAAGGGACAGAACCCTAATCCGATAGGGTTGATGTCCTTGTGCCATGAGGCAACACCAGACACGCACACAGGCTGAGGAAAGACCATGCGAAGATGGAGCAAAGAGCATGCCCAGGCCAGGTAAAGAGGGCTCAGGAAACACCACACCAGCTGACCTCTCAATCTCGGACTTCCGACCCCCAGGACTATGAGAAAATCAATTTTGTCGTTTACGCCTCCCAGTCTGTGGTATTTTGTTCTGGCAACTTTAGCAAACTAAGACTTTTGTCGTATTTGACAGGTAGGACCCACTCATTAAGAGTTTCTATTGCTGTGACAAAAACATTGTAACCCAGGGCTATTTGAGGACAAAAGGTTCTGTCTTCCACTTCCAGGTAACAGTCCACTGTGAAGGGAAGTCAGGGCAGGAACTCAGGCACAAACCTCGAGACAGGAGCGGAGGCAGAGGTCGTGGATAAACATTGCTCACTACCTTGCTCCTTATGGCTTGCTCATCCTGCTTTCTTATAGCTGGACCACTTACCCAGAGATGGCACCACCCAGTGAGCTGGTCCCTCCCACATCAATCATCAATCAAGAAAATATCCCACAGGTGTATTACCAGTTGAGGTTCCAATTTCCCAGATGACTCTGGCTCGTGACAGTTGACAAAAAAACTAGCCAGCACGTCCACTGTGATGTAGCTCAGGACTATGGAAGTTGCCAGAACTCCATGAGAACTTAACTTCCGCACCAAATTTGCCAGTCTCTTTCCAGCTCTCTTGTACACTATCTCAGGGATGAGGGAACCACTGACTAGATTCATCGTGGCAGACGCAGCCCAAGATGTGAGCCACAGAAAATGATTCATTGCTTCCCTTAAAGAACTCCTTGTTGTGTTAAGGACGGGATATACCAATGCTCTGCTAGGGGCAGAAGGCGAGACGTTGGGAGTCCAGAGTGACTCCTTTGGATTTGGAACTTGGAATGGTGTGAAGGGGTAGAAGGATTAATGGGGGGGGGGGGGGATGTGATGAAGATGGAGTGAGATTTCTTTGGTGTCTATTAGCAACTAGTAAACTCACTGCAGACTGAGTGGCATACATCAACAACCCTTTTATAATATTCAGAAGAGTTGTGGGTCAGGAAATTGGATAGAATACAGTGAGAACAGGTCAGCCCTGACCTTTGCTGTCTGGAGCCCAGCTGAGGAGGTCTCATATGACAAGGAGCTGAAAAGCATCCATTTCTAAGATAGTTACTTGACCTAAGGCACATACCTACCTAGGACACTCAGCCAGGGCACCTGCCCTTTCCTCTCCACACACCAGCCCCTTATACTGAGAACTTCAGTATAATCACCAAAGAAACAAAAAGCCTCCGTAGCCTTTGATGTGTTACCTTCAGAAGTTATGTGACATTATTTCTACTAGAAAAGTCTAACTTATTAACAAAAACTGTTGTATGTGGTCATATTTTTATACATAGACTACATGAGTTTATTCTCCCCCATGCCATCCTTCCCTCTGCTCAGCCCTCCTGCCTCCCCTTAGTCTTCCTTGTTTCCCTGGACAGCTAGATTCTATTTTTGAGTTTATATACATAAACATGATTTTATGTGTCTGTATAAAATCTAGGAACCACAAATTAGGAAAACTAGCCAGGCGGTAGTGGCGCACGCCTTTAATCCCAGCACTCGGGAGGCAGAGGTAGGCGAATCCCTGTGAGTTCGAGGCCAGCCTGGTCTACAAGAGCCAGTTCCAGGACAGGCACCAAAAACTACGGAGAAACCCTGTCTCGAAAATCAAAAAAAAAAAATTAGGAAAACTATATCCGAAGAGACAGCACTTGTTTGAATGAGGATCTTGCTGATCTAGGGAGGGTAGCCTTGTCAGTCAGGGGAGCCAGAGTCTAGGTAAAACCTCAGGGAGTTCTCTCCACAGCAAAGCAAGGATTACAGCTTTCTCTCTCTCTCTCTCTCTCTCTCTCTCTCTCTCTCTCTCTCTCTCTCCCTCTCTCCCCACACACACGCACACACATACTCATACACACATATACACATGCACTCACACTCATATACACACTCCCACACATAACACTCCCACACGCTCACACACTCATACATACCATGCTCTCTCTCTCTCTCTCTCTCTCTCTCTCTCTCTCTCTCTCTCTCTTTCTCTCTCTCTCTCTCTCTCTCTCTCTCTCTCTCTCTCTCACACACACACACACACACACACATCACAGAAGAAGTATAAGGGTGGTAGCAAAGTTCTCCTACAGTGAACACAATTGCTTTTCCAGTTTTTGTTTCTTGCTCTCCGCGGCTTTGCGTGATTTGGGGTGTGGGCCCATGAGGTCAACCTGAAGGACTTCGGTGATGGCAGTGGGAGAGGCTGCCTGTGAGTCTCACGGGGAGAATGAAGAACCTCCTGCCTGAACATGTGAGTCCTAGGAAGTCATTTCCTTCTACCCACAATGCCTCACTAGCCGAGTCCCTCGGCCCCACCAGTGGAGCAAAGGCTGAAGGGCCAAGACCAGTCCGTGCACGCGTGAAGGTACATTCGGGATGGACCATGCCTGAAGATCTGCTCCTGCTTCCTTGTAATCCTCAGTGTCTGGTGAGAGGGCTTCATAGACCAATCGGGAAAGTTCTCCACACCTGGCCTTCTCCACAAATGTCCTTCCCTGCTTTCCCGGTACCAGGCCGTCCACAGTCGGCACCGGCTTCTAACCTCACTGCAGCCAGCGGTCCGTCTCTAGTGCCTGCTTTTACAAGTCTTCCAAGTCTTCCAACCCATCAGAGGTGCTGTCCTTCCGTTTTCAGCCGCTGCTCTCATTTAACGCCATGTCCGATAGCTGCTGTGTGCTGTAGAAAGCCAAAAGTCACATTTTCTATTTTTCTGTGCGTCCACCACAGCAAGTGCTCCTCTGTGTCCCTTTTGCTTCCAAAGGGCTTGGGGGTCATAGTTTAACTGGGTGTTTATGATTACACGTCGCCTCCACAGGCTCCCAAGCAGTGATTCTTAACCTGTAAAAGGTACCAACATTCTTTGAATTCACAGTGGAGGGCAAGGCCTAGGCCCTCCTCCAGAGGACACACATAAACACAGACAAGTACTTCCTGAAAATGCCAGGCACCACAAACCCTCTAGGAACCTTTGCAAACAGTAACTCCAACCTAAGGACCCTTCTTCAAACTCATTCTTCCGCTCTTCTGTGAGGTCATTGCATTGTGACCCATGGGAAAAACAAGGGCTGGGGAGAGGGACTCAGGTGACTGTCAGTGATCACCTGAAGGAGCTCCTGGACAGGTTCCAAGTCTCCTTCGATGCCCGCTTTGTGGATGTGTATTTAAAAGAACAAAGGCAACCTGGGAAGTTCTTCTTCCAACAGCCTGTGCAGCAAAGCGGGAGACTGGCATTCTTGACATTCTTGCCCGCGCTGAGAGCTCCTGTCTCCTGAAATCAACTCACAAAGGCCCACTTCACCTCCTGCTAGGTCTGAAGCAAGCTACCGTTTCCGGTGTTGGAGAGACACGAGTGGAAACAACAACCGGCTTGTTACTGAAAATCTTGGATTTTCTTATTGATAGTTGCCAGCCAGCTCGCGAAATCTGAATGCCTTCACTACCGGTCCATGAGAGTGCAGCCATGTTGGGTTGCTGCACTGTAGAGAAGTTTCCTCAGCAGCCATGACAGCCGTTCCATGTCTAAAGCGTTCTACACAGATCCCAAGCCCTTACTCTGCTTTCCCAGCGGATCTGAAGGCCCCTGTGTTCCAGCTCGTGAGCGATGTGGGGAGAAAGTCTCAGGACGACATTGAGCTAATGCTTTACATAACAGCTCAGTTTCAACTGTCAGTACATGATATGTGAAATCATAGTCCCTGTGTAGTCATTAATACATAATGCTTCAGTCACTGCCTCAAAAATCAATTTTTATTGCCTCACCGAGGGGGCGGGGGAACAACCACCAATCCCATGGCTCCCCCAGGCCCTGTGCTGTGAATCTCCCATTGCCTCGCGGCCGTCACTTGGGCTCAGCTCCCTGACATGACAGAGTGCAATAGCTTCAAAGAAAAGCAAGGGTGTTGGTTTTTCAGGCACCGTCTCCTGTGTCTGAACAAATGTGCTCTGTCAGCCCCTGGGATGCTCGCTGGCTGACGGATGGCCCCGGCCAAGGAGACCTGGGTAATGCTGCTGCGAACTGCCTCCCTGCATCCCAGAGACATTTGTGTCAGGAATGCCATAGCACTTCTGGGACTCACTGCAGCGGAGGAATGCACCTTCCATGTGTTTGCATGAGTGGTTCGGGTCCCACCCTCCTCCACACCCAGTAAACCCAAAACTGCTGCTTTTGTACGACTTCCCCAGTTTCTCAAATGTGCTATCACACTATTTAAATTAGGATTTTTTTCCCCTTCATAAAAGTTAGCAAAGGCCCGTGGTTTGGAGGTAAACACCAACATTTCTAGTCTCATCGGCAGAGAGGTCCTGAGCAAGAACTGCCTGAGCCAAAAGTTTTTGGTTTGAAGGGCATGGCAAAGTTCCTCAAATGAGTCAAATAGTGCAGGAAAAGTTTTTCTGAGATGGTAAATATGACTCAAAACACAGCACCAGAGTTGACTTAAAGTGCGTATCTTTCCCGTCGGCTTCTTCATTCTCATTTTTCTTCCCTGCGGTTTTCCTGGTGTTCTCCAGATTACCCTCCCAAACAAGGTATTCTTATTTCAAATTGAGTGAGACCTTAACCTGTTCCCTTTACCGCTGCCCCCATCCCGCCCTCCAAATTTACAGCATTTGACAAGAGGCACTGTGGCAGCCTGCTGGGGTGAAATGTTTTCCCAGAAGGTGTAAGTTGCTACTTTACATTTTATTAAAAGTGTGATGAGATTAGATGTAAGGGGAAATATTATGGGACCTTTACCAGGCAAAGTCTCGGTTTCTTCCTCTTCCGCTCCTTCAAGGGCTGCTTGTGTTAGCAGATCTCCACCAGGGGGGCAGGTCTGTCCCTCTGGGACGTTGGCAAGGTCTGCAGGTATGGCTAGAGTCTCGGGAGGAGAAGGTGCTACTGACATACAGTGGGGAGAGGTGAAGCGTGCTGTCAAACATCTTACAAGGCACAGAACAGCCAAGAACTACTGAGACCAGAAGTCAGGGTGCCAAGGCTGAGAAACACTGGCCGCACAATGTCCACACAGCATCCAAGAAATCCACAGCATTGCCGTTCATGTCTGCACGCAGGTGGGGGCATTGCCACCTTTTCCCAATTTGCTTAAACTTCATACAGCTGTGTTGATTACCCTAGCTGGGTATTCAATACTTAATGGGGGATTGATGGCCTTTAGTAATGGCTCTGTATTCCAGAAGTGCAGGTCCAGCAGGGGAGAGACACACATGTGGACCAACTTCATGTTGTAGGTAGAGGCCAGTTGGGGCAGGAGAGAGAGAGCTCTCAAGACATGTGGCCGGGAGAGATGAACTCCAGCGGTCAGGAGGACAGGCAGGCACTCAGTGCTGTGGCACACGAGACTCCAGAAAATGGGCCAGGTGCCTGCAGGAGCCTGGGGAAAGGCAGGAATGAGGTAGAGATGCTGGCCAGTGGGGAGAGCCTTGGGCTGTCCTGGGTGCTCAGCCACAGCTGGGCGATGCAGTCTGATGGAGGCTGAGGCCAGCCTTCTTCCTTTTACCATATTTGCTTTTGAGAAATAGTGGCCCACATATGTCTATTTAACTTTATTTGCTCTGTCTGGAAACATTAACATTCAGTAGCAAATCTTACCAATTTTATTCAGTACTTAATAGAAAAGAGAGTTTTCACCTAAAATCAAATTATAAAAGTCTTCCCAACCCCAGAACTGTGGTCCTGTATCTGGTTCGGTCATTAGTAATTTTGTTGCTTCATTTTTTTTTAATTTTTTAATTACTCTAACCAGGTGGTGGTGGTGCACACTCTTAATCCCAACACTCACAGGAGGCAGAGACAGGTGGATCTCTGAGTTCAAGGCCAGCCTGGTCTACAGGGAGAGAGTTCCTGGTGATTCAGGGAAATACAGAGAAACCCTGTCTCAGAAAACGAAACCAAAATTCTTTATTCACATTAATAGGAAGAGGAGGAAAGCGAGAGAGAATGTGTGTGTGTGTGTGTGTGTGTGTGTGTGCATATGTGAGCACGTTCACGCATGCACAGACTTGCATATGCCATGTGTATGTGCCGTGTGTATGGAGAGATCAGAGGACAACTTTCTGGGTCTCTTCTCTCCTCTGTGGGTTGGGATATTGAACTTGAGTTGTCAGGCTTGGTGGTAAACACTGAGCCATCTCAGTGACTCCCATTAATAGTTTTGTGAGCAAAGTGTATTTTTTATAACAACTAATTTTTAGTGCATATAGTTAGACGTATCTCAAATTCATAGAGTCTAGAGATGAAGAGACCTCAAGAAACCTCAGGTTCAGCTTCTCTAATCTTTCCAGATAGGCTTTGGCCTCATGATGCACATGGTGATGCACCATGCACACATTTAAGACAGAGCATCAACTACATTAAATGGCAGGACTTGGTTTTACTCTCACGCATTTGCTGAGGGGTAGGGGTTTCCATATTTGGGAATGACAGAGCGACTATTGCCCGAGAGGCTCTGCCCAGATTTTATTGCTCAGATACTGAGGGGACAGACGGGGTGGGTACATGATTTATGACTAAAAAGCAGTAGGTACAGCTGAGGGATCCAAGCTGGCAAGATCTGGGAGCAGATGTGCAGAGTGGACCTGAGTCCTCTCTGAGAAACTCACATTCCCTGGAGGGACCACTGTCTGGGGACTCTATGGCAACTCATGCTTTAAGCAGAGCAGACCCTTCCATTGGGTTGGAGCAGGCAGTGCATGCCCTCAGGGATCCTGGCTGACATTCCAGATTGGCCTAAATCTGGGCTCTCTGGTGACCTCCTCCTTCTCGTCCAGCTCAGAATCTCTGCCTTGATTATAGCTGGAACCTTCTTCCTATCAAAAATAAACTCTTTTGATGTGGGATTCCCCTCTGTATGCTGTGAATACCGTGTGGTTATTTCGGGACTGAGCAGACGGCAATAAACAAGCGGCCTTTCTACAACAAGTTGGTGCCAGAGCAGCCAGAACGAGCAAGCGGCCTTTATACAACAAATTGGTGCGCCAATGTGGTCAACTAAATCCACTTAAAACCTGACAGAGCTTAAAAAGGAATTCTACACACACACACACACACACGCATGCACACACACACACACACGCACACACACACACACGCACACACACACACACACACACACACACACAGAGAGTTTAACACAGCTTCTTGCTGTTGAGTGGCAGCATGTTACAGCTCCTTTAAAAGAGGTCTTCCTGATTCAGCAGTAGCAGAAAAACAAAAAGCCACACGGTTTTGAAACAGCGGCTTTCTGGGTCTTGCTGCCAGTATGAACTCTGGATCTTTCAGAAAGCTGAGCTTTTAAATGGGGTTTGTGGGCATTGTGCTCCAAGTTACTTGGTGGCAGTACAGGCCAACTGGTTACCAGAGCTGAGTGGTGAAGACTGCTCCCACTCAACAGTCTCAGAGGCCGTGAACAGACGTCTGCCATGTTGGACTGGGCAGAGCTGGATCTTGGTCTATTGATGTATATTTCTGCTCCTGATTAAGGTATATGATTGTGCAGTTCATTTTAAAATGTAATGTATAATTAAGAAATATAGGTTAATAGATAGTCATCTATAATAGTCAAGCTTCTAGTCATGTTAGGTTTCCTAGATATATAGAGATATATTTCAGTTAGATAGATATTCTTCAAATCTTTCAGAGACCTTCAGAATATGGCATTTAAAATATTTTAATAACTTAGGACTTTTCATGATATGAGACTCATCTGCTCCTGCCAGCACCAATTTACTTCAAGAGGATGATGGGCATCAAAGAGGCTCCTTATGGAGATGGATAGTCATTTGGGCAAGAAACTGCTCTTGCCTGGACTGCTTGATGAACTGGACTTGCAGGACCCACAGAGAAATGACGGCTGAACTTGCCTAAAGGTGAGACGGTCCTTTGGGGTTCCTGCTTCATGAAAGAATCTGCCAGACATTATGCATGATACAGAAGAAAGTGACTGACAAACTGCTAATATAGGCAGAACTGTCTTTGAAATTTTCTGCTTCATGGAAAAGTCTGCTGGATACTATGAGCCAATAGGCTGAAGATGGGTGCCTGCAACATTACAAAAGAACTTTGGGTGACTGTCCATGCAACAAAATGTCTCGGTCAATTCTAGAGTTTTGGAAGTTGCTTACAAAGTACTTCCTGTTTACTTAGGTAATATTATATCCTTCTGGAGTCTTTGATGGAGTTGGACAATATATGGTTATAGTTACAATTTTCCTTAGTTATAATAAAAAGTAAAGTAGATATAAATATTGTACCTGTAATTCTTGATACCTGGTTTTGTATGTAATCTTGCTATGTTAAAGTTAAAACCTTCCTTTTTATTTAAACAGAAAAGGGGAGGTGATGTGAGATCCCCCTCTGTATGCTGTGAATACCATTGGTTAATAAAGAAATTGTCTTAGGCCTGTGCAAGACAGAACTTAGGTAGGTGAGGAAAACTAAACTGAATGCTGGGAGAAAAAATGTGGAGTCAACAAGAAGCCTTGGAGCCGCTGCCAGAGACAGACATGCAAAAGCTTTGCTGGTAACCCACAGCCTCATGGTGATACACAGATTAATGAAGATGGGTTAATCTAGGATATAAGAGTTAGCCAGAAATATGCTAACGCTACTGGCCAAACACTATTGCAAATAATACAGTTTCTGTGTGGTTATTTCGGGGCTGAGCAGCCAGCAACAAGCAAGCAGCCTTTCTACAATCCCTCTTTCATGCCCACACCCTTGTGTGCCTATCATTTGACCCACTCTGTCACCAAGAACACTCAGGACACAGCCTGACTTTCTTCCTTGGGACCACCCTGACTTATAACAGCAGTGAGCATGGGCCCGCCTTCATACACACCCACCTGGTGTGTGTGTGGCTCAGGTTTCATTTCACTGGATTCTGAGATGGAGAAAGCAGAATCTGGAGATCCCAAGGCCTTGGCTGTCCCGTTTCCCAAAGCAAGCCCGCGCCCTGGCATCATGAAGTGACTCTGGCAGCCCTTTACCTGCAACAAATGAATGGAAAAGACAGCCGTGCAAAATGCCAGCTCATTTTTGTGGGTTACCATAAATGCTTTACAAGATCCTTTACAGCCGCCAGCAACCGTTTGCTCATGCATACTCAGGCTAGGGACGGGCCCTGTCTGCTCAGAAGAAAGGCAGCTTCCTATAAGGCAAGTTTCAGCAGAATAGTTGGCAAGGGGAAACAAGCTGAAGGATCACGCTTGAGTGTGGCTTCTGGGGATTGCTCGTGAGATTCTTGGAAATGACCCTACAGAGGGGCATGGCAGTGGCTGGCAGCTTCCTCCTTCCACTCTAAAGCCCAGGCCTCTCTGAAGATTTTCAGGCTCCTGGTCATGGACTTCAGGAAGGAAGTTTATTGTGGGCTTACACTTGAGGCAAATACACAACTCTCAGTGTATGGCTTTGCTAAAATAAGGAGACATTTGTGCATTCTTTTAAATTAGCTGCCAATGCATCCCCTTAACTTAAGCCCATTATATACCCCCCAAACTCCCAGCCCATTATATACACCCCAAACTCCCAGCCCATTATATATCCCCAAACTTCCTCACCCATTATATACCCCCACACTCCCTAGCCAACAGAGGTCACATTTGGCTGTCCATCCGTCACTGCCCACTGTAGGGCATGAGTTTTTCACTGTGAGGAGTCCATAACCGACAGGGAGCTGGTAGTCTCAGTGTCTGAGAAAAGAGCAAAGATCATACTGGGTCTAGGAAAAGATCGAACTTTCAAATTCCTTATCATTTTGACACATTGTTAAGTCAGTCATCAAAGGAGGTTCCAACTGTCCTAAGACAGAGACCATTTGCCCCGATAACTGTTGGCGGCTGATTTAAAGAACAACAAACCTTGCTGAGCCCTCAAAACTGAGTCTTTCTGAGCTTCTTCTAGGGTGTGCTCTCCCTCTCAATAGGAAAACTAATACAGGACCCAGGCTTTTGTTGTTTGCTTTCCCAGAAAAGACACTGTTTTATTAGAACATAGTAATGTTACAGATGCTTAGATAGATGTGTCGCTATTGCTCCGTGTTCCTATTAATGCCGCCTCCCTTTCATGCAGCAGTTGGCGTAGAGATTTGAGTCCCTGAATGTGAAACCATCCATAGCTCCCCAGGTTGCTGTGGGTGGGAACTGTGATTCCCACTGGTATTCATGAGGAAACGGAAGCTGAGAGAAGTTCAGACACTCCGTGGGGGCCCGTGACGGACAAGACAGACCCTAACATCCAGCTGGCGCCTCTGCACTCGGGGTGCTCCTTCCGTTTGATAAACCTCTACTTGAGTTTCTCCTGCCAGTACCATGGTGTCAATGATTCTCTCTAGCCCACACTAGTTCCTGTGTCAGTTCATGTCGTTAAATAGGCGAATTTATAAATGACCTTTAAGTTAGACCTTAGCACTCCCTTAACCCAGGGCTCAGGGGCTCTAGAGTGGGTTGAAGTAGGGGGGTCATGAATAACATGCTTGCCACATTTGTAGAGAGGTGGAGGTTGGCATGTGGCGTGTGCTAAAGGAAGGGCTACAGCTTCCTCCACACAGTGTCTGGCCTTGCCAGCTGGGGAAGATCCCTGTAGATCCCACTCCAGTCCTTGATCTCTTCTGTTACCGAGTCAAAATTGAAGCAGCATTCCTAAACCTGCAAACTACTTCTAAAACAGCTGTCTCTCCAGGCTGTAGAATCAGTCATCCCCAGCTAACACTAAAGTCCTTTATCACTGATGCCTTGTTACCCTGATCACAGCTTGACTTCCTCCCGGACGGGCCTCTTGCAACCTTCCCAACCCCCGCTCTACCCGATAACCCTCTGATTCTCCTCAGTCCTTTCTTAGAAGGCCCTGTACTTCCTGTAGGGAGCATTGCAAAACCATTCTTAATGAGAGAGAAGTCTGTGAGCCAATAAATTGCCTCATGTGAACCATTGCATACCAAGAACATGTGAAGTCAGTTGCTTCCCAGGAAGTTAGATTAAGAAAAAAGAAAAGGTGTTTCTTTTGTGAAGAAACCTTTGTGGGTTGTGCAAGACGGCCTCGAACAGCAAGGCCTTCTTAGCAGATATTACAAAGAGCGTGGGGCCTTCAGGCTCACCTGCCACATTTCCTTCATGCTCGCTCATGGGAAACAACAGAGAATCTGTTGGCATAGAGATGTGAAGGGAACACATTGGAGGTGTGGAGTCAGGTGACCTGGATTGATACCCAGCTTTATACCCGCCCTTTCATGACTGGCACAAATCATATTACCTCTCCCTGACCTAGGAAGCTTATCTCTTAGAGAAAGCATCCTCCAGAAGGGAAGATGTAGTAGCCTTTGAGAACCTATCAAGTCACCAGGTCCCATTCTTGGTATGGAGCCTTTTGTTCATCCTCACCTTGGAACATCTACATCCGTGTCCAAGGACTTTTGAAGGGATTTGGCCTGATCAGAACCAAACCTGGGTCAGACAGATGTTGTGGAATAATCTTTTTGTACACTGTGAAGATCTGTCACTCAGATGGGTTTTAATAAAAAGCTGAACAGCCAATAGCTAGGCAGGATTTTCAGGAGAGAGGACACTGGGAAGAAGAAGGATGGAGACACAGAGAGTCACCAGTCAGACATGGAACAAGTTGGATACACAAAATGATATAGAGGTAAAAGCCACATGGTAGAGCGTAGAGTAATAAAAATGTGGGTTAATTTAAAGTATAAGAGTTGGTTAGAAACAAGTCAAAGCTGTTGGCTGAGCTTTCATAATTAATAAGAAGTCTCCATATGGTTATTTGGAAGCTGACTGGTGGGACAGGAAAAATCTGCCTACAATCAAACTCTAATCAAGCATCTTCAAAAGTCAGGGTTTCTCAAAATACCAACAGAACAGCGCCCCCAGAAGAGAAACGGGGGAGTCACAACTGGGCAGCATGAAGCAATGGCAGTTTCCCATGTCTGAGTCCTGGAGACCAGAGATCCAGTTTCTCCGTTTCAGTGAGGCAGAGGGCCCTGAGAGCAGGATCTGCTCCAGGCTTCTGAACCGAATTCCGTTGGTTTGTCTAGAACCTTCATACCCTTTGGCTTACAGAAGCATTAGGCTAGCCTGTGCCTCTGGCCTGCCCACATGTTCTCCCTGTGTCCGTGTCTACCCCTAATTCCCATTTGTATAAAGACACCAGTCACATTAGATTAGCCTCCCCCCCTCATCCCACAAATCAGTTATCTAAGCCCAATTGTCTCTGCAAGGGCCCCCGTCCCCACATAAGCTCATGCTGTGAAGTGTGGGGAGGGGGGTGACACTCAGCAATTTCAGGAGGACATGATTCAGTCCAGAACACGACCCGGCTAAGGATCTGAGGGAATTATTTATAGCATTTGGTGTGAGTATGACGATTTCCGTGCTATTTTTAAGATTCATGCAATCCAAACATCGCTCTAATTTCAAAACATTTCTCCAAAGCCTGTGAGTAAAGAGTCCAGACAGCTACTCCACACTGATTCTCAAGGCTCCGACCACAAACGCCGAGTCCTGACCCTCATCTTCTCATGCCTTTGAGCATGTCTGTTCCCTCCAGGTACAAAGCAGCGAGCCTAGAAGGCTCCCGGAGCAGCGCGTTATAACCTAAGCAAGTGTGGGGAGTGTTGCCTTGAGGCTGAACAGAGAGCCCTGGGGATTAAAGTCAGAGAGAAAAATCTAGGTGTCTATGGCTGGAGAAGCAGACCAGGCCCTCTCTCTCCCCGCTTCTTCCCCTCCCACACGCCACCTCTCACGTCTTCTCTTTCTCTTCTAAAAGAACTCAACACCACACAAGCACAGTTCATCTTGTTTTCCCCACACAGTGGCTTCTGAAGGACAAGGTTTTGACGTGTAGGTCGCATGGTGTTTGGGGACAAAGAAGATGGTCCTGGTCGTAGGAGGCTTCCTAACACACTGATCAGATTCATATTTTTCTATTACAGCAAATGCGCCCCAAGCAATAGAACTTACCAGCAGCACTAACTATGGTCGCGCTGTTCTTTTATTTCCTACGAAATCACACTTTCGAAAGCGACAAAGGGCTCTCTGACAAAGACCCAGCAACGGGAGAAGGAACAACTCAAGCGGTAAAAAGGACACTCAGCATGGTTAGCTCATTGTCGCTTGAATCGTGACACAAAAGCAGGGCGAGCCAAGGCATTTGCTCATCCTGAATATCAGCTGCTGGCCCAGCAGAGAAATCCTCGGAGATGACCCAAAGGATGGGCGGGAGTCACAAATGACACCGGGTACCTTAGTCACACAGTGGAAACCCACTCATTAGCTGCCAATGTGGGTTCATAACACACCTTCTTTTCATCTCTATTAGGAGAACTCCCAGTTTTCCAAAGGCGGTTGCTCTCCGCAGAGGAATCTGTCAGCTGCAGCTGCGACCAAAGAAAATTCGCTCTAAAGAAGGGGTGGCCCCCGGAGGACTCCAGGCCCGTGGTCACCGTTCAGGGGCAGTGAGGAGCTCAGCTCTGCCATGGAGAAACCAGTGGAGTTAGCAGGCTAGAAGCTATACTAAGTAAGAAGGACACAGGAGAGGTATCCACAGAGAGAGGGGCCAGGGAGCTCAAAAGTCAATGGTCTGGTCAGTCAGGGAGACACTCCCACCTCAGGGGACATGCGATTTCATCAGGGGTTTCAAAGTCTGGATAGACTATCTCCAGAGACTACACCACTCCCTCTGTCCTGATTCTACCTCTGCCTGGGCATGACAGACCCTTGTCTTCCTGAGAATGGAAGGTGCCGGCTAGGGAGGGGACAAGGGCGTTCTGTCTCCTGACGCTGGCATTCTATGGAAGCAGCAACAGAAATGATTTCTGAAGACCAGCAAGCCTCCAGGAATCAGAATCTCCAGCTCCCTCTCCCCACCCCCAGCCAGACCCAGCCCAGGCCGCAGGGTCATCCCCGTGGCAGCTGAGATAGGCAGAAAAGGTCAGACACTAGCCAGAACCTGGAGCCTGCTGGCCCGGGGGCCCTGTGTGGACTCTGAACGACATTCCAGGTCACCTCCCTGAGCCCAGTGAGAGCTCTGGGGAGAATCAATACTGTCACATCTGGTTTGCAGCCAGGTGTTGTGTGAGTTCAGTTCACGTGATTATTGTTCCCAAATGTTTAGGACTCCTCAGGGAAGGGGGGGGGGGTGATATCTAGGTCCTAGGTCAAGAGAGTGGATGGTGGAGTCCCAAATATTGTCCTTAGCACACAGGAGTCACCGGGCTGGTGGCAGTCTTGTCCACTCCCTATCCCCGTCACTACCACCACCACCCTACCACCCCTCATGGTTCATCCAGTTCCCGGTAGAGTTTTCAGAAAGTCACAGGGTTCCTGAATCAAGATGAGGACAAGACCTCGAGAGAAGGGGACAGCCCAGGGGCAAC
Source organism: Myodes glareolus (assembly GCF_982192425.1). Taxonomy (NCBI): domain Eukaryota; kingdom Metazoa; phylum Chordata; class Mammalia; order Rodentia; family Cricetidae; genus Myodes; species Myodes glareolus. The sequence continues at coordinate 21,453,882 of NC_142045.1, read as the reverse complement.
AGCCTAAAAATGACCCCTGAAGCAAAATTAAAGCAGAGCGCTCAGATACCATATAATTTAAGAACAATTAGAGGTGGTTTCTCCCCAAACTGGCTAGAGCAGAGTACGTTAAACCATATTGAGTACACTAAAAAAGCAAAAATGCCTTTAACCCCAGGACTTGGGCAGATCTCTGAGTTCAAGGCCAGCCTGGTCTAAAAGGTGCATTCCAGCACAGCTAGGGCTACACAAAGAAACTCTGTCTCGGAAACCAAGCAAACCAAACAAAAAATAAAACACAAGAGCCAGGGAGATGGCTCAGTGGGGAGGGGTGCTTGCTGCCACCTGAGTTCAGTTCCTAGAGCCCAGTGGGGGAAGAAGAAAACCGACTGCCTCAAGTAGTCCTCTAACCTCCACACACAAACCAAGAGTCTAAAAAAGAAAGCCTAGAGAAGCAAGCCCTCTGGTTCTGAGCGCCACCCTCTTCACTCCACGTCTGTGGCTTTCAACTGTATTCCTGGATGCCGCCACTCCGTCCCCACCTCGACCTCGGAGACCTTTGGCTAGAGCGGGTCTCAGCTGCCGCGGGTGGGGGCTGCTACTGGAATTTAGAAGGTCGAGATAAGGAGTGCGGTAAGGAGGCAGAGCGGACTCCAAATGTCGGAGGGCTGCTGTTAAGAGCAAGCCTTCTCCTCTCCCAGGCCCAGCGGGAGCTAAGCTATAGGAAAGTGACCAGAACAGAGCAAAAGTGGCTTGAAAATCTGCATGAAGGACCTCCAAACTTAGCTATCAGTCAGGAATGGTCGGCAGTCCATGTCTGTCGTCCCAGCATGGCGGAGACAGAAGCGGGGGTGTCAAGGGTCCAAGACAATGCTGGGCTTACATAGTTAAGTTTGAGGCCAGTCTGAAGTCATTATTATTAAGAATATAATATAATAATAATAATTAATAATAATAAATCAGCCCTAGTGATTCCCTTTGACTGGTCCGGAGTCACTAGGTATCTAGCCCCTCGGTGCCAATTTCCAGTACCCAAAGGTGTTAAGTAGAACCTAGTCCCCTGAGCTGACCATCTGAGATGGGCAGCGATGACCAGGCAGAGCCGGAAAGGTTGATACAGACGCATAAATAAAATAAGAAAAAAATGAAGCCACACCCTGTGCATGCCAGGAGTCGAGCGTTGTGAGGAACGGGGGAGGGGGGATAAAGTTATCCCAGGGGAGCAGGTGGCAATAAAGGAATGCAGAGACAGGCTGGGAGAGCAGCCCGCCACCCGCACCTCCATTATCCACTCACCCCCACTAAGATATGCAGCTCACGCTTCTAGGCATAGGAGAGATAAGGACGGCACATTCCCTACTCTCCCAGCACAGGCAGCCAGGCCCGGGTGATGAAATTTATACACAAAGAAATGGAATACACGATGCTTCTCGGAGACGTACAGCAGGTGCGGGTCACGATGTTTAGAAAAAGAGAGCTTGTCTACAAGCAACAGAGCCACACGAAGGTTGGTTGGGCTTTAGCCAGCCCAGGGCCCTGCTGGGGTCTGAGCTTGCCCCAGAGCCCAGGGCAGGGTAACCAGAGGGGTCAAGCCATCCTGCTGACAAGACTCTGTGGGTGGGTAGGAGGGGGGACTGGGGCAGGCAGGGAGTCCTGGCTCGTCCTTCCTGGCTTGTCTCCTGCTACTCAGCAGAACTCTCTGTGCTTCGTTTTCTTTTTCCTGCCTGGTCCCAGGCAGCGAAAGCCTCCCCACCCTTGTTCAGAACCTCACACTTCCTGAAGCCGCAAGGACTTGAGCGACGAGAGGAGCAGCCATCAATGTGGTCCCAGAAGGACACAGCAGACCTAACTCACACACAAACTTTTGCTTTCTCCCCTCATGTGCCTCTGGCTTCTTCCAGTAGTGGCAGTTCTGAGAGCTGCTCAGGTGAAAAGCTCATGGCTCTGAAGACGTGCTAATAATTCAGTGGCCTTGCTCTTTGCCAGAGCTGCTGCTAACAAGCATTTGGGCTGACTGCCCCTGTGAGCTTTCTCCTCTGACAAGGAAGCAACGGAAAGGTCAGCAGCCGGACACAGAAAGAGGAGAAGGGTCCTGAATAAACACAGACAGTTTAATCAACCATGAAGAAACCCAAGGGTTGACTGGAAGTGCTTTGTCAGGGGCAGAAGGGAGGCCTCTGCCCTCTGAGAAAGGCGAGGAAGGTTGGAGGTCACTTACTGACCCCAGAGGCTGTCGTGGGGCAAGTGTTAGTGGGAAAACTTAAAAACATAAAAAGACCAGAAGGCTTAGAGGGAGGAAGGGAAGGAGAAGGAGGGAGTGAAGGAGAGGGAGGGGAAAGGGGAAGCCAGTATTTGGGTATTTTCCAGAGGACTGGGCAAGCAAATGTTCCCTGGAAAGAAGACAAAAATATCTTAGCTCAATAAGAAAGGAAGAGGCACCCCGTGTGAGGACTGGGAGAGTTGGTTGCCCCTCGGGCTTCCGTCCCCTGTGCCTGTCATCTCTGATTCCAGTTTCCTTGCTGTGTCTGAAATATTGGTTTCTTTGAATTACTTCAGTGTCCTTTACTTACATCTAAAAAAATCAAGGTCAAACTCTGTTGATATGTGGAAGGGAATTTAGATGAAGGGGGTGAGCCCTCTCTCTGGCCTGTAATTACTTTCTTTGTAAACCTGAATACCCAGTCAGACGAAGGCCTCCTCCACACATCTTGTCGCGGTTAGAAAACACCTTTAAACAAAGGAACCAGAAACCCCAGCCACACTGGTGTCCACATATGTCCAGGCCTGTTTAGTTTTATTTTTTTAAATTGAAAGCCAAATGACTTTAGATGAGTCAATCTATGATATAATTTAAAAACTGCATATTTTTAGATAATTCCTAAGAGCATTCTGCAAGCCATTAAAGGGCTTGATGTCAGCCTCTGTGTTTATAGACTATTTCTGTCAGAATGGGGTAGGGGATATGAAACCCTTGTTTTAGTGGTAGTCCGCTCCTTCCCCAGTTTCCCAGTTGACGTGTGTGTAATTTGCTTACTTTTTCTCCACACAACTGAAGATGCAATTCATTAAAAGTCACAAAACTTACTGTTTTGACAGATATTTCTAGTAATGTTAGCAGGCATGGAATAAAGACTTCTCCGCCAACATCAGCAAGCAGGAGGGCCTCTCTCAGATCCTCCGGTTTCCTAGGAGGGACTCAATTCTCCAGTGATCTCTGTTTCCCTGATCTGGCCTGGCAAGATACGTTTCTTCCTTTAGGCTCAGCGCAGTTTGTGTTAGAGCTAAGGCTGTGAGCCCAATAATTTACGAGGGGATAATAGCAACAGGAAGGGTTGTGTTGTTTTTCCTTGACCCTTGAGGATTAAGAATAAAAATTAAGCCAATTAAGGGGCCCGATTGCCTAGGATGTCTTAGGAGGAAATGACTTCCTAAGGCATGTGGGAATTATTAAAAAATAATTTTCCCTTGGAATTATGTGTTGCTACACAGAGGCCTATAAAACGGGGTCTCGGAAGGGAAAACGGCAACTTGTATGGAAAACGCATTCTGTTTTTCCAGAATAGATGGGTAAGAAGCAGGCCAAATGCAGCTTCCCGGTTGCGGTTGCCTTGTCAAATGAGAAGTCTCTGAATGCAGATACATCAGGCTTGCTCAGAATAATGAAGGACGCAGGAGGCGTGGATCCCCAAGCTACACGTGGTAAGAAAACAAAAACAAAACAAAACAAAAAACAAAACAAAAAAAAAAAACAAGGATCTGACTTTCCTCTTTGTTTTTCTTCCTTTTTTCTGTTGTTCAACGTTCACCCCAAACTGTACGGTTGGGTTATCATATCTGTGTCGTGTCTGATGTCACAGGCAAACCATGCAATATCGCTGAGGCTGTGCCTGGCTGGCCGGAAGAGAGGCCGAGCCTTGCCTTGTGCAGAGCACAGCCGGCCTAGTGTGTTGATGAGAGGCTGGTTGTGTTGGTGAGGGACTGGCCTCCTGCCTGGGGTGTTCTCCAGCCTCTGTCTGCCCCCTAGCGGAAAGCCTGGGGAATGCGCGAGAGTTCACCGAGGAGGCACTCGCTCACTGAAACCTGAACTAGGGCTTCCTGCGACCTGGCCAGGGGCAGCCCTTGTTTCCCAGCATGGCCTCCCCTTTTCTCAGAGGATCAGGATGCTCACCCTCTGAGTATTCCGCAGCCTCCCTAAGATGAATACCTCTATTTTAGTGTGTTTTTCTGAGGCCTTCCGTCGGCCTCTGACAGCCCTGATCCCCACATCGCAGCAATCAGCAACAGACACCTTTCCCAGGAAATGCAAATTATCCTCGAGTCCCCCAAACTAAAGAAGCCACACAGTGCTATGCTACTGAACACGTTGCCCCCACAAAAGCCCCTGTATGACCCAGAATGGTTCTCTGTACTCTCTGTCACTTCCTCACAAGACCCCGCTAGTTGCCAGACTTGGCTCCAGAGACACAAAGATACTTGGCCAAGGCTCTTTCCTTAGGGATGCCTGTAGCCCAGAGACAGAACAGTCTATCCTTGATTGCCACGAGCCTCGGTCCACGACCGTACAAACCCACTCTGTGCTTCGGAAGCAAAGACCGCGGGGACGGAGCTAGGGGATCGGTTCCAAATTCTAGTCACAACAAAGCTAAGCCAGCGAGTGCTTTGTTCAAATGATTCAGGTAAGATAATGAGGCCGGCACAGGCCGTCCTGACACCACACACCTCTCGAATGCCCCGGCTGTGTTAGGAACCGCTGATGTCACCGGGAATTTTTTTCATCCCGTACCAAGCTGCAGGGCTGTGTCAGCCTTACAGATGTGGCCGAGGGGAGGCCAGTTTTGCTGTGTGCTCCCTTAGATGACAAATTGTGCGCGCCTCCTGCTTGGAGGGGGGTGGGCACTTGGCTCCTGTCAGCCCTCTGCTCGGCTTGGCTCATTTCAAAGCCTCAATTTTGTTGCTGTTATGTTGTTATTTTCTTCTTGAAGTCCCATTTTCTCCATTGCTGATTCCCAGACATGGAAGCCCTAGAGAAGGAAGGAAGGGTGAGTATCTCAAATGACTCCTCAATTCTCTGGGTCCAGTGCACAGACCCGCACTTTAGAACCTGAGGGAAATGGTATTGATTGTATTGGTGTCGGAAACGCTGGGGGAAAAAAAACAGATTAAGGTTCTTCTAGACACCTGGCTCTTGGCAGAAATGAGTGCAGAGAGTGTAGAGTCAGTGTTGGCTTGATAGCTAGATCTCTAATGCCAAAGGAAGCAGAGGCTGGCAGAGAGCCCCAGGAGAAGGCCTGCTTCCTGGACGTGAGGTGTCTTGTTCATCTCTCACTGACAAGCAAATTGAGGGAATGGTCATGATTCCTGGTCCTCTCGGGCCCCCTACGAGAAATAGGATTGGGAACTGAGACCAATTGGCCAACCCCATACTTTTAAATCTAAGATATTTTAACTGATAAGAAAAACATTTTTGCCTGATACAAAACTCCTGAGAGAGATAGCAATCAAGAGGGGCATAAGGGGGGTGAGGGATCAGCTGATGATTGCTCCCTCAGAGGCCAACTAAAAAGTCTTCCAGACTTGGAGGGAATTAAATCCCCCATACCGGGTGCCTTACCACGTCACCTGGGGTGGTAACAGTAATGGCGGTCACCATGTGCCTCTCCCTCCAGAGAAGGGTCGTGTTGTGGGCAAGAACAGGTGCTGTGTGGGATAAAGGCTACCAGGGTCGTGCAGACAGCAGCATTATAAAAGCATGGTGTATCCAGGGGGCTGGAAAGGTATCTGTCCCCACTTAGCCCTTCCTCTTCTTCAGAGAAAAGTTGACCTAGTCTTCATACGTGGAAGGTTGGTGCGCTTGGTGGGGAGGTGGAGGCAGCAAGCAGAGATGAAGATGACTCTGGAGTTCGCTTAAAACACTTGGTTTTCCCTAAGGCTGTTGTAGCCTTGGTCAATAGGCATTCATTATAACTGTAAATACGGTTCATTCTTCACATTTAAAATTAACCTTTGCTTAAAGAAACCCCACCAATATTTTAGGACAATGATCTTCAAATTAGCTTGTGTCTTAGTTACTTTCCTGTTGGTGTGATGAAACACCATGACCAAAACGCCTTGTAAAAGAAAACATTTTTGTTTGGGGCTTACAGAGGGTTAGAGGGGCTGGAGAGATGGCTCAGTGGTTAAGAGCATTGCCTGCTCTTCCAAAGGTCCTGAGTTCAATTCCCGGCTACCACATGGTGGCTCACAACCATTCTGTAATTGTGGTCTGGTGCCCTCTTCTGCCACACAGACCGAATATTGTATACATAATAAATAAAAAAGAAACATTTTTTAAAAAAAAAAAAACAGAGGGTTAGAGTCCATGAGCACCAAGATGGGGAACATGGCAGCAGGCAGGCGGCAGGCAGGCAGCAGGCAGCAGGCAGACAGGCAGGCAGCAGGCAGGCATGCTGTTGGTGCAGGAGCTGAGAGCTCACACTCTGATGCCTAAGGAGGAGGCGAACCTAGAACAGACCTAGTGACCCACCTCCTCCATCAGTCAAGGCGGCACCTCCTAATTCTTCCCAAACAGGTCTACCAACTGGGGATTATAGATTCAAACTATGATCCCATGGGGCCATTCTCATTCAAACCACCACAGCCTTCCATGTCCCAGCTTTGGGTCCTGTCTTGGTTAAGTCTACTTTCTACTGCTGTGGTTAAAAAAAAAAGTAACAATAAAATAAGCAACTATGGGAAGAAAGGATTGATTTGGCTTCCACTTCCATGTCTCCATCCATCTCTGAGGGGAGTCAGGGCAGGAACTTGGAGTCAGGAACTGAAGTTGATGCCTTCGAGGAAGGCTGCTTACCTGCTTGCTCCTCCTGGCTTGCTTAGTCTGCTTACTTATAAACCCCAGAATCGCCTGCTTAGAGGAGGCACTAACAGTGAGCTGGGCCCTTCTACGTCAATCATCAATCAAGACAATGCTCTCAAGACTTGCCTACAGATAGAGGCATTTTCTCAACTGATGTACCTCTTCCCAAAAATCTAACCAGGACGGCCGTATTAAATGTCTACTGATTCTGCATTTTCATTTCTCCTCTGTGTCCTCAATAGCACATGTGATTTATTTAGTCAACAACTATTAATCAAATGTCTGCTCTTTATCAGGTCCTGCTACTAGATATGGAGGAATACGATCTCATCCAAGACACCTGTGGCTCCTGCCTTTATGCAACTTACACAATGGAAAATATGACCTACACAAATTAACATAACATTGCAGTGTGGGAATGTGTGCCCTGTGTATGGAGGAAGATAGATTGATTTAATAGGGAAAGCCAGGAAAATCTTGGGGGAATGAGTGACATGAAATCTGGAGGAACAATAGGATTAACTACCTACCCCCCAAAGGTCAGGTTCATCTTCTGGAGTGGGACAAGACCTGTGTCCTCAAGGCCATGAAAGACAACAAATGTAACCAGAAGTAGGCAGCCCAGTTGGTAAGAAGATGCACCAGGCTGGACACAGGATGAGCCAGGCTGGGTGCTTAACTAGACAGCCAGTAAGATACAATGTGTGCTTCAGGAAGACTGCACTGTGGCAGGAGCCTGGAAAGGGTGTAAAGCCCATTTGAAAGCTGGTTTGCTATGGGGAGTGTGCACTAGGAAAAGAACCTCTGTTGGTGCTAGAGCAGGCAGATGTGCAATGCAGTTCATACCTGTGTCTTCCATCAATGGCCTTCTCTTTGTGCTGTGGGACAATGGACTTGTGCCCTTGTCACTTGTATTGGTTTAATAAAAACACTGATTGGCCAGTAGCCAGGCAGGAAATATAGGCAGGGCGACCAGAATAGGAGAATCCTGGGAAGAGAAAGACTCAGTCTGCAGTCATCACCCAGACACAGAGGAAACAAGATGAGAATGCCTCACTGATAAAAGGTACCAAGCCATGTGGCTAATATAGACAAAGATTATGGGTTCATTTAAGATGTAAGAGTTAGCTAAAAATATGCCTAAGCTATTGACCAAACAGTGTTGTAATGAATATAGTTTCTGTGTTAGTACTTGGGTCTGGACAGCTGGGAAATGAATGAATACTCTCCGTTTATGTCTTTGTGTCCTCAATCACCATCTGAGATATAAACACAGCCTTCCTCCCTTCTTTCAGGTTGTTCCTAAAGAGGTCCATTGAGCTTGCTCCGATGGATGCCTTCATATTTTCTTTCAAGCTCTGTCTAAACATGAAGAGCAGGAGTGTTTGTGATGCCTGGACTATTTCAACTCCAAGGTTATAAACTGAATGATGTCAAGTCAGATTATAGAACCGCCAATCTTCAGATGTTAACTGATGGGCCAGCATCAGATTGACTGAGATTTACAGCCCTCCAGACTACCCCAGGAGTTGAAAGTTCACAATGATGAATTACCCAGTAAAGCAAAGGAGACTTCTTTTTGAAGACCAAATGCTTCAAGCACACTGTATGAGTGCGGAATTAGTTGCCAGAAGCCCCCTTCTATCTAGCATCCTTGTTTTGGAAGACTAGTCGTCAATCCATTCCAGGAATGGTGTTCTAACATGGCACCAGGGCTTGGGGGCCAATGTGGTCTTCTGCCTTCTAGGAACTGCACACTGTCAGAACCAACGTGGTTGATGTGGTTTGTCATGTGCTCACCATGGTGCTGTGTTCTTTAATGTCTCACATTGTGAGATAAGTCAGTGTGCTTTCTTTATAAAAGTACCCACACCCAGGCACTTTGTGACAGTAACGCAAAGTGGACCAAGGCACCTAACAATAAAAACAGAAGAGCGTGATATACTTAGCATAGACAGAGGCCAAGTACCATGAAGACCCCAATCAGGGCAGAAGCAGTGACCGGTTCTGAGTGGGAGGTTCTCCACAGGGCACAGGTGTCAAGCCAAAATCTGCTCTCTGGAGAAGAGAAAGCTGATAATATCAGGCAGAAGAAAAACTCTAAAGACATCCAAGCTAAAGGCATGGCCAAAGGACTCATGGGAGCAATGGAGAGGCTGTAGCTGAATGTGAGATTAACATTCTGGTAGACTCAGTAGAGGGCTACAATGACCTGCCTGGGGGCTACACTGTATTGATTGCCTATTGCTGCAAATTACCCCCAAACTGGGCAACTTAAGACCATTATCTCGTGATTTCTGTGTCCCTGAAATCCAGATGTCGATCAGGGATCATCTGGCTCAGGCTGAGGTGCCAACCAGTGCAAAAGTCAAGCATGCTGGAAGCATGGAACTGAGTGAGAATCACGTTCCAGGCCAACCACATGTTCTGGTATTAAACACCAGTTCCTTATCATGGGGATCTAGCCATAGGCCAGCTCACATCATCCAGTGGGGCCAGACCATTCCCGAGGACGCTGCACAGGGTAAATCCCAGCAACAGATGGTCGCTGAGCGCTGTTTTAGAGGTTGTCCAGTGCACATACCAAGAGCCATTTGAGGTCTCATTTCATCCTAGTCTGTATAAATAATAAAGAGAAATGTATGGTGTCTCTGTGTATTAGGTAGTTTTTATCGATGGGTACACTCTGGTCCCTGCGAGTCCTCAGGAAGAGCGTGCTTCATCTCATATCTCCTGCTAAGGATTATATACAGTCCATTTGGCACTCACACTACGCTATTACGAGACAGATTCAGCCCAAAGCTGCCTGTGGGGGTAGAAATGGATGGGAAGGTGGGATGTCAGATAAAGAAGTAAGCACCATCCCGAACTGAAGCAAGGGAGGGGGAAGGTCTTACGCAGACTGCAGTCAGAAGTGAGTCTGAGCGGAATCTGGTTGACAGCTCACACACGATGCCAACTTGCCACAGCTTGGCAGCGCCCATGGTTTTCCCACATGCAACTGAAAATAGCTAGCATTCATCCTGAGGGAGGGCTCCTAAAATAGGCAGCTACTGGGAGCCTCACCTCGCTGCTCATTCAAGCTGGAAGCAGTCTGCAATTATTTTGCTGAAATTAGATACAAATTAAGTTGCCACTTCCGGAACGTCCTCCTTTACTCTAGCACCAAAAAGAAGAAGAAGAAGAAAAAACACTAACCACATATAGTTTAAATCCTGCTTCTTAAAAATAAAAATGAACTCTGATAGAAGGCCATGACAGATTATTGAAATTCATCTTCTGTAAGACTTGATCCCATCACCTACAAGGTGATTTCTAGACCCGGATGTAGTTGCTATGGATGCAGAATGGCAGGAAATGAAAAGGCTTGAGGCTAGGAATGGCTAACACCCATTTGAGATGTGCTGTGCATCCAGCGTAGAAATGGAGCCTTTTGCAGAACCAGCCCCTGGGTGTGTGTGTGGATAGCCCTGCCCTCACCTTGTTTTACTATGGCCTGTAAGTATTCTTGGGGCTTGCATCCATTTGAACAGCCCTACATTTGATAAAGCTAAGCACACATAATCATGGTAATTCAGGGGTCTTCTCTCAGATGTCTAGAAACAATTGACACGCAGAGGATTCAGAGCCTGGGGTCTGTGCCGAGGAGGAGCCCCTGGTTTGTTCTCTCACCCTAATCAAACAGTTTTTCACTTGCTGCTTGGAAAAGCACGTAGCCCTCTAAGAGCTGAGCTGCACTGGACCCGATGAGGCTGCGGTTCTGTGACTAGAGATGACTTCGGATGACTTACCATGGCAGTCAGTTCCTGTCGCCTTGGCAGAAGGCAAGGATTGCTTTCTTCTCATCACTGGAGGATTAGTCATGAATGAGACATATTGCATGCTTCCAGGACCTGCTTCTCATTCACCCGCCATGCCCCCACCCCATCCTTATACTGATCTAGGAAGTGATCTATGTCTGAGAAACGACATAGTAAATCAAGATTTTTCAGGGTGACCCTCTTTCTGGTGAAGTTTGGGGGCTGGTGGCATTTGAATGTACACATCCCCGTAATCCTTAAATTAGGAAAAAAAGAAATTAAATGATCACCTAAGCAAGCCTTATGGATGATGACTCTTTTGGACCTTGTTTAACTTTTAAAAACTTATTTTGTTTCGCTTTTTCCAGATTTTTAAGCATTTGGAAAAAAAGTGAAATTAGTTAAACCAACTCAAAGTAAGCTGGGTGACGTGAAATGAACTGATATCAGCAGTTAACCTTAAAGGTTAGGCTCACAAGCAAAAATATAAAAATACAAGAATTGAGGTCACAACAGGACACCCTTGACAATAAAGGGTGTCACTAGGAAGGCTCCTCCGAGCTTCAGACTGTGTCTCCTGGCCTCCCTTTCCTTAATTATTTCCTACAGCTCCCTGCAGCTCCCAAAGCCTACAGAGGCCAGGAAAAGTGAACCGACCCACGATGTGAGCTTCATAATAGAAGGGAAAACCCAGGGTACCAATTTGCACAAATTCAGAACATTGATACCTCATTTATTCTCACCATTTAGGAAACTTTACAATTAGCATCTTTTTTTCTTTCCTAGCTCAACGACTCAGAGGCTGCAGTTCTGCCCAGGGCCTCTGCAAGCGGACAGGCAATCAGCTGACAGGATGCGTGAGGAAATGGCCATTCTCCCTTTTCTTGTTACCTGGCCTGTTTCAGGCACTGCAAAAAATAGCTTCCCGGATTCTCACATTCACCCCGCCCAGTAATGAAGGCTCAGCCACTTTGCAGGCACCCTTCAGGGCCTTAGCATCAGGTTATCAGGACTCTACGCCTCCATTAGCCGCCCCCGGCCTGGATAAAAGTCCTTGGTGACCTTAAAAGTATCCATTTTAATCAACAGGATCATTTTTGAGAGGAAACTCTTCTGAGCTTTCTGAGACAGCAGGGCTTTGGCTCTGGTTCCCTTCCCAGCACAGACCTTGGGGCCTGGAGAGCATTTCCCTCTGTGGTGGGTGATGGGGAGACAGAACAGGCCTCTCCTGTGCTGCCCTGCACGTCCAGTGGTCCAGAGCCCAGCTGTGCGGAGGAAGGGAACTTGCTCTCCAGCACCTCCAGCACGGGAGCAGCTTTCCCAGAGGACAGACAGAGGCTCTGGTCTTGCTAACTTGTGCTGGGCGCCTCCCTCAAGAGCCTCAGGGTTCTTGGCAGAATGAACCTTATCCCTGCTGGGAGCGATGACTCTCTCAGGCCACGCTGGAGGCCAGATGGCAGGCCACAGGGTGACCCACTGGAGCCTTCGTGCTGAGAGGGCGGCATCCAGGACAGCAGAGGGAGGGCTCCAGGGCCAGCTGGGTCGCTAGGGGCGCCCCACAGAGACAGAGCTTACTCAATACTGCCGACCCTTGGGTTTCTGGACAGTAATTTGGGGTCATTGCCGGTGTTAAAGGCAGAGCCTCCCTCTTACATACGAAGGACGCTAAACTCCAAAGCTATGGTTTTGGATTCTGCAAACTGGAACCAGATCCAGATCTTAACGGCACAGCTGCGACAGATTCCGGCTCACTTATCAGGCCTCTGGAGACCATTCCCTCAAAACACGTGGGTCTGCAAAAGACAACTATGGCTCTGTCGGTTTCTGTAACCACAGTGGCTCTGGACTTGAACCCAGAGTAGAATGGTTTGACCTGATGATTCGCCAAACGATGCCACTAGCGGATATCTGTGGTGAGGTAGTTTCCTGTCTGTGAAAGGAAGCTTCAAATATGGCCTAGCCGCTAGAATCCTGGGATTCAGATGAGATGAGGAAAACAGGGCGGGCAGGCGCTCCGAGATCTCCGAATGCTGAACCAGAGACAGCCCCAGCACTGGCAGAACAGGAGGAAGAGCGAATGCTTCCCTGCGAGTATTTAGGGAAAGGCACAGCCTTAAGGGACCTCCTAGGCAGAGGAAGCATCTTCCTTCCTTCACCTCCCCTCCCTACACTTCCCCCACCCCCACTCTTATTGTTAGTCACACCTGGGCACCTCTCATCAGCGTGCACTGCGTTCAGTGAGGAGGTGCCAGCTGTCAGTCCTGTTTGCTCTCTCGTGCTTCCCTGGGTGGGACAGGCTGCAGCGGAAATGGCCGGAAGTGGGTAAGAGAATGATGGGTGCTTATATAAAGTGTCAGAATGGAGCATGGGGAATCATAGATTGTTACATCATGCCTGTGGACTGCCTTACATAAACGAGGAAAAACCCATGAAAGGTAAAAACGACACCAAGCTTCAAGAGTCCTAATGTTTGGAATCCCAGTAGTTCATTTATCCACACTTCTTTGGACAGATGCCTTATATACTAACCACCAATAGAAGGTTTTACTGTAGAGGGCAAAGAAAAACGGGGAGGGGGGGGAATGGGAATAAAAATGGATTCCATTGTTTTAACTCATGCGATTTCATATATAATAATTTTATATATAACGCTTACTGTGAATTTTATATATAACAATTCATATATAACATTTACTGTGATCATTCGTTTAAAAATTTTTTTTAATTGACTTGAGAGGAAGACAGCAAATTTTAACATGTTTTGGATGTCCCTGTAGAATAGCCAGATGAATATCAACAGGAGGGGTTCGGATCATAGCTACCATGTGTAAGAGATTTGGAACTGTCCAATAGGGAATATTCAACAGAAGGTGGTACTTGAAATGGCGGCAGGGTTTAGATGGCCATTGAGTACAGGAGGAAAAGAGTGTCAGGTCTCAGCTTCTAATAATCAAATAAGAGATTCTGAGGAAATGAAGTGGAAATAGTATCCACGTTTCTCCAGGTTGAAGAAGCAGTCGTGAGTGGGAAACGTCAACAATGTCAAGCAAATGAGAACTGGAAAATGTCCATTCAGTTTAGCAGTGAGGAGGTCATTGGTGAGTAATGCAGTACTGGATTCATTCAGTGGGGCCAGGAGAGCAGAAACTAGGTCCGAAAGGTGTTGGAAGCAAGTTGGGTTGAAAGAGGAGGAATCGTATTGGATTTCAAGAAAGTTTGGGCAAGGAAGTGAAAATTAAACCTGGAAAAGTTGTTGTTTGTTTTTTTGTGTATAGTTGTTGTTTGGTAACTGTTTTCTTTATACTGGGAACTGGAAAGTGTATATAGAGGAGAATAACCCTAATGGGAAGGTCATGACTAATCCCGGCTGCAGAGTAAGACATTATCCCCTCCATGATTCCAGAACTACAAGAGAAGAGCCCAGTGTCAGTCAGGCAGATAGAAACCCAACCACTTGGGGTCGGGAGGAAAGTAGCTGAGATCATGCCCATGGCTCAGCACTCCTTGCCTGGGCAGGCATTGGGATCAAGTCCACTAAGCATGCACAGGCAGGAGAACATGGCAGATTCCTACCACCATACACAGAGAGATTTCCAAGCTGCATAGTGCGCTGCATGGCAGATTTAGATTTTACTCAGCTAAAAAAGGGTTTGCACGCTACACGGTGCTTCCTAGAGTTGAGGTGGTGAGAATGGCTCCCACTGGGCAGTCTCAGAAGCAGTGAATGGACTTCTGCCATGTTGGACTAGGCAGAGCGAGCAGGCAGGGCTGTGTTTGCCCTAGCAATGCCTCTGCTTAGAATTTTAAGAAGCGCTTAGCATTTTAAGAAGCCTTCCTGGTCAGAAAAGGATTATAGATATGCAAATGATATCAAACAAACAACCTAATGATGCACCTCAAGATTCCCAGAAAAAAAAATGAGCAATCAATCCTAAATATAGTACACAGCAAGAATAATAAATATAGTGGAAAAATTAAATTGAGATTAAAGAAGTAATGCACAAAATCAACCAACCAGTTGGCTCTTTTAAAAAAAAGTGGTAAGATTGCAAACCCTTAGCCAATCTGACAAAAAGAAGGGGAGAGAAGACATAAATGAATAAAATTAGATATCAAATGAATGTCCTTACAACAGACTCCAATGAAATACAGAATGCTATTAGACATTACAGTGAAGACTTATTCTCCACAAATTTGGCTAACAGTAGAACTAGAAAAGCTCCTAAGTCCATACAACCTGTTAAAATTAAACTCAGAAGATGTAAACAACTTAAACAGACCCACTACAAGCAAATAGTCAAATGCTTTTCCTCAAAAAAAAAAAACAAAAAACTAGAATCAGTTTCACTACTGAATTCCATCACGCGTTCAAAGATCCCATGTCAATTCTTCTTACCTTGTAAAAGAAGAAAGACTACCAAGTTCATTCTACAAAGCCAGTATTGGCCTAATACAAAAAGTAAATGAAGATTCACCACAAAAAAAAAAAAATAGGAAACTGCAGACCAATTTCTTTAATGAGCATAAATACAAAACTTCTCAACAAAATGCTTGCAAACCAAATTCAAGAACACATTAAGAGGATTATATATGTCTTCCTCATTGTCAGAACAAGGAACTCCCACTCTTTTGGCCTTGCAGTATACTTCAGCTAGCTAGCCAGCAAGATTCTTGGGGATGCTCCAATCCGTGCTTCCTACTGGGAGAGCTGGGATTACAGGTCTGTACCCATGCATTCAGCTTTCTCACAGGGGTTCCAGGCAATGCACCCAAGTTGTCAGGCTTTTACGGCAAGCGCTGTCACCCATGGAACAGTCTTTACAGCCTTTATTGTCAACAGGTGAAACACTCATAATCTTTTCTTTAATTAGTAAAAAGCAGTTAGTGAGGGAAAGAAACTCTCACTAATTTTACTCTAAAATGTGTGTTGTGGTTTTTGGAAAGAGTGTTATTCCATATGGAATATTTTGAAACTTACAATGTATGAAGCTTTTAATTTCAGAACTGAAAAAAAAGAAAGAAAATTCATTTAAAAAAAAATCACTACTCCCAAGAAGAGGAAATAAGCTTCTCATTCCCTGGAGTCAGTCCCTGGATTCAGAAGGACCAGCTTTTGTGATGCGCAGGGTTTTATATGTTTATCAGATATTGATAACATCTTTCACAGTTGCTCTGCATTGTGCTGGGCGTTAGAGATGCGCGCGAGCAGGCTCATTTCTGAGGATGAGGGAGAGAAGTGGACACACACTCTGGGATGTGAAGGCTTACACTCTGAGAGCTTACAGGAGGAAGTCAAGTGTTCAGCAAGGGTAGAGCCAGGAGGCTAGCCCAGATAACAGACTACCTGGGGCTGTCTGTTCTCCACTGTACCCTGTGTGGTGCTGGGGGTGGGGAGCATGGAGGACATCATTTAGAAATCCTCTTTGGCAGCCTTGGGGCAGTTGGGATCTGTGATAGCTGAGAAACAAGAGCTACTGGTCTTACCATCACCTTCCTCTGTGACTGTAGCATGACTTCCAGGCGAACAGCATCCTGGCCATCCTTGCAAGAGGTACTGAACACCAACCATGGGCCAGACACTGCTCAAACAGAGCAGAGTTAGTTCTCAAACCACCAGGTTCCTGCTCCTAGTGAGAGGAAGAGAACTCGGCGTGGAGATGAGTGGTTTAGAGAAAAAGCCAGCAGAGAACAGGGGCACAGGCAGCGTGAGATGGGGTCCCCCTGAGTCAAAAAGGTCTTAATGAAGTCCAGCCTGGAGCCCAGAGAGATGGCTCTGCAGTTGAGAGACCTGCTGCTCTTGCAGAGGGCCAGAGTTTGGTTCCCAGCACCCACAGTGGGCAGCTTTCAATATTAACTCCAGCTCTTCTGGCCTTTGCAGGTGTACACACACACACACACACACACACACACACACACACACACACACTTTCTAGTCCTATAAAGAAGTCCAGCCTGAATACTCAGTCACCTGAGCACTTGAAAACTATGGTTAGTGTTGCCTTAGTTCCTTCCCCATCAAAGAAAGTGGCCAGTCATCTGACTCCAGAGTTCCAGGAAGCGGTCCCCCTCAGGCAAGACAAGCTAATATGTATTTGTTCTCCGTCTCCAGGGAGTTTTCTAATCCGATGTGTGGAACTGGTTCAGTTAGAGAAAGACATTAAGAGTTCACACCTGGAAAAAAAGAGCAGATGCTGTGTCACTGGAATGGGGTAAGAGGGGGAGACACCCCTCAGAGAACAGCAGGCTACAAATGGAGAGACCAAGGAGAAGCCAAGGCCATGTGTCCAGGCTTGGGCTGAGGACTGGTAGAGGGTAACCAGGCTGTTAGGGTTTTCAAGATCGAGTCAAGGAATCTGTGATTTTTCCCCAACCCAGTAACACTGGCTAAGATTACTCTTCACTGTAACCCAGACATTCCTGTTCCGTCATCCAACACGGAAATAATAATAGGTGTGTGGGGAGAGCAGCTAGGGGCAGGAAGGAAGTGAAATGACTGTCCCATTTTTTTTTCTTTTGGTGCCTGGTACATACTTCTCCATGGAAACCAAGCAGGAAGAGATTTAATAAACCCCAAGGGGAAGAAAAGGATGTGCAGTAAGCGGTGACTATCACTGTGAGCCCGACTTGGTGACAGGAGCAGAGCAATACAAATGGCATGCCAGAAAGAATCCAGAAGGTCGTGGGGTTAGGACTCAGCTCTGGCTTTGGCACCATGGGCTGGAAGAGCTTAGAAAGTGACCAGACTCTCTAGTCTTCGTTTTTATGTCTGCTTAGATGACGCCACCCAGAGTTGGCGCCAGGATTCGGTCATGTCTCCTGCACTGACAAGGAAAGTCCATAGGGGTCTGGAAACTTCTCTGGAGGAGTCGCAGCAAACAGAGCCAGCAGGATCATCACATGGCACCGGGTCCATGATAGGTGAAGGACAGTTTTGAGAACACTAGGAGCTGTCCTTGGGCCTACTGCCTGTGGCAGTGCCCTCAGAGGCAAGTAAGGCAGCAGAGGAAGGTGTCTTTGCCATCTGGCGCCACACAGAAAGCACAGTTGTTTTCCAGAGCGAGATGGCCGATCAAGGAGAGAAACGGCACCAGACACCCAGACATTTATTTGTTGATGATTTTCTATACCATAAACTCCCTTAAAATTCAGGGTAGATGGCATCTTACTAGGAGGTGAGTTCTATATGATAAATGGAGAAACAAATGGGAATCGGAGGGTTTTTTTTCCCTTTTTTAACTGAAAACAAATTATATAATAAATTCTGATCCGTTTCCTTGCCCTCAACTCCTCCCTATCTCCCCATCCTCCCAACTCCATGTATTCCTTCTCTCTTTCTTAATCAAATTTTAAAGAGAGAATAAAACAAAAGGAATAAACAAAAAAGAAAAAGAAGCAAAGAAAGAGCATAAGAAATATATATACATGTAAACAAAACCATAATATACAAAAACCATAATATGCAAGCAAACAATCAGTAAGAAATGCCTTTGAGATTGTTTTGTGTTGATTGCCTACTGCTGGCCATGGGGTCCTGCCCTTAAATGTAGTTTGTATACCCAATGAGATTCCATTGGAGAAACTATTTTTTCCTTTGTGAGCAGATATCAATTGATGATAACTTCTTGGTTAGGGATGGGAGCACCTGTTTACCTCCCCATATTTATAAGCTTTCATGAAAAACTCACATGCATTTCTCTCTAAAGAAAACAATTCAATTAGATGCAACCCATTCCTGACATTGGTCTACTTAGAGATAACTACTTAGGGTTTTGTCTTCCTGTTATTTTGTGACCCCATTTATATTTCTTTCATATGTTTCTGTGTAACAATCCTTCTGTACCCTGTGTGAATATATGTCACTATGATTGGTTTAATAGGCAAGCTGACTGGCCAATAGCTGAACAGGATAAAGTAAGGCAGGAAAGCCAAACTGAGAATGATGGGATGAGGAAGGGTGGAGTCAGAAGAGTCACCAGCCAGATGAAGAATGAGCTGGACACACAAAATGGAATAGAGGTAGAAGCCATGAGCCTAGGGGTAGCACATAGATTAATAGAAATGGGTTAAGTTGTAAGAGCTAGTTAGTAATAAGCCTGAGCTATTGGCAAAGCATTTGTAATTAATATAAGCCTCAGTGTATTTATTTGAGAGGAGCTGCAGGACAGGAAAATTCCACCTATAAATGGCACCCAACACAAGGCATAGATCTACACACCTGAAAAAACTTTAAAAAGGTTCTAAACACACAAGAATGGAGCCAAACTTAGCTTCCTAGTCTTGTGTCTTTCATGCTGGCCACAGTACCAAGCAGCTGCAAGTAGGCCACGAGCTAAGCCACATGGCAGGTTCCTGCAGTCTTTCCCATGGACAGTGGTACAGAGACGTAGCTCTCAGCCACTGCCTGCTGACTTAAGCTATCAGCACAAACTCCACTAGTATGCTGCATTGCAGGTTTGGAGGTTTTACTCATGCAAACAGAGAAGGATACAGAAAAGACACACAGTAAAGACAGATTCAGACAGAAAAAAAAAAAAAACAAGAACCTCTAAATTGGTTACAATGTGTTTAAAAATATACACAAACTTGGGAGAATTAAAAAAAAAGTGTAGAAAAACTCCTTTAAAAAGGAATAGAGTAATTTAAAAAAACGCAATAAGCCACATAAAGATGGGAAATACACAGAGAGTTTAAATCCTGTATCTTATTGTGTTGTCTTTGAATTGTTTTGGTTGCTCAGAGACACTGGGCTATAAAACCTGCCAGATTCAATCAATCTATATCTTTAAAATATCTTGATTTCAAAATTTATGTCAAAAGATATGTTATTTGGGGGGTGAGATTATACTTTGTTTCCACAGGAAATGAGAGGCTATGGATTCATTCCAGGTTAAGAAAAATCAGGTTTGATCAAGGAAGATTCCCCCTAAAAATGTGACTACAAACATAAAGAAATAAAACTAAAAGAACTACAAGACACATGATGCATATTTTACTTGCTCAAACATAAAACAAAAAAAATCATCTTTGACTGACTTATGTACAATAGTCTGTACTTGTATTTATGCAGAAATGTGTGTTACTTCTAAAAGTTTATATATTTTCAGAGCAAGGGGACCAAAACCAATAAAAATGGATGGCCCAGTGATCCAGCTTTTCAAAATGCCTCTGTTACAGTCCCCTCAGAATTCTGCATCCAGAACAGCTTTAAGGCTGCTGGCTGAGATGGTACAACATCACAGAATACTCCAGTCAGTACTTGACCGTAATCCTAAATTTTCTCCCAAAGATAATAGCACCCACAAACAATAGGAAACAGTCTAAAGAACTATGTTCACATTTCCCAAAGATAGATTATGATGGATACTTATTATCATTTAAGGGGAGATTGGTTATAAGTTATTATTGGTAATGGTCAGAAAAAAGCTAAACAAAGGAGATTAGTTCCAGGGATCTTGTTCTAAAAAAATGCAGAATAAAGACATGATAGGATAAAATGTAATTATTGAATCTACATTAATCCAAAAAAGCAACAATTAATCTTAAATATTTAACATTGGTATAGATTTTGGCTTACTGATACAAATTTAAAGGTAATTTTGTTATACTATAATATATTCTACTCTTGTTCAAAGTATTGTGTTTATGCAGCTCATTTAAAAATATAATGTACAATTAAGAAATACAGATTAATAGACATCTATAAAAGTCAAGATTATAGTCATGTTAGGTATATTTTCAAGGTCAAACACAGATAAATTTAGATGGATAGATGGTCTTCAAACACTTCAAAGACCTGAAGAATATGGCATCTAATATGTTTAATAACCTAAACCTTTACATGACAGAGAAACACATCTGCCCCTGGCAACACCAATGTACTTCAGAGGAGATGATGGGCACTGAAGAAACTTCATATGGAGTCTTCCTTTATGCCAAAAGTTAGCCATGTAGGCAAATAAACTCTCCTTGCCTCAATTGCTGACAATATACTGTCCAAACTGGACCAGATGGACACAAGAAAGGTAACTGGTGAGCTTTGGTAAGACAAGGTAGACAGTCCTTCAAACTTCTGTATTTCTTCTCTTAGCCCCCTTTCTTCACCCTTCTTGATATTTAATCATTCCTTATGAATCTCCATCCCTCATCTATCTTGAACTAAATGTTTTAACTCTTTCTGTGAAGACCCTACCCCACCTTAGTTTATTACTCTATACCTGTAACATACTCTATAATCGCTGTCCTTGTTCTGATAGTAGCATACTTACTGAAGGCTTAATGCTAACATCTGTATATAAGATATTCTTTTATACATACCATATTTGCCTTGTGGGATCTCAGTTATCTTACTCAGGGTGTATTTTTTTAACTATCCATTTTCCTGTAAAATTTCATGATGTTGTATTTTCTGACAACTAAATAATATTCCATTGTATAAATTCATTACCTATTCCCACACTAATAGACATCTAGGTGGATTTCCAGTTCTGAATATTATGAATGCAATGGACATAAATGAACAAGTGTCTCTGTAGTGTAACGGAGAGTCTGTTGGGTATAAGCCCAAGAGTGGCACAGCAGGATCTTTTTTTAATTATTTATTTATTTATTATGTATACATTATTCTGTCTGTGTGTATGCCTGCAGGCCAGAAAAGGACACCAGACCCCATTACAGATGATTGTGAGCCACCATGTGGTTGCTGGGAATTGAACTCAGGACCTTTGGAAGAGCAGGCAATGCTCTTAACCTCTGAGCCATCTCTCCAGCCCCCGCACAGCAGGATCTTGAGATAGATCTAGTCTCAGCTTTCTGAGGAACCGCCACACTGATTTCCATAGTTGCTGCACAAATTTGACTCCCAGCAGCTGTAGCTGAGTGCTCTTAACCCACACCCTTGCCAGCATGAACTGTCATTTGTTTTATTGATCTTGGCCAATCTGCTATAAGATGGAATCTCAAAGTAGTTTTGATTTGCATTTCCCTGATGACTAAGGATGTTGGACATTTCTTTGTTTCTCAGCCATTTGTGTTTTATCTTTTGAGAAGTCTTCATTAATTCTGCACCCCATTTTTAAATTGGGTTATTTGTTTTCTTGATGTCGAGGGGTTTTTGTTCTGTGGTGCAAGTAAGCAGAGGGAATAGTTTAGTAATTTGAGATTAAATTCAGTGTAACTCGCAGATCTCTGTAAGTTCAAGGCCAGCCTGGTCTACAGAGCAAGTTCCAGGTTGTTCAGAGCTATACAGAAAAACCCTATCTCAAAAACTCAAAAGAGTAGCAATAATAATAATAAATAAAAATTAAAAAGGAAGAAGTTGTGAAGAACCTTGTCCATGATAACTCAGGTAATAAGGGATGTGGCTGGGCTCAGGCTTGTCCAATCCCAGTGTCAGTTGGTGGACCACAAAGACCTCAGCAGGTAGAATAACAAAAAGGAAATCAGAAAATACTGAAACTGAAGAGAAAGGCAAATCTCCATGTCAGACGTTCAGAGGTCAACAGATACTTGAGCCAGATCTGAGGAAAGAGGGTACTTTTGAGGGGGGTATTAGAAAAGAGGCTTGCAGCAAATGGGCAAACAGGTGCCAGTGTGCCACCATCCGGTGCCCTGAAGTTAGAACCCACCTCTTTATACCACATAGAACTGCAATGGACCTGCCAGTAGGAAACTACCCACAGGTCTCTGAAAGTCAGAGGCTTTGATCCTATAATTGAAGCCAATCTGTGCTGGCTAGTTTGTGTCAATTTAACACAAGCTAGAGTCATTGGAGAGGAAAGAGACTCAATTGGGAAAAATACCTACGTAAGATCAGCTGCGGGCAAGCCTGTAGGACATCTGCTTAATTAGTGATAGATGGAGGTATGCCTAGACCACTGAGGGTGGTGCCATCACTGGGCAGGTGGTCCAGGGTTCTATGAGGAAGCAGACAAGCCACAGCGAGCAAGTCAGTAAGCAGCACCCCTCCATGGCCTCTGCATCAGCTCCTTCCTCCCGGTTCCTGCCCTGCTTGAGTTCCCGCCCACACTGCTTTTGATGATGAATTGTTATATGGAACCATGAATGAAACAAACCCTTTCCTCCCCAGTTGCTTTTGGTCATGGTGTTTTACCACGGCAGTAGTGACCCTAAGATATCACCCAAATCACTCCTCGTGACTTTAGCTGCTGCTGATCTCAGGGTGTGTGTCCTGATCATCTATTTCTTGAATAATTATTTACTATGTTCTAAAGGCATGCAAAGCCACATATGGAAATGTGTCAACGTTAGAACACTAGACAGCTAGAAATGGTGTTTCGTCCAAGCTATGAGATTCAAAGAAACCAGAAAAGGCGTGAACATGGATTGGCCTCACTGCCTACTGCGTCTTGCACTGTTTTTAACTCCAGATTTATTTGTATATGGTGTTGTCTGTCTGTCTGTCTGTCTGTGTGTATGTCTACAAAAGTCAGAAGAAGATGTGCAGTATTCTGAAGCAGATGTTGCCAGCGGTTGTAAGCCACCTGACACTCTGGAAGAGTGGGAAGTGCTGAACCCTTTCTCTACCCCGTGCTGTACCTTTCATGAGCATGGGTCTCTGGTTTTATTGACGTGATTTGGAGGACAGTGTCACTCCATTCTGAAAGCTAAGGAACTGAACATCCCAGGAGACAAAGCAGCCTGGCTAAAGCCTCACAGCTAAGAATCAGCACACCAAGGATTTGAGCAGTTTACAGAAATCATAAAGCTATAGAAACAGGACACCAACAAACATAGCTTAGTTGACAGTTACGTTGTTTTTTTTTTCCTTTTTTTAAATGTTTATTTATTTATTTATTAAAAATTTCCACTTCCTCCCAGCCTCCTATTTCCCTTTCACTCCCCCCACTCCCCCTCCCCTTCACTCTCCAGTCCTAAGAGAAGTCAGGGTGAGAGCAGAAGGAGGGAGAAGATGAGCAAGAAAGTCTGGACAGCAAAGGGTTGGTCCACCCGCTGAGACAGTATGCCTGTTCTAATGGGAGCTCACCAAATCCAGCTGGACCGGGACCAAATAAGCGTGCGTTCAAACCGGACTCTCTGAATGTGGCTGAAATGGGGGGCTGACTGAGAAGCCATTGATAAAGAACCTTCATCTGGCGATGGATGGAGATAGAGACAGAGACCCACACTGGAGCACTGGACTGAGCTCCCAAACCAGATGAAGAGCAGAATGAGGGGTGCGCCCACCCACGGCGATGGTGGGACTGATCTAATGACAGTTAAGTTCTAGATGCTACTATTTTTTCTACTAATTTAAGCTTATAAACTGTGTGAGTTCCAATCGACCAAGTGCATAACTTTAAATCATTTAAGTACATCAGGATTCATAGGATTTCAAGAACAATACCGGCTCAGAGATGTCCCCCCACAGTACCACAGGCAATGGTGGCTCCATGTGGCCTCTCGTTTTTTTCAGTACTCGGTCCAAGTGCCTCCTACAGGACTGAAGACGAAGAGAGATAATGCCGGCAAATCTGCCTCATTTCTCGAACTCACTTTCCCATGTAATACACATGTCCCAGTTTGCCCATCCATGCCCCTTTGCAATTGTAACTTTGACAAGCGAGAAAGAACACCCGCCCTCCACAGAGCAGTATGTGAATGAAGGGCCCCAGGGGCTGCGCGGGCCCTGACACCTCTTCAGAAGGAAGTGCTCCCACCTGCTCTGGGCGCTGCTGCTGCAGGTGAGTCACCACGTTGCCAGCCAGGCAAGTATTTTAAGAACCATGAAGCGTAAGCAGAAGCCAGCAGAGAAAGATGAGGGCTGGAGTGTTGCCATTAGCTCCGAGGGTGTCTTGTTGTCATGGTGCTAGGAAAACCACTTCCACTTAGAGTCCCACCCACCAGCTGCTTTACTGGAACTTCTGCACGGGAGGCTGGGAGCCACCCCAGCACGGACGTACACCTGGGGCAGACACCCACTCCAGAGGCCTCGCATTGCTTATCTGACGCATGACCCGGCTGCTTTCTTACCTCATGTGACATCACCGGAAGCTTTGGAGTGGAACCGGCAACAGCAAGAGCTCAGCCTCCGGTTCCCATTCCAGCAGCGGGCCCTGGAGCGCCACTGTTGCCTATTTCTGGAACGACATTTCAAGGTTCAGGCCTTAGACCAGTGATTCTCAACCTTCCTAATACCGCCGCAACCCCTTAATTGTGGTGACCGCCCCACCACCATAAAATTGTTTTCGTTGCTGTTTTATAACTGTAATTTTGCTTACTGTGATGTAAATATCTGATATGCAGATGGTCTCAAGCGACCCCCATGTTCAGCTGCAAAGGGGTTGCAACCCACAGGTTGAGAGCCCCTGACTGAGACCGTTGTTGAGAGGGTAAGTTACTTCAGTTCTGCCAGGAGCAGAAGTTGAGGGGGGAATGAGGGTGTTCTTCAGAGGCAACACTTGCATTTCTCGTGGGCCTGCATTCTGTAGCATGGCACGTCTAGAAGGTAACCCCAGAAGCCTTTCTGGGCATCCACACTCCAACTGCGCTGAGGTGAAGGAGCAGACACTGACCACTACGCTGAGGCTGGATGGATGTCTGTGGGAATGTTGCTTCTGTCATAGCCTTCTTAGGTGAAAGGTGCCTGAAGCACCATGGGGATAAACTGGGGTCCGCACTCATACTCCACACAGACTATCCCCGCTTGACCCTCACCTGCTCTTACTTGGAGGTTATGCTGCCTATGGGATAAAGGAGAGTGGTCTGCTGTCTGTCAGCCACTTCTTAACACTTAAGGAACCCAAACCTTCATCTTAATGAAAAAACGAGCATGCACTATATCTGGGTCCCACAGTCCTCTCCCCCAGATTGTGACTTCCATGTTTGGAGCAGGTGGATTTTGTTAAGGGCTCAAATGGTTTGACTGCAAGAGGTCCTCGGGCTCATTTTCCAAAGCAACGAGGCACCCACGAGCTGGCAGGCATGTGGCATTCGTCCACCGAGAATGGCAATGCGTTTCTAAAAACAGTGTTATGGCTGAATTGTGCCTCACCCCCAATCCCATTTATACATGGAAGCCCGATGTCTAACACCTCAGAATGTGACTGTATCTGGGGACAGGGACTTAAAGGGATAGTTAAACTACAAAGGAGATCATGAGAAAAGGTCTGAGTTCAACATGATTGCTGTCTTTACAATAAAAGGTAAGAGCCAAGGAAAAGGATGCAAGCTAAGGAGAAAAGGACAAAGGAAAACAAAACAGCCAACTGCTTGATCTTGACGCCTGCTCCCAGAACGGCAGGAACAACATTTCTGTTGCTCAGCCACTTGGTTTGCGTATGTAGTTGCCGCAACCATTGTAGACTAACACAAACTAGGAACCCCGCGTCATTCAACCATCACCTCAGAAGGTAGCGGTTGCTTCAATGTAGTGCATATACAAAGCTGGCTTGTGAGCCCTGAGATACAAGCCCAGACCAAGAGTCCTAGAAACAGAATAACATGCACATCAAGCATGGCTTCTAGGATTGGGCAGAGCTCCAAGACCAGAACCTTCCTTACAACCTTGACAACTTCAGAACAGAGAGCTACGATTGTGGTTTTGACAAACATGCACAGAGTACTTGTCGGTGGGAAGTGTTCTGAGGTGATGTGTTCTTTCCCAGACACTGTGATTACTGGGAGTGGAGGAAGCTCTGACAGGGTCAAGTTCAGAGTGGACGTGGGTTTTGACTTGAACGTGGCCTGTTAAGGACTCCAAGACCAAGTGGTTCATGGAAAATTGGCAAAGCCATGACCCACAAGGGTCGGGCTCAGGGGAGATGGCAAAGCTTTCCTTGAGAGTCCGAATGCGTGTTTATGAATGACTGATCAGTGTGTGCAAAGACTAGTGACTATGGCTTCCTCCTCCTGGGTATACACAGACAGACCTAGGCGGTTCACCCACAGATACCTCCTCCTGAAGCTAGCTAGCCCCGCCCAGTGCTGCACCTAGCACACACACACACACACTGAGGTCCCAGGTTGTCGCTGTTAGAGAACCCCACCTGGTCTCAGATTCGTTGTATGTGTGTCTTTTTGGCTATCCTGTCTTCATGTCACTGTGACCCAGCTAGGGTATCAGGACCCAAACCACACAGGTCATGGTGGTGATACCTGTGCTGAAAAAGTCCCTGATTCAAACTCTGGGGGACAGTTAGGTCTTCCAGAATTTGGGGGGATCTGAAAAAAGTCATACAATGTGCGCATCACAAGCTATATGACACCCTGTAGCATCTGCAGTCACGCCCACCCTACGTTCAGACAACAACTTCTCTAAATGCATGTGTTGCCTAAATAGACTGTGGGAAAGTCTGTGTCAACTCAAGACTGACTTTTGTATCAGATGTGCTTATTCTGGGCCAGATTTTGCTGCCAAATAAGTTATAAATACTTTTTTTTTTTGGACTTAGTGCTCTTGAGGCTTTGAAACTGTAAAGCTGCTTCATCTTAGAGAAGCAAACTGAGAGGAAAAACTTTCCACATTTGTTCATCTTCAGGAGATGGTGCTGAGCTCCTGCTGCCCGGTGGGGCTCTGGGGTCCATACACACATGCTGTGATGGCTGTTCTTGGTTGTCAACTTGACTACATCTGGAATGAATTACAATTCAGAATTGGAGGGCACACCTGTGGGACATTTTCTGCTTAGTTTGAAGTTAGTGACTCTTCTTCTAGTCTGGACCTTTGAGGTAGGAAGGCATGCACCTTTGGTGCAGATCTTAAGACCTGAAGACACACGCATTGAATCCAGCTCCGGAGATGAGAAGGCATATCTTTAATCTGGGCCAAACTTTCTGCCTCTGACCTTACAATTTGACCATGCCAACACAGAAGTGTATGTAAGGTCATAGAAGAAGGAAGGATTTGGCTCTTTGCCTACTTGCCCTTACCTTGCCAGAACATTCATTCCTTCACTGGCATCGGAGCCTCCTCCTTTGTGATTCAAACATACAGAAAAGGCCCAGTTGAGACATCCAGCCTTGTGGGACTGAACAACCTCTAGGTTCTTGGACTTTCCATTCGCTGGTAGCCTTTGTTGGATTAGATACACTACAATCTATAAGCCATTCCAATAAGACCCCTTTACATATGCATATAGAGAGATTCATGTCATAACTTCTGTGACTCTAGAGGACCTTGACTAATACCCACACTTCTGGTGGGATGTGTCTGTGCTCCCCGCCTCCCTGGGCCTGGCCCATTGGTAGAATGCAGATCACAGCAAGCTTCCAGTCCTCCGTGAGGATCCAACACTGTACAGATGATTTCTATGATAGACTGAGTTGTGTCCCACCAAATCCATACGATGAAGCCTTAGTCTCAGTGCCTCCAAATATAACCTGATGCAGAAATAGAGTCATTGCAGAGACAACAAGTCAAGATAAGGTCACTGGAGTAGGCTCTGGTCCAGTGTGAGTGGTGTCCTTAATAACATGAACTTCAGACATAGAAAAAGAATCACACTTGAGAAAAGAGAGATCAGAGCAATGCTTCTGCGAGGTGAGGAATGGTAGGGGACTTCCAAGCGAGGCTCAGGACAGAGTAGCAAGAGGTTAGCTCAGTGGTTAAGTGTTTGTCTAGTACCAAACCCTGGGTGCCATCTCTATCGCAACAAACAGACAAATGCCTTGCGGACATGAAGGATGGCTGGCTACCACTCACTGGTTGGAGAGTTTCCTACTGAGTGGGATTGTGTTCTGATTAGCTAAGGCTGTTATTGCGAAGTTCTACAAAGCACATGTCTTAGACAATGGACATTTATTGTCTCTCAATCTGGGGCCCCAAATCAAGGCATTGGCAGGGTCATTTCCTTCTGAGGCACCAGGGAAGGCTCGGTCCTGAGCCACGCTTGGAAGTCCCCTGCCTCCTGAGTGCTGGGATTAAAGGCGTGCACCACCACCACCTGGTTGGAGTTGATGATTTTTAAGACCTCTCCCCAGTTTGATCCATGCGGATAGCAGCTCAATAGAGTGCCACTTGGGCTGAAGACCTGGCCCTTCCGGCTTTTCTCTGTTGTTTTACAGATAAGCCAGAGTGAAGGTGATCTTAAAAAACAAACAACTGCTTTTCCTGTGCTGTGAGTTATGTTCCTAGACATTAAAATAAAATTGATTTAAAGTGTGAGTCTTCACTTGCCTTTTATTGAGGCAGCTGCTACTGTGAACTCACTTGAGCTATCTCTGTCTGTGTCCTCAGATCCATGGAGTTAAACCCAAACCATGTGTTTGGATATAATATTCTGCAAAAGGAAACTGAAATCTAAGTTGGAAGTCATTTTCTGCGACTTAAGATGATGTCACCAGGGTCCTATGTAAGCCTGGGAAGTCTGGACTCTTCATGCGGAAGATGATCCCTCAATGCCATTTCACTGAGTAAACAAAAAGCTGGTCTAAGAAAGGCCCAAAAAGCTGATTTTACTGCTTATAAACCAAGGTGTGACTAGGTTCTGTCCAAGGAAAGAGGCCAAAATACTTGGAAGTTTGTCTCAGGCCTTAGTGGCAGGAGTCCCTATGTCGTCCTGACAACCTGACCACACCAGAAGGGAGCTGCTGTGTGGATGGGCGTGTCTGTGGAGCCTTAGAGGCTGAGCGTGTTCAGAGGACAGGCTCCACTTTCCTTCCAGAACCCCATCCCCATCTCTGGCAGGCCATGTGGTGATGCTCTCAGGCCTCTCTGGCTCCCCCTCAGCCCATCCCTTCCCTCAGGTCATTTGCCCCCAGCTCATTTCCTGGAGCCGTTTCTTCACCACACAAGGGCCGCTAGCGTCACTGCAGTCCCAACACCATCCACAGACATTTGTTTAAGATTTTCACTCCTGCCCCTTGGCCATGCTACGCCCTCTCAGTTTCAAAAGTGTGCTTTCTCTTGCCAATGAATGCAGCCTGCAGAGGTCTGTTGAGCATAAAAGTCTGGAGGGTGGGAGGGCGCCCCTTAGGGAAGCTCATAACTGATAATTCTTTCCATTGACAATCTGATATATACATAAACCAAGGAAGATGTCTAAATGGATTGAGCTGCTTGGGAGTAGAGACCACATTTCATTACCTTCTGAATTCTCAGTGCTTAGTCCCACACTTGGCACAGGGTAGGATGCAATAAAATTGTTGAATGAACGAACCGTTATTCTTCTTTCTTCAGAGAGGTACTTTGTTAAATTATTATGATCACGCGCAAGGATCAAGGACACTTATGTTTCCTAATAGCTCTTATGAGATACATAAGAAAAAGAAGTCCCTAGGGTGCAGACGGCACAAACTCCAGGTCCTCTTGGACCATAACCTAAGACCCCAGGTCTTTAGCCTCTCTGTGTTCTCCACAGTAAACATGGAGGTGGTGTTGTCTGCTCTGCCTATCAGTAGGTGCTTTCAAGATGGCGACAAGACGACAATTGGGGGTGTAGCTTAGGGTAGAGAGTACACTTGAGGTTCCTGAGCTTCCTTCCCAGTACTGTAAGTAATTTTTAAAAGGAGGACATTACAAGCAAAGGTTTCGGAGACCATGCTGAAACAATTACTTATTTTATTACTACCATAACATGCAATTTTGGAGTTGAGATGTTTGTAAGTCATATTGACTACCCCAATGTTTCTTCTTCTACATGAACTCAAAGATCAAAGCCAAGTTTACTTTCTCCCAGAGTTGAGGAAATATCCACCCTGGTGAAGTTCTGGCCTCTTTGGAACATAACCATCTGCTTGCTTAATAAACATATTCTGTGCCATGGGCAATGGGTACAATGTTAAGTCGCAGAAGACTGGTTGAAGATCGGGTATTTCAAGGCACAGTTTTTGTGCCAAAATTGTGCTTAGAAATGAGAGGTTTTTCTTATTCAGGGGTCATGCTTCTTAACAGCATCCCTAAACCAATCAAAGAAACCTCAGACCCCAGAATAGGCCTAGAGAGTGAGATTCTATGCTGGAGGCAGCCTGCCAGGGACCAGCAGAGCTTAGACTTCCTCTGTTCCCCTCACCTCCCAACTGAGACATCAGCAAGCGATGCTTTGCTTTCCCACATCCTGGTGCAGATGCTGTTGCTAAGGTGAGCAGAAGCGGTCCATGGGAACCTGCTCTCCCTACCTACTTGCCCAGACAGTTTTCCATCTGAGCTAGAGAACCACACTCAGGCTCATCTATCCGGACTAAGCAGTGTTCTAGGGCCTAAACAGAAGCGCCTGGCCTGCAGGGCAGCCCATATTCCCTGGAGCTCTCTTTTAGGGTAGGTTGCTGGGCAAGATGATGAAGAAGGAAGCAGAGAATGAGCAACTGAAGTTACATAAGGATGTCAGTGTGTGCTGTGGCTGAGATTGCCTAAGGTCCGGGTTCTAGCTACAAGACACTGGCCTGCCTGGAACATCGTAGAATGAGACAGAGTAGCATCTGTCTTTCTTGCTGTTTCCCAAGATGGGTCTCGCTGAGATTTCAGTGAAGCCTTTCTCTAGGGGCTGTGTGTTACTATAAATCTGACTTCCTCTTTAGGATACATTAGCGAGTGAGGGCATTGCTGGCACCTTCTTTACCCTCCCCACCCCTTCTTAGCCTTCCCTTAGAAGATCCACAGAATTGGTCTCAGAGGAGAAAGTTTAGCTTCACTGATAATCCAGAAGAGGATCAGGTCATAGAGAGGATGAGATTCAGTGTAGGTTACAGAAAAGGGAAGAGAGAGGCCAGCAAGATTGCTCAGCCAGTGGTAGCGCTGGAGGACTAGACTGACACAACCTGACTTAGGTCCTCAGAACCCACCCATTCAGTTAGAAGAGAAAGCCAACTACTGCAAAATCTGTCCTCTGACCTCCATGTGTGACTTAAAGATGCATACCTTTAATCCTAGCACTCAGGAGGCAGAGGCAGGCAGATCTCTGTGAGTTTGGGGCCAGCCTGGTTTATAGACTGAGTTCCAGGACAGGCTTCTAAGCTACAGAGAAACCCTGTATCAAAAAAAAAATTTTTTAAAGAAAAAAGAAATAAGGACTTCCTTTGATCTACAGTGGTGTCCTGCCTGCAAGATATGCTGGGCAATAGCGGCACAAAGCTTATGGGAGTAACCAACCACTATCTGATTTGACTTAAGGTCCGTTCCACAAGATGGAACCCATACCTGATATTGGTCACTTGCTTAGGTGACCAAGAGCCTGACACTAGAAAGTCCAGGGACCTAGAGTAAAACCAAATACTACTGCACTGGCTGGTTTGGTGTCAACCTGACACAAGCTAGAGTCACCAGAGGAAGGAGCCTCAGCTGAGGAAATGTCTCCTTGAGATCCAGCTGTAAGGCATTTTATCAATTAGTGATCATTAGGAGATGGCCCAGCCCATCGTGGGTGGTACCATCCCTCCCTGGGCTGCTGGTCCTGGGTTCTATAAGAAAACAGGCTGAGCAAACCAGTAAGCAGCAACCTCCATGGCCCCTTCATCAGCTCCTGCCTCCAGGTTCCTGCCCTTTGAGTTCCTGTCCTGACTGCCTTTGATGATAAACAGCAATGGGGAAGTAGAAGCCAAATAAATCCTTTCCTCCCTAACTTGCATTTGGGTCACAGTGTCTTTGTCACAGCAATAGAAACCCTAATGCAACTACTGGTCTAAAATTTAAAAACAAACAAACAAATGAAGTGATAAAAACGACTCCTAATGGTATTCTGTTGTACTCATAGAGCAGAGCTTTGCTTATCCACCATCAGAGAAGCTTCTTCCTGCAGCAGATGGTAACAAATACAGAGACCCAGTGGCCAGACATTATGCATAAAGTAGGAGACCTTGGAACACCATGGTGCTTTGAATAAGAATGGCCCCCATAGGCTCCCGTATTTGAATGCTTAGTCATCAGGTCTACTTGAGAAGGTCTATCTAGAAGATAAGACCTTGTTGAACTGTGTCACTGGGAGTGGGCTTTGTGTATTTGAAAGCTCAAGCCAAGCCCGGTATCTCTCTCACTTCCTGCTGTGTGAAGCCCAGTGTCTCTCTCTCTCTTCCTGCTGTGTGCAGATCCAGACGTAGAACTCTCAGCTGCTTCTCTAGCGCCGTGTCTGCCTCTGTGGCACCGTGCTCTTTGCCATGATGGTAATGGGCTAAACATCTGAAACTGTAAGCAAACTACAGTTAAATGCTCTCTTTTATAAGAGTTGCTGTAGTCATGGTGTCTCTTCACAGTAAAGAGAACACTAAGACACTGACTAAACACTAAATGGGATGTCTCCATCAAGTCCCTTCCCCTTCAGAGCTCAGGGAACCCTCTGGAAGAGTTGGCAGAAAAAGTGTGAGAGTCAGAGGGGATAGAGGAGACCAGGAAAACAAGACCTTTAAATCAATATAAGCAAAGCTCCTATGAACCCACAGAGACTGAAGAAGCAAGCGTGGCAGGGCCTGCACAGGTCTGTACCGGGTCCTCTGTGTATACAGTATGGCTTCTAGTTTAGTGTTTTTATGGGATTCCTGAGTGTGTGAATGAGTGGGCCTCAGATTCTTGTGCCTTCTCTTGGGCTCCTTTACTTCTGTTGGTGTGTCTTGTCCAACTTTGATGCGATAGTTATTGTTTTATCTTATTATACATTATTTTGTTATATTTTATTATTATTATTATTATTATTATTATTATTATTATTATTATTCCATAGGAAGCTGTTTGTTCTCTAATGAGAGAAAGAAAGGGAGTGAATCTGGATGGGAGGAAAGGTGGAAAGGAACTGGGAGGAGTAGAGGGCATGGAGACTGTTATCAGGATATATTACGTAAGAAAAGAATATATTTTCAATAAAAGGGAGACTGTTGGAAGAAAAGAAAAGAGGCTTCCTTGGACTCACAAGTCAAGGATACAACTCATCGCGATGAGACCCCTTGTCTGCAGCAACTGATCACATTGCATCAGCAACCAGGAAGTAGAGAACAACAGATGCTG
Source organism: Myodes glareolus (assembly GCF_982192425.1). NCBI lineage: Eukaryota > Metazoa > Chordata > Mammalia > Rodentia > Cricetidae > Myodes > Myodes glareolus. The sequence goes on along the minus strand of NC_142045.1, from coordinate 21,420,365 downwards.
TTGTTTATCTTGCTTTCTTCTTTTAACTCCGACCCATGAAATGGCACCATCTATATCCAAGACATGTCTTCCATCCTCCATTAACCTAAGCTAGAAACTCTCCTGCAGACATGCTCAGGTTTGTCTCCTAGGCAATTCTGGATCCTATTATGATGTCAAGCAACATTAACCATCATCACAGGATCTTAGTGTTACCTTGTTTCTCACTTCTTAGGGATGTGGGTTGGAGAAAGCAGGTAAGCTGTGGGTGCTAGACAGACAGCTTTGATACGTCAGGGTTCAGGAGAAGCATGAACCATTGTTCCTGGCTTGAGACTCAAATCTTGAAGCTTGAACTCTGCCAGTCTTGCAGCTAAGCACACCCATTACAGACAAGTAAGGAGCTATCATAATGAAATCCATTATTTTACACACTGAGTTTAAATCTCACAACTCCTCCACATTTACCTCACAACAAAGGCTCCATTTGTGTAGCTTACACAAGCAGATGAATAAAGAAAGGAATAGCCAACTAATATGTTAATGTAAGTGTGGAGGGAAAAAAATGTCTTGCCAAAAGTCGCCATACACAGAGGGAGAAATGGGAAGGGTCAGCCTGCAGAAGACACATGCAGCCCATCCTCCCTGTCTCTTCCTCGGTTCTCCCTGCTCTCTGATGGAGGAAGATCATCTGTCTATGTGTTACTTTCATTGGTTAATAAAGAGACTGCCTTGGCCTTTAGAATAGGCCAGCCCTTAGGTAGGTGGAGTAGACAGAACAGAATGCTGGGAGAAAGAAACAGAGTCAGGGAGCCGCCGCCATGAAGCTGCCAGGTCAGACATGCTGAATCTTTCCTGGTAAGCCACCAGCTTGTGGTGACATACAGATTATTAGAAATGGGTTGAATCAATATGTAAGAGTTAGCCAATAAGAGGCTACAGATAACGAACCAGGCAATGTTTAAATGAATACAGTTTCCGTGTAATTATTTCGGGGGTAAGCTAGCTAGCCGGGATCTGGGTGGCGGGATGCAGCCCACCGCTCCTTTTACAGCTCTCACCAAGGCAGGATTGTTGCCAGGATAGAGCAGTTCATGGTGACAGCCAGACCTGGCCAATAACCATTAGTGGAAATGTCAAGACTGGATCCCTTTCCCTCTGTGTGACTTGGAAATATCAGTTGTGACTTAAGAAAAGGGGATTCGTGACCCAAGCCAGGGTCACCACACGCGTGCAGTATTTTAGGCAAATTCAAAACCTCTGGTGAACGGGCTCCAGGAAATCTGTTTATAGCAGTGCCATGGATGCAAGAATACGTCCCCATGACTCGCCCCTCGCTGAGTTAAAGATTATCATTGATTTATCTGATGCAGAAACAGCAGGATTCCACATCGTGTCTTGGAAAACAGCCTGGGAAAAGATAGACAATCTTTATTATTAATTCTAATACCACACTTCCCTGTGGGTCTGTGTAGTAAATCACTCTTTCTCTAAATGGGAGTTTCTCCCTAGTTAAAGGGAGATAATGATTTTTCATGAAGTCTGGCCACATTCTCGGTTATAATGACAATTTGCAGAAAAAAAAGAAAAAATATATTAATTAATTATACCCAACTCAAAAAAAGCTAATAGATACGAGAGATGTAAAAGGTCTAGAACAATCTCTATATTTCATGCTTTGAACATCAGATTTTTATTGAGACCCTCCTATGTGTTGACAACATGCATATGGCTTTGCTGTACATTACAGCTAGGATACTTTCTCAAAGTGAAAAAGATTAATCTGGGAAAGCTTATTTAAAACTTGTAGTGTGTGTGTGTGTGTGTGTGTGTGTTGTATGTGTGTGTGTTGTATTTGTGTGTGTGTATGTGTGTGTGTTGTATGTGTGTGTATATTGTGTGTGTGTATGTGTGTGCATGTGTGTGTATGTGTGTGTATGTGTGTGTGTTGTATGTGTGTGTGTATGTGTGTGTGTGTTGTATTTGTGTGTGTGTGTTGTATGTGTGTGTGTAGTGTGTGTGTATGTGTGTGCATGTGTGTGTGTATGTGTGTGTGTATGTGTGTGTGTTGTATGTGTGTGTATGTGTGTGTGTTGTATTTGTGTGTGTGTATGTGTGTGTGTTGTATGTGTGTGTGTGTAGTGTGTGTGTGCGTGTGTGTGTATGTGTGTGTGTATGTGTGTGTATGTGTGTGTATGTGTGTGTGTGTGTGTGTATGTGTGTGTGTTGTATGTGTGTGTGTATGTGTGTGTGTATGTTTGTGTGTGTGTATTGTGTGTGTACACATGCTCACTCCAGCAATGACTGCAGGAGGAGTAGAAGGGAGGGGGAGGTCATTTGCCTTCCTAACAGAGAACCTCTTGAGGAAGACTAGTTTGTGCAAAAACGATTCACCTGCCCTGGGCCTCCACTTATTACTGTGGTCTGGGATGGCCTTCTCTCTCCATGGCCTCAGAGAAGGCATGGTACAGGAGGTGGTCACGACAGTGACCACAACAGAGACAGGGACAACAGAGATGCCCAAGAAAGCAAATCCCGGTCCCTCAGTTGTGCTTGGCTTCTGACCTTCTTAATCTGGAAGCAGCATCAAGATGCTGGCAGGAAGGATCTTGGATTCTGGAGCCTTAGAGATGAAGATATAAATTCAAGCTTGACCTCTCTCTGAGCTTGAGCTCAATTCTCAGCCTCTCTGAGACTTCTTCATTTTCTTCCCTCATTTAATGAAGGCAAAGCCTGCCATGCGGAGAGGTTTAATGGAGGCAATGCCTACCCTGCAGAGAGGTTCAATTAGATGCCATATGCACAGTGTCTGCCGAGCAGGAGTGACTCAATCAATAACAGCCATGGTTATGGCGCAGACTAATCCTACCCACAAATTGGAGTCAGGTTGTTGGTTTTTTAATCCATGATATTTACTAGCAATCTACTCTAGGAAGAAAGATTGATGTGTTCTGAGAAAGTCTCACACACACACACCCCCAATCCCACTCCCCAACCCTTCCTAAGACTGAGGGATCTAGTCAGGGAGTAAATAAACCCACCACAAGGAACACACTAAAGCAATGAGATATAACCATTGAGAGATAACATTCTCCTCCCACCCCCAAGTCTGCTGCTTTGGAGATAAAAGCAGTGAGTGTGGCCAGATAATGTCCTAAGGAGATTCCCTGGCTGAGCCCCCAGGTGGCCATTCATAGGCCTGTCCCACACCGCTCTTCCTTCTCTCCCTTCCCTACATAGAGCTTGCTTTGCTGTTTGTGCTGGTATTTTCTTTCTGAGATCTACAGAGGACCCAGGGCGCCCTTAGGTTATCTGTTCCTGGCCCTGCCAGGCTGCTTGCTGGGTTCTGACCTCACCTCTGGCGTCAGCCTTATCAGGTGTGGACAGCATCGTTTCCATCAGTTTCCCTCTTCTGGGAGTTCAAGCCCAGATCCTCTCCCCACACCCAGACCTCTTCCTCTATGATGGCAGAGGGCCAGGCACCTCTGGGACCGAACATGGTGGTCCGTTGCCAAATGAGGAATGACCGCAGGGATCTACAAGCCAAGCCCTGAGGCCCAGGGGGAAGAGAGGAAGGGTGAGGTTCAAATGATGTTGACATAGAATACAGAGGATGCCAAGCTCAGCTAGTTGGGAAAATAGGGGTGGGAGGGGACTTTGTAGGGACAGTAACTCTCACCCACCTAGGTCTACATGGGGTACGGGTGAAGGGAGCAGCCATCCAGGATGAGGACACAGTCTTCTCTAGCCCTTGTTTCCTCTAGCAGAGTATGGAGACTTCAGACCCTGGGAGGAAGGGAGAGACCTCACTGGGAAGCCGAGTAGACGTGGACCCTTCTTCTCTGGGTACCAGGACACTGGTAGCCGCCACTCTCTGTCAACGCTAAGCATAATTTCAGGTTATTCTACAGCTCCGATTTGTTTAGATTTCTCCTCTTGAGTTGTCTACAGGGTTCACAGCCTGGGGTGGGTGGACTGAGTGAGTGTTAAATTAGAGTTCATTCCATAGAGTCCTCTTTGTCCTGCTGAGGTCAGTGCCAGGCGCTTGTTAGTGTGCACAAGGACCCTTGCTTTTATTGGACTAGGTAGTATCCATCGGGGAGGCATCCCCCATGGGAACTACTTCCTGATCCACAGTTCTCCAGGTTCACAAGGCAGCGCGTTCGCATTGGAGGGCCTGGAAGAGGCAGGGGTTAGACACCCCACCCCACCTCAGGGGAGACTGTGAGCCAGAGAGTTGGCAGGCACCCATGGCCTTGCTCTCAGCCCCAGGTAAGACATGCAATCTCCCAAGGACTGTTACAAGGGAGTATGGCCCTGCCCTAGTCATCCAAAAGTACAAGCAGGAGTGCCGTAGGAAGAAGTAGCTAGACAGCTGTGACCAAGGGGAAAGGGACACTCAGTTATAAAGTAGGGCTTTCCCTACAGGTCAGTGCTCCACTCCTTCTTACCATGCTTGTCCATTGTGAGCCACAGCTGGTGACTCCTCCTTCAGACATCCACAGATGCATGCTGAATAATGAATGGACCACAGGGCTGTTATTGCAGCGCTGCATGCGACAGCGGAAGACTGGGGACAGTCTAAATGCCCGTCAATTAGGGCGGGTTAAATAATTTATGGTCTTCGCATATAATGGCATTCAGAAGCAGTCTTTAACATGTATTGTTATCTCAAGCAGACACACGTAGGTTCAGGATTATGTATCATCATTTGTTTAACAAAAGTTTTGGGGGCAGTGGAAGAAGGGAAGGATATGGATTTACGTGCAACCCTGTTTAGAAGAATTCACAAACTGCTTACATTGAATATATAATTTCATACATATATTAGAAACTCCTGTAGACAAGCCCAAGGTAAAAGTACAGAAGTGACTCCATTTCTTTTTGGTTTTTCAAGATAGGGTTTTTCTGTGTAAGGCCCTGGCTGTCCTTGAACTCACTCTGTAGACCAGACCGGCCTCCAACTCAGATATCTGCCTTTCCCTGCCTCCTGAGTGCTGAAATTAAAGGTTTGTGTCACCACTGCTTGGCATGACTCCACTTCTTAATTGGGGGAGATAGAAAACAGTCTGGGCTTTTGTAAGGAAAGGATGCGGATAAAGGAGGTGGCATTTCTCGTCTTAATTTTTTGTGCCTTTATAATTCAAGTTACAAAGTTATTAGATTAGTTATTAGATAATATTAATATTAGTTATTAGATAATAGTTATGAGATAATAACTAAAATGTTAAGAATTCAAATGGATTTCCCAACAGGAGCTTAAAAATAAATCAGCCATTGAAGGAGATGTGTGAGGAAGAGAGGAGAGAGGGAAATACTATAAACGACAAACAAGGCAGGCCATGATTGACAGCTGTCAAAGCTGGGTGATAAACACGAGGGTCCTCATCCTCCTCTGTTTCATGAATGTTTGACTTTCCTGCTACCAGAAGTGTTTGAAACAATAAAGCCAAGAGGACTAATAGCAAACGCTCACACACACTGAGGCTTTCTTCCTGGCTAAGTGCATTTCCTCCAGCTTCCCTCCTCTGGATAAGACTGTTTCAGTCTGGACGTCAGCCTTCCTGAGAGGCATCGGAAGGGCATCTGCAGACGGGGCCACAAACAGTCTCCAGAAAGAGGCTGGACCTTGAAGCATTGCCTGGGAGCTGGCAAGCAGGGAGTTTGTAGAGCTGTTTGCATGCGGTGTAGGCAGCTCTGGCGGCTGAAAAATCTAAGGCTGGGGTGGTGGTGGTGGCGGCGGCAGAGGAGAAGCAAAATACTTGATTGTTTAACATACGTGGAGCTGTGAGGTCTGGAAGAAAGAAGAGAGCCATTCCAAGGATTCCAGATGAAAGGCATGGGCAACACACGCTCGTCAGAAGTACTATAACAAGCAGGAAACAAGGGGACATTTTCTTGCCCTCCCTTATTATGTGGGAGCCACCATGTGCACAGGGCAGGTCTGTCTCCGAGATGGCTTGGTCTTGGGACGGTTCAGGAAATGCCAAGCGCTCCAAGTGGGCTCTTCTACAGGAATGAAGGGGAATCGTTATTTTTTCTTACATGTATTTGTCCTCTTGTGGGGGAGGGCACCAGTGCCACCACACTCACGTGGAGGTCAGAGGACAGCTTGTGGGACTTACTTCTTTCATTCCATGACTTAGGTCCCTGCAGACTTGGGGGCCATGGCTGTACCCTCTGAGACGTCTCGTTAGCCTGGAAAGCTTTCTCTACTTGCCAGGTTACTAGGGCTTCTAGCTAATGGAGGAAACTTTCCCTCTGCTCCAAATGCCGTTAGCCTGGAAAGCTTTCTCTACTTGCCAGGTTACTAGGGCTTCTAGCTAATGGAGGAAACTTTCCCTCTGCTCCAAATGCCGGTGAGGAGTTTGGCCAAAGGCTGCCACCTCTGAGCGCATGTGCGGTGCTTCTGGCAGGCTCACCTTTCACAGGTGTCCTTTGGGATCCTGTTGGGTCACCTGTGAGTAGCCCTGTGGCTGCTTCGCAGAAGCTCTGCGTGCAGTTCTGTGAAGGAAGAGACCAAGGTCCTCTCTAGGGACCCAGCTATGTCCTCCCATCTCCACCGTAGGCCAAATTAGATGATCCTCCTCTCAACATGTCTGAAGCCCACCTTTATTGCAGAATTATTGCCAGATCAACACAGTTTAAGCTTGGCTATTACTAATAAGAAACTTAAAGAAGTCATCAAATTTCATTTTTCAGTGTGCATACGGTGTGTACATATATGTGTACATGAGTGTGTGTGCGTGTGTGTTGCACACGTTTGTGTGTTCCCGTGCCTGCGAGAGAGCCTGCACTCCTGCGTGTGTATGTCAAGGCCAGAGCAGGGTGTCAGATTTCTTGTTCTTGACTTTTTGCCTTGAGACAAAGTCTCCCCCAGAACCGGAAGATTAGCTTTTCAGTTAGGCTGGCTGGTCATAGAGCTCTGGGGATCCACCTGTCTCCGCCCCACAGTGTTGGGGTTACAGGCACCCACAACCACGCCTGGCTTTTTACAGGGGTGCTGAGGTTTTGAACTCGGGTCTTCACACTGTTAAAGCAAGCACTCTTACCTGCGAGCCATCTCCCCAACCTTAAAGAACTAAAGGGTATTACAGCTCTATCACAGCTTATAGAGCAAGAAACACAAAAGCACAAACAATATAGTGATATCTTTTTTTTTTTCCAAAGAAAATTCTAGTGAAGGAATATCCGGCAGTGGTGGTGCATGCTTTAATCCCAGCACTCGGGAGGCCGAGGCAAGCGGATCTCTCTTAATTCGAGGCCAGCCTGGTCTACAAGAGCTAGTTCCAGAACCGGCTCCAAAGCTATAGAGAAACCATGTCTCAAAAAAACAAAAAACAGAAAACAAAACAAAACAAAACAAAAAAAAAAACTTTGGTTTAGCTAACACATTATTTCAAAATCTATATATTAAATGTTATGATATTTTGGGTTTGTTAAAAATAATATATAGTTGGGGCCAGGCAGTGATGGCGCACACCTTTAATCCCAGCACTCAGGAGACCGAGGCAGGCGGATCTCTTGAGGTCGAGGCCAGCCTGGTCTAGAAGAGCTAGTTCCAGGACAGGCTCCCAGGCTCCAAAGCTACAGAGAAATAATAAAATAATAATAATAATACAATTGGGAGAAGGTGCGGAAAAAATAGGTAAGTACACAAATTTATTATTATTATTGCTACTATTAGTAACAATTAGCTGGGTAATGTTTACATAAACATCCCATGTCACCCTCCCCCCTTAAAACTTCCATGCTATTAACTTCCAGTCATGAATAGGGAAAGGACTCACAGGGGGCCCTGCTCCACCATGGCTTCTGGGGGCTGCATCTAGAGGGGAAGTCATTTATTTAGGGTATCCTCTGGTAAGTTGTCCCTGCTCTAGTGGACGATAGCTCCACACCTGAGCTCCTGTAGGTTGCCATGGGCTAAGCAACGTGTAACACTGAACAAATCCAGAAGGCGTAAACATTATGCAATTGGCTCAGCAGGTAAAGTGCTCCTCAAACCATCCTGAGAAACCAGGTTCAATTCCCAGAGCCTATGTGAAGACAGAAAGAGAGAATGGACTTTTATATACATTCAATAGAACATCACATACATACTATGGTTGTTTGAATGTAATTAGCCCCCATAATCTCACAGGGAGTGGCACTATTAGGAAGTATGGCTTTGTTGGAGGAAGTGTGTCACTGTGGAGCAGACTCTGAGGCTTCCTATGCTCAAGATACCACTCAGTGTCTCAGTCTACTTCCTGTTGCCTGCAAGTTGTAGGAGTCTTAGCTACTCCTTCAGTGCCATGTTTGCCTGCATACCACCATGTCCTGCTATCATGCTAATGGACTGAACCCCTGAAACTGTAAACTGCCACCCCAATTAAATGTTTCCCTTTGTGAGTTGCCATGGTCATAGTGTCTCTTTACCGCAATAGAAACCCTAAGACACATACCAATAATATTTTAAAAATTTAAAGATAAAATATAAATTAATTTTCCTGTGCTTATTCTGTGTCAGTGACAACTCCTGACAGATGTTAGGTTTATGTTTATCTGCATCCCTAATTCTTAGCACAAAGCCCAGCACACAGTAGGTGAATAAGTGTTTGCCATACAAATGAATGCTAGATGTGGTATCATATCCCATTCAAGGCCTAACGCAGTACAGAGGTGTCATAGGTGCACTAAACTTTGTCGCGGCTTAAACTAAAAAGAAAGATTTAGCAGCTGTCAGCCTTGTCTTTCTTTTGTGTGTGTCTTTTTTGGGGGGGGAGGTCAGAGGGTGGTAATGGAGGATTGAACCCAGGATCTTTCACACTGTAGATGAGAAATCTACCGTTGAGCTACACCCTCAGATTCTACTTACCAACCTCACTTTTTGTAATTCCTTCCAAACAAGGAACTGCTTAAATCCTAATATATGAGAATTTTGAGGACCTTAAAGACCAATTTATACAGTATCTTTGGGTTATAGTTGAGGAAGACATGATCCAAACAAACCAGCTTTCAAAGGCTCACAGGTGGTGCAATCAAAGCCGAAACGAGAGACTTTAGTTTCTTTGGGACCAGCCTGGGCCTTATTTGCTACACCGTCTAGCTCTGTGACTGTTAATTTGGCACGTGATGCTTTTAGCACGAATTCCAATTGGTCTTAGTAATACAAACTTGGAATCAGCTATCGGGGGCGAAAGCTGAAGGATCAGAGAAGCAGAGCGGCCAGACACTGGAGAGTTCTTCCCTCTACCAGTGCTCAGGCCGAAGTGGAGATCCTGTCCTCAGATTGCCTGACTGCCTCGGACTACACTGCTGCTCAGACTGCACTGAGCTCCTGTCTCCTCCTGCCTTATATTCCTCTCTCCACCCAGCCATATCAGTCCTGTCTCTACCTCCCTAGTGCTGGAATTAAAGGCGTGGGATCCCAGGTGCTGGGACCACCTTTGTGTGAGCTCTGTTTCTCTTTCAGACTGGATCGATTTCATGTAGCCCAGGGTGTCCTTGAACTAACAGAGAGACCTCTGTCTCCTGAGTCCTGGAATTAAAGGTATTTGCCACCACTGCCTGGCCTCTAGTGGCTTAGCTCTGCACTCTGAACTTTATCTGTTAATACACAAACAAAATATCACTACAGATCCTCTTGCTATTCTCCAGAAAGAAAACGTTCAAAGACGTAAATACAATTTTTCCAAGGCCTGGGTCACAGAAACGCCAGAGCTCATTAAGAATACTGTTTGCTAGAAGGGCCGTGGTGGCACATGCCTTTAATCCCAGCATTCAGGGGGTTGATGGAAGTGGATCTCTGTGAGTTCCAGGACAGGCGCCAAAGCTACACAGAGAAAGAGAAACTCTGTCTTGAAAAATAAAAATAAATAAATAAATAAAAGAGAAAGAAAGAAAGAATGAATGAATGAAGGAAAGAAAGAAAAAGAAAGAAGAAAGACAAGAATACTGCTTGTCACATTGGATTATGTTCCTCAAGAAAATAGATTTTTTTTTAAAGTCTTTTACAAAGCAAACAGAGCTATGATTGTTCTCACTAGAAAGGACTGAGGCTCATGTTGTTTCTCAGGGAGTGAGTTCTCTGAGGTGTCCCTGAAATCCAAGTCAATTTTTAACATTTCCCCCTGCATCTTGCTTGTCAAGGCAACTGTATAAAACCCAGCGTCATCTAAGCCATGGTCCTAGCCCTGTCCTGCCGAGTGCTGCAGGGGCTTCCATCAGTGTCAAACCAAAATCTAAACAAACTGGCCAAAGAGAACACACCAGACTGTAACAGTGGGACAATCCACTGAAGCGTTTTACATCATCGCGTCTTCTAAAAACATATTGATTTCTTTGAAAAAGCTTTTGAATTTTAATGCTAGGCTAGCTGCACCTTATGTTTAAACATGTTGGCTTTCAAAGTGGTAAAAATATAAATATAGTGGTCGGTCTTTCGTGTCATTCATATTCTGGGCTTTTGCACGCTGAGGTCTGTTGCCTCTTCCAACCATCTTGGGGCGCTCCCATCCCCCTACCTAGCTGGGTGGCTGGATTTCTTTAAGAGGATTGCCGAGTTGATCCCGTTTATATAACTCAGACGACTGAATAACAGCAAAGAGACAAGAAGCAAAGATACCAAGGAGAGAAGTTACAAACAAGGGCTGCGCCTGGGAGGTGCTCTCTCAGCAAGGAGAGGTCAAAGGTTCTGAACTGACACAAAGCTGGAGCCCGAGGGGTGACCAACCGGGTATCCTGTCCATAAGCAAGCAGAGAGGTCCATTCGGCAAGGGTTAAGCTTTAAGCCTAAGAGCTTTGGGTGAGTCAGGGCCAGAGATTGGCAAAGAAATGCAACACCTTATCTCTAATCAACCCTGCCTCAAAATAGCTCTGTCTTCCCTCAGGCAGAGGCTCATCATCCTAGCAAAGCCCCGTGCAGCTACCTAGGTTGCTGAGCTCTGCTTAATCAGAATGTCAAGCAGTGTGTGCTATTCATCTCTTGCACAGAGTTTGCTCTCTCTGGGTGGAGCAAGGCATAATTTAGCAAGCCTGAAAAGTGCTCGCACAGAATCAGGATGCCCCAGTCAGGAGAGACCTTCCCCCCTTGCCTCGGCCAACGGCTTCATTTTCCAGATGGAGAGAGTGAGATCGGGAAGATGGATGCTCTGAACAAGAACACACAGGGAGTCAGCAGTGGGTCTAGGGAGACATTCTCTTTCTCTTGGCTGTGCTGGGGCTGAACTCATCTGAGAAAAAAAAAGTAAAGCAAAATAAAAACGAACGAAACACCCCTGTCCTGGTCAGTTTTCCTTTCGTTGTGAAGGAAGTCATTCCCAGGGCTGGGAGAATTTCGGAATCAACACTTTTACAGGCAGCCACTCTTGTTAAAGTCTCTCTCTGGGGCCTCTCAAACCTCCTCTTCAAGCTCCATGACCCAGACAGAGCTTTTACTTCTTTACTTATTTTTAACATAGATGGTTTGCTACTGTTTCTTTCCCGCTACTGGAAGAGAAAGTAACAAATGGGTCATTAAAGTCCTTGGGGACTGAGGGTCAGACCAAAATGCCCGCCAGCATTATCAGCTGCTTCCCACGCTCACCCTCCACTCTATCCCAGCACCAAGCCTTATGACTCAGGATTTGGCCTTCGGAGGCCATCGCAGGGATGTCTCAACTGAAACATTCCTTCCTGGCAGTTCCTGCACCACCGTTTGTATCCTGTGCGTCCGTGAACCTTTCACACAGCGGTCCAGACTGAGGAACACGGAGTCTAAGGCGCACGGGGAAAGCCCACGCTTGCAAAAGGAAACTGGGTGGAATGGATGAGGAGGATTTAGAACTGAGCCAGTCCCAGGGCCGGAATGTGCTGGTAGGAAAATGCCTGGCTCCAGCTAACTTCCAGCAGTTTGGTTTCAGGTTGTTACTATCCAGGACTTTGTGTCCAAGACGAAAGAGAAATAGAACACTAAGGGACAGGAAATTGAAACTCAACTCCCGTCCATTTCTCTTTGTCATCTCTTAAGCGTTCCCCTTTATTTCGTGCATGAGTCACTCGGGCTGACTTACTACAGCTCTTAGGTAGCAACTGGTCCCTAGTTTTTTCTCAAGGTTGGGGTTTATCTCTTCTAAAGAAACTCCAAGCTACTTCTCAAACCACCCAGAGCTCTCTAATTCCTACTACAGGCTGAACAAATAGCAGGTGCTTAATAAATTCTTAATAATCCATGGATCAACATCATAGTTCTAAACTCATTTCAATCCATTCCATACCAGACCCATGTCATATTTGTTAGGAATTTTCCTAACGCGAGTTCTCTGCCGACACAAAAATCCCAATCAAGCCAAATCACCACAAGCCAAATTAAAAAATATCCAGGTTTAATGGGATTCCTGAGCTCTCGGGTGGCCCCGAGGGGGAACCAGGAAGCTCAAATGCGACCATGGTGGGGCGGGGGAGGGGGAGGGGGGGCAGGACGGAACATGACAACTGGACACGAGGAAACTTTCTGGGGAAGCAGTTTAAAAAGACTGGGAGTGGTCAAGATTTTGGCTGGCTGTCTTAACCCTCCTCTGGAAGAAACCACCAGCCAAAATAGTGGAAACCAAAGGTTCACACCCACTGGGCCAAAGATCCATATCTGAAGCCCATACTTTCTGAAATGAAATCTGGCTTTCGCTCATTCTTCTGTCATATAACACAAAATGCTCAATATATTTAAGTGAAAGTCAGCAAAGGATAAAATACTACAAGGTTATTTTGGAGCAGACTTTACAATATAGTCAATTGCTGTGGGAGCTCCTTCAGTCTTTGAGATGCTGGACCACTTTGGGCGTGGTCTTGGGTACTATAAAAACAGATGTAGAAATGTGTGCGCCCTCTCTTGGCTGCTGGATTCAGTTCTTGTTCCCCACTTGTGCGGAGGACTGTCCATTTGTGAGTCTACCCCTAAATAAAGCACCCATTATTATACTCCATTCTGAGCTAGTGTGGGACTACTTTATTGATATTGCCTACAGTCCATTAATAATAATAATAATAATAATAATAGTAATAGTAATAAAAACAGAAGCCCAAGTGTGATGGAACACACCTTTAATCTCAACACTCAGGAGGAAGAGGCAAATGGATCTCTGTGAGTTTGAGGTCAGCCTCATACAATATGGTCCCAAGACAGCCAGGGCTATTTAGCGAAACTTGTCTCAAAAAAAACAAACAAAAAAAAAAAAAAAACAAAAAACAAAACAAAACAAAACAAAACAAAACAAAAAAACCCAAAAAACTGGGGCTTTAAACCATGCGTCCCTAAGCTTACTACAATTTTTAAAATTCTAAGACCATTTTCTGACAATTAAGCTCTTGTTAATGTCTTGTTTTTGAAGCAGGAGTTCAATTACAGTTGTTTAATCAGACTAAAAACAGGCTCCTGTCTAGCTGAAGAGCTAAGCGTGGGAGGTAAGTGAGGTAAATGAGAACAAGTGTCTGTGAGGCTTTTTGCTCTCATGTCTACACAGCATGGACTCTGCGCTATCTCAGAGTCATATCTTTGAGCACTTTTGGACAGCTATGTAGACCCATATGCGCAGGGCCTGGGCTAAGGCCCAGGTATCTCTGCTACTTGATCCATGGAAATGTGACAGCTATGCAGCAAGTTCCTTCCTGTCACCAATCAGCGGAGCACCAGCTACCGTGCCCCTGCCGTGTAACTGTGATCCGAGGTAAATCTTCACCCCTCTTTCACCTGGTATGTAGTCACAGTGAAAAGTAACCGATCCACTCATGTACACGGATGTTGTTCATGCTTCAATAAATATTACGCTATGTAACGAATGCTCAAACTTCAAGATGATGCTCCAAGGAAGAGCAACAAGCATTTACAGGGTGCACAAAAGGGTTCTGGTAACTTGTTTTTCTCTCAGACGATTGGGAAACCTTAGGTTCCTACTAAAGAACATTGTATTTGTAAAGGTCAAACCTGCCGTGCAGGTAACTTTGACAGATACATTGTGTTTGGCGTGAGAAATAACCCTCAGGTCAACCTTGCAATCAATGAGCAAAAGCTAAGGAGGAAAGAGGTCATTAAGAAACTTGCAGGTAACTCACAGATAGCAGCAACGAGATTTGATCAGATATTAATGTCTCTGAAGCCTCAGCTTTCCCTACCATACCAGTGCTTCTCAGCATTTCTTCATATTAGTGGCACCTGAGAGTTTTTGAGAACTAGTGAGATTACTATTGAGTAATAGTGAACAGCCTTACCTCAGACTCCTCACATATATGGTGCAAGCTTCGAGTCTAGATTCTTAAAAATCTTTGTAAACGGCTGGATGCAGTAGCACACAGTTGTAGTAGCCTCATTTGGGAGGTGGCGGCAGAAGGCCCAGGAGTTCCAAGTCATCCTTGCCTACATAATGTGAGTTTGAGGCAACCCTGGACTACATGAGACTGTGTCTCAAAACCAGAAGTAAACAAAGCAAAATTTCTATAAGCAATGCTTGTATGCAGCCAGGGTTAGGAACGGTATTAGCTGTACTGAGTCTCCGTTTCTTCGGCTGTAAAATACGGGGGTTAGGTGGACGTTTCTAAGGCTCTTGGTAGTGCTATAGTCCCCAGAACACTGTTGACTCTGGGTCATTACCTGCTCCAGAAACCTTTGAAATCCACAGTTGTCACTCACACTGCCTGATGATACTCTCTCAACTTCCTGCTTCACTGTAAGCCAGGAATGAAGCTCTTTAAACATTTGGGACGGGTCTATAAAGAATGCGGGGGCAGACGAGCACTTGAGAGATGGCTCAGCGGTTAAGAGCTTTGACTGCTTCTTCAGAGACTGGGGTTCAACTCCCAGCACCCCCATGACAGCTCACAACTAGCAGCAACTCCAATCCCAGATCCAACACCCTCATCTGGCTTCCATAGGTACCAGGCGTGCAGGTTGTTTCCTGGTCTTTTTTAAAGACCAGGAAGAGACCCTGGTGCTCCAAGGAGATTTCCATCTTCATCCCTCAGTTTTCCTCTTATGCTATCATTTATAGCTATTTGATGAAAGCCCCAACTGTTCAATTTGTTCAGTGCTAACCCTGCTGTCATTCCATCTAAGAGTTCTTTGAAAATGCTTAGCTCAGAGCAGTATCACACACTGGTTTTTGCCAGCACAACAGATGTTGAGGAAGGAGGACCCATGAGTTCCTAGGCCAGCCTGGATTACACAGTAAGTATAGGGTAACAGGGACAACTGGGGCAGGAAACCAACCAATCACTGAGCACTCTGACTCTGAGCCCAGAGCCAGTGAAAGAAACACACCCTGTATTTGAGGCCTGAGCCAGGAAAGAAACATCTTTATCCCTGAACCCAGGACTAAAGACATGTGCCCTGGCTCTGAAACTAGTGTCAAAGAAACACACTTTGTCCCTAGAATTAAAGCCAGGGAAAGAAATATGCCCTGACCAGTGAAAGAAACACAGTTTGGCCATGAAATCAGAGCCGCCTCTGCCCCTGAAAAGCTAAACTGACCAATCCCTGAGCAGGAAAAAATTAACCAATCTCCTTTCACACTGGGAAAACTCCGCCCCTGTATAAACCTCTCCACCCCTTCAGTTGAGAGCTGCCAATAAGTGGCAGAGGCAGCCACTCTTCTGGACTTCTCCTTCCCAAATGAATCTCTTTCTCAAAAGAGTCTTTGGTGATGACCTTCATTCACCAGCGTGCAGAGAAGAACCTGGCTGGGATGTCTCTCGGGGGACCGAACTGAAAAACCTTGCTGGGATGCTTCCTCAGGGTCTCTTAATTTCAGGGTTTCTGTTATGAACCGAAAAGTAGCTGTACTGACAACTCTCTCCTTTGAGCCTTCCCACCTGAAAGATGCAGAAAAAATATCGCAAGAGAGTTTTAGAATAAGCTGGAGAGAGGTTCAGTGGTTAAGAGCACTGGTTACTTTTGCAGAGGATCTGGGTTGGTTCCCAGCAACCACGCGGCAGCTCACAGACACCTACAAGAGCATCGGCTCCCTTTCTGGCCTCTGAGGGCATCAGGCGTGTAAGTAGTACACTTAAGCAGGCGGTCATGCATAAACAAAATAAAAGCAAGGGTGTGGCGGACCCCTTGACCAGCAAGGAAGAATGACCACGAGTCGAGGATTCTTCTCAAATCACACTTTATTGGAGCCTCTTGATTGAAGGGAGAGCAGGAAGGGAGAGCGAAAGCCAAGCTGCTTATATAGGGTAGAGGGACTCGGGTACTGTCCTAATTGGTGAATACCAGTCTGCTGATGCGCGGGGCCTCGGGATTGGCCAGGGACAAGGCTCAGTTGCGCATGTGTAGGCAAACCGCCGGCGCCATCTTGCAATGGCGATTTTCTACGGATGGCTCCCTACACAAGGGGAAGAATCTGAAACACTTGCTTATAAGAAGTGTTTTAAAGCATTTAGTTCCGGTCCAGTGCGAGCTTACTCTCCATTTCCATTCCCGGAGGTGAGATTTAGAGTGGTCAACTCTGCCATGCCCTTCTCTGCAGGCCCCAGCTCAGCAAGGCCACCACTGGCCCTTCACAGAGTCTCTGACTCACCTTGAGATTTTACCCATTTCTCTCACCATTTGGAAGCAGGAAAACTGTGACCTAGGACACGTCAGAAATCTTGGGCATTTTTGATGGTTTTTCCTTGAAAAAAATATTCTTTTCTTGTTCCCATTCTTACTTTGCAATCTGTTTTGGTTTTGGTTTTTTGCACACTTTTCAAAACCAGCCATGATCTGGTCTTACCTTTCTAGGGCCCTGATGGACTTAGACAGCAAGAAGAATAAAACAGCCAACTTTTCGATCACTTAGTTCACCGGAGAAACATGCTCACGCTTCAGATGGCCAAAGTTTTCATTTTTATTCTTGGCAAAGTAATGTAAAATTAAAAGGAGGAAAGATGTGCAATATTTAATTGTAAGCTCTTCAAAGACGCCCGCTGCCATTGCTTTGTGTCATGATAAAGATTACAAAGGCTGGGAGATGGGGGCAGTGAACAGCCTGCTGGCTGCCCAAGCGTGATTCAGATCCCAGCACACATGGAGAAACTGTTTGAACCTGTAACTCCAGCACTGAGAGGAGAAATAGATGGGGACTCTGAAACAGAAAGTTGGGTGGGGTTTGCTGGCCAGCCAGCCTAGCTAAAAAATGACCACTTTCAGGTTCAGTGATGCTCTTGACCTCTCCAGTGTACTAGACCAAAGTATCCGTTGTCATCCTCCGGCCTCTGGGCTCATGCACACCAATTTACGCAACACACAAATGCACAAGGACACAAACAGGTTTTTTTAAATTTTGTTTTGTTCTTGTTTTGTTTTGTATTTCAAGACAGAGTTTCTCTGTGTAATAGGCCTGGTTGTCCTAAAACTTACTTTGTAAACCAGGCTGGTCTTGAACCCACAGAGATCTGCCTGCCTCTGCCTCCCGAATGCTGGATGAAAGGCAGACACCACCATGCATGGCTATAAACACTTTTGAAAAAAGATTTATTTATTTTTATTTTATATGTATGGGTGTTTTGCCTGACTGTAAATGTGGGCACTGTGTACACAGTGCCTAGAGAGGCCACAAGAAGGTATTAGATCCTCTGGAACTGGAGTTACAGATGGTTGCGAGCCTTCATGTGGGTGCTGGGATCTGAACCTCACCCACCCACGCCCTAGCCCCGGTCCTGGAAGAGCAACAAATGCTCTAACCGCTTAGCTATCTCTCTGGCCTGATTCTTAAAGAAAGTCCAGGAGACATTTGACATTTAAAGACAAAAACCAGAAGTCTCAGATGGGTAAGAAGGTGAATCCTGGTGTCCCGTTTTTCAAGAAAACAGTCTCAGGAAGGTGGAGTGACTGCTGGAATCAAATGTCATGTGGCCTCAGCACACCAAGGCACAAAGGCCCTGTGTTCTCTCCACAGTGTTGGTTGAGAAGCAGGGCTAGGCTCTACACGAAACTCTGCAGCCCCAGGCCAAGCGTCAGGCCAGGAGACTCTCAGAAACAAAGCCAGGAGCTGGCAGCATCCAGGGACTGCTCAGGAACGCGGCAGCTAGAAGAAGGCTACAGGATATGCATGTATGGCAGGTTTTCTCAGGTGTTTCCCTGCATGTCGCTAGTCCCCAATCAGCTGTCTCTCGGGCTCCATGAAGGAGGCACAGGGGACAAAAGGGCTTTGGGTCCCACCCACCTCTACTTCTTTGGCTTATCCTTCCCGGGAACTGGCAACAGGACTCACAACAGCCACTGGGGACAAGGAGAGTCGCAGGCGACAGTCAGGAATTGTTCTCACATTTGCTGAGACCATTTCCACTGACCAGGCCTTGCGGTACCGATTGGAACTGATCTCACCGTGCGCCTGTGCACAGAGGAGGGACTTTTCACTGTCCCCTCAGACCCAACTGCCAGCGTTTTTTCGCTGCTGTTCTTTGGGTTTTGATCTGCCTCGCTTGACAGATTGAAACTTACACTTCCCCAATAACAAGCTTGCCACAGCCGTCTGAGCCACCCTGAGATGATCGCAGGTGGTGAGCCCTACATCATTCTTGAGGATGGCGTGACACATTTGATTCAAGAGCCCTGCAACCTGCAACCTCCCAGGGATGCCAGCGCCTTAGGCAGAACCTTCTGCACTGGTCCAGAAGGGAAGCTGAAGTTTTTGATAAAGAGACTGGTAGCTTGGGACATACCTAAATTGGCTACTACTAAATTGGGGGCATTCAAATGTTTTCCATACTCTAAAGAAGGACTAATGCATTTAACAACGATAATAGCAATAATAAATTTAGGGAGCAAGAGAGGTTCAGTGGTTAAGAGAACTTTTTGCTCTTGCAAAAGTTTCAGGTTCCGTTCCCAGGCCCCTCATGGTGGCTATCATTAATCTGTAACTCCAGTTCCAGGTCACCTGATGCCTTTTTTGACCTACACAGATCCAGGCACACACATGGTGCACATACATACATACATATATAGGTGCAGGTAAAACTATCATATACATAAAATAGAATAAATAAATATAAAAATATAACAAAATTAGAAAGGAGGTTTTCTAGAGCACAAATTTTAATTGTTTTAATAATAAAAACCTGGAGTGAGATATCGGGGTGAAAGATGATCAGAGAAGCAGAGCAGCCACTAAGGAGTTCTTCCCTCTACTGATGCTCAGACCAAAAGGGGCGATCCTGTCTCTACAAATCCTCAGACCGAATGCTGTCTCTCTGAAGCCTCAGACTGTATGCTCAGACTGAATCCTCAAGCTACATCTGAGTTCCTGTCTCCTCCCACCTTGTATTCCTCTATCTGCTCAGCCATATCACCCCTGTCTCCACCTCGCTAGGGCTGGAATTAAAAGCATGTTTGTGTGAACTCTGTTTCTCTTTTAGACAGATTCAATTGCACTAGCCCAGGGTGGCCTTGAACTCACAGAGATCCACCTGCCTCTGTCTCCCAAGTACCGTGTGCTACCACTGCCTGGCCTCTATGGCTACCTAGTGGCTTAGCTCTGCACTCTGATCTTCAGGCAAACTTTATTTGTTAGATTACAAACAAAATACCACTGCAGTTTTCATTTTTAATTTCGACCTTTGTGTCTTCTAAACTCAAAACAGGTCCTCTTTTTATTGTTGTAAAAAAAGATGTGTTATTTTTTATTATCAAAATCAAAACCTGAGACTAGAGAGATGGCTTGTTCACTGCTTCTAACTCCAGCTACAGGGGATCCAATGTCCTCTTTTGGCTTCTGCAGCCATCTGTGGTCACATATGCAACCCCCCTCCCTGACACACGCACTTGTTAGTAATTAAAAATTAAAAATAAAGCTTAAAAATTGATCTAGCTATTTTTTAAAGACTGTAACCTATAATTGAGGGCTTTGCTTTTCTAGATTTGAAAATCTTCTTGAAGTTTGCACAAATGCCTTTTGTCTTAATACTTTTATTCGTAGCAACATAGACCTGCGCTTACCTTTCCCTCCAAAGAATGGTTTTGAGCTACGAGATGCTGCATACACACCGATGTGCTCATGTGAAGCAGTCTTATTAAAGCAGCGTTGAGGAGGTTTGAATGAGAATGGCCCCATAGGCGCATATATTTGAATGTTTAGTTCCCAGTTGGTAGACTGTTTAGGAACGATCAGGAAGTGTAGTCCTTTTGGAGGGGTATGTCACTGTGGGTGGGCTTGGAGGTTCCTAAAGTTCAGTTAAGCCTGGTCTTGTGATGTGGGAGTCCCCTCTGTGTGCTGTAATTACCATTAATGAATAAAGAAACTGCCTTGGCCTGTTGATAGGGCAGAACTTAGGTAGAATGCTAGGAGAAAGAGGGGCGGAGTCAGGGAGAAGCCATGGATCCGCCTCCAGAGATAGACATGCTGGAACTTTGCTGGTAGGCCATGACCTCGTGGTGATAGACAGATTAATAGAAATGGGTTAAATTAAGATGTAAGAGTTAGCCAATAATGGGCCAAGCAGTAGTTTAATTAGTACAATTTCTGTGTGGTGATTTTGGTTCTGGGTGGCAGGACAGGCAAGCGGGTCCCCTGCAACAGTCTTGCTCACTCTCTCAGCCTCCATGTCTGTACATAAGATGTGAACTCTCAGTTGCTGCTCCAACAACATGCCTGCCTGCCTGCCTGCCTGCTGCCACACTTCCTGCCATGGTGATCCAGGGTCACCCTCTGGAACTGCAAGCAATCCTGTTTTCTTGGTAAGTTGTCTTGGTCATGGTGTCTCTTCACAGCACTAAAACATTTACTAAGACGGGTGTTGCTTAAGAGTCCTTTAGCATCAACCTTTGCTTTTAAAAGGGGGGTTACACCCTGCCGAAAACACCAGCAGTTACAGCAAGTAGGCTACAGCGCTTTGCCGTTTTACTGTTTTCCTTGCTGGAATGGAACGGTTCTTGTCCTAGGTTAGATAAAGCTGATGTTCAGCAGAGGCACTTCCCCAGTTGGCTTTGTACCTCTAAACTGTGAGTCAGTGCTACTGGGAGGAATCCGTTTGGGGCTCGATTTCAAGAATTCCCCCCATGAAGTTTCTGGCATGGTTTCATCCTATAGCTCCCTTCTCCCAACCACCGCCATGTTTCCTTTCTCCATTATTTATCTCAGCTTGTTTTAAGGTACATATATCTTCTTTTATAGTCTTCTGTAAATGTTTTCAAAAGTGAAGGGGTATAAAAACTAGCTCTCCTCCACGTCCCAAGGTCTCCCCAGTCTGCTGCTTCAAATGCCCGCGCTGTCATCCTGACTTTGGCATTTGTTCGGATGCAATCTGCTTCCTCGCAAAGCGCCTTACTAAAGGTCTACCTCAAGTTTCACATGGTCGCAGCAGAAGAGCTGCTGCCCGCTTTCCGACCCTCTAAAACCCGTATCTTAGTCAAATGTACTTCTGCTCTGAGTCACTCCCGGTGCCGGCTCTCTCTCATTAGCAACCGCTGACTCACACACAGCACACCTCCTAGTCCCAAAAGCCCCACCTCAGCCCAGACCCTTGGTGCGGTGCAGCTGCTGTGGGCTGTGCTGGGCACCGCAGCTTGTGAGTCACTCCTCGGTTTCCTTCTTGCGGATCTGCTTCCTGAGTTGGACTCTGTGTTCAGTGAAGCCTAATGTCTGTACCTCTTCCCACCCCACAGGAAAACGTCATCCCCTCAGAATGTAGAGCTGCACTTGTGGTACCTGTCAATCACGAGGAGAGCTGTATTTCAGAAGATGCTCGATCCACTGGAGAAAACTTTTAGATTGTGAAAACCTTCTAGGAAAGGAGAAGAGGAAGAAGATGGGCATTTCTTGAATCCTGGCTTTGGGCTAGGCACCTCACCTAGAAATTGGTAAACTGCCTTTTTAGCCTTCTGAGATGGGCACATTTATGCCAATTTCCAGATGAGAAAAGAGCCCCAGGAGGGACGGTGAAGGACTTGCTTACGCTGTTTGACACTAGGCTCAGTCATTTGCCCCTGCTATAACAGAATGCCACACACTGGGTAACTGACAGAATAAAAATATGTAATAGTTCAAGACCAACATACATGCAGGTTTGGTTTTCTGGTAAGGGTCGAGTATAGGAGCCTGGAATGCTGCATCCTTCAGAGATGGAAAATGCTATTCTTCGTGTGGAATAAAGTGGAAGAAAGAGAGCCCATTGCCGTGGCCCCTTCGAGCTGCATGGGTCAGAGTTCCTTCCCTTGTGACTCAAACACTTCCCATTGCCCTGCGCTTCCCAACTTGCCTGCATTGGGATTTAGTTTCAAAAAAAGTTTGGGAGAGAAACTCAAGCCGTAGCAAACATTAGGTGGGGGAATCTGGGCCACCCAGTATCACAGATAATGGGACCATTGCAATACTAATAAAGTGCCCACAAGGCAGGTGTGGTGGCTCATGCCTGTAATCCCAGCATTTAGAAGAGTGAGGTGAGGGACCACAAGTTCAAGGGCAGTAAAGGCAGTACAGTAAGGAACTGGACAGGATGGCCTGCTTGGTAAGATCCAGGAGGAAGAAGAAGAAGAAGAAGAAGAAGAAGAAGAAGAAGGAGGAGGAGGAGGAGGAGGAGGAGGAGGAGGAGGAGGAGGAGGAGGAGGAGGAGGAGGAGGAGAAGGAGAAGAAGAAAAAGAAGAAGAGGAGGAGGGTGGAAGAAGAGAAAAAGAAGAAAAAGAGAGAGAGAGAGAGAGAGAGAGAGAGAGAGAGAGAGAAGTAAGAAAGAGTGAGCTAGGCATGGTAGCACATGCCTTTAATCCCAGCTCTTTGGAAGCAAAAGCAGGCAAATCTCTGTGAATTCAAGGTCAGCCTGACCTGCAAAATGAATTCCAGAACAGTCAAGGATGTTACACGGAGAAACCCTGTCTTGAAATACTATTATATATATATATATATATACATACATATATATATATATATATATATATATATATATATATCCCAGAAAAGTTAAAACCACCCATATTCTCTTGAATTCTGTGTATATAGGATCCTGTAGTGAAGACACATAAAGGAACTCTACAGTCAGAGAACCTGGGTTCAAGTCCCAGTCCTGTCATTGGTGCTTGATCTTAGATGAATTTCTTAACTTTTGGGGGCTCCTGTTTTATCACTTATAAAACACTGAAAACACTAAAGACTGTTGGAAGGAGAAAATTAATCCAACACAGGATGATAAGCAGTTAACAAATACTAGCTCTCATTAGCCAATGGTACATGACTTCCTCACTATTATTTCATTGCAGGATAGATTTAATTTTTTTTTGTGGCCAAATAGCGGTACTTTTATTACCACGATCACACACAATGTTGCTCAGATCATGGCTCGCCTTGAGAATCCCTGAGGGATCCGAAACGCGTCAGTGCTTGTGCCCCATCCCTAGAGATACGGATTCATTTGATTTGGGAAGTAGGTTCAGCCTTGTTACTGGTTGGTCGTAGCTGTTCTCAGCGTCTCCTTGATCACAGCCGTGTGTGCAGTTCGAGTAAGCCCAGTTCCCGTAGAACGGTGGTTCTCAACCTTCCTGACGCTGCAGCCCTTTAACACAGTTTCTCATGCTGCGGTGACCCCCCAATCACGAAATTATTTCCGTTGCTACTTCATAACTGTAATTTTACTACTGTTATGAGTCATAACGTAAATATCTGACGTTTCTGGTGGTCTTAGGTGATCTCTGTGGAAGGATTATTCAACCCCCTCAAGGGGGTCTTTCCCTGCAGGCTGAGAAGTGGTTCTCTGGAGCCAGGAGGTTAGGACGGGACTCCAGCGCCCTAACCCGGGCGATCTCCAAGGGAAGTCCTCTTTGCAGCAGAACTCTCTTTGTTAAACGTTGAAAGATATCTCACGAAGACTGCCACATTGTACGCTTCAGTGATGAGGGCCATAAAGCCAGGAGCCCACGATACTGAATTCCTCTGAATTCAAGTTTGCCAGAAAGGCCATGGCTCCTGGTTTGTCGTGGATTGGGGTAGCACCATCACAGACCTTAAGTCACTACGCTGTCCTCTCCTGAGCACCGCAGGGAGGGGACAGCATCCTCTGCCTTAGTCACCCTCTCTTCCTTCTTGGACCATCCCACTTCCTTTCCCACTGTTGGCCCAGACTGTTTTCCTCTTGTCATAGTTATACGAATGCACCATTGGTGGTTTCAGTCGGAGCTTGCAGGTCGTAAGGACACTTTGACCCGTCTGTGACTTTGCATGGCTCTGCCTGATTCCCGATGGCATGCCAACACTCTCAGTGGACCGGTACCTATTTCCTCTCTCTCTTATGGAGTAACTACCCATGATGCTCTGCTCTTCAACACTGGGGCTCACTCCTGCCCACTTCTCCCATCCATCATTTGTCCTTTTGGAAAATAATGTTTGCATCAAGTTTTGCCTTGGTGTGTCTCCAAAGGGTATGGGATTTATGAACAGAGATGTTTCTCCAGTGCCACACAATCCATCCTTTGTCTGATTGTAGAATGATGCCAATGTGGCCTCTAGTGGAATGAATGCAGTCTGTGTTGGTTTTTTTTTTCCTCCCTGTTTTAATTACCCATAGGAAAAACATTCATGCTTTTCTCATTTGGCTGTATGTAAACACCTATTAGGAAGCCTACACTAAAACTTTATAACATTTTAAAACTATTTATGCCAAATTAACTTTGTATTAGCTTTAAATAAGGGAGCAAACCATAGTCATCAAAACAAGAACCAAAGACGAGAGCATAGAATAAAGAAAGCAGAAACAAAACAAACAAACAAACAAAAAATAGGACTAATAAACAGGGAGGGAAAGTGGAGGAGATGGGGAAGGATGAATTCAGAGGGATCACCTCCGGGATAGATGTGTTAAACTCCTCCATCTTGGCATGTGTTCAAGGTCAGGTTGGGCCATAGAGAAAGTTCCAAGACCAACCTGGGCTACGACTGAAACCCTGACTCAGAACTCCAGTCATAATTAATTAACGAACTGACTGACTAAGCCTTAGCGATCACGGCAAAAAGTAAACAAGGCAAGTTCTAGTCTGTATATAGTAAGAGGGGGCTTAACTTTCATCTGATCCCTCAAATTTGGGAGCAAGAGGTGATATGTGGCCATTGCACATTCTATTCAGGGAGCCCCAGCCCAGTCTGTGATGGCTGAGAGACTTCATTCTACACTAGGCATCCATCTTGGTACCTAAAAGAAGTTTGTCTGACTCAAGTTCCTGGCAGACGCGTTCCTGAAAACCCGACTCCTAGACCCCCACCCAGAAATGCACAGCCGTGCCCATCTGCTTGCTAGGATGACTAACTGCTGATTTTGGCTTTTATAACTTGCTTGTCCAGATACTTGAAGACTATTTTGAGGTCGCCTTGACAATCTCATGTTGGCAGAACAACAAAATACTCTTGCGATTTTCGCCTTTGAACGCCCTTCCTTTGTGCTGGACAGGAGTGGTGCATACCTTTAAACCCAGCACTGGCAGAGGCAGAGGATCTGGGAGTTTGAGGCTAGCCTGGTCTACAGAGTGAGTTCAAGGATAGCTAGAGTGTCGGAGACCATGCTTCGACAGGTATACCACTTACCAGTGTAGGGGCATGAGGATTAGAAAAATGTTGTGTAGGAGGAGCAGAGATAAGAAAGAATCACTACTGAATGCTGAATTCACCCACGTTTATTTTCCACACTTTTATACCCCAATACAAACGGGGAAGGAGACAAAAGACTGCTTTAACACTGGAACAGTTATTTGTTTGGATACTTTGAGACATCAAGTCATTAGCATTCTGTTGTTTAGGCAGTGAAGCCACCCTAGACCAAGTACCCTGAAGGCAGCCACTCCCCAGGTTAAACCTCTTAATTCAAAAGATGGAGCAGACCAGGTGATGGTGGTGCGAGCATTTAATCCCAGCATTCAGGAGGCAGAGACAGTCGGATCTCTGTGAGTTCAGGCCAGCCTGGTCTACAAGAGCTAGTTCCAGGACAGGTTCCAAAGCTACAGAGAAACCTTGCCTTGAAAAACCAGCCCCCCCCCAAAAGGAGCGGAAGTATTGAACTCCCTGACCTTGGTCTAGGCAGAGTGGACCTACCCATGTGGGACATCTCGATGTCCAAAGAACCAAGTAACCACACCTAGATCAGCATGCAAAGCCCTAGCTGTTGTCAACAATTTTGAGCAACCTCAACTCTCTGACCTTCAGTCAAGGTGGAAATAGGCTCATTTGGGGGCTTTCACACCAGAGCTACACTGAGAAATCCTCTGTTATGAAAATCTAAAACAACCTAAAAGCCCTTCTTTCCTCAGCCTCTGGGTGGTTCATCTCTAATTTGGGTAGGAGACTGTGGTCCTGCTAGTGGCTTTAATAAATTTGGCTAACTATAATTTAAATTGAGTCCGGTATCTTACTTTGGTGATTTCAAACTCTGTAACACATCCACACAGAATTTGCCAGTCAGTGACCTCAGAAGCCAGGTCAGTATCTCTGTGCCCAACACTTACCACAGGCATGAGGTTGAGAAGGATGAGGGGTGTTAGGAATTTTCCTAATGTGAGCTCTCTGCCAAAACAAAAATCCCAATCAAGGCAGATCACAACAAGCCAAATTAAAAAATATCCAGGTTTAATGGGATTTCTGTGCTCTCGGATGGCATGGTCAAGATTTTGGCGGGCTGTCTTGATCCTCCTCTGGGGAGGGGTCAAAACTTCGCTGGCACAGGGACAGAGCCTCCAAAGATGGAGGCCAGAGACCAGGACTTGGGCCTGACAAGGGGGACTTGCGGGGTAGGCGAAAAGGTTTTGCCTTCCAATAAACCACTCCACTGATGCAAATCAGACCAAATTTGAAAAAGCCCAGGTTTAATGAATTCCAGCACCCCTAGGTGGCCTTCCAGGCCCTCAGAGAGGAGATGGAAAAGGAAGACCAGAAAACCACACGTTCATTCTTTGGGGACAGTTTAAATACTCTGTAGGAGTGGTCTTGAGTCTCTCTGGGGAGGGGTCACCGTTTGGTGGGCTTTCTCAGAGGTGGAGTCTGGATTGAGGCAACTCCCAGAAGAGGGGGCTTGGGATGGAACTTTCCATCCAAACAGTAGGATTCTTTAGGATTCTTTTTTTTTTTTTAAATGAGAGTTGTCCGTATGCAGAGAATACGCAACAGAGGAGATCAAAGTGGCGAGAGGCCATCTTGCCTCCTTGTTGGTTTTGCAGAGTCCTGGCCTGTGAGACTTGATCCTAATTTGTTCTGGCTAGTGTAGCTAGCAACTGATTCTAAGTAATCTTATCCTAACTCCTCAGTTAACTATTGCAACCAGAGGAGTCAGGGTCTCTCCATGGGGTCCAGGCTGGCTTTGAACTTTCCTTCCTCCACCTCCCACATAGAGGGGATTTCAGAGCTGACACCCACACCCAAGCTACCTTGAGTCTTTGTTCTATCACATTATCATGGTTCTCCTAAAGAAGCCGTCAAGGAGAGGTGTTTTATGATGCCCCAGCTACCTTGTGAAGGAAAAGCATCCTCAGGCCTTCTGAATGCTGGCAGCTACTATGTTCAGCTACAGAAAACCATAAAAGGTTGAGGTGCCCGCAATAGCCTGCGCTGGTCATAACAAGAAAGCTAAATTGGGGAACTCTAAGATGGGACCCCGAACCCGCTGAGGGCAGGGAAGTGATAAGAGGCTTAGCTTTCTGGTTCTGGGTGAAGCTGAGGCAGCCACAGAGAGCCTTTCTCAAGGAAGTGACTCCACCCAAAGGGAAGTGACCAAGTGACCCTACCAGAAAGTTAAGGGGTTTTTTGTTTTGTTCTGTTTTTGTCTTTTGAGGCAGGGTTTCTCTGTGTAACAGCCCTGGGTGTCCTGGAACTAACTCTTGTAGGCCAGGCTGGCCTCTAACTCACAGAGATCCGCCTGTCTCTGCCTCCTGGGTGCTGGGATTAAAGGCATGCACCACCACCGCCAGGCAAAGCTTGAGATCTTATGAAATATGCTGTGAGGGGGTTATGTGATGGTTGGTTGATCTTAGTTTGTCACCTGGGGACTTGGAATGACCCAGGAGACGTAACTGTGAGGGCTTTTCTAGAGAGGGTTTCCTGAGGTGGGAAGACCTACCCTGAACATGGGTGGTGCCAGCCTGTGGGTACTCATGCCTAGGATGAAAGAAAAGGAGGAGATGTAAACTCCAGCCTCCTTCTGTCTCTGCTTTCTGACCAGGACTGCAATGTGACATGTGACCAGCTGCCTCACCCTCCTACTGCCACACAACTGAAAGTCACTGTGTAGTGCTGAGCAGGATGGAACTCATTCTGTGGCCCAAACTGATCTTGAACTTATAGAGATCCACCTGGCTCTGCCTCTCGAGCGCTGGTACCTGTGGCACCATTGCCCATTGAGAGCCCTTCTGACATTTTCATTCCCACAGTGGTGGACTGTATCCCCTTAAACCGTGAGCCAAAATAAACTGTTCCTTCCTGAAATTGCTTTTTGTCCAGTATCTTGTCACAGCAACTAAAAAGTAACTAATGCTGGGTAGTGGTGGCACAAACCTTTGATCCCAGCACTAGGGAGGCAGAGGCAAGCGAATCTCTGTGAGTTCAAAGCCAGCCTGGTCTACGATGTTGAGCCAAAATTATCTCAGGGTCTGTACCTCGAGGCCGACAGGACAGATAAAAGCCAGGCTCGAGTTTGAGTTTGAATGAGACAGCAAAAATTAGGTAGACGCCCCTCCAGTCAGTGGGTTTGGCTGCCTCTCATTGGATGGAGGTACGCCCACATCACACCATGCCACTTGAGCTATATGAGCTGATGCTCACAGTAATAAACTGAGTTCTTGCTTGTCTCATCTCCCTATCGCATCTGATTGTCCGTCATGGGGTTGCAGAATGGGCAGGTGGTACACCACTCATCTTTCCTGGGGAATAAGGAGGCCTAGCAACAACTAGGAGAATATGGAGGCTCCAGAAGCCTGGCAACTGGAGGCTCAAAGAAGCCAGCATACAAAAGCTAGTTCCAGGATATGCTCCAAAGCTACAGAAAAACCTTGTCTCAAAAAAACAAAACCAAACAAACAAATAAAAAAGTAATTAACAAATTGGCCATTATGCAAAACACAGAGCAGCCATGTAGGTGGATGGCTTCTGAGAGTTCCTACACCACCCAGGCAGAGGGAGGCTTGGGTGTTTACATTTGGGAGCTTCTGAGGAAGGCAAGCAGGCTTCTGCTTCTTTCCAAAAGGCCTAGGGACTGACAGGGATGCTCAGGTGGGAAGTTCAGGCAGAAAGACGCTCCCGGACAGGTAATGAACTATCTGTCTATCCTCTTTGTCTGCTTAGTCACAGCCCACAGAGTAGTCCAAACAGACCTCCTTCAGTGACCGCCAGCCAGCAAGGCACAAAACAGTCGCTGAGTCAGGGCTGCCTGAGGAGTCATGGTCAAACCTTCCCATGGCGGCTAATCTCAAATCAGCACATTGTCTCCTTGGAGCTGCAGACTCTGAGGGAAGTGTGGCAGAACACACCAGAGACAAAAGGAACCTCAGATATGGTGTCCCAGGTGTTCTGCGCCAACCTTCCCTGGTGTGTGAGCTCTTGGGCTGACTGTTTCGTTTTCCCAGCCACAGTAATAAATCGTAATGTTGGGAGACCTAGCTCCATTCCTGGTCAGGTTCAAAACTAAGGTTTACTTTTTTTCTTCAACCTTATAGGCCCTGGGAAGGTGCTCCAGTGTCCACAGAACACTTCTAGCATGTTTCACCTTCCATTTTTGAGGTGGCATTGCTTACCAGCAAGAACTCTAGGCCGTAAGTAGGTGGGTGACTTCTATTGTTCTTTTTAAAAATAATGATGATGGGATGTCCCGGGCAGCTCGCGGAGCAGCTGCTAGTGGCTGTGGGTCCCCGCAAGATCTCCAGGGTGGCAGCGCCATGCGACCGGGGGAGTCAGGGTCCCCGGCCGAGTGGCAGAGTCAGGCGGCTGGATGCGGTGGACGGCAGAGTAAATGGACATAAGGCTATACATAAAGCTAGACATTTATTACTTAAAGAAAGGGAGATATAGACAAACATAGAGAGAACAAAGACACACGTACATACGACACGAAACAAGCACACACATACACATACACACGCACACACACCAGAGAGAGAGAGAGAGAGAGAGAGAGAGAGAGAGAGAGAGAGAGAGAGAGAAGATGGCGGCAAGGGAGGTCCAAAGTGGCTGGGGTGGGCGTGGTTAGTTCTTAAAGTGACAGCAGAAGAATCAGCAGAAGAGTAACAACTTCAGAAAGTTCTCATGCCTCCCAGGCAGAGGGAGGCATGGGTATTCACCATTTGGGAGCTTCTGAGGAAGGGGTTTCCTGTTTCTCCCTTCCATGTTGCATTTAGCATGGTGGGTCTTGCTGTAGTTTGACAAACACCTCCAGGTTCCAGGTTCTTTTCCGTGCCGGAATGAGGCGTTCGAGGTCATCCTCAAATCTCCCTTTAATTCTGGAGGGCTGTCGTCCTCTGAGTTCCTGCTTAGAAGCTTACCCAGCTGAAGAAAACTGAGCTAGTGCCTACCAGACTGCCCTTGCAGGAAAGTGCTGAACCCACAGCCTCAGAAATGCCCAGGCAGTCCCCGAAGGGTTCCTTACTTTTTCATGATCTGATTTCTTAGTTCCTCTCCTCCCGATCTTGACCAACACTTCCCAGTCTCCTGAGGACCCTGGTGGTACTGTGAAGGTTGCAACTGAACTGTGTCTCTTGCTCTGCATCCTTGTGACAGGCCTGTGATCCCGCCCCGAGCTGGGCCTGACTGGTCAGACTAGCCTATGCTCATGCTGGGTGACCCTGAAGAGAGGCAACGCCCACGAGTGACCGTTATCTATGACCCTAGAGGGTGATTCATTCAGGACCCTGTCTCCATGTCTCAATTTTCTGGACCTCTAGCTGAAGCATCTCCACCTGTCTCAGGCCTGGCTCCATTTTGCCCCAACTCCTTCCTTCCAGAACTTTTTTGGCTTCTTCTAAAAAGGAATAAACCAGGGCTGGAGAAATGGCACAGTGGTTAAAAGCATTTGTTATTCATGCATACGACCCAGGTTCGATTCCTAGTAACCATGTGATGGCTTACAACCATCCGTAATTCCAGTTTGAGGGGGATACACCATCTTCTGTCCTCGAGGGCACCTCTTGCTCGGTGTGCACAGCCATACATGCACGCAAAACACCCACACACAGAATAATAAAATTAACTAAATTAATTTAAAATAAAAATAATAAATCAAAAACATCCCAGATTGTTTTTTGCTGTATCCACTTCAGAGTTGGTGGACATTTTATGTATTCCCTAAGGAAATAAGCAATACCTTTTCTCATCTACCAGGAAACTCTGGTTTTATTTTTCTTGTAGGTTTATGCATCCCCTCCACCTTCTCAAAAAGAAACCGCACGCAAGTATCTGTGTGGTAAGATAGCTTTTCATAGTGTCCAGACTCCAGCATGGACTGTGCCTTCTCGCTGGTGTTCCTGTCTCCTTTGTGCGTGCTTAGCTGAGAGAGGGGGAAAGAAGGTTGGGGCGGGGGGAGACCGGGAAGAGGAGGAAGAGAGTGGGAGGGACAGACAGGCAGACGGACAGAGAGACAGACAGACAGACAGACAGACAGACAGACAGACAGACAGACACACACACACACACACACACACACACACGGACGTGCACACACACATGCACACAGGAGTGCAGACTTATTGTTCATGGTACAGTCTGCCAGGCAGCACCCTGGGTGTTCCTCCTAGGGGGCAGAAAACTGCTCCCCCACGGTCAAATCATTTCAGGCCTGTGTTCTGTTTGTTTTCTTGCCTTTTCTTCTTAGCAAATTTGCATTTCCTGATCACTCAGCTTGTGCAACACGTTTTTCTCCCTGCACCCTCAGAACAGTGAATTGCCTTTTGTGGTCTGTTCCTGAGGGAGGGGATTGAGCAGATCTCCCACCTGCGTGGGGTCAGAGAGAGCCTGAACAAAGACATGCTTGGCCACGGAGGAGTCAGGGAGAGGGGTCTGAGCCTGAGCCTAGAATACCATCCGGACTGGTGACGTGTAGAGGGTAGAGCTAAACTGTGGGGCCCCTGAGCCTCCTGCTTCCCAGTGGGTATGGAAGGGCGGAGCGGGTCGACCTTTTAAAAAGTACTATTGGCCTCCTGGGGTTTCCACCTTGTCTGCTCACAGTACCCAGCTTATCTGAGGCTCTGAGGGCGGAGTCTCCCAGGAGGAGCCAGGATTCGGGTGGGCTCCGCCTCTGTCACTCTGTGACCTCATCTGATACTGGCCCTCCCAAAGTAACCCTCCCCTTCCCCGGCCCTCGGAGTGGGGCACTAACTCCCGCCCCACCCGCCAGTTTCCTAAGCCTGCTGTGAAAAGCAAACCCATACCGCGAGTCAACGCGGTGAGCAGCCAAAGCCCTTGGTGAGTCAGAGACCGAGTCTCCTATCTTTCCCCAGAGTTTACCAGCAAATCCTCCGCCCAACTACCCGGAAGCATTCGGTGACCTCGTGCTGGCCCCTAGTGGCCAAACTGCACCCAATTTATTTCTGTTGAATTTTGACTAAAGTCAATAAGACAATGTAAATCCATTGTGGAAAAAGAGTAATAACAAATAATAAAAATAATAACACAGCAATGGGCCCAACACAAGATGCAGTCATAAAGCATGTTCAATATATATATATATATATATATATATATATATATATATATATATATATATATATATATATATATATATATAGTATACACACACACACACAAACACATCTATTTGGTTTTTTTGAGACAGGGTTTCTCTGTAGCTTTGGAGCCTGTCCTGGTTCAATATTTTTTGACGGAGGAAAAAAATGCGTGAAACAGACCAGGTGGTTACCTAGGATGAGAGACACAGGTGGTCTCACTCTTCCCCAGCCTCCCAGCTGCTGCCTCTGGGTTAAGCCTCGGGGAACCTGTCTGACATCTGGCCGTGTCCACTTGCCAAGGCTACCCCAGTACGGTCCCTATGCCCCCAAGACAAGATGAAGGCGCAGGGAAGGAATCAAAGTATGTAGCTGTTCCTCAATTCTTTCAAATCTTTTCAAGTCATGCAAGAATACAAAACTCTTGGTGTGAAGCCTTTTCTTCGCTGCTACTGAGACACCTCCTCCCTGGAGAGTTTTCTTGTCGATCAGAACTGTGTAGCCGCTGGCTGCCGCGCTCTCTGGGAGCATCCTCACACGTGATCTCATTGACTGCTCACGGCCTCGAGGTAGGACTGTCCGTGTGAACCTGGACAGTCAGACGCTGGGAAGAAAATACGACCGACCAACCAGGAACTTTAACCCCACATCACCTCGCTCCTCTTGCTGTGTCGGGATAAGAACAGGCTGCAGGGTGGGGAGGAAAACACACACAAAAAATTAACAGTCTTGCCGGGCGGTGGTGGCGCACGCCTTTAATCCCAGCACTCGGGAGGCAGAGGCAGGTGGATCCCTGTGAGTTCGAGGTCAGCCTGGTCTACAAGAGCTAGTTCCAGGACAGGCATAAAAAAAAAAAAAAAAACACCTACGAAGAAACCCTGTCTCGAAAAATTTTAAAAAAAAATTAACAGTCTTTTTCTTCATACCTATGGAATAAATAATCTGGCCAACAGTTACCCTCCAGTCTCAGTGAATGGAAAAGAAAACTGATGCTCTCTGGCCTGCTCAGCTGCTTTCCTTCCCCTTCTCCTCTGTGATAGATTTACATGGAATCAAGCCCTCCTCCCACCCTCCCTCCACTTCCCTCTGTTCCTCCCTTTCCCCTTTCCTTCCTCTTCCTCTTCTCTTTTTTTCCTTTGTTTGTTTTTTGGGGGTGGGAGAAAAGAATGTCTAATTATATAGTTCATTTGGGCTTTGACCTTGCCATCCTCCTGCCTCAGCCTCAAGAGGGCTGGGACCACAAGCATACACCGCCATGCCTGGGACAGTCGCCTCATATTCTATTTGTCGTTTGATTGATTCCCAGATTTGAGTAGTTTCCTGGCCTAATGACTACTATGGACACTGTCCACATCCTTGTAGCCCTAGGTTCCCTGTCCTGAGCGAACAGGATCATGGGCTTCTAGATACCCATAACAGATCCCTGGAGAATTCTATCAACCTGATGCCAAGTATTTGTGTGGCTCTCATATACCAGCAAGCACAGCTCAGAAGAGGTAGACAGCCACAGAGGCCTCAAGGATCCAGGAGAGCATCTCGACAAGCCATTGCATCCCCTGTTCCGGGACTGGGTTCCGGGAAGGACTCCTGACCAACACTTTGACACTTCAGCACAACGTTATCTACAAAGTTCGCATTCAAGAACTGTGTGATCAAGTCAAGAAAGGTAAAACAATTGCCAGTTCATAATTGCCCTGGGATGCACGTGGACCATGGGCTACGCGAGCCGTACAGCCCTGAGTCACGACAATTCCGGTAAGCACCCAGAAAGCCTTCTTCCAGGTCCTGCCTCTGTGAGAGGTATTTAGTGAGCTCACGGTTGGGTTCTTACTCAGTCCAGAAAAGCGCCGTTTCGCAAACATCTGTGCTCCGGGCACTGGTATTTTTGCACACCGTTTCACAACCCTAAGGAAAACCTTGCAAGGTAAGGATGATCCATCTGCCCTGCTGTAGGTGTTAGTACATCGAGTTCAGAGAGGTCAAGAGACTTGCACAAGATCGCAAGGCTAATGAGGAAAGTGTCGATTCATCCTGATGTGAGCTCCAGAACATGCTCCACCCTGGAAAGGATGGCGTGTCTGACCGAGGACAATTCTGAACCCTTCTGCTCTGGGGTGTGAAGGAAGACCCCGATAGCATCTTAGGTGGGTGCAGGTCAGGTTTTCAGAGACGAGATTTGCAAATCAAGCCATCAGATAACTTAGCTATGTACAGGTGTGATTGTAGTGACTGTACCCAGGTTTGCCCTTTGTCCCAGTTTCTCCTTCCCTTCCCTTCTTCCTGTAGACAAAGGCCAAATCATAGCTGTGTCATACCTGTGGCGGCGTTTGCCTGTCTGCCACAGATGTGTGAGCAGCTGTGGGCTAACTTACCAAGAGAAGAATGGAGGAAACCCAGGCTTTGGGGCTAGGTGGGTTTGGGTTTCAATTCCACCTCTGCCAGACTGGAGAGATGGCTCTTCAGTTAATAATCTCACTAGCTGCTCTTCAGGACGACCTGATCTTCCTGGGGACTGAGGTTTCATTCCCAGAGCCCACATTGTGACTTAGAGCCTTCTCGAGCTCCTGTTCCGAGGAATCTGAAGCCATCTCCTGCCCTCCTTGGGGACCGCAACACATCAATGCATGTAGTGTAGAGACACAGGCTGGCCAAACACCCGCACACATAAAATAAAACCTTTTAAATGAGCCCAGTGAGCCTTTAAACACTAAAGCATAAATTCCTCTTGTGCCTTAACTTCAGGGGGAAAGAAGCTACCCAAATTATAGGATAGGGATGGGATACAAGGAGAAGTCGAGAGGCGGTGGCAACTGATTGCTCTATGTCCTGTTGACAGCCCCTGCAGAACATTCAGGCCCAGGGCTGGTAGCTGGCAGTCCTAGACCAAGAGACACAATTTCAGAGGTCCCCAAAGGCTCAGCGAACTCCCCAAGTTCTTTCCCGTACAGTGTTTTAAGACTGGCTTTAAGGCCCTGGCCATGAGTAAAACATAACCATCCCTAAGAAGTGCTGATTCTTTACACTGTTTAGGGAATCGGTGGGCAATGGCGGAGGTCTTGCCATGGAAGCAGGAATTCCCTGTCCATACACAGGCTCTTAGCTAAGCCTCTTAGAAACTAACCAACCAGGTAACAATGTAAATCTATCCAGGACAACAGAGTGTCCTTCTCGACTGCTCCTCTTCCTCCTCCTCCTCCTCCTCCTCCTCCTCCTCCTCCTCCTCCTCAGGCTGTTAGAGGATCTTTTATTGACATCATTTCTCTAGGACTTTGCGAACAGGTTTTTCCACTTGATGATGTGAACTGCGGTGTCATGAGGGTGGCAACCACGGACATTACAGCACACGGACTGTGCTGCGCCCAGGATTTCCTAAACAGTTTGAGGGAGTTCTCTAGCTAAGGACCAATCAGTGCTACACATGTCCAGCGATGTTGATAATCTCTTCAAAAGTGGCATTCCCACTGGGTCTAATCACTGTTTGTTTCTGTCTCCCGGTGGTTCCTTGGGGGTGTTGATGATGAGGAAGGAGGGAGAAGGTACCATTCCGCCTGGGTCCTCTCTGCTCTGAGTGATCAGCTTCTTGGAATACTCAGATCATTCCAATCAGCAAGTATCTTGGCATCACTAACCTTCTGCAGAGTTACCCCCGGGGGCCTGACCTTGGGAGTCAGAGCAGATGGGGTGCCAACCTCGCCATCGGTGCCTCCCGGATAACAGGCTGGGGTCTAGCTGAGGTTGAACCTGGGTGGACCAATAGCGACAGCTGAAGTCTGACGACCCCTAATTCAAGCCAACTGGGGGAAACCACCGTTGGCCACCTCCAAACTTAGCAGCGGCTTGTTCTTGGTGCTGACACTACTCTGGTGCTTAAGAACATAAATCTCTTCCCAGGTCGAAGGGAGTGAGATTAACTGAGACCAGACCCCTAGAACTTCTGGCACAAAGGAAGAACTCATGTCTGTCCCCAGCCCTCACCCCCTTCTGAGGAGACAGCCACCCCCTGCCTTGCTCCACAAAGGTCTTCTTTGCATGTGTGGTCAGAGGACTTAAATCAGTGAATGGCCTTTATATATATGGAGGTAGTCTGAAGGCCTGGAGGCCCATATGAAGACAGGACTATGCTGTCAGAGTAGTCCTCTCTCTCTCTCTCTCTCTCTCTCTCTCTCTCTCTGTGTGTGTGTGTGTGTGTGTAGGAGCAGGCAGGAGTAGGAGGCCTGTTGGGGCTTGGTGTAGAGAAATAGGATTGTTCTGTTCTAGGCCTAAGATAGTTCAGGCCCACACCCAAGCAGTGACTGTCCCACCCCTGCCCTGGCCAAGTCAACCACGACCAAGTGGAAAGTATTTCTTGGAACCTAGAAAAAAAAATTGGGGAAAGTCACACACAGATAGCCCAGGCCCTTGGTGGAAGGTCTCCAAAGCATATTGGTGCCACTCGGCCTTGTGCTGGCATTACCAACTCAAGCAATATGGCGACGGTGACTTGGGTATATTCATTTCTGTTTATCTAGATCACATGAACCAAGGCTGAGTATAGCCAGGTCAAAACAAGCAGACCTTGACCTGGCAACACACCAAAGCATTGGTTTCACCACGTTCCCTGCTAGTGTCAGGACTGACAGTCTGCACCGGGGTGGCGTCTGATGACTGAAATGACCCTCTACACTCACTTTAACTTTAACCATTTGTTTACAGGCACAGCGTAGGGCCGACTCAGAGCGAAACCGGTGAGGTTTTTTTCCCCCACAAAGTAGAGCTGCTAAATGTCCCTTGCTCAAAGTGGGAGGAGTGGTTGTTTAAAGTCCCCACCCACTGCATCCAATTGGCTCTGCCTTTCCTGTGTAGGGTTTCAGACCCTGACCCCAGGAGCAATTAATCTGGTGTCCTCGTTGTATCTTCCGTGAAACCGGCTAAGCCGGCCTTTCTTGTTCGGAGATTTGCAGAGAACCCTCAGCAAG
The DNA here is from genome assembly GCF_982192425.1 of Myodes glareolus. Classification (NCBI taxonomy): domain Eukaryota; kingdom Metazoa; phylum Chordata; class Mammalia; order Rodentia; family Cricetidae; genus Myodes; species Myodes glareolus. Next base: position 21,382,835 of record NC_142045.1, on the reverse strand, counting down.
ACCCCAACCCTCAGCAAGACCCCGCTTCAATCACTGGCGTTTCAAAAGGGCTCTTGCAGTGGCAAAATGGTTCCTTTGCTCTGCCGACATTTCCTTCATCCATTAATATTTATGAAGTGCTCACACAGAACCAGTTAGGAGGGAAGGTCTTCTTTCTGTGTGTGTGGGGTGGGGGTGGGGGAATAAACTACTTTTTTTTTTAATGCCTAAGAGTTGTTCCACACCGCTCCCCCGAAACAAAACTTCATTTTGTTTTTGCAAATTAAAGAGCATTAGTTTGTTGATGGCAATCAATATTCCTTCTATTGCCGTGATTTTCAGACAAGGATAGCTCTCTACGACTCTCAAATGACTTTCTCCATTGCCCTGAAATCCTTGCCCGGGTGGAACTCATGACTTGTGGTACATGGTGAACTCGACAGACAAGGTTTCATTTTGTTCTGACCCATTTTCTCCCCTTTCCTCCACCCGAGGACGAATCTGCAGCCACTGGACTGTCCCGGAGTCACCTGGGACCGCCAACCGTGACAGTTGTCAACGGCGGTGCGGTGCTGACACCTGGCGGCGAGGCAGCAGCAGGCGGTCCCCTATGCTCCTACCGTGGTGGGAACAGGGCTGCTGGGGTTTCACGTGGTCCCAGGGGCCCAGGCACTAAATGCCCTGTGATGTGTTCTCTGGTGTGAAAACGCCTCAGGCCGTGTACTTGACTGTCACCTCGGGGTTTGGGACACTGTGGGTCAGATTGCTTTAATAAAGGAAGTCATTCTCCAGGAGAAAGATTGTTGTTGTCCCTTTTGAGAAAGTTCTAGCTGCAGCAGGAGCTCCCCAGTGAAGTTTCCTTCACCCTGCTATTCCATAACTGGTCTGTTGCCTAACATGGGATTAAAGGCATGTGCCACTACCTCCCTGTTATATAAATGTTTTTAAACTGAAGGCAGCTGTGAGTAGCAGTCAAAAAAACTTTAAAAATCAGGACATTAAATTGGACTGTGGTCAATGGCACACACTTTTAATCCCAGCACTCGGGAGGCAGAGGCGGGTGGATCTCTGTGAGTTTGAGGCCAGCCTGGTCTACAAAAGCTAGTTCCAGGACAGGTTCCAAAAGTACAGAGAAACCCTGTCTCAAAAAAAAAAAAAAAAAAAAAAAAAAAGAAAAAAGAAAAAAAAAAAGAAAAGAAAAAAGTCAGGACATAAAATTATAAAGGTGTCTTCTACTCCCACATCTATAAGGAACAACAGAAATTAATCGCTGAAGATGTCTTAGTAGCTCAGATGTGGTACCCGGAGGACTCCGCAGGCTTTACTTCATCAGTTCCTTTCCAGACTTACTTTTCATAGTGTCCCACCTGCGAAAGCCAGCAGCCACCTCTTTAAAATCCTCCCGTTCTTTAAAGATGCTATTTAAGCCTAAATTCTGGGCCACTGTTCAGAGTTCTATTCTGTGGAGGTTTCTCCTACATGGTGTACACTGCATACATCAATCAATTGGCTTGGTTTCCTCTGTTTAAAAAAAAATAAAGTTCATATTTAATGGAACACAAGGACTATTTTAGGGCTGAGGCTGAAGCTCATTGACAGAGTGCTTGCCTTACTTGACCAAGAATATACTCGCTCCACCAAATGGGGGGGATAGCAATTAATCATGTCAGTTTGATAGGATTTATATCGCCATGGAAACACAGCTCTGGTTATGTTTGTAAAGGGCTATCTACATTAAGGTGGTGTAGGAAAACTCACCTTAAGGTGAACATTAATGTGCCATTGCATGACTTGGGATCCTGGACTGTATGAAGAAAGTAAACTGAACACAGGTTCTCATTACTCTCTGCTTCCAGCAGACACAATGTGACTAGCTGCCTTCTCCTTCCGCACTTTCACGGATATGATAGACTTGATCCCCTGGAATTTATAAGCATAAGCCAAATAAACCCTTCCTTAAGTCATTTTTTAAAGATATTTATTGTATGTGCATTGGTGTTTTGCCTGCATGTTTGTGTGGATGAGGGTGCCAGATCCCCTGAATGAGGAGTTACAGTTGTGAGCTGCCAAGTGGGTACTGGGAATTGAACCCCGGACCTCTGGAAAAGTTGCCAGTGCTCTTAACCACTGAGCCATCTCTCCAGCCTCCACTTCAGTGATTTTTGCCAGGTGTTCTGTTGTAGCACCATGAGGAATAAATGAAGGGAAAACTCGTACCGTGGAATGCAGCTGACGGAGGGAATGCTGGAATGGCAAAGTTCTCTGAGAACTTCTGATCAAACCCCCACTCTCCCAGATCCACTTCCCGCTCACGCACACCTCCCAACTTGTCTCCTGGTTTCTTAGTAACCCATGCAGCCCATATATATTGAAGTATGTGATCCACTGGTGCCTAGTCCACTTATCAGGGGCTTCAACATCCCCCCTCCCCATAGTCATCTGTCAATAGTGCCTCAGGTAGAGGTGTGTGGTGGGGGGTAGGCTTCTCAGTCCTTCCTCCTCTGTTAAATGGTGATTGGCTTTATTTTGTCCAAGTCTTTCAAGGCAATCAAAGCTGCTCTGTTCCTGATATGTCCAGGAGATACTGATTTATACTTCCATCAGGTAGACACAAAAGAATCATAAATTTTTACGAGATACTTAATGGTAAAAGGGAAACGAATGTTTTCATAAAGAACACAGTCAGTACCTTAACCAGAGATTGAAGTTAACAGCAGCAGGTAACGGGGCAAATCACCAAGGACTGAAACAAGGCCCTGAGCTAACCCCCTTTCTACTGTATTCCTACTCAAACCGTGAAACCAAATCTAATCATAGTTAAGTAGCAAATAAACCCAAGTTGAAGGATATTTTACAAACCATTGGTTTTCATTGAAAGATATCAAGGTCCTGAAGTGACAGACAAGTCAGTTGTCCTGATCTGGTCATTGTACATTATAAACATACACATTTGAATGCTACCATCCCTCATATTTAACTACTGTCAAGTAAAAACAAAGGCAGAGCATGATAGTAGATGCCTAGGATCCTAGCACTTGGGAGGTGGAAACTTGGCTAGTGAGTACCAGTCTGAAATACATAAGACCTTGTCTAAAATTTAAAAAAAAACAACAAAAAACCAGGAGCCGGAGGGGTGTCCATCACACACCAGCATTTGAGAAATGGGATCAAGAACCCTGTTTCTAAGTAGATATGTGTGTAAAATGAACGGCGGGCCACTTCCCACTGCCCGCCCGGCTAGCTTTACCCGAAATAATTACATGGAAACTGTATTCTTTTAAACATTGCTTGGCCCATTATATCTAGCCTCTTATTGGCTAACTCTTACATATTGTTTCAACCCATTTCTAATAATCTGTATATCACCACGAGGTCGTGGCTTACTGGGAGAGATTCAGCATGTCTGACCTGGCAGCTTCATGGCGATGGCTCTCTGACTCTGCTTCTTTCTCCCAGCATTCTGTTCTGTCCATTCCACCCATTTAAGGGCTGGCCTATGAAAAAGGCCAAGGCAGTCTCTTTATTAACCAATGAAAGTAACACATAGACAGATGACCCTCCTCCATCAATATGTGGTCCATGCCTTTAATCCCAGCACTTGGGAGGCAGAGGTAGGGAGGCAGAGGTAGTTTGAGTCCAAGCTGGTCTACAGAGTGAGTTCCAGGACAGTCATGACTACGTCTGGAAACCCTGTCTTAAAAAAACAAAACAACAAAAAGATCAAATAACTCAAGGCAAACATTATTCAAAATTACATTCCAAACCAAAAATGTGGTATTACAAGAAAAATGGTTATGGTTAAATAAGGTCGGTAGACCCCAAACTTGGGTAATTATAATGTGGAATTTTTTAAAATACGGAACACAAATTCAAGCACTTAGAGATAAAGGGACGTCTCCAAAATAGCAGAAAAGACATAGAGAGGGGATAATAATTTGGGGAATCTGAGTGAAGGTCTGTCAGTTTTTGCAATATTTTCATTGTCTAAAATTACTTTGAAATTTAATCTTAACCAGGAGTGTTGGAACATCTTATCGTCTCAGCGCTGGGAGGTTATGGTAGGACTGTGAGTTCAAGGTCAGCCTGGACTATACCTGAGACTGTTTCCACAGAAGGGAAAAAAAAAGCAAAAATTTCCAAATACTCTGTTTGGGTTTCTTTTAGATTTTGAAATATATACATATAGATAACATAATAATGAACTTGGGACTTGAGTGTAAACACTTACATCTGTTTCAGTTGGGCATAGAGGTGCATGACTTCAGTCCCAGCACTAGGGAGGACTGGCGAGGTTCTGCAAGCAAGAGCCTAGTCAGGTGGGAGTTCCAGGCCCGTGGAGCACACCAGTGAGTCCCTGTCACAACCCTGCCTCCCCTCCCAAAACACAAAGCTCAGGCACCTTCTACAAATGGCCTGAAAGCAATTTTATAGTTTATATTCAAGTATGAGTAGAGACAAAAAGGGGCAGATTACTAAAGAAATAGATGCACTGGGTCCTAAGTTGTTACTGCTAACTAGACCAGAATCACGAGGCTGTTTGGGTAAGATCATTTGTGTGATTTCCCCAGTAAGGGGACAAAGTAATGAATCTACAGGGTATGAAAGGGTTAGATAGGAATTGGCCACTACTTTGAGAGTTGATAGGTACCACACTCTATTGTGGTACGGACACACCTTACCCACAGTTCTATATGCACACACCTGCTCAGAGTATGATGCCGTCTTCTGAATGCATTATCCCAGGAGACAACTCCTCAAACACAACACCAATAGTGCAGGCACTAAGACTGACAATGGAACCTCATGAAACTGAAAAGCTTCAGGAAGGCAAAGGACACGGTCAGTAGCACAAAATGGCAGCCTAAAATGGGGAAAGATCTTTAGCAACGCCATATCTGATAAAGGGCTAATATCCAAAATAAATAATAAAGAATACATACAAGAAACTATGTATTAGGAAAACAAATAATCCAATTTAAAAATGGGGTAGAGGACTAAACAGAACTCTCAATAGAGGAATCTCAAATGGCTGAAAAACACTTAAATGTTCAACATCCTTAGGTATCAGGGAAATGCAAGCCAAAACGACTTTGAGATTCCATCTTAGACCTGTCAGAATGGCTAGGATCGTCTGTACCAGGAAAGACATTCAGTAATAGGACTGGGACAGCAACCCAGCCACAAAACCTGCTACACAACCTGTCCTGCCTGCAAGACGTGCTGGGGCAATGGTGACTTGGAGCTTGAGGGATTGGCCAACCGATGACAGGACTAACGTGAGGTCCACACCACCAGAGGGAGCCCACGTCTAACACTGCTAACAGAAGCTGGGGGCCCACAGACCCAGTGTAGCACAAAACATGATTGGCCAAAAAAATAGTAGTCTTTAAGTCAATGAAATGATTCCTAGTGACATTCTACTATACTCATAGATCAGTACCTAGCCCAATTTTCATCAGAAAGGCTTCCTCTGGCAGTTGATGGGGACAGATACCCACAGCCAGCTTTAGGCAGAGCGTGGGAAACCCCTGGGAGGGTGGAGAGGAAGGATTGTGGGAGACGGAGGTAGAGGACATCAGAACACAGAATCAACTAGGAAGGGTTCAGACTGCATAGTAACCACAGTCTGCACTAGGTCCCATTATGTATGTTGTGGTTTAGCTTGTGGTTTTTGTGGGAGTGCTTCCAACTCTTTTGCCTGCTCTTGGGCCCTTTTACTCCTGCGTCACCTCATCCAGCTTTGATATGAGGCTGAATATTGTACCTAATTTTATTGCATGTTGTTACAGTGTGTGGTTGATATCCCTGGGGGGCCTGTTCTGAAGAGAAACAGGAGCAGTGGATCTCTGGGAGTTGGGTGGGGGGGAGGGGGACTGGAGGCTGCTGAAGGGATGTACTGTATGAGAGAATAAAGAAAAAAAATGTCCTAAGATTTAGAGTATAGAGAGAGGAGCACCCTGGCAGAGAATTAAGTGTAGCTTCTTCAGTGCATGGTCCCTGTCCCCCCCCCCACACACACACACGAGCAGCACTAACTGGATGCAGGGGCATCAACGACAACCTAAATGGAGGACACGAAGTTGGAAGAGACTGGGGTGGGGGGCGCAGTGCTAGGGCGAGGTGAAGATGATGGTTATAGTCAAAACACACTGTATAAACGTATGGAATTTCCAAAGACTAAATAAAAAACTTTTTTAAGTATAGGGCCTTTTTTTCACATTTCTTTCCTCCAAGCCTGTCTTCTACATTTTTTAGAGACAGGTTTATCAATTTGTAGGTGAGTTCTAGGCCACAAGAGTGAGACTCCATGTTTCAAAAAATACAAGTTTTTAACAATTATGTAGAAGCTGGTAAGATGGCTCAGAGAATAAATGTGCTTGCCACCTGGTGAGAGGTGCCCAATGAATTGTACCCATAGAGAACTGGCGGTACAGGGTTTCCTGACTACTCCCTTCCTTACCCCACCATGGATACAAGACATTCACCTTGACGTCTGAACATAACCCAGTCTGAGTAGTGCAAGACACCCTCCTATGCCAAAGCATCTCCTCCTCCAGTAACTTGATGACCCACTTGTACACGAATTGTTTCATGTCTTTGTAATCAATTTTTTACCTTATGATCTCGTTACTGAATTTGACAATCCTACATTAGGCTGTACCACTGAATGTCAGGCATGCTAGAACACTTAAAAACCTCCATAGATGGGTCTTACTTAGCTTTATGCTAAGTAAGTTTGTGGTTTGTTCAATTGTTAAGTTCACATTACCAATAGTTAAGATTTAAAATTGTCCTCTGATACATTAAGTTCAAATCAGGTTTTGCATTTTAGTGGTTCATTAACAGTATCAAGCCACACCTATTTGCTTTTCATACACATACAATGACCATTACATACTGTAGGTAAGACCTTATCCCAAACTATACCTGTCAGGAATCAATGCAAAGCCATTTTACCATTAAAATCTTGCTTCTTAGAAATTTAAATAAGATATTTGAAGCAGTTTAGAAAAACAAGATTTGTATTTTATTTCCTTGTAAAAATCTTTCACATGCAGACAAACCAGTGTTAAGAAAGTATTCACCATCATTTAAACAAATAACCACTTAAATACAACAGTGTCTGCAAGTTTTATCTGTATAAAAATAAGATACATTTTTACAGAATTCACACTCCAGTTTTTATAGCAATAAACAATACACAACTATAATAAAGTACAATTGAACCTGACCATGGTTTTCAATGAGATACTGCTAGGGCATTTTAATGTGCAAAAAACTTTAACATAGTTCTTTTCCAAAGAAAATGTCCTCAGTGTTTCTAGAGACCTAGACAATTTTAATAAATCAATTCCTAATCACTTTGTTTTATGTTTTGATTGAGTCCATACATCACACTGCATACAGGCAAAACCAGGAACCGATGCAATGTCAGAGGAAGAAAGTCAACGCCTATGCCTGCTGTGTCCTGAGCGACTGCTGCCATGGTGCTTCCCTTTATGGGATCTCTCAAAGGAGCGAGATCTTTCACGCCTATCTCTGTGATGTCCCCTTTCATGCCTGTGTTTCTTGGTAACATCTGAGTGATCCCGAGACTTGCTCTGAGATCGAGACCGCGATTTTTTCCTTTTATGGCCATGTCTATTTGAGCTTTTTAAGTCTTCTCTGCTATGTTTGGCCTTCAGGTGAGGAGAACCATGGTTATGATGTCTTCGAGGGCTTTCACTGTGACTGCGGGACCTGCTTCTTGATCTTGAGCTGTATGTTCCAGATCGACTTCGCCTATTATTATAACTTAGACAACAGAAGTTTCAAGTTTAGGTTCGGTTTCTATTGGCAACAGATTAAAAATTTGTTCATTACCATGTTTAAAACAATCAGCTATGAGCAACGAAAAGCTGAACTGACCATTTTCCTCAGTCTCCACACCCTGACCTCTCGACTGAAGCTTTACTGTTAAGACATAACTGATGTCTATATATTGCACTACATATAGTGCATCAGATATGGCAACTACATGCCTTAAAAAAACAAAAACAAAAAAACTGAGTATCTCCCACATAATCAAAGTGCATCAGAAGAACCTGTATCTAATTACAAAGTTGACTAGGCTCTTTAATACAAAATTAATGAAATACTTACAATTTTAACAAACTGAATGTAAAGAATGCTTTCCTACAATAAATAATTTTATATACATATAACCCCACAGCATTTTCTGGACAATTCACAATAAATAAGCAGCTGGAGGAACAAAACAATGCACAAAATGCCACTAAGGCACATTACTAAGGTCAGTGAGATGGCTCAACAGGAAAAGGGGCCTGCCGCCAAGCACAAAGACCAGAGTTTGGTCTGTGACTCCCATAGTGGTAACTTTTACAAATTTTCCTCTAACTTCTCTACATAACCACTTATGCATATTTTAAAACAAACACAACTGAAGTATCACACTTGAAGAGTGTCCCTAAGTTTACTTCTCTTTACATTAAGCCTAATCCTAAAGCATGCTTGTAAACCTGATGGTATATAGTAAAACATGCAAAACAAACAACCCGAATACTTATTCCTAACCTAAAACCCACAGCCCATCTTCCAAGACCCTAAACCCATTACTCACTGTCTTCTTGGGGTGTGTGATCTAGACCGTGATCTGGTTCTTGACCTTGATCTACTAGCACTTCTGCTGTTTCTGCTTCTCTTGCTGTCTTTTCTTACACTTTAAAAAGAAAACATGCAGGTGGTATTTTTACATTGTTTTAGTGTATAAAGATTTAACAACGAATATAAAGGTTTAACAATGAATAAACAGGGCTGGAGAGATGACTTAGAGGTTAAAAGCACTGGTTGCTCTTCTAGAGGTTCTGAGTTCAATTCCCAGCAACCACATGGTGGCTCACAACCATCTATAATGAGATTTGGTACCCTCTTCTGACCTTCAGGGATACATGCAGGCAGAACACTATATACATAATAAATAAATCTTAAAAAAAAAATCCAATCCCTTGGAGTACACTCACCCATTATAAGGGCTTTTGGAAGCCTGTTGTCTGTCCTCAGGTTCTTTTTTGACTGTCTTCACATTAATGGAGATTGGTGACTTCTCTTCAGCTTTTACTTCTCTCGGTGATGCTTTTAATAGACAAGGACAATATATCAAGACAGGATTTAGCAGAGAACAAGTTCCCAACACAGTCTACACTTCTAACCCTTAAGGCTGATTTGTCTCAAAAAACCCAGCAACAATTTCTTAATGGTCTCTAAGAAACTGACCAACGCCACACCTTTCTAACAAAGCACACTTACAGCGCTCCCATCTCATTCAATTCTGACTGCCATCTTACATGGTTTAGAGGCTGGAGAAAATCCACCGAGTGTTGAAAGGGCTGGCGTTCCATCAGGATTCAATCCCTTTGCTTTTAATTTGGCTTCCTGTAAGGCTACTTTTCTTTTTTCTACTTCTTTTTCCAACAATTCATAGTTTGGCTGTTGGATGAAAATCAAGTTAGTATTGCCTTTAGATCTTGAAAATGCCATTAGCACCAAACTGAATATATCTAAAATTACCTTTTTCCTGGTGTAAAGTCTAAGTGTCTCTATGCAGATTTCTTGGATCTCTTCTTCTGTGGTACCAAAAAGAAGAAACCAATGGGGCCGAGTTGGCAATGGAATCTAAACCATTAAAAACAGAACGGTTCAAACTTTGGTTCCTCTGAGATGTACCAATTTCTTGGAATTTACAAATTTGTAAAGCTCAGCAGGTTACATTACCTGAAGTGCTCTAGCTGCAAGGTAGATACAAGCACATGCTATCGTTTCTGGTTGAAAGCGAACAAAAACATTGGTTCGAAGACTGTCATTCATGTAATTCCTGAAAAACATTTCAGCTATCAGCTTAGTCCATAAGCAAACCGAATCTTCTGACATGCATATAAAATTGGAGACTCAATCTACTTCATTCTTTTTTCTTCTCCTCATATTCACATCTTTAAACTGCATCATGTTAACAGTTTCTAACCCTTCCCCCACATCACTTATAAACAATACAGATCTCACCCCTAAAACCCTCCTTCACCATATTACTATAAAAGGCAGTGATTTGGAGTCAATTCTGACACAGCGAGGTTCAGATCTCACCACTCCAACAATACTTCAAGCCATTAGTTACTGACCATCTCTCCTTTATCCATAATGAAAAGCAGTGTCAACCAAGTTCTTAAAAAAATAAAAAAATCCAATACCAGAAAGAGGGGTAAAAAAGTATTTTTTAGTAAGAACCCATCAAGTTACTCTTACAGTTAGAAAGGGGGGGAAACATTTAAAAAAAAATCTAGGTAGCGAAGTGAGCAATAAATACACATAATGGCCTTGTTTACATACCTTTTTGCAATTAAGTAGAAATAAAACAATAATCTAATTAATTAAATAAACTTCTGAAACGTCTAGTGAAACTCTGCAATAAAATTCCTTAACTAAAAAGCCTGAGCTAGAAATTATATGGATTTTTTTAAATCCTTACAATTGTTAAAAGCTATTGTATAATTTTTTTTGCTGCACAGAATACATTGAAAACTCATGCATTTAATAAAGCAATATGGCTTTTCTAAAATTACCAGTATCTATTAAGACCAAGAGAAGCATGGCTGTCATAAAAAACAAACAAACAAAAAAAGACAAACCTATTTCTGGGAAAGCCCAGAACTATTTAATGCTTGTTTGCTTGTTTATCAGCAGGCACATGAATCATTTATGCTAAACCAATTTCCTTGCTTAATCTTTCTGCATCTCAAAGGCCCAAGTTCAAAAATACTTAAATAACATTAACTTTTTAAAAAATTAAATGCTTCTTATACCACAGCCTACACCACCTCAATAGCTGGAGTCACCTCAAATGGCAACAGGCACCCATTTAAAGCTACAAGCATAAGGTAGCCTCCTTGGCAGAACGGATGCTATACACATTCCAAGTAGAAATTTAACTGAACCCAATTTTTTTTAAAAAAAAAAACAGTTCATATTGGCTGGACAACAATCTATCAAAAATGAAATATTCATTTTGATAGTTACAAGTATACATTAAATACATAGGCATGATGCATAGTTACTTCTAGAAGCAAATATACAAATCCTTTTGACACCCCGACAGAACTAGAAGATGCTGCCAGATGGATATGGACCACTTCAGTGAATCTCGGATGAGAGCTTGCACTGGATTGGCTGGAGAGCAGGCTAGCCAATCAGGCCATCCTGAGGTCATGGGCTGAAGTGCAGAGGGCAGAGTTCTATGACTTACCATCATGGACTACCCTTTAATTAAAGAGTAGAAAAAAGAACAAAGTTAAATTGAGTTCTCCATTAAAAGTAATTAGTCAAGCCAAGAAAACAGGAAGCAGAAATAAGCATTATTTACCTTTTGGTTAAAAAACAACAACAAAAACAAAATACCCCCAAACTTATTTTATTACTTTAGAAGGAAAATAAAATGAAACTTACTTTATTTCTGCTTCTGTTTTCCTGACTAAAGAAGAAATGTAAAAAAGCAACTTACCAGGCAGTTTGAACCAGGGTTTGGTTACGTTCACATTCTAAGACTTGTAAATACATTACAATGATCTGAGGACAAGGGAGAAAACACCATTTAGCACATCGGTGGTTCTTTCACAGCAGAGTTCAATGAGTAAGCCACATGAAGTGTTGATTAGTTCTAATCCCTATAACATTACAACTACAGGTCAATGCAGAACATGCTCAAAACTCAGTGTTGACTATTACATTACTCAGCTCTAAAAATGTACTTACAGAAGAGGCGGTTAATAACTCAAGTGTTTTCTAGCATTCATCAGAAAGGGCAGAATTTATACTATCATTGTACACAATGGTCACAGCACATTTTCTAGAACACTAAGCATTACAGTGATTTCTGAAAGCTTCTTAAACATTAAAGTTTCTTAAATAAAAGGTACATAACTCAATGAGATAATGCTTGCCTTATATTTGGTTCTCAGCAAGACACACTAATTACATAAAACTATTTCAGTTTATGCCAAGTGTTTCTGGACTCATATTACCACCACTTTATAATTTTAGAAAAATGGAACTTGAAGTTACCAGCCAGAGTCACCCAGTTAACAGCAGAGCTAGCTATCTCTTGCAACCACTGTTCAGAAGGGCAATAGGAAAGTCAAAAGGGAAAGCTTTAGTCTATGGTTTACAGCCAGCAGCTACCCTTTCCAACACTTTAGCAGGTATGTGCAACTCATTCCTTACATGAGGAATTTCATCACTTGAGTTTGTTAAGGGGAAAAACTAGAACTTAACCACAAAGAATATTCATGATCACACAATTACTAATATTAATGCCTGATGAGTCCCATTTTTACTGACAAATATCAACATCCAAAATAAAGCTTTTGAAAACTCAGGTTAACTCTCCACATAAGTAAAAATTTTTAAGAAAAGCCCTAATACTTACGAAATTTAACTTCTGCACTCTATAACTCACCTTATGGGGATGCTTGACATGAACACAAAATCCCAACTCCTTTAGCACCCTCCTTTCTGCCTTGATAACTTGATTTTTGGTGTTAATGTAGTTCTGATCAAGGATCAGAGGGCTTGGAGTCCTATAGTTTGTAAGAAATAAAATCAAAACTGTTTTGCACATCCAAAACCTTTTATTTGTGGCATCTCCATTTTCCCTTCCAACCAACTATTGGCAACAGAAACCAGCTTTTTAAACTCCTGCTAACAAGTTAAAGCATTAATCTTATGCTGTCCAAGTTATGCTAATTATATACAACTAGACAAAGCCCCTAAACCAACTTGAAAAAACACTTACATATTCTTAGGTCTCTTAACTTACATTTAACTTCAGTGATAAACATTATTGGCACAAACCTCAGCCTCATAGAAACTTCCCAGTAAGAACCAATGTGATCCTGAAAGGTTTAGTATAAAGTTCTAATATGAACAAAGATTTACAAAAATTCTTTTTGAGTAAACCCTTTGCTAAGTTTATGATCAAAATGAAACCTAAGGGAAAAAACAGGTAGTTAATTCTGATCTCCTTTTTGGAACAACACACTAAAAACAAATATACAAAGAATATTTGTCTGCTTAACTGGCCGCCCACCCCTGGCAAAAAAAAAAAAAAACAAACAAAAACCAAAACAAACCACAAAAGCAAAACACCAAAACCAAACCAAACCACACCAAAACACCAACAACAAAAATCAAACCCAAAATTAGCTCAATTATCAATGAAAGTAAATATTTTTAAAAAATGGGTTTAAGAGTAAATTAGGTAACTCAATGTAGCTCCTAGGAGACTATAAGGCTGCAGAGAGGGAACAGGAACCACATTCACAGCCTGTATGTATGAGATGTCCTGAGTTGTGTCTTTTCATATTGGAGGAAGGAACACCTGGTCACTCATAGAAAGTCATCTCATGTACATCACGTAGTTTATTTATTTAAAAAAAAAAAAAGCCTTGCTATGAAGCTCATCTTGCCTCACCCACTGGAGCGGGTCATATTAGCAGCAAGTGCAATCTGGCTTGTCTTACAATCTGCCAGTTAAGTAATGTTAACATGATCTATGAAATTTACCATGTGTTTTTTTGATACATTCTTACCTCCAACCAGCAAGATGTACATATCTATTAATGATTGTACAGTAAGTATACGGGTAGAATATTTAAATGCTTTCTCAAACAATTCATTTTCAGTCAAGTCACAAGTTTTATGCTCTAGAGAGAATATACTGCCTGAATACTTCTTAACCTATTTAAGCATAACCACTTAAAGGTAATAAAACAATCTAATCTGTAATGTTGAGTAGGAGCCCCAGCTCACACTCCTAAGCCCAGCACTATACGGGGGTGGGTATAGAAGAATATGGAGACAAAGACTTCAAGGATATCCTCTATTACATCAGGGGAATTGAGGCCAAACTGGGTTAACACAAGACCAAGGAAAAAAAAAAATCCACAGTGAAGTACATTAACTACCTTCCTGATAGCAGGCTATCAGAGTAAAAAAAATTAATTTATATTTTCCTTATTTTCACTTAAAAGCAAAATCCAGTGACTGTTATTCTGTAACTTTGTGTTAAACTACTAATAGCTGGCAGAAGTAACATCAAGAGTAACAAAGTAATTATGAAAAACTGATCTAAGTTCAATTTCTACTACATCTTTAAAGAGTGAGAAATGTTACGGCAGTTAAGTAGGAGAATGGCCTGTAATGAATTGGTTTTATCAGGACAAAAGCCGCAAATTGCACTTTGGGGGGGGGGGGGGAAGGCCCTTTATCTCAAATGGGAACAACCAATGTTTGTTATGAAAACACACCCAAAAAGACACTATGGAAGGGTTTACGACGTTTCATGTTTTATATATGCATTACAAGCTTGTCCTTCAATTGGTATTAGGAGTCCAAGAGGCTCCATCCAGTGTTTTATCTGTACACAGCTTAGCTCTTAACCCCTGAAATCCAGACAGTAAACAGCACCACTAACATCCCTCTACAAGCCAGGTGGTGGCAGTACACACCTTTAATCCCAGCACTTTAGGGGGAGGGGGCTGCAAGTGGGCAAAGACAGGCAGATATCTGTGATTTTTAAGGCCCCCTTGGTCTACAAAGGGAGTTCCAGAACAGGCTCCAAAGCTACAGACGAACTCTGTCTTGGGGATGGGGAATCTCTATACAAATAGTTCACAAAAGTCTTACTTTTCCTAAATGTGTTAAAATTTATACTATATCCTACCAAGAAAACTGCTTTATATAGAGTTTTTAGAAAGTTTGTGATCAATTAGGTGAACATCGTTTTCAATTGTGGCTACCAACTGGTGCCAAATTTAAGGATTCATCACTAATTCTGCTTAAACAAGTATCTGGATTTAATCCTCACTCTGCCATAAGCACATTGCCCACCATCAGAATCCCAAAGAACATGAAGCGGCACAGCCTTGTTTAATCCCAGGAGGGAGATAGTTAAGGCACAACGGTCAAACTTTAGGCCACCCGGAGCTACCAAGTGAGACCCTGCATCTTAAAACTCCAAGTCTCACGAACTTAAAACAGACCAAGGAAACAAAAACCATTTTTTTTTTAAGGTAAACAGACCATTACCTTACAACTCAACCATCTATGTTCTTATTTAGTCTTGCCACTAACAATTTTCCAAGTTAGGTTTGTAAATGCACAATCGCTCATCTTCACTTTGTTTAGAACTGATTTGCCTTATAAATCAAGGCAAGCTCAATGAATACAAAATTAACAACTATCTTAACAAAAGCATTTTATACCACGATAAAACAGAAAATATCTCCATAAATCAGTAAACAAAAATTCTGAAAAAGCACTAAGTAAGAAAAGCTTTTTATATTAACAAAGTAATCAACCAGAAGTATTTTTCAGCAATACATTAAGTTGAATCAAGACTTGGTAAAATTTCCTCCCAATCAAGTAAACACCTTTGGACCAGCACTAGATGAAGAGATGGCACTTGAAGACGAGGGAGTAAGTCCTCATCTATTCAGGACTATTGCAGTAGCAACAACACTCACTCTACCTACCAAACTGCACCTCTGAAGGCTCTTTATTACCAGACTTTGCTCATTAACTTATCTGAAATTAGGAAATCTGGGTCTGTGTATTGGAAGTTTGTATGATAGCTACTTTCTATAGTATGATTGAAACACAGCACATGAACGACAAAAGTTTAGAACTAAGGGGTTAGAGCATGGTTAGTCTCTCTCGTGTTACAAAACAAGGACTGATACTCTGGAATAAGTAGTACAAGGAGCTACACCATAAACCAGATGGGTAATTAATACAGAGACGAGATTCCTACTCTACACCATAAACCAGAGGAGTAATTAATACACACAGAAATCTCTAATGCTTATTTTGAAATAGGAACATTCCTCAAGTGTCAAACTAAAGCTACCCATGAACCACAGAAATAAATTAAATGGTTAGATAAAATGACAATATTGACCTGACCCTTCCAATTCTTACTTTTCTATACATTGAAAATAGCATCAACAGTCACCAATAAAAGCAGTCAAATCTTGAAAAGTTCATCTTGTAACACTTATCTTAAAAGATATAAAAGACTTCTTAAAGAAAAAAAACTAACATACTGCAAATATGTTACATACAAATAAAATTGTAAACTACTGGCATGAACAGCTTTTCTTTTCCTTTAAATTCAGCTATTCTGAAGAACTATCAAATTATAAGAAAAACCCTTATGGTGGGGCAAGTCAAATATTTCATATTGAGGACTGGACATTTATATTTACTATTTATCTTTATGTAGCCAGAACCAAAAACATACACGAATGCCCCCCCCACGTAGCTGTCAAGGCCATACAGTAACCTAGTTAGCATTCACAAATGAACTAGAATTCATGACAAATTAATTAGAATATAACATTTATTATTTTCTAACCATATCCTATGCAAAGAACACAAAACATCTTACTAAGCTACAGTTTTAATAACTTGGACAGCAAAGAAAAAAGCTTATAACAAGAAACAGGAGTTTTTTGTTTGTTTGTTTGTTTTCTCTAAATGGTTCACCAGTGGCCAACCTGTTAGTCCCCGATTCCAGTGACCTATTCTCAGAACACTGGCTTCTCCTTGGGGATTTTCGATACTTCACTCACTGTTGCCATGACGACAGCTTCATCTCTATGTACCACTCCACATCACCCAGGCTTTGGTAAATGTAGCTGGTCGCTGTATAGTCGGTTGCAAGGGAAAAAAGAGTTGAAGTTAATAACATATACAAGTTACATGTCTGAGTAAACTTGTAATATGCATAGAAACACTTATATCCTGCTTTTAAAAAGGGGGGCTTCCATGCAATTAACTTCTTTAAGAATTTCATGCTATAATCAAAC
The DNA here is from genome assembly GCF_982192425.1 of Myodes glareolus. Taxonomy (NCBI): domain Eukaryota; kingdom Metazoa; phylum Chordata; class Mammalia; order Rodentia; family Cricetidae; genus Myodes; species Myodes glareolus. The sequence goes on along the minus strand of NC_142045.1, from coordinate 21,365,943 downwards.
TCATAACATTGAAACAAAATCAATTTCTCTTTAATGATGGCCAAAAATGCAGTTACATCCAACACAAGTCAGTCAGATTGGATTAGTTTTAATTCTGAAGTTTTATGGTTAAGATGATCCTATTCTGACACCAAGGGAAGAAAGTTAAGTCCCATAGGAAAACACCGAGATGTGGTTATAGTTGGCTCAACAACTCATATACTAGAAAATGTCCTTTTAAAGCAGAGCCCTTCGACTAATGATAAAAATTCTGTATTTTCAGTGTTTCATTTAAGAACACCCTAAAAAAAGAATCAGCCACATATCTAAATACGAATATAAGCTCAGAACATACTAAACACTAGTTCGAAAGTCCCCCATTTCTCTACTTTCTTCATGAACTAAAAACGTTTTCAAACGAAGGAAGTTTATCAGGGAGCACACTGAGATGAGAAAAGATAGGGCTGAAAAAGTATGAAGAAAAGAACAAAACAAGCTATATATGTATTAAAAAAACAATCGGGGCAGCAATTTTTGACCATGCTGCCCACTTTCAACTCACTTTAATATTTGCTTATCTATACCTTCACTACCACCAACTTATAGACTCCATCAATAAAGACTATGTATGATGCTCATTTGAACTAAGCAACACCCAGTTCCCAAAACAACTTATCTTTTCACAGCTAAGTCTTTCAAACTCATGACAATTCCTCAGAAACTAGCCTGCACAATGACTACCCTAGAATCGCCCGTGGAACAGTGAGGCCCGTGACAAACTTCGGTGCTGCCATAGATGAAGGCACAGGCCCACTTAACGTTACCAGATTATCAGTCCACCACAAAGATACTGTTTCAGACTGTATTTTCTTACAAGATAAAGAGCCCTATCCGAAGGCAACTCAATGTGTTATTTCTCTAACCCACTCACTGAGACTGTATCTAACCAAAACAAAATACCTGTTCAATCCCTTTGACTTCAAACTTCCAACTTTACCATCCTCCAGTCCTTTCAGATCCGGTATTATTCGATATAGCGTAGTTCAATGTGGAGAAGTACTCTAACAAAAGCCAACCTCAATTGATGAAGAAACTGGGACTCCAAGCAGAAAAACCACCTACACGGAACTTGGCCACAATATTAACTCGAACTACAGAGCTTCCAGGTCCAGCCTTCAGTGTTCCAGAGAGGGGAGGGGAAAGAGAACTTACAGAATACACTCCCACTGGAGCCAACCGTGCTCCCTTTCTTGTTTAAGCTTAAGCCAAGGGACTGGCTTCACAGCACTCCCTGGATTGTCCACAAAGCAACTGCCTCTACAAACTTTAGATAGCTGGTTAATTCAGGGTTTTTAAAGTTTTAGGGTTCCTATGTGAATTTCAACACCTAATGTCAGTTTTCTTTTGCATCCATACTGACTTGAGGGGGGGAAAAAGATGTTTTGACTCGATGATTGGCGTACAACAGCAGTAGTAAGGAGTACTATGTTCAATAGGCCAATCTTACCTTTTTCCTCTTAACTGGCGGAGGTGGTGGAATACATTAATCACATCCCTTATTCTTCTTGGTGCTTCTTCTATTTTTGACGCGAGATTAATACAGGCCATGGCAACAATCTGAAAAGAAGCCACGAGGGGACAAAACTTATAATGAAGCGTAACACTAAACTGGACGCAACCCTGTCCAATATCTAACAAACTTATTTTTAAAAGAGTAACTCTAAGGCACAACAGCGCTTTTGGCGAAATCAAATCAATCAAGAGCGACATGTTTAGCGCACGGAGCCTACCAGCTATATACGCTGTATTGCTCAACGGCTCTTTAATTTTGGACCAGAATCAAGTAAACTCTCACGAGTTGTTCGGGGGCCGGAAAAATGTAGTTCTTGGTACCGGAGCACGTGGGTTCAGGATCCATTTTCTAGTTCCTGGAACACGTTCTAAGGGCCCCGTTTCCTTCTGGGTGGGAACTAGGTACAAAGGCCCAGGCTAACCACTCCCTTTCTGGAAAAGCTAGTTACTACCCTTTCCTCCCCGCTTCCGGATGAGGCAACCCCTTCTCGCCCGCCTCCGCCGAGCTCACCTCGAAACTGTGTTTGACGAACGACTTGGAGTAGAAAAAGCGATGGAACAACACCTGCCCCGTTGCCATCGCCACCTGCAGACAAGAGAGGAGAACGGAAGCGCCGGGGTCAGGCGGGCCCGCACCAGGCTCCGCCGCCATCTTGTGCGGCCGCTCGCTGCTCCCCTTCCCCCACCCGGGCCGCGCGGCGCCGCCAGCCCCTGACCCCCTCTCCGCCCGCCCCGAGTTCCCGCCGCCGCCGCCGCCACCCCGACCCCGGCTCCCGAGAGACCCGGCCGCGGCCACCACCCAGCGCCGCTCACCTGAGGCAGCCGGAGGAGAATGCCGGCGGCCTGGATGAGCTCGCAGCCCAGGATGCGCAGGTCCGTCTCGCTGGGCAGGTCCAAGCCGTCCTGCATGGACGGCGTCGGCGACAGCCGCTCCTCCGGGATCAGCGAGTGGTCGATGGTGAGCGACACCTCCGAGTACAGGCGGTCGCCGATCAGGATCCCTCCGGTCGTCGTCGTCGTCGTGGTCGTCGTGCCCGAGCTGGAGCCGCCGGCGCTCGGGGCGGCGGAGGCTGCCGAGGCGGAGGTGGCGGTGGCGGTGGAGGTCGGGTGAGGCCCGGACGCCATGGTGCCAGCGAGCTGCACGCAAGGCCGACGCAGCCGGAACCCAGAGCGAGACTAACCAGCGTCCTCGGCGCGGCGGATGTGCCCGTGACCGCCGGCTTCCAGGCCGCCGCACGCAGCGTGCGCTTCCGCCCTGACGTCACTACGCCACCGCCCCGCCCCGCCCCGCCCCGCGCGGCCCCGGCTCTCGCCAACGAGTTCCTCCCGGTTTCGGAGGTGGGCGTGGAGGCTTGCAGGCGGCGGCGGGCGGCGGGCGGCGGGTCGGGCGGTCCCTTCAGGCACCGGGTGATCCGCTGTCTCCCCAGGCGGGTCGGCTTCCGACTGGCGGCGACACCGGTGTGCGAAGTGACTCCGGACAGGGTGGCTTCAGAGTTTTAGGAGCCGGGGGGTGGGGGGGGCGGGGCGCGGGGTTCCGGGAAACTCCGAGCGCGCGTCGGTGTCGGGGTGTAGCCCTGGAAACGTAGGCCTGACCCCTGACCTCACCTCGCCGGCTTTACGGTAATCTGGAAAATCCCTGGCTCCAGAAATAGATGTAGGCTGAGAACGTTACGCCCGCGACTTCACGGCACGAGGGAGTCTAAATCCCAGATTGTTCCTACTAGGAAAGTGACGGCTTGATTACACTATCCCTGTGTCAACTTAACAAACACAGCTCTCGCCTTCCTTCCATGGGATTTGAGGTAACCTACAATTGTGTTCTCCGGACCATGGTCAAAATGGCTCCAGGATAAACCATTTCTTTCTTTCCTTTTTCTTTCTTTCTTTTTTTTTTTTCCGGTTTCTCTGTGTAACAGCCCTAGCTGTCCTGGAACTAGCTCTTGTAGACCAGGCTGACCTCGAACTCACAGAGATCCACCTGTCCCTAGTGCTGGGATTAAGTGCCTGTGCCATCACCGCCCGGCATAACCCATTTCTTAATTCCCTTAGGGATAAGAGCTGTAGTTTTTATGTCTACACTAAAACTCCCAAATGGCTAAGGCCGACTTTGGAACAGCTGATCCTCCTGCCTCCATCTCTGGAGCCTGTCTGGATACCCAATGATCTTTATATTCTAGTCCAGCCCTCTGATTGCCTTCTCCAGGGAGAAGGAAAAATCTTTGTCTTAGTACACATCTTGGGAATTGTTTTGTTTTATTAAGGCTTAATTTCTTGATGAAAAGTGCCTTAACTTTGTACCTATAGAGTATGAAGAATTTAAATAAGTTTATTTACTATTTAGATACTATTTGTCAGTGATGTCACCAAAATAAGATTTTTGGGGAGAGAGGAGGTTCGAGACAGGGTTTCTCTGTGTAGCCTTGGCTGTCCTGGAATTCGCTCTGTAGGCCAGGCTGGCTTTAAGTCAGCTTGTTTTTTTTGCTGGGTGTGTTTGGACAAGCACTCAGGAGACAAAGGCAGGTGGATCTCTGAGTTCAGGCTCAGCCTGGTCTACATACGGAGTTCCAAGTCAGTCAAGCTATAATAAGCTTCTCAAAGCAAACCCCTTAAAAAAACAAAACTTTGTATAGGGCTGGAAGTGGTGACATAGGCCTCATAAGTCCATGATTCTGATAGCGGTTTATTTTATTTTGTTGTTTGTTTTATTTTTTTTTTCAAGACAGGGTTTCTCTATGTCCTGGCTGTCCTGGAACTCGCTCTGTAGATCAGGCTGGCCTCGAACTCAAAGAGATCTGCCTGCATGTGCCTCCACTGACCAACAATTCTGCTAGCTTTTTGTCACTGACAGATTCCTGAGAAAATTCACAGTGAAGCTTTATTTTGGTTTTATGGTTTCAGATGTTTGAGGTTAGTCAGATGGCCCTATATCCTGTGGGCCTTTGTCCAGGCAGAAGTTTATGCTGTGAGGACTTGGTGAAAGCAACGCTCACCACCCACAAAGGGAAAATCCCCAAGTCCTAATTGCTTGTCCAGCTATGATCTCATCAGTGGATTAACCCATTTATGAGGTGTATGGCTTTGTGATGAAGTCACCTCTCACTACTGGGCAGTGGTGGCACATGCCTTTAATCCCAGCACTCGGGAGGCAGTGGCAGGTGGATCTCTTGAGTATGAGGCCAGCCTGGTCTACAGAGTGAGTTTCAGGACATCCAGGGCTGTTACACAGAAAAACCCTGCCTCAAAAAGAAAAAAAAATCACCTCTCACTGCCACTACCTAAGGAGATGATCCTCAAACAGGATCTGTGGCGGACATTTCATAGCCAAACCTTTTGTGCAAACATGAGAGAGACACATCCAAGGAAGAACTGTGTTGTCCAACAGAACTTTTCCTGGTGAGATACTACCCACAGTGTCTACTCACCCCAGGTAGGGAACCCACCACAGACCAAACCAAAGTCCAACATGGTGAACCAATGAGTTTGGTTGGTGTTAAAGGAGTATTGGTGAAGTGTTTATTTTCAGGAGCAGAAATGACGCAAAGATAGCTGCATCACCAAGTTTAGGTGTATTTTAGGTTCAACACAACTTGGTGAAATGTTTCCTGGTGATAACTCAGTCTTAAACAATAAAACAACATGTGATTTCATGGAAACTCTTTGTAAAGTATATGTGACATCGTCCATAAAGATGGGTTCTATAGATTGATTACATGTGACTCATTCCGTAATGATAGATTCTATAGATTGACACACTTGTAATAAAGGTCTGTAGGAGAATCTGATGTAGTCTTTGGGCCACACAACTGAAAAGGTCCCCAGGTAATTAACCAAGTCTGCTCCCAGCCATATGGGGTGGTTAACAGGTAACGCAGCCCTTCATTTGAAGGAATGGACCTGTGTTTAACATTCCTAGATCCTAACCTGAAGTTAATCGCAGCACTCTGGAAGCAGAGGCAGTCTGGATCTCTGAGTTTGCAGGCCAACCTGGTCTACAGATGGGTTCCATGACAGCCAGGGCCACACAGAGACCCTGTCTGCGGCAAGGGAGGGGGGAGATTTCTGGTACCTATGAGCCCAATTCTTCCCACAGGAAGAAATGGCTTAACATGTTATACAGACCTGCTCCTCAGTAAGTCACAAAACTATTGAGAAACTCTGTCTTGAAAAACACAAACAGGAGAAAGAGGCAGCTGTAGGCACGCCTGTAGGCATTTCTTAACCAGTGATTCATAGGGGAGGGCCCTGACCACTGTGCACGGTGATGTCCCTGGGCTGGTGGTCCTGGGTTCTATAAGAAAAGCACACTGAGCACAAGCTATGGGGAGCAAGCCAATAAGCAGCACCTCTCTATGGCCTCCGTATCAGCTTCTGCCTCCAGGTTCCTGCGCTGTTTGGAGTTCCTGTCCTGATTTCCTTCATTGGTGGACTGTAATGTGGAGATACAAGTCTTCCCCAAGTTGCTTGTTTACGGTGTACATCAAGTCATAGTAACTAAGATTAGTTTGTAACTCAAATCTGTTTGTCTTAGCTTCCATGTGGTAAAACTACAGGCATATTTCACCACACCTGGTCCCAAAATGTGATGAAGTTGGATAAGGCTTTGTCTAAGAAGGTTTGAAGGACCTCTGTCATACATTACTAAGTGAACAAAAGGAAGTTCTGGGGCTGGGGAGACATGTCAACAATCCAAGAGTGCTTACTGCTCTCACAGAGGACCTGGGTTTGATTCCCACAGCCCACCTTGGTGGGTCACAGCCAGCCTACTCCTGGAAATCTGATGTCCTCTTCCGGCCTCTGTAGGTTTCTGCACACATGCGGATATGAATTCAGGCAAGCATACACATGCATAAAAATAAGTAGTGAAATGAAGTTCCAGTGTAATAAATATGTAATGACCCCCTGTACATGAAATTAAATTATACGCTGAATGGGAACAGAAGTGTAGCTTGTTGGTAAGAACACGCACAAACAAGAATAGCAAAGAGGCCTGGGTTCAATCTTCAGAACAACAAAACCAATATGTTGGAATGGAGGTGGGTGGGAAGGAGGTGTTCCTGGTTCTCTTTGTATACTTTATACAATTCTACATTTGGTCTTAGCCAAAAGGCCAAGAAGCAGTACAATTCTTAACCTTTCTATAGTGAAGAAACAATTCTTCCAACTTCGTATAAAAGATAATAAAAATTGATAAGGATGAATTACTAGTCAGATGAAACTTCAAGACATAAAATGCAAGCCTGAGTTATCATTAGCCTAAGCAGAAATATTCGGTCAGCATGACATTGTCAGTGCAAAACACAACTCCAGACTCCAAAGTTGTAAGATAGTTTAGTTTATTCTGAGCCAAATATGAGTGCCCATGACCCAGTGTGCTGACTAGTTTTATGTCTGCTTGACACAAGCTATAGTTATCTGAGAGAAGGGACCCTCAATTGAGAAAAGACCTCCATAAGGTCAGACAGTAGGCATTTTCTTAGTGTTTGGTGGGGGAGGGCCCAGCCATTCTAGATGGTGACAATATCTGGACTGGTTGTCCTGGGTTCTATATTAAAAAAAAAAAAGTAGGCTGAGCCCTGGGTTGTATAAAAAGCAAGCTGTGTGTAGCGAGCCAATAAAGAGCCTCCACGAACTCTGCATCAACGCCTACCTGCAGGTTCTCACCCATTTGAGTTACTGTCCTCACTGCATCGTAGCAATTATGCTACTAAGACACCCAGGAACACAGATTAATATGTTCCACCATGGAAGCTGGTACATTAGATTTCAGGAGTCATGTAATAAAGTCATGAACAAACATTTACCAAATACATTACTGGAGACTGCAGGTAGGTGGGTTGCTCTCCAGAAGGGAAACCGGTTATAGGTTACAGATAATCTGGGATGTCTAATATTCTTTTCTTTTGATTTAAAGTTTTGCTTGATTGTCAAAAGTATGTCAGGTCAGGGGCTGGAGGTAGGTGCCCATTCCCTCTGCTGTGATGAGACACCATAACCAAAATCATCTTGTGGGAGAAAGGATTTTACTCATACTTCCTTATAAGAGTTTCTATAAGAGTTCATCATTAAAAGAGTTCTTTCTCATAAAAGTTCATCATTAAAAGGGCAGGAACCTGGAGGCAGGAGCTGATGCAGAGACCATGGAGAAGTGCTGCTTACTGACTTGTTCCTCATGACTTGCTCAACCTGCTTTCTTTTTTCCTTAAGATGTATATATTTTTTTTTAATCTGGGAAGTTCATGTCATGCACCCCAATTCCATTAAGTTCCCAGTCCTTTCATATCTGCCCTCTACTCTTGTAACCTCCCCACAAAAGAAAATTTAAAAAAAAAAAAAGCTCTCTACGAAGCACAGACGTATGTGCGTGCTCCTCCGTCTTTCCCACCTCTCTACCACATTCATTCACCATATGGCACTGGAAGTTGCGGCGTGTCACAGCCTATACCCTTTTGTCCCAACAGCTTTCCTTGCGAATATTCATTGCAATGAGTCATTAGTCTAAGTCAAGGCTTCTGGCTTCTGCTACCCCATTAATACTGGACCCTCATAGAGACTCTTGGATATCCTGCTGTTGCCCCCCTCATGGAGATCCAGTAGGACTGGCCACTTCGTGCACCCCAGCATCTCATAGATGGTCTAGGTATTGGGATGGGCCTAGGTGGTAGCTGAGTTGGTCAGCCCAGTAGTTCTTCTGTGCCACCTGGCAGGGCAGTGGGACCAGCTTTCCTGTGCCCACGTCACTATTGTCACCACTGTGGTGGCCAGTTAGGGACGGAAACAGTTCAGCGTATTCTTTGAACATCAACAAGGCTTCAGACTGCAGTACAGACCATGGACCCAGACATGGCCCACATCTGCAGCACAGCTCAGACATCACCATGGCAGCACACGACTTCCACATCAGGCTGTTCCTCACCACCTTCAAGTTTCCAGTTCCACATCTCTTCATAGCACACAAACTGCTCTGAATCTCTGACTCTCTCCATACAGACTTGCTCACTTCCGGCGTTCTCGGTGTCCCAGTGTCTTGATGCTTCTGGCTGTGTTCCCCAGCCTGCTCTCTCATAGGACCCAGGACCACCAGACCATGGGTGGCACCACCCACAATGATATGGGCCCACCAATACTAGTCACTAATTCAAAACATGCTCTACAGGTTTACCTACAGACAGATTTTAGGGAGGCGTTCTCTCATTTGAGGTTTCCCTCCTCTCAGATAATCACAGCTTGTGTCAGGTTGTGTGATTGGGAGCACTGGCTGCTCTTGCAGAGGACCCAGGTTCAGTTCCCAGCACCCACTACATATCTCATAACCGCCTGTAACTCTAGTTGTAGGGAATCTCACACTTGACCTCTGGAGGCACCAGGTGCACATGTGGTACACACATATACATGCAGTCAATCATTCACAAACATAAATCTTAAAGATGTTAGGTCAGACGGTCGAGCAAAGAATGGCTATTAAGTGGCTAAGGATAGCTCAAGATCATTTGTCTCTGGATCCACAACATACTAAGAACCACAAATTCTAGTCTATCATTTACCCTTTTAGAGTCTGTAACACAGGTGTGGTTTGTCTCTCTTCTGGGAACTTCAGTTTAAACCGTAAGTTTCTAAACATTTACTTTCAGTTCCTGTACTGCTTAAAAAAAAATAAAAAATAATAAAAAAAAACCCTGATGTCCACTGTCTGCATGCCACAGCTCATTATGATGTTTATCAGTGAAAATACTTGATTTAAAGAATTGCCAGGGCTGTGAGATGGCTTAGGGTAATGCCACTTGCTACTAAATTTGATGAACTGCATTCAATCCCCAAGAAAAATAAACATTTGGGGAGGGGGTATGTGTATGGTGCCATAGTGTGCTGGTGATGGCCAAAAGACAAATGTCAGCCAGTATTCTACTTGTGAGTCGTGTGTGTGTTTATAGAGAGAGGAGTAAATTAATTGTTCTGAAAAATTTCCAATATGGTCTAATAGACACTGGAATATCTCAAAGGATAAAGTAATTTTGGTGAAAAGCAAATGTGTTAGAAAGGTACTATGTGATCTGTTTTTATTTCTTGGTTTTTCAAAACGGTTTCTCTGTAACTGTGGAGTCGGTTCTGAAACTAGCTCTTGTAGACCAATCTGGCTTCGAACTGACAGAGATCTACCTGCCTCTGCCTCTTTGGTGCTGGGATTAAAGGCGTGCACCACCACCGTCCGGCACCATCCGGTGTTTTTTTTTTTTTGTTTTTTTTTTTTTTTTATTTTCGAGGCAGGGTTTCTCTGTAGTTTTTGGTGCCCGTCCTGAAACTAGCTCTTGTAGACCAGGCTGGCCTCGAACTCACAGAGATCCGCCTGCCTCTGCCTCCCGAGTGCTGGTGTTAAAGGCGTGCGCCACCACTGCCCAGCTCTGGCATTTTTTTTTAAGGCATTTGTCATAAGGCTAAGTATGGAACATTTTAGGCATAAGCAAAGTTGAAGAGGTAATGATTGCTGGGTGTGTGGAGAAATATACACTGGACATCTGTCATTTTTGCCTGCCCAGAATCCTGTCTTCCTTCTTCACTTTTCCTTCAGGGACACCCAGTGTCTCTATTCTTAGTGAATGTGGTTTGGGTGAAGCTCACATCTTCCCCAGTTCCTACCTCCTGCCCCTTATTTCCCCACAGTGATTAATTCAGAATGTGTGTCAGCCTCAGGACTTTCTCTGGAGCCATGATGAGGAGAAAGAAGAGGAAAGAAGTTTGTTGTTGTTGTTGTTGTTTCAAAGATTTATTTATTATGTATACAGTGTTCTACCTGCGTGTCTGCCTGCAGACCAGAACAGGGCACCAGATCTCATTACAGATGGTTGTGAGCCACCGTATGGTTGCTGGAAGAGCAGCCAGTGCTCATAACTGCCGAGCCATCTCTCCAGCCCTGAGGAGAGAAGTTCTTATTCTGGATTGTGGAGAGGAGGGTGAGCCCAGAGCTACTGACTGTGTAACTGGAACTTGAACCCAGAGCCTTGAGGCACTAGACAGTGTGTCTGCTCCTAGGCAACATTCTTTGCTCTGTTCTGTTGATATGGGAGATGAACCAGCTTGAGAATGGAGCCAGCAAAAGCAGAGACCAGGACTAGAAACAGATACCCATGAGTTCAGTTATGTCTCTGAGTGTAGAAACTCCCTATCTTCCACGCCTAGGTTGTCCAGACACTTTATTGTTTTTGCTTATTTAATCTGGAACCCATTTTAACAGAAAGACTGACACAAAGTATTATGGTTTGCCATAACATACATAGTGTGTTATACTTTGGACTGGTGTGACTGTGGAGATGGGTAGGGGCTGGAATAGACCTTTATGTGTATCTGTGAAGGGGTTAAAGCAACATTATCCCCAGCAAACCCTCATGAATCAGAAACTTGCTTCTAGGAACATTTAGTTCCTCATCCTTTGGTGAGGTTTTCACATCTGTTGTTCTGATTCCCTCTGGTAATATTACAAACTTTTACAGCTGGGAAGGAGGGCTAGGGCTATAACTGCGCTAGAGCCCTGTCCTCTGACCAGTGTGTTGTGCACCATCCCAATGACCACGGAAGCAAGTCTGACAAATGAATTATTTGTGAGGGGCCAAGCGTGGAGGGGAGAATCCCAAAAACTCGTTCTAGAGAACAGGGTTTAGGGTTGTTTAAGGAATAAGCTAGCGGAGAGACTTAAAGCACATGCCTAGTGATTTCTCAGAAAATTAGGAAACAACCTTCCTCAGGACCCAGCAATACCACTTTGGGCTCTATATCCAAAGGATGCTCAATCGTGCCACAAGGACATGTGCTCAACTATGTTCAGAGCAGCTTTGTCTGTCATAGCCAGAACCTGGAAACAACCTAAATGATCCTCAGCCAAAGAATGGATAAGGAAAATGTGGTACATTTACACAATGGAATACTACATTGCAGAAAAAAATGACATCTTGAAATTTGCAGGAAAATGGATGGAGCTAAAAAACATCATATTGAGTGAGGTAACCCAGACCCACAAAGACAATTATCATATGTACTCACTCATAAGTGGTTTTTAAACATAAAACAAAGAAAACCAGCCCACAAATCACAATCCCAGAGAACCTAGACAACAATGAGGACTCTAAGAGAGACATACATGGATCTAATCTACATGGTAAGTAGAAAAAGACAAGATCTCCTGAGTAAATTGGAAGCATGGGAACCTTGGTAGAGGGTTGAAGGGGAGGGGATCAGAGAAAAAAATGTAGGACTCAATAAAAAAATCAATTATATATGTATGTATGTGTATGTATGTATACACACAACACACACACACACAAAGCACATGCCCAGAAGATGGCTAGCATGGTATAAATGTGGAGTTGGGGGCTCCCTGACACAGAACAGATAAAAAGGGGACACAGAACAGAACCTCTGTGGGATCAAAGAAGAGTCAGATCACTTCAACAAAAGCAAGCATTAAGCTCCTGGAAGGTAATCTGGGTAGCAAGCAATTGGCATTTCCACCTGCATACCAGAGGTGCTGTCTTTCTGCAGCGAAGCCTGTGGGAGACTCATAATACATACGTCAGCTGTGACCTCTAGAGCTTGTCGTTTCAAAATCCAATTAGAAACAGTTAAGGGGGTGTTTGAAAGGCTGGCTAGGATAAGTAAGAGTAGGTCATCTGAGTGTGCTGGATGATCCTTATCAGAGTTAAGAAACTTTGGTTTCTCTGTGTGGCCCTGGTTGTCCTGGAACTGGCTCTGTAGACCAGGCTGGGAGTACTCTGCCTCCCAAGTGCTGGTATTAAAGGCATGCTCCACCACCACATTCTTGAGGATGGTTCTCAGTTGTTGGAAAGATGGTTTCTAAGCTGCAAAAGATACACATTTACAACTCAACTATTTTTTTATGTTTGTTTGTTTTGGTAAGGGTCATGCTGGTCTCAAATTTATATCTCCTGCCTTAAACTCTTAAATGCCAGGATTACAGCCATCCCATTGTATCATCCCATTGTATCAGCTATGAAGACCTTTTGATAAGTACCCAGCAGATGGTTGTGGCTCCCAGAGCAAGAATTAGGTTTTCGTAGCATCTCTTGTTATTTTCCTATTACTGCAATAAGACACCATGCCCAAGGTGACTTACTAAAGTGTTTATTTGGGACTTACAGTTTTGGTATTAAAGTCCATGACCAACATGGTGGGGAGCATGGCAACAGGCTGGCAGGCATGATGCTGAAGCAGTAGCTGAGCGCTCATACCTTGAGACACAACCATAAGGCAGAGAGGGCTAACAGGACGTGGCAAGGACTTTGGGAATCTCAAAGCAACTCCCAGTGGCACACCTCCTTCAACAAAGTCACACCTCTTCATCTTTCCCACCTGGGGACCAAGTAAGCAAACAGGAGCCTATTCTCATTCAAACCACCACATGTAGTAAGGAGGATTACGAGGAATGGCTCTAGAAAACAAGCAGAAAGGACTTGGTAAGTTAGACTTAGAGACTGAGTTGTTTGATTTTGGCCCCAGCCAGTCGTTTTTCATATCTTTTAATAATAATAATAATAAAGCATAATAATATCAATAATAACAATAATAATTATTATTAGTGTGTGTTCGTGTTTGTGTTGTGTATGGACATGCCATGGCATGTGTGTGGAGGTCAGAGCACAGCTTTGTGCAATTGATTCACTCCTGTCTACGTGGGTTCCAGGGATTGAACTCAGAAAGTGAAGCGTTTGTGGCAGGCACCTTCACTCACTAGGTTATTTTACTAGTTTGAATCCACGTTCAACACAAACAGAATTTCTCTGAAGAAAAAAGGAAATCAGGCTGGGTAGTGGTGGCACCAGAATGTAAAGGTCCCTTTGCAGTGAATAAATCTATTGGACATCACCTTGACCAAATGATCAAAATTAATTAGATGAACAAAATTAGACAGTGTTTGGGCAACTTGTGACCTCTGATGGAAACCATGTAAATGGGAACACCATCTTTGGGGTAGTCCTGAAAAAAAAAATGCTTAATCTAAATCTAATCATAGAAAAATAATCAGCTAAATCCAAATTGATATTGCTGCAAATATATTAAAAAATGATTTTTTCATGGATTCATGAAAAATACCAAAATAACACAAACACCTAGCGGATTCTTCTAAAGTGACACATCGGGAACTTGAAGAGTTCATTGTTTCTGGTTTTATGTTTAAATGCTCAAAATTATGTTCATTAGATTTTCAGAATTATTGTTTCCAGTAAGAAAATGAAGACATAAGAAACATGCCAAAAAGTCTAATTCTTGTCATTCCCTTTTCTCTGATCATTTCTTTTTATCTTTTTCTCTTTTGATTCATTTTTGAAAACAAGGTTTCTCTGTGTAGCCTTGGCTGTCCTGGAACTTGCTCTCGAGCTGTGGACTAGGCTGGTCTCGAACTCACAGAGACTGGTCTGCCTCTGCCTCCCAAGTGCTGGGATTAAAGGTGTGCGCCACCACCACGCAGCTGTTTTTCTTTATAGTGCTATGCACAGAAGCAGGAGCTGTTCCTTTGTTGCACCCCCAAGCCACCGCAAAAACGATTTCTTTCACCAATCAATAAACAATTTTGAGGCATTTACATTCCTAAGCTTTCAGGTGCTTTACAAGAGTACAGTGGAGTACATGCAGAATTGCTTTTATAGTTCACAGTGTTTTCATGCATACCTGTTGGAGTTTCAAAAGTAACCAAGTTACTAGTTACAGTGGTCCCCAGGGATCAGGGAAGTGCTGGCTAGATTATTAGTATGTACTTAGATATAAGAACAGTCTACACAAATTCGGATGTGTGGCGGTAGGGGTGCATGACTTTAATCCCAGTACTTGGGAGGCAGAAGCAGGCTGAATCTGTGAGTTTGAGGCCAGCCTGGTTTACAGAGCAAGTTCCAGGACAGCCAGAGCGACACACAAAAAATCCCTATCTCGAAAAATAAACAATAAAAAAAATAAAATTAGAGAAATAATCCTAGGCGCTGTATTGACTCGTTTATAATGTCTGTTTTCCTATGGGTAGTCAGTCCGGCTCAGCTTTAAACTTGAAATCTTGATACCTAGACGTCAGTCTGTTATTCTGTGTTGTGTTTTTCTATTGTGTTGTATGGGCTTTCTGGACTATCCCTGGAGTTTCAATGAGTCGATAGCAGAGGAAAGTTTCTGCCCTCCATTAAATTAGCCTTCAGGAACTTTAAAAATGCCAAGGCCATGACATCACATGCTCTCTGACAGGAAAACTAATGAATGTTCTGGGGCAAGTGAGTTTTGTAAACAGATAGTACTACGGCAGCTCCGCGTTTTACGGGACTATGGTAACACCTTTACCACCCCAACAGGACACTCGAGAGGAGATCAAGAACCTGGACAGCCGCGCAGTGCGGGAGGGAACGTTTCTCTCCTCCACCCAACTCGCTGACCACATGGTAGCACAGCGGGGCGTAAAAGCAATGTTAGCGTCCCCAGCCTGCGCCAGGAAAAGTCGCGGGCTTTTCCGCCAGAGAGCATACTCTGGGCCAACCAAGTTCTGAGGACTGGACCCCGTCCCGACGTCACACCCCGAGAAGGGCCCACTACTCCATTTCTGGGAAAGCCAAATGGCTGCCGCGCAGGGGCGGGGAGGAGGGACGGGGCGGACCGGAAGAGCGAACACAAGCCGGAAGTCGTCGCTAGGCCCGCCCGGGAGCCCATTCCCTCCGCCACCCCTCCTGGAGGCGGTTCTAACTGGATCGTCAGCCTTCTGTCACAGTGAGGGTGACACCGACAGCCCCTCCTCTGGTCCCCTGCAGCGCCAGCCTTCGGTGACGCCAACAGCAGGATCCCCAGTCCTCTCTGTGCGTTGGTCCTTGGGGGTGGGGTGAGTGGCCCGTCACTCCAACTGTGCTTTGGCCTCAAAGCACTTAAGTGAACATCTGTTGGTAGTTTCTTCAAATTTTAAATGGACCCATTTCTTGAGTGAAACTATAATTAATCACCTTCCAAGCTGGGAGTTTCTGCTAAAAGGAAACAGCTACAAAATAGGTCAATTAGATTTGTCTGGAAGCTTTGAGCTGCATTTGTGCCTTCCCGCGGTGAGCTGCAGACAGCGTGGAAGCTTTCCATTTGAAGGCTGGGATAAGACACGCTTAGCCTGACCTGAAGAGATTAATGTAATTTAAAATTTCATTTTCATTTGGATTGTCCTATCGAAGTTTTGCACCTTGAAAGGCCGGGCATGAAAACTGCTGACGTTTTAAAGCATAGTTAATTGTCTTAAAACGTCCAAAAGAGGGCTGAGCTGTGGTGGCACAGCCTTTAATCCCAGCACGAGGGAGTCAGAGGCAGGCGCATCTCTGTGAGTTCGAAGCCAAGCCTGGTCTACAGAGAGAGTTCCAGGACAGGCTCCAGAGCTACGTGGAGAAAGCTTTGTCTAATTTTCCTGATAAACAAGAATGTTTAAGGGACGGGATTCAACATTGCCTTCATGCCAGCACTCTGAGCAGCTTAAGTAAAGCACCTTTAAATCGGTCTGAGTGTGTACCCCTTCTCCTGTGCGTGCTTGTCTCTTTCCCCTTTAGTTCCTTCCTAAACCCCCATTGTGTCCTCTCTCCTCTCCCCACCATTGCTTCCTTTTATTTGTTTGACACAAGGTCAGATCTTTGGCTTCTTTCCTGATGATTGAGCCAGCTTTTTTTTTTTTTTTTTTTTGAGACAGGGTTTCTCTGTTTTGAACTCACAGAGATTCATTCACCTGTCCCTAACTCCCAAGTGCTGGGATTAAAGGCGTGTGCCACGACCGACCGCTGTCTGAGCCAGCATTTCTATCCCTTTAAGTCACCACAAACAAAAACAAAACGCTTTCATAAGAGTGTCAAAGGACAAAATTAGAATTTCAGGCGTTGTTCTTGGGTGAAGTTCTAGAATTGGGCAAAGACTAGGCAGAATAAATTAGTTTTATGAATAATGGAGGCTGACGGACAGCGAAACAGCAGAAAGCAGATTGATGGTTTCAGTTACTTGTAAGGCAGGAGTGGGGTTATGGCAATTGACAAAACCAGACAAAAACCCAAACCCTAATTGCTTAACATCCCTTTGCTCCAGGTTGCTTTTTCGTAAGGGTTAGGCAGGAGAGAACTTGACTTTCATGTCTGCTGAAACTGGACAGTCAGGAACTCGCTCCTGATAACAGTTTGGATTCAGAGATACGGAATATGGATGTGAATGATTCCTTTTTTATATTCAGTATGTTGTGTTCAGACCTTGCACGGACCGTTGTTTCTTAAGAATCGTTATGTTCTTGTTCTGAGCAGGGGCAGAAGTTCACATGCTGGTAGAGGCTGGCGCTGGAGCTCAGCTAAAGCCCTCCGTAGAATGGGTGAAGCCTCTAGCAAAAGACACCTCCTATTTTCTTATTTGGTGAAAGTAAGAGAGTGTATGAGTGGGGAGAAGAGGGAGAGGGGGGATGAGGTTGGAATGGAGCATGGGGAACGTGTGAGTTAGAAACAGGAGAAAACCCAGCTATATAAGCAGTTACCTGAAATGTTAGAAAACTGAATTCCACATTTTGTAGCTGCTATAAAATTAAAAAAATAAAACAGATTTTGTGATGAATACACATGTCTGTGATGTGTATCCTCCAGTGATTTAAATAAAGCTGTAGTTTTAGCTGCCTCAGAAGTAATAGCAGGGCCCATGGGACAGAGTACTAAGGTAGACTTAAATCTGTGAAGCCATGCAGTTTGTCTGGGTGTCCAGACTAGGCCAACTCTGAAGGCTTCCTCTCTGTGCTGCTGTCAGAGCAGCAAGTGGAAATGACTGTCTCTGAGCCACACTGGCACTTGCCAATGATCATAGACCTCCAGGGTACATAACGAAGTAAGGACTGTTGAGAAGGCTCAAAAGGTGAAGCTACCTGCTGCCAGGCCTGGCGACCTGAGTTTGATCCTGGGCCCAATATGGTGGAAGGAGAAAACTAACTTCTACTAGGTGTCTTCTGATTTCTACATGAGTGGACTCCCATCCTATAAAACAGAATTAATTGAAAGAAGAGAGGCTAATATTTAATATAAAAACAAGTAATCATTAACTAAACAAAACAAAGAATAAAAACTAATGTGGGTTTAATATCCTATTTCCAAATTCACCCCCACCCCACCCCTGCTTGATTTGGAAACAGGATCTCACTGTGTGGTTATGGTTGAATTGAACTCACTATGTAGACCAGGACAGCCTCAGACTCCAAGAGATCTGCCTACTTCTGCAACTAAAGTGCTGGGATTAAAGGTGTGACCTACTATATCTGGCTGACATGTTCCCTGGTATAACTATAAACCAGACATAAAATCAAAATCTTTATACATAAAGTGTCATAGAAAGGGTGAGTATTCATTTTATTGCTGCATTCATGCATAGAATTCAAAATGAGAGCTTAACCGGGCAAGTCCTAATAGCTGTGTCTTTCAGCCCCACTGCTGAGGTGGCTGCTCTCAGACCAGGGGGTGTAGCTCAGTGGTAGAAGGCTGGCCTAACATGCGAAGCGATGAAAAAACAAGTAGATACTCTTACAGCTAATAAATGAAGTGGACAGATACCATTAATGAAGGATTTGGATTTAAGTTCCATTGCTCTGACACTGTACTAGGAAGCATCAAGTAGGAGACCATATACATGAAGATGCTTCTTGTTGGTATAGCTGCCTTTGAGTCATTCATCTTCCTATAAGTAACTCCAATAGGTTGGGCTTGGACAGACTTTTCTTTGGCTGTTAGTATTATTTCTATCAGGGGTCAGTAATATCTCTTCTTAAAAATTATGTTTACGAGAAAGAGGGGGAAGAATGAATTTGGGTGCATGAATTTTGGACTCCAGGTATGGAACTCAGGTCACAAAACTTGGCCATCTTGCTGCCCGTCGATAGGGATGTTTCTTTATGTCTTCCCAGGGAACATCTTGTTGCACTAATCTTTGCCTGCATTGCATTTTTACTCTTCTCTTCAACTGGTTTGAATTAAAATATCAGTCATGATAATCACCCCTTTGCATAACTCAGTTCCCAGCCTGAACCCACTCAGTATCCTGTAGCAGCAGAAAGAGTACAACGAGGCCGACTTGACTCACACTGAAGGATTCCAACCGCAATTGGACCCCAATTTTTCAGCCACACATTTTTCTGTCATCCCACACCCCACACCTTCCAAACACACACATATTGTCTACCTTCTGAGTAGTTGTTGGATTCTCAGATACCTAGCTACACATGTCTCTGGAACACCCATCCCGACCACTCCACCCCTTCCAAACACACATGTGCCTCCTGGGATGTACCTTCTGGGTTGTGGTCAGTTTCTCAGATACTAGCTTTCATACTTCTCAGCATGCCGATGTCTGCTCCCTCTCCCAGCCTTATCCTGCCAGTCTTCCTAAGAAAATAAGAGTCGTCAGAATATAACTTCCATGGCTGTCACGACCATGCCCACATGCTTCCCACACCTGGATCTACATCCTCTCCCTGCTGCCATTAAGGATGGACCGTCCATGACTTTAGTTAAGGGATACCTTTGTCTGTGTCCGTCAACATTTCTCCTATTTACTCAAGGTTGTTGGAACAGCAAGTGTGCCTGTTGGGATAATCTTTTTGTATACTGTGTGAAGATGTCTTTGTTTTACCTCACCTGCATAAGGCACCTTCTGATTGGGTTAATAAAGAGATGAATGGCCAATAGCTGGGCAGGAGAGATAAACAGGGCTTCTAGGCAAAGACAGGAACTCTGAAAAAGAATCTGAGGCTGGGGATTCACCAGCTAGACATGAAGGAAGTCAGGTGTACAGTAACTGAGGAGAGTTAATGAGCCATGTGGCAGAATGTAAATCAATAGTAACTTGTTAATTTGTTTTAAGAGCTAGTTGGTAATGAGCCTAAGTTAAGACCAAGCTTTCATAATTAATATGAAGTCTCTGTGTCATTATTCAGGAGCTAGAAGACCAAAGAAAGTCCGACTATACTTTCCTCCTACTTAATGATTAATACCAACTGATAATATATTAATCTATGCTAGTAAATAAGTGCAAATGAATTCAGTTATTCTGCAGTGGGTTTTTTCTGTCAGCTGTAAGCCCATATTTCTATATGGTATGGCAACCAGGCTCTAAAGCCATAGGCTACACCTGAAGTGGTCGCGTAACCTTCCAGCAGGCTGTTGCTACCCTAACAGGGTCAGGATGTTGCTTTGCTCCTTCTCTATAATTTGGAGGATACCGGAAAAGAGGTGCTAATTTAGCCTACATGATAGCAGGCACAGGTAGATAGGATGTGACTAAAAGCCATTCACCTGGTTACCTAGGAGACAGAATGCTAATGTATTTACCCCTCGGTTTATGTTTTGGTATAAAAGCCGTTTGGAGAATAAACGAGAGGAATTCTTCAGGATGTGAACTCAGGATTCCATGAGGGATCATGGAGAATATCCCTCCCAATAAAGTCATGTGAGTTGTGTCTTTATTCCCATGCCTCCACGCCGGTCCAGAGAGAGATAGTTTATGTTGGGGTCTGTTCCAGAGAAATAACTTATAGTCCAGGCTGCCACCAGATCCCGACAATCAGCGCACATTGTAATTGCATCTCCCCCAGCTACTGTCTATTTTCTCTCCTTCACAGCCCAATTTTTCTGTCTTTCAAGTTGCTCTTTGTTAGACTCACTCCAGTCTCACCTTTTCGGTGCCCTCAGATCTGCTCCTGACAAGGACAACCCTTATGCGTCATCTTTCTCTATCCACTAGCACCTGTGATCCAGTGACCTCCTACTCAGCTTACCTGCTTTTCCCTGTGTCTCTCATACTCTGTTCTAAATACAAACACCAAATCTATACTTTAATACCTGGTTCAGTTCATTGAAAATGGGTTTTTTTCTTTGGACTGCCAGCCCACAAAAAATATTATTAGACTTATGAATTATGAAAGCTTGATGTTAGCTTAGGCTTGTTTCTAACTTAGCTCTTATAATTTAAATTAACCCATTTCTATTAATCTATGTACTGTCATGTGATTCATGGCTTCTACCTCTCCTCCTGCATGTCTTGCTTCTTCTGCATCTGGATGGTGGCTCTGCATTTTTTCTTCTTCAAAACCTCTCTGTCCCCAGAAGCCCTGCCTAGCCTTTTCCTGCATAGCTATTGGTCATTTAGCTCTTTATTAAGCCAACCACAGTGACATATCTTCACACAGTATAAAGGAATATTCCACATTTCCCCCTTTTATGTAAATAAAAAGGAACAGATTTTTAACTCTAACATAATAAAACTATAAATAATAAGAACAATTATCAGGATTATCAGGTAAGAATTGTATTTATAATTTCTAGTCCATTTGCATTTGGCGAATTCAAAGAAAATACTCCATTATCTATCTTCTCTTGATGAGTTCAAAGTTTTGTACCTAATTTACCTATCATGACTAAGGTAAACTGTAACTATAACTATCTAGTCTTTTTTTTTTTTTTCAAGACAAGGTTTCTCTGGGTAGCTTTGAAGCTTGGCCTGGAACTCGCTCTGTAGACTAGGCTGGCCTACAAAGGCCAACTCACAAAGATCCAACTGCCTCTGCCTCCCAACTGCTGGGATTAAAGGCGTGCACCACCACCACCCAGCTAACCATCTAGTTTTAACCCCATCAAAGACCTGAGAAGGATATATTACCTGAGTAAACAGGAAGTGCAGAGCAAGTAACTTCTAAAACTAAAAAATGAAAAAGACATCTGGTTGCCTCAAAAGTCACTCCAAGGGTCCTCTGTAGTGTTGGGGCATCTATCTCTGGCCTTCAGGCCTAGAATACCTGACAGACTTTTCTGTGAAGCAGGAATTTTTGTAGGACTGTCCTATCCTGTCTTGACAAAGTTTGGCAGTCACTTTCTTTTGTGTCCTGTTTGTCCAGTTTGACCACATACTATCAGCAGTCAAGGCAAAGACAGTTTCTTGCCTAAATGACCAGCTTTTGCCACAAAGAAGGTAAACTCCATATGGAGGCTCTTCTGTGCTAGCCATCCTTTTTATTAAAGTAGATTGGTGCTGCTAGGAGCAGACATGTCTTACTGTCATGAAAAGCCTTATGTTATAACATTTAAATACCATATTCTATAGGTATTTGAAGTGTTTGAAGATCATCTATCTAAAATATATCTGTATGACTTTGAAAGCATACCTAACATGACTATAAGTTTAATTGTTATAGATGACTAACTATTAACCTGCATTTCTTTATTATTCTAAATAGCTTTCAAGGACTAAAACTTTGCATTACAGTTTTTTGTTTGTTTTTTAAGACAGGGTTTCTCTGTGTAACAGTCCTAGTTGTCCTGGAACTGGCTCTTGTAGACCAGGCTGTCTTCAAACTTATTGAGATCCACCTGCCTCTGCCTCCCAAGTGCTGGGATTAAAGGCGTGCACCATCACCACCCAACTGCATTGCATTCCATTTTAAATGAACTGCCTAGGTACAAGGCTTTAAACAAGAATAGAAGCATATATACAGTATAACAAAAGTACCCTTAAATTTGTATCAGTATACAAAAATCCGCACCAATGTAAAGTATTTGAGACAAGTGGTTGTTCAGAAGTAGACAATCCATCCTTTTAACCCATCATTTCTATTAGATTTCTGAATCCAACCTTCTTTGTTCAGCTTTTTTCCTATCATTACCAGTAACAACTTGTAACCAACCCCCAGATAAACACTCATACCCACAGAATGACCAAAACCCACCCATTCCATCTCTTTGTGGGCATCATGTTCTCTAGACTGCTTCCTGTTGTCTGGGGGTAATGGCATCTTTAGGGAACCTGAGAAAATTGAGATAATGGTCAAACTAGCTATAACATTTCTTGTCCAGTCTCTGTGTAATGGAAAAGTGCAAGGCTTATCTGTAGTCCTGACTAGAAGAGTGTGTGAGGCTGAACCATCTCAGCGAGCAGTCTTGGAGCTGCTCTGGATGTAGAACTCTGAGGAAACTGCACCAGAGACAGTCTGAGAGGCTGGATCACCTGGGCCACCCATTTTCATTGGTGTTTGGTCCCTTTGCTCTGAAAACACACAAATTTTCAAAGGTAACACACGTATCTGCATTAACACAGGTACAGTCTGTGTGAGTACACATATTTTTTGTTTGTTTGTTTTATGTTTGAGCAGGCAAAGTATATGTTGCCTGTCTTGTAGCTTTTCTAGGTTTATTTCTTTATGTCTGTAGTCAGGATTTTCAGGGGGTCTTCCCCAGTCAAAACTGATTTCTATCAACCTTGAATAAATCCACAGCCTTTTTTTTCCCTGTGGAAACGAAAGTATAACCTCTTCCCCCAAGGCAATATATTTTCTGGCTTTCATTTTAAAGTTAAGCTATTCCTAAAGTATCTAGGTTGATTTAAGTCGGTATCCGTTTTACAATCCCATGCCTCTCAGTAGGTGTTTGTTCACTTATCAGCAATCAAAAGAATTCCAAGTCAACAGGATTCAGATTCCCTGTATTTTTTCCATCTTTCCGTGGCTTATCTTTATTTTATTCTATATTTAAAGGTTTTATTTTATTATTTATAAACTATTTTTTCTATGACTGTCTTTACCGATTTTCTTTTCTTTTTTTAAGCCTAAACACATCTTAAAGCACACTGTAACCATTTAAGAGCTTTTTTTCCATCTGAATCTGACTTTATTAAGTACCTGCAGCTTCTCTGATCCTGTAAGACAAATCTTAACCTGTCTGATGGCTGGTTCTGCCCCCTTCAGGTAGGTGAGAGCAGAGCTTCCTGCCTGCAGGCCCCAGTCTGGAGCTGGTCTATCTACCCTGGTTCGGGTAGATGCTCATACCTAGTCTCTGGCTAGTTTCTGGCCATCGAGTAGTGTGCTGCCCACTGCTCATGAACCCCCTTCAAGTGTTTGGTAGCAGAGCTTTTTAAAAGAACCATGCCTGTGTATGCTGCAAGCGCCAAGCCTACTCAGATTATTTTCCCCCAGCTTTCTCAGGCCCTATGTGGATTTATATGCTATGCAGTGGACACCAAATGTAGTGAGTCTTTTTCTGTACTGTCAGCTCCCAAATGACGACGTGGTGACTTCTTATTATGAAAGCTCGGCCTTAGCTTA
This sequence comes from Myodes glareolus, assembly GCF_982192425.1. Taxonomy (NCBI): domain Eukaryota; kingdom Metazoa; phylum Chordata; class Mammalia; order Rodentia; family Cricetidae; genus Myodes; species Myodes glareolus. The sequence continues at coordinate 21,342,293 of NC_142045.1, read as the reverse complement.
GGTTTGTTCCTAGCTAACTCTTATAACTTAATGCATTTCTATTCATCTGTGTGTTGCCACATGGCTTATGACTTTTACCTCTCTTCCTACACGTCCTGATTTTCTCTGTGTCTGATTGGCAGCTCTCCCTTTCTTCTTCCCAGAAGTCCAGAAGTCCCAACTATACCTTCTGCCCAGCTATTGGCTGTTTAGCTCTTTGTTAAACGGATGGCAGTGATGCATCTTCACACAGTATAAAGTAACATTCCACAACAGTTCATCTCATTGCTCTGCTCAATAAATTCAGAAGAAAAGCTGAAATGCTATCCCTGTTGTAAAGACCCCTCTCTAGCCCTGGAGCCTTCTCTGCTGCTGCTTTCTCATAGGCAAACCGCACAGACACACTGGCTTCCCAGCTGCCATTCATCTCACCTGTGTGTGCTTCACTTCAGAACATTTTCCCTTTCACCTCTCTGTGGTTTTCACTTTGTGCTGGGGGCTGAATCCAGGGCAGTGGGCGCACTAATCACAACCTCACCACTGAGCTACCCCCCAGCTGCCTTAGGGCATTTCTGCAGTCGCCTCTGTAGCCCAGAAAGTAAAGGCCCTAAGGCAGGGAGACTGACTCTGTGTTCTGTTTGTTGAGTGATTGGGAAAATGGCTTTGTGCCTTGGCCTTTGCTTTTTCACCTTCTGTATGGCCTTGGCCTGGATGTCACTGGAAGGGGACTCATTCCTCTAGGCTCTTCTCCCCCACCCCCACCCAACAGTCTTTCTTTTTAGGCGTTCGTTCTTCTCGACCACCCATGTTAACATTTTTTTTTTCCCATTAAACTTTGTATTAATGGACCTCAAAGTTCTGGGACAGATTTTTGATCAAGTGGTTTCCATTGAAAATACCTATTAAGGGTCTGGAGAGATGATGGCTCAGTAGTTATGACCACTTACTGCCCTTGCAGAGGACCAAAACTCAGTTTCCTGCACCCATGCTGGGCGGCTTTTGGATGTGTTATGACCATGAACAGGTTCTTCACTTAGATGGCGAGTTAAGAGCAACAGTTCTGAGATGGTTCTACCACTGATGGACACTGTGGTGGCAGGTGTTAGGAGAGTATTAGCATAGCCTCCTGAGCTTTCTGGGAAGTACTGGCAACTCCATTGGCTTGCTTGTTCATGCTCTGATGCCATGCACAACAGCCAGCTGTCTTATAGCATAAACTACAAAATGACTCAGAGGAAGACAGTCGTTCTCAAAACACACGGGCTCGCCGGGGATGATGGCAGAAGCACCGCATTTCAAAACCGCAGAGCTATCTTCTAGCATCTCACCGGAATGACTGTTGATGATCTTCAGCTCAGCAGACTTGCAAGCAGTGTGACTGTAAATGCACCGAGTGTGTGAGCATTGGTAGCATTGAAACGGCCTGGATGAATCAAGATAATCAGGCAGTGAACACAGCTGCCTCCATTGATGGGTCACGTTTACTGATACTGAGACAGGAGAGAAGCTGTGGAAAGTTGTGGAGACGTGGAAAGGAGCCCCTCATCTTGGAGTCTGGTTGAAGCTTCTCAATAGCTGAGAATCAAGAATTCCAACAAAATTGGCAACATTTGCTAAAGGCCTTTCCCCCTTTTCCAACTACAAGCATACAACTTTATTGGGAACCAAATCATTTACATTAAAAGATGTCATAAACTTTGTATGAAACCCCAGTGACTCTTGATACTTCCTTATCAAATAATAATCCTATTTAACTCACTACTGGAGTCACCTTATAATATCATTTATCAAAAAAAAAAAAGGAAAATGAAGTTTCCTAGAAACCCTTTGAAAGTTATCAAAACGGCAGTGAGACTAATGCCAAGAGACGTAGCTATGGCTGCCCTTGGTACCCTGCTCATCCTTGGATAAGTATCTTAGTCTTCCCCCAAGTTTTTCTTTTTCCAATACCTGGGAAGCAGAGGCAGACATATCTGTGTGAACTGAGGCCAACCTTGTGTGCATATTGAGTTTCGGGCCAACCAGGGCTGCCTACTAAAAACCTGTTTCAAACAAACAAACAAACAAACAAACAAAAAACCAAAAAAAAAAAAGAAAGATTCCTCAATGGATAAAGTCACTTACTGTGAAATCTGGTGGCCTGAATTTGATACCTGGGGCCCACATGTTAGGAGAGACCTTCACATGCATGCCATGGTTGGTATGTGCTCACTCATATGAGCAAAGGAAATAAATAAAAATTTCATTTTTTATTTTGTTTTTTTCTAGGTAGGGTTTCTCTGTGTATTCCTGGCTATTCTGGAACTAGCCATGTAGACTAGGTTGGTCTCGAAGTCCCAGAGATTTGCCTGCTTCTGCCTTGTGAGTGCTGGGATTAAAGGCATGCACCACCATCACCCAGGTATTTTTTTTAAAGTCTTTTGATAAGCTACAACTACAGGAATCCCTCAGACTTCTGTGGGCGATAGTGTGGATCTGTACCTCCACTGCTGCTGACAGTACCGATAACATTGACATGATCCATGCTTTGGTAGACATGTTCTTGCCATTGCAGCGTATCTGTTCTCAAGAAGACTTTATCCAAAGCTTGGTGGTGCTCTTTCACAGACTTGGGGCATTACCTGGAGCAAAGTAGCAAACCTATGCTGGGTTTGAGAGTGCCAGTCTCCATGTGGTCTAGAGGGACTGTATGGATACCATCAATTTGTAAACAGTGTGGAGAGCCAGATTCAAAGGCTTAACCCATGGGTGAGTTGACCGTAGAATATAATCCAAAGCTTTGTGCAATGGGAGTCCACTGGCACTGTGGTATGGGAAGTCCTTCTGTCTGTGTGTTGCTTTTATTGGTTAATGAATAAAGAAACTGTCTTGGCCTGTGATAGTGCAAAAGAACAGAGCTAGGCAAGGAAAACTAAAGTGAATGCTGGGAGAAGGGAGGCGGGGTCAGAGAGACACCATGGAGCCCTGCTGGAGATCAACGCTGGGACTTTAGCGGGTAAGCCACAGCCATGTGGCCATACACAGATTAATAGAAATGGGTTAAATTTATATGTAAGAGTTAGCCAATAAGAAGCTAGAGCTAATGGGCTAAGCAGTGATTTAATTATTACAGTTTCTGTGTGGTTATTTTGGGGCTAAGCAGCCAGGAACCAACAAGCAGTGCTCCTTGCAACAGCATTGCCATCATTATGGGTGACTTCCAGCTCTTGAGACAAGGCATATTGGCACTTGGCTTCAGCATGTTGACTCTATTCCAAGCAGAAATGGACACAAAAGCTATTGGGTCAAGGTTGTAGTAAGCTTTGCATAGTCCCCGACTTCCTGAACGATGTCGTCATCTCTTCTGGGTGAAAGGTGACTCTATTGAATTCATTTTGTTTTCATTGGTACTGAATTGTTTCCCACCCAGTGTGTAAGCCAGAAGGGTGTTGATACAAGTCTACTCATTCTTAGACATTCCAGTTTTAAATTCACCTACACCAGAAGTAACACCCAGGAAAACATAGTCCAAGATTGCCTGGTGGGTGAAGTCTCCTCATGCCGGGTATCGGCACTACTCACACATTCATTGTGTGGCTTCCATAGAGTCCTACAGTTGTCCATCAGATGTCTGGTAGTAGTGGATTTCTTCACACCAGCGTCCCAGGTGTTAGTATTGAGGCATCTGTACCGCCCTGTCCTTAGGGTCCTGACAGGATACGTCCTCAGCTGCAGACATTAAGAGCACCTCCTGTCCACATTCACTATGTTGTTCTCTTATAAAAGGTGGGTCTGCCCACCTCCCATCTCTCTCTCTCTCTCTCTCTCTCTCTCTCTCTCTCTCTCTCCCTCCCTCCCTCCCTCTTCCCCTTCCTCTCCCCTCCCTTCCTGTCTCTTTCTTATCTGCTACTCTCATCCCCAGGAACCTGTCTCTTCCCCTGCCCCGTCTGCACCCTTCTCTGCCCATTCTTTCTCCTCTTCCAATAAACCTCCCATGTGATCCCTGTTGCATGGTGTGACTTCTCTTTGCAGAGTTTTTAAATAAATTACAATACCCGGTGATGATGCTATTGGTAAGAGTTCATTCTATTTCCAGCTTTGACCTAGTGGGAGTTTTCATAAAACTTACACACCATCAGTAAAGTCATAATTAGGGGTAGAGATTTGAGGGTGAGCTGGCTGTAACATCTAATCATCCCATTGGTCACCAGGGTTTACTCTGCTAATCCTCTTCTTTCCTCATCACTGCCCCATGTGTGTCCCTGTCAAAGATGCATGCTTGGTTGAAGAGGACACCTTTCCTCGAATTAAGAAGGACCATCTTCGGTCAAGGTTATATGAGTAGCTGAACTCCCTTGCTAGAACCTCCAAACACGCTCTCATTATTGGCTTAGAAAGTTGTTGGCAATTTTAAATATACTACTACAATATTTTTATCTTTTCTAAGAACTTTAATATTGCAACAATATTTAAAAGTATTTATTCTCCATTTAATTTTCTCCAACTTTCTCCATAAAATGTAGTGTTGAAAGTTTACATCCAATATTCTTTCAAGGATCACATGTGATCTTGCTTTTAAAAACCATCTAAGTTTGGCTGGGTATGGTAGTGTACACATTTAATCTCCACACTCAAGAAGTAGAGACAGGAAGATCTCTGTGAGTTCAGGGTCAACTTGATCTACACAGCGAGTTCCAGGACAACCAGGACCATGTAGAGAGACCATATATCAAAAGAAAAACAAATTGCATAGCTTTTTGTTTTGCAAGGCAGGGTTTCTCTGTGTAACAGCACTAGCTGTCCTGGAACTTGCTCTGTTGACCAGGCTGGCCCCAAACTCACAAAGATCTGCCTGCCTCTGCCTCCTGAGTGCTGGGATTAAAGGCGTGTGCCACCACTGCCTGATCAAAAATTTCATAGTTTTAAAATATATACATCTATCACTAATTTGTGCCTAAAATCTCCAAGAGGATAATAAAACCCAGTGAGTAAGGTTGTCGCAACCAGAAGAATTCGCAGGTCTGCGTTTTGTTTTTCCTTTGCTCCCGGCACTGCCTCTGTTAGCAGTGCCCATTTACACACAGTGTGCGTCCTGTGCCTCACCGATAGCTTCCCCCCTCACATCCACCCTCTCCTCCCCTCCTACAGTAGCGACCTCTGTCCTGGAACTCAGGGTTCCATCTTGATTTACTTCCTAATTTGGATATAAAACGTCCTCCCATTGCTACTTGCAGAAACCGCAGCTTTTATGTACACGTGTCTGTATGTCTGTCCTTTCTTCACCTCCTTATCTCCCCGTTAGGTCCATCACTGTAGCTGCGCAGAGTGCAGGATGCCTTTATCTCTTGTCCTTGCCTTCTGGGTTGGGCTAAAGAGAAAATTAAAGTTTGTGTTCAAGACTCTATCTTGTTGGGTAATTAATGATTTTTATTAACAATTTTAATGATTAATCAGGTGTTTTTTTTTAAGAAGGAGCTTTACTTCAACCACATTGTCTTAAATATGTCTTATTTTATTTTATTATGGGAATAAATGTTCTGCTTGTTAAGGGTATTAGTATGTAACATGCTAGCGCCATCTAGTGGAATATCTGATTTTAGCCTCACTAGCTTTGACTCTGACAGGAAGTCTTTGGAAACGTGCTAGAATTATAGAATTAGAAAGGAAAAGCATAGTTAGTTACCTCCTTGGTGTCTCTGTGAGAAATCTTTCCAAGTAGAAGAATGTCTTAAGACCTAAGTGTGGTGACACACACCTTTTATACCAGCACTGAGAGGTGGAGACAGAAGGATCCCCAAGTTCCAGTCAAAGTGAACTGTACAGTGAGACCCTGTCTCTAAACCTCAAACCCCCAAGCAAGCAAGCAAGCAAGTAAGCAAGCAGGCAAGCAAGCAAGCAAAACCAAAAGAATATCATCTCTAGTCTATGATACCTACACTCACCTTTATTTTGTGGCTTATTTTAGCATCTATTTAATTCTATCTTTTGCTTTGAGGCTAAGTCTGTATGTGTAGCTCAGGTTAGTCTGGAACTTGCAACCCATATGCTTCTGCTTCTTGAGTGTTAGGGTGACAGGCATGTGCCACTATGTCTAGCTTCATTTAGCTTAATGGATATCTGAAAAATATTACTGTCGAGTCATAGCAAGACTATTTTAATATTCTTTTGTGTGCAGAAGAATGGGCCTCTTCTTCACAGCTCTGTAGATCAGGCTGGCCTCAAACTCAGAGTTAAATTGCGTGACTGTGTGCTGATAGACTGTGATTGCTCTAGTTACTCCATAGTCTACAGAGCAGCGTTGGTTTTCGTTTTTGTTTTTCGGACTGTGCCTACCTTTGAGAGACTCCATTTTACAAGCAGCTGCGGAGTCCATTTTGAGGATAACTGGAACCTAAGGAACCCTTGTAAACCACGCCATCTGGGTGGCCCCATCCAGGCCATAGTCTGATTTGTGACTTATTCCTGGGAGTATAAAGAGTGTCACACCGTGGGGCTGGGGAGGTGGCTCAGTGGTTAAGAACACTCATTGTTCTTGTAAAGGACACTGGTTCAGTTTCCAGCGCCCACATTAGGTAGATCACAACTGCCTGTAACTGTACTTCTAGGGTACCCTATGCCCTCTTCTGCCCTCCTGGGGTACCTGCCTGTCCATGGTGCACATACACACACTCAGGCCAATAAACATCATAAAATAAAATAATAAAATAAAACATAAAGTAAATCTTAAATTATGAAAAGAATGCCACACTGTAAATTTATCACGGTGAGTTAAGATTGTAAGGGCACATGGGAGTATTAAAATTAGATCAGGAAAAGCAGGCCCAAGAACCTGTGAGGCTCAATGCACGAAGCAAAGAGAGGATGATTTCGTCATCTGAATCCCACAAAGAGGTGAAGACTTCACACTGTGATGTCAACAGCCTCCTGGCAGCTGACTGCTGTCATAAGGAGGATGGCCAGGCAAAGGACACAGAGGACTCCTGACTGCCCAGAGGTTTCAGTGTCGCTCAGTCTCTATCCCCCCCCCCCCACATCCAGGGTCTCTGTGTAGTCATGGGTGAGCTCACTGTCCTCCATCTCAGATTCACCCCCCTCTGCCTTCCAAGTGCTAGGATTAAAGGTGTGTGCCTCCATGCCTGGCCTTCAGTCTCTACTCTTGGCACAGAGTGCTCAGTTGTCATCCACCTGTCCCCATGTTTGCCTGGTCATCTCTCTACCGATTCCTTACTCCGGATCTAGCCCTGCTCCTTTGCCCTGCAGCCTGCAGTTTGATCATGACAGCCGACTCACGACAGCGGTCTCTCCAGTCTGACTTGTTGTCTTATCAATAAAGAGATGTTTGAACTCCTGTCGGTTTTTCAGATTTGTTTTCTCAGGCAGGACTCCTGGAGACTCTTTGCTTCTTAGCCCTTTAGAGCCATTCTGTAAGCCCCCTCACCTCAGATTATCTCCCGTATGGCATGAAGGATATGATCTGAGAGTTAATATTAGTAATTAAGATGGAGTAAAAGAACAAGTGTCTGCCTTGCCAGGATTATCACAGGACGTGCGAATATCTGGTTAAACTGCTGTGAGTGCGGCCACCACAGCTTGTGCATTTATTGTTAAAGATTCTGACACAGTAGTGGGGCCAGGAGGCTGGCTCAGTGATGAAGGCTCCTGGCACCAAGCTTGAAAACCTGCGCCTGATCCCGGAAAGAAAGAGTCCCCAGAGCTGTCCTCCACCCTCCATCTGCATGCTGTGCCATGTACCCCTTCTACTTCTGACTCATTAACCAGGGACAGGCCGTTATGTAAAGCCCCATTCTGATTGAATGTGGATAATTTCCTGAAACAGTGATTAGCATCCCCAGAGCTAAAGCAACTTGTTCTCCTAGATTCCTGCTACCCCCATCTACTGATCCCAAGTTACCGCTGGCCACAAGGGTTGTTTATCGCCTGCCATTCTTTTACTTGATGCTCCCCACTCCCTTTCTAGACAGAAGGGAGCTTTTCCGTGTCTCTCCATTCTTCCACTTTCTCCCAGAGCTATCCCTAGTCTGTCACTGCACAGCCATTTCCTGGTTTCAAGGTCTAGAGATCTCCCTGCCGCAGTTTTTTCCCCCTTGGATTAAAGATGTCTGTTGTTAAGAATACTCATTTTCTTCTCTGTCTTTCTTTCTGTTGACCTTTTGTTTGGTGGTCTTTTCAGGGAATCAGGGTACAGGCTCTCCAATGTGGGTTCTCTTCTGTTTATTTCTCCTTCGCCCATTCCCCCCAACTCTCCAAGCCCCTCTTTTTTCTCCAGTGGCCCACTCCCACAGGGACCGTCTCCCCCTTTGCTTCTTGACCATCTGAGGGCAGAGCCCCCAGAAACCCCAGCACCATGTGGAGAGCTTCCTCTCAGATAGGGTCACATTCAGTCTCTCCCCATGTCAGAGGATTCGCTGGTGTGGTCATCTTTCTACTCTTAAGGATGCGCTATTAGCAAGCAGGGCTCCTCAAGGAGAGGGGCGCTTTCCTTTCTGATCGGCCTGCTTTCTTTTTTTACTAAAGAGTTTATTTCTTGGAATATGAGATTTTGTTGTTTTTTTCCCATTGTGTATATGTATACACACCATGCACATTCCCAGTGTGGTGTTCAGAAGAGGGCATTAGATCTCCTGGATCTAAAGTATGAGTGATTGTGAGCTACCACATGGGTGTTGGGAATCAAACCTGAGTCTTCTGCAAGAGCAACAAGTGCTCTTAACCTCTGAGCCATCTCTAGTCCCTGGTTTGAGCCAACTACTCCCTGGTTTGCTTTCTTTTGGAGGAAAATTTCCTTTCTCATTCCTTCTTGTGGCCATGGGCCAAGAATCCTCTAATCCAGCTAGAGACTTTCTTTGGCATGTCTCTTCAAAAATTTATCAACTCTCTATTAAAAGGGTGTCCTAAATCAAAATGTCTCATGCTTTACTGAAACATGGCCTGGCCATTATGCCCCCTTGATTCAAAGGGACATCACGTTCTTCTTCCAGTGTAACAGAAAGTGGGTGACAGGCGTCTGTGTCCAGGCTTCTATCTGTCTTCACCTCCAACCTCCTCTTTGATCCTCGGATCTCCCTGTGAGGCTCCTCCCCACCAACCTCCTCTCCTCTCAGAGCCGAGCCTCCACCTGATAGGTTTTCTTCCTGGGACTTCCATCCAACAGACAAGTCCCCTCTTCCCTTCTCCCTGTTTCTCCCACTGATCCTCTTCCTTATCCAGCTAGACCTCCGTCTTCCCCAGACCAAGCTCCGACTTTTGAGTCACCTCTTGCTCCTCCATGAAGCCTCTACCAACCCCTTCTCTTTGCTACCTAGATTCTTCCCACCCTCCCTTTTGCCACTAAACCTCTTCCCACCCCAAGCTTCTTCCCACCCCAAGCCTCTTCCCTCCCTAAGCCTCTTCCCACCCCAAACCTCTTCCCACCCCAAACCTCTTCCCACCCCGAGCCTCTTCCCATCCCAAACCTCTTCCCACCCCGAGCCTCTTCCCACCCCAAGCCTCTTCCCACTGCAAGCTTCTTCCCACCCCTTCTCCTTTTGCCATCAAGCCTCTGCCTGTCTCGGCCTTCCCCACTACGTACTCATTCTTGGTTTGCTATTTCTCCCACCCAATCCTACTCCATTCTCAAGTGTCATAGGTTCCCTGAGAGCCCCATGCATACCCACATCTTCCTTCCTTTGCCGGTCTAGTCCAAAGGAAAAAAAGCCTTGGGGCTCCTTTGTCCCTGACCCCAGTGCCCATCACAGGGAATTTCAATGTTTTCCTCAGACCTTTGATCTTACCTGACATTGTGTCTATATCACTTTGACCTCTACCCTCACTCCTGCAAACAGGGTCTTTCTTGTCTGGGTCTTCTTGCCCAGGATAGGCTTGCAACCTAACTGGCGATACGGCAGCTTCACACACCAATCCTCACTGGTGTTAACAGTCCAATCCTGATGTTTTTCCAAAATGGGAAATTATGGTTCCTTGCTCCTGGCAGGACAAGAACAGGCATCCTTAAATGAGTTATTCGTGACATGGGGCCTAGAAACTGGACAAGGCCGCTCAGGGCAGCCCAAAGCAGCAGTTCCGGAAACATCCTTGGTTCTCCAGGCAGGCGTACTGAAGAGGTTTCTTACCTCCTGGTTGTGAGGGTGGGCACTAAACCTGCCTCCCAGACATTGATTTTTTTCCTCACTGAATTTCTAGATTGTCATGAAAAAAAATTATCTATTTCTCAATATCAGCCTATCTCCTCAATAATTTTAGTGTTACCTTATCAGAAGGGGGATATTCCTGTAGCTCTGAGGTCCACCAAGGGAAAGCTGTTGCCTCTGAGCCAGAAGAATGGAGCCCGACCTCTAGCGGAGGCATGCCATTGTCTCTTACCTTAAGACTTAATCCAGATGGTGTGACCCTGACCCAGGATCTGCTTTACTCACAGAGTAAGTTACCCAGATGTAACACCTGCGCTACACTCTATGGGAGACAGTTCATGCTACTGAAGATTAAAGGAACACACAGTTCATGCTACTGGAGATTAAAGGAACACACAAGAGACGTGGGTCATTTGTGAAGAGAGAATGCTGAATGCCATTTATTTAAGCTTAGAAAAACCTTATATACCTAGCTGCTGCACAATGGAAATCCCCCCAGGCAGGTGGGAAATTACCAGGCTCAAGAGTTAATGACGAATCAATCCCACACCAATTATGTTTTAAGGGGATATTTATTTTGGGGGGTAAAACTTACATACACCATAAACCGTCAGGAAGGGTGCCTAGTCGCTGGAGCAGGAGCCGGGACCAAGCGCCAGAACCAAGAGGCCGAGCCGAACTTGCCGCTCTTCTTTTAAAGAGAAATATACCACGCCCCAGTGGGCTGCTATTTCAGCGGCTATTGTCTGATGGAGCGGAAGGCGCCCCCGCAGCACCGTGGGCTCGTGCTTCAGCAACTATTGGCTGAAGCAGCGGAAGGTACTCCTGCAGCAAAGGGTAAACAAACCCCCTAAGCTGACCACCAGTGGGGGCAGAGGGAGCACAGGAATAAACTGGGTGTTTAGCCAGAAACAGCAAGCTGTCCTCAATACGAACCCCAGCAGGAGGGCTAGGTCTTTGTGCTCTACACCAGAAAGGTGGAGTTTTTGCTGCTCTGCTTTCTTTCCCTTTTCTAAGCATCATTTCCCTTTGCTCTGGAATTCATTTGAAAAATAAAATTTATCGTATGTCTATATGGGTGTTTTGCTGGCATGGACGTCTGTGCACCACCTTCCCTAGTGACCAGGGAGGCTTGAGGAAGATGTTGGATCCTCCAGAACTGGAGTGACAGGCTGAGAGCTGCCATGTGGTTGCTGGGAATTGAACCTGCGTTCTCTGGAAGAGCAGGCCGTGCTCCTAACCACTGAGCCATCTCTCTGGTCCCTGGGATTTACTCTTTTTCTAATGCTCCCCTCCCTACTGTGTGGTTGCTTCTCTCCCAATCACAGGGCAGACCCAGACCCACACAGCAGCTTCACTCAGACAGCCTGTGCTTCCTTTCTCGGCTCCTTCCTCCTCCAGCAGGCGGCTGCCAAGACTCACAGCTTGTCTGCCCTGGTTTTTTTTTTCTCTAATAAAGTTGTCTTCAAGCTTCCTTGGGTCCGTTCTGAAATTCTTTTATCAGAGAGATTGACAGTTCCTATTTCTTTGATAACCAAACCTCATGCATAAGATACATGGTCTGGGTGCTTTATTACTTCCAAGACAGACTTAGGTAACTTTTCAAGTCAACTCTTCTTCCTCTATTTTCTTTACATTAAAATTCTTTAAAAAATGTCTCCTCTCCCCCCTTCATCTAAGACAATGTATCTCGGTGGCAGTTTTACAGGTTTCTCATGTATAATTCAACTTATCCAGAAGGAGGCAGCATTTTACTATTAAATTGATGTTTCTGCAGCGCTTCATCCAAGTTTTCTCTCTTAAAAACTTTTCTTTAAAAATAAAGACAAAGTCTACTAAATACACATTACCAAAAACCTTCCAGGGCAAAGATTTAGGATACCATTAGAGCATTGCATATTGAGGAAGTAATAAAACCCAAATCTTGCTCAGATTAAATGCAGCTAATATTAGAAATCACATGTGTGGTAGCTGCATTCATTGCCTGGGACTGTCTGTGAGGCAGAAATACTGATCAGAATGGTAAAGAAAGGAACAGAAGATGAAGCCAAAGGAAGGGATGGGGCTTAGATGTTTCTAACGTGTAGAAAAGAACACAACTCATTTGGTCAGCAAGAGAGCAACATTTAGGATAAATAAATTTGATTTGCTAAAATAGAAGAATATTAATTCGTAGATAAGCAAATATAACCTGCTGTTTCTCGTTCTTACAGAGTCACAGGCTCTTTTGAATTAACCTAGAAGGTCACATGGTGCTGCCTGTCAGTGGCCACTGGTCAGCTCTTTTCATCCATACAGGGAAATGCCAATCCATTTGAGGCAGGATTCCAGTATGCAGCCCCGGCTGCCCTGATGCTTACTATGTAGACCAAGCTGTCTTCAAGTTTGTGTGAGTCCTTCTGCCTTGACCTTCCAAGTCCGGAGACTTCAGATGTGTGACACCAGACCCCGCTCTATCTGCTTCCAAACACTTAGAAGGAGGAGCTAAACACATAACTGTATGAGGGTCTGGGGAAAGGGCTCAGTGGATAAGGATCTTGCTGCACAGGTGTGAGGTCCAGAGATGAGATCCCCGGAAGCCATGTGAACAGTTAGGCGGGTGTGGCCCACCTGTAGTCCCAGCATACAGGAGCCCGAGACAAACTGGCTAGTCAGGCGAGCCGAAATGGTGAGCTCTGATTCAGTGAGGGGCCTGAAGACATCAATCTGGAGCAGCTTGCATGCTTGCACACACACATCCCCACACAGAGGATCATACACACACACACACACACACACACACACACACACAAACGCTGCAAGATGGCATCAGAGAAATTTTCTGTCTCCTTGCATTTGACACAAGGCTAGTACGGAAAACTGTGATTGACAGTTGACACGCGCTGCACAGAAGGAGTCTGGAGGAAGCGGTGTGGAGGTTTCTTCCCCCGGAGCGGGGCTGCTTGCGATTCCGTGGGTCCCATTGTGACAGCCCTGGGGACTGGCCCTGCTTGTCACCTGGAGTAGGGTTGTTTGTGATTCCGTGGGTCCCACCGTGACAGCCCTGGGGACTGGCCCTGCTTGTCTCCTGCTCAGCAGCAGGCTGAACTGTTTTTTCTTCTTCGTCACAGATTTTCTGTTCTTTCATCTTCGGCATGTGATTATTTAAGGCCTACAAGTCAGTAAGAGCAAAATCATCTTCCCTTCACTTTCCACTGTACTTCGTCTTTCCAGAGGACAGAAGATGAGAGCTGAAGCGAGCTGGGACAGAGAGAAAGGTTGCTGTGGGACACTTGGCTTCCCTGCCCGGAGACCAAGGAGGCCTGTTTCTAGTGTGCCATGATACAGTTTAGGGAAAGTTAAAGCCTTTCAAAGTATCGACATTACCCAAAGTGCAGCACTCCACGGGGTGAGTGGGATCGGGTTGAAGGAAGCACAGAAGTAGAGAGAGGGTCCAAACAGAGCTTTGAGAATCTTTGGTTCGCAATGGTTTTTTTTTAAAAGATTATTTATACGTCCTAAAATTATTTATGTGTATAGCTATCTTCGCCTGTATGTGTGTAAGTGCACTGTGTGCACTCTTGGTGCCCCCAGAGACCTAGACCTGGCATAAGATATGGTTGTACAGGGGCTGGAGAGATGGCTCAGTGGTTAAGAACATCGCCTGCTCTTCCAAAGGTCCTGAGTTCAATTCCCAGCAACCACATGGTGGCTCACAACCATCTGTAATGAGGCCTGGTGCCCTCTTCTGGCCTGCAGGCATATACACAGATAGAATATTGTATACATAATAAAAATAAATATTAAATAAAAAAAGATATGGTTGTACACTGCTGTGTGGGTTCTGGGAGCTTTAACCTGGACCATGAAGGAGCAGCAACCACAGTGACACAAGGACTGAACCATTTGGGAGGCGCGGGGGGGGGGACCCTCCCCCATTTGTGACCTGCCAGGTACCTTTGGAAGGTAAGAGGAGACAGATGCCAGGGACTACCAGGGTCAGCCTGGAATAAGGGGAAGCAAAGATCCCCAAGATCCCCCGGTTATTCAAAAAGGAACTTACCACAATGTTACCAGCAGGATGCTATCAAGTACATAGGGGACATCTCTAATAACACTAGGATCAATTGCTCCCCTTAGTCACTTCGTCTGAAATATGTAACCCTTCCACATCCAACAGCCCTGATGTTTGAAGAGAAAGAAAAGAGCCTTAGAGGGAGTTTAAACTGTGATTTGACTGTGTTTACGTCTGGAAGAGGATGTTTAAATAAAAGAAATTAACTTTTTTTTTTTTTAAGACAGGGCCTTGTTATACAGTCTAGACTGGCCTACAGAGTTTATGCTCTTCTTGCCCCAGTCTCCTGAGTGCTGGGCTTACGTGTGTGTGCCACAATGCCTGGCACCGATTGATTCCTTCCTGGGGAGTTTATTCTTCTCTTAGCCCACTGGGTTCCACTGTCTCCAAAGGTGGGAACGGGAGGTTGCATGGGAGTTTGTATCATTTATAGGAATACCTGTTGTTAGTGTTTTAGTTGGGGTGATCTATAACACGATTCTAATTGGTCCTACTAATAGAAACGTGGAGTCAACTATCGGGGTGAAAGTTGAAGGGTCAGAGAAGCAGAGCGGCCAGACACTAGAGAGTTCTTACCTTTGCCAATGTTTAGACCAAAGGGGTGGGCCTATCTCTCTAAATCCTCTATGAAACCTCAGACTGCATCTGTTTGGGTGAAACCTCAGATTGCCTGACGTCCCTACCAAACCTCAGACTGCCTGCTCAGACTGAATCCTCAGACTGCATCTCAGCTCCTGTCTCCTCCCGCCTTATATTCCTCTCTCCACCCAGCCAAATCACTCCTGTCTCCACCTCTGTTATGCTTGGATTAAAAGCATGTGATCCCAATTGCCAGAATCACCTTTGTGGGAGCTCTGTTTCTCTTTTAGAGAGATTCAATCTCATGTAGCCCAGGGTGGTCTTGAACTCACAGAGATCCATTTGCCTCTGTTTCCTGAGTACTGAGATTTAAAGGTGTGTGCCACCACTGACTGGCCTCCGGGGACAACTGGTGGCTTAGCTCTGCACTCTGATCTTTAGGCAGGCTTTTCTTATTAGATTATAAACAAAATATCTCTACAGTTATCATTGCTGTGATAAAACACCACGATCAAAGCAACTTGGGAAGGAAAGGGTTTATTTGGGTTAGACTTCCAAATCACTGTTGATCATTGAAGGAAGGACAGGGATTCAAACAGGCCAGGAAGCTGGAGGTGGGAACTGATGTAGAGGTCATGGAGGAATACTGCTTACTGACTTGCTCCTCATGGCTTGCCTAGCCTGCTTGTTTATAGATCACTAGCCCAGGGGTGGTACTACTCACAATAGGCTGGGCTGTCCCTCATCCATCACTAATTAAGAAAATGACCTACAGGCCTGCCTATAGCCAGATCTTACAGAGACATTTTCTCAACTAAGTTTTTCTTTTCACAGATGACTCTAGCTTGTGCCAAGTTAACATCAAACTAGCCAGTACAGTTACCATCCTTTGAGTGTACCCAAGTTATAGCGTGTCATAAAATATTATCCTAAGTGTTTTTATGTCTACATCTCATGATAGTGCCCGTGTGGGAGACTGAAAGCGTGTGTTTGAATGGGCAGAAGTAAGAGGAGAGGAGAGAACCAAGGACCCATTGGGGCAGAGCAGCTCCCTTGGAGCCTTGTCTTTGGAAGGATCAGAGGAATCAGGAGGCATCTCAGAAAGTTTCTCGCTTTGTGTTGTGCTAGGAGACACCCTCCTGACCTCCTCAAGAGACCCTCTGCCAGGGAACACGATCCTCTTCTACCCCTTTGGACTTGCTTTCCAGTTTTCTTTCTGCCCTTCAGCGTCCTGGAGCTGGCTTCAAGTGGTCACACTCCAGTCACCCAGGCTAAAGCTTCACAGATTCTCATTATTATGAAGTCTGTTTTGAGTCTAGTTTCTTGTGTTAAAGCTTATGACAGCCCTTCCTGTTGGTTCCACTGGAGAACAGTTTGTCCCTGACCTCTTAACAGCTATTGTAAATTGAAATTTACTATGAATCACCCTCTAGTTTTTTTTTTTTCCTTGATGGGAGAACACCCGTTTCTTTTGTCTTTTGTCACAAGTAGGCAGTTCTCCTGAACGATTTAATCATCTTCAGCTTCCCTGGGATTTGCTACCTAAGTCTTCGGTGAACTAGCAAATACCACAAGCAGTGGCTGGTGTGAGTATTCATGAGTCATGCTCTCTCTTACTGTGTTCCATTTATTTCTTCAGACAATTTACTTTGTTAAACAGAAAGCCAACCTTAATTGCCTCCTAGTTCTTTGTCTTCAGATTTAGGTCTCACTACCCTTTTGCAGTACATTGGCATCAGTGTTCCACGGTTGTTTAAATGGGTTTCCATATCTGCAGATTCCATTAGCTCTGGCTTGGGTACTGTGTAGTTATGGCCTGCTACGGTTGTGCCTGCACTAAACATGTATAGACATTTCTTCATTATTAGTCCTTAAAGAATACAGTATAACGGATGGCTTATATTGCATTAGGTATCAGAAGAAACCTGGGGATGATTTAAAGTAGGCAGGAGGAGGTGCCTTGATTCTGTTCAAACTCTATAGCATTTTAAGTCTGGAGTTTGAGGATCTGTGGCCTCTGGACTCCACAGGGATCCTGGAACCAATCTCTCGTGGTTATGCTGGAATGGCTGTGCTTAGAAGTTTGGTTTATTAAAATGGTTAGTGTGTGTATTTACTTAAAATGAGAGAACTTTGAGTCTACCATAAATGTCTATTTTGGTTGATTTCTTGCCTAATGAGGCATAATATAAAAAAATGCTGAACATTCCATCCAACCATGTGGGACAGACTAGGAATTCCGGAGGATTGAATTTCAGAACCAGGCAGTGAGAAAATGTCATATAATTATCAAAAGTGGGAAATGGTAAGTTTATAATTCTCTGGGAACTTTTTCTTTCCTGTGTAGAAGAGATGGGGAGACCAGTCCAGAATTTCTAGCATATATGGCCTCTTGCCTCAAGTTCTGTAGTTCACTCACAGATTTGAAAATAATAGTGCTTTTTGTAATCTACTTGAGTCTATCTTTTTGAGACAATTGTGTCACCTTGTAATTAAGCAGATCTGGAACTCACTATGTAGCCAGGCTGGACTCGACTTGACAAAATTCCTGCTTCAGCCTCCTGAGTGATGGATGAGTGGTAAGCCTGGCTTGGAAGTGGTGTCTCTTTCTCTTGTTCTCTTTCCTCTTTCTTTCAAAAATAGTTTTAGTGTGTGTGTGTGTGTGTGTGTGTGTGCATGTGTGTGTGTGTGTGTGTGTGTGTATGTGTGTGTGTGTGTGTGTGCGTGTGTGTATGTATACATGCACATGAATGCATGCATGTCACAACACGTGTGAAAGTCAAAGAATAACTTTTGGAAATTAGTTCTCTTCCACCATGTAGATTCCGGGGATTGAATTCAGGTCATCAAGCTTGGCTGCAAGGCCTTTACCCACTGATAGCTCTTATAGCCCCCAGTCCCATTCCAAAGTGCCTTTTAAGGGTCTATTTATTTATTTATTCATTCATTCATCCATTTATTTATTTATTTATTTATTTATTTTGTGTGTATGAGTGTTTGGCTTGCATGTATGTATATTCACCCTGTGCGTGTCTGTTGCCTAAAGATGCCAGAAGAGGGGTCAGATCTTCTGGAAGTAGAGTTACAAGTAGTTAAAAGTCATCATGTGGGGGCTGGGAATTGGACCCAGGCCCTCTGAAGAGCAGCCGGCTGTTATCTGCAGAGCCGTCTTTCTGGCCCCTGAGTGAATTATCTTGAGGGCATCCCCCACCCCGCCAACTCAATGTTTATTTATATTTTTGTGTATGTCAGTGTGTGTAAGTGCACATGCAAGTGCCTGAAGAGGCCAGAAGAGGACACTAGGTCCCCTGGAGCTGGAGTTACAAGTAGCTGTGACCACCGGGTGTGGGTGCTAGGAACCAAATTCTGGTCGTTTGCGAGAGTAGCAAGTGATCTGTATGGCTGCACCAGCTCTCCAGCCCCATTTATTTCAATTGTCCAAGTTCCTGGAGATAGGCCCTACAGGATTCAGAAATATTATTAAATACTTTTTAGGTCCATGGGATTCAGAAATATTATTAAAGACTTCAGTATTCATGATCTTAGGCACACATTACTTGAATATAGTTTTTGAGGTCGTGTTTACATTTTTATGAACAAGGCCAAGGGTATTTTGAAATATCAAAGTACATTGCTATTATTGTCACTGTATTAGTGGTACTGGAAATTTTCCAGGATCTGTTGGTCCTGTCCTCTATTCCCAGGCTGTATACCCGGACCTGCTTTTATTTTGTTTTTGTTTTGTTTTGTTTTTCTGTTTTGTTTTCTTCTTAAGTTGATTAGGCTGGTCTGGAGTTTGCTCACTAGCCAAAGCAGCCTTTGCACTTGAAATCCTCCCACCCTCTCTCCCAGGACCTGGGATTACAAGCCCCCATCACCAGATCTGGCTCTTCAAGCACGTTATTTTGATTTTGACTCAACGAACAGAAAAGCAAGCCTATGCTTAAGAATACATATTATGGTCAAAGAAATGGAAATTTGAAGCAATTACTTAGAAATTTTAAAAAGAATGTATGAAAAATTTATTTAGAGTCAAAAGAGATTTTGTGTTACATCTTTAGTGAGTTGACCTCGTTCTCTCTATGAAGAACTAGTCTCAAAATTGGAAAGTGATGAGATTAGAGTTTTTTTTCCTTCTTCTGAGACAGTTTTTCTATGTAACCTAGGCTGACTTCAAACTGTCAATTCTACCTCAGCTTCCCCAGCACTGGTGTTACAGAGGGACACCATCTAGTGTGACAAGAATGTGTTGGCTTTATGATTGCTTTTCTTGTGCGTATTGTTTTGGTAGCTCATTATTTTGCACTCCCTTTCCGGTACCTATCCAGTAGAAAACATCTGCTCTAAACATCTGCCTTGGGGGCTGGAGAGATAGCTCAGTCATTCCGAACACTCCAGGCTCTGCCAGAGGACCTGGGTTTGGTTCCTACCACCAGCAAGGTGGCTCACAACTTCTTGTAGCTCCAGTTCCAGGGATTCAGTGCCCTCTTTGAGCCTCTATGGGCACTGGACACATGTGGTGCATGTAGACACATGAAGGGGGCACACATACATAAAAATAATAAATCCTTAAAAATGTTATTGTATTGTTTTAAAAATCAAAAAGACCTATTAATTCTGTTGTGTCCATTAATTCTCTTGCTCAAAATGGAAAGAGAGTACTGCGAGATAGCCCTAGTTCTCAAGTTAGCACATTGATTTTCATTTAGTGAACTCATTAACCATAATGGAACTCTTTTTGAGAAGACTTGAATGAAACCAAAGGACACAAAGGGAGCATGGGACAGACCTAGTTTTTAGCGCCCCTGGAGTTACCATAGACTGAACCAGCAAGGTTAGCATGCTCAGATCACACATAGCATGAACATTTACCCATACTCAGCTCCTAAGGCATGATGTCACCCAAGGATTGTGATGGTTTGGGTGAGAATGGCCCCTAGAGACGCAGGTATGTATCCTTGGTCCCAAGTTAGTGGAGGATTAATAAGTGTGGCCTTCTCAGAGGAAGTGTGTCAATGTGGGTAGGCTTTGGGGTTTCAAAAACACTCCAGACCTAGTCTAGCTACTTCTCTCTGTTTGCAATTTGCAGGTCAGATCTGAGCTCTCCAGCACTGTGTTCCCAGCCATTATGACAAAGGATTAGCGTTCTGAAACTGTAAGCAAGCCCCCAATGAAATGTTTCCTTTTATAAGTTGCCTTGGTCATAGTGTTTGCTGACAGCAGTGGAAGAGTGACGAAGACAAGGATAAATTATGAAAAATAGAGAATAGATACAGCTCACCTACCCTGAGTCATCCTGCCCCTTATAACACGTAATGCATCTTTTCTGTCCCTGAAGACCAAGCGGAAGTGGCAGTACGTTTGAGAGAGCAATCGGTGTGATTCATCAGCACCGATGCGAACCGTACTGCATGGGTCTGGGAAACTGAGCCGGAGGTCAGGGGAAAGCAAATTCAAGGGGAGTTTGACCTCTATCAAGAATTCACATCAACACAACAGGTCACGTCACAGTATGCACATCACTATACTCCTGGATGTTTTCAAAAACTCTCTCCATTCCAGCATCTTTACATTTAAAAATAGTGTTTCTAGGGGTTTGAAGAGATGTCTCAGTGGTTAAGAGCACTTGCTGCTCTCACAGAGGTCCTGGGTTCGATTCTAAGTACCTCATGGTGACCCACAACCATTTGAAACTCCAGTTCCAGAGAACCTGGCACTTGTTCCTTACTTCCTTGGGCACCAGAGACTCATAAGGTATACAAACCTGCATACTACAAAACACTCAGACACCTAAAATAAATCAATCTAGAAAGTAGTATTTCTATTATAGTCCTTCTTCTGTGTAAGCAGAAATGATGGATTTTCGCAGTATTAGAGGACACCACAGGGCGTCTTATACTTCTTGTGCTGGATGAAGCTGGCAGTTGCTAGGAGGCATAAAACTCAAGGAGAAGCACTTAAGTGTGAAAACATTGGATCTTCTGCAACAGAGGCAGCCTTCTCAACAGGGTGGTAGGCAGGTTAAGATTGCATGCTTGCATTATATAGTTCAGTAGCTCTATTCCTCCCTCTTGTTTTCCCTCTTCCTCCTCCCCCTTTACTGGGCCTTGTTATGTGTCCCAGACTAGCTTTGAACTCTTGATCCTTTTGCTTCAGCTCTTGGGAGGCTTGAGGACACTTCTAAGCCTGGCATTGTCACATTCTTTTTTTTTTTTTTTTTAAAGATTTATTTATTACGTATACAATATTCTCAGTACTCCTTCTGCATGTCTGCCTGCAGGTCAGAAGAGGGCACCAGATCTCATTACAGATGGTTGTGAGCCACCATGTGGTTGCTGTGGGAATTGAACTCAGGACCTTTGGAAGAGCAGGCAGTGCTCTTAACCACTGAGCTATCTCTCCAGCCCCATGTCACATTCTTTATGGACAGAGTTAGCAGAAACATTCGAAGCTCATTTCATTATGTGCTCTGTGCGACAAGTTGTGAAATTCTCTCTGAAAAGAAGAACAACTTTATACAGTTTCTTAGTGAAAGATTTTGAGTTTGGCGCTCAGAAGGAACTGAGATGGAGTGTCCTTTTGGGTAAGAGATTTAGAGAGTTAATTAATTATAGAAAGGCAGACGATAGCATGGTGGGAGTTCTGAAGAGAGATCAGCTTGCAGGGTAGAGTGGCAGACCCTTCTTACAAGGCTCAGAGGAAAGGGGAGGGTCTTTGCCTCATGTTTGAGGACAGGTCAAAAGTATAAGTGGTTTCTGATCCGTGGGTGGTGGGGAAAAGGAGGAGGGTCTTGTATTCCAAGGGAGGGACGTGTAACTTTGAGGATGTGTGTGTATGTGGGGTCATTTAGCTAGAGCATATCTATCATGTGAGTGTGTCACTCGGATAGCTTAGAGTCTGTTAGCTGGGTCACTGGTGGCCTTGGATAGCTTGGAGTCTGTTAGCTGGGTCACTGGTAGCCTTGCAGGGCTTAGAGTCTGTTAGCTGGGTCACTGGTAGCCTTGCAGGGCTTAGAGTCTGTTAGCTGGGTCACTGGTAGCCTTGCAGGGTTTAGAGTCTGTTAGCTGGGTCTGTGCACAAGTTAGTTGTAAGGAGAGAGAGAGACATAACTGCATGTTGGCACGACCTGAGCAGTGTATGGTCTGTGCTCTTAACATCTAAGCTATTTTCACAATTTCTTTGAATGTCTCAATGGGAATTCTAGGATTTCAGTTCTCCCCTGTGCTGTGCTGTTTGTGATTCCAGGAAGAACGATTTAGCTGTGCTGAGTCAAGGTCTGCAAAAAAAAAAAAAAAAAAAAAATGTGTAAATTTTCATGCCAAGCTGAGCTTTCACTCTAAGCTGCCTCCTCTGGAGTTCCCACTCCAGCAAAAGGCTCCCCCAAAAGCAGCCCCTGAAGCTCTGAGGCGTAAACAGAGGCCTCGATGGCACCAGCAGCTTTCCTCAGAGTCCTTCCTACGTCGAATCTCTAAGAGAGGTTCTGGATCAAAAGATTTATATGCCCTTTGAACAGAATCATTTCAAAAATATGCTGTCACCGCAGCGGCTGGTTAGAAATGCATATGTCCAGTGTTAACTTCACGCAGACACAGTCATCAAAGCTCCGAAATCAAAAGCACGTTTTTCTTAGAAAGCATCTTTGTGTGTGTGTGTGTGACTATTAAGCTGATGTGATAGCATTCAAAGCAAGACTGTTTTGATGTTGTTTGTAATCAACAGGAAGACTGCGTTACAATGCACTTTGACACTGTCTTGTGGTCCTTATTTCTTTTGTCTCTATTTCACACACCCATTTTGTTTGTTTTCCATTGGAATCAACAAATTCGGCCTCCCTGTGGTCAGAGTCCAGGCCAGCATTTGGTGATGCCCCAATGCAGCCAATAATGCTGCATAGCTTTGCCGTCGACTTAACCTGCTTCTGATTTTATGTTTAAAAACGGGAGGCAGTTACAACTCTTTGTACGTCCAGGTAGAATTGGGTTACAATTGTTCTCTCTTTGCTTTCCTCTGTCTGACTCCTGTCTTTTCCTACCTCTAACTCTGGAATCAAACTATCAGGGGTTTTACAGTTGGAGGGAGAGAGCCTTGCGGGAGGAAATATTTCTGCTTCCTCCTGAGAGTAGTGGCAAATTCTGCCGACATGCTAAGGTATGAAAAATGATAGCGAGGCCAAAAGGATCACAGGGTTGAACTCAGATCCTAAAATAGATGCTTTGGATAAAGCCCTTTTCACTAATTGTTTAGAATACATTAAGGTCATAGTAACTTATATGCCCAAAGCACATTACTTTAGGCTTTCATACTTACAACATATTTTGTATGTGGATGGAAAACATGTATTTATGTAAAGATGTAGATATGCATGTACTTGTTAATAGTATTTCTTGCTCCAGGAAAGGATTTAATATTTACTAGAATTTACATGATATAAAAAGATAAATACAGCTGAAAAAACACCACACCATATGGGTGGTGTGGGAAGTTCTTCTGTCTATGTGTTGATTTTATTGGTTAATGAATAAAGAAAACTGGCTTGGCCTATAGCATGGGAGAAGGAAGGCGGAGTTAGGAGAAGCCATGAATCCGCCACCTGAGACAGATGCTGGGAACTTTTGCTGGTAAGCCATAGCCATGTGGCAATATACAGAATAATAGAAACGGGTTAGTTTAGGATATGTGTTTAGCCAGAAAGCTATTGGCCAAATATTATTGTACTATCTCTGTAAATAAATACATTTTTCGTCTAAAACAACAAGAAGATTTTTATAGTAACATCTTGTTCTTTCTTTTATTTTTCCTTTTTTATATACAGTTAGGCTTCAGTTTATCCATGCACTCACACACACACACACACACACACACACACAGACACACATGTACAAACATACACACATGCACACGCACAAAGGCACTCATATACACTCGTGCACACATATACACACATGCACACATGTACACATAGGTATATGAACATACACATGTGCACTCACACATTCTCACATATGCACAAACACATGGTGCTTTTCAGGTGATGGAATGGAGCTCCAGAATTTGAGACTATAGATGCAAAGTATTTGGTACTGTCCCAACAGTGGCTTAGAAACTAGAAACCCATGACAATGCACATGGCTGTAGACTCTTGACCTTTCAATATTGACAAAAAAGAGGAGGTTATAAGAGAAGTGAGGAGAACACTCCAAACCGACAGACATGTCTAGAGTCACGAAGTCAAGCTATGGTCTTCCTGCCAAGTGACAGTGTTTTGTTATACTTTATTTATTTTTAGACAAGGTCTTCCCATGCAACTCTGACTGGCCTGAGAGAACTATGTAGACCATGCTGGCCTTGCACTCACAGCAATCCTCCTGTCTCTGGCTCCCAAGTGCCAGGATTCTAGGTGCATGCCATCATGTCCAGCCTTGTTGTCTTCTCCTTTCTTCTGCTCTATCCTTGGCTCTTTCTTGTCTCTTCTTTTGCTTCCTCATTATTGTCTTAGTGCCCTTTCTCTCGCCCTTTAGTTCTCCCTCCTTCCTTCTGTTTTACATTTTCCATCTCTGGTTGACCTGTTTTCTAGATGTTTCATGTTAAAATGCAAAAAGAAAGGCAAGATACAAAGTTTAGAATTGAGTTTGAATTTTGAGTCCAAGTGAAATACTTGTTAAGAATTTATGGGACTAGAGGGATGTCTCAGTGGTTAAGAGCACTGGCTGCTCTTCCAGAGGTTCCTAGTTCAATTTCCAGTACCCCCATGGCAGCCCATAACTGTCTGTAGTTCCAGTTTTGGGGCTTCTGACACCCTTATGCAGACATATATGCAGGGAAAACACCAAGGCACGTAAAATAAAAATAAATAAATCCTAAAAAAGGCATGTGCAACAATTTCTGTCTTTAGCTCTTTAGCAGGGTGGTGACGACAGCACATGCTTTAATCCCAGTACTGGGAAGGCAGAGGCAGGTGAACCTCCATGAGTTCAAGGCCCACCTGGTCTGCAGAGTTCATCCCAGGACAGCTGGAGCTACACAGTGAAGCTCTGTTTTAAGAAACCAAAAAATAAACAAAACAAAAAGCCTTTATGGTAGTCTTGGCTTTCACCAGAACTACAGCCAAATTGGATAGATCTTTCTCCATAATATTTATGGGGCTCCTTGGGGGGGTCTGTAATTTAACATCTTTGCTGAGGTGAGGGTACTTGTGTGGCAAGTACAAGTTCCCCAAACCCCTCCTATCTCGGGCCATGGCTGCTGGAAATGATCACCCTGGAACTTTAAGCAAAGAGTGCATTGTTTCTCTCAGGAAGCTTGAGGGCAATTTGCACTTCATAGATCATGGTGTTCCTGTGTGTGTGCCTCCCCTGGTGTGTGCCCAGCCTGGGCTCAGGCCCTACAATGGGGTCTTGCTCTGTGCCTACCCCGGTGCCTGCACCTGGGTCTGCCCTGCGCCTGTGCTCACTCCTGAGTCTGAATGTGGTGTGAGCACCGGTGCTGGTGGCTGTCCATGTCTGTATGTGTGCTCAGGTCTGTGCATTTGCATACGCCTATGTCTTGCCTTCCTCAAAACATGTGAAACTTGAATATCAAGTCTATTTATAAGGAAGATCTTTTTGCTTTTGTTTTTATTTAAATAACACTTTTCTTTCATTTACTCTACAGACCAGCCAGTTTTCCTTTCCTCATAACCTTCCTTGTTAGGAAGATCTTAATTACAATAACCAGCAAAGGTTTGGAGCATACTTCTCACATGTCATGTATGTTCTTTAGTTCTGAGGCTCTTCCTCCATCACAACAGGCTTTGCCCAGATGAAGCCCAAAGAACAGCCAAAAAAGAAAAAAACAAAAACAAAAACGAACAACTGTAGCTTTTGGCATGTCTGATGATTT
The DNA here is from genome assembly GCF_982192425.1 of Myodes glareolus. NCBI lineage: Eukaryota > Metazoa > Chordata > Mammalia > Rodentia > Cricetidae > Myodes > Myodes glareolus. The sequence continues at coordinate 21,316,676 of NC_142045.1, read as the reverse complement.
CCATCTTTCTCTCAGTATTGTTATTTTTGCGGAACCTATATTTTTCATAGTACCAGCCATTCCATCTTTTTATTTTCCACTACTTAAAAATATAAAATATTGATGGGGGAATACAGTGAAGCTGTCTAGCCCTTTCCACGAAACCGCCCACATATAGATGGCTGTGCTGCAAACCAAGAGGCTGCCTTACCTCAGGCAACTCCCCATATCATGGCTCAAGATGTTTGTCCGGATGCCAAGGGGAAAAAAGTCAAAATGTAGCCTAATGTATAATGTGAATATAAAACAGTTATATGGAAGCTGAAGTCAGGTATACAAAGGTCTATGTGCATAAGATGATGGACAGGCAAGAAAAAAAATAACAGGTAAAACCTAAATGAGGAATGGTTGAGGAATGTATTGCTATTATTTCATTTAACCTGGGGAGTGGGTGTAGGTCAGATTTGAGTTGAGGTGTAAGAATGAGAAAAATTACTGGGGCATTACCATTTTGATAGAGGCTTTTGTGGTGACTTGAATAAAAAATGTCTCCCATAGTCTTGGATATTTGAGAGCTTGACTCCCAGTTGGAGGTGCTGTTTGGGGGAGGCTCAGGAGGCATACCTCACTGGAAGTGGTCTCCGAGAGTTTAAAGACTCCTGCCATTTCTTGTGGACACTCTTTGCTTCATCCTTGCAGTTCAAGATGTGAGCTCGCAGCTTCCGGTTCCTGCTCTAATGCCTTCACTCTGCCCCCATGGACCACAGTCCCCTGGAACTGTAAGCCCAAATAACTTTGTTTTATAAAAGTCGTCTTGGTCATGGTGTCATGGTATCACAATCTTAGAAACCAAACTAATACAGTATCCTTAACATTGATTGGAAGAAGCAACAATTGAGAATATGAGTAAGGAGGCCAACACATTCGTGTTAGCTCAGGCAAGCAGTGCCGCTGAGTGCCCATGTGTTCTGGCTGTCTGAAGATACCCAGATGGTCGGCACTGCTGTACTCTAACACTTCCAGATGCATGCTACATGACACTGGGATTATCAGAACCCAAACCTGGGAACACTCCAAACTGAATATTGTTTATTAATCATCACCATTATTATTGGTTTTTTGAGTCAGGGTTTCTCTGCGTAGCCCTGGCTGTCTTGAAACTAGCTCTGTAAGACCAGACTGGCCTTGACCTCAGAGATCTCCCTGCCTCTCAATATTTATTCTAAAACTATGTTTAAAAAATATCAAAACAAAGCAAAACGAAACAAAAAGCCCACAGCAGCAGCAGCAACAAAACTATGGAGTTTGTTTTGTCTTGGCCAGCTCCACCTGGGTATGGGGCCTGCCTTGGGTGTGGTTGGTACACCCAGTGACTCTGCCTTGGAGACATCTGGTTCCCCCTTTCTCAACTGCTTTCAATTGCAAATGACTTCTGAGTTAGTGGTGGTGCTTTGTGTTTCGTTCCCTTCTCTATGCTGGGATTTTTGTCTGATTTGAACCTTCCTGGGTCTTATGCCTAGCACAGTCTTTGTGAGAGCATATGTACTTTTTGTCTTAATGACTTTTGTTTTGATTTTCTTTGCTTTTGAGAGAGGGAGAGACATAAAATTGGTTGGGTAAGGGAGGTGGGGAAGATCTGGGAGGAGTTGGGGGGAGGGAAAATAGGATCGGAATAGATGGCATGTAGAAATTTTGAACAAAAAAGGAAAAATGTATTTTAAATTTTAGAACTATGGGAAACTTTCAGGGAAGTTACAAGCATAGCACAAGACAAAATGGCTTTGCTTTCCTGGCAATCAGAGAGTAAGTTTGACCCCGTGCCTTTAGCTTTAAGGACTCTGAAACCTTAGTGTGTTTTTCCACACAAGTAGTCTACATTAGCGCAAGGGAGCATCCACACCAGGACACTGACCTGGAAGTACTGCCTCTCAGAGCCTCAGGCCCCAGTTCAGTTTCCTGTTGCTCTGTTTGCATGCCTGGTAGCAAGGGACCCTTTCAGAAGGGGTGCACTCGCTGCCGCTTTAGACTTCCTTGTCTGGGAAGTCTAAGTGTGTGTGCCTTTGGCTTTCAGGACTTGGTACGGGAGAATTGTCTGTATTCTGTCAGTCATGTTTTAAATAAAAGCTGATTGACCAGGCAGGAGGTATAGGCGGGAAAACCAGACAGGAAGTGGAAATGATGCAAGGAGAGCAGGAGAATTCTGGGGAGGAGGAAGTTGATTACTTGCACTTCTGCCCAGATCACCGAAGCAGCAGGATGTGATCTGCCAGCTGAAAAAGGTACTGAGCCACATGGCTAACATAGATCAGAAAAATGGGTTAATCAAGATGTGAGAGTTAGCCAGTAAGAAGCCTGACCTAACGGGCCAATCAGCTTTATAACTTACAGAGATCTGTGTGTGATTTTTCATTGGGGCTAAACAGGCTGGGGGTACCGGGCAGGACAGAAAAACACAGTCAGCCCCCCTCATGTTACAAGGACTGTGCTTTTCACTTACCATTTATTGTGTAAAATGTGTGTTAATGTGAAATTGTCTGTGTTTCTTCATGTTTACTCCTCAGGCAATGTGTCTTTGGTACACATGATGGTTAACGTAGGTGTGAGCTGCCTGGATTAAGGGAGAGTTGAGAGATAGGAAAGCATTGTGGTCATGGACCCCATACTTACAGTAAGTCAGTAGTGATTCCATAGGATTGTAATGGAGATGGAACTTCCTGCTACCTAGTACTGCGTGGACATCTGATGTTGTAGTGCAGAATGGTACTTAAGGGTTTGTGGTGTAAATAAAGCTACTACGAGCCTAGAAAAGTAGAGCAGTACAGTTAAGTACAATTCCTACTTGATAATGATAAAAATGACGACACTAGTCAGGTGTGGTGATCTGTGCCTTTGATCCTAGCACTTGGGAGGCAGAAACAGATGGATCTCTGTGTTTGGGGCTAGCCTGGTCTACAGAGTGAGTTCTGGGGGTAGCTGGGACTACACAGAAAAACCCGGTCCCAGAAAAAGAGAGACCATGTTGCTGATTTATGTAGCTGCTATGCTTTTTAATAGTTTTATTTTGTGTTTTCAAGAGTTTGTCTAGATAGCCAATGCTGGCTTCAAATTTACTGTCTTCCTGCCCCCTATACTTGGAGTGCCAGGATTACAGGCACACACTACCATGTCTAAATTAATGATTATTTTGAGTAGACTCCTATTTATGTAAAGTTTACTGTAAGAGGGGTTTATTGGCATCGAGTGCACCAAAGAGCCATATGGAGTGACTGACCTATACCTTTTAGATTGGTTTCCAAACACTAGAACATAGAGCTCAGAATGTGTCCTGTTGTTATTTCTCAGCCAGCATATATACTACTGGCAAAAGGCAGAACAAAGAGCAGTCCAGTCCGCTAACCACCTCCCTGCACTGTCCTCAGGAGGAAGCTCAAGGAGATGTAGTATCTCAATAGAAGAATCCAGCTAGTAGCAAGCAGCTACCAATCACTAAGGAGAAGTGCCTACAGCTGACATACACCTCCCCAAATCTTAATAGATAATGTGTTCTTTCATCTGGGCAGAAATGCTCTTTCTCATGGGTTTAATCAGAACTTTCTCAAAGACCCCAAAGATATTTGGAGCAAGCAGAACACACAATCTTGAACTCAACTAGCTTCTTTAGGTCAGAAATGACTCCAGATGGAAACCGAGTCACACGTGGGCTCCCACATGTAACCTGTGCTGCTGCATCAGCTTCTAATTCCTATGTCAAATCTGATGTTAAATTAGCCCTGACTTTCCAAGTGGCAACTTTTCTAAGGGGCATTTCTTCACCATTCTGCGAGTACCTTCTTGCTTTTGGACACAGGATGCGCTAGGCTCACCTTACACATCCTGCTCCAGCTTTGGAGTCGTCTGTTGTCCAGGAAACTAGGTTTTCTATGAGAGAATTGTAGTAGCGATCCAAGACCTGGATGTTCAATGTGTTCACTGCTTTTGGGGATTGTGTTCCCAGGAACTCTCAGTGGAGAGAGCTAGGGGTTTGTAGAGCTAGGGGTTTGTAGACACACTTATTTGCATATTTTCTTCTGTGTCTTTATGTTGGGACAGTGAGTTCACATACCACCATGTCAGAGCTAACGAGAGGAGGTCTTTCTAGTTTGATTCCTATCCGTATTGTATCCTCTCCCTTTGGCCGTAAGGAACATGGTGGCATCCTTTGTTGACTTATCCTATCAATCCTAATTGCGTACCATTTTCACTGCCCTCTCCTTGTTCATGTGGAGACTCTTCATACTTGGGGTGAGATGCCCTGTGCTGTGCTATCATGGATGTCCTCTTACCAGGTTTGGTGTTTATACTCCATACTATGAGGTCACCATGATTGCTTGCTCACCATTCTCCTTACCAAATGTGAGTGTGTGTGTGTGTGTGTGTGTGTGTGTGTGCTTTTTGAGACAGGGCTTTATTATGTGACCCTGGCTAGTCTGGAGCTTGCTATGTAGACCAGCCTGGCCTTGAATTCACAAAGATCCAACTGCATCTGCCTCCCAGAGTGTTTGGATTAAAAATACACACCACCACATCTGGAGCCTCTCACCCTGTTTGAGCACTGAACAGGTCGGACCTCTTTGTAGATGCCCTTCCTTTCCAGCTCACAGTGAAGTATCAGCTTCAGGGTATCCATCATGGGTAGGCAGTCTTCTTCCCTAACTGAACTCTAGGAAACCACTTCTGCTGGGGACAGATGTGTATCTGACTGTGCTTGAACTGGTGGGTCTCAAGCTCCATTGTTTTGAAGAGAATGCAAGAAAAAAAGGAGGAGGAAGATCTAGTTTACATTCTGGAAATTAAAAGAAATAACAATGTATGTTGTATGTTTATTTCCTGTGTTAATGAGAAATAAGGCTTTCTATTAATATTAAACAGACTAAAATATTAAACATGTTTTTTATACATTATATTTATTTTTTTCTTAGAAGACTAATGTGATGCTGGATAATTAGATTCAGATTTGGTATTTATTCCTAGTTGGGGCCAGAAAAAAAAGTCTCTTTTAATGTGCAATCTTTCTCTTTTTACCATGCCCAGAAGGATTGGAAAATATTGGGAATTAATAATTATCGGTGAGGAGACGAGGCCGTAAAATGATTATAGTTTAAAGTAAAGGTCAACATTGCCCTCTCTTTAATCACTTCATGCAGTTCCCACCCCCAGGCATTTATCTTTGTCATTACCCATTGAATTTCGTTGTAAAGCCTACCCTAGTAATTTAATGCAGATGAAGTCAAACCATGATTTCAGACTCCGTTTTGTGGTCCCATTGAGGTAATTACAATGAATCGATCAGTGATTGAGTCCGAAAAACACATTTAATTATTATTAATTGAATAACCATGGAGTTAATAAAACTGTCCTAGGATATTATACCAGAAATCAATTGAATACATCTACCTTCAAGAAGTTATACTCTGAGGGATATATGAGAACAGGGACAAGCTTTCCCATTTAGGTAAAAAAGCACTTAATAATCACTCATTAAATTATATTTTCCCCTAGTATTTAAGAACTGGCACGGCCCAGGGAAGAGAAATAGCAATTTTGTCTATGCAAATTCTTAATATAGCAATCATACCAAATGAATCTACAAATTTATAAAATCTAGTGCTTCTCTGAGGATTTTTACATCTAATTAATAAACTATATTTAAAAAGCACTCTATTGGTCAATTATTTCCTTCTTATATGTAATTTAATAACAAGGGTCCAGTTATTATTAAATTTAATATATTAAATTTAATATAAATTTAAATTTAAATTTAATATATTAAATCAACATAAATATCTTGAGTCTTAAAACTGTCACACACCCATGCCATTCTTGGCCTTTTAAAACCCAAGAGGTCTGGTAGTCGTCACCACAGAGCGGAGTATGCCTGCTTCCTGTGTCGGACCTTTGTATTGGTCCATCATTCCAGCTTGGCGTCTCCCCGCCCACAATGTGATGAGTTGTAGGCCCTCAGTGCTAGCGCCAGCATTGCATCAGCTTCCTGCATCCACAGACAAAGAAATGGGTGGAGCTCATGATGGACCCTGCCGGAGCACAAGTGAGACACTGGCTTTGATAAGCAGCACACAAATAAACGGAAGATGTTTTCCGCTTGGTGGCACAGTGAGCGCGTTTTGCAGTATTTACTAGAAGCAGGTTAAGCAGATCTTCAGAATATTCAGGATCTGGGCGCTAAGGGTTCTCACTGGAAAGGAACGATGAGCGAAATATCCAGCAAGATGCTTCATGGTTCATCATGACCTTCAAGATACATTTCACCTTTTCGCTTACATAACGTGTATGTGTATTTTAAAGCCAGGAAGCAGACTCAAAATATAGCTGCAAGGATTCAACGATCGCAAAGATCGTCAAATAACAGAGTCAGAGGAAAGGAAATGAAGGAAACCGTGAACAAGGAGGAAAAGAGCAAGGCCCCGGAAACATCCAATAAAAGGACCACCAATCACAGACTGAGACTGTCACACAGTCCTGAGAAGATAAAACGGCAGGAAGGAGACCAACCAACCGCAAAAGCGCTTTGCTGAGGGGCAAGTGCAGCACCTGTGTTGCCAGATACAAATATCGACTCTTCAGAGAAAACCTCAAAAAAAAAAAAAAAAAAAAGGAACAAAACTTCTGTTTTCTTTTTCATTTCTTTTTGTTTACATCTTTAAGATATGTGTCAGAATCGACTTTGATATTGGGTTAATGAAGTACTCTTTGAAGCATTGCCTCATGCCAGGCGTCTTAAGCTGGCCAGTTGCAACACCTTAGGTATGTTCTTACCTTCTTCCATCTCCCTACCCCAGAGACCATCTCTCCTGTCCTAGAAGACCCTATTCTGAGACCACATTTGAAAGAAGTGTGCCTGAGGAAATAGGGCCCTTTGGGATTGTTAGAGTTTAGTGGTCTCAAACGGGTCTTTCCTGACACTAAATTCTGTAGCTAGGAAGGAAAGTAGGGGCTGCCTTTCCAAGGGCCTCTGTTCACTTGCTACATCTGCAGGGCATCTAATGCATGCAACACTGTCTTAGAGGCTAGGCGAGGGATGGGTGGAGAGCTCACTACCGACTAATCTTTTGAAAAGGTTTTGTTTATTTTTATTTTATATGTGTGTTTTGTCTTTGTGTATGTCTGTGCAGCAGTGCGTGTGTGTGGTACTTGTGGAGGTCAGGGAAGCATGTCAGAGCCTCTGGAACTGGAATTAAGGATGCTTGTAAACCACCACGTGGGTGCTGGGAATCAAATTCAGGTCCCTTGCAAGAGCAGCAAGAACTCTCAACTGCTGAACTATCTCTCCAGACCCACTGAAAAACCATTTTGTATTTTTCTTCTTTTAGATGGGGTCTTACTAATGCAGTGCTACCAGTTCTGAAGCTTGCTATATAAACCAGGCTTGCCTTGAACACACAAATCTACTTCCAAGTGCTGGGATCAAAGACTGAAAATACAAAACTCAAGTCCAAATGGATCAAAGACCTCAACATAAAGCCAGCTACATTGAACCTTATAGAAGAGAAAGTGGGAAGTACACTTGAACACATTGTCACAGGGAACCTCTTCCTAAATATAACCCCAGCAGCACAGACACTGAGAGAAACAATTAATAAATGGGACCTTCTGAAACTGAAAAGCTTCTGTAAAGCAAAGGACACGGTCAACAAGACAAAACGACAGCCTATAGAATGGAAAAAGATTTTCACCAACCCCACATTGTACAGAGGGCTGATCTCCAAAGTATAGAAAGAACTCAAGAAATTGATCATTAAAAGGAATAATAATCCAATAAAAAAATGGGGTACAGGCCTAACAGAACTCTCAGCAGAGGAATCTAAAATACTGAAAGACACTTAAGGAAATGTTCAACATTCTTAGTCATCAGAGAAATGCAAATCAAAACAACTCTGAGATTCCATCTCACACCTGTAAGAATGGCCAAGATCAAAACACTGATGACAACTTATGCTGGAGAGGTTGTGGGGTAAAGGGATCACTCCTGCATTGCTGGTGGGAATGCAAACTGGTACAGACCATTTGGATATCAGTATGGTTATTTCTCAGAAAATTAGGAAACAACCTTCCTCAAGACCCAGCAATACCACTTTTGGGTATATATCCAAAGGATACTCAATCGTGCCACAAGGACATGTGTTCAACTATGTTCATAGCAGCTTTGTCATAGCCAGGAGCTGGAAACAACCTAAATGCCCCTCGACCGAAGAATGGATAAGGAAAATGTGGTACATTTACACAGTGGAGTACTACACAGCAGAAAAGAATAATGACAGCTTGGATTTTGCAGGGTAATGGATGGAGTTAGAAAACATTATTTTGACTGAGGTAACCCAGACACAGAAAGACAATTATCACATGTACTCACTCATAGGTGGTTTTTAAACACACAGCAAAGAAAGCCAGCCTACAAACCACAACCGCAGAGAACTTAGACACTAAGAGAGACTTACATAGATCTAATCTACATGGGAAGTTGAAAGTAGAAAGAGACAAGATCCCCTGAGTAAACTGGGAGCATGAGGACCTTGGGGGAGGGCTGAAGGAGGGAGGGGAAAAGCAGAGAGGGGAGCTCAATAAATATCAAAATAATAATAATAAAAAAATCATATTAAATTCTTTCCAGATGGTCCAAGTGGATCTGGCCAGTACGGTGAATCTCTTAGGACAGTCGCTTCCCGAGCTGCTGATAGCTTGTACTGGTGTTCCTATCTCTTCCTATAACATTTACCCCTTGGTTCTGTAAACTTCCTTTTTTTTCTTTTTTCATAATTGATGGCAAGTGACTGGATAGGAGGGCCTTGTTAAATGCTGAAAGCATCTAGACACAGGGATGTGTGAATATCAAACCAAAGGGTATCAGGAGGCTCTGTCACAGCCAGAATCAGTAGGCTTTAGTATAGTGACAACTCAATAGTGAAGGAGGCAATACCTTTAAGCAAAAGTGTGTGGGAAGGCACGGGAAATCTCCAGAAATTCATATTTAGCAAAGGAGACAGGGTAAGTAATCAGAAAGGGGCTGGGTGGTATAGGTAAGCTTTATTGAGCACTTACTATTTTACTAATTTTATAGTTTTTTAAAAAACTATTCTTCATGATTTTCCCTTGGAGGGAGAGTCATTTGATTTGACAGATAAACAAAATGAAACTGAGAAAATTTAAGATTTTCCCTACACATTAAACATATTCCAAATGGTGGTGCCAAGTTGACTGGACAACAAAATCAACATTCTTAACTGTAAAAGAAAACACAGCCAATCTACATTTTACACGAACCGCTACATGGTAGCTTGCTATTGAGACAGGGCTGATTCTGGACAGTCTATTAGGGTGGGACAGGAGCCTTACTTTTGGGACCCACAGTAACTTGAAGTATGAGTGGGTGGAGATGACATGGCAGGAACTGGGAAGAACATGGTGAAGGCACGCCACAGTGAAGGCACATCACGGTGAAGGCACGCCATGGTGAGGGCACATCAGGAGTGAGGGCTGAATGCTGTGCATTTGTGGGTGGCGTGATGGCCAATAGATCAGGTGTTATTTATTTCCAAACTGGAAAGGCCACCCACACAGAGAATAAAGGATCCAGAGAATGAAGACACCTAAAGAAAGGTGTCAGGGTAGCAATCACAGAACAGAGAGAGAGGCGCCCTAGCAGTAAGGGGCCCGTGGAGAGCCGGCCAGTAGAGATCACAGCCTGGACTAGAGTGCTCTCGGACCAACCAAACTTTCCGGGTTTTATAGCGGTCTCACTTATCACAGGGACATCAACTGAAGACAACGTTCATTTATATTGGCTCAGAGTTAAAATTCCCAGTTACTAAATTATCGGAGGTACAGTTAGATAGCCCAGTGAATAAAGTTGCTTGTAGCCAAGCTTGATGAGCGTTTGACTCCTAAGGTGCACATGGTGGAAGGGAGAACCAACTCCTGCATGTTCTCTGCTGATTTCGATACACATGCTCTCTCTCTCTCTCTCTCTCTCTCTCTCTCTCTCTCACACACACACACACACACACACACACACACACATGCACACACAGACACACACAGAGGGAGGGAGGAAGAGAGAACCCCATGCAAAAAAAATTTCCGAGTTTTTGAAAATCCAAGGATAGTTTAATGCCAGAATTACAAGATTGGATCTATAAAAAAGTATTATAATTCTTTCATGTTACATTCCTGAGTCCACAGTACTTTATTTTAGGGGGCATCTACCACTCATCTGCTGAGCTCAATTCCAGTGCCTGGTTTGAATTTTGACTCTAAAAAGTGCTATTTAATAAAATAGCCATATTTGGAAGAACAGCTTCTACAGCTTGTTTAATTTTTTTTATTATTAAAACCACTTTTTGCATCTTTGATTTATTTGCTTTGGCAGCCTTGAAGCCCCAGTACACGCTGGGATCATTTCTGTGATAATTCACTGGTTTTGGTGTCAGTTCCAAGCTATGCCCAATAGTCTGTCTTTGCGATCAGAATCCCTGAGCAAACAAAATCAGAAGTGCTTTCTGATTAATTACATGTGTAAATATTTAGGAGCACCCCTAAAAGTTAACGTAGTAAAAGGAGCAGAAATTGTTACACGAATATCCTAAATGAATCCAGCCTTTGAGAAAGCCTTCGGCTTTGCTAGGGTTTGAGGAACAAGAAGATCGTTGGGAAATTCTTTGGAGATTGATGCGGAATCAAGAACACCCTGTTACTCAGCAGAAATGAACTCAATATTCTTGTCAGGAGCAAGTTTCCCCATGAAACTGGAAAAAAAAGTCCGTGTAATTAAATTTATGTGACTTTTTGTCGGCTCTGGTTCATTTTGCTTTTGCTTGTTTATTTTCTTGGAGGGTTTTGGCTGTTGAGCTTCTGGAATGAGGCCAGAAACCTCTGAGCTTCATTGACCTTGATTTGCAAAGTGGCGTGGAGGAAACGGGCTTGATCTTTTTATATTTCCGAGAGCCTAGGATGAAGAAGATTATACCCCTCGCTTGTTAGAAAGTACAGAGCGCCGCTCCAAGGCTCTGCTCACCGCTCCCTCTTCTCTTCTCGACTTGCCAGGCGCTAGAGTTGCCTCTTTCCCTCCCAAGCTTCTGTTTTCCCGGATTTGAGCACATTCCCACTACCTAAACCGAAGTTCTCCAGCAGGAAGTGAACCCTCCAACCTACTCCTCTTTCTGTTAGTTATGAAAACTTTGCAGAACCAGGAGTGACTTGAGACAACCTTTACAAAAAGATTAAGCCAGAAGGTCCTAAAGGAAGGGTTCTCATACACAGTTCCCTGATAACCGCCGCAGAGTTTGCGACTTTCACAAAGGCCACCACAATATCACCCCAAAACCACTTCTGCGAGGACGTATGCTTGCCAATTGCCTGTTCAACCCCAGACTGGCACCACCTTTTTTTTTTTTTAATTTTTTTTTTACTTCTCTTGAAGCCAAGGACTATTGTTTCAAAATATCTTATGTAATCCTCTCCTTGCATTTGAAAATTTCACACTTGCCTCAACGTCATTGAATGTGATCATCCTTTCCAGTGGCCCAAGTATTCCCATTTCAGTGGTCTGGATTTCCAAGTAAATATTGTTCTTCGGGAAATCTCTCTTTGATCGTTTATTTCAGTTGACCACATCATCTTCTCATAGTTAATGAGCCTCGAAGTGTTTTTGCTTTCTTCATCTTTCACATAGGGGCGACGACTATGTCTAGTGAAGGTTGTCGACCATGACATCATCTCCATTGCTCCCATGTCTAACAGGTAGCCGTGCTTTGCTTATAGCCTTCCTACAATGTTCTCAGCCCCGCCCCCTTCATCCTTCTCAGCCCCGCCCCTTCCGTCCTATCTCTTTCTGCGGTCATCCTGCTTTTATCTCCTACCCTCTCTATTTCACGCTGCAGATGGCAGCTGGAGTTCTGGAGTTGTTTTGCTGAGAAATCAATGGCTTCTCTGGCATGTTCAATGGAAACATCGTTTTCCGTTCCCACCACATCTTCTCCCGACTCTGAACTGCAGAACTATGTTCTGCTCATCTGGAACATCATGCACTTCCATGGCCTCGTGCATGTTTGTCCTTCTGTCGAATCATTCTGCATGGCCAGATTACAATAGCACTTCTAAACCCAACCCATCAGAAACATGTAGCGGAGTATGTTTAGATCAGAGCAGGGCTCAAAATTAGTTTTAGACTGAGTTTAGTTGAAATAAAAATTTAAAACTTCATGGTTCAAAGAAAGTATGGGGGATTATTTTATTGACTGAGAAGTATCATTGGGAGTCAAGAATATACCACATAACTCTCTGATGTGGGAATCCTCTCTGTATGCTGTGATATGCTTTGTTAGCATTGGTTAGTAAAGAAGCTGCTTTGGCCTGTGGAATAGAGTTAGCGGGAAAACTTAACTGAATACTGGGGGAAAGTAGGCAGAATTAGTGAGGTGCAAGCAAGTTATTGGTTGGTACCTTCCCAGTAGTCCATGAAACTCATGATAAAATATAAAATAATAGAAATGGGTTAATTTAAGATATAAGAGCTAGCTAGCAATATGCTTAAGTGACTGGCCAAGCAGTGTTTTAATTAATACAGTTTCTATGGGGCCATTTTGGGTCTAGGTAGCCAGGAAACGAACAAACAGTCTTGGCCTACAACTGTCCACTATTCCTGACCCTTGTTTCTAAACTCCTGTCATTGGTATGGTCAGCCTTGGATAATTCTTCTCTATACCCCTACTTAAAAAGAATTTCTGTATATATGTCTTTATAGAACACATTATAAAATATGCATTAGAAAATCACTTTGCAATGAACATATTTTGTGGACTTATTTTTTAAAGTACATCTGTAATTTTAAGTTCCTAGCAATGAAATTGTTGAATAAAAAGAAAGATGGATTAAACTATTTGATTTAAGTTGGAAAATTTTAGTAACTTTTATAATTTAGTAGCTAGCCCAAAGATGTTGAAGATGCTCAGGTTTCCTGTGCTTATCTAAAATGAGTATCATCAAACTTAGATTGTTGTCCATTGTGTACCCCAAACATTTCCATTTCGTTGGTTGTTGACAGGTACTCTGAGCATCTTTTCATATGTGCTTTGGGCTTTTGTCACAGGTAGACCTAATGCTGATGTGGCATTTCTACGGGGCTGTATGGTGCCTCTGGGCTACACCCCTGCCTCTCTCTTAGCTGGGAGTTCCCTGAAGCCATTTAAAAAATATTTTTTTGTTATTTAAAATAATTTTTAACCATAAATCTATTTTTCTCATATTCTTTTAATCCTACAACTCCTTCCAGATCTCCTCTCTCTCCCTACTCACCCAACTTTAGGTTCTTTATCAATAAACAAAGGAAAACTCAAAAAAACCCCAACAAACTCCCAGAATGAAGAAAACAAAATAAAATCACACTCCCCCAAAAAGAAAAAATAAAAAACAAACAAAACAAACACCTCACCTAAATTGTAATTAAAAGTTAATACACACAATAAAATAAAGGCACACAAAATACACACAATAAAATAAAGGCACACACACACACACACACACACACACACCACGGAGTCCATTATATATTGGTCAACTACTCCTGATATGAGGCCTGTCGTGGAGTGGTTGATATACCTAGTGTCACTCTATCAGAGAGAATGGATTCTTGCTCTCCCAGAATGAGTGACAATTCAGTTGTTAACCTTTACCCTGTGGCTAGATTTCCATTCATTCATTCATTCATTCATTCATTCATTCAAGTGCCCCCTTAGCCATCTTCCCCTGTATTCCCTCCCACAATCACCTTTCCTCTTCCCCTCCCATCTTGATCTTCCCATTCCAGCCCCAGTCCGTCCATAACTATCTCTTCTATTTCCCTTTCCAAATGAGGCTGATCTTTTCCCTATATCCTCTTGCTCCACATCTACCCTCTGTGGTTCTAGGGGTTGTAGCTTGGTTGTCACTGTCTTCACAGTGAATATCCAAATATAAAGGAATACATCCCATACTCGTCTTTCTGTGTGTGGATTATCTCAGTGGGGATGACTTTTTTCCTAGTTCCATCCATTTGCCTGCAAATTTCAAGATGTCATTTTTTTTTTTGATGGCTGAGTGACACTCCGTTATTGAAATGTGGCACATTTTCTTTATTTGTTCTTCTGCTGAGGAATATCTAGGCTCTTTCTAGTTTCTGGCGATTATGAATAGAGCGGCAGTGAACATGGTTGAACAAGTGTCTCTGGGGTAGGTTGAAGAGTCCTTCGGTGTAGCTAGATCCTGAGGTAGAGAGATTCCTGACAAACTGCCGCACTGATTTCCACAGTGGCTGTAAAAGTTTGCACTCCCACCAGCAGTGGATGAGAGTTTCCTTTACTCCACATCCTTGCCAGCATGAACTATCCCTTGCTTTATTTTTCTTAACCATTCTGACAGATGTAAGGTGAAATCTCAAAGTACTTTTGATTTGCAGTTCTCTGATGGCCAAGGATGTTGAACATTTGTGTGTCTTGGTCATTTGAGTTTCCTCTACAGAGAATTCTCTACTTATATCTGTGCCTTACTTTTTTAATTGGGTTATTTGTTTCCTTGAGTTCTTTATATATTTTGGATATTAGTCCTCTGTGGGATGTGTTCTTTTGAAGGCCTCACTCCATAGATGTGGACCCTGATACAGAGAGTTAGTAGGCTCCTTTCTCTGTGATCCCTGTCAATGACTCATTTTAGCTTACTCTTGTCAACAGAGAGTATTACTGCATATTTGTAACTCAGAGTGTGATACCTTGATTTATGTGCAAACACTCCCTTTTTTCTTTATTCCCTGCCCCCTCAAGTGAGATTTTTCTCTGGTCTTGGGCAGGTGGCAGTGTTTGGGGTGGGAGGAAGAAAGTAACCGCTCCATAACCTTGAGTACTTCAGCCCACTGCTTACAGTACAAACTGTGACTGGGATCATGGTATTCACAGCTGAACTTCTGGAACCCAGACTCCCATTTGTCTCTCAAAACCCTTATCTACAAATAATTATTTCAGTCTTTAACAGGTGATGATGGTTAGGAGTCTAGCTTGGAACTCGTGGCTAGGAGTGTAATTCTTTGTCCTTGCTGCCTCAGAAACATACTGGGCACAGAGAAGCCCTGGGTCAAGGACACAGGAGAGGAGGCTTTTTCAATATCTCAAAACTTATCTTCAATGGATTCCTGGCTTTATCTCACGCTCAGTTCCTTGGTCTTAGCGTCCCGGTTGCCTAGCAGCTCTCAGATGCTCTAAAGTCTTTTTCTTTTGCTTTTTCCCTGCTGTCTAAAACATTTATAATAGTAAACCAGCAAATTGCAGTTTTATATAGTTACAGGGAAGAAAATGATGGTGATTTATGGGTACAATATATAATAATTCAATCAAACTGATTAACATATCCATTATTCAAATACCTACCATTTTTGTGGGGAGGGCACCGAGTTTGAACGGAGAGTATACTGTTAACTGCATCTACCATGCTAGGTAGTAGACCTGGAGAAAGGAAGCCCCTCTAACTTATTTCCCCTGGCTAATTGGGTCTTGTAGACTTTGAATGTCTACTTCTCATTCCTGCATTCCTTAACCTCTGGTTACCAGTGCTGTTCTGTCTCAGCTGAGCTCAGGGGCTTTAGATTCCATAAGTAAGTGAGAACACCCCGGCGCTTTTCCTTCTGTGCCTGGAATATTTCAGTGACTCTAATGCTTTCCTCTTCTGCACATATTGTTTCAATGCCAGAATTTCCTTATGTTACAAAACAGAATGGTATGTTGTGCATGGACTCACCACACTTTCTCTACTCTTCCTCTACGGACATTTAGGTGGATTCCATAACTTCACTATTAGGGACACTGCTTCAGTAAACGTGGGAATGCAGACCGCTCTTCAGCCCGCCAACTACAAATCTTTTGGATAAATACCTGGAAGTGGAATGCTGGCTTGTAAGACAATTCTACTTTTTCATGTTTTGAGGAATTTCTATACATTTCTCCGTAATGACTATGCTGATTTATGTTCCCACCGAGAGTATGTAAGGAGTCCCTCTTTTCCACCCCCGTTGTTTTCTAAGCAAAGGTTTACTTGGCTTCTCTCACTTCTAAACCTTCCGGGGAGCAATGTCTCAGAACTTACCTCTGCCTTTGCCTCCTGTCTCCTCTGGGAATCTCTTGAGGCAGTTTTCTACTTGCCTCCTGTTAAAGCTGTTGACTCTTCCCACAGTGTTACCCACATCACCCAACTTCTCTGTCTATGTGGGAGGCAGAGTGCATGGTGGGTGGAGAGGCAGGCACAAAATAGAGTTACTTCAAAGAAGACAGCATGTTCAGGAGGCAGACTGCCACAAAGAAAGTATCATGAAGTTTCTCAGTGGAGGCCAGACTTGCTGAAAGGTCTAGCCTGGGCTTCTTTTTGGATAATCATGTCAGTATATTTCTACAGTTAATGACTTTTGTTCAGATTGCATCCTTCCTGCTACAAGTCCTTATATCTCACTCGCCACCCACAGGTCCTAATGGGGCATCAGGAAGTCAGTTGTTTTTTTTGGGGGGAACAGAATCTCACTTTGTATCTCTGGTTGTTCCGGAACTCATTATGTAGATCAGGCTGGCCTCAGACTTGCAAAGATCAACCTGCAATCCCCCTGCTCACTAGTGCTAGGATTAAAAGCATTCAACACCACATCTGGTTAGGAAGTTAATTAAAAAAAATTGCTGGGAGACAGTGGCGCATGCCTTTAATCCCAGCCCTCAGGAGGCAGAGACAGGTGGATCTCTATGATTTTGAGACCAGCCTGGTCTACAGAGTGAGTTCTAGTACAGCCAGGGCTGTTACACAGAGAAACTCTAACTTGAAAAAAAATTAAAATATATTATATTATGATCCAGCCTAAATAACCCTCACAGCATAAAACTTCACCAACATGAAGTTGTAAATGAGCTAAAAAACACCTGAGGAAATGAATTACTACAAACAAGCAAGAAGCAATGTGATTGGAGGTTGTCAGTCGGCAGACAATGAAGACGCTGATATTAAATAGTTTATTTCAAACACTTAAAGAAATAAAATATACACTAAACAGAGACAGAGGAACAGAATACTCTTAAAGCACTTAGAAAAGGAAAAGAGTAGGAATCCCAGGAATGGACATCTAACAGCTACAATGAAAGCTTGGTGTGTGGCGGTCAGGGTACAATTGGAGAAAAGAGGCGGAGCTAAGACAGTTATATAGAACGTGGCTTGAAGAGATGAAAAATTACAATAGAGGCCAAAACATCCGGAGAGAAGACATGTAGACCAAACATTCATTTAGGAGATATTTCATTTCATTCCTAGGCGTTTCACCCAACAGGAACAAGAATGTAACACAAAGCATTTAAGAATTCTTATGGCAGGTCTTACTCACAATAGCCCAAACTAGAAACATCACAAATGACCACCTGCTAGCAAGTAGGTATTTCTTCTGCTCCAGTCATATAAGAAGTGTTAATTACCCTTAGTCACAAAGGTGGAGCTGTGACACAGAGTGAAAGAAGTAATACCTAAAGGAACACATGCACTATAATCCTATTTATTGGATCCAATTTAATCTGGGGCCTCCGGGGAAAGGCTTGAGGAACTTTCTGGAATGATAGTCTATGTTTTGCTTTGTTTGTTAATAATATGGGTTTATGAAACTGTCAAAGCTCATAGCTGAACCTGTGTGCTGTATCTATTTTATTGCTGGTAAATTATACTTCCCCAATAGGTGAAAATTAAAATATTAGAGAGAAGCAAAAGGTACATACACGAAACATATATTCCCTAACTGCTGAGCCATCTCTCTTGCTCCTCGCAACATATTCCTTCATTGAAGTAAAAATTGAAAGTAAAAATTTAAATTGAAGTAAAAAGACAAAATAATTCATTAGAGAAACAAACTATAAATAGGAATTCAAGGAAAGGAAAATTAGTAAGTTAGTAAACACATAGAAAGAAGCACAATTTCACTAGTAAGTAGAGACATGCAAATTCAAATACCGCAATATTGGCACCTATCACTCGTAAACAGAGTTTAAGTCTAAACCAGTTCTGAAAGACTGACAGGATTGGAGAACGACAGACATCGCCACACACTGCAGGTGAGGGTTGGGGTTAGAACACTCATTTTGGAGAAGAAAAAATTGGAACTAGAAGACGAAGGAAGTCTGTCAGCTCCATTCCTGGATATACCGTAGGTCGCATGTTCTTACTCCTTCATATCCCAACTGTTTTCTCCCGTCGCTACCTCCTGAGCGCCGAGATTACCAGCGTGGGGCACCACAGTCGGATCAATCACCGCTTGCCTTGGAACTTGGGGCAAGTGCTCTACCAGCTGAACTACGTCCTCCGCCCTCAAGATATGTTTAAATTAGAAACACCTTTATTACATTTTATTTTGATATGTGCACCGCGGCGCACGGGTGGAGGTCATAGGACAGCTCATTTGTGGGAGTTCCTTCTCTCCTATCACGTGGGTCCCAGAGATCAACTCAGGTTGTTAGGCTTGGCAGCAGGAACCTTGTGGGTCCCAGGAGGAACATTTAACCACTAAGTTATCTCTTGTAAGTAAGTACTGATTGTGAATGTCAAGGAACTTTGCATTAAATGAATTGTAGTTAATGATACCACACTAGAAAATAGAATTGAGAAATAAAAAAAAATACCTTTGTGCCCTTTGTTCCACCCACCAACACCTGAGGTGCTCTCCATAGAGACCTGCTGACCACACCCATCAGGAAGTCAGGTACGCAATCTTACTCTCCTTCTCATCCTTCAATTCCAATTATATATGCATATATATATACATACACACAACACATATATGTATACACACATATATCACATATGTATCTATGTACACATACGTGCATATGTGTGTTTAATTAAGCTGATAAAATGTTTATTTATGACTTTTTCAAATATCCTTAGAGTTATTTCTATTTTCTCCTTCTGTATTTAGTGTCCTTCGTGCCCCCCCGGAATAAGACCCCATTCACGCAGGAATTAAGGTCAGCAACAGGCAAATGGGACCTCATAGAACTGAAAAGCTTCTGTACAGCAAAGGACACAGTCGGTGCAGTGATGAGAAGGTCCACAGAGTGGGAGAGGATCTTTGCCAGCTGTACTTCTGATAGAGGATTAATATCTAGAATACACAAAAAACAAATAATCATGAAGACAAACACAGCCCAGTTAAGAACAGTCAACTGATTGGAACAGGGTGCTCTCAAAAGCAGAAATAAAAATAACAAGTACCTTAAAATTTTTTTGATAACTTTAGTAATTAGGAAAATTCACATGAAAATACCTCGAGGCTTCATCTTACCTAAAAAATGCTGGTGAGGATGAGGAGACGGAGAAAACTTCATTAACCACTGGTGGGATTGCAAACTGATGTAGCCACTGTGTAAATCAGTGTGGAGAATTCTCAAAAACCTAAGAGCAGATCTATTATATAACCCAGATATACTATTCCCTAGTATGTGAACAAAGGACTTAAAAATCCTGCTTCATGGATATTTGCTCAGCAATGTTCATTGCCATTCTCTTCATAATAGCTTGGAAACAGAATGACCTTGCTGTGTTAGAATGTTCTTGTACACTCAAAGATTTGTCACTTGTATTGGTTTAATAAAATGCTGATTGGCCAGTAGACAGGCAGGAAGTATAGGTGGGGAAAACAGACTAGGAGAATTCTGAGGAAAGACAGAGATGCAATTGCAAGCCAGATGCAGAGGAAGCAAGATGAGAATGTCTTACTGAGAAAAGGTACCAAGCCATGTGGCCAAACATAGACAAAAATTATGTGTTAGTTTAAGTTGTAAAAACTAGTTAGCAATAAGCCTGAGCAATAGGCCAAACAGCTTATAATTAGTATAAGCCTTTGTGTGTTTATTTGGGACTGAATGGCTATGGGACCAGGTGGGACAGAAACTTGCATCTACAAATGGCACCCAATGTTTGGCAACTACATCCACATAAAACCTGAGAGAGCTTGGGAAGTGATTATAGACACAAAAGAGCAGAATCAAGCATGGATTCTTGGTAGCAGCATTTTCTTGGGTGGACTCTGTTTGCTAGAGGCAAGCAGAGGCGTGGCTCCTTTAAGAGAGGCTTCCTAGCTGTGCAGTGGTGGCACACACCTTTAATACCAGCACTAGGCAGAGGCAGGCAGATATCTGTGAGTTAAAGGCCAGCCTGGTCTATAAGAGCTAGTTCTAGGATAGACTCCAAAGCTACAGAGAAACCCTGATTCAAAAAACCAAAAAACCAAAATCAAAACCAATCAACCAACCAACCAACCAAACAAACAAACAAACAAAACCAAAGAGAGAAAGACACACACACACACACACACACACACACACACCACACACACACATACACACACACAGAAAGAGAGAGAGAGAGAGAGAGAGAGAGAGAGAGAGAGAGGCTTCCTGATTCAGTTTTAGTGGCAAAAACCTCATAACTCTTTTAAGAAGCCTTGCCACCAAACACTTAAATGGTGTTTATAAGCAGCCAACAGCATGCTTCTTGGTGGTGGCAGGGACCTTGAAACTCCACAGAGGAAGCTAAGGAGTCAGCAAGCTCCAATATCTCAACTTCAATAACCTGAGACACTGATTACTACCGCGCCAGCACGGTCTGGAACCACGAGTCTCGGCGGAGGGTATCCAGGTTAAATGAATCCACAGAGCATGAGGTTGAGGTGGAACAGCTGCTTCATTATTGTTCTGCTGGGGCTAGCTTTTATACCATGGCACCAAAAGAGGAGTGGGCTGCGAAGGGACTGTCATCTGACCCAAGCAGGGACTGTCACCTGACCCCAGTAGGGATCAAGGAATGATCACGTGCATCACGTGCACTCAAACGTCCTTATCCAACTCCAGGAGCAGAGGGAAGTTATTATGTTTTCTTTGCAGATAAGCACCTCAAATGGGTGGGGGCAGGGAAATGTAACTCGGGGCAGCAATTTCCACAGATTACCCAATGGTAAACACAGAGTCCCTTCCTTGGAAGAAGGTGGCCTAGCTTACTTGGCTGCTCATGTTCTGCTAGTGGCTTCATTACATTGGCAGTAGCAACTGCAATAGAATCTAATTTATCCAACTGAAATGGGCTCAAGAGATGGTGATATTATAGTGATGCTCAAATCACATGTAAACATGTGAGAGGTGTTCTGAAAAGCCTGCGATACGCCCAGCGTGAGATAGCCAAGTGACAAGTGGCTAAACTGTCCTTAATTTAGCATCTCATGCGTATATATCCCCAGTATTACAGTTAATTTCCCAAGATAGACATATCCAAGCAGTGGTTTTGGCTAGTAAAAAGATGTGCTTTATCCTGATTTTGGAGGATGTGAGTCAGTCTAGAAAACCAAGTTATTGTTTTTGTTCTGTAAGAGAAAAGACACTTCTATCATTTCTTCCACATTACAGCTGATCTGAATTATGAGGGAACAGAACACTGCCCAAGGACATCTGTGTGTGGAGGTGCCTGGTGAGCACAGGGGGGCATTGTGTGAGCTCCCTTCTGACCCCATGAAATCCCAGTCTGGTGGTAATCATGGCGACGGTGGAGAGGTCAAAGATATAAATTTAATATAAGACAATATGAAACAAGGCCAATTTCTCCCAAGCAAAAAGCAGTGATTGTGTCCTTCCTTAAATGAAAGAACTTGTGTGCAGATTTACACTGTGGATGGTTTACTGAAATGAGCGGACTGAAAACTGAAAATAAAACAAGGTAAGAAAGAATTCTAAATTAATTCCAAATAAGAAAAGTTCAGACTTCTGATGGGCAGGAGCTGTCACTCTCGGCTCCTAATGGGACCCGCCCCCCCCCAGGGTTCTGTCATTGCTGAGTCAGCGAGTCTGCCACCTAAGTGCTTTGTATTTGGATGTTAATTGACGACTCGTGACTTTTCCAGATTCTCAGTACCAAAGTGAAATTTAGTCATTTATTGATGGAAAAACAATGGAATTCATTTTCTTTCTGTTTGATGGAAGCGTGAAGGTTAATAGAAAGAGACATAAAGGAACTATGCAGGCACAGATCATTTTACAGACAAACACACAAGCCAGCCAGGGCTTCTCACCCACTTAGGCCCCCCAGAGAAATTTTCTCTAAAGTAAACAAATTCAGTATGTGCTGTGGATGGGGTTGGGGAGGGAACAAAAGATTTTTGATCTGGAATGTGCTTTGCCAAGGATGGGGTTCTCATGTTAGGACCGGGGAGCTAAGTTTCTTGCCAAGTCTCTGCGATGCTGTACAAACACATGGCTGGGGGGCCTTGCAAAACCTGGCAGTAGGAGGCTGCGCACATGGCCGTGGAAATCCGTCATCACAGCTTCCTGGGTGAAAAGTCACAGCTCAGCAAGCGTGTAGAGAAACTGGTACCCAGACCCATGTAGCATCCTTGAGGGTCCTACAGTCAACCACTTAGCTATCCCTGCTAGTCTATGCTTCTGGTGCTTGGTTGCCGACTTTGCCTCTCTGTTTTGTTTCTAGTATGTTTATTTTGAAGGAATATTCTGGAAATGCCTTTCCTACATCATGGCAGGCCAGGAATCAGAGAAGGAAAGCTGACTCAGCGGCAATAAAACCTTCAAAGGCTTACCTCCCCAGTACTTGAGACATACCTCTATTAGCTATGCTCCTCCTGATAAAGGCTACACAGTCTCCCAGGATTATACCACAAGCTGATGGCCAAGATTGTGAGCTTGTCAGATTTTAACCATAATGGGAATTGTAGTAGCATTTCACTTGTATTTTAATAAATAAAACTTGCCTGAGGATCAGAAAAGTAGAACAGCCACACTGACCAGCCTTACAGACCAGGCAGCAATGACACATATCTTTAATCTCAGTAGACACACTAGTTTGCCATAGAAACCAGGCAGTAGTGGTACATGCCTTTAATTCAAGACTAGAAAGGATCATAAAATGGGAGAAAACAGCTCTCAGACACAGTCTCATTCTGAGATTCCTGGAGGCAGGATTGCATTTTGGACTGAGGTCGAGGTAAGAGCCAGTGGCTGACTGCTTTGCTTTTCTGACCTTCTGGTTGAACTCCAATTTCGGTCTCTGAGTTTTTATCAATCGAGCATCAGGTAACCAATGAGTCATCACAGGAGGAGTGGCCATAGTTCCACGCGGTCTTGCAAAGCAATCAGCAAATGTTCACTAAGGAAGGGAAACATCGACCCACAAATATAGTTGTGTTTTATTTTCTTATTGAAATAGACAGGAAAGAATTACATACCAAGTCACGCACCCAGAGTAAGGTAACAGCAAAATCTCTCAGAACAAATTTAGAATGTTTTGCAGTAAGACCATCGCTCAGAACGATCATCAGTACAATGTAATGCAGTTTCATTGGTAAGATTTTTATCTCTTACTGG
Organism: Myodes glareolus; assembly: GCF_982192425.1. Lineage (NCBI taxonomy): Eukaryota > Metazoa > Chordata > Mammalia > Rodentia > Cricetidae > Myodes > Myodes glareolus. The sequence goes on along the minus strand of NC_142045.1, from coordinate 21,293,250 downwards.
TAAATTAAATGGAGTGACATTCTTTAATTTCTATTGAGGTAGAGATCCTGCAGAATATTTTCACGTGAAATATTGCTTGCATCAGATCTGGATCTTACACTGGTCTGCCCAATCTAGAGACAGAAGAGGAGTAAGTTGCTTTAGTTAATAATCTCCTTTCATAGGCTAATAATTCGAATTCTCATGACCCCATTCCCAGAGGATTAGGCATTTTCCTAGACTCTATGCACAGACGACATTTTCCAGCTCCTTTGTCTTTGTCTGGAGATTAATGGAACAATACATCTTAAGTTATTTTCGTTTCTTCTCTTTATATAAAAACTCAAAGAAGTGGACATCCCTTTTAGGATTCTTAGGTCACGGTATTTATTTCTCTGCCATGCCCCTTAGATTTTGCCCAAATCTCTCCCCCCATCTCCTTTCATTTCTCCTTTATTCATGTCAGCATCACAGGTATGCCCTTGGCTCTGATGGGAAGTAGGGAGATAGAAGATGAACCAGTTATCATTGTATTTTGACATGACCAACCAGGGTTAGTATTAGAAAATTATTGCGCATTTATTTTTTGCTAAATTAAAAGTTCTCAAGAATAACCACATGAAGTTTTCACATATAAATATTTATGTTTTAAGGCTTTCTGCAAAAAAAAATCAGTGAAGTAAAAATGAAAACAAATTGAATTTCTGCTCATGATTACCAATTTAATAAGATCTTTTTTAAGGTTTCAGCATATTTGGCGAAGTGGTTTCTTTCTCAGTCTGGGAAGGCCTGTCTGTGGTGTGCCTGAGGCGACAACTGAGGATGTGACAGAAATTTCCTTTGGGGGGGGGGTGATTCTGATGCAGACTGGTTCAAAAACCAGGGAGTTTACTGGCCTTTGACACTGAACCATGGAATGAAACCAGAGGGGCCCGGTTCACAGGCCCTGAGAGCCATCTGGTCAACCCGATCACAAAGACTCTAATAAATAGGAAAAGTAACAGCTCACCCCTCATAGAGCTGGTAGGACAATGCTCTTTTTAGGCTAAGTATTTAGTGAATAAAAGAAACTTCATTTGACCATTTTAAAGAACAATTTATTTTATTATGTATTTGTGTGTGTATGTTATTTTATGTGTGTGTATGTGCACATTTGTGTGGTGCCCATGGAGGCCCACAGAGGGTGTTAAATCCCTATGAGGTGGAGTTAAAGGGGTCATCTATGTGGATAAAGGGAACCAAACTTGAGTCCTTTGAGAGACCAGGAAGTCTCTTGACCCCTAATGTATGTCTGCAGCCTTCAAAGATTGTTTTCTTAGGCTCTTTCACTGTGAAGGGTGTGAGTGCATTGATGACATTAATCTTAATAACTGTCACCGCACCACCTAGCACTTTGTGACTATTTGATTAAAGTTGGGTCTTAAGAAGGGACTGGGAGGGGATGGGGGACAGCTCAGAGGTTTAAAACACTTGATGCTCTTCCAGAGGTCCTGGCCTTGATTCTTAACACCTACATTGTGGCTCATCTATAATTCCAGTTCCAGGAGATCTGACACTCTCTCTGACCTCTGTAGACACCAGAGTGTGACATGTGCCAAGGCATCATATTGCATTCTGTTAATATTCATGATTTATATGCATTACTTTATCCATCTATGTATTAGTTAAAATAAACATAAATTTTATAATCTCTTGTAGATGGCAAAAAAAAATAAAATTTAGCATTTGCCTTACTTTTCAAATAGTTGTTTCTATGTATTTATTTATCTCAGGGCATGCCATTACCACCCACAGTTTCCCAGGCAAGTGCCTAGACACAGGCACATCCGTTCCTTTCCATCCCTGTCCTTCAGCCCCAGCAGGACACAGTCCTCCTTCATTTGAGTAATTACTCATTTTACTGATTCTCCTGCCCGACTATTTGCTTTAGTCTGTTTCCGATTAGTGCAACAAAATATCTGAGTCTTGATAACTTCATAAGGAAGAGATATCTTTAAATCGTAGTTCTTTAGGTTCAGAGACACGACGCTGGCCTGGCCTGGCTGGGCCTCCAACGAGACATTTGCAGCAGCTGAAATCAGAATGGTGGCAGCATGTGTAGGAGGAGAGACCATCTGGCAAAACAGGAAGCCAGTGTGGTGGGGTCAGGTGTGCTTTTTTTTCTTTCTTTTTCTAAACAGTCATCTCTTAAGAACATGATCTGATTTCTCCTTATTAGGCCTCACCAACTCTCAGTGTTTCCATCTGAGAACAACATTCCTATGTGAACCCTTGGGGGAAACACAGAAACCATATCTAAATGATTGAATCATTTTTCTCTGTTGTCTTGGCTACTTCATCAGTCCAGGTCGTCATCTCCTTAGAAGTGTCTTCCAACTGTTTTGGTAGGATATATATATATATATATATATATATATATATATATATATATATATATATATATATACACACACACACACACACACACACACACACACACACACACACACATATATGTGTGTGTGTGTGTGTGTATGCTGTTTGGGAGATTGAACCTAGCTCTTCATACATACTAGAAATGCACTCTGCCCCTAGGCTAGCATGTCCTACAGACTTCCCTCCAATTTCTGATCTCTATTCCATGAACTGTATTACTATAAAGGTGATTTTCTAAATGTGGATCTGCTTAACCCCTTGTCATGGTGCTACACCACCTTAAGAATCTCCATCTCTGGAAGGGACTGTGAGCCTCTTTACGTTTGCAGGGCTGCTTCCTCTTCTGTTATTTTGCTCTCAGGGAAACAGTGAGGAGTGCATTAATATGGTGTCGTCTCTTCTGTGGCCGTGGGTCTGTGTGCACAGCTTCATCAAAGCACTAGACATAAAGCATGTGAACTTCTGTTGTATGTGTCTGTCTCCTTCACTCTACATTAAACTTCTTGGAGAAAGTAATAGCCCCCACCCCACTGTAATTGATTTTAAACACACCAGAAAACACAACCATGAATTCCTCCAATGGGGGGAGTCAGTCTCCTCTTGTGCTTTACTCTGTGTGTATGCTTCTGTTGTCAATAAAATTCTAGCTGAGGGCTGGAGGGGACAAGAGTGGTTGTCTTGTTATCTTGGAATCTTCAAGCCAGGTATGATCCCTGTTACTTAACAGGTACTCATAAAACTGTTGCTTAATACAGGTTGTGCATGCGTGCTTGTGTCTGTGTGTTTCATGTGTATGGCACATGCATGTGAGTTTCTGAGGGGTCATGGGTGTGGGGTTAGAGCAGGATTTCAGCTCTCTTCTTCCACAGCTCTCTGTTGTTTTTCCTTGAGACAGGGTCTTAGTCACTTCTCTATTGCTGTGACCGAACACCCAAGACCAAGGCAGCTATAGACGAGTTTATCAGTGACTTTCAGTTTCAGAGGGTGAATACACTTCCATCATGGCAGGGAGCATGGTTAGAGGAGGTAGGGATGGTGCTGGAGCAGTAGTTGAGAGCTCATGGCTTGTGACAACAACCATGTGGCAGAGATGAGGAGGGCCAACTTGGAATGACATGGGCTTTTGAAACCTCAAAGCCAACTTCTAGTGACACACCTCCTCCAATAAAGTCACAACTCCTAATCCTACCTGAATAGTTCCACCAACCGGGGATCATGTAGTCAAATATATAACCTGTGTGGGCCATTCTCATTCAAACCACCATACAGGGTTGCTCACTGAGCCAGACACTCACCATTTCAGCTGGACTGGAAGGCCAAGGAGCCCTTAGGACTCACTTGTCTCCAACCCCGAGGACAGGGTTACAGGCTTGCAAAGCCATGCTGGGCTTTTTATTAATGTGCTGGGGATTTGACTTCAGCAGCTTACAATTGTCGCCTAGCTTGCTTATGGCTAAGGCATTTCCCAGGCTCCTCGATGCAGAACTTGGAAAACTGTTCTCTATTCCATCTGTAACTTTACTCTTGTCTATATTTATTAAACTGTTTTCCCTCTTAAGATGACTTCACATACAAAGAAAATAAGAAATCATTTATCAATCCGTGCTCTTTCACCTTAACCTCATCTTTAAAAAATTAAAATATGACAGTCAATTACTATAACACATTGAAAGTTAACTTTTACTCCATCATTCAAATGAAATCGTTCTTCCCAGTGACATCAATTCCTTCCTGATTATAAAAGTCAAGCTTTCTCTTCAGGACTTCAAATTGTTGACATCCTGAAAATCTTTAATTTAGCTTTTGTAATAGCATGTCTCCTGGGCTACATCATCTCTGAATACTGATCAGCTACAATCTGTTTTTGCCTAGATACTGGTACCTCAAGGGGTCCTCATCAATCTAGATACTGGCACCTCAAGAGGCTCTCATTAATTCTAGATATTGGTACCCCAAGAAGTTCTCATCAGTTTTAGATACTGGTACCCCAAGAGGCCCTCATCAATTCTTCCATTTCTTATTCTTTTTCAATAATTTCAGCCAATTCCACACCTTTCACAATTACCTACATATGCAGTGGACCCGAATTTTGACCTCTTGACCTCTATTTCCAATGTGTAACAACTCCTGCGGCCCATCATCCCCTCAGACTTTACATGGTAAAACTGAATTGAGGTTCTTTGCTCAAGTCTGACCCCTTTAATATTTCTTATGCCCGTGAGTTAACATTAGTGTCAGTGTGGTGACAACTTAAGGCTTTTCCAGGCCTCTATACTAACATACATAATAAATCATCTTTACAGAAAAAGTTACCTTTGATATATTAAAAGGAGGGTTTTATATGAATTAATCAGTGCCTAACAAATCACCACATGGTTTGCATTTAAAGCAGAATAGAGTTATTATGGCACAGTCTCTGTGGGGCACGTGTCCGTCTTGGTACCTCTGATCAGAGTATGTCACGGCTGCCATCAGGTGGTGGTTGGGCTAGAGAGTACATATGTCATGGCTGCCGTGACAGTGGTGGTGGGCTACATCCTGAGAGGCTCTGTATTATGTCAGGGTCAGAGGTCTGTTGTAATGTAACACAATTATAGGAAAGACTATACTACTACATTTGTCCAAGCAAGCTTCAGGTTCCACACTCTACCACTCAAGGGGTAGAACATTTTCCTAGGGCTTGGATCACTGGAAGTCATCTAAGCTGCCTACGATGCCTTAATTCAAAATCATATCTGGATAATGGCAAAAAACCTATACGTGCTTATAGTTTGGACAATACAAGGCTTACTACAAAGAAGAAACACTTAGAATTTTAATTAAAAACCTTCAAGTTTAAGGTAGGTGATGCACATTAGAAAGGTATTTTTCCATGCCTATTCTGTTTATACCTACTGCCTGGACAGTAGATATAACTGTGTGTTTAAACATGAAAATTCAATTATGCTCTAATTAGAGCCTAAATTTAATTATGCAATTGGATAATCATTGTATTATGTGATGTGGGATTCCCCTCTGTATGCTGTGAATATCATTAGTTAATAAAAGAACTGTTTTGGACCTATAGCAGAGCTATAGGGGAACAGAGCTAGGCTGGGAAAACTAAACTGAATGCTGGGAGAAAGAAGGGCGGAGTCAGGGAGAAGCTGTGTAGCCCTGTCGGAGATAGACATGCTGAAACTTTAGCTGGTAAGCCACAGCCATGTGGCAGTACACAGATTAATGAAGATGGGTTAAATTAATATGTAAGAGTTAGCCAGTAAGAGGGACTGGAGAGATGGCTTAGCAGTTAAGAACATTGCCTGCTCTTTGTAAGGTCCTGAGTTCAATTCTCAGCAACCACATGGTGGCTTACAACCATCTGTAATGAGATCTTGTGCCCTCTTTTGGCCTGAAGGCATACATGCAGACAGAATATTGTATACATAATAAATAAAATAATTAAAATGAGAGTTAGCCAATAAGAAGCTAGAGCTAATGAGCCAAGCAGTGTTTTAAATAATATAGTGTGATTATTTTGGGGCTGAGCAGTCAGGAATCAACAAGCAGTCTCCTACAACAATTATGTGTTAGAATTTTTTTGTATTGAGAATAGGAATAAAATGCTCTCTCTCTCTCTCTCTCTCTCTCTCTCTCTCTCTCTCTCTATCTATCTATCTATGGGGGTGTGCCATGCTATGTGGTAAGCAGAGGATAATTCCCAGGAGTTGGTTCTTTCCTTCCACTAGGTCAGTTATGGAGCTAGGACTCAGGCCATGAGGCTTGGCAGCAAATGCCTTCCACCTGCTGAGCCTTCTCACTCACTGGTCCCATTTAATGTTTTCTTACAGTCTTAAATAACATAGTTACAGAAATTCCTTCATTCACAACTGTCCCTTCCTAGCCCTCTACATGTTCCAGTATGAACTCTATGGCTTCTTTTTCTCATGTACTTCAGGAAGATATCTTGTAGCTAATCCAAGAGTTGTGAGGGTGTGGGGTTTACTGAGAACCCTGTCATTTTAGGCCCTCCTTAAAAAAAAAAACTCATTAAACTTTATTTTGTGTGCATTGGTGTGAAGGTGTCAGATGCCCTGGAACTGGAGTTTCAGGCAGCTTTGCAGGGATACGTGGTGCTGGGAATTGAACCCGCACCCTCTGGAAGAGCAACCAATGCTCTGAGCCATCAGAGCCATCTGAGCCACTGAGCCATCGCTCCAGCTCACAGGCCCTCCTTCTTCCGGATGCCTATCATGCGTGGTCATGGGAGGTGGTGTCCATGTCTCTACAGATACGTGGTCACTTCTCTACTTTCCCTTTCTTTTGCCTGGGCAAGCGCCACGTTGATACATTGCAGCCACTCTTCTGCATTCTTCTCGTCCTTGGCTTTGAAAACATAGGTCTTATTGTCTGTGAAGATTTCAAAAGCCCGGGGGAGAGAGCGGTCCCGGCGTTTCTTAGCCACAGCCTTCACACTCTGTACTTTGCTGAGTTCTATTGGGGAATCATCAGGATCATCTTTCTGAAATGAAGGGAAAGGGAAGATCATTGGATGGTTCCTGCTGCTGCCTCGGCCCCTGGCGCTTGGAATCTTCCAAGAGGGCTGGGTCCTTTCACACCCAACGACTCAAGACCTTTCTGTTTTGGGTGCTAAGGCATCAAAGAGTCATTAGGACAACCGAGGCCAAACATTTGACTTTTAGTATAGTACCATAAGCCAGCACAAGATAACCAATTTACTAAAAGTTATTATAAATGAAAGTAGGAAAATGTTTAACTCATGATCCCTGCCATGATGACAGTGGACTAACCTCTTAACTGTAAGACAGCCCCAATTCCATGTTTCCTTATAGGAGTTGGTGTGGTCGAGCTGGAGAGATGGCTCAGTGGTTAAGAGAACTGATTGTTCTCCTTAGAGGACCCAAGTTCAATTCCCAGCACCCACATGGTATTTCACAACTGTCTGTAGCTCTGAGATCTGGCACCCTCACAAGACATACATGCACACCAATGCACATAAAAGTAAAAATAAATTATTAAAAGAGAGTCGGACGGTGGTGGCGCACCCCTTTAATCCCAGCACTCAGGAGGCAGAGGTAGGCAGATCTCTGTGAGTTTGAGGCCAGCCTGGTCTACAAGAGCTAGTTCCAGGACAGGTTCCAAAGCTACAGAGAAACCCTGTCTCGGAAAAAAAAAAAAAAAAAAAAAAAAAAAAAAAAAAAAAAAAAGAGTTGGCGTGGTCATGGTGTCTCTTCACACACAGCAACAGAAACCCTAATAAGCACATCATCGATAGTATCAATAGTATTTTGGTGGGTTTTGAAGGAAAGAAAAACAGTTCAAGTTTAAAAATGTGTCCAAAAAACTCACAGATTTCCCTTTCTGAAACAGAAGCTGGCTTCCAGCCAGGGTGAAGTAACGAGTTTTCCACCTCCTGATGAGCTTCCATCTCACTTGCTTCTCTTTGAGTTTTCCTTCAATGAGGGGCTGGCCATCCTGATTTACAACTGTGGAGGGAAACAGACCGATCAAGCGTTTATTTTCCTTTATCGATTTGGCAATTGGTCCAAAGTCAGAGATACCAAATGAACCCGACCCTGGTGAGCATATCTGAAAAGCAGCCGGTGTGGCCGGAGAGATCACTCTGTGGCTAAGAGTGTGCTTGCTGCTCTTGCGGAGGACCTGGGTTTGGTTCCTGGCACCCACACCGTGCCCCACGACCCCCTGTAACTCCAGTTCTAGGGGAACCCATGTTTTCTTCTGGCATCTGACAGCACCTGTAAGCACACAGTACACAGAAACTCACCCAGGCGCATCCAAATACATTACAGAAACAATAAATGAATAAATAATAAAAAGTTTTGAAAAAGAAGAGTGCCAATAACTTGTCAATTTAGTTACACTCTTCTGCTTTGGGCCAGAAAGATCATTTTGGGCACAATAACGAGAAAGTATTGAAAGCCCTCAATGAGTTTTTTTATATAAGATTTTATTTTCGTTTTTAATTATATATGTGTATGTTTGTGCAGATGAGTACAATGCCCATGGAGTCAGAGGCGGGCACCCAAACTGCCTAAAATTGGAAATATGTCCTTTGGCAGATCAATGAGTAATGCTCTTAACTACTGAGCCGTTTCTTCAGCTCCCTCTAATGAGATGTTTTAAAGGAATTAGGTCATGATAGGAGAGTCTAGTGAGTGGTATTTAAGTCCTGACACCCATTTCCCGTGCTTCTGGACCGCTTTGTTTATAGGCTTCAGTTCTGTATTAGACCAGAATGACCAAATTTGAAATTTTAGCCTATAATATCTAATAATGTCATAAGTTTATTTTCTATTGTTCATTTTGCCCACTCATATCTAGGAAATAAAAACAATATTCTGGCTGCATGTCACACAAACGACTTACAACTATCTGTAAGCCAAGTACACTTCAGCCATTTCAGCAGGAAATCAACTCTGTGGTCTGGAGGACGTTTCCCAGGGGGCTGCTCCACTAAGCTGATCCGTTTTCTGGCACACATCCTCCCTTTCTCCTCTCTGCCACCCTCTAGTGCTTTCGCTGGCTTCCCTGTTGTGATGAACTCTCTGACAGAAAGCAGTTTGGGGAGGGAAGGGCTTATTTTATCTCATGGGTGACAGTCCATCATCCAAGGAAGTCAGGGCAAGCACTCAATCCAGCGCTTGGTTACCAGCTTGCTCAGCTACCTGTCTCCCAGAGCCTAGGTCCACCCGCCTAGGGATTACACTCTCCGTGGTGGACTGGGCCCTCCCAAACCAATCATCAAACAAGAAAACATCCTAGAGCTGTGCCTGCAGGCCAATCGAATGGAAGCAGTTTCTCAGTAGAGTTCCCTCTTCTGTTGTGTGTCAAGCTGACAACAGAGACAGCCATTACCCCTAGCTAGCACGTGGTTATTTTTTTTTTATTCCAACTTAAAATGCTTCTTTTGAGACTTTCCCCAAGCCCAAGACAGAGTGGCCTCCGTGTGTCTGTCCTCAGAGCCCCCAGGGTTTCCTTTATGCCTGGCATCACCATTCCTGCATGGCTATTGGTGCTTACCTATTATTTAATGCCTCTATTCCTCATTCATCTGAAAGCTTTATGAGGTAGGTGTGGGAGAATTCCCACTGGGCTACATCTGGTCTGGCCCCAGAGTGCTAGTGCCTAGCCCCAATCCATCTTTTGCTTCCCAGAGGCATCTCTGAATTATATACCATTCTGATAGTTTTATTAGACTTTAATGAATCTCTAAATATAATTACTGATTCTCAGTATGCAGGAAGGGTTGTATTGTATATAGAAACCACTGAACTTATTCCTGATAATTCAGAACTGACTCTGCTGTTCATTACAACAGGCAATTCAAGAAAGGAATTGCTCACTTTCTATTACCCATATTCAATCCCATACTGCGTTGTCTGGACTTTTAGCAAAAGGAAACGAGGAGATTGATCAGTTATTACGGGAATCATCGGAAATCTTAGAATTTCATAAGAAACACTATGTTAATAGTAGGGGCTTAAAGAAAAAATTTCTCATTACTTGGCAACAAGCTAAGGAAATAATAAAAAACCGGTCCTGCTTGTTCTTTGTATAATCAAGTTCCTTTACCTGCAGGAACTAATCCTAAAGGTACACAAAGGAATGAAATTTGGCAAATGGATGAATTTCATTTAGTAGAATTTGGAAAATTAAAATATATTCATCATACCATTGATAAATGCTTTGGGTTTCACTGGGCATCTGCCTTAAGTGTTAAAAGGGCAGATTCTATAATTACACATTTATTAGAAACAATGGCAGTAATGAGCATACCAATACAAATTAAAACTGATAATGCCCCAGCTTATGTTTCCAATAAAATGAAACCTTTTTTTTTTTTTTGCCCATTACAACATCGTATATACTGTGTATATTCTACAGGACAAGCAATTGTTAAAGGATCTAATCACACTTCAAAGGAGATGCTTGTTAAACGGAAGGAGGATAGGAGGACCTCCTAGAGATAGACTGCATAATACTTTACTAATTTTTGTTGTTGTTGTTTGTTTTTCGAGACAGTGTTTTTCTGTAGCTTTACAGCCTGTCCTGGAACTCGCTCTAGCAGACCAGGCTGGCCTTGAACTCTGTCTCCCGAGTCCTGGGATTAAAGGTGCGTGCCACCACCACCTGGCTACTAACTTTAAATTTAAAAAATTTTAAATGCTAATGAAATAGGATAACAGCTACCCAAAGACATTGGGTTGTGGGAATTAGGTCAGCCTGTGTAAAACCAGGGAAAGAGATAAGTTAGGGCTGAAGTTTTGCTTGTTTCCACAGGAGATAAAAACTTGTGGATCCCATCAAAACTGGTAAAAATCCAGCATGAGCAAGAGCCATCGCCCCAATGCTGCAGCTGCAGAGATGCCTCTGTGAAAGATGAGACACAGGAGACCTTTGGAACATACAACTAATCCTCCCATCTGGGGAGAGCTGAAGAATTTGTGTGACAGAGGAGAGGTGATACTTCGCATGACTCAGAAACCTTTGAGTGCTACAAACCTATCTCTTGCCATGCTTTCCATGGTATCGGTACAGGTAAAAGGGATGATCATCATTGTTGGGCGTTTATCCCCAGTCCTCCAGTTAACCTAGCAGTGAGTTGGGGAGATATGGATATTCCTGTAGTGGTTAATGAATCTTCTTGTCTACCTGTTCCTTATGACGACTGAGGTCCTGCTCAGCCAATGAGGAGGGGAGAGTGATTGAAAACTGCACTGTGGGAGTATAAGGAATTCTATTTGCACGAGAAATGGAATTCAGTGTCTAATAGACCCTCTCAAGGATGGCTCCCAATGTCAAGTGCTGTCATAATTGGATATCAAGTGCTGTCATAATTGGATATCAACATATAGAAGAAAGAAAATGGATGGAGTTAGAAAATATCATTTTGAGTGAGGTAACCCAGATCCAGGAAGACAATTATCATTTGTACTCACTCATATGTAATTTTAAAACATAAAGCAAAAAAAAAAAAAGCCCAGCCCACAAATCACAATCCCAGAGAACCTAGACAACAATGAAGACTCTAAGAGAGACACACATGGATCTAATGTACATGGGAAGTAGAAAAAGACAAGATCCCCTGAGTAAATCGGGAGCATGAGGACTTTGGGAGAGGGTTAAAGGGGAGGAGAGAAGCAAGGAGGGGAACAGAGAAAAATGAAGAGTTCAATCAAAATCAATAAAATAAAAAGGGTAAGTGTTTGAGTTCAGGCTTCACCTCAGCCCCTGGCATCCATATACCCAAAGAGTCTGAAATGTTTGGAAGGAAGCCTCACCCCAGCTTCTGGCATCTATATGCCCAAATAGTCTGAAATGCTTGAGTTTCAAGCCCTCTCCCCTAGGAGTTGCCTCAGTCCGAACTCTATCTCTGTCCCCCAGAAAACAAACATGTGCTTTTCCAGTCCCCCCACCCCACCCCTGTCTCCTCTCTGAGGGGCTGGAAGACTACCCCAGGGGGAGCGTTGGTATCCATTAAACCTGGGCTTTATCTAATTCTATTTGATTTGGTCTGATTTGAACTACTGCATTGGCAGAGAGGCTTATTGGGGTGCAGAAACTTCTCAGTAAGGACAGTGATGAATGTAGAATAAGGAGTGATTTGGGGTTGGTGTGCATACACTAAGCAGTCAGGAAAAGGCTTAGCCATTTGAGGGATTTTTGTTTGAGACCTCAATGAGGAGAGGCTGTCCTGTCTCCTTAGAGGCTCTGTGCTGCCTAACACCAATGACAGAAGACAGGAGAAGCAAGAGAGTTCAAGTCACATTAATTGACAATCGATATTAAGGAAGGTATTTGAGTATTCTGCTGTTTTTTTTTGTTTTGTTTTTTTTTTTTTTTCTAGAAACCACCTGGATTGGAGGATTACTGTCATAATGCTCTTCCCAAATGTGAATCCTCTATAAACACAGTGGTTGCTTCTTTCATGCTGCTCCACAACCAGCAGCAAAACCACCTATACAGTGGGCCACGTAGTCCCAGGTTAGGAACGGAAGATCCAGGAAGGGAAAATGGCAATGATTCAAATCCAACAACTCCTCTCCCAAATGAAAATGATTTAATGTAAAGCCTTTAATAAATGTACTTTTCTTCTCTGTGTCTTTCAAGTAATATTTAAGCACATGGTTTGTGGGGGCCCACAGAAGTGGGTCTACTCCACATCGATCTAAGGTGAGAGAATTTAAGTCTATTCCTGTTCCTTAATTTTTAAGACAGGAGGTTTGACCCAGGAGGTGACTGCCTACAGGATACTTGGTCTAAGGTGTGGTCACTGCATCTCCTGCCTAACACATCAGAATGCTTAACTCAGGAAATAGTGGCTTGATGTCTCTAGTATTGAAGCTGGTAATTGTTCTGTTTGTCCTTTGTGTCATGCTAAGGCAGTCTTTTTTCTCCCCTCACCCGCTCTTTTTGGATTGGGGTATATAAGCATATGGAAAATAAATGTAGGCATATTCGGCATTCAGTGTTCACTGGATAGCCCTCCTGGTTCTATATTATGTCTCTGTTTTTCTTTCATATCTCTGTTCCTCCTACCTATTTTTTTTTTTCTGATCCACATGTTCCTACCCTGGAGTGTGCAAACCCCATTGAGGCTGGACCACAACAGATGTCATCTCAATGTGTGGCTATGACAATGGACCGACAGGATTTGTCAGTGTATTTCTCCTCAAGGTAGAACCAGTGGTTTACTTGAAGGGCTTATTTGACAGAAGCTTACTACATTGTTTACATGGCTGAAAGAGAGGAGCCATTAGAGATCAGCCAACAAGATACCCACAAAGCCCAAGAGAGGGGCAACATAAATCCATGGTTCTATCAGGTACCAAGAGTGAAGGGTTTCAGAAATCTGCTGCTATCCCAAGGTCTCACTGGAGCCTAGTGAAAATTATCCCAGAGAGGAAGTTCATGAGAAGAATTTTAGGAAGGAAATGTTAGGAGGACATTAAAATAGTTGAATGTTAGAAACCAAATTTAGGCATCAAAATCAGTGTCAGAGAATTTAATAAGAGCCTAGTAATCAAGAGAAAGAAGTAGGGAGAGAAAGTGAGGGAACAGAGGAGGGAGGAAATGAGAGAAGAGACTTAATTCTTTTCCAGTTGCTAACTCTTATCTTGGAGACATTTTTGTTTCTAATGTGTATAGCCTATATATTATGGGACAAGTATATTTTAATAAGTTTTTCACCCACAGAATTTCCTTATAAACAAGTAAAATGTGATAATACTGTGTCTTCATAGCCAAAACACTGAACTAATTTTTCCTAAAGATTATCATATTTTATTAAAAACTATGACATAGAATAATAGGACGGACAACTAGTGTCTGCAATACACAGAGGATATTCAAAGAATTTCTCCCTTATAATTAACACATTACTTTACCCAAAGCAGCACAATTTATCTAGGGCATTCTCTAACAAGTTAGATCTGTTCTTCTCCTTTAAATATCAAAAGGCTGAAAAGACAGAGTAATAAATTAAAATTTTTAGTGTACTTATAATCCTATGTATTACCATGTTTATCAATTAATACATTTTTTGGAATGTTAATTCAAATATTTATAAGCTATCATTAACTGTTATTATTAGCTCCTTTTGTGCTCCAAGAGTTGAAAGTACTTGATAAGATACTGATGGTGCTACTTTATTCTAATGAGGTTGGTGAATAAAAATGAAAGAAACAATCATAGATCTCAGGCCGAGAAGCTCTCCAGCCAGAGGAGAGAATGAAGCAAGAAAGAATATTCATCCATCTACTATCCATCCATGCTACAAGTGCTTCTGAGCACAGACAGTATGAGGTATCATGTTTGGTTTGAGGGGCTGTAGAAGCTATCTTCCAGGGAGCTGAGACTATGGTATAGGATAGGTAAATACTTAAAAACCCACACTGCTCAACACAGAGGTTATTGAGTGATGTCAGAGAAGGTAGCCAAGTGTTCCAGCACCCAAGAGGAAATCCTGCTTTAGCTGAATAGAGATGACAGAGGAGTTGGGCCTTGATGAAGAAGGGGGAAAGAACTCACCAGAAAGTGTAGAAAGGTGTGTGTGGTGGAAGGGGAGAGGGGAGGAAGGGAGAAGAGTGAAGAAAAATGTGTAACTCAAGAAAAACAATAAACAATAAAAAGGAGAGAAGAAAAAGAACACTTGGTCAAGGGGGGAGTTGGGGCTGAAATCCAGCCTGAATTTTACTCCTTGGGCCAAACATTCTGATTACATTAATTACATCCACTACAAATATAAATGTGCCATGAGGGCTAACAGTGGCCTTGCTAACCAAGACCTGACCCTCAGTAATTATCATCAGGACCATCATAATTCTGAACATGATGAAACCCCTCCATCATTTATCCTGATGAAGAGATGTGTTTTAGAAGTGTCATATCTCAATGGCGTCAGGAGAAGAGTGTCTCCCTCCATTTATTAACACAGTAATGAAACATAAACAGCTTTAAAGACATTTATTCTCTCTCTATGTGTGTTAGGGGAGTGCATCACATGTACACATAACAAACACAGCACGTGAGTGGAAATCAGAGGACAACTTGTGGTCAGTTCTCGCCTTCCACCATGTAGGATTCAGGAATGGAACTCAGATACTCAGGCTTGGTGCCATTACCTGTTGATCCATTTCTATGGCCTTTAATTTTTCCAATAACTTATGTATAATTGTTAAAAATAGTGATAAATCAAAGTGAGACAGAAAATCCTTTCAAGGTTGCCTAGATAGATAGGTGTAAGAAATCATTTAGTCTGAAAAGGAAGGAGTGTACATTTCTTCTTCTTCCTCTACTTCTTCTTCTTCCTCTTCCTCTTCCTCTTCCTCCTCCTCCTCTTCTTCTTCTTCTTTTCTGACACAGGAGGACAGTGATTCTCTGCACTTTTTGAATAACTGATTGACTTATTCACAAAGACTGTTACCTGTAGTAGGAGGTCTGCTTGTTTGCTCCGGTCTCTCAGGCCCGAAATAACCACACTCACTGCACATGGACAACCATACCTCACTGCATGTGGACAACCATACCTCATTGCATGTGGACAACCATACCTCACTGCATATAAACAACTCATATTTGAGGCCATCATTAATTTTGTTTGTGCTATCTGAATTATCATACATTCTTCTCTGATTTCTTATAGGTAAATGACTTTAAAAGGAGGCATATTCTGGGAGAAAAATCTGTAATTCCCAAATGCTGAGTTTCAAAATAAAAGTTTTAAAATAAGAGCTGAGAGAAAGTATACAGTTGCCCTTGAGATGACTCCTGATGGGAGCTGTGGCTTCTTTGCTATCTTCAGGGAATGTTTTTGTATGGATTGAGAGTCTCAAATTTGCTTTTTTTGGGAGTGTGTGTGCCAGTTCTAATAAAGCCAAAGTAATCACAGAGGAAGTGAAGCATTAACTGTGGGGTCTTAGGAGCCACATAGACTGAATGCGGTTTTTGAAATCACCAAGTATCCATAAACAAATGCCATGTTTCTTTGTGCTTCAGAGTCTACATTTCCTTATTTGGGTAAATAAATAAATAAATACAAACACAAAATAATCAGCTGTCCCTCCAAGATGCTGTGGGAACCAAAATAGGAAAGTGAGATAGTGGCCTTGCGAGGGTACTACCACATTACTGCATGGCCTCATTGCTCCGTAGTTTCATAATCACCAAGACATAGCTAATTTTTTAGATAATTTAGATAGATAAATATCTGACAGCCACTGAGAATCAACCTGCCAGGTTGTCAGAGTTACACTTTCCAAAGCCTTTAGATGATATTTCCTAGATTACTCTGGGACTGCCGACTTCAGAATCATCTACTTCTAGTGCTTTCCAAAGCACTGTTCCCAATCCACGGATTTTTGGGGTGAAGGGGGACTCAGGCATTTTAACAAGGTCTCCAGACTATGAAGAGTAAAAGTCTATGTGTTCTGTGTTGCTCAAGAACTCCGGGGCAGTTTTCAGTTTTGTCATGGTGGATGAGAACAACTGTCAAATGACATGCAAAAAGAGTCAAGCAAAAAACAGCTGGAGGAAGATGGTTATGATTTTCCTACAGAATAAAAGAAGAGAATGACAGTGTGGTCACAGACACATTGGTGGCTCTGTTCATGAAAGTTACAGAGAAAGTGCTTAAAATCAATGTTTGTGGAATTTAAATTATTATGTTATTAATGAAACTTTTTTTGTGTGTGTTTGTGCATAACATGTATGTGTGTGGGTACACATGCATGCATGCATGTGTGTGTGTATGTAGGTCAGAGGATAACCTTGGGTTTCATGTCACAGGGTCTCTCTGGCTCATTGATCTAGAGCCTTTTGTAGCAGGGAGACGAGCTGGTCAGTGAGCCTCCTGTCCGTCTGTTTCTACCTCCACCTCTCATCTTGCGTTGTTGGGGTAATCAATGTATGTCATTAATTGGTCTAGCTTTTCATGTGCATTTTGGGGATCTGAACTCAGAGTCGCACACTTGCAAAGCAAGTGCTTTACTTACTGAACCACCCTCCCCCATCCGGTGAGACAAACAGCATCTCAGGGTGCTTTCCAAGAAGACAGCCTTTTTAGCAATTCCAAGGGGCATGTGTGGCTGGCTGTGTCCTCTTCTGAGAGCCCCATAATAGAGATTGGCTTGGACTTGATGAACCATGATTGAGAGGGACCAATGGGAAAAGATCAGGAGGTAGAAAGAAAGGGAGGTAATTGTTCAATCTTAGGATTAAACTTTTAACAAGAAAGAGTTTCATACAATATCCCATGGAGGTCCCACGTGGTCTCATTAATGAGATCTTATGATATGATATCATTGGCAACATCTTGTAACTATAATTTGTGAACTATAGCAGCCTCTTCCCGCTGAGAACGGAGCACAGAGATAACCTGCAGGGAGGGAAGCTGACTTGGGGCTGATTTACATCCTCCCAGGAAAGACTGATCAAACCGCACGACAGCAAAATCTACATATTTTTTGGCTTTTATCTTTATTTATTTATTTTACAGAATGTAAGGCTGTCACAGGCCTGGTGGAAAGAAATATGATTTTCCCCCCTCTCCTTGGGTTGGTTAAACTGTAAATAAATCCATTTTCTTTTACTGATTTCTGCTTCCTAATTTGCTTGGGAATACAGAAACAAAGATGGCACATCACACATCATGGACCTGTATATCTGTCCATCATTTTGGCTCAGCTATCTAGGAAGAAACTTGTGCCCATCCAGTTCCCAAACTTAAATCACAGGGGAGAGAAAGCTCAATTGCCCAGAACTTTCTACCAAACCCCCGTCACCCACAGTAGGTGTTGGCCACCTGTGAACACTTATTGGTGAATTGGTAATAGAAAAGGCTTTTGGTTTTGGCCTGGTCTTACTTTTGAAGATCTTTCTGGGGTTGTTTGGTATTATGACTTGGAAAGTTTTGGATAAACTCCTGTGGTCGAGACTTTGTTTTGTGCTCTTGGGCAACTTGTAAGGAGAATCTGGAATGACACCAGGCGTGTTTGATATGCTCATCAGGCTGAAGGCCCATCTGAGACATTTGCTGATGAGTCGCCCATTTGTTTGACAGGAAATTTCTGATTTTGCCGCTAGATTTGGCACGAGTGAACCACAAGGCCTGGCGTAGGCAGGCCTTTATTTGGCAAGGCACTCGTTTTGTCTGGGGGCCCCCATCTATACAGTTGGCTTTGTCGCTTGTGGGCTTTGATTTTGGTTTACTCTTTGTCTCTACACATGAGGTGTGACTGCCGTTTGGACTCCCCTTTGTCACTTTGCGATGCCACTTGATGTGAAGGAAGCTCAAGTGTCTGAAGCTGGAATAACTGTGTTGTGGGTTTGTTTGTTTGTTTGTTGAGTTCTGCTCTTATGAGATGAAGATCAGAAGGCTAGGATTCCCAGGAAAGTTGTCTGCATTTGAGGTATTGAGGTTTTTATTGTTGTTGTTGTTTTTTTTTAATCTCTGTTGCGATTGCAGTAAACAAGGGAAATGCTAAGTCTATGCTATCTTGGTGACTACAGGAAGAATTCTGGCTGACCAGTCCTTTCATGGTAATAGTCTGGAGTAGACATATGAGTTTACAGAAAAATCAGCTAACAAATATTTAGAAAGCTACTACTGATGCTCTGGAATAAGTCTGGATAGGAACTAAAATTCTAAGGACTTTTATAATTAATTGTTACTTAGGACATAATATCAGAATTCTCAGACTCGTCAGGTCTATTTTTCACTTGACGTTTCTTTCCTTAGCTCAAGCCAAAGTTTTTAAGAAGAAAACAGGTGACTTAAGCACATATATAGTTTCTGATTTCGGAGATAACACTATCTCAGCTATCTAAAGACGATGCTGAACAATTCACGCGAGTTAAAGCGTTTCCTGTAGTCGCATAAGGTTTGAGAAGAGAAATCTCCTAGGCAAATTTACATGCAACTTGGTTGGTCATAACCAATGAGTTCTTTAGACAGTTTTCTAGTTTCTTGTATTCAAAGCAACCCCACTTTCTTAGACTATGGATCCAATTTTAGTACAGTTTATAAAGGGGCTAACTGAAAGACAAAAGTAAAGTATGTAATATTTAATTTTATTAGGTGTTTAGGAGAGTTGGGTTCATTTAAATTTCTCTTTGAGCTGAAACCATCTCAGCAGCCACATTATCATTCTAGCTAAATAGGCATGTGTTTCCCTTGTGTACCAGGCCACTCTGATCTTAGTCCTGTTTTCAAATATGTGTGAAAAAATCTTAAAATAAAAGCATCTGTACAACTATGATGCTGTTTTCTTTATCTGTATCTATCTCTGGTCCCCTGGGATGCAACTCTTTTAGAATGTAAAGGCTGTAAGTGCTGACCAAGCTGTCATTATCAAAGGTAAAATGATTGCCAGTCAGTGGTGGTGCACACCTTTAATCCCAGCACTTGGGCGGCAGATGCAGGTCAGTCTCTGAGTTTGACATTAGCCTGGTCTACAGAGAGAGAGTTCCAGAACAGAGATAGTTCCAGGACTGTTACACAGAGAAACGCTGTCTTGAAAAACCAGTAAAAACAAACAACAAACAACGCCCCCAAATTATCAATAATGATAATTTGTAATATGTATGTTCCTAATTATACTATGACCATCATTTGAGGCACAAGCAATTAAACACACTCAAGCACCAAGCAGATCCAGTTTAATAGCTGCAAGACTTAAACACGGTCCTGTAGAGTCCCCTGTGCAATGCTGTACACAGTGGGGAACAATGAGAGGGTTTATACATCCCTAGGCCCTTTGGGGTTCTGTTTTTATAGCTTGCTTTTCATGTTTTATAGCTCAGATTTTCTGTTACAGAAGAAAGAACAAAACACTCGCGGATTTCAATTACAAAGCTAGCGTTTTACATAGGAATTATCAGGAGACTGAGGTTAAAGCTGACCTCAGACAGAAGGGCAAGGGGAACCCAAAAGCGGCGGAAGAGAAAGGCAGAACACAAATGGATGTGCAAACAAAGAGCTCCCAAAGGGGGGTAATAGTGGGACATTTTCCCACCTGAGATGTAAAATATTTAAAAATCTAAGAATAGGTGTGAGGTGAACGCTGTTTAAGAGCCCTTATTTCTAGATGTCTGTGGCTTTAATTTGACCTTTGACTCTAGTCTCTTCCCGCCTCCTCCTTCCAGGAGTGGGACCAGATCTGATAACGAGGGAAAGAATTTTATCCTGTCAATGACAGACAGGGAAGCAGCAATGTCTTAAAAATACACAAAACAAAGAAAAGAAGTAGAATTGAAAGGATGTATGATCCGAGGCTAAGTCTGAATTCTAGAGAGATCAACAAAGACAAGATGTTGTGACAGTATTTAAAGCCAAGAGTCTGAGGCAGCAGTTCTCGGTTCTAGCCTGACTCCTACATATATTGCTTCTGGTATTTCTTTCAATGGACATATTTCAGAAATTTTACATCAGCTCCAAAGTACATGACATAGCATCCCAAGTGCCCCAAGATCGTACATGAATCTAAAATAAACAAGGGACGGCTGTGACAGCAGAACCCTTCATACTTAGAGTTGAGTCACACAGGCAGCTCGCTGAGGACAGACACAAGCTGCAGGCAATGGCGGCAGCCTGGTCGGAGTTAGACAGTCTCACGGCACAGTCTTCATAGATTCTGGCGTTTGCTTCATGTGTTTCTAGAAATTTTAAGTACGGCATGGTGGAGAGAACTTAGGCGCTGCCTCCAGTTCTGCTAAATTTTAAGTCAATTCATTTTCCTTTCTCACTTTCTGTTTCTTTTATTTTTTTAATACAATCTTTTCTCATTTCACATAGCTATTACCATTTCCATTCTCTCCCTTCCTGCTTCCCCATCCTTCCCCTCAACAGGGGTCTAGTAGCACATTCTCTTGGGAGGGATACCTTGCTCAGTCTAGATGTAGACGGGGGAGGACCTTGGAGTTGCCACAAAGTGTCAGACTTTATTGACTCCCCTTGGGAAGCCTCACTTTCTGTTTCTTAACTTCTTTTGGGATAGCTGGTGGGTTGTGGACCTGAATATTCAAAAACAGCTCGGCTACAGGCTGCTAGATAGTTTTAAATGTTGAATACTTTCTCCTGCTGTCAGGATGTGGTAGAGCTGGCCCAGGGTTGGGATATATGGACATGAAATACTCGTGCAAAGTTTGTGATAGAAAGGGTCCACCTGTGGAGTGTTCTAACCACTGTCCTGTCTGGACACGTATGGTATTCTGACTTTCAAGGCATTACCCATAATGCTTTCATGTGATTTTTAAAAGATCCCAACAATTTTCATCTTCTGTAGTTTAACATTTGACCTCAAACTTTTGAACAATCAGCCAAAATTTAATAAGTCTATGTTAGAAGCATTAGCTATATATACACACACAAGCATATGTGTACACATATTTAGGTATAAATAAGCACATATGTTTTGAACATATATATACTTAAGACCCTCACACATGCTGTTAAATAAAACAATCTGTTTCTAATCATGCTAAAAAGAATTTGTCTATGAAAAAGGGTTTAAATAAAGAGTGTCTGTGATACTGCACATGTAATCAAATTAATTTTTATGGTTTTTTGTTTTTCATTTTTAGAGACAAAGTTTCTCCGTAGCTTTTGGAGCCTATCCTGGAATTCACTGTAGACCAGGCTGGCCTCAAACTCACAAGGATCTGCCTATCTCTGCCTCCTGAGTACTGGGATTAAAGGTGTGCGCCACCACTGCCCGACTGAATTTCTACATTTTTTTTTTTCCTAAAATGAATACTTGTGTTTTGTTACTACTGATTGAGGAAAAATTTTACTACTGAAATTGTTCTAAGATACAAGCTTTGGAGGTTGTGTAATAATTATCTTCAAATTAAAATGTTATTTCCAGGAAGGATGGGGGAGGCTTGGAGATTCAGGAAAGAAGCAACTAACAAATTACAAGAAGTTCCTAAAATGAATAAGATTCACAAGGCTTCCTCCCCAAGGCTATACAAGCACTAACCACATGCAGCGGGTAGAGATCCCCTAGCCAGCTGAACTGTGGGGAAGGTCCTCTGATCTGTCCTGCTGCCTGCAAGTCAAGTAGAGAGAGCTCTGAGATGCAGCCTTCATGAGTCCTCACTCAGGCCGAAAGGGCTTTTACTGATGCAACTGCTTTTGTAAGCAACATTTTGCTTATACACCTATCAGTTTGTAAAACTAAAAAAAAAAACAAAAACGTTCTTAGCCATTGTGTTTCTTCTTTTGAGAACTCTATTCAGTTCCATAGGCCCAAGCAGTTCCATTGGTTCCTTTTTAATTGGGCTGTTAGTCAAAGTACAGAGACAAGTTTGCCTGTGTATTTCTCACCACTGTGCATGTTTCTCCCAAGCTGGCTTTCCATGAAGCACTAGTCACCCCAGGGTGTGTGAACTGGGGAGTCTCGGGCAGGTTTGAGGGCCTGCATCCACAGACTGCAGAGATAGGCACAGCCAGCAGAGGGTGTAGGTACGCAGAGATGGGAAATAAGCTCAACAGAAGTCTGGTGAACCATAGGAAGTACATGAACCTGCAAGTCCCAGGGACCCTATGGTGCCCGGAAGACTTCAGGTTTGGAGTACAGAAACCCACAAAGACGCTGTCCCGACACCTTTGTCTTTCTCTGCCTTTGTGTCCCCCACCCCCTACTTCCCTACTTCCCATTGTGCTATACTTTCAATCATAAGCTTTTCTGGCCTTGAAGTATTAGGTATTGGAAGATGAATTTGAACTTTTGGTCTTCCTGCCTCCACTTCCTTCATGACGGGATTACAGGAGTGTTGTTGTGGGAGTAACTTCCGCTGCCTCAACCAATAATCACTGAAGCAGGAGCCCACAGTGCAGCGGGGAGCGACTTCCGCTCCGTCAGCCAATAGCTGCTGAAATACCAGCCCACTGGGGCGTGGTATATTTCTCTTTTAAAAAGAGAAACAGTTCCGGATAAGGCCCTCTTGGTTCCGGCTCTTGGTTCCGGTGCTCGGTCTCGGCTGCTGCTCCCGGCTCCTGCTCCAGCGACTAGGCTCCCTTCCTGACGGTTTATGGTGTATGTAAGTTTTACCCCCGCCAAATAAATAACCCCTTAAAACATAACTGGTGTGGGATTGATTCGTTAATAGAGTGTGCCCCCATGACTTGTTTTAATGAAGTGCTATGATCAAACCCAGGGTCATCCCATGCTAGGCAAACACTCCATCAAGTGAGATCTACCTCATGTTATTTATAAAAACATGGAGCCCGAGGCTGGTGGTGTGGTGGCTCACAGACATGGCAGCTCACTGTGCTGAGTAATTTTCCTGTCTACTTCATGTGTGAAAAAATGTGTGAATGGTGTGGTCACACAGATGTAATTTGTTTTAAATATATGTTCTACACAGACTCTATGTCTCTCTTGTTATTTATATCTGTTTAAAATTCCCACAGCGGCTCTGTTGTATGTTTCTCCATACAACATGTGACTGCCACCATTTTGACTAAGATGAGGTGACCTCACCACTGTCTTGACTAAGGGAAGGTCAGATGACCAAGTCCCGCCATCTTTACTGAGGTATATATATAGTCTCACGGTTTACTTCCTTTTTTGTCTCTAAATTCCTCTTACTTACTGACTCTGTTACATGTGTGTTTTGTGCAGTGGCATGCTTTTGGTAGGGCCCACTAAAGCATCCACTTTGCTCAACTCCTGTTTAATGTGTGTGTGTGTGTGTGTGTGTGTGTGTGTGTGTGTGTGCATGCATGTGACTTGAGTTAACTATGTATAAACATAAGTTATCTTTAACTCTGTGTATAAAACTTAAATTCTACTGGGTGTATATTTACTGTCTAATGCTTTAATTGTTCACTGTATTTCATTCCAGACTAAGAAAACAATTAAGCTCATGTTTTAGATTGGTATGTACTCTTAAATCTCTTACAAAAATACTGTATATGTAATCCAACCCTGTTTAAAATATATTAAGCTGTTCTCCAGTATTGCCAATTTTACTATTAAACTTCTATTGCAAGCAGTTTTTTCTTCTTTATCTTCTACAAGCATAAATCTTACCTGTTAAAAACCAGTGCAGTAAAGCTTAGACCCAACTCTTCAGGCAGATCCTAAGCTGTAGTTATAACTTATCTGCGCCAAATTGGGAGTCAACTTACCTCAGGATCCAGCAATACCACTCTTGGGAATATACCCAAGAGATGCTTAATCATACTACAAAAGCATTTGTTCAACTATGTTCATAGCAGCATTATTTGTAATAGCCAGAACATGGAAGCAACCTAGATGCCCCTCAATGGAAGAATGGATAAAGAAAGTGGGGCACATCTACACATTAGAGTGCTACTCAGTGGTAAAAAACAATGACATCTTGAATTTTGCATGCAAATGGATGTAAGTAGAAAACCACTATCCTGAGTGAGATAATCCAAACCCAGAAATATGAATATGGTATGTACTCACTCATTAGTGGATTCTAGCCATAAACAAAGAGACTATAGTTTGTGATCCTAGAGAAGCTAAGTAATAAGGTGAACCCAAAGAAAAATATATATACATCCTCCTGGAAATTGGAAGCAGACAAGATCACCAGGCAAAAATTGGGAGCATGGGGGTAGGGGGAAGGGAGGAGAGGGGGAGGGGAGAAGGGGAAGGTTGGGAAGAGCTTGGGGGAGTGGGATGGTTGGGATGGAGGAAGGGCGGATGTGGGAGCAGGAAAGGAGATATCTTAATTGAGGGAGCCATTTTTGGGTTGGCAAGAGGCTTAACTCTGGAGGGGTTCCCAGGAGTTCATGGGGATGACCCCAGCTAGGGCCCTGGGCAGCAGAGGAGAGGGTGCCTGAACTGGCCTTGTCCCGTAGTCAGACTGATGACTATCTTGCATATCACCATAGAACCTTTGTCCCGCGACGGATGGAGATAGAGACAGAGACCCACATCGGAGCACTGGACTGAGGTCCCAAGGTCCAGATGAAGAGCAGAAGGAGGGAGAACATGAGCATGGAAGTCAGGACCGTGAGGAGTTGTTCCACTTACTGAGACAGTGTGCCTGAGAGTGAATGGGAACCCACCAACTCCAGCTGGACTGGAACTGAATGAGCATGGGATCAAATTGGATCCTCTGAATGTGGCTGATAATTGGGGCAGACTGAGGGGCCAATGATAATGGCACTGGGATTTGTCTCTACTGCATGTACTGTTTTTTGGGAATTTTATTCTATTTGGATGCATACCTTCCTAAGTCTGGATGTAGGGGGGGGGAAGGTCTTGGACTTCCCGCAGGGCAGGGTACCTTGCTCTCTCTTAGGAATGGGGGGTGGGGAAAGGGTGTCTGGGGGAGCGGGAGGGAAGTGGGAGGAGGGGAGGAAGTGGAAATTTTGATTGGCATTATTTATAAAGTAATAAAAAAGAAAAAGAAAAAACTCATCTATGCCCAATAAACAACCCTCAACTGCTCAGAGATCTGGAGATATGGCATTTAAATGTTTAATAATTAAAAGACTTATCATAACAGAGACAGGTTGGCTCCTAGCAGCAGCACTCTTATTTCCTCCAAAGAAGACAGAAGACACATGGGCACAGAACAACGCCCATCTGCAATTTGCTTCATCAACTGCCAATCACTGACCACTGAGAAAAACTGCCTTTCATCTAAACTGAAGATCTCCAGACGTGCATAAAGAATCAAATGGAATTGACAGCCTAACTTCTCAGGTCAAGATAGGCTTGTCTTCCTACAGACTTTCTAACCCACAGGATCTTCTAAAACCTGGCAGGCCCTGCGCTAAACAGCAAAAGACAAATACCACCCACAACGACCATGGAGGATCCTGAGGAGAGGCTCTAGGTAGACAACCGAGTAAGTTCTCTGTCATTTTTTAATCAATAACTCAAGTAAAATTCTTGACAGCTGAGAGACTTTGTCAGTTTAAAAGGACAAACTCACCAAACAAATTTCAGCATAATTTCTTAACATGTTCTAAATTAAAGGAGTTTTAAGAGATACAAATACAAGTTATTAAGGTGTGTGCTAGCTGATTATAAGGTTTGAGGACAAATTATCAAATTTCTCTCTCACACTGCCTTTCATAGTCTTAAAAAAATACTTTTCACTGTGCAAAAACATCTGTCACAGTCCTTCTGGCATAAATATGCTGCTATTTATACATTATGTGCGACTAAAACTTATGTTTTCACAAACTCAAAAAATTCTTGTTAGCCCCAGGGAGTCAAATTAAAGGATTCACCTTAAAAGGTCAGATACACCCCTCTCAATTCCCTGATCCTGAAATTATTTTTCTTCTTAAGCTTAACTTTCTCCTCAGCTCTGTCAACACCTCGCCAGGTCCAAGAGACACCAGACAACTCCACACCACAAAACCTGGAAGGAGTAAAGAACCCAGCTACCCCAGGATATGACCAGCACCCAGTTTTCTCAGGACTCCCCCCCAAAGATGATGCCCACAAAAAAAGCAGGAAGCAGTCTTGAGAATCTGCCATCCCGATTTCTTTAACCCATTGTGCCTAACTTCCTGCCTTTTTATTATAAGAAAAAGATGGGCATGTTATAATCTGCTGGCCTGGTCCTCCACTTGGGATTCCTGTCCCTTTAAGAGACAAGCTCCACCCTCTCCTAACCTCACTTCCACCCAGGCAAGTGAATCTCCTGCTTCTTCTCCAGCCTGCTCTTTCTCTGTCCTGTTCCTCTTTTGAGAAGGTAACTACTCCCTCCCTCTCTCTGTCTCTGTCTCTGTCTCTGTCTCTGTCTCTTTCTCCTTCCTCGTTCTCCCCTTTCCCCCTTCCCTTTCCTCTCCATAACCCACTAAATAAACCCAAACTCCACATGGCGCATCTGTCTCTCACCTACCATGGTCTCCCACCTGCCAAGGGGACCCACCACCCCTTGTGGGACCAGCCTCAGGTCACCTGTGTTGCCTTTATAAATGATAACATCCCAACCCTTCTTTTTTAAAAAAGGTTTTACACTATTACTTTTGTCCTCTTTTTATTTATTTTGTTGTGTTTATTTTTCATAACTATTGGGTGAGTTCTCCCTTTGCCTTTGTGTTCCCCATCTTTCCCTTTACTCATACTTTTAATAGAGTTTTATTTTATCTTATTTTTAAGCTTTATGTTTCTAGTTTTTGTTCCCTTTCCTATACTTATCTACTTTTCTCATTGTTTTAAATTATTATTTTAGGTTTGTATGCAAATAATGGATCACATCATAGCATTATCATATTTATTAAATTTTTTTCCATATTTGGTAAATCTTTCCCTTTTACTCTCTTTTCTTCTTCTCTTTGATAGCATTTTTATCCATCCTTCCTCTTCCCCCATCATATATTTTACCCTTGTTAAATTTTGTCAATTTCACTTTCTTATATCTCATTTATTTGCTATTTCTACATTTACCCTATATAGATTTTATCTCACAGCACATTTGACATGACTTTTGCTATTTTCTGCCTTGTGGTTATGAGTGGGCTTATATTGATTTTAACTATATTCATCTGTCTTGCTCAGTAGGGTGTTGTTGCAGTGGTTTATTTTATCTTCTCTAAGTGGTACTAAGGACTGAACCCTCAAGGGAAGGCTGACCGTTAAGAAGATCCCCAAATAAAGCTGTGTGGTCTGGTTACCCCACTCAGGGAAAGCTAAGTCAGCATACTCCAGAGATACCACACTGCCATGCTCATTACTGCATTGTTCCCAATCACCAAGCTGTGGAACCAACCTGGATGGTCTCGATGAATGGATCAAGAAATGTGGTGTCTACACACAGTGGAGTTTTGTTCAGACATAAAGGAGAAAAGTGCGTGGAACTGAAGAGAGTCATGTTAAGAGAAATAAGCCAGACCTAGAAAGATGAACATTTAATGATATCTCTCTTGTTACATTATCATGGATTTGTAAATATGCATTATACATGTGACATACAGGTAGAAGGGGAAAAAGAGATGTAAAATGAAGGAGAGGGGAGAATGAGAGAGAGTAACTGATATCTGAGTTCCCTCTGTGTGCTATGATTACCATTAATGAGTAAAGAAACTGCCTTGGCCTGTTGATAGGGCAGAACGTAGGTAGGAGGGGAAAACTAAATGGAATGCTGGGAGGAAGAAGGCAGAGAGATGCCATGACCCACCACCAGAGATAGATGTGCTGAAACTTTGCTGGTAGGCTATGACCTCGTGATTAATGGAGATGGGTTAAATTAATATGTAAGAGTTAGCCAATAAGAAGTTAGAGCTAATGGGCCAAGCAGTGAATTAAGCAGTTTCTGTGTGGTTATTTTGGGTCTAAGCTAGCCGTGCTGCTGGGATTAAATAAGCACCCTTCTCTTACAGGTATCAGGGGAAAAACAGGCAAAATATTGCTTATCATTTGTCACACATAGAATCTAGCTTTATCAGATCTACATGCAAATGCACGCACATAGTACACACACACACACACAGAGAAGGGGAACTTCAACAGCAGGGGGTGATGGGAGGTAAGAAGAGTTAGCATGAGCAAGTTACAATGATGTGTATGTTTGAAAATGTCATGATGAGATCCATTATTTTGTATACGAACTAAAAATAGTTAATTTAAAAGTCGATAAAACATCAGACTTTGTTTTTGAGACAGAGTCTCACTGTCTAGCCCTGGCTAGCCTATAGCTCACGATCCTCCTGCTTCAATTTTGCAAGTGCTGGGGGCTTTTTAACTTTGTATTTCAAAAACAAAGCCAATTTTCTATCCTGGCTGCGCTGCCACTGACAGGATTCACAGGTTGTTTAATCTCCCATCTGTTGTCAGTGATTCCTGAGCATGGCTGTGTGCTAGGCTAGAATAATATATGGTTCCTTTCTCTGGGCTGGAGGGATGGCTCAGCAGTCAAGAACACTGCCTGTTCTTCCGAAGGTCCTGAGTTCAGTTCCATTCCCAGCAACCAGCATGGTAGCTCACAACCATCTGTCGTGAGATCTGGTGCCCTCTTGAGGAAGAGACCTGGTCAGTTGCTCTCATCAACTTAGACCATAAAACCCAATGTGGACAAGTTCCCCTCTCACTTGACTGTATGATGTCAATATGTCTCATGTGATGCAGATATGTAGGCAGAAGACAGAAAGAGCAAATTAATGGAAAGCTATTTTGCCTTTGAATAGAGGTGTGTGTGTGTGTGTGTGTGTGTGTGTGCATGTTGGGGATGCTGCTGCAGTATGCATAGAGCTAGATAGAATTCAGCAGATGAGGAGGACAAAAGGAAAAGAATTTCAAGACGATAAATCATCTGGGTTGATGGGTACATGTTTATATAATTACTGATAATTCGGAGTATGTGAACAACAAGCTGGGTTCAATTTTATGTAATTAATACACAGGGTGTAAATATGAGCTGTGAAGTTGTGAACAGCTGTCTTGTGCTGTTTGGGGGATGCTAGCAATATTTATCAGACAAGCCTGTGCTTATGTATGGTGTATAAGACAACCTAGCCATTGTGTAAGTCCTAAGCGAATGTTTTCTTTATGTTAGGAGTTCTCTGAAAGCAACATTAATATTAAATGGAAAAGTTTCCTGCCAGTGGACTCACAAGCTATTTGTGGCCCGTGAGTTGGGTTCTCTAGGGTCATTTAGCTCAACTTTGTGTTGGCATTTGGCGCAGAAAGGCATCTAGCCCACAGGAATGGTATGTACTGAAGGAGAGCCGTACCATAGCCACCACTGTCTTTAGGGTCTGGAGATAATCTTGTCACTGAGGAGGCCATTCCACACTGATTTTATTTAGAACCCACTTCCTTTTGTTTGTGTGATAGAAAGGGCAGCACACTCTCATCCAGCAAATATTTAAAATCATTTCTACAGAGGACTATAATGATAGAACATTATTCAAAGAGAATTCCTCCACTTTCTTTTAGAACCCGTGGAGACCTCCTACTGACAACCACATTCAGACTTTAAATATCAAATGACTCAGCCAGTGACTATGTTGGGGATTACTCATACTTACAGAGGGCACGCGAGCCGACGCGAGTCAAAATTCTGAGCTGTCCTGCCCTCCTTCTCTCGCTGTTTTTAGGTTACGAGAACCAAGTCACCCCTTGTGCTTCAGGCAGTAAGAGTGAAGTCATGACCTACTTCTCCTCCTTAAGAAAAATGGGGCAGACTAGAGTCCTGAAGAGCCCCAGGGCAGCCCTCTGACTTGCTTACTGTTACGGGCCTGGTGGTTCCAAGACTCCCAGGCAGCTGATAAGAAGGCTGCCCGTGGTTTTCGAGAAGCCAACTATGTCTGCCTGGGTCCTCTTGCTCACCCTCTATTGTCTCATTCACGTGGACTATCACCAGACAGCTCTCAGAGGGAGTCTAGTTATTTCTAGGATTTTGAAATCATCTGCCTTGTACCTTTGTAAAATAACTATTGGAACTGAATCAGCAATTGGCCTGGAAATAGTTCCCGTTATAATCACTGGCTGCACTTAATGATCACCCCACTTATTACCATATCAAAGTTCCCTTTTCTCGAAATAAATCAAAGAGGCAGATTACATCGGAACAATTAAACTTCCCTTTGGTCTTTACAACACACGTTAACATTGTGGAATAACTTTTATTGAAGTTTCTAAAAATTCCATGTTTTTAATTTGGACGGGCCCTAAGAGGTTGAAATTTCAGATTGTGAAATTAGCTTGTCTTGAAGAAAATGCTAGTTCCACACGTGGATAACTGTGTAACCTTGGAGGAAATGGATACATCTGTGCTTTCTTCTTCTCTTTTGGAACACGGAGTCAACAATGACAATGAAGGAAGGAAAACACATGAACAACATACAACAACACATTAGTCACAATGCTAAATTATCATGATCTCAGGGCCCCTCTACTGCTCTAGCATTTAGGGTTTTTTTCTAATTGATTTCAATGCCATGGTATTGAGCACTAGATACCAAATGACAGTGAGCCTCTGTGTGAAGGTGAAAAAAGCCAGCGGTGAGATTTTTCCCTGGGTTGGGAAGTATGCAAGGTGATGATACAAGCCAACTGATGACTGTTGACGTCTGAAGGGCTCCTAGAGCCGTCGTCGGAACATTCTAAGAAACAGTCTATATTTCTGTATTTATTTCCTGATGTGTAATTGCCTTATGATTTGTTACCCACTTATACAGACTGGATAGTTATTTAAAAAAACACCCAAACACAGACTATATGAGAACAATCGGTCGTTCCTGGGGCTAGGGGCAATCAGTCTCTCCAGTCTTTTCTGTGAGAGACAGGTGCTACTTCTGTTAAAGTCGTCCTGTCCCAGTGCAGGCACAAGCGGAGTCCAAAGCTGTGTACAGGACACAGCTGGACAGAATACAGCCAGGTGTGAGGGTGCCCATTTGGTTCCTATGTGATGAGTTCCCTTAGGGAGGGAACAGGACCAAACTTCTCTTAGCAGGTTCACAATGCCCTAAGGATGGTATGGTGATACGTATTTAAGATGGCTAACACATCATCATGGGCTTGAAGCATCACATTTTCATATTTTATAAAAGATTTATTTGTTTATTATGCATACAGTGTTCTGTCTACATGTCTGCCTGCACACCGGAAGAGGGCACCAGATTTCATTATAGATGGCTGTGAGCCACCGTGTGGTTGCAGGGAATTGAACTCAAGACCTCTGAAAGAGCGGTCAGTGTTCTTAACCTCTGAGCCGTCTCTCCAGCCCTGTCACAGTTTAATTTTAAGGACTATTTGACTTGGCCATTTTTTGTTGTTGTTTTGTGTTTTGAGTTAGGGTTTCTCTGTGTAGTCATGACTGTCCTGGAACTCCCCTGTAGGCCAGGCTGGCCTTGAACTCACAGAGATCTGCCCGCCTCTGCCTCCTGAGTGCTGGGATTAAAGGCATGTGCCATCATGCCTGGAGACTTGGTCATTTTTAAATATCGTAGACACATTCACTCATTCAACAAGTATTTATTGCATGCTAAAGAATATATGAAGAAGAGTGTGAGATTTTCTCATAGAAGTCTTCTGGCCCTAACTGGACTGAGAATCCCTTCTAAAGCACAGGGACTGTTCCTTCTTCCTCTTTCTGCCTCCAGGTATCCCGTAGAAGACTCTCAGCCCATGCAAAAGACACATACTACATACGCGAGAACAGGCTGCAACCAGGCCAACTCTTCATGCCCGTACCCAGATATTCATTTGTATGTCTTAGTCATCTTTCAAGTTGGAATTTCAGCACAGCGAGAATGCAAATGCCTTCTCCCAAAGAAGGCATTTGGCTGCGGGATGATGTTAGACATTTCACTTAGATTAAATATATATTTCATGTGCCTATATAAAAAGAAGATGAAATCAACAACAAATAGAAACTCTCCAGGGATTCGTGTGTTTCTGAGGGTGAAAATAACAGCTTCAAAGAGGACCCCTCTCTGGCTCAGTTCCTCTTTCACGCAGCCCGAGGAAATGAGGAAAAAATTCCAGACCCACAGAAGGTTTTTAGGGCTGAACATTTTGAGTCAATATGTTCTGCTCTTAAGTATTTGGCCTTGTTAGAATGTTTCTCGCTCTGTGTTCCCAGTCTGTGCTTCACGGTGAGAAAATTAAGTACGATGGGGATGTGCGAAACGTTCTTTTTAAGCGTGTGGCAGTGAACTTGAGAAAGCACATATTAAAGGACCGTCTTGTAAGGGTTAGTCCCTTTCCTGAGGCCTCCCTCTGTCAGCTTGATTCAATATTTATTGTATTAAGGACTTAGCTCACTGGGCGTGAACACTCTGAGGTCCCTCTCAGAGTCACCTAAGGTAAGTACCTTATTTCACCACACTCTCAAATGAAGTTTCTTTTATGCTCTGCCTTTTTGCATATGTGTGGCAAAGTTCTAATTAGAAAGTGTTATAATGGAGGCAGGCAATTCCCCAATTTCTTATTTGCTTGAATTAACTTTTTACAAGCTGAGGTGTTCACTCTGGCATGGGCTTAATCCAGACTCTGTAATCAGCCCACAATCTGTGCCTCACAAAGGCTGGCGTCCCCCACCGCCAGCTTCTTCCTTCCATACTTTTTCCGTGGGGTAATCCATTTTAATTGGTACCTCTCTGTGAGCCCCTCACATCTCCGTCTGGTCAAATAAACACTTCCTTTTTAAAAGATTCCGCCCTAACATCTTGGCAGTTAACAGGAGGATAAACGTGCCACGACCGGTTATCTTTAAGATGTTAAAATTCCCAAACTGAGGAGGAGAAGATGCAGGAGACAAAGCGTTTACCTCAGTATTGTATTGACTAAATGAAAGCAGGCATCTGGCGTGCTTAGCACGGCGCTTTGCTCGGATCCACTAGCAATTACTTTTAGTAAGGTTGGTGGACCAAATTCCTTGGGCAGCAGAAAGGGTGAGGAGTGGTGAACAGTGAATGGTTCGTCAACTGGCTGCTGCCAATTAGCAGGGGGCATGGTTCACTCGGCACGGAGCACCATAAGGAATAATTACAAGACAATATGGACCGGGTGCTCATTCCCTCATTCAGTGTGGCCTCAGCTCTGAGAGGCTCTGGAACACAGCTGGGCAGATGTTTTCCCCAAGCTTCAGGGTCATTTGTGTGAAATAAAGATACTTTCAGAGTGAAACGTCTCTTCCTTCCTTCCTTCCTCCCTCCCTTCCTCCCTCCCTCCCTCCCTTCCTTCCTTCCCCTTTCTCCCTCCTCCCTTCCTTCCTCCCTTCCACTCTCTCCTTTCTCCTCCCTCCCTCTGTCCCGCCTTAAAATAATTAAACTGGAGATTGGACCTAGGGCTTTGCCCTTGCCTTGCAAGTGCTCTACCACAAATCCATTGCAGCCTCGCCCTCTTGATAACCACAAACTGACCAAAGACTCTTCTCTCTCCTTTCTGTTTCTGTATCTCTCCCTTCCAGCATATTTTTTGCACAACCACTCCAGTGAGAAACCTTTCTTAGAACGAGGCAGAGATCAGCCACTAATTACTCTGTAAATTAGTACAACGTGGGGCTTTTACCACTCAGAAGGCCAACTGCAGCCACTGGGCCCATAGACCCCTGTACATCTGAGGGTGTACAACTGGCTCTTTGGAACAAGGAGGGGGCACTCACCGGTTGCCTTTTCGGGGTTGTTGCACATGAAGCATTGCCACGCCCCTGCTGTCTCACTGAAGCCGAACACATCAAAGAACCTCACTTCTTCCAGATGGAGCTGAACCTGGTCCAGATCCTGTTTCAGGAGCACAGAGCACAAAGAAATGAGCGCACCTGCCTGCTACAAAGCGCCTGACACCAGAAGAAGGGGACGTGGAGGTGGATCGGCCAATGCGCAACCACAGTGCTGGGACCAAGAGAGCGTTGAAAGGGGGCTTCTCTTGGCCAGTCTTGGAACATAGCGCTTAGCTCAGACTCTTTCATAGGGTGACTCTTCACTGTAGAGTGAGAGAACACAGCCTCAGGCCCAAGGCTTTGGGTGCAAGAAGAGACATCAGGACCTGAAATGGCTCAGAATTTTCCTGCATTTAAGCATCTCCAAAATTTCCATAAGGAAAGAAAGGATATCAGAGTGGTACTGTGGTTGAATGAAATGCTGCTGGAGGATCTATCTATCTATCTATCTATCTATCTATCTATCTATCTATCTATCTATCCATCTATTCATCTATCTATCTATCTATCTATCTATCTATCTATCTATCATCTATCTATTCATCTATCTATCCATCTATTCATCTATCTATCTATCTATCAATCATCTATCTATCTATTCATCTATCTATCCATCTATTCATTTATCTATCTATCTATCACCTATCTATCGATCTATTATCTATCTGTCTATCTATTTGTCTATTATCTATCTATCTATCTATCTATCTATCTATCTCTATCTTGTTTGTTTGTTTTGTTTTGTTTTTGTGAGGCAGTATTTTGTATCTGTGAGGACCTGGCTGTCCTGGAACTTACTTTGTAGACCAGGCTGGCCTCAAACTCATAGAGATCCACTTGCCTCTGAAATGCTGGCTGAATGGCTTTACATTTAAGTTACATATAAAATCAAGAACTGATTATTCATACCCCAAATATCATTTTCATAAGGTTGGCTTTTTGGAGAGTGATGGAAAATATAGGGATGGACTCATCTGCTCTCATCTCCAGGATGGTTTAGCCTTATGGTTTATCTTAGATCTATATGTACATGTTGTCTTCTGTTCTACAACATAGTGCTGTTGGTTTTAGTGGCAAATCATCTCTGAAATTGTTCATCAGTAAATTAAGCATTTTTTTTGAGTAGATGAGTATAATTTGACAGAGTAAGATGGTTCAATTTTCAATGACCTATGGCACCCTGCCTGTGTGTTCTTCTTTAGGAGGCGGAGCAGAAAGATGGTCCGTTAGACTGTAAGCAGATAGGAAGCCATTAACCTAACCAAATGAAATTTCTCTATGTCCTCCAGGGCCTTTCCAGTTATGTAAATAACCTGTAACCTGAGTTACCAGGCAGCAGGACTGCACTCTTGAGAGTCTGATCCTCCTAAGAAGGACTTGTGTTCTTGCTAGCTTTGCTTGCATGCACTTCTTCCTTCAGCATACTCTGCATGTGAGCACTGGTGTACTGTGACTTCCCTTTCTTGTCTTTGGTCCTGTACTTTCACCTTCCCTACTTACAGGAACAATTGTAATAATTCGGAAAGGCCAAGTGATGCTTGTGGTGTTTGCATAGCTTCAGATGGACCCGGGTAGAGAACGGGTAATGGGTTCTGTAAATCCCACCCCAAAGCAATGGCTCCTACATTTGTAGACACAGATGAGAAGCGCACTAGACTCTGAGCCATTTGAGATTGGAATCCAATCTGCTTTGGTGACGGCTGTATCCTGAGTATCTATTATAACCCTGTAACAGAATAGCGTCATTGGTTTCTATGCCAGTACGAATTCCATTTGCCAAAGTAATGTATAAAAGGCATGGTGGTAATTTAAGAATTGTTTTTAGAGAGCATCTGTGCTCACCAGAAGATAAACCCAATGAGGACAGGGACCTTGTTGAACTGGATGTTTGAAACTTCAGCCTCTGAATGTGCGTATCACACAAACAAGTGTTAAACCAACCCTTCTAAAGAAAACCACAGGTTAGGCCTTTCTTTATTGAGAACTGTGCTTTACAATCTGGGATTAGACATTTTGGAGGTTTACTATGCTGAACATAGTATTTTGGATTCTTAACGTTAGAGGCACTTCAATAGGCCCTACGTGTGTGTGTGCGCACACATGCGTGAACACACGTGTGCGCTCACTCACATTTGTGAATGAATGCTGTTTTAACAAAATGATTTAGAATGTGTTTATAGCAAAAAAGAGATTTTTATTTCTTTAAGAATGTTCCCCAAGATAAATACCAAAGTAGCACCTGGGAACTTTGTAGGTTTCAAAGGATAAAATCCATATTAAAATTTATGGGGAGAAAGCAGATGTTCATAAATATCTGTTTCAAAACTGCAAGGTCTCTGAAGTCTGTCCTTGACCATCGGCATGCAGATGAATCTCTGTTTCTCACACAATTAGAGATCAAGTCTTCATTCCCTTGCAAACAATACTAGCAAACAAAGGACTAAATAATACCTAGAGCTTCCTTTATTTTCTCCTGTCCTGAGACCAGGAATGTCCCAGGTTGTTGCCTGTGATCCCCACTTGCTTTGGCAAAAAGTTCCTTGAGAGGTTTAAGACAGATGGTGGGCCGCATCGCAGTGCTGGAGCACTGAAGCCAAAAGCAGGTTTAGCCCTCAGGAGGATTGAGGCACTGTGCAGAGGGATCGGAGTGAGGAGGACAGACCGTAGTTAGAGGACTATTGCAGTTGGCAGCGATAACCGGCTTTCAACAGACAGACGAAACACATGCAATTTCAACCATCGGTGGAAAATCAAAGTAAGTCACAGAACACACGGGTGCAGACGACCACTGATAAGTTTGGGGATTTGTACTTCTTAACTGTGCCTGGGCTCATTTTTTAAATTATCTTTACCTTCTGAATCCGCAGTTTTGCCCCAGAAATGATATATGAGCACATCTCCTCCTCCACCCCTCCTTTCATCTTCCAAACAAGAGACCCTGTTTTGACAGCTAGTTTAGAAGATTACACACTTCCTTTCAGATACCTAGACTATGGAAGAAGGTTAATATAGTTCACATCCAGCTCTCCTTCCCTCTCCGGGTGTTTCAGTTCTTATGGGATCGTGGCAGATCGGCGGGCCTTCAGATGGCCTACCAGCAATTTTCACCTCTCAGTGTTCAGCTGCTTGTATACTCCCTTAGTGTGGGCATTAGAGGCTCCTGTATCTTTTTTAGATGATGGCAAAGATGACAGAATATCAATTTCATAACACACACAGCCTTACATACATAAGATCCATCTTTAGCACACACCTACAAAGGAAGGCTTTCCTACTGGCCTAGAAAAAACAAACACGAAGGAACGATGAACACCTTCCAGTAGCCAGCAAGAGATCAAGAACTGTGCTTGTCCAACAACAAATAAATGGCTTCTGCCAACACCCTGATCTTTTGGCTATTCTCGAAAAGAAGGATGATCCTGTTCGGAAGAGTCAGTCTCTCGGGTGACCTTCAAATCAGGTCTCAGTGAAACCCGAGTGACAGTGAGCTCGCATTGTTTATGTGGGAAAGACTTATGTAATAATACCAGTAAACATGTTCTGAGAAGGATTTCTCTAGCGAGTTTCACTTAATTAAAAAGGTTAAGAAATCACTCAAGGGAAAATGGTCTTGTAAAACAGTTGCTTAGGGAAGTTTCTCTCCAACTTTAGAAAGAAGCAATTAACGAAGCTAAGAACCTGGAAAACCATAAAGACATCTCTTGTAAATCCACTTAAGGGAAAATTAACAAGGCAGTAGTGAAAGCTGAGTGGACATTTACAATATCATTTCATTATGTTGTAAAAAACTCTATGTATGTGTGTGTGTGTGTGTGTGTGTGTGTGTGTGTGTGTATGCATGTGTGCATGTGTGTGTGAAAGAGAGAATAACAAGGGAAACAGGTAGTTCAGTACGCAAAGACACTTGGGTAAGGGACTTTCGACCAAGCTTGATGATTTGAGTTCAATTCTTGAATTCCATGGTGGAACGAGATAACCAACCCCTCAAGTTGTCCCCTGACTTCCAAATGTGCACATGACGCCCATGTCATGCCCTCCTCTAAGTAACACAAACATGTAATAGTTGTTTCTAAAGCGTGCAGTGGGCTCGAGCTCACATCATGGTCTATACATTGATTGGGAACTGTGAAGAGTTTTCTAGAAATCCGCCAGAGCACACATCTGGAAGAGCTTTGGCTTCCGGCACATTTAAATTCTGTTCTAAA
The DNA here is from genome assembly GCF_982192425.1 of Myodes glareolus. Classification (NCBI taxonomy): domain Eukaryota; kingdom Metazoa; phylum Chordata; class Mammalia; order Rodentia; family Cricetidae; genus Myodes; species Myodes glareolus. The sequence goes on along the minus strand of NC_142045.1, from coordinate 21,255,022 downwards.
GCTCTCCGTGCACAAAAAGAAAACACGGGCTTGCCTCGTGGGCCGTGTGTGCTTCTGGTTAACAGAACTGGCCCCAAACTTAAGTATCTTATAACAAATAGAAATAAAAAATTTCAACAGGTCTTGAATGTTCTTGCACATTAATAAGGACTCAATGCCTTAATAATTATTTCTAGAGTATACACCTTAATTATATGAGGTCCCAGGTGTGAAATTGATTTACTGAGGGAATATAATCAATAATTCATCTGCCATTGGACAGGCACAATGTAAGAAACACTATGTTGAACGCATGGATTAGCAAGAGACTTTAAAGACTGCCCACCATCTAACTTAACCTTTTTATTCTTTCAGCTACTGAACAATACTGCTGTTGAATTCAATTAAAAAAAAAAAACCACAGCGTTAGAGCAGCTAGTGTGTCTGGGAACTGTGGATAAAGGGACAGAGGTGGCATAGTTCTGCAGTCCCAGGAAGTGGGAGGGGACACTGGAAGATGCCCTCCATATGTGTGCGGGTAAGCGGCTTACTGCGTGACCTTTGACCCTCCCCTGAACAAAAGCCCCTTCACAGGAAGACTGCCTTTTATGCCCTTTTGTCAGTTTTGGAAACACAGCAAAGAGTACTTTGCCCGTAGTTTATTTCAATGAATTGTTATTTTACTAAGTGAGGTACATAGATCTTATGTCTATATTATGCCAACGATAACATTTGGGCTTTTTATTTCCGTGTTTATTTGAGTATGCTCATTAAAGATGTACATAGTACTTCTTCCCCCCCCCCCCCCTTTTAAGAAACCAGTCTTGCTACGTTGCCCAGTTTGGTCTAGACTCGTGTACTCTAGAAACTCTTCCTCTTTGGCTGGGACAACAGGGGCGAGCTACCATATTCATCTAGAGAGCATCTCTTTGCGTCTCTAATCTGGGAGGGGAGGATGTAGTTCAATGGTAAGTACTTGCCTAGCATGCGCAATGCCTTGAGCTTAAACCCCAACGGTGCAAATACAACACAAACGATACAATACACCCAAATCTCTGTGAACACTGCAGGAATTTATTTTGTTCAACAAGTGTTTGAATCAGTAAGTGAAAACATGTAGGAGTCTGGATTCGTGGCACGCTGGTTATTTCTCCACATTGTTAGCGCTCAGCTGGATTCAACATCAGGACTCCTGGGAGACCTGCTCTAAGCACTGTATGTTGTTCTCATCTGTGACAGCCTAACGTCAGCCTGTGGTCAGGTCTGGGAGCCTGTGCTTTTCAACAAGCTTTCTGAGCTATTCTGATGCACACTGCCTGGGAAATTCTACACCTTTGGGAACAGACGGGGGGATGGCTGACCCGCGTCTATGAATAGGTATTTGAGGAATTTGTCAATTTCCTGCTCATATATACGTTCCCTCAGTATTGGGTTTCATGTGGCAAAGTATGTAGTCTGTTCACCAAAGCACACTTGTCATATTTAAAAATCAGAGCATGTCATTATTCCCAATTGTTCACCATGGAAGGCAGAAATGAGCTGTGCAAATCGCCAGGCCTAGTTTAGACTTTGGTAAATGTTTTTAGTGCTTGGGGAAGAAGGTGAGCACCAGGTAGGAGACAGACACTAAGCAGTGGCAGCATGGAGTCAGCCTGGACATCTAGGGTTTGGTATCTCTGTCTTGAACATGGATGCCACATGTGAGATAGGTTCCATTGGCTCTCATTTTTGTAGCCAAATTAATAAGGGAAGTCTAGGAATGCATAACCAATGAGGTCCTGGTGGCATGCTTTCCACTGTCAACAGAGACCACAGACTAGACTCAAGGTCTCTGCGCCCTTTGGGATTCTGTGGCTGGCAGATCAGGGCAGTTGTGATTCTGGTTGTGACTGGGACAGAACTCCCATATGCGGTTCATGGTAGAGCGGGTTCTGGAGAACACCTTTATGTAAGAACTAATAAAGATGGCATAATATGATGTATGGTGGAGGAGCTCGGTCCTGCCTCAACTTGAGAAGCGAGGCTTTGCTGACTCCCATGCCTTCCTCTTTCTGAGGAGTGGGTGGGGGGATGGGTAGGAAGGAGGGGGGCCAGGGAATGAGAGGAGGGGAAAGAGGGGAAATTGTGGTTGGGAAGTAAAATTAAAAATTTTAAATGAATAAAAATGATGGTATATTTGATTTAGATCAGAAGACAAATCTTCACATTCACCTAAAGATAAGGCCAAAAAGAACATGACTAGAGATTATAGGTTAATGACTTTAGATTTTAAACAAAAAGGTTGATGGAAAAGGTCACAGGAGAGTATGGGACCAAGTAGAAAATGAAGGTAGCAACTTGGGTCATGCTACACAGGCTCCATCAATATTTGCTAAACAAGTTTTTTTCTTAGGGGCCCCAGGCTAGCCTTGAACTTGTTCTGGAGCTGAGGAGCATTTGGAACCTCTGATCTTCGTGCTCCTGTCTTCCAGGTGCTGGGATTACAGATGTGTACCACCATGTCCAGGTTTTATATGGTGCTGAGAGTGGAGCCCAGAACTTTGTGCATGCCAGGCAAGTACTCTGCCAACAGAGACACATCCCCAGCCCTGTGCATCACTTCTTTAGAAATCAAAATTATTTAAAAGTTTTGTATCGTTAAAACCAGCAATATATTTTGTCAGTGTGAAAACAAGGGCAATAGATTTCTATTGTGCAAAACACTAAGAAAGACTTGATATGGTTATTGTGGTGTCAGCACTAAAATATTAGATTTTTAGGAATTATAGCCAGCATTTCATGTTCTTTTTTTTGTGTTGAAAAGCCAAGAATCTCCATTCTTCTAATTGATGGCCATCACCAGCATTTACGAGGAATGCATTGAGCATCTACTGTGTGGCACAAAACACATCTCTTTGCAGGGACCTGATTTTCCCTCCTGCGGTAAGAAGATAAGGGTGTAGTGGCATTTCAATTGTATTTTAATAAATACAGACTGCCTGAAGATCTGAGAGCAAAACAGTCCCACTGGGTAGCCTTACAGACCATATTATGGTAATATACACCTTTAATCCCAGTAGCCACAATGACACGCACGTTTAATCCCAGTGGTACACGCCTTTAATCCCAGTCCTAGAGAGGAATATAAAACAGGGCGAGACAACTCTCAGTCAGTCTCCTGAGATTCCTGGAGGCAGGATTGCCATTTCAGATTGAGATTGAGGTAAGAGCCAGTGGTTGACTGTTTTTGTTTTTTGGATCTTCAGTTTGAACCCCAGTTTCTGACCCCGAGTTTTTATTAATCGTGTTTCACAAGGGAACCACATCACTCAGCCATGGATGTTACTCTGCTGGAGGAAAGGTTCTTCTCCATCTGTCTTTTGTCCCTGATACCACTCTTTCCCTCAGTCTGGTTCCCACTTTCCACTGGTACATATACTTCTTATATTATGATACAGGTATAAATAAACTCAACATAATTAAAATATCATGAGGTCAAATGAATTAATACGTCTACTCAACCATCCTAGTTCAGTTTCTGACCAAAAGCAACCCATAGAGGATAGGGTTTATTTAGCATACACTTCTAGACAACAGCCCATCACAAGGGAAGTCAGGGCAGGAACCTAAGGTAGGAACTGAAGTAGAAACCATGAAGGAATGTTGGCTTGTTCATTTTGGATCATGCTAAGTCAGATTTCTTATACAACCTTGGACCACCTGCCCAGGGGTGGCACCACCCATAAGTGGGCTGAGGTTTTCCCACATCAGCCAATAATCAAGACTATTTCTCAAGACATGGTCAAAGACCAATACAACCTGGGCAATCCTTCAGCAGAGACTCCCTCTTCCTAGGTGACTCTTGTTTACATCGAGTTGACAATAAAAACTTACGGGGACACCTGCTGAACATCATAGTTTAGTGCTGTGGAATTTTCCATCTCTAGACACGGCACAGACGTTCCCATGTTGAAATCAGAGCAGGTGTGATTACCTGCACAAAACCTTGACCTGAGATTCTAGCCACGTGTTCACTCACTCTGGTGGCATTCCCCAGTCCCCAGCTGCACACAGTCCTACCCCAGCTGTGAGTCTCAGGAGGTACTTAGAGGAGGAGCATAGAGAGATGGGAGATTAACTGAAGTGGGATTTTATGAAGCTTTATGGTGGTCACCACCTGTATGATAGGAAGGACTTTATGGAGGCCACCAGCTGTGTGATGGGAAGGACTTTCTGACCATGCAGCTGACTTGTGGTCACACATGCTCCTGTAAGTACGCTCAGACCTGCGTTCTTATATATAAACCCAATACACTCACAGGTTCTTCTTGTTGCACTTGGGTGGAGCTTTTCTTTAGTCTGTTGGATCCTGCCTAGGATGTGTAGATGTTTGTTCTCCTAGTTCCAGGAAAGTCATGTGGCCACCACAGTGCACAGCTGACTGTTGTTTACTCTGATGGTCTCAAAAACCTGTTTGCCACCTATCCTTAAATTGAGCAAGCTCAGGGATGTGCACCCCCCAGAGAGTGCTTTCCTAAGGATGTGTGTGAGCTCAGTGCATTTGGATAGACTTTCACACCTCCAAAAGTTTGAGAGATTTTTAAGTCCAGTCATTGTGAAATGAGGTTCATTTATATAAACATTTACCCTTGAATTTCTATCTTGGGACCAATTTCTAGCCTTGAAAAACTATGTATCAATGTTTAGTAGCCTTTTCAGATTTACAATTGCCATTAAACTGTAGACTTCATTCTGTTTGTTTTATTCAAGATCTCCCTACGAGGGTTGGGGATATGGCTTGGCGGGTAGAGTGTCTGTTACACATGTATGAGGACCTGAATTTGGTTCCTCAGAACCCATAAAAAAGCCAACAAAATGCTGTATGTCTATTAGAGTCGGAACAGAGACAATTGACCTAGGGTGGTCTCTGGCAAGCCTTTCTAGCTGAAACAGTAAGATCCAGAATCAGTGAGACACCCTATATCCTAATAATGATGATGAAGATGAAGATGAATTGATGGAGGAAGACACTTGAGAATGGCTTGTCCATATGTGTGAGCATGGGTGAAAGTGACTCGACATCACAAACATGTACACACACACACACACACACGCACACACACACACGCACACACACACACACACACACACACACACACATGCCTGTCCATAGAGCCATGCCCACCAACCATATTTTTTTTTTAAATATTTATTTATTTATTTATTATGTATACAATATTCTGTCTGTGTGTATGTCTGCAGGCCAGAAGAGGGCACCAGACGTCATTACAGATGGTTGTGAGCCACCATGTGGTTGCCGGGAATTGAACTCAGGACCTTTGGAAGAGCAGACAATGCTCTTAACCACTGAACCATCTCTCCAGCCCCACCAACCATATTTTTAAACATTTCCTTGGTAATAGGTACCACGGAGTATATAACCTTTGTACTCGCACAAACGTGAGAAAATTAATAACCTCACCTATCTCTTTGTGGTATGAGCAGGGATGGTTCTGGGACAATTCCTTCAGAATGGAATTCCTGGGTCATAAGAAGTTCATGCTGGACTGTCGAGAAGATTTGTGCGTGTATGTTTTGTGTGTATGTTTCGACAGCCTTAGGGCTTACTGAGAAATTTTTAGTGAATGGTGGAAACTCATTTTATGGCTGACTAGAAAGTGAGATAACCATCCAGAGAGCGATTTATTTTCTTTGAAGTGTTTATGATTCAGTGTGGGGATGAGACCAAAGATCCTCGGGAAATCCAAGTCTGTTTGGGTGTCCATTGTTATGTATTCCAAAGGGCAAAAGAAGAAATCCAGGCCTCTTCCCAAGGAGCATAGATTCTTTCTTCCCTTCCATCAGAAGGTGAGGAGGAGGCTGCTGTCCCTCCCCTACATAAATGACCACATTCATCTTTCCAGGGTTCTTTGCCTGCAGCACAGCCCCAATAATGTGTTAAATGACATCTGGTTCTCATTGTGTTGCCTCAGAGCTAAACAACAGAAGCCAAAGGGAACTGGCAAGGTTATTTGCTCTCAGAAAACAATAATCTTCTCAATGCCAGAAACTTGGTTTCATGAGATATTAAACATTTTGTGTCATGCATGTCCTTGGGTTCTGCCAAAATGTTTTCCAGAATGATCTTTGAGTTTACATTTCCACCATCTGAACACTAGGATTTCTTCTTCCACCTCCTACTGGGAAACATTTCTAGGTTCAAAGTTCTTTGTGAAATTTAGAATGGAAGTTTTTTTTTTGTGTGTGTGTGTGTGTCTGAATAGGTGTTTGCAAGAATCTGCAGGGGCATCTTAAGTGGTTGCTTCTTAAAAACCAGTCACACTTCTAAAGAGAACATTTTGTTCTCCCTCGTGATTGCCTCTTGATGGTGAGAAGTGGTCCAGCTTCTGGGGATCAGAGCAACCAATTTTAGGAGCCAATTATTTCAATATGCCAATGCATGTCAAAATTTAGCTTTATTTTGTTGCTGGGCAATGATGGTGCATGCCTTTAATCCCAGAAGTTAGGAGGTAGAGGCAGGTGGATCTCTGAGGTCAGTCTTATGTACAGTGCAGGTTCCAGGACAGGCAGGGCTACAGAGAGAAAACTTGTCTCAGAAAACTAAACCAAGAGATGCCCAATCATACTACAAAAGCATTTGTTCAACTATGTTCATAGCAGCACTACTTGTAATAGCCAGAACCTGGAAACAACCTAGGTGCCCCTCAATAGAAGACTGGATAAAGAAGGTGTGGCACATATACACATTAGAGTTCTACTCAGCGGTAAAAAGCAATGACATCTTGAATTTTGAATGCAAATGGATGGAAATAGAAAACACTTTACTGAGTGAGATATCCCAGACCCAAAAAGATGAATATAATATGTACTCACTCATTAGTGGATTCTAGCCATAAACAAAGGACATTGCGCCTACAGTGTGTGATCCCAGAGAAGCTAAATAATAAGGTGAACCCAAAGAAAGACATGTATTTATCCTCCTGGATATTGGAAGTAGACAAGATTGCTGAGCAAAAGTTGGGAGCACAGGGGAGGGGGGAAGGGGAAAGGGAGAAAGAGAAGGAAGAAGGGGAGGATTGGAGAGTGCTTGGGGGAGTGGGATGGTTGAGATGGAGGAAGGGTGGATATGGGAGCAGGGAAGAAGATATCTTAATTAAGGAAGCCATTTTAGGGTTGGCAAGAGACTTGACTCTAGAGGGGTTCCCAGGTATCCAAGGGGATGTCCCCAGCTAGGTCCTTGGGCAGCAGAGGAGAGGGTGCCTGAACTGACCTTCTCCCATAGCCACACTGATGAATATCTTGAATATCACCATAGAACCTTCATCCGGCGATGAATGGAGATAGAGACAGAGACCCACATTGGAGCACTGGACTGAGCTCCCAAGTCCAGATGAAGAGCAGAAGGAGGGAGAAGATGACCAAGGAAGTCAGGACCACGAGGGGTGTGTCCACTCACTGAGATGGTGTGACTTATCTAATGGGAGCTCACCAAGGTCAGCTGGACTGGGACTGAACGAGCACGTGATCAAACCAGACTCTCTGAATGTGGCTGACAATGAGTGCTGGAGAAGCCAATGATAATGGCACTGGGTTCTGAGTCTACTGCATGTACTGGCTTTTTGGGAACCTAATCTGTTTGGATGCACACCTTCCTAGACCTGGATGTGTGGGGGGGGGGTGCTTGAACTTCCCACAGGACAGGGTACCCTGACTTTTCTTAGGACTGGAGAGGGAGGAGGAGTGGGGGAGTGGGAGGGAAATGGGAGGAGGTGGAAATTTTTAATAAATAAAAAACTTAAATAAAATAAAAAAGAAATACATATACACAATATAACAAAATTGACTTTAAACAAAGCAAGATCCATTAAAAAACCCAAAACAAAACAAAACAAAATTTCGTTGCTGTGTTAACTACTTGAAGTAGTGGAAAAGGAGATAAAACTGATTCTAGTGGGTGAGAGAGATGGGGTAGAGCACTCGCTGCTCTCCCACAGCAGAGTCTGGTTCCCAGTACTCACACTGGTCATGCTCTTGTGGCCTCCACTGGCGCCTGCACACATGTGGCATGCTTTCATAAACAGACACACACAAGAGAGAGAGAAAGAGAGAAGAGAGAGAGAGAGAGAAGAGAGAGAGAGAGAGAAAGAGAGAAGAGAGAGAGAGAGAGAGAGAGAAAGAGAGAGAGCTTAAAAACAAAACAAAGTCCCACTCGATTTCAGTACTGACAGCACTAATGCAAACATGTAGAACACTTCTAGACATGTGACAAACACAGCCCCACAAGTGGTACAGCACACGAAGGCAAAGGACTCTCTGCATGTCCAAGGAGAGCTGCAGAGTGGGAGAAGCAGAGTGGCCACGGTGGGCAGCCTTGGTCTATTTCCATGGAAAGTGGAAAACCCCAGAGAGGTGAGTGCGGAGGCTTGCATGTGCTGAACCCAAGTGCAGAACACAGGGAGCACTGGCTATCAGGAGCGTTCTCAACTGCACGAGAAAGGGCCGTGTGTTTTTTGGACCGAAGGTACTGCATCCATGCAGCTGGAGTTTTAAAGTCTTTATTTAGTCATTCAGCAGACCAAGCTCAGTGTTAAGCATCAGTGAAGTAACAGTGACAGAGGTAGATGCCATCGGTAGGATAGCTACTCTGTGTGTGGGAAACGGACACAGCATACTGTGGTCAACGTACACAATGGGAGCTTATATGGATGCTAGATGAGGTGATGTACATTCATAAATAGACTTGAAATCATCATCATTATTGTTAGCAGTATGTGTGCATGATGTATGTGTATATCTATTGAATGACCCAGGGGTTACTTCACATAGGACTTTTGGGGGGACGCCCACCACGTGCTACAGCATAAAGGACAGACTTGAAGCGAGTGGATCAGAGGTCACGCTCCTGCCATTCACTAACACTGGCAAAGACACCCTCACCTCCTCTAGACTTCCAATGAGCTGCTCCAATTGCAAAACACTGTGACCCCTGAACTTCAGGGAGGAGCTGCCACAGCCTTCATGGGTAATTACACCATTTTGAAAACTGTAGAGAAACAATAAAAGTGGTAACCATGACATCTAAAAATGAACCCAAGCCTCTTTTCACATATATAAAATATAATGCTTTGGATTTTTGAGTTAAATAAGGATGCATTTTTTTTTTCTGAAATGAATGACTTGTATCAGAAACACTGATGTTAGGTGCCAGAGAAACCTATTTAATTTTCGAAAAGCAAGACATACCTATCTGCCTGTTTTTGTTAGTTGGATGTCAAATCTGGGAGCCACGGATGTAATGGGATGCCAACATAGAAGGAACATGAATGTTTCAAGGGGGCAGTAATGACATGCACCTGCTTGATGGGGCCATAATGAGGCAGACAAATAGGAAGGCACCCAGAGATACACACCGGCAATGATGTAACGAGATGCATAAATGGATGAGCATAATGATGAAGGTACGGGGGCATGATGCGATTTGTAAGTGGGGGCTTTAAATGGGGAGGGTGGGAATGGCGGCCCACGGTGAGCAGCAGAGGGAAAAAATCCGGGGCCGCGCATGAATGGAGGAGCTAATCACATGTGCATGATGAGGAGGTAATGAGATAAAAATGGGGATGGGATAATGAAGTTCCCAGATGGAGGGGTGTAATGAGCTGCGTGGAAAGGGAGGAATGAAAGGAAGGGTTTAATACCAAGAAGAAAGAAGGGGGCACAGAGAGACGCGGGGACCGAAAGGAGGTGCCGAGGAAAGCGATGCCGGCGAAAGGGATGGAAATGGCGAGATGAGCCAATTAGCACTCTAATGAGATGCCGACATGAAAGGGTGCAATGAGGTGTGTCCATTTAGGGAATAATTAGACACCCACATAGGATGGCAGGGAAGGACTCAGGTTCTGATGGGACACAGATCAGAGAATTCAGCTCTTACTAAAGGCAGCGAAAAACTGAAAAAAAAAATCTAGAAGTGGTCACAGAAGTATTTAAATCAGAAAAGGGATAACAAAGCAGGTGATTTTAAAGACGGCCTCAAGGTCAGCGACGAGACAGGGTTACCCCGGCTGCGTACAGGGCTTGCCTCATACCAGGCGCTCTGCTCAGTTTTCAAGGGGCTCCACGGGCTCATCGCTCCGTCCTAAGAAGCCTGTAAGGGAAGGGTTCATTTCCAGATTGAAAACAAAAAAAGAGCTTCGGTTTGGAGACTAATACCAGGGTGGTGGACATGGGAGTCCGGTCAGCTGGGTTCCTATAGCCTTTGCCTCCATGTTGATGTTTTGGGATCTCATGGCCTACATCATCTTCGTTGCTTTTCTATTGCTGTGATAAGATATCACGACCTAGGCAACTTATAAAGGAAAACATTTAGTTTGAGGCTCATGGTTGCCGAGGGTTAGAGTCCATGGCCACTGTGGTAGGGAACGTGGTAGCAGGCAGGGCCCCGGAGTGGTAGCTGAGAACATAATCCTTATCTGAAAGTAGGAGGCAGAGAGCTACCTGGAAACAGCCTGGACTTTTGAAACCTCAAAGCCCGCCCCCAGGGACGACTCCTTCCACAAGGCCACACCCTTAATTTATTTTTTTAAGCAAAGTTTGAAAATTGTTTTTATTGAGCTATATATTTTTCTCCACTTGCCTCCCTTCCTTTCCACTCCCCTTCTACCCTCTCCCATGGTCTCCAGGCTCCTAATTTACTCAGGAAATCTTGTCTTTTTATACTTCCCATGTGGATTAGATCCATGTATGTCTCTCTTAGCGTCTTCTTTGTCTAGGTTCTCTGGGATTGTGAATTGTAGGCTGGTTTTTCTTTGCTTCATCTCTCAAAGCAACTTATGAGTGAGTACATACGACAACTGTCTTTCTGGGTTTGGGTTATCTCATTCGATATGATGTTTTCTAGATACATTTGCTTGCAAATTTCAAGATGTCATTATTTTTTTCTGCTGTGTAGTACTCCATTGTGTAAATATACCACATTTTCCTTATCCATTCTTCGGTCAAGGGGCATTTAGGTTGCTTCCAGGTTCTGGCTATGACAAACAATGCTGCTATCAACATAGTTGAGCACATATTCTTGTGGCACGATTGAGCATCCTTTGAATATATACCCAAAAGTGGTATTACTGGGTCTGGAGAAAGGTTGTTTCCTAATTTTCTGAGAAATCACCGTACTGATATCCAAAGGAGCTGTACCAGTTTGTACTCCCACCAGCAATGGAGTGTTCCCTTTACCCCACATCCTCTCCAGCATAAGTTGTCATCAGTGGTTTTGATCTTGGCCATTCTTATAGGTGTAAGGTGGAATCTCAGATTGTTTTGATTTGCATTTCTCTGATGACTAAGGATGTTGAGCATTCACTTAAGTGTCTTTCAGCCATTTTAGATTCTTCTGTTGAGAGTTCTCTGTTTAGGTTTATACTCCATTGTATCATTGGATTATTTTTTTTTCTTTTGAATTTCTTGAGTTCTTTGTATATTTTGGAGATCAGCCTTCTGTGCAATGTGGGGTTGGTGAAGATCTTTTCCCATTCTGTAGGCTGTCATTTTGTCCTTTGCTTTACAGAAGCTTTTCAGTTTCAGGTCCCATTTATTTATTGTTTCTCCAGTGTCTGTGCTACTAGGGTTATATTTGGAAAATGGTCTTCTGTGCCAATGCGTTCAAGTGTACTTCCCACTTCCTCTTCTGTGAGGTTTAGTGTGGTTGGTTTTATGTTGAGATCTTTGATCCATTTGGATTTAAGTTTTGTGCATGGTGATAGATATGGATCTGTTTTCTTTCTTCTATATGTTGATAACCAGTTCTGCCAACATCAGGTCAGAACATGTGACATTTGGGTCCACTGCAACGAGCACTGTTTTGACAGGTGTCACCAGATTCTATCTAGATGAGGCGTCAGGTGATTCCAGGGACTGTCATTCAGCATGCAAGTTTCTTTTTCTTTAAAACAGGTATCCTTTTAGATGGAGGCTCAATAGAAATACCAAATTATACTGAATATAAAAATCAAAATGTACTGAAAACTAGATTCCAAAAACTATTGACTTCCTGAATTTAAATATAACAGAGATCACTCCATATTCACATAATTGCAGAGAGGAAGGAATGATATATTCTTACAACCACGTTTACCAATTCACAGGCAACTCAGGATTCTAACCACGAAAACAAACTCCACCGACCATTCTCCTTTCTCACATGTCTGTCATCAGGACACACAAATTTGTCTGATCTTGCAGGGACAAACTAGAATTTGTATTTTGAAATGAGTGTTAAACATGAATGTCTATTCATAATTAGGGGCACAAGGTCTAAAAACAAAATCAAGTCTTTTGAGCCTTTCCTCAAAACTTTTTCAGGAGTGTCCTAGAATTGTTCTCAGAGGAATTTTTCATCATAGATTAAGAGAATATAAGAGGCAAATTCTACAGCTTCCATGAAACCTTGGTTTGTTCTTTGGTATGTGCATGTGTACACATGTGCGTGTGCAGAAGTGTGTGTGTGTGTGTGTGTGTGTGTGTGTGTGTGTGTGTATGTATACTTTTTATGTGTGGATGTATATGTGCCTGTGGCAGCAGGTAGAGTTCAGAGGACAATCTGGGATGTTGCTTCTCTGGTGCTGTCTACCTTTACTTGGAGACAAGATCTCTCACTGGCCCAGAATTTACCAAGTAGGCAAGGCTGGTTTGCCAGGTAACCTTGAGGATTCATCTGCCTCTGCCTTCCCAATGCTGGGATCATGAGTCTATGCTTTCATGTCCACTTCTTAAAAATGTGGGCTCTGAGAATTGAACTCAGGCTCAAGCACTTTTGCAAGACAGCATTTTAGCTTTTAAGACTGCAGTTTAGTTTTTACTGAGACATTCAAGTTGGGCAGTTTTCTTTTATAATGCATTTGGGCACAGATACATCTTGGGTTCTTTGTGAAAACAAAACTCATTTCCATGTGGTAAAACGTTTGCCATGATTAAGGATATACAGCCATAGTGGGTGTTGGGGAATGCAGACATGAATGGGAGGACCTCCATCTCACAGGTTAGGAGAGGCACAGAGACGAAAATGAAGTGATCCTGCAGTATGCTGATTGGTTTGCTGACATGTGTAAGGTTATGGGGACCCGGCTGGGGGGATCAGCTTGCTCGGAGGGGATTTACAGAGGAGTTGTGATAACAGCACGCCCTGCCATTTATTGAGCTCTGACTATCTGACCCTCACTTTGCATTTTGTACACATCGTCTCCTAAATCTGTAATGTCCCTGGGTTTTCTGCACTTGGCAGGTGAAGAAGTCAAGGCACAGGGCAATAAAAAGAGCAGGTAAGTAAGTGGGAGGGATGGGAGTCAAGCCCTGGTGCTATATTTTTAGCCACTACACTAGGATGTAGCATTAAAACAAGTTAGTGCTAGAGTCTGCAGGAACTAATGCTACCCATGAGGGCAGGGGGAAGAGTCTCCTCTGCTCTCATAAAGCCGAGAAACTTTATGCTTGCACCGATTGATCACTTAGAAAACAGTGGAGCGCTCCTATGGATTAAAACAGACATTTCAGAGCGACTGCATACCTCAGCCCCCCTAGGAATAGAGTTATTTTGTTAACTATTTGTGAAAGTTAAGAAAAAAAATCCCTTGCCTGATGCAGAACATCTGGCCGCCTGTGAAGGAAAGCCCACGACAGTAGTAAAATCGACGTGCTTCTTTATCAGTCTGACTTGAGAAACATGGAGGAAATAGGATACGGTGATAGACCTGAATCGTGGCTAACAGAAAAAAACACTTCTATGCTAACTTCAATGTAATTTACAGTCGATACGCAGAAGTGTGGACAGTGGGTAGAGAGAAACGATAATACATTTTATTAGACTTACACGTAAGGATAAAGACTTTTCTAGGGAATTGAATATTCAAATACGATGATAGTAAAACAATAGATCAGTGTTTAACAATTAGAGAAATTTGCTTTTGGATGGTGAATAAATTGCCATTTAGTTAGGTTTTTTTGTGGCTACAAAATCATATGTAATCACTTAGCATAATGGGTTATGGGGACAGAATTGTTTAAGTAGGGGCCCTGAAGGATAGCTGCTAAGGGAAAAGAATGATTCCAGCTGAAGGTCAGGATGGTGTTTAGGGAGGCAAGATTCAGAATCTGGCTGGGCTTCCAAACTCAGTGGTCCCAAGGCATCCAGAACAGGCATGCGTGTAGAAATGTCTAAGGGCTGCATTATTCCTTTCAAGGGCTCCTCACCTTCACTCTTCTCTTCCTATGTCAATCACGTTAATTGGAGATGAAGAAGCATTTGGCTGTGGTTGTGGAGAGTTGTAGATGCTATACACACCACAGTAAGACCTAGTTTGTAGCAAATGATAGCTCTTTCACTGTGACTTTGCAAAGGGAGCGGTGAGAATACATTGTGGTAAGTTAGCTGTATCTATCCTGCCTTCCCAAGGCCTATCTTTGTAAATCTTGACCACCCTACTTGTGTGGTTGCTTCCAAAGTCAATTGCAAAGTATTTTCTGAGCCTGGGAGGTGGAGCTAAGAATTCTTGTGAAGAGAAACATAGCACAGATTCACTATCTTCTCCCTCAGAAAATAATCGATCCCCATCCTAGATCTAAAGACCATATATGCATTTCCCAAATTGGCTTGCAGATAAGGAAATATTTCCTTTTTGGTAGTTTGAATTTTTAGTTTTGGACTGTGTCTTTACCCTTGATCACCTCAAAAAGACATCTCTCATCAGGTGGTGGTGGCACACAGCTTTAATCCTAGCACTTGGAAGGCAGAAACAGGTGGATCTCTGTGAGTTTGAGGCCAGCCTGGTCTGCAAAGTGGGTTCTAGGACAGCCAGGGTTATTACACTGAAAAATCCTGTCTTGAAAAAAAAATCAAAACCAAACCAAACCAACCAAACAAACAAAAAACCCCATGTCTCTTAGCTTGAAATGAACTGCTCCTCACCACTCAACTATCTCATCATAGCCTGGCAAACTGTTACCTCAGACCCACATAGTTGCTCTTCAGTGTCCAGCAGCTCTACTGCATTCTTCCATGGCCGAGTGATAGTTTATCATGCACACATGCACACATACACACACATTTTCTTCATTCCCTCTTCTAGTTCTGATGAACCAGCCTGCCTCCATGGCTGAAAAGCCATCGTAGAGTAAAGATAAACCAGACTCTTTCCTGTTTAAATCTGTTTCTCAAGGATTGGGTTATACTTCATCTGTAACCTTAACTAAAAATGATTCTGTACTGCCTATTCCACCATGCCTTTGTGTCAAAACCATCTTGTAACCCTACCAGTTTTGTCAAAGGGGTTTTATGACTACCTGTCATTATGACTATCTTGTTATGACTACTTTCCAATCATGTGTTTGTTTCAGGAGGTCATTATGACTAACTTGTTATGCTTATGTTCTGCTCCTATAACCCAGATTTGCCTGTCAAATTCTCTATTTGAAAACCCCGTACCCCTGAACTATAAAAATCTTGTCTTCCTCACATCCAATGCTGACCTCTTGAACCCCAACTTAGGGCCAGAAAGCTCATATACATGAATAAAGAAGCTTGCTTTAATTAATCGTTCCTCAGGCATGGTGCTGATTAGATTTTATCAGCTTGACACATGCTAGTGTCATCTGGAAGAGGAAATCTCAATGAGGAAAAAGCCTCCATCAAATTGGTCTGTAGACAAGTCTGTGGGACATCTTCTTGGTGGAATTTAATGTGGGAGGGCTGAGTCTGCTGAGAGTGGTGTCTTCCCCGAGAAGATAGTTCTGGGTTGTTTTTGTTTTTATTTATTTTTTTTTAAGAGAAAGACTTGACATTTGGTGTGTGGGTGGGGGATCTGAGATGAGTTGGTGGAGGGGAGAGAATATGATCACAATATAGTGTAGGAAGTTTTCAAGAAATAAAAATATGTTTAAAAGAAAAATAAATAAGTGAAGAAAGAAAGAAGAAAGGAAGGGAGGGAAGAAGGGAGGGAGAGAGGGAAGAAGGAAGGGAGATTAGAAGCAAACAAGTAAGCTAGGAAAACCACAGGGAACAAGCCAGTAACAACAGAGGCAGCAGCCTTCTTCTATGGCCTCTGCTTTGGTTCCTGCTTTCAGGTTTCTGCCTTGAGTTTCTGCCCTGGCTTCCCTCAGTGTAAGCCCAACAAGCCCTTTCCTACCTAGGGCGCTTTTGGCCTTGTTTTTTTTTCTCGCAGAAAGAAAAAGCAAATGAAGACAGAGATCTACCATTTTTTCTTTGAGATAGGGTCTCTCACTGGCTTGGAATATCACCAAGGAGGTGAGGCTAGATGGCCAGCAAGCTCCAGGGACCCAGCAGTCTTGCCTCCCAGTTCTCTATCCCTGGGACTACAAGCATGTGCTACTTTGCCCAACTTTTTATGTAGATTCTTGGAATCTGAACTTGGGTCCTCGCTTGTGAGGTCAGTGCCTTACAGGCAGGCAGTTGCCCAGGTCTTCCTGGTTCCCCTAACAGGTGATCCTCTATTAGTGGTTTTCCCGTAAGTGATCTTGTGACCTGAACTATGACACTTACCGATATTGCTTCATATCATTAAAAATTTTATATAATTGTGCTTTCTTAACTTCCCTTTATATGGAAAATAATTTTTAGAATCTTGTCTTCAACCATTAAAACAAGTTACAAATTATTTCACATTTTTTTTTGTGTGTATAGCTTTTGTTCTGTATACATTATATTATTTCTTTGAAACAGAGTTTTATCTTAAGAATATTAAACCTGTTCCTTCATGTTTGGTACAAATATTATATTCTACATTATTATGTATGATAGATTTTTGTTTCTTTTAAACCTTCGAATTTTGTGTAATTCTCTAGTCCTCGACAGATTAAATTTATAAGTTTAATTAAATTAAAAGGAGACAGAAAAACATGTACAAAGAATAATGCAATGAGTGGCCATGAGCTTGCCAGCTAAATGGGAAGAATGGTATTTTTCCTGATTATTTAAATAAAAAATTAGACTGTTTGTTGTGGGCCATGCCTGTGATCCCAGCAGAGGCAAAGAGATAAGGAGTCTGGGGCCAGGGTAGACTACATAGTGACATTAGAGACCCCACCTCAAGAATCACAGTGTAAATAAAATAAGATATAATCACAGCTGAAATTGAGACTTCCTTAATTCCTCCCACCAGCAATACTCTCCCCGTTTTTCTCAGTCTTGTTTACCCAAAAGCAACCCCATCAAACTGTAGTCCGATTCTGAATGAAGTGCATTTTTATAGCAAGCTAAAGCTGTTATAAAAATTTAAAAATTTATGCAAGCTATCGTAGTGCTTACCTAAGTTTTGCAATTGGCTTATTGAAGTCTTATATTTAAAAAATTGGCCCCGTTGTTTCCTGTGCATCTAATTAGTCCAGCGTTGCGACCGCACTTTCCTTCATTCTTTCGCTGGAGGTTTGTGCTGCTCCCGGAGGTGTTGGTGCGGTGCAGACAACTCTGGAGTTCACATCTCTGTCTGTGTTTCCTGTTGCAAGTGTGTGAAAGCTTTGCCTAGAGGTGGAATCGCATGGTACGAGCACACATGAATAATCTATAACCAGCTATTGCCAGATCATGTTTTGGGGGGACACAAGAGCTGTTTTGGGTTGGATTGAGAGCCTCTTGTGTGCTAGGCAAGTGTTTTACCACAGGGTACAGTTCCTTGGTTTGTTTTCTAATTTTGAGTCAAGATATTGCTCATTTGATAAGGTGGTCCTAGAACTCACTCTGTGGTCCATGCTGGCCTTGAACTGGTGATCTTCCTGTGTTGGTATCCCAAGAAGCTGTGACAGGCCTGGGTCACCTTGACTTTTAATGAGAGCCATAACTGAAAAAATGGCCTTAAACCTTGTTTAAGACAGAATATTTTTATATTAGAATACAAAACCTCCTTATGCTTAAGTATTATTTTTTTTCTGATAAACTTACCTATAATTAAGACTTTTGGAAAGACAGTTCCTCATTCATTCTGACTGTACAATTGTATGATTATATAGATTTTTTTCTTAAATATTTTTAATTGGGTCTACCTGCTTTGATATTAATAGTGTATAAAATCTCCATTTCTTCATATTATTGTTAGCTTGGACATCTTAGTATTACCACAAGATTTTATTTTTGTCAATGGCCATTATAAAATTGCATAGCATTAAAACCATTTAAACCAATCATCTCAGTGACATTGTGTCTGAAAGTCTTGTCCTTCCTGATTTGGTCGTTTGAGGTTCATTGTAAGTATTTCAAATATTTTCTCTCAGCACGTGCGTGTATCTTAACTTTGTTACAGTGTATTTAGTCAGACAGAAATCGAACTTTTTAGGTGGTTAAATTCATTTGCTCATTTGTGCCTTAATTTTTTTCTTGGCTTCATGTTGTCAGATGACTTTTGATATTTTCTTCTAATTAGTGTGAACTTTTACTAAGTTATATTCAGGTCTTTAATTTCTTTCCACAGTGTTTAAGGACCTAATTCTACCTTCTCAGTCTGTAAAGTCACAGGTCCTCACACTGCTTTACAAATGCTTAACTTTGTCATAGCTGACCTGAAATCTTCCTTCCATTACCTATGAAATTCCATATGAACTCAGGACTTGCTGTGGGACAATGGTCTTTTATCCTGTCACTTGTATTATTTTTAATAAAATGTTGATTGGCCAGTAGCCAGGCAGGAAGTACAGGTGGATCGATGGTGACCAGGCAGGAAGTAGAGGCGTGGCAACGAGAATTCTGGGAAGAGGAAAGTTTGAATCTGTAGTTGTCACCCAGATACAGAGGAAGCAAGATGTGATTTTTTTGCTGAAAAAGGTACCAAGCCACATGGTAACACAGACAAGAATTATGGGCTAGTATAAAAGTTAATAAGAAGCCTGAGCTAATAGGCCAATCAGTTTATAATTAATGTAGACCTCTGTGTGTTTATTTGGGACTTAATGGCTGAGGTACTGGGCAGGGCAGAAACCTCAGACAACAATGTGGGACCTGGTGGGACAGACATCTCTGTCAACAAAGACTGACTATGAACTCTGCTCTTTTATTTCTTTTTGCTTTGAGATATAGTTTTGGTATGTAGTCCTGTGTGATTTCAAACACTTTGATTATTCTCCTGCCTCAGCCTCTCAAGTCAAGTGCTGAGATTATAGTGGTGTACCGCCATGTCTGGTTCAGACTCTATTCTTGGTTTCGGTGGTGGTGGTGGTGGGGTTGAGACAGGGCTTCTCTCTGTAACCCTGGCTGTCCTGGAACTCACTCTGTATAGAACAGGTTGGACTTGAAATCAGAGATCCACCTGCTTTGCTTCCTGAGTGCTGGGGTTAAAGGTGTGCGCCACCGCGCCAGGCTTCAGACTCGACTCTATTGCTGACTTACTTCTAAACAACAGGAATAATCATGAGTTTGAGTAAGCTTTCTTTTCATAACAGAAAAATTTTCTCCTTGCTTTCCTTTCTTATAATTCTTCTGTTCATTTACAATCTAGGATCAGTTTGTTAAACAGCACGAAGAGGCTGGGTCTGGAGGCATAGGCCTGCTGTCCTAGATACTCAGGATTCTCAAGTAGGGAGATCTTATGAGTTTAAGGCCATTCTGGGTCAATTTGGTGAGATCCTATCTCAAAACAAGAAGTAGAAAGAAGGCTGGGGATACATGTAGTTTAGTGTAAGAGGACTTACCTAGCACACACCAGGCTTTTGCTTAGTCTTCAGTTCCAGATGAACCCGAATGAAAACAAGCCAGCAACAATAACAAAATCAGAGTGAAGAAATTCTACTGCTGATATACTCAGGAGTAGAAAATATGTATTCATATTTTCATCTTAGAAAATGCTTGCTCTGATAATGATGTCCTATCTGTGTGAATGGCATGTCTTATCAGTGCTGTGGGATATTAGTTGAGGGTGTGTTAAATTCATTTATGCCGTGGAACATTTGTTTAATGATGCAAAGATGTGTTGCATTCTTTTATGCTGCATTTAACTCTGTGAAGTTATGTTACTTTGCCTGCCTAAAACATTTAATTGATCTAATCAAAAGCTGAATGGTCAATGGTGAGGCAGGAGAACAGATAGGCAGGGTTGGCAGGAACAGAAAATAAATAGGAGGAGAAACCTGGGAAGAGAGTATTGTCAAACATTTAGGAGGGGGAGCCTTGGTAGAAGTGGGTCAGGGCATGTGGGTCTTGAGGTTTGAAATCCCAGCCCCACTTTCTTTTTGTTCTCTGCATCCTGATTTAACCTGCAGTGAATGAAGGAAGCTGTGTGAAGAGATTGCTGAGACCTTAGGAGAAAACGTCAAGTAAACACAGGAGTCTTGTGATCTCTGTTGGCCCATAACAGGGTCGATCTGGGAATATGTTGCGAGCCCCTCCCAGGCGTAGCAGATAGAAGTGAGCTTACTTCAGATTACTTAGTACAGCTGGCTATTGTTATTTACATGCATCGGTGGAAAAAGATGTTTTGGCTACAGGCGGCTTGGCTTGTCCTTGTGATTGTACACTTTACTCTTAACCCGCAGAGTAGAAATTGTCTGGTGCTCTGAGGAAAGCTGGCTGTAGCATGAGGCTTTAGTTAGCCTCGTTTTTAAGTTCTGCTCTCCCAGGTTCACACCGCCAGCTGCGGCAGTAAATAATATACCACTATTTTTTAATTGCACCAAATGCCCTTACCTTTTTCTGTATGTTGAAAGTTAGTTCTAGGGCTTTGATATTTATTCTCTTTCTTGTAAGTTTTAAAGAAAATATTTAACTTCCTTTCCATGTGATTATATCTTGTCCCCTGAGCTGTGTATACATATTCTTGGCGGTTTCTAGACTAACACTTTGCTCTATTTGTTTGTATGTTCTTTCTTTTTTTTTTTTTTTGTAGAAGTGGAATGATTTAGTAATTACATTTTAAAATTATATTTTAATATTTAGGGTAGTGCTCTTTCACTTTTTTTTTTAAATCTTAAAATCTTAAGAGGGCGGGAGAGATGGCTCGGAGGTTAAGAGCACTGACTTCTTTTTTCTTACATAATTATTACTCCCCTGTAAAAACAGGAATGACAGTGCATTCATCTCATAGTGTGAGAACTGAGGACTGAGACTCCAACCCAGTGCTACTGTGTTTACCTAAATGTGTGACTTTCTCAGGTCCAATACTTAGTTACAAAGGACACTACAGTGACTGGTACATCCTAAATGCTCAGTAAGAGGTCACTCTTGTTGTCATTAGAATTATTTACTTCAATAGGATTCTTATTATTCCTCCTTTCCTTTTTATCTTTTCACCTTTTTTGCCTTTTGTTTTCGTAAGACAGAACAAAGCAGCACAGACTGGTTTTGGACTTGCAATGGGGTCCCTCAGACTCCCTAGTGCTGGAATCAAGAACATCTGCCACCAACTGGCTCTGAAAAGATTCTTTACCTCTACATTGTATCAGGATAATGTTGGTTTTAACTCCTGATTTGCAAGAGTCTATTTGTTCTTTCTATTCTGTGTTCTACTCGCTCAGTAGCCAGTTCCTTTTCATGGCTACCCTCATCCAGGCATGCTCTTTAGATACTCAGATCCCAGGAACTGCCAGACAAAATCCCTGCTTTCATATTGTCCCATGCTTTCAAACAACACGAAATAATAAATGACAGTGTATATTCTGGTTTTATTTGAAAACTAAATAAAAATATCTTCTATATTTCATCACTAAGCATAATTTCCTTTTACTAGGCAAATATGCATAGTTCTAAAGCTATTTCTATTTCTAGCTAGTGACATTGTTCATTTATTTTATTTGATCAGCACATATCTTTTAATGACTTTATGTGTTTGTAATTCTTTGGGTACAAAGCGTACTTCTTGGGTGAGGCAAATGTCATTAGGGAGACAGATTGTGGTGGCTTGAATAAGCATGGGCCCCAAGGGCACATATGTTTAAATGCTTGGACCCCAGTTGGTAGCACTGTTTGGGAAGGATTAGGTCACTAGGGGGTGGGCTTTGAGGTTTCAAAAGCCCTTTCCATTCCCAGTGTCTCTGTCTCTGTTGCCTACTTGTGGGTAAGAATGGAAGCTCTCTGCTACTGCCCCAGCACCATGCCTGCCTGTCTGCCCAACGCTGTGCTCTCCGCCATGATGGCCAGGGACTCTAATGCTCTGGAACTTTAAGCCCTCATAAGCTCTCTCTTCAGTAATGGTCATGGTCTAGAAGAACGAAGACACAGACAATAACATTTAACACAAAATGTGGGGTTAATCAAAGTTTGGATCTCATCCAAATTTTTAATGTTATAAGTATCTAGAGATGATATTTATTCACTTGAACCAGTGAACATATGCACTATACAAATAAAACTAAGTTTCTCTTGTAGCTCTGTAACCTTGAAGTATAAGATTAAATAAAGATGTCACACTTCAATTCTTCTGTGAGATTGGCAAGAGTTTGCAAATGATAAATGCATTGAATTTCACGTTGAAAATCTACAAAAATATGGCGAAGGCCCTCTGATAATTTTGGTCTGATTAAATTGTAAGAGATTGTCCTTGAAATTCATCTTTTTGTCTCCACTCAATTTTTCTCAGTTCATTGAAGGCAGATTTGAATTGTGTTGTATAGGGGGAGAGTGACAGGGACAGGGATAGAATAAGAGGGGGGGGGGAAACAGGAGGAGAGAGGAAGGAGGAGGGAAGAAGGGAGAGAGGCAGCAGTGGGGGATTTGGGAGAGCAACACAAGGAAACTGGGGTACAGAGACAAAGGCCTCAATGAATTGCAAAGGCAAGCTTTAACCCCAGGACATGCTACCCAGGTATGTGTGTCGAGAAAGAAAGATACGGAATGTGGCTCTAACCAATATGAAATTTCAGTTTTTGGTAGAACAAAATGTTGGTCCTTTCTCCTGCAGCACAAGTGATGGGGTCAGCTACCTTCTCAGAGCTGCAGTCCCTGATGTGGGAGCTCAGAATTCCAGGCTGTTTCCACATTCTGTCAGTCCGGTATCAGCAATTGTTTCTAGTCACCATGGTCGGAGAAGAGAGAAAACACAGACACTCACACACGGCCTAGGACTGGGGCAGCATAGAACTCCTCTCGTGTTTCATGGGTTGAGGCAAGTCTCAAGGCCAAGCTGTGCTTCAGGAACATGATGCTTGCCTGTGTCCAGATGAGAGAAGAACCAGATGCATTGGTGATGGCCCTGATGTCACCATAGTGTACAGTCTAGCTCTCGTTCTGCCACTGACTTCCAACAGGTTCCTTGGCTTCCAATTTTAACATTTGAACATGACTGTATTTCTTTACTCAATGGACTTGTACTGTTTGGGCCAAATGCTGTATGACCATGGAAATAAAATGGTAGATTTGAGGAAATTTCTGCTCTCAGATACTTGCTATTGTCTCAGGCTCTGGGTAAGTGGCAGGATAACATGTATACATCATTATACATGGTCTTAGTTTAATGACTCTTAGTGACAGTCTTTGGTACTAAAATCCCAAGTTTCTATTTAAAAACACTACAGAGTCATAGTCTGGATCCCTAAGCATTCTCTCAGATGTGTCTCCCAAGCACCCGCTTCTCTTGAGAGCCTGAATTCTCTAGACTGAAGTGAAAGTTCAGACACAGAGAGACAAACGCCATCACTTTCATACCACTGTGCATATATGTATGAGTGTGTATACAACATGTGTGTATGTGTGTGCATGGATTTGGTAGGTGTGTGTGTATATATGTGCATGTGGGGTGCGTGTACAAGTGTGTGTATGTATATGCATGTGGGGTATGTATGTGTGTATGCATGTGTATGTGGGGTGTGTGTGTGTGTGTGTGTGTGTGTGTGTGTGTGCATGTGGTATGTGTGTGTATTCTGGGACATACTGTGGACATAAAGAAGTCCCCACAGAGTCTCAGCTATTTTGAACTCAATATGGAGAACTCTTCATAAAAGACCGTAGCAAGGAAGTCTGATTGAGAAATTTTGGGACAGAAATTTTGCCACACAATGCTCATCCCAGACACCAACATTTTTCTGTTCGCATGAATAAACGAAATTATGAAACTCAGGACATTTCCGAAAATTGGCTTTACAGTTACGTTTTCCCTGAAGAGATATTTATTGGCACAAAGTAAGAATACGAATAACAGTAATAGCAAGTATGAAACTGATTGCCAAGTTATTTTTTAATCTCTCAGTACTTGAAGTAGATGCCAAGTTTTAATTTTCTTGTTGTTTCCAGTTAAAATAGCTAATGCTTAAAATTTTTATAAGAATCTGATGCAATTTTTAAGCATAATATAACAATTGAAAACTTGGGAGAAACATGCAAAGAATTCCATTAACTTTCTGCTGACGTGATTGTGGGATTTCCTTTTTCTTTTAATACCAAGCATCATGTTCTTAAAACAAGGCCAAAGGACAGGGAAACATAAGTTGAATATTCCTCGGCTTTCTACAAACTCTTATAAACAACAATTCTGATTAGTTACGGTTCTCATCCTGTTGCTGTTCTTCCTGTAAGAGACATTTTCACAATGTGTCACTTGTTTGTACTTCCTTATTGTGTACATGCATTGTGTGTGCGTGTGCGCAAGTGTGTGTGTGTGTGCGCGCGCGCGCAAGTGTGTGTGTGTGTGCGCGCGCAGCCAGAGGAGAACATCGTTGTCTTCCTCTCTTGCCTTCTGTTTCATTCCAGAGACAGGATCCCTCACGGAACCCCTTACTGTTTCTGCTAGGCTGGCTGCCGGCAAGCTCTGAGGATCTGCTTCCTGTTCCTGCATCCCAGGGTCCTAGTGCTAGGATTATAAGCACATGAAGCCTTGCCTTTAGAAAAACGTAGGTGCTGGGGATTTGAACTTAGGCCTTCTTGTTTGCAGAGCAAGAGCCCTTATCCAATGAGACACTTCCTAAGCTCTTGTTTGACGTTTCTTAATACTGACATGCTTATTTCTTGTCTCATAAACAAAATGAGTAAAGGGAGAGAGGGGAAAAGGTTGGTCAGATGGTACCAAGACAAGAGAGACAAGAGACAGACATGGTATTCTGTTGTACAATGAAATGATTATAGATAGTAACAATTAATATATATATATATTATAATTATATAATATATATAATATAATACATATAATATATATATATATATATTTCAAAGAACTGTAATAACAGAGTTTGATTTTTTTCACCAAACAACCAAATGCTTGAAATTGAGATATTTATCCTGATTTGAATATATATAAGAGATACATCTATTTCAACATCCCATAATACTCTATGAAAATGTACAATTTTTAAAAGAGAAATCAGTAAAATGAGGTCAGAGACAATATAGAATGAGGCCTGATCAAATATATCAGAAACTCTGAATTTCCCACTTCATCCAATACTTACCACTGGGAATTTTTAAAAATCAAAACAATAATCAGAGTCCTTGGATCTAGACAGGGTTTATTGTGGAACGCTGGTCTTGGCCAGAGCAGCTCCCAGCAGCCATCTCTATTTGCACGTGCACTGGCTCTTGAGTGACCCAGTCTATTATAATGATATCAAGTGCTAACTTGTGACTCCACAACCCATACCAAAGTCATCCCTTTCTTCACACTAGCATTTTAACCACCAAAATTCACAAACATGGCACCCTTCCTGTCTTAATCTGCTGGTGTTAACAAAATACCCGAGGCCGAGACATTTGCAGAGTTTCTTTCTTACAGTCCCGAAGACAGGCCACCTAAACCCAAGGCCCTGGAAGTTGTGATGTGTGTAAGAGCTTGGCCACTGCTCTCCATTCACACTGAACTCTGTTTCCTCCATGGACGGCTGAAGGAGAGATGGGCTTGGCTGGTTCTTCTTCTCCCTCCTTCTACAAAGCCATTGACGGCATTTCCAAAGGTTTTACTCCATGACTTAATCAACTCTTCAATGCCCCACCTGTTCATCGCATTAAATAGGGTTGATGACATTTGGAGATTTGAATGTGTTGTCCAGATGACCTCAAACCATGGTGGTGTGGGACCATGGCACCTTCATCAACCCCAAATCAACCCAGCCTTCCAAGTACGGTTCCTGTCTTTGGTCTGGCTGTCAGCAATCATTCTCTGCTCCACACAGCCCCATGGCTTTTCCCACAGGAAACTGAACTCACCGGAGTCTTTGTACCACACTTTCCCTCTAGCCAAAGGCCAGTTCTGTTCTGCCCCATGATCATTTTCTGGTACAGCTGCCTGCTCACCATGAGGGTGATTGCTATTATTGACACAAGGCCTCACTATATCCCCCAGCTTGGCCTTGAACTTGTAATCCTGCTTCAGCTTCCTGAGTGCTAGGGTGACAAGTCTGCACAACAAGACTAAATTCCAAAGGTCACTCTTTAATACGAGAAGAGAAACAAAGAAGGGAAATTGAACTGTTAAGAAAAAATGCAAACCGTTTAAAGACAATGTTGAATCTTGGTTTAAAATAACATGTGTGAGGAGAAAAAGCACCGACCTTTTGCTGCAGAAATGTGGACTCTGTCATGGCGTCTTCGAAGCTGTGGGTTCCTCTGGCCTGTGTCTTCTCCCACAGGGCTTTGAGGAACTGCACAGACCCACTCTGAATGGACAGGGGCTCAGGAAGCAGGCTCTGAATGGGCAGAAGGATGGAGACATCACATCACTTCTTGACCCAATGGTACAATCTCAAAAGAGAGTACTATGTAGGCTGCCTTGAATGTGAACATGACATAATTAAGTAATACACCAGAAATCTATACTGAAGAATAGTTCTATGATTTAGGTCATACTTCTGAGTTTCTAAAAGAAAATTTTAATTAATAAAGTTTTATGTTCTTGACTGTATATGTGCCTAAATCTTGTAATATAATGCTATCTTAATGATTTCCCAATAGCATTTCTTAATTGGAACGTGGTAAATATAAATATTCATATTGGATTTAGCAAAGATCTGAGAATGAAGGCATCACATTAAAACCAGAGTTCACAAGAGTCTATATATAGAGTGGGACTAGGAAGAATAGAGATCAAAAAGTGATTAAAGAGTTCATTATATAATTATGCAATATGAACATTCTGAATGAGTATGAGACAAATAAAACATTCTTCATTCGAAAGTGTGAAATGGATGAATATTATTAAGCTTTAACTTCTTTGTGCTGTCAATGAGACACTACATTTAAAAAAGACATTTAAATAGAATTCAGTACAGTCAGTAAGAATCAGCTTTTCTATGGGCATGTTAAATGTATGCTCACACGTTTCCTACTCTATGATGTAACTGGTAATCTCAATTTGATATATTGAGATGTTCCATTTATGGATATAAAAAGCCAAATCAGTTGAAGAGAAGAATTTTGTAAAAAACATATAGAACCCTAATAAGTGACATAAATGTAATTTATTCACATACAATGCCATGTTACTTGGTATTATGAGGTAGGGTACAGTAATGAGATTGGCTTATAAATTCTATTTCATGACAATGACTGAGACTTTTAAGACTGTCTGTGCACACAACTTGCTACTCAGTGAGAAATCCTAAGTATTTTTTTCAGGAAAATCTCATGAATGCTATCAAAATGCGCGAGCGAGTGGCCTCTTAATGCTGACTGTGGAAAGGAGAGAATCATGGACGCCAAGTTAGTGACTGACAGATTTTTTAAAAACTTTTTAAAAAATGTATTAACTTTTTAAATGATTTATTTATTTTTATTTTATGTACATTGGCGTTTTGCCTGCATGCATGTCTCTGTGATGGTGCTGGATTCTCTGGGACTGGAGTTACAGACAGTTGTGAACTGCCTTGTGGATGCTGGGAACTGAATTGGGGTCCTCTGGAGGAACAGTCAGTGTTTTTAACCACTGAGTCATCTCTCTATTCCACCTGAGAGATTTTCAAAGTTTATGAGCCAGCCACTGACTGAAATTTACTTTGTGCACACACCCTGGATTTTTCTGATTGTTGTCAGAATCATACAGTACATGGATTTTTGTTTCAAGAAGAAGGGGCTTGATTTAATGGGTCATTATTCTAAGGAGGACTGGATCTGAGTCTGAGAACTCCATGAATGTGGGAAGTTGACCTGACATCGAGAGCTGGCCAAGTGTGCAAGACCAGTGAAGGGTTTGTAATTACTAAATAAATGGAAGTTGTGTTGTGGCTTTGCCCCAGGCCAGGCATAAATCATAGGTATGAACAAAGAGAAAGCACTGCAGTAGAATAGGCTCAAAGAAAACATTACAAAGAGAAACTTTCTGGTGAATATCCTTAAAGAGGAGGAGAAAGAATCAGACAGTCAATAAAACAAGATTGGAAGAGTGAAAAAAAAGTTTTCTTGGTGTGTTTTCAGAAAGTTAAGAACAAAGCCAAGCATGGAGCCAAACAGAAAATCACTGATAAAAAATATTTGAAAAAAAATGAGTGTAAAAAATGAATATTATTATTCCAAAAAATGAATGTTATTTTTTATGTTTATATGCAATTTGGTCACACCAAAGTCTGAGCTGTTCTTTGCAAGATGTTATTAAGTATGTTTTTTTTCTCTTTTTGTAAAGTTTTATTTGAACACAGTCTCTCAGGGGCTGCATCCAAGGAAAGCTAACTAATTCTCTCAAAGCATCCATCAATTGCCAATAGCTTCTCAGCTAGGAGTGAGGCTTTGTGACCATCTTTATCCTCTGTGTTGTGATTTTGTCTTGCCTGATCTTGAGAAAACTGTTGCAACCTCCATGAATTGATGTGCAGATGCTATGTTGTGTCTGGAAAACACTGTTTTGCTGTGATCATTTATGACATCTGGCTCTTAAAATCACTCCACCCTCTCTTCCATGATGATACTGGCTTTGGGAGGAAGTATAATATTGTCTTAGTTAGGGTTTCTATTGTTGGACAAAATACCATGAACAAAATGCAAAAGTTGGGGAGGAAAGTTGTATTTGGCTTACACTTCATCACTGAAGGAAGTCAGGACTGGAACTGAACCAGGGAAGGATCCTGAAGGCAGGAGCTGATGCCAAAGTCATGGAGGGGAGCTGCTTACTGGTCTGCTTCCCATGGCTTGCTCAGCCTTCTTCTTAGAGAACCCAGGACCAGCAGCCCAGGGATGGCACCACCCACCATGCTGGACCCTTCCCCATTGATCACTAAATGACAAAGTGTCTGACAGCTGGGTCTCATGGAGGCCTTTGCTCAACCGAGGCTCCTTCTCTTTGATGACACTATAGCTTGTATCAAGTTGACACACAAAGCCACCCAGTGCAGATATAAATGTCCCATTTAGGGCTGGGCCTTTCAGGCTCATGTTTTGCATGTTGGTCAATTGTGAGTCTCGGTGTTAGCTGTTAGTTGTCATCTACTGTAAAAAGAAGCTTCTTTGATAAGGACTTGGGGATACACTTTCCGGTAAGCCACCACCTCGTGGTGCTACACAGATTATTAGAAATGGGCTAATATCAAGATATGAGAGTTAGTCAGTAACTAACTCTCTAGAGATAATGGGCCAGGCAGTGCTTAAATTAATACAATTTGTGTGTTGTTATTTCTGGGACTAAGCTAGCCGTGTGGGAGCCTGGTGAGGCGAAAAGCAGGCCTGCCCGCAGACCCTCACTACAATACACCATTCTATTGGTATCACAATAAATCATTAAGAGACAGTTTCTGCCACTTTAGCAGAAAACTCATAGTACTTTTCTCCCTGAGAGGCTGTTCTTTACTGAACTGTGGGTTCTTGACCCTGCTAACGATGCCAGGCATGAGTTCCATCTTGTGCAGTGGGCCCTAAATCCAATCAGAAGGTGTTTGGTTGCTCCGGTATTTGTGCCACTACTACAGCAGTGTGTAATCTTTGTAGGCTGTAGCTTGCAGAACTTAGTTGGGTAAGGTTGATGATGATTTTCCCCCAGGTGACACGTATACTGTCTTTCAGCACTGTGAAAGCTAACCAGTAGGGACAGTCTCCGAGTTGGTACCAGCTCGATTTCTCCATATTCTTGCATTGAGTGTATGATGTCTTTAGCTGTGCAGTCTTATGATATGCTAGAGCATGCTGTTCTCAACATGTGGGTTGCAGCCCCTTTGACAAACCTCTTTCACTCAAAATATTTGCATTGTGATTCATAACAGTAGAAAAGCTACAGTTATGAAGTAACAACAAGAATAATTTTATGGTTGAAGGTCACCCCAACATGAGGAACTGAACTAAAGGGTCACAGCATGAGAAAGATTAAAAATCATTGTTTTAGAGAAAACACAAGTAATAGCAATAGCTTGTAATGTTTAGGAGTCTTTGAGACCTCGCTGGCCAATAATTTGAAAAGATACCTATATTGGGCTGTGGGCTTTCTATTTGATAATCTATGATGTCTACGAAAGGTATTGTCCACATGTAATTTTCAAATATTTTATTAAATTAAAAAGATTATTTACTATTTATGTGTGTGCATGTGTATGGGTACGCACATATTTTGTTATACAGATGTGCATAACAAAAGAAAACTTGCAGAAGTTGGTCTTCATCCACGTGGATTCAATGAATTAAACTCGGGTCACCAGTGCTACCTCACCACCCCAGATGACTTTTGTAGGTAGTATTATAGACGTATTTTATTAACTGAAGTAATTATATGGTCGAATCATTTGGCTTAATTTTCAATCATAAGATTCAGATCCTGCATTTTCAACTTCTTCCCACCCATGGGAAAACAAAGATTTCCCATTTTGTTTTCAAAACACAGGAGTTGGTCATTTTTTACTCTTTGACTCTTTGGGGGGCCTGGCACCCAGCTGTCAAATAAATACATGGAAGCCTATTCTTACTTAGAAATGCCTGGTCTTAGCTTGGTTTATTTCTAGCCAGCTTTTCTAGCTTAATTTATACTGTCAACTTTTTGCCTCTTGGCTTTTATCTCTAGTTTGCATTCTTTTCTTTACTTCTTACTCTGTGGCTTGCTGTATAGCTGGGTGGCTGGCCCCTGGAGTCTTCCTCCTCCTCTTCCTCTTAGATCTTCTCCTCCCAGATTTCTCTTCCTGTTTATTCTCTCTGCCTGCCAGCTCCACCTATCCTTTCTCCTGCTTAGCTCTTAGCTGTTCAGCTCTTTCTTAGACCAATCAGGTGTTTTAGGCAGGCAAAGTAACACAGCTTCAGGGAGTTAAACAAATGCAACATAAAAGAATGCAACACATCTTCACGTCATTAAATAAATGTTCCACAGCATGAACAAATGTAACACATCTTTAATCCTCTACAACACACAGGCAACAATGAAAAGATCACTGTATTAGAGATCCAGTGGTCTGAGTTCTGTCCTTCAGTTTCCTTAATCAATAAAAATGATGTTTAAGATCTTGTCTGGTACTGACATCTCACAATCTACATTTACATTTTAAGTGTAAATTTAATATTTCTAGGAAGCATTTCTAAATAAGAATCTCTTTTCATGTTGCCATGTTTGTCATAAAATTCTTTATCGTTAAGTTGAAAATTTTTCTTTGTGTAATTTCTTCTGTGTACAGAAATTCACCAGGAGAAAGTGGATTTCAGAATTTTAACAATGTCAAAACTGATATGCGTACACTGAAATGAACTGGATTTTAGAAGAAGGTAAAGACCTACTCTACCGATGGTAGGCATCCTCCCAAATAACTACTTTTACCGCCCCTCAATATGAAGTAGTTTTCTTAAAACTTCAGTTCGGAGGGTCGAGCCTAAGGCTTGCATGATGCAGGCAAATGCTGTACTGTGGTGTCCACCCCTTCTTCCCTTCCCCTTCCCTCCCACTTCTCTGTTAAAGTGAAGGCATGTAAGATGAGAATAGGTTTGACTTGCTGATTAATGATCCAGTATCTTTTTAAAGGAAAAAAATATATCCTAAGAATGAATGCAAATGTGCTGTTATCTACACACCATTTTTGGCGAAATTATTAATAATGCAATAAATACGATTGTTACCACACATCCTAGCGGCTCATTCAGGAGCCCAGTGAGCATGAATCATACACACCTGTTGGAAGAGAAACATGGTCTGGATCCATGGCTGGGGGGCTTGACTGATGAGGGTGAAGCTGGACCTGCTGTACAGGCAGTACTGACCCTTTAAGGAACAGGTAAAGAACAGCTTCGCCACACAACTTTTCACGGTATCTAGAAATAATAGAGCATTAAACATTAGTTACACTTTATGACCCAACACACAAGCACCTTTAGGAACAGTTCTTGAGTTTTCAGATGGCGAGCTAATGATGCCGAACAACTCTATATTTTGGAGTGGATCCATTTCATGGAGGGTCCATATTTTAAGTGTATGTAGGTGGAAATATGTTTAAATGAATACGGTTTAAACAGGTTGTATTCTGTCAACTTTTATCTTCTTTTAAATACCATGCAATGATGAAAAGATCAAGCAACTTCTAGAGAAATGGAAGCCATGAAGCTAATACAAAGCTCTGCATGTAACCAAGCCATAGTCACCTCACTGGAAACATTGAAGCAGCAATTTCAGAGGATAAACGAATGAGTCAATAGAGGACATGCAGAATCTACCAGCAGTGGGTAGTGAGCCGCCAACTGTTGATGCTGTCCTTTTGGTTGTGCGTGAGTCATAAAGATAGCTTCCAATAAACTCCCGTCAGAAATGTAGGCTCCTGTGCTCTGACCTGGTTTGGTTTGAGAGGCAATCTCAACGTGACAATCAATTAACTGTAGATTCAATGAGATCATTCCTTAAGGACAAAAAAGTGGTGGGAGGGTGATATGGGGCTGAAACAGTGAAGAATCATACATTTATGCACTCAAGAATGAATGGAGGAACGGACGTTGTAAGTATAGGTTGAGATTGTATGTGCCAGCACAGTAAGAGTCCTAGACGGTAACGGCGACCATGGATTGACTTCCACATTTTTACATGCTGGATTCTATTTCATTTTTTCAACCCTATCAGATGAAAGGTATTATTGCTGGAATTTTAAATGTTACCCAACGTCTCTTATGTTAGAAGCTTGGTTGCCAACTGGTGTACTTTGAGGATGAGGGTGACTCGTCATGAAGAGGCTCGCTCCATCAGTGGATTAATCCATTAATAGACTCATAATATGATGGCATTATTGGGAGGATCTAGGATATATATTTGGTAGTAGTAGCACATATTTGGTAGTAGTAGCACACCCTGGAATATGAATATATATATTTATATATACACACACACATACATATATACATACATACACACACACACATATATATATATATACATACATATATATATATAATTACCCAGCCTCCATTCACTCCCTCATCTTTAGTGGCCTGGAAGCCCAGTTTCCAAGCCACTACCCAGGATACGACAGAGAAGACTTCTCAGGAGTGAGGATTAAAAATTTCTATAATAACCTCACACAAGATCTGAGGGTCATTTTATTTATTGTTCTGCGACTCTAATTTTCCTTGCTCTAATTATCTTGAATTCTCTTTAGTTTCAATTCTCTGTTGCAATTTTTCCTTGCTTCTTTGTTCACCTAGCTTAAATACACATTGCACAGGAGGCTTGAGGCAGTAAGAAAAAAGGCTCCAAGAGTTACATCTCATTGGTCACACATTCCGTGAGTAACAGTAATGACAGAGGCGTTTACCATGGCAACAGAAAGTTTCAAGATTTCTGGTGTTAGACTGTGACCAGAGGCTGGGGGCACAGGGCCCAGTGAGACAAGCTGTGAGACATAGGTCTTTACCAGCCAGACTTGGCAAGTGAAGAATTGGCATGATTTTTAAAGGTGGCTTTGTGTTAATAACCTTTGTTAGACATCTGTAACTCTGACTTGCGAATATCTGTAAAGTTTTTAACTTATGATTTATTTACAGAAACATTTAGTCTAGTTTGAACGTGCTCTGAGATAAAAATGAGCTAACTGTCTGTAGTTTGAGTAAAAGGAACAAAGCCTGCTTCTAAGTGTCTTATAGTCCTCATGGGACAATAGGTCTTGTTATGAAGCACATCCTAGTATATTTTCTATATATCAAAATGATACCACTTAATGAAAAGTCATCTTCCTGACCATCCACGGATATATGTGCCCATGAGATTGAGATACAATCATGAGATTACATATGCACATCATATGAGATTACAACTACAGTGCAGGTATTGGAGACACACCATAATTTTGCACATGCAAAATTGCAGACAGGAGCAACAGTTTCCAGTGTCGGTGGTCCCACAGGCCCTCCTGGATGGGATTCCCCTCCGTTGGAGAATCATTCCCCTGGTGGGTTGACATCTGGACACTAGCTGTCACCTGCTGTGTCCCCCGCTGCTTCCTCTGCTCACCCAGTTGCCACAAGCAGAGCATCTTTCTCTTTCACACATTTAGCTACCAGGATATTCTATATTACATCAGGTAGAAGCCACAGAGCCAGGTTATCATAGACTGAACCTTGGAAACCATGAGCCAGAAAGTTTTTCCTTCTGTTAGTTCCTACTGGCATTTATCATAGCAATTAAAAGCTGACTGGTGTAGATGTCACCATTTCTCCTAAAAGTGAGGACTCAGTGTATTAGAAAGTTTAGAGAGCTGCTGAGATCACCTTGTTCTCCTCATGACCTTGTACACTATGGATCGATAGATAAATAGATTGATTATGTGTAGAAATATGAATGACGTTCAGGGAACCAGAAAAAAAATTGTTCAAATTTTTTAACCCTGTATCACTCTGAGCCAGGATTTGAACCAATCAGGGCGCACACCATGATGAGGTACATTAAGCTCTATATAATACAGGGACATGTAAATCTGTGGAGTCATATTGCTAACTCACCAAGAATTTATTGTCTCAGATTTAATCTGACTTTTAAAGAGAAACATTTTGAAAATTATCAGATTCATTATGCCCTACTTGTGAAAGTAGAAATGGAGTGGAGTTTCTTTTATACACATTAAATAATTATTACTCATTCTCACACCTCCCCCTAGCTCTTGGCAGTCACAGATCTGAATTTTTTTCTCTGGAGATTTGCTTATTCTGGATATTTTATATAAAGGGAATCGATACCAAC
Source organism: Myodes glareolus (assembly GCF_982192425.1). NCBI lineage: Eukaryota > Metazoa > Chordata > Mammalia > Rodentia > Cricetidae > Myodes > Myodes glareolus. Next base: position 21,220,040 of record NC_142045.1, on the reverse strand, counting down.
TGGCCTTTTGAGTACTGCTTCTTCATTTAACATTTGTCTTCAAAGTCATCCATATAGAAGCACCTATCAACCTATTCTGATGTGGGATTCCCCTCCATATGTTATGAATATGCTTTATTACCATTGGTTAATAAAGAAGCAATTTTGACCTATGGCAGAGCAGAATAGAGCTAGACAGGAAAAACTAAACTGAATGCGGAGAGAAAGAAGGCAGAGTTAGACAGACACCATGTAGCTGTTTAAGGAGAAAGATACCAGAACCTTACCAGTAGGCCACTGCCATGTGGTGTTACATAGATTAATAGAAATGGGTTAATTTAAGATGTAAGAGTTAGCTAGGAATATGCCCGAGCCATCGGCCAAACAGTGTTGTAATTAATATAGTTTCTGTGTGATTATTTGGGTCTGGGTGGCCGGGAATCAGCACACAGCATCCATTTACAGTTCTCTTTCTTTTTTTAAGGGCAAATACTATCCCATTGTGTGGATGTACTACATTGTGTAGATATATACATTTTGATACCCATTTATCTGCTGATGGAAATTGGCTATTTCTACCTGTTGGTTGTGATGAACAATAGTACTTCTATGAACATGTATAAGCACTTTTTGTTTGAATGTTTGCTTTCAGTTCTTTGAACATACATATATTCATACACACATACATATATATGTTAATAATAATTCATTTATCTTATTTTGGATAACATCTTCAAAAAAGGAATTGTGTGTAGCATATGGCACCTACTCAGCATAGTAAGGTTAGCTAGGCCACTCTGTAAGTTATTCTAGAGTGTATATATGTACAGACACATAGGCAGTTATGGACTTTCTGGGCCATATGGTAATGTAGTGCTGAGGAGTACTCATATATTCTCCAAACAGTGATTTCCTCATTCTTGCAATGTCCACATTTGAAAATGCGGCTGTTCTAGTGTGAAGGAGAAGTGTTTGGACAGTATTGCACCTTTCCTGGATTCCAGATTATACCAGGGGAGAACAGTCTTAAGCAAATGGCTCTCGAACTACGACCTTTCTGATGAGATGACTTAACCATTGATCCTCTCAGAAACAACATTTTTAGGCTAACTTCAGGAACATTGCTAATAATCTCCCAAGTATGATTAATCCAACTGTAAGCTATAAAGACTGTTTCCAATTGAACTTGTTACGGAATGACTGCATTACACTTGCTTTCCATATCCTCTAGAGTAAAGCACACGTACATCTTCTAACTCCAGTCCCGCCGACTGCTGTGGGGAACCTGGGTTGTCCTTGCCCATCCATAAAACCCCTCAGGGCGGAGCATTTGAAAGAATGCAATATTGTCCTGCCGTACCCTCCTGATGTTTGCCAAATACGAGCTAGGTCTCCAAACATAAAGATGCAAGAGAAAAGTCCACATCAAACAAAATCAGAGATAGATTTAGGATATTTTCATAGGAGCTTTCAGAGTTTGCAGACACGAAAATACTTCTGGAATTTACATGAACTTTAAATCAAATACATGCCTTTTTTCTCCCCCACATAATACTAATACAGTTGATTTCTGGCAATGATACAGAGTCTCTCTGTGGTTACAGTGCATCAGTGGGAGGCCATATGTCATAAATAAATATTTGGCTCTATCAAGCAGAGGCTTATCAAAAGTCGTGCGGAGGCAAACGAGGCTGGCAAGTGGGGATCCCCTGCAGGCAACGGCCCACGTTGTGACTCCTGCAGGCACCGTCCACGTGCTACCAATTACTTTGCAATTCTGCATAATACATAACAGCAACCAGATTTGAGGAAGAGAACATTTTAGAAAATTTTATGATTAGACTCCACTAAAACGAGCCTCTTGACGTTTTTCTCTCTGAAGAGGACACAACAAGCGTGAGGAAGGCTGGGTGTGATTCGTCTACCTCCTCTGTCTCCAGCTGGATGCTCTGAATTAAGACCTCGTGTCCCAGCGGCTGCACAGCGGGGTCTTGGCCAAGGGACTGACAGTGTTGGGAAGTCTGTTGCACCTCCACAGAGCGCATGTCAAACTCTGACGCTCTTGTTAGCGCTTGCCCTTTGAGTCCTAAAGAGCCCGGCTTTCCTACAACAATCACTACTTCTGTGTTGACTTAATAATGATGTGGCTGTCGGGAGAAAGTTAGGCGGCCTCTTGTTCAAGTAAATGCTGCTAACTAAGGTTCACTGGACAGAAAGGAACTAACCCTGTGCAGCCAATTCTGGAGACATCCTGTGAATTTGCATACCAAATTGAGAACCCCAGTCTCAAAACAAAAGGTCATCCTATAAAAATGTGTATATTTGAAGTGTATGGATATAAAAAAAAGTGAACAATATGAGGGTTAGCATGAAATAAAGAGTCCTAGCAATTATTGACAGCAGAGGAGTTAGTCTTGGTGATTGAAGTTGAGGATCCTAAAGAAGCCACATCCTGGGACCAGCATTGGTGCACGGACAAGGATACACACGTGGGTATCCCTGCAAGCAGAGGGGTTAGAATAAGGGGCTCTCAAGGATCAACAGCCTGGTCGTAGGCATCGGGCAGGGATGAGAACACACGTCTGAGAAAGTGTGGGAACCAGAGGCAGGGGCATAGCTATGAGTCAGGAGCCAGTCCTAAGTGTGCCACCTACTGGCTACCTGATCTTGGGGCGGGTGGATTGCACAGCAACAGCTACACTAAAAACTTGTCATCAGAATCAAATAAAAGTTCTTCCAGCCAGGCTATGGTGGTGTACGCCTTTAATCACAGCACTCTGGGAAGCAGAGGCAGGTGGATCTTCGTGAGTTCAAGATCAGCCCGGTCTACAGAGCCAGTTCCAGGAGAGCCAGGGCTACAAAGAAACCCTGTCTCAAAACACCAAAAAGAAAACAAAAATCATTTATTATCTCATTTAATTACTATTCACCATGTACCATAAACTGAAATTAATTGTTTTTGCTACTAATAAACATACACCACACAGACACAAGGTGATCTGGACCTGAGCTGGAGGTGGACCATGGAAAATGATTTATAATGGATCATGTGAGGGGAGGAAGGGGCTGGGCCCCAGTCATGTAGCCCTTAACAACTATTTCAAACCTAATGACCTTCATCTCCCTCTCTCTCCTCTTCCTTCATCCTCCTCCCCTTTCTTTGTAAATTCATATAACCCATGTCTCTGCTGGATGACGCAAAGTCAAATCAGGCCATGTGACTGCTGAGATCTTCTAGCATCTTGCAGAACAGAGTACTGAAAACTACCTCTGGAGACAGGGTAGGCTGTGTCCCAGCTGCTATGCAAAAGACTCCCCAGCTTTCAGATGTCACAGTCGCCAGAAAGCAGCTGAATCCAAACAGATCCGGTAACTGCGGGTCTATGTTGTATGCTAAGAACAGAAGGGCAGGAAGGAGGGGAGTTCTGGGATTAAAATCCTGTGCCACCCCTGTCCAACTAAAATAAATCTTATTTTTAATTAGCACACACAGTGTAATATTAAGTTGGGGGCATCACCGCAGCCCCTGGCATTCATCCTTGGGGCGCCAATGGGGCAGAAAGCTCCATCTCAGGCCCCCTCCCACTTGAGCCAGACTCCACCTCCAGGAAAGGCTGCCAAACGCTGACTCCTCCCCAGGCTATTTAGGCTCGTGCTGGAAAAAGGAACATGAGGTCTTCGGGTTTTGTTTGTGCTCTCCCTCTTTGTTGTCTAGTCCCCAGCCGCCTTTCCCAACTCAGGTTCCCAGCCACCCAAGAGTGCTGCATTCATTAAATGTGGGCATCTTTGATTTGGTCTAATCTGGTCTAATTGGAGTTATTTTGCGTCGGTGGAGAGGCCCGTCTTCAGATTTTTTTCTTAATACACTGTATGGGTTTCATTGTAGAATTTTTAAATAAAATTTGATTTTGTGATTCTCTTTCCCTATCACCCTCCCTCCTGCTCCCGAGTCCCCTGTATGTCTCCATACTCCATAAAGTCCTTTTCCTCAGTTTTATGTCTCACATGTCCCATCCCCCTCATGGTGGTCTCCTTTCTGGTGTCATAGCCGAGACTGCACTGACCTTCACTTGTACACATGCTCACAAACATAATCTAGTGTCTGCACAGGAGAGAGGATACGTGGTTTTTGCGCTTTTCAGTCGGGGTTACTTCACGATGTAATTCTTCCCAGTTCTACCCATTTCCCTGCATAGTTTATGATTTTACTTTTTCCTTTATGACTAAATAAAATTCAATTATGTACACAGATGTGCCACGTCTTCGTTACCCATTCATCTGCTGGTGAACATCTGGGCTGGTTGCACTCCCTCACCGCCGTGAACAGAGCTGCAATGAATACAGATGTGATGGCATCTCTGTGGTCTGATACAGAGTCCTTCAAGTAGAAACCCAGGAGTGATGTAACGGGTGGTAGCTCTATTTTTGAGTTTTTGAGAAGCCAGCAATGTAAACTAATTTTGCTTCTGTTTTTATTTGTTCGTGTGAACCGGGGGCCCTTGTTCTGAGTGAGGTTCTCAGAGTTCTTCCTGCAGGTCTCACGTGGCAAATGCCCACTATATCATCCTCTTCTGACTCGGTGAGCTGATAATTCCCCCAATGTAAGTATCACGCACTGTAAATCCAAAGGTTAACAGCTGAGGCTGGCCGTGGATGTCCTTACAGAGGGTTCAGAGTGTGCTGGGACCTCCATGATCTGTACGGATACAAAGTCGCACTGCCTGGAGTCGGAGGTGCCATGACGAACAGGAACCTCTGTGCATGAGTGATGGCACCTGCTTTCCGTTCAGGAAGGGCACAGTTTATATCTTGCCTCCCCTAATCCATTTGGGGAGCAAGGGCTGCTGAGTTTGATTTGATTTGCTGTTCTGTCAAAACTGAAATCAGAGGGCTGGAAAGATGGTCCAAGAGTTATGAGGGCACGTGCCGCTCTTCCAGTGGACCCACGTGTGGTTCCCGGCACCAGCTGTCTGTAACTTCAGCTCTAGGGGATCTGATGCCTCTGGCTTCTATGGACACCTGCACTTACGTACACACACACACACACACACACACACACACACACACACACACCCTACAAAATCGGTAAGCAACTTCTTCACCCAATCACCTTCACCTTCATTAATGTTATAAGATAGGCACTGAAGACCTCAAAGCAACTAAACGCAGTATAAAAGTCAGACCTCTCCACCTTCATTTGTACCTATTACCTTCAGTTTCTCAAATGCACCACTTACAGTGTCTGGTTTTTGTTCTTTTTTTTTTTTTTTTGGATCCCCAATGGCATCCAAACCTGCAGCTTCCTTGGATACCATTGGCACCAGGTCAGATCAATAGAAATCTTTACTGCAAGAGACTGAAATTGCTCCACACAACCCAAGCATTGGGTAGGGTACCCCAAACAATGGTGAGCCATTATCTATGATAGTGCGGCATCGGCATCCTGGAGCGGCAGTATCACTTGTGGGAACCAGACTGCCCCCTTCAGGCAATGAGGGCTGTCTCCAACCACCTTGGGAATCAGAAGCTCCATAAAACAGTGCCAAAGGCTGCTCATTTATACACAGTCCGTGTCCTCTGCCTATCTGTTTAAAGCTTTGGCAGTGTCCTGGCTGTGAACTTGGAGCCACTGAGCCCTTTAATCTGTACTCCCCAGCGGGGCCACACTGCTCCAATCTCCTTTCTTCCCTTTTCACCTTTACCCTTCTCTTCAGTTGGAATATTGGGGCAGTGGCAGTGGAATATTGGGTCTGTTGGGAGCCTGGGCATTTGCTCTAAACTTCTCCCTTGGAGTCAGTGGGCTGATCCCCTAAAGCTCGCTGTCCGTGGGCGGTGAAGTACTGGGGCGTGTTTTCTCCTTGACCTTCCCAAGGAAGTAGAGCCGCCAGGTAAAGAAGGTCAGGAATCGTACATGTGACAAAGAAGCCCAAAGACTATGAAACGCAGAGAATGTCAAAGAGAGGCAGAATACTGAAGATTCACTGTGAGGAAGGAAGTCAAATCAAAGAGAGGACAGGCTAGGATGCTTTCCCTCCAAATAGTGAGCGCTGGACTGGAAAATAACCAGTGTCTGCTTAAGGATAAAAGGGGGAATCAGGCAAAAAAAAAAAAAAAAAAAGGTAGAGGCTCTCTACAAAACCATCAGTCCACTTTGTTTACTTCCCTTTTCTCTCATCAGGTCTGTAAATCTGATGCTGGGAAAAGGGACCGTGAGTTCCAGGATTGGTTAGTGAAGCCAGTTGGTGAAGACCACAGTACCCTCCAAATTTGCATCTGTCGCTACCAAACACACCAGTCCCTAATAATAGCGCATTGTCTGTGCTTTGCGTAGTCCACCGGGCACCGTAGCCACCAGCCTCCCTCCACCCGGTCACTCCCTTGGTGGACTGAGAGCTAGCCGCACAAGTCAGCACCCTAGAAATATCTTTCCTGTCACTCCTGGTCTTCTAACTTTCCATCTCTTCCTCACTTGAAAGCCTCTTATCAGTGATACTGAGTCAGTGTAAATATTAACAAATATTTCCGTGGGTCATTAGGGGAAAGAAAGAGATGTGCTTTGGGACAGCCTAAAGGCAGTATGAATATTGTAAACTAATCTGCTGGTTATTGTTGGCATTATTCTCTTCTTTCCACATGTTATGAATACCAAAGTATTTAGTTAGTGACAGGACCCCCCTCCCCCCGCCCCATTATTTACATACTTAGAGCTTTGTGGATGAGCTAAATGTGGCAGCCCAGACTGATTACATGTGGACATGTGGAACAGGCTGCCCCTCTACCCCTCCAGTGATGGCCCAAAGGCTTCAACAGAACTCTTTGAAACCCTCCTTATGAACCATAGGCGGAGTCACCAGGAAGCATGTACTAAGTCCGCGAATACTGTTTCTCTCTAGCGGATACTTTGGTGCTATCCCTTGTTTGGATGAATGGGAGGAGTGAGGAAAGGGGTGCAGGAGTCTGGGAGAAGTTGGAGAGGAGAGTGGGGATGTGTATGTTCTAAATACATCATGTTTGTGTATGGAATTACTAGAGAGTAACTAAAACTTAAAAAATGAAAAGTGTTCTGGGAAGACATAGGTAAAATTTCTAACATGGGTTAACTGGTAAGATTAAAGCGATTTCTAAGCCTCCTCTATGATTTTTCAAATTTTTATAGTGAACATTATGTTTTTATAATAATAAAATTATCTTCAGTAGAATATTTTTTCCACCAGGAAATGGCTGAGAATTGGGCTAACATGCTGTAGACTTGATGTCTTAAGGGTTTAGTCATCAGTTAAATTTATTTCATGCATAAAATGATTTCAAGTAAGACCAGCATCAGAAATGCAAAATACTTAGAGACTGATTGTGTATGGGGTCTGGAGAGGTGTCTTAGCAGTTAAGATCACTGGCTGCTCTTCCAAAGGACTCAGGTTTGGTTCCCAGCAGCTACATGGTAGCTCACAACTTTGTTCTAATACCTTCTCCTAGCCTCCGGGAGAACCCTGCTCACATGTGATACACATGCAGAACCCCCCAACACACACACAAATAAATAATGATAAAATTATATATATAAATTGTGTATGAAAGGCATCAAGTGCTTGTAAACTAGCAGCTCCCGTTTTGAAGAGTTAGTTAATAATGTGTGAATGTCCTGGGGAGATGACCTTCTGAGTTTGCACCTCAATCTCTGTCTTTCTTATTGTAGAAGAGGACCCTGGGGTGCAGGGGTGAAGCAGGAGCAGAGACCGCTGGATTGCACACGGTTATGGAGCCTGCATTCCCACCTACCCAGTTGCCTCACCCTGTGTTTCTGCTTCACTTTCATGAATTACTAATGGAGTTCAGTTACTCAATAAGAGCCAAGAATCACCCTCACCTGCGTGGAAAACCTCAGCCTCTGGGTCTGGAGGAGACAAAGGATGCATTGTGAATAGAAAAGACTTAGGCTTCTGAGAAGTGGAAATGGCAGGGAGGCTTAGAAATGGCTATTGAAGTTTTCTACAACATCGAGACTTGTTTATTGCATGTAACGCCCTTCATATGTTATTGCTGGTGTTCCGAAGCAACCCCACCTAGTGATGAATGAGCATTCTCATCGCCCCACACAAACCTTGCCCATAACCAGCTGACTCCACATCAAGTTCTTTGTATTTGACTGGGCCGGGAGAGAAAGGAGAGGCCTGGGATCAAAAGTAAAAGAATTCCTTTTGCTTCAGGATGGTTACATTCTGATGCTGTGAGTCTGGGCACTTCTGAACCCCGGGCGAACTTAGTTCTTGGTAAGATTTCTACTCTGGGGAAACAAGCCATGGAGATTAGAGGAGAGTCTCAAGTCTTGATGGATAAAGTAAAAATGAATTTGAAACATATGGATTACATGCTTTAAAAATGAGCTTGAGTTCAAAAGTTGACAACCATAATAGTTGGTTAAAAACATTTGGGGATTTCTAAAGCCTCTAAGGTTTGAAAACTCACTTTCTGATTTGGAACTAGATGGTTCCTTAACCGTTAGGGCATCATCAATTACATTAAATGTATTTACAGATAATAATTTAACCAACCATGGGTGAAAACATGTTATTATATTTCTTTTTACTTTTGGGATTTTCCTCATATTTTAGTATTTAAATTCTCAAACAGTTCTATTCATATGGTTGCTAAATTATTTCAGGGAAATAGAAGAATTCTTCCTGCTGTAGATGAGTTCAAAAGTCAACCAGGGAACTCAAAGTCAAACATGACACAATTTTTTAAAAAATAACACATACCATAAATAGTTAATACATATTTGATATTTGATCTATTGAGCCTTGAACTCTAAGGAAAATAGCAATTCTGCATGAATGTGAAGAATGTTGGTCTTGAGTCTTTTACAGTAGACTCAATTATTTATACAAGTTTGAAGACTTTGCTGAATAAAAGAACAAATCAAAAGTCCCAAAGTGGCATAATTGTAAAATAAAATTTCATCAGGAAGATTTGACAAGGACTGTCCTGGTTAGGCCTAATGGTCAACTTGACCTGGCCTAGAGTCATCCAAAGGGCTCAGTTCCCTGTGGATGGCACCATTCTTCAGGTAGGTGGGCCAAGGCTAATGTAGCTAGTTAAACACAGGGAAATTTGCAAGCCAGGAAGCCAGTTAGCAAGCATCATCCTCCAAGGTTTCGGCTGTACTCTCTTGGTTATTTGGTCAAGGTAGCAAGAAGATCTACCTTCAGGCTCCTGCTTTGAGTTCCTGTCCTGACATCCCTCAGTGATGGACCGAGACCAGGAAGTACGAGATGAAATAAACCCTTTTCTTTGCCAAGTTGTTTTTGGTTAGAGTGTTGCATCACGGCAATGGAACGAAACGAGAACAAGGATGTAGGCATGGGATTAATTGTCAACATTAACTGGAAATATGGTGTCTATTTAAGTGTGTCCAAGGCTCTTTGTGTAGGAACTTAGAAAAGAGCATATCATGTATTCAATGGAAAAATGGCGACTTACAGTACAATGACAGTTCCCATCAAGAGGAATGAGAGCCAACTGGATCAATCACTAAAGATCAGTGAAGATGAAATTCTATTTGTCTCACTCACTGTTCAGTGTTTGAGGTTAGGAGAACATATTGCATCCAACTTTTTTTTTTTTTGCTTAATTTTAATTCTCTGCATTCTTTAAGTGAAATGTAATTCACATCTTTTACCTTATACACAACTCAGTGGGGTATCATTAAGACACATTTGATGCAAGGGTATTTTGGGACTTATAAAACTATCATCCACAAAGAAATAAATACCATATTCATAGAGGATCAGGACACAATACCCAAATTTAAACATATTCCCAGATGTGAGTTTTCTGCTTTCTAAGCCTAATTGTCTTTCTTAAAATGCATATTCAAGGATGCCTAGAGACACAAAGCCAGTACTGTGAAGATTCTAAACTAACCTTGGCACCGTAGAGAAAAGGACAGACTCAGCCAAACCACACGTTTCTTTTACATAAAAGTTATTTTCTGTGCTACTAAAATCTGATGGACTCTTTCATTTCTGGCTTTAGGGCAGAGCAAGGTAACTTTCTTCCCACCCTTCCCCAAGCTATTAGAGTCCTTTAATTTATAAACACTCTAGACTTTATGGCCGATATTGCTTTCTGTCTTTCCATCACCATTTGGGTACTCAGAGGTCAATTTGTAATTGTAATTATAAATGTGAAGGTTACATTCACCATTGGAAAACTCTTCAGTTATAAACGTATGAAAAGAACTCAACTAATGGACTAGTTTGATTTTCTGTATTTATCTTTCCACATTGAATGAATCAGCTCTCTTTTTAAAAAAATGTATTTTTTTGTTTGTAGATTTGGTGCAACTTGGGAAGGTAAACAAATGTATTGGAAAAGGAACAGTAAATAAAGACACAATGCGCCAAAATGCTAATTACGATTGGTTATCTGCCATTTAATGTATATTAATTAGTAAATTTAAGCAAATAGTGAGAAAAACCTCAAAAAATATTGAATAATGCAGTCTGTTTTCTCCTAACAGAAGCAAAACCACTGGAGGAAAAGACAGGGAATTAATATGAAAAGGTTACCTTTGGTGTGTGCTTATTAGAGATATAAAATTAGTTATAAAGTTGAAGCTGATTTTGAAAAGTCAAGTATCAATAGTTTCGTACTTTTGCCATCTTCAGAACGAGGCACTTAAACTTAATTGCATGCAGACCATAAAAGGCATTGGAAGTAATCCAGTTCAGAGTGTGTCACATGACCTTAAGCTGTAGGACTCCTGGTTTAACCATCTATGAGAACGGCCAGTGTGTAAAACCACCTATACATCAGAGTTGCGCTGTTTGAGGGCAAGAGAGTGGATGAAGAAAGACAGAAATTATGTGTTAGATGCTTACCAGCATCCACAGGCAAAGGCCAATAGATTCCCATAGCAACCAGTCCCAAACTGTGCCAAACAAAAAGGTCTTCAAACATGACTAAATTGTCTCCTATACTTGTGTCTGACTTAAATCACCACTTTATTGCTGTGAAATACTGTGAAGGGCCCAAGACTTTTCAGGCAACACAGTTTGAAGACTTACAAATTCTTAGTATCTTCTTGGGAGAAGCGTAATGGTACGATCACAACAGAAATGAGGCCACCTATTCAATGACATGCAGCAGAGGCTTCAGAGCTTTCAGAGGCTTCTGAAAACAGGAGGCTTCAGAGCCTGGCGTCACTGTCAGGGCTCAAGTTGCCAGCACCATTAGTACTGAAGCAAATTTTTCTCATTAAAAATTCCATACTGAACATCCTAAGAAGACATAGGCTTTATCAGAGGCCAGGCCAGATATAGGGACCACAGATAAGACTCTACCCACCACCTACTAATACTCTTTAAAGTCTACCCAACACCCCCAGGCTGCACACCCTCCCTTGGGCTTCATTCTCCAGCCCATAGGCCTGACAGTTTTGCCAGAGGCCAAGTTGGTTCTAGGGACCCCAAGTAGTAAGGTACTGCCCACTGCCTGCTAAAATCTGCCTTAAAATCTACCCCTAAACCCCAGACTGCACCCCCTCTCCCTCCCTGACTCCATATTCCAGCTTACAATTTAGGAAGGAGACCTCTGTTTTACAAGAGGCCAGGCTGGATCTAGGGACACAAGGCCCCCAAACCACAGCAGAGACACTTTATTGAACCTGAAGACTTGCTAGTCATCAGAATGCTTGGCCATTTAAGCCAAAAGACCAGAGAGGAAATAGAAACCAAGGAACAAGGAACATCCCAAAAGGATGAACACAGGAATCAATACCTAGACCTATAATCATCCTCAGATCAGATGCTTGTTTACACACCAGTGTAAGAAGACAATCAATAGCCAAAAGGGCAATATGGCACCACCAGATCCCAGCTGTCCTATGACAGCAAGACCTGAACATTTTAACACAGATGAAGCACAAGAAAATGACTTTAAATATAACTTTATGAAGATGATAGAAGTCCTTAAAGAGGAAATGAAAAAAAAACTCTTTAAGAAATCAAGAAAAATACAAAAAAAATTGAAGGAAATCAATATAAATCCCTTAAAGAATGCCAAGAAAGTCAAGAAAGAACAAAAATACAAGTGAATGAAATGGTTCAAGATCTGAAAATGGAAATATAAGAAATATAGAAAATACAAACAGGATATTCTGGAAATGAAAAATCTGGGTAAGCAAACAGAAACTACAGATACAAACATCATCAATAGACTACAAGAGATGAAAGAGTGAATTTCAGTAGTTGAAAATACGATAGAAGAAATAGATTCATTGGTCAAAGAAAATGTTAAATCTAAGAAATTTCTGAAACACTATGAAAAGACCAAACACAAGAATAGTACGAATAAAAGTAGAAGAATCTCAGCTCGAAGGCCCAGAAATAAATTCAACAAAATATTCCTAACTTAAAGAAGGACATACTTAGAAAGGTACAAGAAGCTTATAGAACATAAAATAGATTGGATGAAAAAACAAAGTCCCTCTGTCACATGATAATCAGAACACTAAACATGCAGAACAACAACAGCACCAAAAAGAATATTAAAATCTGCAAGAGAAAAAGGCCAAGTAACATATAAAAGCAGACCAGTTAGAGTAAGACCTGAATTCTCAGCGGAGACTCTAAAAGCCAGAAGGGCTGCAGACTCTAAGAGACCATGGATACCAGCCCAGACTACTATACCCAACAAAACTGTCAATCACCATAGATGGAGAAAATAAGTATTTCATGAAAAAGTCAAATTTACACATTATTCTTCTATAAATCCAGCCCTGTAGAAGGTACTAGAAAAAAAAATTCAACCCAAGAAAGTTAGCTACACTCATGAAAACACAGGCAATAGATAATCTTACACCAGCAAAATCCAAAGAAGGGACACACACGCACACACACACACACACCACCATTACAAAAACAAACAGGAATTAACAATCACTGCTCATTAATATCAATTTGCCAATAAAAGGAGACAGGCTAACAGAATGGATATTAAAAACAGGATCCATCCTTCTGCTACATACAACAAACACATCTCAACATCAAAGATAGAAAGGGTTGGAAAAAGATTTTCCAACCAAAGAGACCTAAGAAAGCAAACTGGTGTAGCTATCCTAATATTTAAGAAAATAGACTTCAAACCAAAATTAGTTAAAAAAGACGGAGAAGGACATTTCATACTCATCAAAGGAAAAATCCACCAAGATAAGGTCTCAATTCTGAATATCTATTTCCCAAATACAAGGGCATTTGCATTTGTAAAACAAACATTGCTAAAGCTGAAATCATACATTAATTCTCAGATGTTGATAGTGGGAGAATTCATTTTTCCAGTCTCACCAATGGTCATGCCATCCAGACAGAAACTAAGCAGAGAAATAATGGAACCAATAGACATTATAACTCAAATGGACATAATAGATATCTACAGAACATCTCACCCAAACACAAAAGAATATACTTTCTTCTTAACACCACCTGGAAACTTAACTTCTCCAAAACTGACCATACACTTTGTCACAAAGCAAGTCTCAACAGATACAAAAAAACTGAAACCAACCCCTGTATCTTATCAGATCACCACGGATGAAAGTTAGAGTCAAATAACAACAGAAACTACAGAAAGCTTACAAACTCATGGAAACTAATCCACTCTATACTGAATCACTACTAGGTAAAGGCAGAAATAAAGATGAAGATTAAAAGACTTCCCAGAATTCAACAAAAATGAATACACAACATTCAAAGAAAGCAGTGCTGAGAGCAAAGTTTCCTAGCACGAAGGCCTGCATAAAGAGCTTGGAGAAATCCTACACCAGCATCTGAACGGCACACCTGAAAGAGGAGTATACGGCAGAAAATAATCAAACTGAGGTTTGAAATCAATAAAATAGAAACAAAGAGAACAATAAAAAAATCAGTGAAATGAAGAGTTGGTTTTTTTGATAAGATTAACAAGATAGACAAACTCTTATCCAAACTAATTAAACGGCAGAAAGAGAATACCCAAATTAACAAGATTAGAAACAAAAAGGGGGACATTACAACGGACACTGAGGAAATCCAGAGAATCATTAGGTCATACTCAAAAACCTGTACTCAACAAAAATTGAAAAATCTAAAAGAAACGGGCAAATTTCTTGATCGGTATTACATTCCAAAATTGAATTAAGATCAGATAAATAATTTAAATAGCCCTATAACATCTAAGGAAACAGAGGCAGTCATTAAAAATCTCCCCCTAAAACACCAAGGTCAGATGATTTTAGTACAGAATTCTACCAGACTTTCAATGAAGAATTAATATCAATACTCCTAAAATCATTCCACAAAATAAAAACAGAAGGAACATTGCCAAATTATTTTTATGAGGCTACAGTCACTCTGATACCCAAAGCACACAAAGACTCAGCAAAGAGATTTACAGAACAACTTCCCTCATGAACATTGATGAAAAATAATCAATTAAATACTCAAAAACCAAATCCAAGAACACATCAAAAAGGTCATCCCCCATGATCAAGTAGGTTTCATCCCAGAAATTCAGGGATAGTTCAACACATGAAAATCTGTCAATGTAATCCACCGTATAAGCAAACTGAAAGAAATAAAATACTCAAGGTCATCTCATTAGATGCTGAAAAAGCCTTTGACAAAATCCAATACCCTTCATGATAAAAGTCTTGGAGAGATCAGGAATACAAGTAACACATCTAATCTCCAGACATATAAAGAACTCAAGAAACTAGACCTCAAAATACAAAAAATCCAATTAAAAGTGGGTTACAGATCTAAACACAGAATTCTCAACAGAAGAATCTCAAATGGTCGATAAGCACTTAAGGAAATGTTCAACATCTTCAGCCATCAGGACTCTGAGATCCCATTTTACACCTGTCAGAATGGGTGAGATAAAAAACGCAAGTGACAACTCATGCTGGGGAGGATAGGGAACAAAGAGAATGCTCCTCCATTGCTCATGGGAGTGCAAACTTGTACAACCACTTTGAACACCAATGTGGTGGTTTCTCAGAAAATTGGGAGTTGAGCTACCTCTCTATCAGTCTTTGGCATTTTGGGTTCAGATAGAAACCTGGTGCAACCGGACTGAGCCCCCCAAGGTCCAAATGAGGAGCAGAAGGAGGAAGAAAATGAAAAAGGAAATAAGGACTGCGAGGGATGCTATCACCCACTGATACAAGGGGACGGATCTAATGAGAGTTTACCAAGGCCAGTTGGACTGGGACTGAACGAGGACGCAATCCAACCAGATTCTCTGAATGTGGCCGGATTCTCTGAATGTGGCTGGCCTGGAGTCTTTCTGAAAAGCCATTGACAATGGCACTGGGACTTGTTTCCTCTGCATATTCTGGATTTTGCGGATCCAGTCCGTCTGGACACTCACCTTCCTGGACCTGGAGGGAGGCGGGAGGAACTTGAACTTCCCACTGGGCAAGAAACCCTGACTGCTCTTAGGGATGGAGAGAGAGTGGGGGGAGTGGGAGGGTGATGGGAGGAGGGGCGGAAATGGAAACTTTTATAATTTAATAAAATTACTTAAAAAAAAAGAAACCTGGTGCAAGGGAAACCCCCCAAGAATCTACCAAGATGACATCAGCTAAGACACTTAGCATAGTAGATCTGTAGCCTGAACTGTTCATCTCCTGTGACCAGGCAAGACTTCCAGTAGAGGGACTGGGACTCCAACCCAGCCACATAACATTCGACCTACAGTCTGTCCTGCCTATGGGATGTGCTGGAGTAAGGATTGTGCAAAGATTGTGGGAGTGGCCAGCCACTGGTCCAGCCTGAGACCCATGCCGCAAGAGTGTATCCATCCCTAATACTTCCTGGAGTGCCAGGACCCAGAGGCTGGATGGTCCAGGGACCTAGGATAGAACCAAACATGATTGGAGAGAAAAAAATGTCGATGCAATGATGCCTAATGATATTCTGCTATACTCATAGACTGGTGCCTAGCCCAATTGTCACTGGGGAGGCTTCATCCAGCAACTGATGGAAACAGATGCAGAGACCCACAGTTAAACATTAGGTGGAGCTCAGGGAATCCTCTTGAAGAAAGGAAGGAAGGATTGAAGGAGCTAGAAGGGGTCAAGAATATCACAAGAAAATGTCCAGAATCAACAACCTGGGCTCATAGGGACTCACAGAGACTGAATTAACAACCAGAGAGCCTGCATGGGACTGACCTAGGCCCTCTACATATATGCTATGGGTTGTGTAGCTTGCTCTACTTGTGGGACTCCTAAAAGTGGGATCAAGGGTTGTCCCTAATGCTTTGACTGACTTTTAAGAACCCATTTCTCATACTGGGTTACCTTACTCAGCATTACTGTTTAAGGGGAGGTACTTAAACTTAGTCTTACTGCAACTTGATATGCCATGGTTTGTTGGCATCCATGGAAAGCCTGCCTCTTTCTGAACAGAAGCAGAGAAGGAATGGATTGGGGGCATGCAGAGTGAATGTGGGGGAGGGAATGGGAGTAAGGGAGGAAGAGAAAACTGCTTTGAGGATTAAAACAAACAAACAAACAAACTGACAGACAGACAAATAAATAAATATTCCATACCTTGGGCCAGGCATTAACCCCATGCCCAGGCATTAACGCACCATTAACCCCACGGGGCAGAGGCAGGTATATCACTGAGTTGGAGATCTGCCTGGTCTACGTAGCAAGTTCCCAAAGAATCCAAACCTTGAAGAAAGGTATAGTGTTCAAGTTTCTCTGTCCTTCTCTTTTTGTCTTAAAACTGGTGCTGAAACTTGATTCTTCACAGAAAAATAATGGCAGCATTTTGATGTGTCCTTTTTAGAGCTGCATGCAGCTCTCCCATCTCTCCCTGCAACCTTCCCATCTCTTCGTGCAACTCTAGACATACAAGAACCCCCTTCCGTTCCTTTGCTTTGGTTCTTCTTCTCTTTCTTCTTTCATCAGAGCACTTGCTATGTTCTAACATCTTCCCTACTGAGCTTATGGCCTAGCCAAGGTTTCTATTGCTGTGATGAAACACCATGACCAAAAGCAACTTGGGGAAGAAAGGGTTTATTTGGCTTATTGGCTTACATTTCTGTATTGCTGTTCATCACTGAAGTAAGTCAGTGTAAGAGCTCAAACTGGGCAGGAATCTGGAGGCAGGAGCTGACGCAAACACCATGGAGAGGAGCAGCTTACTGGTTTGCTCCCTCTGGCTTGCTCAGCTTGCTTCCTTACAGAACTCAGGACCAGCCCAGGGGCACCAATCACAATGGGCTGCATCTCCATCAATCACTAATTAAGAAAATGCTCTACAGCTGGATCTCATGGAGGCATTTTCCCCACTGAGATTCCCTTCTTTCAGTAACTCTAGCTCCTGACAAGTTGGCACAAACCAGCCAAGACAACTTATTTCTCATTTTTACTGTTTATTTCATGTCTTTTCCAATTAGCACAGTCTTAATGAAGTCAAGATTATTGTGCTGAAGCTTTTCAGTTACTTAGAATGGTGCTGTCATGTAGCAGGCACTCAGAATATTGATGAATGAATACATAACCGAGGAATAAATGGGAGAAAGAAGTAGATCACGGAACTTTCAGCACATTAAGATTAATTCTGTAGAAAGGAGAAGACTGGGAAAGAAACTAAAGCGGGCAGTGGAGTCACGGGGATACAAGAAAAGGGGTCAGGGGAACAGTTAACCAAACGAAGTATGCATGAAGAAGCCACATAGAAACCTACAATTCTATAACCCAAGTATAAAATATCATTAAAAAAGGGTTAGTAGATCACATGCAATATGACTCAGAGCTGAAGGTTAAGTGGGGGTCGGGAGGAAGGGAGTAGAGGGGCTGCTTAACCCAAACCAGAGATGAAGAAGACTTATGGAATTCTATTAGCTTGTAAACTAACCAGAGTACATTTAAAAATAAAAAGGCGTTTGAACAGAAGCATCTATCATTGGTAAACAATGCTGCTCTCAGGAGACATTGGTTATTAAATGAAAATCTCAGGGCCAGAAACAGGCTACTTTCCTATGAATTACTGATCAAGGAGCCCCAGAGGTACAGGGACAACGCCCACTATTGCTATTGTTCATGGCAGTTCACCATAAGTAGATGGTTAGACACTTACAGATACCACATAGAGAAGCTCATCTTGAACTGACCAGGAAACTCTCCCTGATGGCTAGCTGTCATAGTTCCAGAAGGTGCTATGTAGATGCTTGGGGAGAAAAGACACCCATGGTCTTACCTAGCACTGAATCACGCATGCTACAATAGTGATCTGCCATGCAAGATATGCTCATTGGTGTATTAGTGTCAAGACTGTTACGAGGGTAACCAATGACTCTCTTTGAAGCCTGCTCCACAGGAGGGAATTAATATCCAGCGCAAAACTTTTGGCTAGGGAAACCATAGGATCTAGAAAAAAAAACCCTCTGATGCTGCTTTGCTAATTGGTCATGATGCCAAACTACCTTTTAAATATTTATTTTTTGTAGCCATAGATTTGTGCTGCTCCCAACCTTGGTTGGAGAAGAGTCTTTTTTTATTATTAATTAATTTATTTGTTTATAAAAATTTCCACTTCCTCCCCTCCTCCCCATACCCTCCCATTTTCCCCCCTCCCTTTCCTCCCCCCCTCCCTCCCCTCCTTCCTCTCCAGTCCTAAGAGCAGTCAGGGTTTCCTGCCCTGTGGAAAGTTCAAGTTCAAGTTCCTCCCCTCTCCCTCCAGGTCTAGGAAGGTGAGCATCCAAATAGACTAGGATCCCAGAAAGCTAGTACATGCAGACAAAACAAGACCCAGTGCCACTGACAATGGCTTCTCAGTCAGCTCCCATGTCAGCCACATTCAGAGAATCCGGTTTGATCACATGCTCGTTCAGTCCCAGTCCAGCTGGCCTTGGTGAGCTCTCATTCGATCAGTCCCCTTGTATCTGAGGGTGAACGCATCCCACACGGTTCTGATTTCCTTTTTCATGATCTCTCTCCTTCTGCTCCTCATTTGGACCTTGGGGGCTCAGTCCAGTGCTCCAATGTGGGTCTCCGTCTCTATCTCCATCTATCGTCAGATGAAGGTTCCCTCTAGTCCTGCCTTTCTTGCTCACATTCTCCCTCCTTCTGCTTCTCTTTTGGACCTAGGGAGTTAAGTCCAGTGTTCCAATATGTGTCTCAATCTCTATCTCCAACCATCGCCTGATGAAGGATCTATGGTGATATACAAAATATTCATCAGTATGGTTATGGACCAGGGCCAGTTCAGGTATGCTCTTCTCTGCTGCCCAGGGAACAATCTGGGGACCTCTCCTTGGGCCTGGGAACCCCTCCAGAATCAAGACTCTTGCAAACCCTAAAATGGCTCCCTTAGTTGAGATATATACTTCCCTAGTCCCATATCCATCCTTCCTCCCCCCTCCCATTCCCCCAAGCCATCCCCAATCCTCCCCCTCTCCCTTCTCTCTAACCCTCTCCCCTTACTTCCACCCGCCCCGCACCCAAGTTTTCCTGGCAATTTTGTCTACTTCCAATATCCAAGAGGATAACTATAAGATTTTCTTCATGTTAACCTTCTTATTTAGCTTCTCTAGGATCACGAATTATAGGCTCAAAGACCTTTAACTATGGCTAGAATCCACTTATGAGTGAGTACATACCATTTTCCTCTTTTTGGGTCTGGGTTACCTCACTCAGTAAAGTGTTTTCTATTTCCATCCATTTGCATGCAAAATTCAAGATGTCATTGTTTTTTACCGCTGAGTAAAACTCTAATGTGTATATGTTCCACACCTTTTTTAACCATTCTTCTATTGAGGGGCACCTAGGTTGTTTCCAGGTTCTGGCTATTACAAATAGTGCTGCTATGAACATAGTTGAACAAATGCTTTTGTGATATGATAGGGCATCTCTTGGGTATATTCCCAAGAGTGGAATTGCTGGGTCCTGAGGGAGGTTGACTCCCAGTTTCCTGAGAAACCGCCACACTGATTTCCACAGTGGCTGTACAAGTTTGCATTCCCACCAACAATGGATGAGTGTTCCCCTCATTCCACATCCTCTCCAGCATAGGCTATCCTTGGTGTTTTTGAGTTTGGCTATTCTGACAGGTGTAAGATGATATCTCAAAGTTGTTTTGATTTGCATTTCCCTGATCGCTAAGGAGGTTGAGCATGACCTTAAGTGCCTTTTGACTATTCGAAGTTCATCTGTTGTGAATTCTCTGTTCAGTTCAGTACCCCATTTTTTTTCTTTTTTTTTCTTTTGAGAGACAGCCTGTAGAAACTTTATTTTCCTTCCACCTTTTTTTCCTTTGCTTAAGACCACTCAGTGGTGGCTCCAACGCACTTCCACAGCAGCCTGCGCTGTGGGAGCTGCTGACCAATCCTCAGTGGCTGGCTGGGCACTCCAGTCTTCAGTAGGGAACTGCTGGATGGGCACCAAGGGCACCTGCACACCCTCAGACCAGTCAGCCACCTCTGGCTGAGCAGCAGTGAACTCAGGAGCTGGTGCAGTCCATTCGCCCTGAAATTCCTCCTTGGTCACGGCCTTCTCAGCAGCAACCTGTTCTTCCTTCTCAATCTCCTCTGGGTCTCTGTAGAAGTAAAGATCAGGCATAACCTCCCATGGGTGCTCACAGGAGATAGTGCCACGCATGCGGAGTACTTCCCGGGCCAGCATCCACCACATCAGACCCACTGAGTGAGCTCCCTTGTTGTTGCAGGGGATGGCAATGTCCACGTAGCGCAGAGGTGAGTCTGTGTTACACAGGGCAATGGTGGGTAGGTTCACGTAAGACGCCTCTGTGAGGGGCTGGTGGTCAGCCCTGGGATCGGTCACCACCAGAAGCCGTGGCTCCCTGAAGGCTGCCTGGATCTGGTTAGTGAAGGTCCCTGGGGTGAAGCGGCCAGCGATCGGAGTGGCTCCAGTGGCGGCAGCGAACTTCAGCACCGCTCGCTGCCCAGTGTTCCTGGAGGAGATGACGCTGACATCAGCAGGATTCTCAATGGCAACAATAGCCCGGGCTGCAAGCAACAGCTTCTCCCAGGTCCTCTTCAGATTGATGATATAGATGCCATCGCTTTTCCTTTTGTAGATGTACTGCTCCATCTGAAAGTCGAGGTTGGTGCCACCTAAGTGGGTTCCTGCAGCGAGGAATTTGAGGACATCCTCCTCCTTCATCTGCAGGACATCAAGGGCTCCGGACATTGTGTAAGTTTCCCTTTTAAGTTACGTCGGGAACCAAGAACAACGCCGTATGGACCCGTCTCGGGGCAGCGCGGAAAGGCAGTACCCCATTTTTTAATTGGGTTAATTAGAGTTTTAGTGTCTAGTTTCTTGAGTTCTTTGTATATTTTGGAGATCAGACCTTTGTCTGATGAGGGGTTTGTGAAGATCTTCTCCCAGTCCGAAGGTAGCCTTTTTGTCTTACTGACAGTGTCCTTTGCTTTACAGAAGCTTCTCAGTTTCAGTAGGTCCCATTTATTCATTGATTCTCTTATTGTCTGCGCTCCTGGGGTTCTGCTTAGGAAGTGGTCTCCTGTGCCTATATCTTGTAGACTACTTCCCACTTTCTCTTCTATCAGGTCTAAAGTGGTCGGATTAATGTTGATGTCTTTAATCCATTTGGACCTGAGTTTTGTGCATGGTGATAGATATGGATCTACTTTCATTCTTCTACAGGTTGACATTCAGTTATGCCAGCACCATTTGTTAAAGATGCTATCCTTCTTCCATTGTGTACCTTTAGCTCCCTTGTCGAAAATCAGGTGTTCATAAGTTTGTGGGTTAATACCCGGGTCTTCTATTCTATTCCATAGGTCAACTTCTCTGTTGTTATGCCAATACCAAGCTGTTTTCAATACTGTTGCTCTGTAATAGAGTTTGAAGTCAGGGATGGTAATGCTTCCAGAAGTTCCTTTATTGTATAAGATTGTTTTGGCTATCCTGGGTTTTTTGTTTTTCCATATAAACTTGATTATTGTTCTCTCAAGGTCTGTGAAGAAGTTTGATGGGATTTTGATGGGAATTGCATTGAATCTATAGATTGCTTTTGGTAGAATTGCCATTTTTACTATGTTGATTCTCCCAATCCAAGAGCAGGGGAGGTCTTTCCATTTTCTGGTATCCTCTTCAATTTCTTTCTTCAAGGACTTAAAGTTCTTGTCAAATAGGTCTTTCACTTCCTTGGTTAGAGTTACCCCAAGATATTTTATGCTATTTGTGGCTATCATGAAAGGTGATGTTTCTCTGATTTCCCTCTCTGCTTCTTTATCCTTTGTGTATAGGAGGGCAACCGATTTTTTGGAGTTGATCTTGTATCCTGCCACATTACTAAAGGTGTTTATCAACTGTAAGAGTTCTTTGGTAGAGTTTTTGGGGTCGCTTATGTACACTATCATATCGTCAGCAAATAACGAAAGTTTAACTTCATCCTTTCCAATTCGAATCCCCTTATGTTGTCTTATTGCTACTGCTAGAACTTCAAGCACTATATTGAAGAGGTATGGAGAGAGTGGAATGGCTTTGAGTTTCTCTCCATTTAATTTAATGTTAGCCGTCGGCTTGCTATATATTGCTTTTATTATATTTAGGTATGATCCTCGTATACCCAATCTCTCCAACACCTTTATCATAAAGGGGTGTTGAATTTTGTCAAATGCTTTTTCAGCTTCCAATGAAAGGATCATATGGTTTTTGTCTTTCAGTTTATTTATATGATGGATTACATTGATAGATTTGCGTATGTTGAACCAGCCCTGCATCTCTGAGATGAAGCCCACTTGATCATAGTGGATAATTTTTCTAATGTGTTCTTGGATTCGGTTTGCCAGTATTTTATTGAGTATTTCTGCGTCAATGTTCATGAGTGAGATTGGTCTGTAATTCTCTTTCTTGGTTGTGTCTTTATGTGGTTTTGGTATCAGGGTAACTGTAGCTTCATAAAAAGAGTTTGGCAATGATTCTTCTGTTTCTATATTGTGAAATACATTAAGGAGTATAGGTATTAGCTCTTCCTGGAAGTTCTGGTAGAATTTTGCATTGAAACCATCTGGTCCTGGGCTTTTTTTGATAGGGAGATTTTTGATAACAGCTTCTAATTCTTTGCGACTGACAGGTCTATTTAGATTGTTCACCTGGTCTTGGTTCAACTTTGGTATATGGTACTTATCTAAAAAAAAATGTCCATTTCTTTTACATTTTCCAACTTTGTGGCATATAAACTTGCGTAGTAAGATCTAATGATTCTCTGAATTTCCTCTGTGTCTGTGGTTATGTCCCCCTTTTCATTTCTGATCTTATTAATTTGCATGTTCTCTCTCTGCTGTTTGATTAATTTAGATAGGGGTTTGTCAATCTTGTTGATTTTCTCCAAGAACCAGCTTTTTGATTCATTGATTTTTTGGATTGTTTTCTGTGTTTCTATTTTGTTGATTTCAGCCCTCAGTTTGATTATTTCCAGTCTTCTAGACCTCCTGGGTGAATCAGCTTCTTTTTTTTCTAGAGCTTTCAAGTGCGCTGTTAAGTCTCCAATGTGTGCTTTCTCCGTTTTCTTTAATTGGGCATTTAGTGCTATGAACTTTCCTCTTAGCACTGCTTTCATAGTGTCCCATAGGTTTGAGTGTGTTGTGTCTTTGTTTTCATTAAATTCAAGGAAGACTTTAATTTCTTTCTTTATTTCTTCCTTGACCCAGGGGTGATTCAGTAGTTGACTGTTCAACTTCCATGAGTTTGTTGGCTTCCTGGGGGTAGCACTGTTGTTGAATTCTAACTTTAATCCATGGTGGTCTGACAAGACACAGGTGGTTACTAATATTTTTTTGTATCTGTGGAAGTTTGCTTTGTTACCAAGTATGTGGTTGGAGAAGAGTCTTATTGCAGAGGGTAGTGGTTAATACAAGGACTCATAACTTCTCAAAGTCCTGAAAAGAAGCGACTGCAAGTGAGTGTCCAGCTATAGATGGGACCTCCATGTCAACCCCACCTCTCCCCAGTCCCAGGCTTAGGAGACACTGTGGAAGAGGGAGCAGAGAAAAATGTAAGAGCCAGACGAAGGGGAAGAAAAAGCTGTTCTCTGGATAGGACATGGTTGTTGCACACATGAACTCAAGCATCAGTGGTTTTTCACACCAAACATCCATAAAAATCAAGATCATTATCTACTAATTACAGAAAGGGGTTGGGGTAGTTCCCGATGGCCCACCCCTAGCTGAGGAGCTAATGGCAGCTGATGGCTGCGGAGGTAGAGAGGAAGGGCATTGGTAGGTTGCCCGGGCCCCAGCGGATGACATGAACACACAGAGAGCACTGATTGGAGTTAGGAGAATACTTGCAAAGATACAAGCCAAGAACGAAGCCTCATGTGAGCTGTGCGCTGAGTGATGACGTGTGTGAGGATAGCACCCTCAGTTTCACACGTGTTCCACTGTGAGGGTGGACAGACACTGCGCAGGTGGAGTCTCTGTGTGTGGATGGGTCAGTAGACACTCGGCACAATTTCTTCTTTTATTAAAACAGTATTTTAACTTAATTTGGCTAAGTAACATGTAAAGGAACAGCTTTTTTTGCAGCACCTCTTTCCCTTCATCTGGCTCTTACATTTTTTTTTCTGCTCCCTCTTTCACAGTGTCCCCTGAGCACGGTACTGGGGAGAGGTGGGGGTTGATATGGAGGTTCCATCTGTAGCTGGACATTCACTCACAATTGCTTCTTTTCAGGACTTTGCATAGTTATGAGTCCTTGTATTAACCACTACCCGCTGAAATACGAATTAAATTATGGGGTCCTGGCTGTCCTGGAATTGCAGGGTAGACAAGGCTATCCCTGAACTTACAGAGACCCTCCTATCTCTGCCTCTGAAGTACTGGGATTCAAGGAACGCACCACCATGACCATGAAACCCTGCACCTTTCCTTTAATTTTGTTATGAATCTAAAGGTACTTTGAAAAAAAATAAGATTTATTACTTTTCAAAAAGAATAGTCAAAACTCACATGCCTAAAACCAAACTTGGTTTCCTACCTCCTCATGTCTCATTCCTGTCTCTTCCTGTTCTCTCTCTAGTCTGAGCTGTCTCGGCAAAGGATGCTTTTATCTTCCGGGTGGTCAGGCCCAGCCCCCGTGTCCTCCATCTGTCTCCTGACCCCCGCCCTACCCAACACTGTTGACAGTTACACTCTGTATCATACAAGGTGTGGACACTTCTTGCCACCTACAGCTCAGTCACCCTTGTCCACATTTCCTGAACAAAGGATCCTTCTCTCACAGAGTTTTGAATTTGCTGTCCATCCCTGGCTCATCTCTTTAGACCACAGCACTGCAGGTCACATGGGTGGAGAGACTTCCTCAACCACTCAGTCTAACGATGACCCCATTACCATGTCCATCTCCATTCTTTCTGTGTTCTGATTTATAGCACCCACCATACTAAAGAGATAGATGCCAAGGTTCTTGGACCTTGGGGCCTTGAACATCGTGTTGTGGGACATAGTCACCTGCTTTCGTTGCTAGTCATGCCGGTAAGATGTTGTTCCCAGGTGAGCCTTTCTTTAAGTCTCTAAATTACGTGAACATACGTGAAACATAGTTTTAACTTAAATTTTGCAGATGAAAAACCCATGACATCCATGCTGGTTGATTTTTATCTACTTGACACAAAAATAGACATGTCTTAATTGAGAAAATGCCTCTGTGAGATTAACAGGTAGGCACATTTGTGTGGGTATTGTCTTGATTGATGATTAATGTGGGAGGGCCGAGTTCACCGTGGGAAGTGCCACCCTGGGCTGGTGGTCCTGGGTGCATAAGAAAGCAGGCTGAGCAAAGCCGCGGGGCGGAAACCAGCAAGCAGCACTCCTCCACAGTTTATGCTGCAGTTCCTGCCTCCAGTTTCCTGCCATGAGCTCCTGCCCTGACGTCCCTCAGTAATAAAGTGTCACCTGAAAGTGAAAGCTGAAACAAACTCTTCCCTCCCTAAATGGCGCTTGGTCGTGGTGTTTATCATAGCCATAGAAACCCTAATTAAGACAAAGTCTAAAACGGGATCCCTCCCGTTATAAAGTCAGATGAGAAAATACCCCAGACTTGCCATGTGGAGAAGCATCCTTAGAGGGTTTTTCTAAGAGGGAGATCTAGTCTCCCCGTTTCTGAGAACTCGTGTTTTTAGTTTTAATGTTGACGTGAAATGCTAATGCCTGTGTAAAATATTCCTCTGAAAAAAAATTATTTCCACAAAATAGTTTTTAAAAGTTTGTTGAATCCTTGTATAAGACAAAGAAAAAAGTTTAATATTTTTTTCTTCTTCCCCATTCCTAAAGTACAGAAGAGTAACCCAGGGATTTGCTAAGTGTCTGAGTGTTACTTTCAGGTAGGTCTGCCCACAGGTGCTCGGGTCCACTCACCTACTTCTGGGAACATGCAACTTTCCAAAAGTTCCATAACACACGTTATCAAAAACCTGGACTCCTGGCTGCCTACATTTTGGGCAAACACTTAAAGATTCTCCATCCTCTGAAATTTGGTGCCGATGGAGGTAAGTTACCCACGTTCCTCTGCTAGCCACCTTTTTCTCCGTCCCATCACCTCTCCCAGCCGTAGCACCTTCTTGAGTTTCCCGGGTACCAGCGCTTCAGCTGCAACAGAGATCAAGATACATCCCTTCTCTTCTTGTTCTGTTTTGAAATGAGATTTGATGGCAAGCAGAAGCTGTCTGCTAATGTAGATGGATTGGAGGAAGGACCATCTTCGAAGTTAAAAATAAGCTTTCTGCAAGTCAGGCTGATTTTTATTCCTGTTAAGAAACACTTCAAAGTAAGCCAAAGTAACACTGATGGGCTCTTACAAGCTCACACGTTCTTTGCAGAGATGGACCAGATTTTCAAAGATTTATTTAATATTATCTGTGTAAATGCTTTTGGCCTCTGATTATCTTTCTCACATTAATGAGTACGAATGACTCAAACTTTTAAGACATCCTTTGCCAGATGAACCCAGTTTTTCTGGTCTTGTACACAGATATAATCCACGACTGAAATTAGGCCATGTTTGTTTACAGATCCACAACCTTCAGTGACTGGTAAGCAGAAACAAGGCCATCCAACCTCATCAGAAAACTGGCTCACCCAATATCAAGAACGATCCAACCTCAGTACGACCTGGGGTTTGACACATTTTTTTTTCTCCCAGAGATGATGTTAGATTTATACAGAATCACTTTCCTGTTATTGTTGGTCCCAAGCATGACCAAGGTCAGGGTTAAAAATGCTATTTGTGTTCTTGCGTCTGCAGTTTCGCGATGCTTTTACCGCTATTATTGAAGCATCAGGTTGAAACCCCCGAAAGTGGTGTTTTTGTAGATCAAAACCGCTGAACTCTTCCCCTCTGTGAACCAACCTAATGTTCAGAATTTTCTGAAGGAGCTGTTTCGCCTTGTTTCTGAAGGTGGGATTTGTGTCGCATGCCACAATGTTAACTGTTCTTGTTACCTACTGTTTGTCTCTTCAATTAATCGCTGCAGAAAGTTTTTGCTTGTTTTGGCTTCTTTTATTCTTTGTCTCTTGATTATTTTGTATAATTTATTCAGGACAATCAAATGTTTCTTTTAGGCCAATGACACACTTGACAATAACGTGATTTCTCAGTCTGAATTGTCGCTAAGTTCTTAAGGAACGATATGGGAGGGATACTGCCATGCCGGGCGGGTTTATGAAGCAAGGGAACGCAAGTCAGCCAGAGGACGGCTGCTGTGTACTGACTAGCTAGCTCACGGTTTTTGGAATACAAACAGTGTCTCCTGCAATCAGGCCAAGTACTTCATCAAGCACTTCATTTGTGGATGTATTACCAGGGAGTCATATAAATATTCTATCCCTTCCACATGTCCCTGTATAGGAATTCCCCAGGAAATAGCTAAAATGTGAATGCATTCCAAAATGTCAACTTAAAAAAATATACACTCAGTTCTAGGTTATCCCTGGTTGGAAATTTTACCATCAAAAATGATTTTTTTCTTTTCTTTTTTTCTTTTTCTTTAGATAATGGATTCATTCAACATTTGGGAAATAAACAAGTAAAAACAAATCATTTAGTCGAGTCTAAAGCTAATTTTAACTTCTACGATAATTCTTTGTAACTGGATGTTTGAAGTAATTCTGCAGGTTTTCTTCCACATTGCAACACCATTGGAGCTCATTATATAGTAAACTCTTCACATTTATGCCAAGTTTGAAACACACACACACACACACACACACATACTGATTATTCTATAAAGTGAAATGTGTTTAACTCTCTTTTTGATACGGGGGCCCTTTGTGGTACCTTGAACTTCACTTTTCCTCCCTTTGTTGACCTTTGTCACCTGTGTTCACAGATTATCAGCAAAATAGCAATGATGAAAAGGTTGCTCGTCACCGATCTTAGGCTGTATGTAACCCACACCCTGCTGTATGTCACCATATAGAGTATATTTGAATGTAAGCAACACCATTTTCATTTTTGCCCCTAAATAATTAATTTAGGAAGGCTGCTCAGGTCCCTACAGACATTGGAAAGTCTCAGCCTCTGTATAGACAGAGCAACTAGTTCTACTTGTTACATTTGAACTCCAATTGACTTAGCAGAACACAATCTTTCCTCTGATTGGAGATGGGAAACAGGGAAGAAAGTAGAGTATGGGGAAGTGGACCTTTGAGGGATCCCCACCTCTCTGCTGTTTGGTTAGGGGGCTGGCCTGTCTGGCTTGTTTCCTGTGGGAAGATGACATGTTGACACCTCACTTTAGCTCCCAGGAGAAGGTGTCTGCTGTCCGAGGACTGCTGGAGGAAAACAAAAGCTCTAGGAGCCCCACAGTGGCACCCAAGCCAGCTCAGTCTGTGATCCGCCCCGGAGCTCTGATATTGTGGCATTCCTGTCTCAAACGTTCTGTCTTTTCTCAGAGACAGAGTAAAGACGTAAAATGTAAAGAGTGACAGGAGATTTATGGACTGGTGTAAGTCACATTTTAGAGATTAAAATAATGTAAAAATCAGTGATGACCCAAATGTCCAAATTATAATTAGAGAAAGCTTCAATATGCGGTGATTATTTCTTTGGACCAAGGATCCTACACAGTGTGATCCAGCACACTGTGACTGTGTCTTTGGTGACCCTTAAACTGTGTTCCTGCGGTAGATCTAGCCAGCCTCTGATAATCTGTCTTTACTTTGCCCTTTGCTGTCCCAATGTCCCCCACTTTTGCTGGCTTGTCATCTGTACCGCCTCCTGGCATGGCTTCGCTATGTTCCTCCCACACTCGGCTCTCTAGGAAATCAGGGACTCTGTTCTTCAGATCTTGGGCCATAGCAGGACACGGAGTAGTGGAATAAGAAAAAGGACAATCTCCTACGGTCAGTGAGATGCAAGGCTTCACTGTTTAATTACATGGTTGGAAGCATTCTCTGGATACCTTGACCCTGGAGCCTGCTTCAAGGTCACTGCATTTCCCTATTTATAAATTGGGGATGAGAAATCAAGCAACACAAAGGTTTGCTAAATTCAGGAGACATAGAAGCATCTAAGTATAATCAAGACTACGAAAGTCAACAGGTGGGTCAACTTTCCTCAAAAGAAAGTAAAAGAAGATACTAGAAGACGTTTTCAAATGATCTATTTTGAGAAAAGTCCATAAAAGGGTGCGAGTATTTAGGCGCCTTGAGAGTTTTGTTTCTGACATCTGAGATTTCGCGAGTGTGGGAACTTCAAAGCACTTACCTTCAATGTCGCACTGGTCTGGGACTGGGACCTTTCTCACGATTTCCATGGCATAAGCCTTCACTTTACTGAGGTTTTCCTTTAAATGCAAGTAGAGTTTATCTTGGTATTCCTCAGGACTTGAGGCAGTCTCCGGAATGTCTTCCTGGACATTTTCTCTAACGGTTTCAGGCATATTCTCTGGTTCTATATGCACAATACTTGGGCGTGAAGCTGAGGAACTTTTCAGCTGCGATCTGTGGGTATCTAGCTTAAGGGGCAACTTGCTTGTTCCGAGGCTAAGTGGGTCTATCTCTGAAAGAGAGATGCTGGCTTGTATTCCTGCCCTTAATCCAGGTTCCCCATCTTCGGCTCTCATGCTGTTTGTGAGCACAGTATTCAAAGCCAAGCTCCTGGACCTATAATGAAAGGATAGAAGAGTTAAGGGAGCTCTCATTCTCTGGCGAGGAGAATGAATGTTGTGACCTTTAACACAGTTCCTAGAAACAGACATGCTAGGACAAAACTTTACCTCTTCCAGAGCGAGACCTCTTAATAGACCAGATAACTCGAGGGCCACCAAACCGTATGACAAATAAAGCTCTGAAAACACAGGGCCAGGGCTGTAGCTCACATAGCACATGCATGCTGTGAATAAGACCCTGGGCTTTATCATCAGCCCCACAGTGAAGAAAGAAGAGAATGTCTAGAATCCTCCAAAAGAAGATATAAGTCAATTTCATGGCAAAGTTCGCTGCAAAATGGTAGACTAGAAGTTTTTATTCTTTCTTGTTTTTGCCTCTGGTTATTCACTAGGGTAAGAAGTGCAGCTGGCAGGCAGTCTCAAGATTAACGTGCTTATTTTCAAAAAGTGTTGACAAAGAAGATCATATTTACCTTCTTCTATTTATAGTCCCTAAGTCAGTGGTTCTCAGTCTGTGGGTCTTAGCCCCTTTGGGATTACACAGCAGATATTTACATTATGATTCAAAATAGTAGCAAAATTACAGCTATGAAATAGCAATGAAAATAATTTATGGTGGGGGGTCACCACAACATGAGGAACTGTGTTAAAGGTCACAAAATTAGGAAGGTTGAGAACCACTGTGCTAGGTAAATAGTAAGGTTACTTGAATAATGACAGCACTGTGGGTAATATTTAATTCATTAAAGGATAGAACTTCAGGAAGCTATAGGTTAAAAAACCAAAGCAAAACAAAACATAAAATACCCCCAAACACCACGAGCAAAGAAGCAATAGCAAATTTGAGTTCATAGTTCAAAACGATGACTGAACAAAAGTTATACCTGTCAAATCGAATGTTTCTTTGTTCTTCCTTAGAGACGTGGCCTAAACTGTATCTCCGGACAGAACCAGGGGTATTGCCCTCGGCATTTATTTTGTCTTCAAAAGCTTGGATTTTAACTTGGAGTTTTTCATGGTTTTCCCTTGCAGGCTCCGTGGTCTTGGCTTCTCCCACTTTCTCAGGAAAGCCAACTGCAGCGTCGGTTTTCCTGCTGAAAGAACAGAGCCCATGAGCTGTTTGTCATCCGTACCCTTGGAAACAGAGAGACTTTGTTCCACCACCTTTATCTGGAAATGAAAACTCTGCCGGATAATTTTCTGGCTAGTTGGTTAGCAAACCTTTATTGACTATTTAGACACAGGCTTTTGATGTTCCTTCTAGACAGCCCATTTTGTCAGAAGGTTAGAAACGTTGGTGGACATGCCAACTCTGTATGAGAAATGCTTTCTGGGGGCTTGGAGAATAAAAGCAGTTTGTGCTCATGTTTATCATATTGCATTTTCGAAACTCTGAAAGTATGCTAAAAAAACATCATGCCATACATTTGGTAGAATATTTACGTGTGCTGATTATTCGCTGATAGAAGGTGTTGACGATTTCTGAAAACTCATGGCTCTGTCAGTTTTAGGGCAATCATTCCCAAGTCTTTCCCTTTCAGAGCGAAGTATGTCTTCTCAATTTTATTTATTTCTGTATTTGAGTGCTCTGTGTTCGTGGACATCTGCACACCAGAAGAAGGCATCGGATCCCATCATAGAGAGTTGTGAGCCACCATGGGGTTGCTGTGAATTGAACTCAGGACTTCTGGAAGAGCAAACAACACTCTTAACCACTGAGTCATCTCTCCAACTCTATCTTCTCAATTTGAAGATATAGGAAAAATGAGATTGCTTTGTTATTTTTTCTTTTTTTTAAATAAATGATATTAGTAGTTCTCTATATATGTATATAAGGTTTATATATATACATATATATATATATAAAGATTCATTTGTATTTTTATTTATGTGGATATGTGCATGTATATGTGTGTATGCCATGTGTATGGGTGCCTGGGAAGGCCAGAAGAGGGAATAAGACCCCTTTAGAACTGGAAGTACAGGTAGTTGTGGGGTGCCTAACATGAGTGCTGGGAACCAAACTTGGGTCCTCTGGAAAAGCAGCAAGCACTGTTAATTGCTGAGTCATTTCTCTAAACATATTTTATAACAGTTTATGAAACACTTTGAGGGTATTAAACCTTATCTTTTAAGGAAGAAGTCAAATGTGGTATTATTTGAGGCCCCCACGAGAGCCAAGAGTTCCTTAGACAGGATTAAGTACTGCAGAGAAGCCATAGAAAAAAATCTGCGCTATGACACTAACTGAGATGGACAATGATGACGGTCGGAGGCAGAATGTATTTCCATCTCTCGCCTGCATTCTAATATTTACATGCCCTAGGGTTACTTCAATCTTTCAAAAACATTTACTTATTTTATGTGCATGTGTTTGTATGCTCAGGAGCCCGAGCAGCCAAAAGAGGGCACTGGATTTTGGGGAACTGGAGTTACAGACAGTTGTGAGCCGCTAGGCGCTGGGGACTGAATCTTAACCACTGAACTGTCTATTTAGCTTAAGTTACTTTAATTTGAGTTACCTAACAATGATTATTGATTAAAACCCATTTCTATTGATTCATATATTAACCATGGTCAAACAAGCTGTTTTTAGTTTCCACACTTCTGACATAAAATATGTATCTTTTCTCCATAAAAACTGATAATCCATCACCAACAGGGTGTCCTACAGGTCTATACACTTCTAATACTAACTGCCTTGAGTCAGCATCAGTCTGCACAGATCTCCACGCTTGGTTATCAGTTTCAAGTCTGTGGTCTCAGGTCAACAACACGGATTAACTTGAGAACAAAGTCAGAGGGTTTACACACACACACACACACACACACACACACACACACACACACCTCTTCCCCAAGGTTCAACAATTCACCAAAGGAGACTTTAGGTTCCAGAAAGTCTAAAAGGCCAAGACTTTTGATTACAGTTATCCTTAGATTAGATGCACCCTAACTCCAAGAGGCATGTATCATATACCAATGGGATAGGGTTGCCAGGAAAATACGGAACATCAGGTCAAATAAGAATTTCAGAGAAACACCAAATATTTGTAAGGAGTATTTATTATTAAAATGTTGATTACATTAAATATTCATACACATTATAAAATGAAAGTATTATGTGTTTTTAACATTTTATGCCGTATTTATTTATATGTCTATGCATTTCATTATTAGTAGGTCTCATCTACATTTTTGTACATTATCACTAAAATGTAGTTCATTATATTAAAGTTATTATACTAAAAACCTTAAATCTTTTTATCTGAAATTCAATTAGATATTATGTACTTTTAAAAACTTTCACCTGGCTACTTTGCTCCCTCATGTATTCACATGCAGGGCACAGACAACAACCCGGAAGGTTTGCGGAGTAAGAGAAGAAGGAATTCCTGGGGTCTGAGGTCAGGCTGCCCTCGGGTCTACCTGATACCCAGGAGACACACACATGGGACAGCTTCGACCGACTCCTCCCTGTGGAGGGCGGAATAGCGTTATCTGTTAAATGTGAAATGCAGAGAATGACAGAACTGAAAAGTGGAAGCAAAAGTCCCCAACTTCTGACATTTTATATCTTGTCTACCAGCTCAGAGGGAACACAGCAAGGACTTCGGAAGGGACTGATGGAGAGTCAGCAAACAATGATAAACTCTCTGACTGAAGAAACGGTCTCCGGATATGAGGCTGATGAATATTTGCTCACAGGCTGAACTGTGACCACACAGGCTCTTCACTGTGCACAGCTTCCCTTGTTTGGGGATTTTCAGACTTGGAGTGCACAGGAGTTAAGGAACTGCGATGGGGGTGCAGGGTTGGTGAAAATAAATGGCCATGACTCTATCAAAGTCTTAAGATGGGTTAAAGGGAACTTTTGGTCACTGGCTACCACTCTACCTGGACATGCCCAATTTCACCAGGGAGCTAAGCAGGTTAGGATTCTGTACTTTAGAATGCCAGCAAAGAGTAGCTACAAGGATTGAACATAAAATATCATTCCTTGCTCCTTAACTTCCTCTTTCTTTTAAGATATTAATATAAAAAGAGGGAGAGAAAAATGTCCTTTAAAAAAAAACAAAACAAAACACCTTTTCAGATAAGCAGCTCTCCCCCACCCCCCCACCCCGGCTTTCTTAAGCACAGGCCACTCCTCTGGTAGAGTTTCTTTGGTACAGGAGCAAATGGGTTAGTCTCTTGCAGGGGGGTCACTATTTCTTTTCCATGCGCCACTTTTAACTCCAGAGGTAATTTACAGAATGCTCTGCCAGCGTTCTGTAGTCCCTTAAATATTAACTTGGCCTTAACTCAACAAGCCACATTACAAGAGGCTCGGATGATTCCGTCTGAACTGTTTCTGGTCTCCGCTGCCAAAGTAAAGTCTTTAGAAGTCCATCTAGGGATGCCCGGGGGAGGCCTAATTGCCTCCCTCTTGTGTGTGCGGTGACTCTGCTAAGAAACAAATTGGCCCTTGGGCAGCTAGTTGTGCTCCCTCTGTGCTGGGTGATGAGACTATAAGCTGGCAGGGGTGGAGAGATTGGCGAGCTCCATTTCTGGCCCTTTAAATCAAAGCAGAATAATATTAGGTCATGGTTGATGATCTTGGCTTTCGATCCCGTGGCCAGGACACATTCTCCGGCATAGTGAAGCTTGTGAGGGAGGAAGGAGAACTCCATGGGCTTGAGCCACACTGGAGTCCTAAGAAGGAGACCTCAGCAGGCTAGATCCACACCAGAATCCTAAATTTTGGGGATTTTATTTAGTTTACCCTTCAGCAATTTCTTGGGTCGTCATCAGTCACCAAGAAGATGACAGAGATGATCCCTGGGTAAAGGGTGGCAGAGACGATCCCTGGGCCCATCGTCCCATTGCCTGTTTAGGGACTTCAGTACCTAATGTTGTTAGAGTATGAAAGTTCAGAGGTACAGCTGGGACCTGGGAAAGTCTGTTTTTGAGCTATTTTGTGGGACGAAGTGGAGCCATGTAAACGCCCAGTTATCTGGGGCTTAATATGTTGTCAAGTCTACAGGACAGTTTCACTGAGAAGAGATGGTGCCCCAGTTGAGCTCCTTCACATTAGATCTTTAACAGAGGTTTCAGAAAGGACGCTATGGAAACATGGGACGATCATGACCTTCCGAGGGAAAGGCCTAGGGGGCGTGCCTGCAGCTTCCTACTTCCTAATTAATCAAGTGCAAAGTCTCTCATTCAAAGGCACATTTTATTAAACAACAATGGGACTAATGGCTCTGGGTCACTAGGTAGCTAAAAGGGCAATATAAAATGGTGGGTTGGACAGTGTAACCCTTACGGCACTGACTTGAAAAATACTGTGGTTCAAACCCTAGGTGCTGCTGTCCACTGTGAACTTTGACGCTGGAAGGTGACCTGAGCCAGCGGTGCTAAACTTTGAAGGCAAATACCTGTTCAAAGCCAGGGAAGACTGTGAAAGCCCTCTTTCTTGGCAGTATCCTAAAGCATGTACCCCGAAGGAGAGTAAGGCTTGTGGAGTGTGAGCCTGCAGGAGCTGGCATAAGGAAACTGTGGATTTGTAAAACCTCTGAACTTCAAGAGCAAGTTCTGAAGGTCTGTCTGGTAAGCACACATTTGGAATCCCAACACTAAGGAGGCTGCCGGGGGAGTTAGAAGTCTCTCTTGGTGACTAGCAAGTTCCAGGCCAACCTGGGAGATTGGGGATAGAGGAAGAGCATTGATTCTGAACAATTGTAGACACCGAGAATTCACTGCAATCAGAAGAAAAATATTAAACTTCAATACAAAGAAACGTTCTTCTTAACATAGACGCTCAGTCATTTACATGTTCTCAGCCCTTTGGTCGATCAGGGAGAAGTAGGAAAACAGGGAACTGGAAAAAAGGGCTCTTGTATAGGCTCTTCAAGTGGGAGCCGCAGATCAGCTACTCCAAGTCTAGGAGCTCATGGG
The DNA here is from genome assembly GCF_982192425.1 of Myodes glareolus. NCBI lineage: Eukaryota > Metazoa > Chordata > Mammalia > Rodentia > Cricetidae > Myodes > Myodes glareolus. The sequence continues at coordinate 21,183,972 of NC_142045.1, read as the reverse complement.
AATCACGGTATCCTCCCCACACCAACAAGGTCAGAATGATCATCGACCAATCCAAGCGCACGTTTCCACTAACCAACCCCATGCTATCTGCCGAGCATTCAGATCCATCCCTGAAAGAACTGAATTGAAAGCGGCCCAGGGCAGAAGCAGTGAGTTCTCATTAAGACCTGATGTAAGACAGCCTGTGCATCATTTGGAGTTGCTAGGCCTTACTGTCCTATCCATTGAGGGTCTCTGTAAATTCCAGGGTGCAGGTTTTTTTTTCCTTCACTACCAATAGACACTGGTGCAGATGCACCCTAAATCTGCAGTCAAGATTCCAGAGTGGCGAGTGAACCTATGAGGAGCCTTGGCCCCGCCCCCAGAGCAGAGGGTGGCCCTGGTCTGTCACGTGACTGTCTGGCTGTGGCCCAAGTTGTGTGATTTCAAAGGAATGCAGAGCAGCTACGTCACTGCAGTGGACGGAACTGTGGAGGAAGGGTACGCATCTTCTAGACCGTTCTGCCTGGGGACGGGAGCAGGCAATGGCTGGCAGTGAGCTGCCAACTGTGAAGACGTCGCCAGTGACCAGTACGTGGCACCGGAAGAGCAAGAATGTTCAATACGTCCTTCTTGATAAGCCTGAGTCATCACAGATAGCCCATTTTGAATAGGTAGCAGAACCATGTTTACTTACTCTTGCTGTGGCCAAATACTGACAAGGGCCAACTAAAAGAAAGTTTATTTCGGCTTGAAGTTCATGGGGAGACTGTCCGCCATGGCTGTGAAGCTGAGGACAGCGGGGCACTTGCGTACTCAGGAAGCAAAAAGCCGACCAGCAATTGGGGTCTGGTTAGGGCCTTGGGGCCTGCCCCAAGGGACACACTTCCTCCAGCGAGGCTCCGCCTCCTAAAAGGTCCATAGACTTCGCAAACAGCGCCACCAACTGGATGAGGTGTTAAACATACGAACCTTAGGGATCCAAATCACAACAAATATATTTACCCAGCATTGGCTGAATGTCTGTAGAAGGCCGCAGCCACATTCTCCATTATCAAGATGGCGCTGACATCCGGCTTCACCACCAGGTGAACGCACATGTGCTCGGTAATTTCCCACTGAGTCCCCGCCTACTCCCGAGGCATCACCTGGGACTGGGAACAATGGACCTATCCAAGAGTGACACGTCCAAAGCAGGGTCTGTTTCCTATATAAGGGATGGGTTCCATCTTATCTGGGTCTCCGCCATGTTGGCTGATGCCCGCTCTCCCAAGGGGCATTAAAGCTTTACTGCAGAAGAATCCTATGTGTACCGCGTGGTTCTTGCTGGCGAGACGGTAGCGCGGGACATCTGGTGCCGATACCCGGGAAGAAGAAGAAAAAGAAGAACTTTGCACCACCGGAGACCCCTTGGACACAAGGAGGATTCAGAACTGCAGGCATGCAAGCTTAGCGAGGTACGCTCTAAAGTCCAGAGAGCATATCAGAAACTGAGCAGCAGTGGGAGGTTGTGCGCGCACCCAGATAAGTTAAAAAGGACCCCCCGGTAAAGGATGGGGGAGACAGAAAAGAAAATAAGTTAAAAAGGACCCTCCGGTAAAGAATGGGGGAGACAGAAAAAAAAAATAAGTTAAAAAGGACCTCCCGGTGATTTTGGGAGAGTGGAGATGGGGGAGAAGGTTGATTTGCAGGGTCAAAAGCTTTATGTTGTGTTGTTCATGTTGTCTTTTGTGTACTGGATGGGAGAGGGATATTTGAACTTGGAGACTGCTGAGGATGTGGTGTTTTGGGAGGGAGGTTCTGTTTTCGTCTCCACGGAGGGGGAGAGCCTAAGGGTGTACTTGGGATTTACGTGGTTTGAATCACCAAGACCTCCTGAAATGTTGTAATGTATACCCCTAAAATTCAGCGGCCCAATAACAGCAGGAAGCAGCCAAAGAGACTAAACGACGCCCAAATTCCCTTAAAGATTAAATGAGGTCCTTTCAAGCCTGCTTCTCTGAGTTCAGCTTTGCTCCGTGCACCGGTTTGGGCTCGGAGTGGGTGCAGCTGGGGCTGGAGGGCGGCTGGAGCGGAGCTTTGCTCTGTGGCTATGGTGGGGAGCACATTGCGCCGGCTCAATTGGTGCAGCTCGGTTGGTGCCTGGCCTGGAGGATGTCACAGCGGTGCCACAGGCAGCCGGGCCAAAAGGCTTACAATGTACCTAAAACTGTGCTGGTCTCTGAGGGTAAAATGGCTCTGATTCCATTTGGCTATGCTAAACGATGCTGACTTCAGGCAGGGCTGGTCGTATTTATCATAATAAAAGCGCAATTAAGGTTTAAATGCAGTAAACAGGCAGTACCGTATTACATCTACATAGTGCGACTTAAGTTTTTAAGAACTGCTTAGCATTTTAAGAACTCAAGTCCTCCTGAAAGATTGCTGTGTATACGCTTGGCTTGTCTGGTGTTTCAGGATCCGCAGGGAGGTGGATGCGAAGGGCCTTTGGATTTTGGGGTGATTGGGTCGTTGGCTGGATCTGTGAGAGTTTACAGCCGCTTTTGCTGTGGCACAGGTGTTGAGAGTTGGCTAATAGGGAAGCGGCCCTATTCGCCGCCTCTCCCATTGGCCCCTTGAGCCGCAGGCTCTGGCGCGGACCTTGAGTTATTGCCGGCCTGTGCAGCCTTGGTCTGGGTGTCGGCTCCCGCCACACTCCGCCACCAACACAGCCTCAGACCTCAGAGAACGAGGCTAGCCCCGCGGGGAAGGCAGGGGCGCCTGGGGGTGGAGCCGCCACTTCCTGGCCTGGGACAGGCGGAGCCGCACAGCGGGACACGGGGAGCTGCACAGCAAACAGGCCCAGGGCCTCGGAGAATGGCGGGCGGGCTCTGGAGCCCGAGGCCACCGTACCAGCAAGAAATACGGGAGCCAATAAATCTTAAATCTAATATCAACAAACAGGGCCTGGGTTTTTCCTAGGCGCCACTGGGGCAACACGGCCCATACCGTAAAAAACAGAGATCCCCATATGGGTTCCCCAATGGCCACGTCATCTTAGGACTCCAGGCTGGAAACAGGAAAACGGTTTTCTCATATTTTTAAAACAATAATCTCATCTGTGCCAGATTTAAAATGGTTTACTTCTAAGGCCTACTATAATGACACAGACAAACAAGATTGCTCTTTAAAACAGAGACCTATAGGTCTCTAAGTTCAAGACCAGCCTACTTCCAGTACTGACTGTGCTAAATCTTTACACTGAGTTTTTTAATACTCTTAAATGTTATTTTGGGAGAAGAGTTTGTTTATGTTTTTTTTTTCTAGAAATGCTACTATTCATGCTGTGGATTCATCTGTCCAGAGGCCTGAGGACAAAGCCTCTGCTATGGAGCTGTCTGGCCTGATTGCTGCGGAGCTGGCGGGTTCCTGAGGGATGGTCCAGCTCCTGCCCTTGGTCTGTCAGTTATTGCTATGCTGTTGTTGCTGTACATTGCAATGTTATTGTTGCTGTACTATTGCTTGCTATCAGTTTCCCTTATCCTGTCAGTTATTTCTGCTAAACACTATGGGTATCTTCAAGATAGGTTACAAAATGCCATGGTTATTTAAATTAAAAATTGGATAAATATCTATTTAAACAAAAAGGGGGGGAATAATAAAGGAACTGCCCCCGATGCCAAGAATGGCCATCGCCATGGCTCTGTTCACCATAAATTTTTTAAATCTGGATGATAATGGCCAAAATGCTGCAACACGACATTGTTCGGATCCGCAGCGGCCCAAAGATTTGGTTAAGTGGAAAGATGTGCTTTCTAATGAATGGAAAGGCCCGGATCCCATCTTATTGAGATCCAGGGGAGCTGTTTGTGTCTTCCCACAGGATCAAGAAAGCCCATTCTGGCTGCCAGAGCGATTGACCCGAACAGTGAAGAGTGATCCACAACACACGGATTCGCCTGAGGACCTGGCTGCTGTTCCTCCTGCCATTTTGCAGATGGATGACAGAGCACCGATGGAGGACACTCTCAGCCTTCCTGAAGCTGTTACCAGTCAACCATAGGATGGTGGTGTCTCCCCGATTTTTTACAACCAATAAGACTCTGGGCCCCCTCCCTACCGTCCTAGAGATGATTTATAAGCTTGGCCGTAGGACTCCAGTCCTGGGCCGTGTCTCTCATTCCCCTACTTCAAAGAATGGGTGGGGGTGGAAATGTTTTGGAACAGTCCTATACTATGGATTAGTGTTTCTCCTCTGGATGGTCTGCTGACTCAAATCCCAAAATCGTAGGGACAAAGTGGTTATTGCACAAGCATTGGCTGCCCTGAAACAGGGGGCCTCTACTGATGTGTGGTTATTTATGTTAAAGCAGTAAGGTTTAAGCCAACCAGCTCCTGCACCCCTAGGACTCTGGTCCATTGCACAGGGTGGAGTGCTTGGCTTAGCTAGCCCTGAAGGTTGTCGAGCTGAAGAGCATCGCACAGAGAATGGCCCTCTCTGAGAGATAAGTCGCTCTGCTTAAGGGTTTCCTGCCGTATATTCCCTTTCCCAAAAAATTGGCAGAGGGCAGGCTGGATAGGTTCCAGGTGTCATGAGCCTAGGGACAGATTCCGTGCAAGCCCATTTTAATGTTTTCATTTTGGGAAGTGCGACCTCTATCTTTACCTTCCTAGGGAGTTGCCTTTCTGCAAAGAAGTAAAATTAGGGGGAGATGTAGAAGGCCGCAGCCACATTCTCCATTATCAAGATGGCGCTGACATCCGGCTTCACCACCAGGTGAACGCACATGTGCTCGGTAATTTCCCACTGAGTCCCCGCCTACTCCCGAGGCATCACCTGGGACTGGGAACAATGGACCTATCCAAGAGTGACACGTCCAAAGCAGGGTCTGTTTCCTATATAAGGGATGGGTTCCATCTTATCTGGGTCTCCGCCATGTTGGCTGATGCCCGCTCTCCCAAGGGGCATTAAAGCTTTACTGCAGAAGAATCCTATGTGTACCGCGTGGTTCTTGCTGGCGAGACGGTAGCGCGGGACAAATGTCATTGGTTGAAAACATGTCATTGACTGGGCTGGGATGAGAACTTCACATACTCCAAGGGCTCAGTTTCTAGCTCATTTAGAATTCCAAACTTACCTATGGAAAAGTTTGGCTAATATATGCTGCCAGTTTAAAAGAAAAAAGGTCTACTTTCGTCTTGCCATAAATATGAATGCTATTAGGAACTTGTTTACCACAGTTGCAACCTGTCTCCCGTGACTGAAAATGTGTGTGTGTGTGTGTATGTGTGTGTGTGTGTGTGTGTGTGTATGTGTGTGTGAGAGAGAGAGAGAGAGAGAGAGAGAGAGACCGTTTACCAGTAAGTCTTTTGTTCTCAGGTCCCAGGAGAAAATCTGAGGAGTAAACTGTTGAGTACTAAGAAGCACCCTCAAACTGGTGTAGGTAGCGTCGCTGAGGGTCTATCACAGCTCTTTCCAAACTACTTGTGGCAAACAACTGCTTACTGTTTTCATTTTCCTAAACCAGGGACCAACGTTTTTTGTACGTCAGTACCATACACTACCAGCGAAACGTAATGGAAAAATCAAGGCCGCAATGTCTATTGGCCATGCGCTTGGCTGCTGCAATCGTGCCGTGTTGTCGCAAATGCTCCGTGCTCTGCTTTCAGTTTCTGTGATAACTTTGCCGAGGTCTGATGAGAAAGTGTGCAAGTGAGCACTTTCTGCGGGTCATGTTCCCAGCAGCTCTGAGTACGCTAAAGTCACCTACGCTGATGCTCACCCTGCGCAGAATGTGAACACTACTAGTTAACATTTACTGTGGGCTTTTTACCCACAGGCAACTGATGTTCTAAATCCGGTATGTCTATGCCCTTTTACCTTCAGCTTTGCTTTACAAGGGTTGCTATCTGTTACATCAAATGAAAAATCCCAGCAACAAACAAGTTGTTGAATGTTAATTGGGACATTATTCTGAGTAGCATGATGAATTTTTATATCATCTCATTCTCTTTCGCCCAGGACAAATATCCTTTTGCCCAGAATATCCATGACTATGTGGTATGTGCTATACTACCCCATTAGTTATTATATCAATTCTTGTACTAGTAAAATGCTTCTATTTAAGTAACTCTCTTTTTACTTGATAAGGGCCCTAAAGCACAAGAATAGTTCTTTCATCAGTTTGAATAAGCCAGAGATGGGTTGGTGATTCGTGCTCACTTTATGGTGAAAAGGCAGGGTGAGAGAAAACCTATAATACTATATCGTCATAATTGTTCTATTTTATTAACAATCATTTACCATTATTAATCACTTACTGTGGCTAATTACTATACACTTGCATATAGACACCTTCACACTGACCGGGAAGATAAGCATTAGCCTTTTTTCAGCCCCGACTGAAAAGATGTCCAAGACTCAGAAAACACCATACAAACGATAACTTGAAAATTCAATCCTGACGGATGGAGCAGAGGAACAAGGACCATTTCCTGACGCAATATATCAAGGAGTTAGGTATGAGGGGCTGTTGAGACCCTGCAGAGCTGCTAGCATCTCAGATGGGTAGGAGAAGGTCAAGTCTCCATTACATCTCCCTCTTCCAGGCGAGAACCTGGGTGCTCTTTGTCTTTTTTGAGACGGAACACCAGGGCATAGGCACACACAAAAGCCTAGGTGGTGTGTCCTGTGATTTGAATCCTGCAGCCCCAGGTCTCCTGGCAAAGCTGCAGCTGTGTTACTCACAGTTCAGGCGGGGCCACCACCATTCCCTCCCCGCTTTGTCCACACCCAGCAGAGCCAGCTCTGCGGGAGTCTCACGCTCATTGGCCTTGCTCCATCCTTTAAAGCTGATAATGGTGTCTCTCACCTATGTCTCTTGCTAATAAATGAATTCCTGAAATACCTTTACAGACCTTCCCTTGGCCCCAAGTACTGGCTGAGGAAGGACGACCAATGAAGTAAATGAACAACAGATGGGACATAAACGGTACCACATGTTAGCTTCAACCTCTTTGGGAAGAAGCAGGGCAAAACCTGAAGCCATTACTTTATACCTATGGAGAGGTCACAGCAACCACACAACTACTACAAAAGACCGTTAGGACTTTCTTTTGATACAGAACATCTCTAGATGGAAAAGATGCACTTTTTTCTTATTGAGACTTCAGTTTCATCTTTAGATGTTACCTTAGTGGGGTGGAAGTACCTTCAACTTTTCCTAAGCAGGGACAACACTACCCAGAATGTCACATGGGTTTAATTATGTCCTGAAACTACTTGTGGTCATTCCTTGAGCCAACAGTTGGTCTCAAAAAGTCAGTTTTTCCTGTTGTATAAATATGTCTTGCCTTTTTTTTTAAAAAAAAAAAGGAGCTTTTTTTTGATTGTTTGGTTTTTATAAGCACTTTAGAGAATATATTTTTTTTCTGAATACTAGCGCTCTAGTTTGGAGGCAAGATCAGAGATACCCAGTGATGCTGGAGAGCTGGACAGGGATGAGCGTTGCAGAAGTTCAGAGAAAGTGGGATCATGGGGAAGCATGGGTGGAAGACCTCATCGAGGAGTGCTACCAAACTGCGGTATAGGGAATGGCAGTCTCTCGTGGGAAGAGAGGAATGAAGAGGGTATTCTAGAACGTGATAGAAAAAGTACAATTGGTCTGAATATACAGAAATGACCTGGAACAATTCCTTTAAATCGTATAAGTGTTGTGTGTATTAGAACTCTCATCCACACTAAAATCTGACATGAGACTCAGAAAGAGGAAGAAACAAAAGCAAGTTTCATGAATCACTGCCTGGTGTTTACGCAGAAATTACTGCAGGCCTCTAAGGGGAGTGGAGGCTGAGTAGAGGCTTGAACTTCATCCTAGGTTATTAATTTATTTATATCCTTTGTTTATGTATATGTATGAGTCTGTGTGAGTTTATGTGTACCATGTGTATGGAGGAATCCATGGCGACTGGAAGAAGGGATCGAATCCCCTAGAACTGGAAATACAGAAGGTTGTGAGCTGCTATGTGGGTGCTGGGAACTGAACTTGGGTCCTCTGAAAGCAGGCACTGTGTGCACACCACACACAGATAGAACTCTGATATACGCAAAAATAAAAAACAAAGGAAAAAAAGAATAAATAAAATAATCGTGGTTGAAGTTGGTTTGAGCTTGATTAGACCCATCAGCAGAGTTCTTGGCAGAGATGTAGACAAGTGGTCCTCTGTCCTCTGCGATTTTTGCCCCGGAGTCAGTGAAGGATCTTCATTCTCAAGCTGTTACTCCATGTCTTGGGAAAAGACAGATTACAGCAAGCATCTATTCTGGCTTAGCTCCCGTGATGTCAAGACATAAACTCTGGGTGCCAGTCTTTATAAGTCTACCTTTACAAGCCATGTTGTTGGGCTGCATATTACGGCCACACAGGAAATCACGTCCCTGGTGTGTGTTGCAGCCCATCTTGTCATTAGCACGCCAAGGAGGTTCTGCGGTCATATTTGTCTGCATTTAATCTCATTCTGTTTCCCCCTCATTCTTCCTGCAGGTTATGGTCTTATTTCATTTAATCTATACTATCATTTTTCCCACCTATGTTAGTTATTTTTCTATACAAAAAAAATACCTGGCATTATCAATTTAAAGAAGGAAGGGTTTATTTTGGCTCACAATGAGAGACATCAGTTTACGATAGTGGAAGAATCAGAGACACAGGAACATGAGGCAGCTCTGGTCACATTCCCTCACCGTCAAGAAGCTGAAAGATCAAGGGCGGGCTCAACTCATTTTCTTCTTCTTCTTCTTCTTCTTTTTCTTCTTCTTCTTCTTCTTCTTCTTCTTCTTCTTCTTCTTCTTCTTCTTCTTCTTCTTCTTCTTCTTCTTCTTCTTCTTCTTCTTCTTCTTCTTCTTCTCCTCGTCCTCCTCGTCCTCCTCGTCCTCCTCCTCTCCTCGTCCTCCTCGTCCTCCTCCTCTCCTCCTCCTCCTCCTCCTCCTCCTCCTTCTTCTTCTTCTTCTTCTTCTTCTTTTTCTTCTTCTTCTTCTTCTTTTTCTACTCAGTTTTGTCATGGAATGCTAATGCCTACATCCAGGATATATTTTCATGTCTCTGTTAAACCTTTCTGGAGTTACCAGCATAACTCCATATATGGAGTTATATATAAACTGATAGGTATATTTCTGCGGAGATTCTAAACTCAGTCAAGTTGACCATGAAGATGAACCATCCCAACTCTACGCTTGTCAGGTTCACTCAGACACATCACTTTAAATCATAACACGCCCCCCTTAAAATCTCATGTACAAAATGTATTTAGTCTATTTTTTTTTAAATCTCTCTCAAGTTTTAACAGTTTTCACATAGGCAAGAGCCCAAACTTTTGAAGTCTCTTTTAAGGCTCAAGACAATGTTTGAACTTGACCTCTTATAAAATAAAAAGTGACATCCTTCTGATATATAATGTAAATACGTCCATTCCCCAATAAAGAACAGGAGGACAGCATGGATATATCAGACTACAGCAAGACCAAAATCCAGCAGGGCAAACAGCAAGCGCTGTGCCTCCATGTCTGGTACTTGAAGCTCACGATGGAATCACCTGGGTAACCATGTCTTGTCATCTTCTTCCAGTGGTACACACAGCCTCTCTCTTGACCAAGTTCCAATTCACACGCACAGCTTTCCTTAGTAGATGTTTCACCATTCTGGCTTCTCAGTATCTTGTGGTCTCCCTTGCAACTTAGATCTCACCTTCCCAGCTTCATTCTCAGGGCTTCCTTGCAGAGAGAACAGATCCCTGCCACCCGCTGCCTGACTACAGTCACTTTCTGAAATTTTGAAAGATGTCCTCATGATCCATTTCTCTCTTGTAATCTTCATGCCTGCAAAGCCAATGCCCTATAGACAGGTTATGTTGCCAGTTTAAGATCTAGTCTGCCTCTTTGAAGCCTTTGTGTGCCTTCAAAGCTGAGCCTAAACTGGGTGGTGGTGGTGCGCACCTTTAATCCCAGCACTCTGGAGGCAGAGGCAGGCGGATCTCTCAGTTCAAGCCCAGCCTGGTCTAAAAAAGCTGACTGTAGGGAAATATTTCCTAGGGTGATCATTTAGAGATACAAGTTCAGGCTCTGCCCTTTCAAATGTATTTGCCCTTCACACTCAAGAACCTTTAGTGAGTGAGGGCTTGTTCTTGGTGTCTCTCCTATTCTCCAGCACAAAGCTCAGGGGTTCTCTCGCCATGCTAAACCCTCCAGGAATTATAACTACGTTCTTTGTACTCTCTTTATTTGCAACATTAAAATTCTTTCATGCCTCTTTCCTTGCCAAACCATATATTTTCCCAAATTTTTCTCCTCTGCCTGCTGCTCTCTTGACCGTAGACAAGAATAGTGGGCAGCAGCCATGAAAAACCTGAATGCTCTCCTGTCTTGAAATTCTCTCCTCCAAAAAAGAATCACTCATTGCTTTTGCATTCAGCTTCACTTCCGTTGCCACGAAAGGACAGAATAAGGCCAGATTATTTGCTAAGATACGGCATGCGTGGCCTCTAGCTCAATTCCCAGCAGAGCCCTGTGGCCTCTGAAATCTCGTGAGCCTCATCTCCACAGCCTGCACCCCTCATGACATTGTGACCTTTGAAATCCCCGCTTGAATGCCCCACGAAGCTCTGCTTACGGAATTCTTGGCTTTTCTGTTCTATAGCTTTAAGCTCGTCCACATTCCTCCTACAAACCAAATCCAGAAGCCCGTGGACTGCAGGAAGGTGTATCACAGCAACAGCCTCACTCAGGGTACCAATTCCTGGTATTAGTTATCTCACTGATGGGATAACAGCAGCAGCTTAAGGCGGGAAGGGTTTCTTTTGGCTCAGCAGCAGTGCAGTCCTTTGTGGTGGGAATGTCACGGCAGAGGAACACAAGGCAGGAGTCACCCTGCCGTTGTAGTTACAAGGACAAGTGAAGTGGATGCTGGGTCTCAGATCAGTTTCTTCTTTTCAGCCCAAGAACTTCAGCTTGGGATGGTGTGTCCATTTTTCAGGGAGTGTCTCCTCTCAAACTTTTTTTTTTTTCAACAACCATAGACGTACCCAGAAGCGTGTTGGTACGGTGATCTAAAACCCAGTCAAACTGACCCAAAAGATTAACCACCATGCCATCGGTCCTGCATTGGTTTGCTGCCTAGCAACTGGTTTTGGCTATAACTTTCTTTTCATTCTCGTTTTCAACTTTAAGACAAAAGAGAGACACAGCTGCCATCATTGTCACTAAAATAACAGGACAACAAGCACCTATTCAGCTAAGCAAGAGGCTTAGGGAATCATTTTGCCATTGAACTTTTCTTACAAACAACTTTTTTTCCTCTATGACTCCAGTGGCTTTGGCCAGGCTCCAGGCGCCAAAAGTCACATCCAAGGGAACAGTTAGTCCACCACCCCCAATCCTGGGCTGGAGACTGTGTTCCGATCATTTCTCCTCCTGCTCCTCACCGCCACCATCCTGGCCCCTTCCATCACTTCCCCTATTTATCTCCCTATCCCTCTTTCCACAATTTTCTTTCCTCAAAGTTTCCACGTCCAACAGGGACCTGAGCGTGACCTCCTGTCAAGAACCGTCCCCTCCTGCTGGTGCTGGATCAGAGAAGTCTCTCTGGGGTCACGCGTGCTTGGTGGAGGCGTCTGCCAGTGCCTGATTTCTTCAGCTGAATGTGAGGGTTGGGAGAAAACATTGGTGAAGGTATGGTGGCAAAATATTTAAAAATATTCCAAATCCAGCCTGCAGCACTCGGAGGTGCCTCCAGCAATGCTTACCAAGGTCGCATGCACAGTTTCTCAGAAGCCTTGTAATGTTTTGAACATACAGTATGTGCATTTGCTCCGTGCGGTCATCACACCACACGCCACCAGCGAATGCTACTCAAAACACGGCAACTCAGGTTCAAGGCTCTGGCATGTTTTCATTCTCTGTGCAAAAGTTTTCCATTCTAATATAAACATAATGGCTTAATTATGGAGACAGACATTCAGGATCTTCCTGCCATCATCTCTCAGCACACAACTATCAAATTGCTGTTTCCGGATTGCAGCGTGTTGGGATGTTTAGTTTTAGAAATTGCTGTTTGAAAGTCCAACGAGTTCATTCATTCTGGTATGGTATTCAGACAGAATTTCCAACAATATCTGGGAAGGCCTTATATGCACTTCTGTCTTTTTGTACTGTGTGTTCATATTAAGTGGTGGCTCAGCATTGATAATTATAAATTGAAAATAATGGTCAACTCTATAAAACTTTAGAGATGTTCTGTGTCTGGCAGTATTAAATATTCAGCCAAATTTTAGTTCTTTCTGTAAAAATAAACAAGGCCACCTCTCTCATTAATATGCAAATATGATTTAATTGCCAATAAAAGACAATTATATATATATATATGAAACAAAAATTTGTCTTAAAATAAATTTCTTTGATCTATTACCAGTATTTGGTTTGTATATTCATTTTTATACATATACATATATACCTACACACAGATACCCACAGACACACACAACACACACACACATACACACACACACACATACAGGGTCACAAAAACTTCTTGGCTATAAAGCAGTTGCAAGTAGAAAAAGTTAAAGACACTGTGATCTACTGTAGGGGCCACTGTGATCCACTGTAGTGGATACTGTGATCTACTGTAGCAGACACTGTGATCTACTGTAGCGGTCACTGAACTCAATGATTGCTAGAGAACTACTCAGTCACCTAGAACACACTCTCCCCTTCCCCAGTTTTCTCTGGGTCTGACAGGCAAGCAGCCCAGTGGTTAAGGGCTGCCCAGAAGGCCACAAAGGACATGCCATTTGCAGAAGTACAGGTCTCTTTTTCTAATTCCTTAGTCGCTTTGTGTCACCTTGTCAATCAAGAGTTACCATTGTACCTCCTTTTTTGTTTCTCCAGAATTAATTTCAAAACTTAAATGCTCTGCTTGATTCTGTCATTTAGGCTTTGTTGGCTTTTATTTAAATACAAACACATTTTAGAGACAGAGGAATAGGGAAAATGCAAATAGGCTCACCTGCTGCCCTTTATAAAACTCACCCAATTTATTCAGAATCTTTTTGGCAAGAGGAAGGCTCATCTGCTTTGGTTTTTCATTCTCTCTGGGATGCTAATTGTTTTCCTTTTGATAGTCTTGTTGTTTTGGCCTGAAGTCTACAATCTGGCCTGCTGAGCGGTGTGTCACGTTTGTAAATTAGCTGACATCTGCTTTGAGTTTCATCGTCTTTAATTTTCTTTCAGGATCGTTTCACTTGTTCATTTTCTCTTTAATTGCAAGAATCGGGTTTTTGTCTTTGCTTTACACAAAAGTCCAGACCTTTCTGCTTTGGGGGCATGGACTCCAATGAGTGGAATCACGTGGTCCCATGGAAGACTATTCAGGGAAAAGATGCTGGGAGAGAAGCCTTAGCAACCAGCCCAGAGAGGATGCGCCCCGGACACAAAGAGCTAGCTGTCCACACCACACTTCTGAGGTTCCCACTGAATAATTACAATCTGTTAGAAGGAGATTGACAGTAAGGGCTGAACCGGGGAAAATATTTTGAATTGAGAGAGACTGAGGTGGTGGACATATGTGGAATGAACGCTGACTTTTTATTTATTTCTTTCTTTTTTTTTTTTCAGTGCTGGAGAGTGAAGCCAGGGCCCCACATGGAAGACAAACTGTTCTACTACTTAGCGACTGTCCCCATGCCTTCCTCTCCTCTACTGTCCCTTCTTCCCTTCTTCCTCTCCCTCCTTTCCCCCATCACTTCTTTCTCCTTTTCCTTTTCACCTCAGAAAAACAGTAGAGGGAGTATTATTGCAAATAGGACTGGGATTATTTATCAAAGATTCATTTCACTGTTAAATTACCAAATGCCGCAGCCTCGTGACTTTCTCCCACTTGAAAGAAAGCTTTCACACACACAAGCTCAGAGGTGTTTGTTGGGGACACGACCCCTGGCCAGGGCTTATGCATGAACTTTTCTTCTGACAAGCATGTCCACCCTGGCTAGAAGAGGTTTACAGGCCGGCTGGCTGTGCACATGGTATAAAAACTTTCCTCAATACCAGCTGCAGAGATTCTAAACCACGTTTCTGAAACTATATTATGAATCTTACCTGACAGTAGCTTTGAGGTTTTACGTATGTTATTGGATGCTACTGTGATAAAGACATTGCTACGTAAGTTAGGGGCGTGCTTTTTGGATGGCATATGTACAAAACAGTGGTTCTAAACTGGGGCACTTTTGTCTCCTAGAGGACATTTAGAAATGTCCCAGCCAAGATCACTATCACAACCGTGAGAGGAGATTGGTGCTGGCATCTAGTAAGTAGACACTTGAGTTTCTGATAAATAGTTTCTAATGCACAGGATAGCCCCACAAGAGTAGAAAGGGCTATCTGTGTGCACTGAACTCTCTCTCACTCCAGTGAGAATCGCTCTCTTTGCAACTCAGCCAGATTTTGGCAGCTCATTCGCCACCATCACCAATAATTTCCTTGTGACAGTCTATTGACGTGGACTGTCTTTTCCTTCCTTGATCTGACCCTTGTCATCTTCTCGCCGGGACAGTCCCTGTCCTGAGACCAGAATGATCCTGAAATGGGTTCTGACTTTACCCCACCACGTACCAAACCTCACAGTGACTCCTACAGGACGAAATGGGAACATCTTAGAAAGGTAAGCCACGCCCACCGTGTCTCATCCCTGCCTGTGCTTCTTCTTCATCATCATCATACCGAATGTTGCTCTTCTTGTAGCATATCCTTTATTTAGGCAAAATGACGCACATTTCAGGAAAGACATACATGGCGCCAAAAGGAGAGCCTGGTGCGATATGGTCATCTCCTAAGACTTGGTCCACAGTGTCTCTTACTCAAGGAGATGTTTCTTGATCTCAGGTTTACCCCTCCTTCTTCCACACACAGGGAGACCCCACCATTTCACAGTTCTCCAAATTCTTTGAACCCATCTTTAATAGTACAACCTCCCTCTAGCATCTAATTTTATTCCCTAGTTATTTAAATCTTTAATCTACCAGACAGTGACCTCTATCCCTTTGCTTAAATTCCTGGCTCAGAATAAACAAGCATCAGATGCTTATTGAATAAATAAATGAGCGCCACTTGGCATTGTCCTTTGTACTTCATCCTCTTTCTTTCTCATAACTTTTGCTCTCTTTGGGTGCTATAGATACCTGCCATTCCCAGCCTTGCTGTTTTCCAGTTGTCGGGAGAGCAGCTTGGCGATGTTGGTGAAGCTGTTGCTCATTCGGAAGATGTCCCTGCTGTGAGGGCCCAGGATGGAGGAGAAGACGTCAGTGATGCTCTTAATTTCCAGCAGGAGAATATGGTGAAAGGAGTGCTCCATGTTAGCCAACTGGCTCACCAAGTAGCCCAGGCAGCACCTGGCCCTTTCCTGCCAACGACAATGAGACCAATACAAGTCTGTAGGACAATACAGCGTTGAAGTTCCGCGAGCTAGATCCCTTCTAATAAATACGGGCAAGGTTAATAATGCGGGCGCTTTTGAAGACGTCACATCTGTGTGAATTCATGAGACACAGTTCATTACAGGGACATTGTCTACCCCCGACTTAGAGTCAAAAGATAGAAGTGGGGGATTTTCGTCACATACCAGGTTTCTCTTAGAAGTTAGGAACACAACACAGAAGGAAACGGGTAGAAACCTACTGAAACGATGAAGCAGACAGATTGAACAAAATACTCATGTGAAATACATAGTATGTTGGATGGAAACACGTGCCACAAAAGAGAAACAAAGTAGGAAGAGGAGAGCCTGGAAAATTAATATTAAAAAGTACACTGGGCAGATCCCAGAGAGAAAGTAACATTCAAATTTAATGAAGTTTTTATAATCGAAACCCAGCATGTTCAAAACCCTTAGTAACAATTGGAGTGAAATTCGTCCTGTTTAATACAGGGTTGCAGGGAGATCTAGGAGCCAGACTATATGGGAGGTGACATTTTATTTGCTGTTTTTATCACCGACAGTGTGACTTCCAACTTCATGTACGCTCCTCGGCTTCAGAATCAGAGTCTGCCTTAGCATCCTAAAAAGTCATTCCACAAATATCTAAGTGTCCCTGTGGTTCTGTGAAGAGGATTTCCCGGGCTGCGGGTGTAGATCTGCTGCTCAGTTTTGTAGCCGGGCGTGAGGCCCTGGATTGACCCAGGGATGCTCTCTCCAGTACCCCCTCCCCCCCCCCCCCCCCCCCCCCCCCCCCCGCACCCCGCAGCGCCCGCTCCGAAACCTTTCTCATCATACAAAACCAGAACATTCTTCTTTCAGAAGCATTCGTCTTGTTGATGGGAAAGGTGACGGTGTGGATGTTTGCTGAAACCAGCCTCATTCTGAATGATCCTCTGGCAGCCAAACCGAGCTGAAGGGGAAATTAATCACATTTCGGGAACAAGAAAAATCCGAACTGCTTGAGACCCCGCGTATGAGTCCGCACCAAGACCACATCATTTGTTCTGAAACCTTGGAGCACGTCCAGGTTCCTCACAGGGGTAACAGATGTGATTCTGGACGAAAAGTGTGATGTTAGGGCAAGAGTGGGGTTATGAAATTCCGATTTCTTTCTCGGCTCCAAAGTATTTTGTCTCTGAGGCTTAGTGACTGCAGCCTGTAGGCTGTCTTCCCGCAGCGGGGCAGGGTCAGCGGCACCAGTGTGTCATCATGTGGGCTGGTTGCTGTCCACTCAGACACAAGTCCGCAAGGACAATTAGGCCAAGTGCCAAAGCTACCCTGCATGCTCTTCAGTACTCATGGGACCCCCTGAATGACACTGTGAGGTAAGTAATGTGCCGGCCATCACTTTATGGGAAAGAAACTGAGGGCAGACTGCCACGCTCTGAGCCCCATGTCCTCGGCGTCTCTCACTATTGTGACCTCACTGGTTCTGGCACCAGCCCTTCCTACTAAGGAACAAGACCACAAATTAGTCCAATCCCGTCTCAATCTCTCATTTCCCAGCACAGGTATGCAATTCTCTTTGCTTAATTACATTTGATTTATCTAAGAAGCATCATAAATACTCTAAATACAAAATTGATTATCAATTTTTAAACCTTTCTGTTTGTAGGGCCCCTGACCTCTTTTTAAAATGTTGGCAAGCCCCAAAGAGTTTTTGTTTGTCTGGGCTGTAGGTATCGCTATTTGTCATTCTGAAACCAAACTGACAAATTAGAACCATAAATTCATTTAAAAATAGCAAACCATATGCATGTTAGACACATTTTTTATGAAAAAAATTCATCTCCTAAACAGAATTTTTGAAAATCTCTATGGTGTAGTGATTGTTTACATGGACAAAAACTGGATCCTCATATCTGTTTTTTATTTGCTGCATTATATCTGGCCTCATACAGCTTATATAGTTGGAAAAATTAGAACTATTTCCAAAATAACGTTGATAGTTATGTACATCCTTTATGGATAGTACATGAAAACCCAATAAGTGGTAGTATCTATTTGCAATATTAATATTTTTGTATTCTATTACATTAAAATCCATCTTTTTCCCCCCTCAAATAAAGATAAAGCATTGCTCTTTCCATAGAGGAAGTGGTCCAGAGTTGTCAACCTGACACCAGGTTGCTGGTTAGTTACCCTGGGGAACGGTGCCAGATCTGGGGCTCAGTGTTAGTTTCTGCTGTTGGCAGATCTGGCACTCAGCAACAGTTATAGCCAGGTCAGCCTTGATGAGTGGAAGTCCATGTGTAACCCCCGTCTCTGCCACCATGACCACTTTGTTCATGGGTCCATTGTGCAATGACAGGAATGGCTGGGGAAAGGGGTTGTCTTAGGGTTTCTATTGCTGTGAATAGAACCATGACCGCGGCAGGTTCTATAAAGGAAAACATTTAATTGTGTGGCTTACAGTTCAGAGGTGTAGTTCGTTATTGTTACAGCAGGAAGCATGGCAGTGTGCAGGCAGGCATGGCGTGTGAGAGGGAGCTGAGAGTTCTTACATCTTGATTCACAGGCAACATGAAGTTGTCTGAGACACTGGGTAGAATATGAGACCTCAAAACCTGCCTCCACAGTGACATATTTCCTCTAACGAGTCAAGGTCACGTCTCCCAGCAGTGTTACTTCCTTGGGGGCCTATTTTCTTTCAAACCACCTTAACTGTCCAGAGAAGAGGTCCTCCTATCTATTTGTCTATGGAACTCTTCCTTAGCTGTAGTCACCTTTGGATGGGCATCTACGTGAGACATAAGTGACTTCATTCCCTTTGCCTATTTGGAGAGGTCTTTTCAAATACTTCTTCCCCAAATGTGTTTCTCACCAGCTTTCCAACCATGCTCTTCCAACAGCTCCCCGACTGTCCATCGAATCCATTGACTACAGCTCATGAATCAGGGATCAATCGCAAATCTGGCCATTTCTCCTTTGTAAAAAATGTATGACTATGAGTTCAGTCTGAAGTTCTGTCCATTGTGAGGGGTTCCCTTCACTGGTGTCTTTCAGGGTTGTCCCAGAAAGGGGTTGTAATGCTGCAGCTGTCCACTTCTGGGTGGTGCCTTCACGATATGCAATCATCAGTAAGCTAGACCCTGTCTTCTTTTCCTTTCAACCAATCCGAGAGAATGCCTCAATGCGGCTATAGGTACATGTTTGGCAGCAGATGCATTGTTAACAAGAGTAAAAACCCTAGGCGTTTGTGCAAATTCTTCATGTGACTTGCTTGTGCCTTCAGGACCTGCTGGGCCTGATCACTTAGATACCTCTTCATCTGATAATAGATTGCTGCCGTGCACATCCTACTTTGTGGCTCAGTGGGTCAGAGAACAGCCAGCTCCTGATGGGCAGCTCAGGTCACATGGTGTCTTGGTGACTCGTTGTCCAATGTTCATTTTCACCGAAGGCCCAATAGCAAGCCAAGAGCTGTCCTGTCTGCCTGCAGATGACGGTAGAATCTTGTTCTAAAATCCCAAAGGTCTCTTCTGTGATTCACCTATAGGGGCCTGATAAAAAGCTCCAAACAGCATCTCTTCCTGGCACTTAGAGGCTGTGGTATAGCTAATCTAACAATGGCTGCCTATTAACAGGATGTTCAAGAATCCAGTAGTTGTTCAGACATCCAGGCTTGATGACTGAGCTCTATCATCACAGGTCCCCTCAGTATATGCTAGAATTCTGAAGAAGTATACGCTAATGTCAGTGAAGAAATAGACTTGCTAGAGAGAGTGAGAGCAAGCAGGCTGAGAGAATGGACCCGTCTTCCAGGTCCTTTATATAGGCTGCCAGCAGAAGGTGTGGTCCAGATTTAAACGTTTGTCTTCCTACCCCGAAGATCTGGATTAGAAGAGGGTCTATCCACTTCAGATGATTTAATTACGAAAAAATAAATCCCTCGCAGGTGTGCCCAGTCTTTTGAACTTTAGTTAATTCCAGATGTGGTCAAGTTCACAAGAAAGAACAGCCATTACGAGGACCAAGCATTCAAACACAAGAGGGCAATGGGGAACATTTCACATCCCAAACACAACGCATGGGGGCATCAGAGCCAGTCTCGTACAGGCATCCAGGGGAACTATGGTAACATCTGTAGCTTTGCTGAAAGCAGAAAGCTCACTTCATTCCTTCCCCTCTCCAGATAACGTTTGCCAACTCATTCAAATGCAATAACCACGGGCTCTTTAGAAGCCATTACTTAAGTAAAAACCATTCCTTGAAAGAGTTATTCAGATGATCTGGAAAGACAAGGGCTCAAGTTGCTTTTCTAAGTTAGCCTCTATATCCCTGTATTTAAATGTGCATCAGAAATTCTGAGCCAATACCCATTTCCAATTAACACTGAGCATGAAAAGTCTTCAGGGTGGAGGTAATAATAAAACCAGTTATTTCTACTGTTTCATCAAGCCAAGTGAGTCCTTGTGAGGATGGGGAGGTGGGGGTCTCGAAAGTCAGTAGAGGAATGGTTGCTACCGGGGAACCCTTGGAGAATGTCTGGAGACATTTTGGGTTGTCATAATTGAGGGAATGGAAGGGTGGAATGGCAGAATCCAGTGGGAAAAGGCCAGAGATGCTGTCAAACATCACGTAACACACAGGATAGCCCCCAGCTAAGGGTCATCTAGCCCAAAGCGTCGATGGTGTCAGACTAAGAAATTCCTAGTTAAGTGAAAACTGGCTCTTCCCCCGGTCCCCTAACTGTCAATACAATCTGGTGTCACTGTCCTGATGTGTGGTAATCACTAGAGGTTTTGCAAACTATTGCTTTGTGCTACGAGTGCAGATGTCAACCCAGGAGACACAATAGACAATGTCTTAGGGATGCTGCATTACTGTGAAAAAACCTCTACCAACACAGGTGCCTTGAAAGGACCTAAGAAGCCATGGGTCACACTGAGAACTGATGAACTAGAGTCATCCTTGGCAACATTTTCTGTAAGGAGCAGATGGGAAATATTTTTAACCCAGTGAGCCATTGGATTCTGTTTCTGAGAAACAGTCATCGACAGGACTACCTGACTGAATGTGACTGGGTTTGGCCACAGGCAGCCATTTGCTGGTCTATGAACTAGATTATGTGGCAAAATTGCATTGGCCATATCATTTATTTGTAATCAGTGTTCCCATTTTAAATGTGTGTGTGTAACTCTTATCTCATAATTCTTTTCTATTATCTCTTATCAAGAAGAGAAAATTTAAATATGAAAATGTCAGAAAAAGTGGTGACTTAGTTCTAAGGATGGATTCCTCGACTAATCGGGCAGTCACTAAGTATGTGCCAGGCGATGGGCACAGTTACCCACAGTTCACATCTGTTTATAAAATGGGCTATCAGAATGGGAATATTAGTACCTAAAGGACAATAAAGACCGAGGTTACACTGGTCAGAGTCACAGGTGGGCAAAGCTGCTACTGAATCAAAAGCTGACTTATTCCAGTGTTCGGATGTTTCCAGCTAAGACATTTAAATCCAGATATAGAGCTGGAAGAGTTTGTATTGGCCCCTCTTCCCATCCCAATTCTTTGGCTCTGAGAACCCAACGTTCTCTGTTTGTCCCCAAATCTTTTCAGGTTTTTAACACTAAAATGCTCTTGCTGTAGAAGATTTCTTTCTCAGTTCAGATGCTGACCATTACCCCAAGGCCCAGTCCTAAAGACTTGGCCCCCAAGAGTGGCACCAGTAGGAAGCGTGGAATCCTTAGGAAGTGGAGCTTCCTAGACACTGCAACGTAGCTGCTAAGGAAAAAAGCATCTCTGGTCCATTTATTTTTCTCTGTTCTCCTTGGCTCATGACACAAAAGCAGCTTTGCTTTCCTAACATCTACTAGCCTGATGCTCTGCCTTAACACAGGCCCAAAGCAGTAGACACACTGTTGATGGTGGGAACCTCCCAACTAGGAGCAAAATTAAATTTTTTCTCCTTGCAAACTGACTGCTTTAAGTCCTTTGTTTTTAGTTAGCTCTGGTCATGAGCAAATAAGGACACTTGATAATTTTGTTACTTTATGACCATCTAATAGAAACAATGTAATGGAGGGAAGGTTTGTTATTTATTTAATTACTTTTTTCCTCTCTCTCTCTCTCTCTCTCTCTCTCTCTTTCTCTCTCTCTCGGCAGGGTCTCACTTTGTATCCCTGGCTGGCCTGGAACTCACTATGTAGACCAGGCTGATTTAAACTCACGGAGGTCTGTGTACCTCTCTTGCCAAATGATGAGATTAAAGGTGTGGGCCAAGGAAAGGTTTGTTTTGATTCAGTTTCTGAAGTTTTAGTTCAGAAGGGAAAGCGTAATGGAGTTCGTTTGAGAGACAGGCACCTAGGATCGCTCCAATCACAGCTGCAGATAGGAATCAATGAGCACAGGCTGGACCCAGGATCAGGCACAAGTGCCCAAGTCTCTTTTTGGCCTCTAATCTTCTGATTTTGAGACAAATAAATTAATTTTTTTTACACACCAATCCTAGTTCCCCCTCTCTCCTCTCCTCCCAGTCCCTCTACCTTCCCCCTACCCCACCCCCAAACAAAAAAATTATTTCTGACTGTGTGCATGCCACATATTCTCTTGGGGTAGTCAAAAATTGTTTTCTACTCATTGATAAGTAAAATTACATTAGGAATTACAAGCATTTTAATGGTTTCAAAAATCACACAGTCATTGTTAAAAAAAAGAAAGATATTTCTGTGTTTACTACTTGGGAGTCAGTTTTTGCATGACTGTAGGAACATGATTTCTGGAGCACATGAAGAGTAATAAATCATGCCTCGCAAAAAGTGCTGTCTGGACAAAACAATTTTAAACATAAATTTCGGGAACAAAAGTTAAAAAGTAGCTGATGAGAACAGATGTATCCTTTGTTTTGTATGAACCTCAAATTTTGTCACAAGGCAAAAATGAAGGCTAATTGGACCATGTTCAACTCTGTGCATTTGGCATACAATACTAAGCTGAATTCCACCTTCGCAGCAAAAAAAATCAACCAAGTCATTTATGAAGCAATTATGGCTAGACATATTTAAGCCTGGAACTTATGAAGTCTTTCTCAAGAAGTTGTTTGAACAAAAATGATTTGGGATTTAAAATAGTAAGAATGAAACGTAGCTTAACTACCCGCCCTGACTACCCGCCCGTGGGATTTCAAAGAATAATGTAATTGTGTAAATTAAGTCTTTGTTTTGATTGACTTTTAAAGGGAAACAAGGATATAGTCTGTCACCAAGTAACTCTTTCCAATTTATTGTTATTTTTCCTCAACTAGAGCTCAGTATGGCCATGTTTCTGTTTAAAGAAAAAAAAAACCTCCTCCTACTTGTTGGGTAGGAGACTATTCACAAGTATCTTTTCATTCCTTTGACCCCCTAAATGATCACAGATCTTAAACCTTAGAGAAGGTCATCTAATTTGAGCTTCAAACATAATGTTTTGATTGATAAAAGATTTAAGCGTTCTATAGTTGAGATTTGCTCTCTAAAAACTGGGGGCTTGGGAATGTAGCCTCTGAAAGATAGACCTTTTGTGCAGACCCAGAATGGGTTCAACCAGGCCAGTGTTTCTTCTCCCACAGCACGGGGTCCCCTCATGGAAATGACCTCTCATTGATTATCCTGAACAATGGGTCCACTATTGCTTTTGCTTTAATTAAACACTGTCTGAAAGACCATTGGGGACACAGCACCGAAAAGCTTCTGGTGGACTCAAAGTTGCAGGCAAATTTTAATCCCTCAAGGATCTGCTGGGCAAATGAGGGTGCAAAACAAGAGCGAGAGAAACTAAGTAACCATGGGAACCATGTGGAGGCAAGATGCTGCTGTAGATCCAAAAGCAAAAAAGGAAGGAAGAGAGGAAAGAAGAGAAGAAAGGATGGAGAAGAAGGAGAGAGAGAAAGAGAGAGAAAGAGAGAGAGAGAGAGAGAGAGAGAGAGAGAAGAAGGAGGAGGAGGAGGAGGAAGAGGAGGAGGAGGAAGGGAGAAGAGAAGGAAAAACGTGCTTGTACTTCAAAGTTTTCTTAAGTCAAAGAAATCCTTGGGTTTTGTTCATCAAGGAAAGCAAGCAACTACGTGGTAAAAATGTAACTCAGTTAAACTGTGTCAGTTACAACAAAACTTTTCACAATTAGCTCGTCACAGGATGCACTGTTCCCATTAAATAATGAGACACGAGGGACCTATTTTTCTTTGTACTTCTTTCAAAACAAATAGCCAGGCTATCTTACCAGTAATGGTTGGAATGTAGCTTTCCAGGTATAAGCTAGAAGATTTGGTGAGTACTCTTTTATTTCTTACAGAGAAGAATGAGATGGAAAAGCCAAATCCCCCCACCCCCTAGTTGTAACTCTGGCATCTTGCCCATCATCCATGTAAGTATGTCTGCTTTAGTTTATGAATTTTGTTTTGTTTCCCGCCTCGTATCAACTGTGTTTTCACGGTGAGATGCCTTAACTGAATTAAGCAGGGTAGGAATGGATGGATGGAGAGATGAAAGCAAACTGCAGCTAATAGGATGGAGCCGTGAAGGTAGCTCTGATATCCCCGTGAGGAAAAGGCTTAAAGAGCTCTCTTCCAAAGCAAACAACCGCTTTTCCGACCGCTTTCTATGTATCACCTTTATGTTAAGGTTTTGGCAGTGGGGTAAAGCTGTGTTCCACTGCACCGAGATCTTGAATGGGCGCAGTGTTTAATCTCATCATTTCTCCAAGGATGAGCAGAGTCACCCCTGTACCCGCGGTCCCTAATGTGTTTACTGTACAGTACACTAAAGTCCGCTCACCTCCTCTCTGTGCTCCTTCTCACTTCCTAAGATGGAGGAGGCCAGCTATCGCCTTCAGGAAACGTCTGTACTGTCGCTGCTTCCCACATCATCCCTCTGTCCCTTCTGTATAATCTGTGTTTCCCAGTCATGAAGGAGATGAGTTGGTGGCCCCGATGTTTCGAATGCTTATCTCCTAAAAGCATGTTGAAACGCAATTGCCGTTTTAATAGTTTTTAAAGTTTGAAGATCTGTCGGAGGGGATGAGGCTGTGAGGTTAGGTTCTGCTCCCATCCATGGAACGGTGATGCCATTATCTGGGAAAGGGTTACTTACAGAAGGAATCATTTGACATCCGTTTGTCTCTTTGACCCTCTGTTTGTCATTCTTCTTTAGACTGTTGTGCTAAGGAATTACTTGTTATATGCAGCACCCTTGCCTCCTGAGCTTCCCAGCTTCTAGACCCATGAGTCAATAGTTTCTGATAATTATCAATTAACCAGCCTGTGATAGTCTATTACAGTGCTAAGGTAACTGGCAGGAAAAAGAAAACGGCATAGTAAAAAAAAAGGGGGGGGCTGGGAGGTGTTGTTTTGGATGAGGAAAGGGAAGCCGAACGGGATAGCAGCACAGAGTCCTGCCTTCGAGAGAAGGACGCTTGCCCTCGGACACAGAAGTAGTGGAAGGAAATCTGGGAATGGAGAAGTGCAGGAGTATTATAGCCTGCTCCAGAGATTTGCCAAGTCAGTTCTTCAAGGTGCCTTTGTATCCTGCCTTCCCGCTGTTACAAAGTGCCCCACAAAGACAACTTAAAGAAGAGCTTGTTTGGGCTTGCAGTTCCGGGGAATACATCCCCCCAGGGCAGGAAAGTTGTGGCCCAGGAACAGGAGGCAGCTGCTCACTTTGTGGCCTTTGTCAGGCGCTCCATCTGCATTCTCTCTTTAATTCAACCCGAGGACCCAGTCTCTGGAAATAGACCCACCACACTTAGGGTGGGTCTTCCCTACCTACACTCATCTAGATAATACTGCCCAGACACACCCAGGGTTTGTCTCCAGGATGATTCAAAACCCTTCAAGTTGATCATAGTGAACAGACTTTGCAGTGATGGGACACAATGAATTACTCCCTTCCCTGGTGTGAATGAACTGTTAACAGTTTAACCTGTGGGATCCACTCAGCTCTAATCCTGGGGAAATTTCCTCATTCCACTTCTAATTCCTGGGAAATACTGACTTTCCATTCATCTCAAAAAACGTAAAGGTAATTGCTCCATTATTTATCTATTTCTTTTTTTTTTTAAAGATTTATTTATTACACATACAATATTCTGCCTGCATGTATGCTTGCAGGCCGGAAGAGGGCATCAGATCCCATTATCAATGGTTGTCAGTCACTTAGTGACAACTGAGAATTGAACTCAGGACCTCTGGAGAAGCAGCCAGTGCTCTTAACCTCTGAGCCATCTCTCCAGCTCCCATTTGTCTGTTCCTTAACAAGAAATAAACTAATGTGAAGAAATGAGACTTTCTGCCTGATTTCTTCTATCTCCCCTGTGACTTCTTGTATCTTATCTATGTATGCTCAATCATCCTGGACCATGTAATGATTTAGATAGCATGAGAACATTTCATGTGACAGCCAACTGCCAGGTATGTCTTTCCTTACAGGGCTTTCGTTGGAACCTGGTGAACCAGTACCAATTTCTCAACACACAACGGAATAAATTCAGCTCAAATTTTTTTGAGAAATAAAGAAGGATGAAATGTAAACGCCAGTTCAGAACAGCATCGCTGTAGATTTTCAGCAGACTCTATCTACTTTCGAGTGCCCTCATATATTTTGAGAGTACAAATCTAATAACACTTTTTACCACACAGCAATTCTGCATGTAGAAAAGCTGCTTGGAGGTTTATGAATGCTTCTAGATCTTGCTTGAAATATGATTTACCAAATGCTATTTTAAAAATCAAAATGAAAACTCCAGCACTGGGGAAATCTCATTTATATTCCCTGAGGTGGTTAATTAAGAACACCGTCTTCCATTACATAGGCAGGAAGGCAGACTAAAGAATTGTAAAAACGTTATCCGGGAAGGGCCAACTCATCACCATTTTCACCCCCTGAGAGACTCTTCCTAAGGGAATCGAGAAAACCACTCCCTCTCAAAGCACAGGGCAGAATCTTCTTTAACTTTGTACTTTGTTCAGTGCTTTCTTCAGAGCAGGAGTGTGATAGTGTTTATAAAGTCCTTTGTAAGCAACACTTGGTGTCCACCCCCCCCCCCCCGCCCCCGGTTCCTATGCATTTTAATGCTGTCCAAGAGGATAACTTTTAAAACGGCATTGGTTAGTTACCTTGAAACAGACCCTGCAAGTATGGCTCTGTCACTTCAGAAATCATTTCTTTCTAGACACATTTGTAACTGTTTGTGGGGACTGTTTGCCCTTTCCCTGACTCTCCAGTTCCTTGGGAGCTAGGAGGAATGTAGGCTTATTTGTTTATACTCTGGGCAGAAGTAATATTCTGCGCCAAACTACCTGGGCAGAGTGAAGAGGGGACACAGGACGGGTCTGCTGATTAATGAGAGGTTGTCACTAGCTGGCTTCCATCCGCTGCCCCGGCCCAACGGTCTCCCTCCTGACCATTATTTATCCCATCCCCCAGGCCAGTGAAACTCTTCAGGGTTCCAGAACATTCAGAGTCTTTCAGCAGCCAGTGCTTTTGTACACACAATGCTTCCCAGTGCATGGTTTCTTCCCCTTCCTCCATAACCTTGTCTTCTTACAAACTCCTCAAGCCCCCATGTGGGGTTACTTGTCTTTCCTTGTCCGATTCAAACTTCAAAGCAGAAAGTACCAAATTAAAGTCCAGGTTTCTGTCTGCGCTTCTCTCACCCTATTCCCTATGAACTGGCCTAGGGCAGGGACATTGTGTCTCTTCTTTCTGAGTTTCGATCACCTGCACAGGGCTGGTGTTCACAGTCAGCAGCTCTGTATGCAGCCCTCGGGATGGGGAGTAAGGAATAGCAGCACTTTTATTTTTAAAGTATGATATATAATACACCCATTTATGTACAAATATTTTTACATACTCCTAGAAGTTTACTTAGTATTCAGGACCATGAAATCTTTTCATAATATAACTACAGTAGTCGTGTTCAGAGACTAGGGCTGTGTGAATGTTTCCCTAGGGTGGTGGTTATTCTTGGTTGGCAACTTGACTATATCAGGAATTAACTAAACCCAAGTGGCTAGACACACCTAAGAGGGATTTTTCTTGACTGACTTGTTTGAAGTGGGAAGACCCACCCTGAATCCAAATCTTCTGTGGTAGAAAAATGCACCTTAAATCTGAGCCACCCCTCCTGGTGGCAGCCTGGATGAAGACCACGGTAGGTGGGAGCGCTGGCTGTCTGCCTGCTTGCCCTAACTCTCACTGGCTAGGCCCACTCCTTCACTAACATTACAGCCTACTTCTCTGGAATCCCAGCATACACTGAAGGCCAACTGAGATGTTCAGTCATGTGGATTGAACAACTACTAGATTCTAGGACTATCTATTAGGAGACAGCTATTGTGGGAATAGGTGGACCATGTGTATATATATATATACATATATATATACACACACACATATATAGTATGTGTATGCACACGTGTATATGCATATACATATATGTATAGTATATATACATAATACATGTGTAGCGTATATAATATATGCACATATTTATAGAACACATATGTAATATATGTATGATGCATATGTATGTAATGTATGTGCATATATATATGTTTGTAGAACACATATATTTTTTTCATTTAGTCCTGTTTCTCTAGAGCACCCTGACTTAACACCTAGTAAGCATGGAGTTAGACTAAATTCCCAGGAAAAATAAAAAGGAGAGACGGAAGTAAGAAAGGTTATTTTCATTTTAGAATATCAAATATCTTCTTCAACTGATGACAGTGTTGTAGAATTGGATAACATGCAGCTGGCACCAACCAACAATTAAATTCTAAATTTAAACAGCCTACTTCTTATAATTAAATTCATTATTCCTGGGGAAGCTGAGGTGCCTAGCTGTAGCTCCTTCCTCTATTGAAAACCCCACCTCTCAGATTCTTCGATCTCGATTTGCATATTGAAAGTGTCGGCTGGTGGCCACCTCTGCTCTGCGGATATTTTACAGCAGCCCGGATGGGAACACTAATCTGGCTCGCAGCTGCCTTTGTCATCCTTTTCCTCTCCTTCCTGAAACCCAGCCTGTAGGGCCACCGGATGTCACTGAAATGCAACCTGAGCAAAATCGGTATCATATCTCGATTTGAAGAGTGTCCATGTCTCTAAGCCCAGAGAGGATGTAACAAACACACCCTGGTGCTTGGCCAGCATATTCAAGCCAGTTAGGAAAACAGGACAGACGGCACAGGGCCTGACACCCATAATGGCAGGGACTGCACTCTCGGGCGTGCCACTTGACTCTTTGCAGGTGCAGCGTGGTGGCGGACAGCTCAGGAAAAACAAGTGGCCATAGCATCCTGCCTCTGGCTGTGAGATCACTTCACCTTTGTTTTTATACAGAGAGCAGCTGCTTCCTAGGTCTGGAAGGGGCTCAGAGGACATGCCACATGTTGAGTCAGCATTCTGAGGAGACCAGGCTTTAACAAGGCTATGTCTGGTAAAGGAAAACACCTTTAGTCTATTGATCTAAGACTTAGAGAGGTGGAGAGAACCTACAGATTCAAGTTGCTTTCTCAAAAAAAAAAAAAAAAGGTTTCTGAAGGGGTCTTTTCCATGTTCACTAGTTAGGAAAGAGAACTGTGAGGATCTTGACACCCTAAAAATGTACTGAGACCCTCTGCATGGACAAGACTCCAAAGAAGGAAGAAATGAAAACAAACAAACAAGCAAAAGCCTTTGAAACTAGAACAACATTCAGTTTTTATCCTCCATGAACAAGAACACCACCCCACTTTGGATTCAATTTGGCCTCCTTCGCATCTCACTAATGAGAGTTTAAAGATTAAAGTTGCTGGGAGCCAGCTGAGTGGTTCTTGCAGGTGGGGGCCTGGAACCACCTGCAATTTATAAAAAGCAGAATGATTCCAGGGTCCCAAGAACTAAAGGTAAAACACAGGAAATATGCCCTTAAATTTCTGTTACCCTTATTTTCCCAGGAATGATGACGATCATTATATATATACCAACCTACAGCAAACGTTGCAGAGTGGTTGTTTGTTCAAAAAGGTGACGGTAATTGGCTCTGCCCTACATCTTTAATGATGCCTGCAGGTGTCTCTGGGGTGGGTTGGTTCTAATTCTCTTCACCCATATTTTGACTTGACCCACATCTACACATCCATTCAGCGCTGCAGAACCTAGGGCAAAGCCAGTCATTTATATGGTTGCTGTCTCTGCTAATTTCATTCTTAGGCCCAGTTTGTCTACAAACAAACTCGACGAGCAAGGAGCCGACAACAAGGACAGTCAGAAAGTGCTGACATCTCTTGGCTGTTTACTATTTTCTAGACACCGATTTACACTTTAATTCATCACGCTCACAACAAATGTGTGAGATGACAAATGTCACTAATTTCCAACCTGCAGACGAGGAAAGTGTGTCATGAGAAGTTGCATTAACTACCCCAAGGCCACACGGCTGGTAGGTGACTGAATTAGGATGGAGAGCAAGGCTGGGTGGCATAAGATCCCATGCTTTTGGTTGCCATTGTGATACTGTGCAGATGACCCCATAGTAAGAAAGCTCATTCGTGAGACATCTTTGCTGGTGGCCATCCCACTGTCTACAGAGATAAATGGACCCTACTGAAGCTGTGTTTCTACCTGGAGTTCCTGCCCTGGCTTCCCTTGATGATGAGTTGTGACCCGGAAGAGTAGAACGTGACCCCTTCCCTCCCCCAGCTCCTTTTGTTCAGAGTGTTTCATCAGGAGGCGACTCAGATTCTCTGACATTTCAGATACAGGAGGAGAAACCGACCTGGCACAGCTAGTCGGTGTGAGGCGCAGCCCAAGCATTAAGGGAGTACAGGCTCCCGGTGACTCACTTTCTCAAGGAAGCCTGCAAGAATTCACACCAGGGACAGCATTTGCTCTAGGGTAGGCAAGGTAAGGAGGAGGAGGGGGAACCGCTACCCAGTCAGAACAGGGTGTAAAGGTAATGATGCGTGCTGGAGCAAGATGTGTTCAGGGAAGTAGTAAAAGTCCAAGTAGACGGAAAATCAGGAGACAGGAGAAAAGTAGGGGTGAAGGCAGAGGTGGGCTGAGCCCAGATGAATATTCTGATAGTTCCCTATAATAGCTGATGAGCCTAGAGAAGAAAAGTAGGGTCACAGTCTCTTTGGGAATAAAGCAGACAGCACCACGAGAGATGCGTTAGAGTGGGGAAAAGCCCCCTCCCTGGCCTTCTCCACATGGGCAGGGAATCTATGATGCTAATGTTACCGTTTTGCTGTTGCCACTGAAGCTCACCAAGGGGTTGGACCCTGAGAAGTGACTAGGAAGTAATGTCTAGTGTTGGGGGGCATACCATTTCAATCTTCTCATTGAGAAAGAATATATATATATATATGTGTGTGTGTGTATACACACACACACACAC
The DNA here is from genome assembly GCF_982192425.1 of Myodes glareolus. Lineage (NCBI taxonomy): Eukaryota > Metazoa > Chordata > Mammalia > Rodentia > Cricetidae > Myodes > Myodes glareolus. Next base: position 21,153,133 of record NC_142045.1, on the reverse strand, counting down.
ACACACACACACACACACACACACATATATGCATGCTATGGTTAGGATGAGCCTATTAAATTACTATTTCCTGCGTGTGTATTTACTTCAAATGATCATCCCCAAAGAGAAGGGTAAATCCCCAAGCGATAGAGAATTGACAGGACCTTTACTGGATGGAATAGGGCTGCCCCAGAAGCATGTTTCTGTGCCCTTTGGTCTCTTCCATTTGAACTCTCAGGGCAGTAATTGTGCTTCAGGTGCAAGTGCACGCTTGGAAATTGCCTACCAGTCCTTACATGGCATCCCATGACGGCCCAAGCATAACACAGCAATTTAGCATGAATCCCCTTTGAGTCTAGACAAAAACGATTGTTGAGTTAATTTTGCGGGGTAGAGGAAACAGGCTTTGTGGGATTTTGTGTTTTGCTGTACACATACAGCTTTCCCTTGCTGGCCAATACAGATGGCAAAATTGGGTAGATGCTGCTACCAAGCTGTTGAAACAGTTCGCCTACCCAGAGGGGCCCTGAGTTCACAGACAATCACATCCGGTTTGCTTCCCAGTGGCCATCTACAGATCTTAGGTCTGGCTTCATGCAGACACAGAATGGGAGACATGAGTCAATTGACAACACTTGACTCTAGCGTTGGCCATCTCAGGTTGATGACGACATATACTCTCAGGATGCTATTGCTGGGACTCAGTTAACAGGAGGCTCCCTCCACTCAGCTCCAGTTTGTGTATCTCAACGTTTGGAACAAGGTCCAGAACTTGGTTTGAATTTCCTGTGTTTCTATAGTCTTTTGAATTCCCGACACGCTGAACTCCCGAACACCACTGGAATGTTTGCTTGGGTGTCAAGGAGAAAAATTCTAATTAAGTTCATTTTTAAAAAAGATCAACTATAAGATAAAGGAGAGGCTCAAAGGACCAGGGTTTACAGAGGTCACATGGCTGCTTTATAGTGAACAACCACTGTCATCCATGCCTCATTTGGTCCCACTTTCCACCAGTTCCCATGTCCTGAGACCTCCACACAGAGCAGTAGAGGTGTCTAGAGCAAAGCTTTTGCTTCTCCCTGTGGATGGTACGCTCATAGGTGACCAGGGTGCTGTACTGGACATTGACCCTCATGCTGACTCTCCTCCATGGGCCTCAGTGAAATGCCTTGTTTCCCTCCAGAGAGCCTGGATAGAAATGCACTGGCAGATAAACCCAGCTGCTTGGCTCTAGCCTCTGACAGTGTCGTGCTACAAGCTTTACTTGATAGGGAAGAATAAATTCACTCATATTCAGCGCTAAGACACATGAACTTTAGACTGGTAAAAATCCCCACTTTAAAGCTAATGAAGGGCTTTGGAATGGCAAGATTTTAAAATAATTTTTGGTACTTGCAATGAAGTACAAGGTCAGCAGATTCAGTCAGAAGGTGTTAGAATCCCCTGGACCCAGAGTTATGAATGTTTCTGAGCAGCCATGTGGGTGCTGGGAATCTAACCTGGGTCTTCTGGACCCAGCCTGTGTTCTCAGTAACTAAGCCATCTCTCCAGGCCCTCTCTGACTTTTAACTTGATCTTATACCAAACTAAGGGATTTTTTACAAATATCAGGCAATTTTATATTTATTTGATAGTTGGGTGTAAGTTGGCTAAGTGGAAACCTTCTCCATTATATATTGACTTTTATTTTAATAGATAAATGGGAATTCTGAATCCCTATGTAAAATCAGCAGAGACACTCATATCTATGCCTGGCCTTTGAAATCTGAACTGCTAGATGTACTTTCTTGGTTTAATGCTCACAACCCCTGATGGTGTCCCCCTGCACTTGCTAGAGTCCCGAGTAGAAATATTTACACTAGAACTTTTAAACATTCACAAACGTTTATTTATCTTTCCCAAATAGCATCACCCAGAGTGCTCAGAGTGCTCTATGACCGTAGCTATGGGCTCTTGGGTTGTCTCCGAGACCTAACTCTGCTCTCGGTTGCCTGGGCTAAGCACGGCTGCAACAGATCATGTGATGGAGCCCTGCTAAGGGCTGTTGCATTACACGGTGGTCTTGAATATGCTAAAAAAAATTTCCATTTTAATTATTCTTCTACCTCAAGGGACACACTGGCAATGAAATTCTTAATTCTGCTGACACAAAACGTTTCAAAAGGGAAATGGAAGCTCAAAGAAGTCGTGAACAACTTCAGAGGTTAGAGATGTTTCTAAATAACTCAGGGTGATGGGAAGGAAAAAAGGAAGAAGGGAGGAAAGGAAGGGGAGAGAGAGAGAGAGAGAGAGAGAGAGAGACAGAGACAGAGACAGAGGCAGAGACAGAGACACCAAACTTACTTCATCCACATGTCCAACAGCGCCAAAGATCCTTGCTATTTGTCCAGCGAGGTAGGGAAATCTCTCCCCAATCTCCTTCAGCATTGGAAGAAAATTGCTCAAAGCCAGTGGTTCATAGCCTGCTATTTCTATGAGGATGTTTAGGATGAAGTCATTGTGGGTTGAATCCTTCAAATGCCTGATGAGGAAAGGAACGCATTTCTGAACCACCTGCAAGGGGAGAGGAGAGAAAGAAAGGAGAAAGAAAAGACAAAGAGACACATTAGTCAACTCAGAATCACCTTCAAAAGAGAATTGTGTGTGACAGTCTTATACGGAGCATAGTCTGTAGTCGTCTTAAAATATTCCTCCTGCTTCAGCTCCCTGCGAGCTGGGATTACAGGCATAAGAACAGCAACACATTAAATATTAAACCAGAGAGACAACACATCCTGGGATTATTAATCTCGTGGTAAATCTCCAGACTTTGGAATCTAAAATGGACAGTAAAACCACCTGCACCTGAGTCTGTTTTTCTTTGAAATCATGCTCTGCTATGGAAACGTGAAGCCCACAAAGTTCTCATGTCGCTGATGCCCAAGTCAAGCTTTGATGTGTGACGGGAATACTGCATTCCTTTTCCCCAACCACCAGAGCTGCAGCAGAAGGACGGCCAGTGAGGAAGAGACCTTTGTTGATTTTTACTAAAGCCTCTGGTTTAGTGGAATCCCACTTAGAAATGCTTCCTAGTGGAGACAAAGAAGCAGGAAGGCTCCTCACTTGTTCCAAATCTCTAGTTCTACCAAAGAATGTCATGATAAAGTGTGATCATTAAAGCAAAATGATTTCCCCCTCATTCCCTTTGCTTTATGAAGACAAGAATTAAAACCTTCTAGTTGGAAAATGTGACTTTCTGTGAAATATGGGAGGGGATAAAATATAGAATTTGAACAGAGACAAACCAAGGATAGTCTTAAAACAACTAAAATCATCCTACATATAGATTGAAACTTCATAGTCATTTAAGTCCTTTGGGAGGAGAGAATGGCTATCTCCTGGCAAGTCACACACCTGCAGTTCTATAAATGCTGCCTATGCATTGGGGAGGGATTGCACCTCCTTCAGGAGACGCCGTGAGAGGTCCCTGGCACATCCAGCAAAAATGTTAGCCAGCTGCTTGGGTCAGGGCAAGGTATGATGGTGATAGAAAAGAAAGATATCTCGAAGTTTGTCCCCCACACTGCAAACAAAGCGGTGCCCTGGCAGGAGGAATTTTATTTTCCATACGCGGGGCCCTCGTCTCCAGTGCTGCCCTGTTGGGTTGACTTCATGTCTAAGAGCGAGTCCTATCTCTGCAGAGAGTAGAGGAGTCACAGAGACAGCGCAGGTGGCAGGCAGAGAGGAAGCTGACGTGGCTGTCATCCCCTTGTCCCAGACAACTGGAATAATTCCCCAGTGGCTTCTTTTGTCCCTTCTGGTTAATCTTTTCACTGCCTCCAGGGTACTTTTTCCTAAAACCCCAATCTGATGACAGCAAGCTTCCCCTAGGTGCTTTCAAAGACTTCCTCAAGGCCCATGGCCGAAGCCCACGCTGTGGCCTTGCAGGGTGATCACTTCAGGGTGTTTCTGCTGCCTTTTCCCCACAGTCAAGCTCCCTGGTACCAACTGCTTCAGGAGGTGACAGGAAGAAGCCTCTGCTTTGACATTTGACTTTCCCTGCTGCCCATCCTACAGACAGAGGACTCGGGACTAAGACACCAAGGGGATCCTGCACACCGTACATCCGAATACACAGCGGCACTCTGTAACCCTCCTACCTGATAAACGAGCCTCTAAACAACCTGTGATGCTTGGTTTCGACCTGCAGTCTGTGGCCTGTGCAGAGGAAGCAGGGAGAGATGACCTCACCCCCCTCCCCCTCCCCTTTTCTTCTTGCCCTTGCTTTGTTCTGCCTGTGGCTGTCTCCGGCTTATTTAGGCTACTTCTCAGGAATATGAGGTCACTTAACAGTGTCACAAGGACCCTTAAAAATTAAAATTTCTCCAGAAAATATGTTAATAATACAAATAGCTTGGAGCCCTGTTTCCATGAGGCTATCCCCTCAGGAAAATTCCTCCCAGTTCTGACAGCCTGTCTCACCGCTAAATCCACTTACATGCACTTTCTGGCTTTTGTTCTACTTTGCCCCCCATAAATTGTCGACGACAACAGGAAAGGTGGAGACAAGTAAAATTATTTTTCCTCTTCTTTTTTTTTCTGGCCCAAACTGTAAATAACCCCATTTCTCTTTATCAATTCCCAAATTATGACTTTCTGGTAAGATAAGCCAGCAAAGGACTCAGCAGGGCCATAGTCCCTCATACTCTTGGAGATACATGTGCTGACAAGAGCCCTTCCTGAAGAAACATCGGAGACACGCTGAAGGTATCCAGAAAAATTCCAAGGTCCTACTGCCCCAGGCTGTGCTTAGTGGGGATGGTGTTAAAATAGAGTGCAAGTTGGGGGGGGGGGGAGTGGGAGGTGGGGGAGAGGGTGGGGGGACTTGGACAGGACTCTGGGAAGGAAACAGCCAGGGTAGAATCTCAGCCTCGGGGGTTCTTTGGTTCTTCTCTTTGTATCCCACATAGCAGTTCATAATGTCGGCCTCATCGCGGAGTTGAAATTCTATATCTACCTCTCCCAAATCCCCAAAGCCAAGGCACCTTAAGAATACGGTCATGGGAAAATTAGGCCCTGTTCAGATGGTAGTAAATGACGTTTCAGGACCTGTGTGTGAAATAAAAGAAAAAGTGTGTGTGTGTGTGTGTGTGTGTGTGTGTGTGTGTGTGTACCACTTAAATTCATCTCTGGGCAATATTTCTATTTTAGTTAACTTAATTAGCATCAAGACTTCATTAATTTCCATGAATCTACAGAAATGCTTGTCATCCTTTTTGTTTACTACTTAATTCCTGCACGCCGAGATTCTGGAAAGCAGGTTTTGCTGTGCAGGCTGTCCCCAGATAGACTATATCTATCCCACTGCCCCATCTTCTCATGTTTTGTAAATGACTTCAAGTATTTATGCAAAGTGACCCCTGAGCATTGTGGGCCTGGCGACTGGCCTGGCCCATGATGTGTTAGGTGCTGTAAGATTTGGCAGGAGGAGAGGAATGTTCTCCTCTGTTGTGTGAAACCCAGGAAATGACTGTCTTTTTCAGGACCAGACCGCAAAGGCAGCTCCTCTGGGCCTGAACACTGAGGAGGGAGAGTTCCACTTGACACTCTCTGTCACTCAACTCCGCATGCCTGGGGCCAGAAGCCCATGCCTGGGGCTAATAACATGTATGCATACACATTAATAAATTATGTTCTGTTTGCTAGCTAGACTGCTGGATGTCCCACGGCAGCCAGGAAAACACTGACTTTATTCGTATAAAGGCAACTTGGGAAACTGACCGCACAGACTTTTCCTATAAATGGATCCTGACGGTTCCCTGGGGACGCTGACCATGAGTCACCAGTCAGGAACTGCTACTCCCTCTGCGGAGAACAGTGTCCTGTAAAGAACGGTGCCCGATGTCAACGATGAAGGAGAGATGAGCCATCCGTCTGTAACTTAGAGCGTACAGATGTGTGGATGCTGAGACCTCGTGAACTATCAGCTTTGTGTAGAGAAATTGTCCGCCTCCGTATGAACTTGAATGAGAGTCTCCAAAGGGGCTGCTTTTACAGGGAGGGAAGGGTTAACAAGGGAAACACTTTATCCCCGAGCTGTATGGTGGTCTGAGGAACAGTTTTTCATGGGCCTCTACTGACCGGACCTGAGAATCATGTTCTCACTGGTCACAAAGTGTAGGTGATCGGAACCTCAGCATTCACCAAACAGGACAAGCCCAATCAATCAATCAATCAATCAATCAAACAGAAACCCAGGAAACATCACAGGTGACTGCACTGATTAGGGATATCGCTAGTAAACGTTGTTTTAGCTACTCGTCTTCGATGAGAAAACCCAAGGAAGTAGCTTGAGCCAGGAAGAATATGTCTTAGCTCATGGTTTCAGAACATCATGGTGTGGAAAGCATGGTTTGGGGGGCTCGATCCCTGTTGGGGGTTCTCACACCATGGAAGACCATGAAGCAGATGATGCCCCCAAAAGTCTGTCGCTAGGAGTCTATATCTGCAACATTCTGAAACTGCACCACCAGCCGGGAAACAAGAGTTCCAACATAAGTACATGTGGGGGACATCTTGGACCCGAACCATGATGACCTCCAGGTAACACATGACAAGCTTGAACTGCAAAATCGCACCTTTCCGTGTTCACCTGGTTATTTAGTCTGGAAGGAAATGGATCAGAACTGAGTTGAAATGCCGTCTGCATTTCTGGTTGCTGGTTCTTTCTAGGCATCTCTGAAAACCCTCTCTCCAGGATCATGGCCCCTGGACACTGTCTAAGGAGCGGACATATGAGAGGAGGTGAAGTGGACATTCTGTGTGTCCCTGTCTATGGCAGTGTCGTTTCTAAGGGAACCATAGAAAATAACGAAGGGGCAGGTAGAGGGGCTGCTTTCCCACGATGAGCAGGAGTGGGAGCAGCTGGGCTGGGAGGTTCCCTCTCACAACCTCTTCTAGCGGTTAAAATCCGAGGACAGTGAAGGCCACTCAGTCACTCTAAGTGCCTCCCAGGCCTGGTACTCTCCATTCGAGGGTCCACACTCAGAACCTGTGGCCTCACCTAGAGCTTGTTTCTCTATCAATCCACTTCTATCCCTTGCCATCTTTCCCACATATTCCACCAAATCCTCTGGGACTCTATCTGCTTCAGAAGTCATGGGCCTCCAGACGCAATTTTTTAAAAATTTTTCATATATATTTAGTGTCAAAAAGTTTCGTGGATGGAAGCATATCAGACCTACAGCTTGGTCTTATCAGTGAAGCTTTGGAACCATGCAAGTGTCAGTTCAGATTATCTGTCTGTGGTGACTTCAGGGAGGGCAGTTTGACTGTGACTTAGAGAGGGAGATCGGAGCTTGTGCCGATGAGGGCTGGAGGGGCTGATCGGGATGAAGCCGGTGTAAAAAGTCACCTTACCAAGCTGCTCCACATCACTGTGAATGATCAAAATTTTGGTTTTCCGTCTATAAACTATAAAAATCCCCCTGTGTGGGATGAAATAAGGGAGTGGCTGCAAACCACCCAGCCAGTGGCTGTTGGTGTGTAAATGAGCTCACCCACTCTTCGCACCCTTTGTCCACTGTGACCAGTAGTGAGAAAATCATCCTCCTCTGTACCCTTCTCCAGGGGAAGCCGCTCAGGCCAAGAGAAGAAGGAGGTCGATCTCAGCATGGCTTCAAAACCCTGGACCTTTCTTGTGCTTCGGCAGCTGTGTGATATCAAGCAAGTTAACTCCTCAGAGCATCTGTTTTGATCAAAGTAAGATGGAGAAAAATTAACAATCATAGAGTAACTTATAGGAACAAGTGAGAGACTCTATGTGAAAAGGACCATTTAAATGATGAAGCTGTCTGCAAACTTAGATACTTGCTTTAACACCTCCAGGTGAGAAATAGTCAAGAAAACACTACTGTATACCAGGTGCTGAGCCAGCCCTGGGATTCTCTGTTGGTAATGACCAGCATTAAGCATGGCGGTATCAGAGCAGAATAGCTCTTCTACCTCAGGATGCTCTGGAGGAGTGAGGGACCAATTGATTCTGAGAAAGTTTTAGCATCTTTAACAACTGTGTAAAGGACAGGAATAGTTGGCCAAGAAGGGCTGGAGTTGTGAGGTAAGAACCTTCCAGAAGGAAAACAGCATGCTTGTGAATACCTACTGCCCATGGAACAATACCTACCGACAGGCCACACCAACTAGCGTTTTGAGGTTTTGAAGCCACAAAGTGGCAAGAACTAACTATTTGGATTCACGAGCCCTTTCCTGAACCCCTTGGCAGCTGTAATGCTCTCACAGAACCTCTGTGTGTCATGGGGGGAGTCATCCTCACTACTGGACCTCTTTGCATGGACTGGGGTGGGTGACCCCAAGGCATTTTTCTCTTCCCTCCTCTTAAAACTGAGCCCTCACTGGCTTTGTGCTCTTCACGACCAGTCCTTGCCTGGGGAGAATGAGCTCCATCCCTGGTAATCATAACAATGACTTCCTATAGAGGATGATGTCCTTTCTTGTGGCAGCCTGTGAGTATGCTGCCTTATGTAACAAAAAGAACCAGAAGTGGTCAACTCTGTTGATGCGATCTTGAGATGAGGATGTTCTCTTAAATTATATGGGTCTACAGAAGACAGTGGGGGTGGACTGACCAGTGTCTGAGAAGCTATGGAGAGACGAGAGGCAAGAGTGATGTGGACCATGTGTCTGGAAATCCAATAGCTGTTGGAAGCCAGAAAAGGCAAAGGAATAGCCTCATCCCTAGACCCCACAGAGGGAATTAGCCATGATGACCCACTTTGGATTTTGGCCTGAAAAACCCCAAGCCCATCTGTGTCATTTGAAATCACTGGATTTTTATTGTTTCTCTAAAGCAATGGCAGTCACAAATAAAGCACAGTTTTCGGTCCCTTGAATCGGCCTGCTATTAGGTGGCCCCAAGACTCCACAGCTGCGCTTCTCACCCATCAATAGCGCCTGTTCCCCAGCCTTTCTGCCCCTCAGCCTTCCTGAAATTGACTCGTGCACTTGTGATCTGGACTACACGGCCCAAGGTTCCCCAGTATCTTGTTCACACTTCCTCTCACGCCTTCCATCTCTGCATCCTTGCTGTGTTATTCATCCCTCTGTTTGCATTGGATTTCCTGAGTTGGCAGTCTATACTCACACGGTCACTTCCTAACTTTTCCTTCTACATGCAACCCGCAGTAAGAATCTGCCTCCACTCACCGCAGCTCCACACACATTGATTCTGTGGGGTCGCTGGTGAGTTCAGATTGCCAAATCCAGGCCCAGTTCCCTTCTCAAGTCTCCTTTACTCTGGATCACGGCTCTCTTGAGTCATGTTTCTCCCTTTAGAGACCATACCACCACCGTCCTGCTTTATTAAGGCTTCTACTTCCTTTGGTTTCTTATTTATTCGTTCAATAGTCTCTTAATCTAACCACTTTGGTGTGTGCATATGTGCACGTGTGTTCATGTTCATGCATGTTCACATGCATGTGTGCGTTTAGACCAGAGGTCAACTTCAGGTATTGTTCTCCAGAAGCGGTTGGTCCTCTTTGTTGAGACAGGGTCTCTCCAGAAGCGGTTGGTCCTCTTTGTTGAGACAGGGTCTCTCACAGCGACCTGGGGTTTGGCAATTGAACTAAGAAAACTGGCCAGTGAGCCCCAGAGCTTTTTGATCTCTGCCTTCTCAGTGCTGGTATTGCAAGCATGTACTGCTATGCCTGGCTTTTCCTATAGATGCTGGGGATTGAACTCAGGTCCTCATGATTATTCAATAAGCGCTTTACCTGCTGCGCTATCTCTTCAGTTCCTATTAAACCCCTACTCCTGCCCAGCATGAAGCCAGGGACTAACTGTGAACATGTCAACATATCCTATGGTCTTTAAAGAGTTGAGAGTAAACTAGAAGAGAGAAACTAGCAATAATAATCAATAAGTTATAACAACAATAATGTTATTTATAGTAATAACATACTGTTGTTAGTATTATCCCAAGGACAAAAGCGAAGCCACACAGGCATCAGACAGCTCCTCTGCCAAGCCTCTGACCTTGTTCTTTAGTTTGTGATCCCTGTGGTAACAGCCTATGGCCTGTGCTGATCTAATGAACAGAGATCTACGAGCATACACCAGAGGAAAGGACCAGCTTTCTGGTCTCTGTCCTGGGGCATCACATGAAGGCTATACTTAGTGTTTTGTAACTGCTAACCCTGCTCCTTTTCCTAGAGCCCCATTGTTCCTCTGTTCCATGCAGCACAGACTATGTATTTCTCAGGCTCCAGTCTGGATGCTACTCCCATGAGAGGACTTCACTGTACCATCTTCTCCTAAGGCAGAATCCAAAACCCTCTGAGATCTCCATCAACTACCTTCCCCTCACAGCAGCCAATTTCTATCTGAGAAATGGAAAGAGAGAGGGATATTATTTCATCCTTATAATGTGGTCTTTTAGACCAAGATCCATGTAAACATTTTTTGTTGCTGTTTATTTATTTTCTATCATATTGCCTATAAATTCCTTTCAGTACTGAAACCACTGTGGTTTGCTAATTACAAGCATCCTAAACATCAGTATGCTACTTGGATATAAAGAGTGACAACTGATTTGCTATCAAGAGAGTGACCTTTGGCCCCATGCTGGGCACATTTACTCATGAGTCAACTCATGTGCAAATCTTTCTCTTGACCCTGCTTGTGAGAATATAGATTCTGAGAACTGTGTGCACACATGAGATTGCATGGAAGTTATCCTGCAATGGCTGTAGATTCCTGCTGGTTGCTTTTTATCAGTGTAACTGTGATGGTCAATTTTGTGTCCATTTGATTGAATCGCAAGGTGCCCAGATGGTTGGTAAACATTTCAGGGTGTCTGTGAATATATTTTTGGGTGAGAATAACATTTGAATGGGTAGACTGGGTAAAGGAGATTTCCCTTTCACTATGGACATGCACCAGTCACCCTGTCGAAGACTTAGACAAAAGGAAGAGGGGAAGGAAGAGAGAATTCACACATCTTATGTGATCTCTTGTGCTGGAGTATTGGTATCTGCCAACTTAGACCATCTGCCCTCCAGTTTTAAGCATTTTTAAAATACAAATTAGAACTGTGCGCCCTGGCTTTTCTGAGTCCCTAGGACGGATGACAATCTTCATGGCAGTGTGAACCAACATCACCCCCCTCACCCACTCACACACCTCTTGTACAAACATATTAAAAACAGAAAGACGCATATATGTATGCGCAAGGAAACCTTAAGCACGTTAATCCTGCTCAGATTATCCAGATGTCTCTCTGGCTGTGTGGGCCATCGCACAGTGCGGAGCACACACAGTGTTTATCAAGCAGACACAATGCACTTCATACCTCCACGTCTCTCTTCTTTGCTGCTGCATGCAAAAGCCGGAGTAGATGGTACTGTTCTGTCTGCTCCAATTGAGACATCAAGGCCAGGAGTTCTGCCAGGTGTCTGTTGATCGGTTGAGGCTGCTTTTCATACACAGCAGGTAACACCCTCAACAGCATGGCATTTCCTATTGAGGGAACAATAAAAGCAACAGCGACCTTATCAACCTCAGAGTCATAGAAATAACATCATTGTCAATGTAATAATCTTAGCACTTCAGCAGTACAGTCAACAGCCAAATATTCTATTAAAATTAACAGATTGCTTTATTCTGTGAAAAATTAGTCACTAAAGCACAATTCTGATTGATTTCACAAGGGAGTATTTTATGATATGACCAGCATTATTATCTAATGAAATTTTTTCCCTGAATAATGCTCCACGGGGATTAGAGGCACACTTGGCAGTAACCAAACCACACCCCAAGGAGACAGTTCCGATAAAAAATTCCTGATGAAAAGTAACACTTGGAAGCTATTGAAATAAAAAGTGAGCAGTGTTAGGTGCATGAACTTAAGTGAAGCTGAACGCAAAAAATGCAGAAAGGAATGCGTTCACATTCCTGAGGGCTGGGAGGCCTGGTTCAGACAATGGACATATGGAAACTATGCCTGATTTTTTTACGAAGAGTTTAAAAGGTAGCAATGCAAATCTAAACCCTCAATTTCTGCACTATTTCAAGGGGAATTTGCACTCAGCTTGTCTGTCACACGTGATTTGCCTCAAAGGCGTGTGTGACAACCGGATTCAAAATGGCAAAACCCAAAGAAAAAATATTTCATGAGTTGTAGGGGCTTCACTGCAATGCCACGTGGGAAACAGCTGCTTATCACTTTCTGTTATGGAGTCCCCTCTCAAAATGCTGTCAAGCACTTATTCAAGTGTCTCGGAGGATTTGGTTTCTAGAAGAACATTTTCTTGGTTCTATTTATAATTTGTGTTGCGGCTGTAGTGCTGGGGTTGAACCGTACGCATGCCAAGCAAGCATTCTCCGAACAGCCACGCTCACCCCAACCCAGTTCGTGGTTTACTTGTGTTAGCTTTATTCCCAGCAAATATACACAGAAAGAATCACACAAGCAGAAACTACACATATACAAATCTTCAGGAAGTGGTGGGGATACGCTAACACACAAAAGACATTTAATTATGAACGTTAAGGAAAGAGAGCTTGGGTTTCTATGATATCAGTATTTATAGTCAGTTAAAAGGGACAAAAACATACTTGCATAAAAAATTAGGAATTGATTTTTCACAGAAGTAATTTCAAACATATCTTAGCAACTTGTCCACAGAATAAAAGATTCTGGAAATGCTTTTAATTTTTTAAAGAATTTGTAAGAGCCAGGCTTGATGGTGCATGTCTTTAGTACTTGGGAGACTGAGACAGGGGGATGACCACAAGTTTGAGCCCATTCTGGCCTATATAATGAGTCTGAGACAAGCTTGGCCTATATAGCAGGACCTCATCTCAAATTGAAACTAAAAACTAAAACATAAAAAAGTTTTTCCTGGGATAGAGAGATGGCTCAGCGTTTAAGAGCATTGGTTGCCCTTCCAGAGGACTGGGGTTTGAATGCCAGCACTCACATGGTACCTCACAACCATCCATAACTCCAGTCACAGAAGACCCGACACCCTCTTCTGGCTTCCACGGGCATCTGGCATGCGATTGCAGACAAAACATTTGTATACATTAAATAATAAAATAATGTTTTAAAAATAAATTGTCCCCATCACTATTTTGACACCAAGCAATTTGACACCAAACAATTTATTTTTTATTTCTGTTGATTAATATTTATATAGCTTCTCCTTAAATGCAGGAAATTCTAATTCAATACATAATTGATGCACAACCCCTTAGGTCATAGAACTTAGCTGTGGACGCACACTGGTCAGCTGATGGGAAAAGTTAGAATTTGGGTCAGAAACTGTTGCATGCCTTTTTAACACTTTCTCCAACAAAGGTTCTGGGTGCTTGGGAGGGGAAATCCCTAGATTAGTCATTTCCACCGACTTCAGTTTCAATAAAATAAACACAAAAGTAAGTGCAAAATAATTTATTTTCTTTTTTAGTTAGAAACTGATAAAGAAATCTGGATGTAGAAATCCTGTAAAAATTCTACTCAGAGGTTTATATACTCTTTTTAAAGCTAAGTATTTCAAGCCCTCAGGTAGGCATAAATAGTAGAAGGAGCAAAGGTGTGCCCGTCAACCAGCTTCACCAAATTTTACCCTGTGCCATGGTGCTTCCTGACCACTTGCCTTTCCTCCTCAGAGGCAATCCTCACCCTGAAGTTAGTAGTTCTCATTGTTGGGAATGGTTCACAGTTCACTTACATGTGTGCATCCACCAACATCTTACAGCCATCTGCCTGCTTTATAATTTTACATGAATAGGTTCATTATCTATAGAACTCAGGGCAAACCGTTTTGCTCTATTCAACATTATGCTGGGTTTCAGTCAAATTTACCTCGTATCTTGATTCTTCCTACTGGCTTTTCTCCCCAGGGGCACTGATCTAACTTCTCTCTGGCTGAAAGACATCATGTTCTCCAGAAATCATCAGGAAAAGGCCTGAAATTACTCAGATTTGCTATCTTCCATTTTCCAAAGCCTGGCATGTATATCACCGTGCTGAAGGTATAGGAAAGGCTGCAATGATCCTTGAAGGATCTCCAGAACCATTTCTTTAGTTGTTCTATCTTCTAGAGCAGTGGTTTCCTGCCATTCTAATGCTGAGACCCTTTAATACAGTTCCTCATGTTGCTAGGTGGGGAAAATTATACTGAAGGCTGGGAGAAAGAAGGTGGAGTCAGAAAGAAGCCATGTAGCCCTACCAGAGACAAATGTCGAAACTATACCTGGTAAGCCACAGCCTCGTGCAATACACAGATTAATGGAAATGGGTTAACTTAAAATATGAGTTAGCCAAAACTATGCTTAAACTATTGGCCAAATGTAACATGAGGGCCAACTTGCTGGGGTATCTGTTCCTGCCCAGTACCCCACATCCGGCAAGTCCCAGAGAAAATCAATCACACAGCGATCTCTATAAGTTATAAAGCTGATTGGCCCATTAGGTCAGGCTACTTATTAGTTCTTATGACTTATCTTAACCCATTATTCTGATCTATGTTAGGCATATGGCTTGGTACCTTTTTCAGCTGTCAGCTCACATGTTGCTTCTTCAGTGGTCTGGGCAGGAATGGCAGAGCGAGCTTCCTGCTTCCCAGAATATTTCTGTTCTCATCACCCCGCCTCTACTTCCTATCTGGTTGACCCACCTATACTTCCTGCCTGGCCAATCAGCGTTTATTTAAAACATGATTGACAGAATACAGACAATTTTCCCGCACCATTCCCCCCCCCTTTTTTTTAAAAAAAGGAAAATACCAATAGTCCATTTGTTGGGAATGTGGGTGTAGTATTCCAGGCTACTTCCTGCTGGTTGGGGGCACTGATAATCTTATGGGGACCTAAAGAAAATTTAGAGTTATAATCAAGTCCTGACTGGAGTATCCCGTGAGTCTTGATCATCTCAGGCAGCAGTCTTGAATCTGTTCTGGATGAAAGAAGATGGAGTCAGAAAGAAGCCATGTAGCCCCACCAGAGACAAATGTCGAAACTATACCTGGTAGGCCACAGCCTCGTGGCAATACACAGATTAATGGAAATGGGTTAATTTAAAATATGAGTTAGCCAAAACTACGCTTAAACTATTGGCCAAACAGCATTGCAAATAATATGGTTTCTGTATGATTGTTTCGGGGCTGAGCAGCCAAAAACAAAACAAAACAAAACAAAAAAACAAGAGACCTCCTACAACACACAACCATAAAATTAACTGTCATTGTTACTTCATAATTGTAATTTTGCTACACCTACGAATCATAATGTAAATATCTGTGTTTTCTGATTGTCTTAGGTAACTTCTGTGAAAGGATTGTTTGACCCCTCCCCCAAAGGGGTCGCTGCCCATAGGTTGAGAACCATTCTAGAATCTGGTATGTACCTGCTGGCTTGTGGACCCTCCCATCCTGTTCAAAGCTAAAAACATGGTGACTCTATGATCTCGTTTCTTTCTCTCATCATCCTTCTTCATGTGATTCTGTCATCCGCCTCCCTCTTTCACTATCTTTTAAAATATTTTCTTTATGATTTATGTGCAGGTGATGGCAGGGATGTGCGTGCCTTGATATGTACTTGGAGGTTGGAGCACAACTTTCAAGAGTTGATTCTGCCCCTCCACCTTGTGTTCCAAGGACTGAACCCACGCCATCAGGCTAGCATAGCAGGAGATTTTACCCAATGGCCCATCTCACATGCACATCCTCTCTTACTTTTAGGAACCTCCTGATGCAGAGCCAATCTAAATAACCTAGGGTTGTTTCCTTATTTCTCTGTAGTGACTTTCATTCCTTCTGGAATGCAGTGATATAGGTTTCAAGGATTGGAACATGGACATCTTCTGGGGTCCATTTTTGTGCCTGGTACCAGGCTTATAAGAGCTTACATTCCCATCAGCCTCGTGAAGGCATCTGCTACCCACATCCTTGCTATGCTGGGCCTTCACGGCTCTCCTTGCCTTTTGCTAATTTGATGGAGTGTGAGATTACATCTTCTCAGGTCTGTTTTCAGTCTCGTTTTCTTGATTGCTTGTGACCACATACACACAGTTTCGCAGCAGGTCACTTCTTGTCCTGCGATTTGGACATTCACAATTTTTGTTTTTTTAACTAAGACATTTCTCTGTCTTTTAAATTCATTTTCTTTACCTTTGCCTAAATGGCCATTTTACCCATTCCTGCCTGATCCTTATAAAGAATTTTAATTCACCTTTTAGGAATTACGGGAATCACTCATAGTTCTTTAAAATAGCTTTTCCCTCAACAGTCTTTTGAGTGTGTGCATTCCTGTGGATGCATATTTCTGTAGGTACATGTTTGTGTGTAGACGCCTTGGAAGTCAACCTCTGGTATAATTACAATCATCCAATACATTTTTTTTAAAAAGATTCACCTATTTCTATGTCTTTATGTGAGCCAGCATGAGTTTATGTGTATCACATGTACCTGAGGAGGTCAAAGGCCATAGGGTCCCCTGGAACTGGAATAGATAGATGACCGTGAGCTGACTGGTGTGGGTGCTGGGAACTGAAGCCTGGTCCTCTGACAGGTAAAGTAAGCATTTTTATCCAGTTGTTCCACACCGATTTTGGAACCAGGGTCTCTCATCGGCTTTAACTTGCCCAGTAGGCTTTAGCTGTCTGGCCAGGACGTCCCAGGCACCCTCTCCCTGGCACTGGTTTAGGACTCTGCCTACATTACCACGCCAGGCTTTCCTGGAAAACAAATTCAAGTCCACATCCTTAAGAGAGAAGCACTCTACTGACTGGGCTTTCTACACTGCCCTGTAAACAATACTTTATTGTCTCATATTGCCATTTCTTTCTCGTAGGCCTTAAGGATGGTTTCAAACATACCTTGCTTTTAGCTGCCACTTCAAATAAGTGAAGCTCTCAAGCAGGGACTGAATGCCTTTTGACTTTTTGTTGATTCTTATCGATGATGTCCTATTCCCTCAGATGTCTAGATATGTTTAGCTGCGAATTTATTTTTACGGTGGTGGTTGGTATATGCACATGCATTCCAGATGCAGGGAGGGGGGCCAGCCTCTTCTTACAAATTCTTAGGGGTCTTGCAGTACTCGGTCCGGGAAAGCCACGCAAGGGCAGAAAGAGGAGTTTACCCCCAGAAATCCAAAAGTCGGCCGTCTGAGAGGCTTGACTTGAGGGTCCCCTCACCATCATGGTTGCTTGGGTTGGATGGCTGTGACGGATAACCACCCCCACCATGGGACTGGGGACTGATATCAGCTCCGGAGCTCACCCTCTGGGCTTTGTTCCTTCCAGAGCTTTGGCCACCGAGCATTGTTGCTTTTATTTAGACTCATCTGAATACTTTAAGTTTTAAATTCTTATGACATCAACGCCTATCTAGGTATTTAGCACAGGTAGAACTTCCAGTTCTCTCTCTCTCTCTCTCTCTCTCTCTCTCTCTCTCTCTCTCTCACACACACACACACACACACACACCCTACACACAAACACACACACCAGTCGTCCCTAATTTAAATTTAAAACAGGATCTTTGCCTTTGAGTTTTATTGGACACTTCCACTCAATGCTCTCTCTCTCTCTATATATATACATACATAAATACATATAAACATGTATATACATACACACACGTACGTATATATATCATAGAACACCCAAGCTCGTGAAGCCAACATATTCCACTCCCAGTTTCTCTCTCTCTCTCTCTTTTTTTAGAGGTTTACTTAGTTGTACTGTGTTTGTTAGTTGCAACTCCAGAGGAGTAAAGACAAGGATGGATTTGACCCCTAGAGCAACCAAAGTTCTTAATGTGTCGGGTTATCTTGAAGTCACAGAATCATTTTTTATACCTCGGACTTGAGAAAGTGTCCAAAAGGAAAGTGAGAAGAGTTTTCTATAACTTAAGGGGTGGTGGAACAATCAAATCTCACACAAAGTGCCAAAAGGAACATTTGCCTCCTACTTCTGGGTCCCCTACCCCCCACGGTGCTAACAATTCAGGTTATAGTAGCTAAACTTCATGGGGACCAGCGAAGTCCTGTTTCCCTCCCCCCTCCCCTAATTAATCTGCCTTCAGTGTGGACCTTTGTGGTTTAACATTGTGCAATCTCTTCTTCGGCTCCCTTGCCCTCCCACCCAACCCCCTCCCCCAAATCCAGGGGAACTCCCTCGCGCTGTGCCACCAGCATTACTCATGCATCCCGGTTCAGGCTTTGGAGCCTTTATTAAGGGCTTTCTCTCCAGCCTCACTCTATCTCTCCTGGGCTCAAATTCGGCTCACTGAAGAGCCCGGCTTCCTCCCCTAAGGCAGCTGCGTAGCGAACTTCATCTCTCCCGCAATGCATCTCCCTGCGATTCTGCTGTGTGCTTTCTGCTCTGCAGTGTTGGCTGAGACCTCTGACGACTATGAGCTCATGTATGTGAATCTGGACAACGAAATAGACAATGGACTTCATCCCACCGAGGACCGTAAGTTCATTTAAACTTTCTCAGCTCACCCCAACTACACAATCCGCACTTGGGGCGCGGGGGGGGGGGGCGGGTAGAGTAAAATCACATACATATACTTAGTAGCCAATGAAACAAGTTAAAATCGTACTTTGTTTTGTATAAGTGAGGACTACCCGAGAAAAGCCAGAGATTTTAAATTATTTTTGCAACATATATGAGTTAGATCATATGAAATCACTGCTCTTTAACTGTTTTCAGCTACATACATGGCAATTCCCCAGAGTTAGGTTAAACTTGTCCCGATTTAAAAAAAAAATGGTTGCTGTGTCATTTTTGAGTTAACACGCTCGCTCGCTGTTTTCAAAAGAAGGAGGTTTGCTGGGGACAGGCTGAAACTTGGGGTGACTGAGGGTGCAACCCACCGGCTGGGGCAGGCTGGTAACGTTGTGTGTGTCCCACGCTCTAGCCACGCCATGCGACTGCCGCCAAGAGCACTCGGAGTGGGACAAGCTGTTCATCATGCTGGAGAACTCGCAGATGCGGGAGGGCATGCTGCTGCAGGCCACCGACGACGTCCTCCGGGGCGAGTTGCAGCGGCTGCGGGCCGACCTGGGCCGGCTGGCCGGCGGCATGGCGAGGCCATGTGCTGCCGGGGGCCCTGTGGACGCCAGGCTGGCGCGGGCCCTGGAGCCGCTGCTGCAGGAGAGCCGCGATGCGAGCCGCAGGCTGGCACGCCTGGAGGATGCGGAGGCGCGGCGGCCCCCAGCGGCAGTGCCTGGCCTGGGCGCAGTGCTGGAGGAACTGCAGCGGACGCGTGCCGACCTGAGCGCGGTGCAGAGCTGGGTCGCCCGCCGCTGGCTGCCAGCAGGTAAGTGCCGGGCACAGAACCCACCGTCGGCTTTGTCCCTAGAGTCCGCGGCACTTAATCACATCAGGCACGCTTTAGTGGGGACCCTCAAACTCAGAGCCCTGGAATTTTTCATATGCACGCTCACAGAGCTCAGACACACCACACAAGACAGACATATTGCCTCTAAAAAGTATTTCTCAGCCTGAGGAAACAAAAGAAAGCAGGGATTTAACCATCAATCTGGAAGTAGACGTCAGAGATCCCTGATACCGGATCCGACCAGATATTAGAGGAGCTCCGTTGGCAGGTGTTTAACTGTGGCCCCACTTGCTGCCCCGAGTCCCTCCGTTAGGGATTTCCACGTCTTCTAATTTTATCCGGTCGCTCTCTTTAGGCGAGCTCTGATTTCCCACACTATTTCAGGGCCAGGGCTTACTTCAGCGACTTTCCCAGCCTCTCTATGCGGACTCCTCCCCCTCTGCTTCATCTGAGCAGACTTGAGCCTAATTGGATCCCCTGCAGAGTCAGCAGAATTCCTCCAGGGTTTCCTCAACCCAGTTAGTTGCACACTGAAGGTCAAGGGATGTGGGCTTTGGAAGAAGTCCTGTAAAGTCAGGAACAGGACTCAGGGGTGTAGGTGACCACTCCATCTAGACCCCAGGGCCACACAAGAACATGGCTGTACAAACTATGCATCTTGTCAAAGCCCACACTCCATAAAATCCCCAATTGTGTAGGGCCCCCAACGTCACACTTTTAAAATTAAAGAAACAGAACATTGGCACCCAGGAATAGAATAAGAATTTGACTTCTTAAGTCAAATTTTTGAGGAGGTAGTGATGTATTGTGGCTTATTCTAGAAATGAGTGCCTTAGGTAGAAAAATATCCCTTGGGCTTTTCATGAGTCTCAGAAACAATGCCAACCTATCCCGTATTTCCAAGGAAACAAAGCTTATTGAACGAGGTAAGAGGAAGGATAGTCTAAGGGCATGGTCCATTCCTCTGCAGAACCTTCCCAAATACTTGAGGACTATTTGTCAGTATGGAGGCTTACGACCTTAAACCCAAGTAGGTCTTCGGAGAAAAAAGCATAAAGTCAAATCGGACGTAAACCTTGAATGGGTTAATTATTCGACAATTTTAAACACATGGATGCTTGTTTTGCAAACCAGGTAAAGTCATGTACATATAATGTATCCCACCCCCCCTCACGCCAGAAAGAATTACTCTAATTTGTATCCTCGCCTATGCCAGAAGAGGGATGTATACATTTCCCAACTCTAAACTGTTGATGTCTACTTTACCCAATAACACTTTCACACTCGGGCTTTGATTTGCCCTCCCTTGCTGTCCTGCCAACTTGGCTCTCAGAGGGTTCCTAATCATGCTGTGGTCTGCCTCCTAAGAACCTGGTTTTCATTTCGCTTGGTCTTTGATAATATAATTACAAAGTCTTATTAGCTAAAAGCCATTTCATGAGAGAGTTTCTGACATTTCAAAGTGGTCCCAAGAGACTCAATCACTGTTTCATAAAAAGAATTCCACAAAATCTGCCTACATATTACTCTGCAGCATGAACCCAAGTAGCTGCCACAGCCTACAGGGATGCTGGGTCTCCCAGACATAGTCATGGGTAGCCGCGGAATGCAATCCTCACTTCCTGACCTTATTTAAACAGGAAGGCAGATAATTAGATTGTAGCGGGTACCTTCTTGAACAGTACTTTACTTAAACTTACAGAGGCCAGGGGATTTCAAATGCACACAAATGGTAATCTTTGGTTTCTGCAACCATTATTTGATTTCATTGTTGCAGCGAGAGTGATAATTCCGCCTTGAAAATGCCTCATTTAAAATTCTTTTTCATGGATGCTTAGAATGTTCATCTAATGCTCTTAATTGGGGGCATTGCTATTGTGTTTTTGCTCTTATGCAATTTTCCTACATTTCAGTATTTTCCTTGACTATTATGAAAAGATATGGTCTATGTTTGTTTGGTGTTTTCTGGACAGAGTCTAGCTCAGAGCCACTTGTAGGAATATGCTTCACTTTACAGGACATTGAATGCCCACAAGTTCTGTGGATTCAGCAGTTAGTGTTTAAGTGCTTGAAGAGTTGACTAGCCATCTCACACCATGTCCTTTGGGTTATTATAGGGCGAAAATCAGCCTACTGTAGTGTTTTCAGATATAACATGAAACAGAGCCCATCTGGTCAAGGCTTTAGCCTTTCCCAGGTCTTCACATCCACATCTTAGCTGCCCATATGGCCTTGAGATCAGCAGAGGTGAGAGCAGACGTGTTCTCCTCCTATGTCCAAATGTCCCTGTCTTCTGGATGGTCTCAGCAGAAACACAATCTGTGACAAAACCTTTTGGGAGAATCCCTCCCTTTTAAAGGGTTTTCTATAGTGGTGTAACTAAGTTTGAAAGCAAATCCTTGGCCTGCCCGAATCTGAGTACTGTGTACATGTAACTTACAGACTTGAAGAAGAGAGCTCCGCCCCATACACTTTAAATATAGACAACACTAAAGCCTGGTGATATTAAAGGCTTCATAAAAGGCTGTAACATACCCACTAGCAGTTAATTACTTGGAATTCAGGGCTTCTAGTAACAGACAACAGAATGTGTTGGCCTCTGTAAACAGATTAGCCAAGCTAAAGCCTGAGTTTACGACTGGATCAGCTCTAGAAACATAGGTAAGGTACTTCTTGCCTCAGTTGTATCCCTATGAAGTGGGAATAGAGGGGCTTTAAAAGCAAGGAGGAGGATGCGTTGAGATGATGAATAAATTGATTAGGACACTGTCAGAGACATAATGAGTGAGCGCCTGATAAGCATCGTGATTGTATGCTTTGCTTCTGGCCAAAGGACACTTTGCAAGTTAGCCCTGGTGATGTGCACCAATGAATTCAGTCCCTTGGAGGTGAAGACAGGAGAATCAGAAGTTCGAAATTATTGTTAGCTATCTGCCCACCTTGAGGTCAGCTTAGGCTTCTTAAAGCCTTATTTGAAAAAGCCAGTAACAATAGTAGAAGAACAGAACAGTTTTCTATAAACTCTGCAAAGCTACCAATATCCAAGATCATGTGGCACATAAAAATGTATTCCCTGGTGACGCTGCTATTCTGAGAGACATGCTAATAAACATTGCCTATAATGAGCTATGTCCTTTAAGTTTCATAGGTTTATTGTTTTAGGATCATAGCAAAAATAAGAAGGAAATGGGGCAGATTTTAAATCCTCGTGGATAATAAAATCTTCTGAAGATAACTCATTGTGATTTGACATTTTAATAAAAACCAGTAAAACTGAGAAGCGGATTGGAAGGGAATGGTTATTCGCCATGGTTTTTGGTATTTGTGGGTTGAGTTGGCCCTTCCTTTCTGTTTGCAAACTCTTTTATTGGGTTGTTTCATTGAACAAGCCAAGTAACTCTTCCTCACTTTTATCCTCCTTGCTCTGTAGAGATCAAACTGGAGGCCCCGCGAGTCATAACACACTACTGTATATAGATATATAGCATAGTTAGCTTATGTGAGCATAACCGAATACCAAAATAACCGAATGAATCAGAACTTTTTTTTTTCTCGTGTTCTTTCTTGCTACTCCAGGTTGTGAAACAGCAATTTTATTCCCAATGCGGTCCAAGAAGATTTTTGGAAGCGTGCATCCTGTGAGACCAATGAAGCTTGAGTCGTTTAGCGCTTGCATTTGGGTCAAAGCCACAGATGTATTAAACAAGACCATCCTGTTTTCTTACGGCACGAAGTGGAACCCCTATGAGATCCAGTTGTATCTCAGCTCCCAGTCCCTAGTGTTTGTGGTGGGTGGAAAGGAAAACAAGCTGGCCGCAGACACTGTGGTTTCCCTGGGGAGGTGGACCCACCTCTGTGGCACCTGGAGTTCAGAGCAGGGGAGCATGTCCTTATGGGTAAACGGGGAGCTAGTGGCCACCACGGAGGAGATGGCCACGAGTCACCCTGTCCCTGAGGGTGGAATCCTACAGATTGGCCAGGAAAAGAATGGTTGCTGTGTAGGTGGGGGCTTTGATGAAACATTAGCATTTTCTGGAAGAATCACAGGCTTCAATATCTGGGACCGTGTTCTCAGTGAGGAGGAGATACGGGAGAGTGGAGGAGCCGAGTCTTGCCACATCAGGGGAAACGTCGTCGGGTGGGGAGTTACCGAAATCCAGCCACACGGAGGAGCTCAGTATGTTTCCTAAGTGTTGTGAAACTCTACTTGAAGCCAAAGGAGACTCACACTTTAAATGTAGGCCGCTTGGGAAAACCTAAAAGCTCCAGTGCATATTAAGAACACTTGAGACTAAAGAAGGAGAGACTTGAGATTGTCTTTATTTATCTTGGCAAAATACTAAATAAACAGTCGAAGGAGAAGGCTTGGGGACATTGTTATTAAGCCTTCTGCCTGTGGTGCCTTCAGATTAATGTCTGCCTCTGTCAGAGATATCCTCAGATCACTGAGCAGGACTGGACTCTGAACAGAAGGGCAATTGTGTTCCTTTTCTTTGGTTAATTTTGTTTTGGCCAGAGACATTTTTATGCTGGAAGAATAATAAAACAAGCTCTGTTGCCCACTGGCTCATTCCTTATGGCATACCCTGTGACAAGAGGGAGGGCGAGAAGAAGTATTTATACCACAAAGTGACTTATTAACAAACATAAATGTAGCCTGCGTGTTAGCATCCCGTGTTCCATGTGGGAGAGACAGCTGTGTAACTTATATTGTGAAATGGGTTTGTATTAATTTTATTTTTGTAAAACTCTACTGTAAATAAAATATTTTATAAAGCTATCCTGTGTCGCCCTTTAATTGAAGTTTAAGAGCTGCTTTGAAGCAAATCCATGTTTTTTTCCCTATTTTTTCATCTAGAGTAGGCAAGTCGCTTTCAGAGACTGCTATGAAGGCAGCGATGGTTAACATTGCTTAGAAGCGAACTCTACTGCTGCCGTAAGCTTTGGTGTCCCACAGATTGTAGGAAATGCTCAATGCGTTCATCTATCCAGGTTTTAGTTTTTTCAGCTACAGAACTGAGAAAGAAATGATTTAACGAATCCATGAGCTTGTGTAATTTTCTACCCTGTTGTGACACAAACATACATGTATTGTCTGACTTCCCCAGGTAGACATGCCACATACACATGACAGCAAGACGCATGTGTCAGTTCTTAACATTGCCACATGGAGCTGTCATCTACCAAACTCACAGTGAAGAGTTGAACAATCAAGTTATCAGGAAAAAAATGGAAAAAATGAAAGCGTTCATCACGCTTTAAGTAAGTTGGAATTCGGTGCATTCATGGATCCGCTGGGGTGTGTATGGCCTATGGGCCACCTGTGGGACACACGTGGTAGGGCTGTCAAAGAGCCATGAATCTGGAAAAGAAGCAAGGCCTATTCACCTTCTTCCTTACAAGGGAAAGGCCAGCAAACCCTGCACTTTCAGCAGGCCTGGTTAGACCTCCATCAAACCATCTCCTCTTGAGGGTTCCCTGCAAGGATTTCTAGAATCTCGTAAAACTGTCACAGAAATACCATGGAACCAAAGTAAGCCTAGATCCTAAAGATACAGTTAAAGAGCCACAAGACATTTCTGCACCTGAGGTGTGGCAAGCAGGGCCAGGGACGGATAAATCTGTAGCTCTCTAGCTGAGCTTCCTTGCACATTTGCTTTGGTCTTCTCCATAAAAGAAAGGAACACAGACCCAGGATCTTTTAGAAACAGCTCCATGAATCTAACAGGTTTGAAGGAGGCTCATGGAACCATGCTTCATCCAGGTCTTGAAATCTATAAAGTTAGGCCTATGAGCCTGTGAACCGAAACATAGGCCAGTCTTCCAGTCTCGAGAATTGTACAATTCAACGTTTCTGATACACTGGCCCCATACTAAGTCCCATCTAACTAGTCTCTATCTGACTGAATTCTCATCTGGTAGCAATACTGGACCCAACCTTAGAGAGGTAGGCTCGTGCCTGCATGAATTAAATCCCTTCAAACACCTCAGAAGCTCATAGGCTGACAATATTAACTGGTCATTCTCATAAGCAGTTATATGTGATTAGTATGGTGACACTTTGTGTACATGCACAAAGCAAGTTGGTGTTTTCCTTGTCTAGTATAGCAAAAATTGGCTTTTATGTATTAATTATTAATAGCATTTGATTAGCATGTATCGTGGGATGTCAAGGCTGACCAAAGCAGCTGTGACTGAGGGCAATGAAGAAACAAACAGAAGAGAATGAATATGTCATGGGGCTAAAACTGGAGACATTTCATCTGCTAAGCCAGCGAGACTGGGTGGATATTAATACAAGAACTTTTTATTGTCTCTTATCTCAACTTTAACTCTTTTCTGAAATAACAGAACTCCAGCATCAGTGGTATACATAGCAACTAAGACACCAGAGCTTCTCAGCATTGCTTTCCCAAGTTCTGGTCGGTGATAAACTATTTCCTGTACATGATCTATGTGATTTCTCTATCTAGTTTTTGTCTTTTTCGAATGTGGTAACAGTGGCTAGAATTTCAGCAACTATATTACAGCATGAGATTCAGAGCAATCATATAGAAGAAGCTGAGGTTTCTGGGGATTGTGAAGCCAACTCTGGACTGCTTTCCCCTGGACTTCTTTGACACCAGAGAAAAATACGCCAACCTTTTAAAATCCATTATTAGTTATCACGATCTAATCCAGGTTCAGTAATTAGGAAAAACAAACTTAAAAAGACAATGCACTTTATTTTCTTCCAAACTCTCAGCGTGCAGATGAATTTTGTTTTCTTTTTTACAAGTTCTCAGGACACTAGCTAAGAAAACTAACTATCAATACTTAAGGGATTTCAGAATGTAAGGGTATTAACAAGAAGAAATAAGCAGTTTGCAGAACTGAGATCAAATATCCCCGACAAAATACCAGCTTGCTGGCATGGTTCAGCACCGTGACCATGGTTTTATCCATCATGTTGTTATCGAGGGTGTTGTCACGTGACAGCATAGCATAATAATTGTACAAGAGGGCTCAGGTCATTAGGATGCAAACACGTGTGTCGATCATATATAATACCATCTATATATGGTTAGTATTATTACTGGTATGAAACAGGATGACTAAGTTTCCTGGACCTGTTCTGGCTTTTTCAAAGCTTCCATGGCCCTGGGCAAACTGGGACAGTTGGTCACTCTAGTGTGTATTTATGTATGATTAGTAGGGTGACATTTTATATACACTAACAAAGCATAGTTGATGTTTTCCTTGCCTATTACAGTAACAATTGGCCTTTAAGCATTAACAATTTTATACTTAAAACATTTAATTTTTAAGTATTTGTTATAGGATGTCAGAGTTTGGGTTTAGAGTTTGGCACAATTACTTCACATTAGTGGGAACAAGACTGACAAACTGTAAGATCTTATGATTGACTTTTATCTAATTTCTTCTCTATTCACATATTAGGAAGCACTTCATTTGAAGCACATACCAGGATCAAATATTTCCAGAATATTTGATTGTCTTCTAGCCAGTCAAGAAGCAGAATTCCTAAATGCAAATGCCTTGGTTAAAGCAATTGTGCATATCGACTTATGGTATTGTTGGGCTTTGTGAATATAAAGGTATCAGATTATTGATCCTTGCACCTTAATCAATCTGAAGAGCAGAAAAAAAAGCTTGCAAGGGCTTCAGGCCAGAAACCCAGTGTTTAAACCCTGGCACCACCAAGTACTAGCTTACTAATTAGGAGACACACTCAACTAATCTCCATACATCTCAAATTATATAAACAAAACAAAATCCCTAAGCAGATATCACACATAAAAGTGTTTTCTGCCTCATCAAATAACTTTTGAAATCAGATATGTCTTACGATATTCCTGGATGTTATTCCCATGTGCTAAAACATAAATAAGCAATGGAACAACACTGTAACAAAGACTCCTCCACATTGTGGCTGGTATTTCAAGATCAGCAGGCAGACATCCAGTCCGGGTAGGTTTCCTTTACCCCACAGCAACACCTGCCGGTGAAACAAGGAAGGTACAAACGCACTGGCAACAGCCCCGACAGCCACCGGGAAGTTCTTTTCTCTCCGGAGGCCTCTCTATTTCTCAAACCACGATTGGATCGACTTTTTACCATGCTATATCTAATCTTTTACTACTCCTGTCAATTCATTCAGGTTGAATATTTGTAATAGGACTTCAGTTTAAAGGATGAGACTTTACTCCTTCCATAGTGAAAATCGGTCTGCTTGGGATCATGCAAAATTAGGAATATCTTATTCAGACAAAGGATGTCTACAAAACTCATAAAGAAACACTGAACACCCTTCCTTGGATTGGAAACTAAGACAAGAATAATTGTGCAAAGGCGACTTGGGTCACTAGGATGAAAATGTGTGTGCAATCAGCATATAGTAATGTCTATGGTTAACCTTGCTACTTGTGAGAAGTAGGGCTAGCACCTTTCTCCTAATAATGTGTGAGATAATAAACTTAGAACCTTTCTTTTAGCAAAATGATGTCATGGGTTTTGCATGTGTGAGCGGTGTGTGCCTGTGCATGTGTATGCATGTGTGTGTGTGCGCAGGTGCTTGCATCCACGTGCATGCATAGAGGCTAGAGGAAGGCATTGGGTATTCTCTTTTATCATCGTCTGCCTTTCTCCTTTGATAAGGGTTGCCTCTGTGTGCACATGAAGCTTGCATTTATTAATTTATCCTGCTAGGCGGGCAGCCGTCAAACCTCAGAGTCTTTCTCCTCTCTCAGTTCCACACTGAGGTTACAGGTGAGTAAAGACCATGGTTTGCTTGTTATATGTGAGCTGGGATCCAAAATCAGGTCCTTGTGGTTATACAGCAAGCTCTCTTTCTTTCTCTCCTTCCTTCCCTTCCTCTCTCTCTCTCTCTCTCTCTCTCTCTCTCTCTCTCTCTCTCTCTCTCATCTAATTAGTAATGCTCTTGTTCTAACAAAGGGCAGCTACAAAATAAACCTAGATTAAATTATAATAAAGAAAAAACAGTCGATGCAAGGTCCTTGGATTAAAAACGAAGGCAAGTATGTCACAGAAGGTGAATTTACTTTCTGTCTAAGTTGCACCATGTGTGATTTTAGATCACGCAGCTTCAGAGTCTTGTTCTGAATAATCCTCTAGACTTGTTCTGTGCCATGAAGGTGGACCACGCTGCTTGTCCAGGATCAGAAGACGGAAGCACACCCGGTTCTCAGAACAGTGTGAGTTACCTTATCTTTCGTCCATGAAGCGGACGGTATATTCTAGAAGGCCTATAAAACGAGTGTCTTCAACTTCGCGTGGTTATTTGTGGGTCCCAGAGGAAGCCCTTTGCAAATATTGACTTGTAACTCTGTCACACTGCGCTCGTCCCTGCTATTAAATCTACACGCACTGTTGTCCTGTCCTCTTCCTCTCCAAACCAGAGGTAAGGACGGAAATACCCGTCTCCGTCCACAGACCTTTTATACCATCCCCTTGCGCAAGTAATAAGGCGACTCAAATGATTTGAAACTTAAGTAGAAAATCTTTGGGAAAATAAAGTGTTGCCTCAGCAAGAGTCCAGATTCCTTTCTGACTTGCTGGCAACAGCCTGGAAAAGGCTGTCCAGCTAATTATGATAAATTTACCTCATTTCTTTCCCTACGTGACACAAAAATCCAAACCACTAAATGCTGAGCTGTCTCGGACAAATGGAGAGAGAAAGTTGACCCCCCATGTATTATGGCAGGGATTTTTATGTGCCACACGTGGCCGGCGAAGCTTAATTAGATAAAACCCCTACAGCCCACACAGCGCTCAGCACGCTGGTCACCGTGACTGCTCTTCCTGTCACCGGTGTCATCCTTCCCATCTCTAATTGAGCATCTGCAATGTACCAGGTTCATATTAAAATATCGGACGCAGAACCATATCCATTCACAGAGGTTCGTAATCCCTAGAGAGATGCCCAGCCATTAAAAGAGAGAGAGAGATCGATAGACAGACAGACAGACAGATAGTTTCACTAACGTAAAGGACCAGACTTTCACACTTGACATTTAGGTCTTTATTCTGTCTGAAATTAATCTCTGTGTGCTTTGATATGGGCACACATTCACTAAATATTCAAGTCTTCTCTGTTGCAGAGACTTCCCATCCCGCCCTCGATTTCCATGCTGCCTAGGTTTGTTCTCACCGTCTCAGTTCTGCTGCAGGACCATTTCTCTCTTCCTACAGCACTATATGCGGCAGTAATTGCTATGATGTCATGGTCATGTTATCCTGCTGAATTGCCTTATCTGACTTGTAAATTTTAAAATCAGATTGTCATCTTTCATCAAACTTTCCTTTGGTATTTTGTCAAAATTTCACTAAATTTATTGAAAAATCATGTTTTTGCTACACCAGTGTCTCCCACCTGTAAAGATGGTATAATGTCCCCACGTGTCTATGCTTCATTTGACTACTTTCAAAGAGACCTGTATTTTATTCTCAAAAGTTATATATATATATATAATTTCCTATATGTTGTGCACAAATCATATTATGTATAATATTTTGCATTCACTTACGACTATATGATAAGTATTATAATTTATTTTGGTGTCTAGGCTATGCTTTTCAGTGCCATGGTAAATAGAAATGATACACGAGTCTCTTTGTCTCTTTCCTGAGATTAAAGGCATGCTTCTACTCATTCACAATCAGATACATAAATATACCCCCCTAATCAAGTTAAGGGAGTTCTCAAAATTTTCTAGTTTGATTTGTTTTTAATCTTATAAGACACTTACACTAATAGCATGATACCCTCCCTGCTCAGTTTCTACTGTGGGGTAATTCAAATAGGAAGCTATTTTGTATTCCTGGAATAAATCCAACTGGGTCATTATGCATTTTATAAAATGGGATGGCAATAGTTCCTCCCTCATAAAATACACAGAGGAACATGTATATGAGTCAGCAGGTAAGAACCTGAGATCAAGTCTGCCCTCAGTAAGTGCTGTGCAGTTTCCCTTAAACATCGCTAGAGTCATTTTCCTAAGGTGTTTACAGTGTGTTTATTTGTGATGTGTACATCTATGTCCATGACTAAGATGAGTGTGTGTGTCCCGCGCTACCGTCTCGCCAGCAAGAACCACACGGAACACTAGGTTCCTTCTGCAGAATAGCTTTATGTCTCTTGGGAGCAGAGCATAAGCCAACACGGCCGTGGGGACCCAGATAAGATGGAACCCATCCCTTATAAAGGAAACAGACCCTGCCCTGGACGTGTCATTCCCGGATTGGTTGACTGCTCCCAGTCCCAGGTGAAACCTCGGGAATAGGCAGGGACGCAGCGGTAGAGAGTTACAAAGCACGTGCGCTGAGATTAAAGGCGTGTGCCGCCACACCTTGGGGTCACAGAGGTCAATCTCTACCTTTGTTCCTAGAAGCAATGGAGAATGTGGTCCGGCCCTCCACATGTGTGTTTTCATTTCTGTTAATGATTTTGTCTGGTCTTGGTTTGTGGATATATCAGACTTGGAGAATTAAATGGGACATATACTTCCCTTTCAATTTTCTGAAAAATTAAGGTAAGATTCTAATGATCTATTCATTGTAATATTTATTAAATATTTAATATATTAAAAATTTCCAACAAAGCTAAATAGTGACAGGGTTTTACTGGTAGTTGACTTAAAGACACTCGTGTGACTGATTTGTCAGAATTCAAGTTTGCTTGCTTTATGCCCAATCAGCAAAAACTCTCTACTTTTAATTCTTCCAAAAACAGAAACTTTTTTGTAATTTTCCTTCTCATTTCAAGAATTTGTAGAATACAAAACAGGTAAGAGGAATCTAAACAACCTGAATAAAATTAATTTTGCGTTTAAATTTAATTAAACATTACATATCTACCCAGTAGTAACGAAAACCTGTAAAACTCGGCTTAGAATTATTCAAACATTTTCCTTTAGGGGTAAATATACAACCCCATTTCATATAGTTTCTCAGAGTTAAATTATAAACATATATGAGGAATTTGATTTGCAATATATAAAACAGTTTTGGAAAATAGGATTAATGGACTATGATGAGCCAAATCTAAGGGTAGACAGCACTGGTACAACAAGGCCTTGGACCTCATAGGGTAATCTGAGTTGGTACTTTGAAGAAAGAGTGACAGTGTCCAAGAAATTTATAGTTGACAATGCCCTTGGAAGAACTGCAGTCACATTGAGATGCAAGAAACACATTTTACACGTCTTGGCCTAGAAAAGCATTGAGCTGAATCACATGGGGGGGCAGTAAAAAGTTATAAAGGTAAGTACTATGTGAAGCTTGAAAGACTTAAAACCCAGAACACAGCAGAAATTGCTGAATATACAAAATCACTTGCATGCATGTGTGCACGTGTGCGTGCGCGTGTGTGTGTGTTTAACAAAGAAAACCTTTGAAGATACAACAGAAGATGAGATCAGTAGGAATAAAGACGTGGCTGTGTGACTGGCCAAGTAAAAGAAACAACTCCATCTTAAGACTGCATTAGGCTTTTAAGCAGGGGGAGACATCCACTTAGTCCGTACAGAGACAGTTTAGACCATTACACTCAGCCATGAGCCATACACTGCTCAGTGCTGACAGGAGAACCAGAGAGAACTCAAGAGGTCAGGCCACATGGAAGGGACCAGGGTGCATCTTGCAGAATGACTCAGAATTAAGTCATCTTTGGCTGAGTCTGTGAGCTAGAAGGGAAACTGCTTGTTATGACTGGAGAAGAAAACAAGGGTACAAACATGAGGATCCATGAGAAACGATGCTCGGTCTTTGACAGTTCCCAAGAGGCCCAAGAGGAAGGCTTTAACCAAAAGTGGAAGGACACAGGAAAGAACATCTAATTCACCAAAAGAACCAAATAGGCCCACAGGATGTAAGTTTTCACCAGAAACAGGGCATCTATCTCCTGGTACTAAAATACTCAAAAAGAGGCAGGCTGTCATAATCGTTACCATCACCACCTTAGCTAATATTTATCTGAGGTCAAACTAGGCTGTGATGTTCTGCCATTGTTCGGACGTCTCCATTTACACAGTAAGAAAGCAGGTGCTCAGAAAAATACAAGTACAACCAATATTCAGTGGAGCTGGGATTCAACGGCAGAGGTTGCTTTGGAGTGAAATGACTAACATTTAATTCTAGTCAGCTGCTTGTGTGCAAAATAACAGGGTGGGCATTTGTGGCTTCCACAGCAGATTTTCTGAGACCCAGTCCTTCCTAACTCCCCACTCACGAGGTTCTGCGGCAGTCCATGGCCACCTCCTTTTCTGAGGTAGCTCAGGGTCTCAGCAGACAACTGATATATGGTGTCTCCCTGCAAGGATGACGTGTCATTCAGAACCAGTCAGGTTGCCAGAGTTGGATTGAAAACAGGAAATCAGAATGGATATGGATTTCGTGTAATTTGTAGTCACCATGATGTGAGGCAGACAGTATGTAGGCCCATGCTCTGGGACGTAAAAGCAAAGCAATACAGCAGAAGGATGCTTAGCCACAGCTTTCAGGGCCACCTCCGAGGCCCACGTCAAGTCAATGGGAAGAATCCACCCATGGACCGTTCATGTGTCAACAATGCGTTGCTCCTCTTCTTCTCACTTCTCCTCTTTCTTCCCCTCTTCCTCCCCTTCCTCCTTTTTCTTTTTTCTCTTCTTCATTTCTCTTTTTTCATCCTCCTCTTCCTCCTTCTCCTACTTCTTTTCTTCCTTGCCCTCTTCCTGTTTCTCCTCCCCTCTTCTTCTCCTATTCCTTTCTCCCCCTTCTCTCCCCCCTTCTTTGTCATCTCCATTCTCCTCCTCTTCTCTTCTTCTTTTTTCTCCTCTTCCTTTTCTTTAGCCTCTCCATCAAGTCATTTATACCAAGGTTTTTGTTACTTAAAGTGTTACTGCCCGGTAAAATGGAATAACAGGATTTCTTCTTTGCAGGTCTCACGAGTAATGCTGATCTAATTTGGACGAATGTATTAATTCAACATTTGACAATGAAAATTGTCTGACTTTATTATTATAATGTTATTGTAAGTATTGTCATTGAACAGGTGACCACTAACCTTTCTGTAAGAGTAGAAGTCCAGGAGAATGACGATCAGGATACTTCAGATCAAAGAAGACAGTGACGGATCAAAGACAACAGTCTAAAGATCAGGATACTACAGATCAAAGAAGACAGTGACGGATCAAAGACAACAGTCTAAAGATCAGGATACTACAGATCAAAGAAGACAGTCACAGATCAAAGACAACAGTCTGACGTTGAGAAGAAACTACATGTAATGAAGAAAGACCCCCAAGGAGTTCACTAAAGCAGCTCACTGGGAGCATCAAATGAAGACTTGCAGAGCAAAGAACTCACTACTCAAAATCCTTTCTGCTCTGCAACTCACATGCGCTGTGGATGGGGCTTTATAGTCATGACAGTCCTCCGAATCAAACCCTCGATATGCAGACGCAGCCATTCATAGGTCAAGCTACTCTCGAGTCTATGGCAATTTTCAGAGTGCCAGATCAAATAAGCCAAATCATTTGTTTATTTCAAATGCTTGCAGTGATTTTAGAGTTGATTTCGTGTTTCAAAGATCTCTTTGTCATTGAAATAACATTCTAAAAGCCTCAAAATTATGAGCTAAACTCCTGGCAGCCTTAAAGAGAGGATTCATTCTTTTATATAACTCTATTGCTCACAAGTCCATTTCCCATAGTTTTACAATGCTTGGTGTGTTCGTAGTTTTTATGAATTTTTTTCAAAAAATGTTTTTAAAGTGGTGAAAATAAAAGATTGATTGCATCTCTGGACTTGCATCAAAATCAGTTATATGCAAAGTAAAATTAGTGATTTGATCCTGTGGCCAAGGGAAATGAGGTACAAGGCCACTGACTAACATTATTAGTGGCAAATCTTTACTGAGAAGCCCAGGCTGAGCGACACACCTACCTGTCCCGGGTGGTCAGACATATCTGGGCACCTAGCAGACTGTGGGCTAGACTGGCCAGGAGTCTCCTTAGGAGTCTCTGACATTTGAGCTTGAAGTGGGAGCAAAACCTTTGTCCTTGTCAGGCCGTAGGCATTCTAAGAATGGGGTGCAAGAGGGGTGGGGTGAAGGGGTAGGGTGTGTGAGAAGATGGCATGGGCCAGGGGGTATGCAGAGGGGGACAGTTGGTTTCTGATTTCAGGAAAGGAAAGAGAATGCTTTGTCTTTTTATATTATTATTTTATTTTTTCAGCAATGGGGATTGAACCTCTTGCCTTGCTCATCTGGTCGAGAGGTCAACAGCTGAGCCAAACATCTGGGAAGAGTGTACTCCCTCTCTTATTGCAAACACAGAACAACAACCCACCTGAAATAAACAGCCTGCTTTGGGCGTGTCTACCAAGATGTAACCAAGGTGTAACATCAGGGGAAAAGACTGTTGTTCTACTGCCAGAGGCTGCCATGTGGAACTCTAGGTTCCTGAAGCTTCAGGGGAGGAGGCGCCTGAGGGCAGAGGCCACCATTCTGACAGGGTGTCACAGAGTCTCTGTGTGAACCCTGCCGGGAGCAGAGTCACGTGGAAAATGCTAGCACAGTGTGCTAAGCTGGGAAGCCTGGTCAAACGGACACAGACTGTGGGCCGACCCTGAGATGCCCGGCACAGAGTGCAGTAATGCCTGTGGACCTCACGCATTTTTATCAATGAGAACTGGGACTATTTGGACACATATCAAGGCTTTTGATACAGTGTCCTCTGTCCTGAAATCCTTTCTCCAAAAAAAAGAAATAAATAAATAAAAAGTAAAACAAGGTTTCAGATAGATAGGAGCCTACCCTCTACTCCTGCTGAAAAAAAGGACATATGTGTGGACTAGTTTGAGTTTTTTGATTCAAATAATGTAAGAATAAAGATGTCCTTATTTATTTATTTATCTATTTATTCATTTTGGTGGTATTTAACGCACTTGAAAATTAGTTTCAAGTCACATTTGAGTTAGAGAATCATCACATATCTTCCTGTGTATTTTATCTTTTGTTTTGATTTTTTTTAAAGACAAGATCTCACCATGTAGCTCCAGCTGTCCTGGAACTCACTATGTAGAGCAGGTGGTCCTTGAACTCACAGAAATCCCCCTGCCTCTGCCTCCCAAGTGCTGCCATTGAAGGTATGTGCCACCATGCCTGGCTCTGTGTATTTTATATAGCCAAAGATACTTCTTACTTCTGGAAATGAAAGGAAATGAGCGTTTCCATCAACCACTGAGAGACCTGTTGCAGAATGAGCTCTCCATGGCTGGGAATTGGACACTTCGACGGGAACCGTGGGCTACACAGCTCTCTGGACTGAGAATCATAGGACTGGCAGGAAGCTCATACTTTCTCAGAGAATCTAAGTACTTCATTCACCAGGTAAAGAAACTTGCTCAGTTGGCCCAGGAGGCATTCTGGCATGGTTGGGAGTCAACCATCAGCACAGCAAAAAAAACAAAACCAAACCACCCTAACTCTCCCCTTTGCGGGCGAGGCCTCACTCACAGGAGCCATGAGCAACTCACTGAGTTCCTGCTAAACCCATCCCCAGCTCAGTTCTTGCACCGTACCTTGAAGAATGCTCCTTATTATCCCCTCGGTGTGATCAGCCAGGAGATCTGCCTTGGCGATGGCAGCCAGGGACAGGTAGTTGGACATGTTCCTGCACAGTTCCTTGCTGCCTCTGTGGAGGAATTTCACCGCAATGGGGACAGCTAAGACCATCAGAGGGGTCCGGTTGTAATTCTGAGGAGATATAAGAAGGGAATAAACAAGTAACTCATTGTTCATTTGCTATCCAGTCACCTCAAAAATATTTGCCGAACTCCTATCAGCTCGTGATAGGAGTTGTGAAATATCAGCTGTGAAAACGCAAGCCCTGCCCTGTTTCCACAGCATGCAGAACCCCCTGGTCTTAGAGGAAGACTTAGGGGTAGTGGATAGCATTAGTTGGTGGTATGACCTGTGAGGTGCAGGGTGCTAAGGAGCACCCACCCGGCCTGGAGGTGTAAAGAAAGACTTCTGGAGGAATGGGTGCCTTATCTGAAACTGAAGGGATGGACTAGGGGAGCTGGGTGATGGTGAGGTAAAGGTTGGGGAAGAAAGAGCCACTGTGGAGGCGCAATGGAGAACACAGTGAACCTAGGAAGCTGTGGGTAATTCAGTGTGGTGTTATGTGTAGGAAAATTGGCAGGAACTGGGAAGGCCAATGGGCCTGGGTATCCGGAGAGGCTGAAGAGGTTGAAACTATCGGGGGCTGAGGGAGGTACAGATCATCAGATGTATATTTGAGGAAAACAATCCAAGGGATATTGACAAGCTTGATATTTATTGTTGAGAATCAATCAAGGAAGGCCAGATGCAGAAAACAGTATTTACACATGAATCCTATTCACTCATAAAAAGAAATAACTCATGTCATTTTCAACAATATGAAAGGAAGTGGAGAGCAGCGTAAAGTGTAGTTAGCTAGAAGACAAAATGCAGATATTACACGTTCTCACGAGCGTAGTTTGAAAGGGTGATCTCATATCAATAGGTGACCTCATCACTTCTGCCCCAGCTAAAGCATCCATTCCTCTAGAGGTCTTTCTTGACATCTTCTGACTGGAAGGGGATTGAAGGAGATCAGATGATGGGTGCCAAAAACATTTGTATAGGACAAGTGCTAATATTTAAAGCATGGCGAGACCAGTGACAGATGTTCAAGGGGCAGGGAACACTGGTTGCCTTGACATCAAGACACATTACATGAATTGACTGAAGCACAGTGCACTCAGGCCTATGGACAGCTACTATGTTCATGAAATGTGCTAAGATTTTAGCTAATGATATTCAAAAGAAAAAATAAATATAAGACTAAAGCCCGAAAGCATTCTAGATTCTAAAATAATTTTCTCTTTTCTTATTCTGTGGCTCACCTTAGGGGTCTCAATTAGTCAATTAGTTGACTAACTAGGAAACAATTATAGATAAATTGTATATATTCATGACCACCATTCCAACCACTTAGGTTTGCTGTAGGCAGAACTGTTTTCTATACAGTGTGTTTGGGAGCTGACTTCATATTGCTATATCGTGTGAAAGGAACTTGTCATTCCAACCATAGGTTATGCTTTCTACCACTTGCAACAGCGTTCTGGGCTTAGGGTAGACCCTCAGTCAACATGGCAGACTGAATAACAAATGAATTAAATGCAATTAGGCTGAGAGATGGCCATTGCCAACCAGCCACATAAACAGGGCAGACATGGTGGCATGTGCTTGTAATCCCAGCACTGGGAAGGTAGACACAGGAGGATGCCCAGGGCTTATTGCCTGTTAGTCTTGTCAAATTGGTGAGATTCATGGACAGTGAGAGGCCCTGTCTCAAAAATTATGGGCACAGCAACATCAACCTCTGGCCTCTACATGCAGATGCCCACATAGACATACAAACGCGCGCGCGCACACACACACACACACACACACACACACGTACACACGCATATAGCACACAAACACAAGCAGGGAGTATGTAAGAAGAAAGAAGATAGTATTCATGCATGGTGGTCCCTGCAAACACAATGCGTTAGAAAAGGCGTGTGACAGAAAACAGACTCTGGCTTCCACTCTGGGCTTTGTCACCCTCTTGCTTGCTGTTCACAGAGATGTCACCCAACTCTCCAGATTACTTGTAACACTGACTGCCATAACATTTTCCCACTGAGCAGTCTCTGATAAATAGGTCTCAGGGCAGACACAATATCAACTGACTGGCAGAAGAAGACTTTTTTGGGCTGCTCAAGGATCAGTGACCTTGGAGAGAAGTAATGACTCTCCTCCAAATAGGGCGTGCACTGAGTAACCGTCTAGGTTCAATCTGATCAGATTATGGGCACTGAGGAGAAGCCTGAGATGGGGGGCAAGGGTAATGGGATAGAAACTTCTACCTCTCCATCAGTAAATATGTCCTTCTTTTTTCTTTAGTAATCAGTTTCCGGGTTTCTGCTGGGGACAGCCACATGATTGCAGACAGCATTCTCCACCTCCTTTGCAATCAGATGTGACCACATGCAAAACCTTAGACAATGAGATAAAGAAGGCTTAATGTGCTCAACCTTTAGGCTGCTATTAGCATGATGTGACTTGCTATTTAAGTCATTTTTCCCATTAAATTTAGATGGAACAGGACTTGGTACCAAGGACTGATGCAACTGTTTATGACTGTGAGTCAGAAACTGTATGTGGTAGAGAGAAAAGAGGAGCCCCCGTATCAGCTCTGGACTGACACTTCTGAATGGTTTGATGCGAGACAAAAATGCCCTGTGTAGTTTAACTGACTGTTCTACTTAGGTCTTTGTTATTGCTGCTGAGTCTGCATCCTGACTAGAACAGTGCTAAGCCTGGATCGTTTTTATTCTGCAAGCATCCTCAGTAGCTTAAAGGAAAAGTTATATTCTTAGACGGTATGGAATATACAAACTCTATAATAATAAAGACCAAAGAAGAAACACGAGGCCAAGATTGCCACTGATTGACAGGAATTCAGAACAACATCAGGACATCTTAGATATAGGGTGGTTAGGTCAAAAAGGACACTGGGTGGGAGAAAAGTATCTCGGCCCTTATGCCAAGCAAAATAAAAATAAAT
Source organism: Myodes glareolus (assembly GCF_982192425.1). NCBI lineage: Eukaryota > Metazoa > Chordata > Mammalia > Rodentia > Cricetidae > Myodes > Myodes glareolus. The sequence goes on along the minus strand of NC_142045.1, from coordinate 21,114,159 downwards.
TCCAGGCAATTTTCATATCTAATAGTAAAAAACAAAGTAAAGGTAGAAAAAGAACATATTCAATGTGTTCCCAGTGGTTTTGGGTCAGTGAGCAGTTCCTCATATCTAACTAAAATATCATCTTCAAAAAAAAAAAACAAAAAAACAACGGGGCTGTAAAGTGGATAAGGACTTCTAATCCAGTGACATTCTAAGAGAATGAAAAGTAAATCCGAAGGACACATATGTGTGATCTATGTATTCAACAAAGGTCTAACCAGTACCAGAAAATATACAAGCAAACAAATCAGAAAGAAGAAAGGACACAGCCGAAGGAGAACGTAGACTAAGTGTCCAGCAAGGATAAAGACTGAACATGTCAAGATTTGCTCACTTCCGTTAAAGTTCATTTTGGCCTGGGACTATCTACAAGGTGCCGTCAAGGTAAGACTTCGTCTCTGAAGGAGGCAAAGTTCTCACATCCAGTCTTCAGTTAGTTCTTACGTGGACTAAAACTTGGCGTCAGCACAGGACCGGATATTCTATGCGCCACCTGCTTTAGGATATTGTGAATGACCGTGATGTGCCGTGGTGGCTCCAAGACAGTCAACAGCACATTAACGACAGTGTCCGTGTCAGGAGGAGGAGTCGCCTGTTCACACTGAGCATGTGAGCCACGTAAAGGCGATGTTCTGGGGTAGCTGAGACACTCGGTGAGTTGGGAGCACTGACTTTGGAACACTCATATCTGGGTATTGAGTCCCTATTGCTCCCTATTTGACGGAAACTGTTATTGCTATGATTTCCCTTCTCTCTCCAGGTCTCAGCCTCACTGAGCCTGCACACGCTCCTGCTCTTCTTCTTCTGAGAGTCTACATTATTCCTCTTTGAGGAGCTTTCCAGACTTTCTGCTGAAGACATTTCTGCCCTTGATCTCAAGAGTGATTGAATGTCTCAGCTTGAGAGTGAGCCACATTTCCCTGGTTCAAATGATGAGTCAGGAATAAGTGCTTCACCAAATTTAATTACAGATTCTTTGAAGGGCTCAGTGATTGTAATTTTCCTGCTGGATTCAAGGTATTAAGAGTTTATGGGTGTCACTATCATGTGACCCCAGTAAACAGGAAAAATCCTAAATGACACTTGAGAAAGCATGGGGTCAGAGAGGCAAACAGGGCAAAATCAGGTCCTGTTAATACTTGAGCTCCATGATATAGGGTGCGCTTAGCCCATCTCCATGCCTGTAAACATGCTAATTAAATACCTTTTGCTTAAGCGTTCCTAGTTTCCTAGTCACCAGGAACAAACAAACAAGCAAAATGCCTGATGTGTTTTAACTCATTCCTGTTTTTCATCTACTTTCCAGATACATCAGGACCATGGCCTGCCTTGAGACCTCTCATGGCTTATCTGAATATCTTGATCTATGTCTCCTCCTCTAGCACGTATATACGGGCCTGATTGGGCCTGGCACTCAAAATATACATAGAATTGCTAGAATCTACTAAGGACAACCCACACCAAGAGATTTCTAGAAGACTGACAAGTACTAGTGAAGCCAAGGGACTCATTTACTGCGGGAGACTTTCTTTGGTCAGATCAGAACATCCCTTTCACAATATCAAGGTTCAAAGAAGACAGGCCAGAAACCAGAGTCCTCACTCAACAGCACAAGATCAGGTGAGCTCCGAGAGAGATTGAGATCTATCCCATCAAGAACCTGTTTAAACAGGTTGAGCCTGTTTAAAACAACACGTTTATTCTACAACCATCTGTGATGACCAGCACATTCCATCCACCAAATTCAGTCTCTAATACCTGCTCCGAGTAACACTTGATTGAGTACGTCTACCAAAACAGTGATCCATCTTCCTCTTGCCAGTACACTTCAGACTGTGGGGTTCAGCAAGGTTAACTGACTTTTTCCCACTTTTCTCAACTATGCTACATTGGCTGCTTCTTTGAATTCACATTCGAGTTACGTCCATCGTAGCACTGGATGTTACCCTAACCTCCAGTCTCGTCATGGGCTCTGTTTATAGCCACCCAATCTCTCCATCACTTGGAGGCTTCTGATAGTTAAACTTTCAACAGTTAAACTTGTTCCTATAATGACTGGTCCAAGCCCTACCATTGGGAACATTCCAAAAGGAACACCACGTCAAAGATACTTTTTCCACACTAAGTCTTTTTGTCAAGAATAACTTGAAATAGAAAGGCACATGTCTTCTGCTAGAGGAATAGATCTTCAGGCACTTTTAAATTATTTATTTATTTTTTTAGATGGAGTCTCCCCATGTAGCTCCGGCTGTCCTTGAACTCACTACCTAGACCATGCTGACCTCATGCTGACTTAGACCATATATGACCACATAGATGTGCCTGCCTCATCCTCCCTAACGCTGGGACTAAAGGTGTGCACTATGATCTCAAGCACATTTATGTGTAACGTCAAAACATCAAAGGTGGTGGCAACAGGAAGTGGCGCTTGCTAACTGTGAGCGCAGACAAACACAAGGAAGGATCAGATGAATGGAAATCGTTAGTTTCTGTTTTAAGCTCTGGAGTGAGCTAGCCCTTGGCAGGAGCACTGAAAGAGCGGGCCTTCTGAGCCAATCAGATTGTCTTCTTCTTAAAACAGTTCTGGATGCCTCTGAAGCGTGGATCCAGCAGCTCAAAAGCACAACACCCTCCCCTCAGGCGTATCACTTCATCCCTAAAAAACAAAGCAAACTCCGACACACTCAATTTTTCTGTCTTCTCCCTACTCATATAATTTGGAAATCTCTCAAATGAAACAAGAAGTAAAACATTAAGCAAAGAGTAAACAGTTCATCTAAATTCTAAGCGATCTCCACCAAAAGCACCTGGGCTCAGAACAGTGTCTAGACAGCCCCTACCCTATCAAAAGCCACAGGCACTGCTGACGACAACAGGATGTGAGCAAGGGGCTAGAGGCCAGCATGACATTGACAAAGAATCCCACGGACCTAACAGATAGCAAACAACTCTGCCCCAGCGGCTGAGCTTCCCCTTCAAAGGCAACTCACGCAGTAGAGCTGGGCACCGAAAGGCATTTTATCTTTAGAGTTATTTGGATCACAGGGCGGCTAATGGGATACAGGCAGAAAAAAAAAGTCCTGTGGTCACCATTCTACAAGAAATAAGCCACTTCAAGAGCCGCTGATAATGCCCACAGCCTGTCACAGCGCTTGGCCCTCAGCATAGATGTGAGTGGGCTGGTGTGAATATTATCTTACAAGTTCCGAGCGCAGGGAACAAACGGAGGGCAGGGCAGGGTGGAAATAAAGCTACTCCTGAGGACTGCTGCCCCTCACTGGAGACGCGAAACAAGAGGGCCTTGTTCCACGATGCCAAGGGTTCCATTTCTCAACTTGATTAGCACCATTTGAGCTCTTGGTGGAAACTCCCCTTTTGAAAACGCGCTCTGGGAACCTTTCTGAGGGGTTTAAAACTGGAATGGATACAGCAGAGACGAGATACAGATCTCGGGAACAGGAACAGAGAGGCTCCTCTGCCCCTGGGGATTGACTCCAATTGGAGCCACAGAAAAGTAACAATCTCAAGAGATGTTCAGCTTCATCTATTAAAATAGTGCTCCTCGGATGTTCATGCAGCCTCATCAAGCAGACAGGCAGACTGCATGATTCTTACCGGTGGAGCTCTCTAGAAGTCTAATTGACACCGACATCCGGTTTGCTCAGTGGGTTTCTTGAAAGGTGAGAGAAGGGAGGTCCCCATCCCTCACATTCCATTCTCCTGTCCCAGAACCACATCCAGAAGCCCACTGGAGAGAAGTCTAGTTGCTAAGGAAACCACAGGATCATTACTGCCCCCAAACCCATACATTACATCATTCAGTAGATACTACCTGAGTTCCTGCAGTTTGCCAAGTGCTATTGTAGGTTCTGGGACTACCTTCATGGAGAAACAAAACAAAACAAAGCAAAATATAATTTGTGGAGACTAGAGACAGGCAAAGGATCACCAATGGGTGCAATTATTGAATTAACAGCTTGTTGCAAAGGGTTGAACGGTGGGTTGGACGATGGCTGAGTGGATAAATCATTTGCCACACAAGTGTGAGGACCCTACTGAGGGCTTATCAGACCCGCATGAAAGCTAGGTAGGTGTGGCGCCCTGCCTACACGATCCTTGCACTTGGAGGTGGAGACAGGGGCAAGCCGGTTAGCTCTGGTTTTCTCAAGAGATCCTGCTTCAATTGATAAAGTGAAGAGCCCTGGAGGGAGATGCCTAAGGTCAACCACTCTCACTTGTTTCCCCCGGGCACAGAAAACACACACAGGCAAATAGCAGTAAAAAGAGCATATCTTACAGTATCGAATGGTCTCCTGCAGATGATAATGTCAACTGGAGTTAACGACCATGTGGTGTTTCTTACTTATTTCCTCCGTATTTTTCTTTTTGCTATCTGGTCATTTGTTCATCACAACAAAGCCACAAGGAAATTACTCCTATAATGTGTACTTATAGGACGAAGCAATAAAGACACAAAAATGTTAATTTGTCCAAGAGCACCCTAAGGCTAAATAATAGGGGATTGCTTGTTGAGGAACCTTCTAACTTTATACAACCAGTTTCCCCCATAAGAATTCTGAAGGAAATACTGAGCCATCCTGGGTCCTGTTTCTCAAAGTCTTCACAGGGTACTGACTGGGGAAGCCTACACAAGCAGTAACCAAGTGCAAGCAATGAGGCTAGACATTAGGTCCTTTTACAATGCAGAAAAATACATGCTTCCTGATTTGCGGATTCTTTCTAGTTCCCTTTGTTTTCCTTGTCAGTCATCTTTTATTATTTCCCTCTTCATAGGTCCTCCCAGAGTGTTAGCTGAGAGGAGACAGCAGGTAATGCAAAGCTGATTGACATATGACATCGGGTCTACAAGCAAGCAGTTGAGGGAAAGTGATCACCCTGACTCGGACGATGAGATCAGAATCAGGTACTCCCAGTTCTTTAGAATTTCATTCTAGTACGTTGATGACGATGATAGTTATAATACCCCTGGGCCACGTTTTCATCCTCATCTGCCCTCTCCAAGTTCGTATTTATTTTAGAAAGCAGAATGTCTTGTTTATCTCTCTTCCAGGGGTTCTCCAGGAGATGGGAAATGACTGAATCCATATAGTAACTTGGTCAGAGGAATCTCCTGGTCCTAAGTAAGCTGTGGTTTGAATTTGGGGCTCCACATCATGTGGAGAGCACCTATAGAGAGTTTTGTAATGAAGGTCCTTCTTCATGTTCACCCACCATCACCGGTCTGTAGCATAAAATTTTAACATGTTTATGACCTGGTGGGAATTATCTGGGACCTTGTTTCTGTTGGCCTACAAGACTGTGGATTTATTTGCTAGCTACGGACCGCCATGTTTCCTGATCACTGACTGAACTGTAATTGTTCAAAGTAAGCGCTGCACATGCCCCATCCCCTCGATGTCTCACGGTTTCAGACAGCAGGTGTTGTTGCTCTTAATTTACAAGGGGCAAAGCAGAGTTGTAAAGACATGGCAGGGTAGAGACTTAATGACACGGACCTGCCAATCTCTCACATGTAGAACAGATGGGTATTCACAGCACACAGGAAAATAGACTTAAAGTGAGTTAGACAGGCTGGAGAGACGACTCAGCAGACAGAAGCATTGGCTGTGCAGGCATGAGGGCCTGGGTTCAAACCTCTGGCACCCACATACAGAGCTGACTATAGCTGAATGTGCCTGCAACGCTGATCTTCAGGTTCACTGAGAGACCCTGTGAGAGAGGGTGTGAAGTGAGGGAGAAGAGCGCCCCCTATCCTCCTTTGACCTCCCCAAGCATGCTTTCATGCTTGTTGAGGTATTATTTTGCATTCTTTAAAATATAGCTCACAGGGACTCAGCAGGGACTCAGTAGGTTTTTTTCTCAGTTTATTAGTGAGCCACCTGCTGGCTTACTCTATCCGGGGTTATGGTGTCTTTTTACAGTATCTAAGAGGCACCAAAACTGCCTCTCAGTTCAGAGACATCATGTGTTCACCGTAAGCTGCCAACTCCGTATCACATTGCCTGCTGCTGGCGCAGCAACATACCTGCAAGATGCAGCTCATGATATCAGATGCAATTTTTGCATGTGGAGTATCTTCGTCTTTCCTCGCGGGTCTCAGGTTGTGCTCCAAGCAGGAATCCCACAGTCCCACCAGGGCCCTGGCATGCTTTTCAATGGATTCCGTCTCTCTGATGGCCGTTGTGATCCTTGTGATACAGATTTCAACCACCGCCTGGTCATTATTATTAGTTTGGTAGTCCTATTCAGAAAGAAAACCTTCAAGTTAATAAGCACTCGAGAAAGTTGTCCTTGAAAAGGAAGCTACGCAGCGAGTTGTTTTGAAATGCTGTGTGTTGCTGTGTGCTAAGGAGTGAGGTGGTAAAGCCCTTTACTTCCTCTTGTGGAAGAGGCAGAACATACATCCAAGCCCCTGCTGTCAGTAATAAAATGGAGGGTGACAGCTGGCCAGAGGAGCTGGATCATTAATGTGTGAGCAGGTGACTCTTCAGGCCATTTCAGTTTTTAAGTCTCTCCAAGATAGAAGTTACTTTTTTCAGTGATGTTTTTTTAAGTCAAGTATATGAGAAAAAAAATTCACGTTACTTTGTAATGTTCTCTTATTAGTTCTTTCCCAGACTCCAGTAGAACACAATGTTTCATTTCTTCCTCTTCAACTTAAAGAAGCAACAAACCCCCCCCCCCCCCCCCCCCCCCCCCCCCCCCCCCCCCCCCCCCCCGGTAAGCTTTCCCCACTCAAATTTCCTTCCAGCTTCCTGTCTTAATTACCTCCTAGGCACATCCTCATCTTTATCAAGAAAGAATATAATCCCTGAAAAATTTTAAATGTGAAAAAAACAAACGTGTACAGCAAAAATGCTTATTGCTTTGCGTTGGAAACCGGGTCTGACTAAACACCACCATGGGAGTCTCACAGGGCAGACAACTAGAAGTAGGTGAGCATTCAGAGGCCCCGCACCACCCCGCCCCGTTGGCCGACTGGGAATTCTCACTCCTAACACAGTTTTTACTGTTATAATGAGGTCAATAAACATCTCAGACCTATATCTACACTGTAATCACCTGTAACCCAGATATTTTTTTTCCTCCAGAAGGAGCAACTTTCTGGAGCAAAGGACAGAGATAATTTTGAGGCTCCCACTACAAACTACCAAACTACCTTCCAGAAAGACCTCACTAATTTAAACTCCAGTTGTCTGGGTGAAAATTTAATATCTTCATTGTGCTTTTGCAGGAACAAAGTATTTTTAATTTTTACTAATTTGATCAGTGGAAAACAGTATCTCATTACTGTTTGGTGTTAGGCACTTCCTTGAATGAAAGTAAGGATACATATCTCCGTGTGTTTATTGGCCATTTGTTATTTCCTCCATTGGGAATTGGGCAATGAGTGTCAAGTCTATTTTTCCTTAGTTGACTTCATTTTCCTTTTGATCCTCCTCTGGAACAATATTTTTTTTCCTACTAAGGATATTAAGGCAACACTGGAGTTGTAAGTCTGAACACGCTTCATCGTTCCTTTTCAAAGCTGAGTTCAGACAGTTAAATCAATCAAGCTTTTGAGTTGTGTATTTTTTTCCCTGTTGTATAATAATCTTTTTGTACACTATGAAGATGTATCACTCTGGTGGGTTTAATAAAAAGCTGAACAGTCAAGTTTTAGGAGGATAATACAAGTTATGACAGAAATGGTTTCTGGACTAAGTTCATACCTTGGACGAAGATAGGATAAATAATATAGTTCTTTCTCCAAGTTTGCAAAGAGAAATAAGTTGGACATTGTAAATGTAACTCATACTTGACAGTTGTTCTTATTGTATATAGTTTTATAATGTTAGAGTTAAAACCTTTCCTTTTTATTTAGAAAAAAAGGGGGAAATGTTGTGGATTAATTTTTTGTGCACTGTGACGATGTGTCACTCTGATTGGTTTAATTAAAAGATGAACGGTCCATAGCTAGGCAGGATTTTCAGGGCAGAGAGAACGCTGGGAAGAAGAAGGCAGGGTTGCTAGTCAGATGCCGAGAAAGTAGTAGGTATAGGAGGAGAGGTAACAGCCACAAGTCACGTGGCAGGACATAAATTAATAAAAATACGTTAATTTGAGTTATAAGAGCTAGTTAGAAACAAGTCTAAGTAATTGCCCAAGCTTTCATAATTTATAGTAAGTCTCTGTGTCATGATTTGAGGGATGGCTGGAGGGACAGAAAAATCCACTACATTTGCCTTCTAAAATTAGAAACTTAAATTATTTAAATTTTTGGATTTAAATCTTTAAAGAGTTTTATTTCTATTTTATTTGTGTGAGTGTTCTGCATGCATGCACATCTGTGCAACACACAAGTGCCCGAAGAGGACCGAGAGGGTATCTGACCTCCTAAAACCAGAGTTATAGATAGTTATAATCTGCCACATGGGAGCCGGAATTTAAACCTCAGTCCTCTGGAAGAGCAAGTGCTATTAATGACTGGGCCATTCAGTTCCAAATTTTTATTAATTTAAAAGATAAGGCATAGCTATGGTACTAGAGATGGAGAAAACAAGGTTGAAAGTGCAGAGCAGAGCCCTCTAAGCCCGCTTAGCCCCGTCCCTCAGCCCCCAGTTTCCTTCTCCAGTGGAAACATGTTCCCAGGGCCTGTGTTTTTACAACGTCATCTTCAGCAACTCAGAAACCATCTACCTTCTTTGTGTGTGAATCTTTTAACTGCATTTTACACATAATTTATTTTTAATGTTATTTGTGTGTGTGTGTGTGTGTGTGAAGAGTTTGCCTACATGTATGTCTGTGCAATATTTCTATGCCTGGTGCTCATGGAGGCCAGAGGAGGCACTGCGTTCTCTGGAATTGGAGTCTTGGATGGTTGTGGGCTACCACATGGGTGCTGGGACCTGAACCTGGGTTTTCAGGAAAAGCAGCCAGTGCTCTTAACGTAGCTCCACCCCTCACAAATGATGAAATGTACACAGATTGATTGTCAGTATTATAGGATAGTTGATTAAGTTTGCTGGATATAAAATCACCAAAAATAAGTTGTATTAAGGGACTCATGAGATGGCTAACCGGTAAAGCACTTGCTGAACTAATGACCTGGGTTCATCCCCGGAATTCACGTAAAGTGGAAGGAGAACGGATTATAAAAGGTTGTCCTATGCCTTTCACACACATGCTCCGGCGTGCACACTCCTCCCACATCCATCACACACACAACAATAACAAATAAAGTGACTGTGCTTTATTCACTTGGAAAAAAGTAGAAAAGACTTTAAAAAAAAAGAATGCCATCTTTAGCCCTAGCTAAGGATATATAGTGCTTTAATTTAGAAGACAATGCACACTACTGACAGGATCTAATGGGTTCAGTTCCCAGCATGCATGTGCAAGCCCACAACCAGCGTTCCAGAGAAGGCAGTGCTCTCCTCTCTCCTTCATGAGCACCAGGCGTGAAAGTGCTGCACAGACACACGTGCAGGAGGCGAAACTTAGGAGGAGAGAACCACACAATTTTGTTTCGAAGAAGTCTGAAGTAAGTGGACGGTATGGCTGCATCTTCAGAAAAGAAAGCCTTGTGCTGCCACTGTGGTGCTCAATTTCTTTTTCAAATTAGGTTATGGATACAAAGAATTTCCAGTTCGCATTTTCTCAGAATCATTCACAAAATGTGAGTATCTAAATGTAAAGTTCTTAAAGAACAAGAACAAACGAGAGCAGCTTGGGGTACACTTGTCTTACCAGGCTCACACAGTAAGGGGCCCACTTCCCTCTGGAATGCTAGAGTGCATGCATAAGTGACAAAGATCAGCCTAAGAACTGAAAAGGACATTAAATACCTGGGGGTGGGGTGGGGGGAGCCAGGTGTGGTGCTGCACACCTGCAACCTTGAACCTGAGAGGCTGCAACATCACAATCTAGTTCAAGTATACTTGAACGACATAGGCAGGGCTAGGCCAGCCTTCCTCTGTAAAGTACGGCCCTGCCTCAGTACCCTTCCTTCCACTAAAAGAGAAAGCAAATGAATAACTAGAAACAGAACTTTATATAAACCCAAGAGGTGAATGGCACATGAGCAGATGAAAAATGGTTGCCCTCACTTGCAAGTGAGGAGTTGTTGCCGATTTAATTAGCATTTGCATACTGCTTCACTAAACTTATTTAAAAGAAGTTGCAACAGTTGATATATGAGGGAACTAATGAAGAGAGCAATCGGAGCCGTCATACACCCTTCACATTAGAAAGCAATTTGGTGCAGATTATAATACTGGACATACAAAGATGATCTAAACCCAGTTGTTTTCCTTTTTACTGAGAACCTGAGAAGTGCATATTTGCCAAAATAATCAACGGCAATAATGTTTACTATAGCACTATTTGAGTAGTGAGGGCCAGTCCAAAAGAAGAATGAATGAAAACAGTGGTATGTTCATATAAAATTCACTACATAAATGAGACTGCATGTGCCAAGCTGGATAAATTAAAAACAGCATCAAAGCTAGGAAAGCATTTATATAAAGTTTAATTTTTTTTCTAGTTTTTATAGACTTCGAAGGTTCTCAGTATAAATAGAAACAACTGGGTTTAGAGATCTGTGTATTTCAGATATTGTGATACACACCAAAGGACTTTAATTTTTTTCTAGGTTTTAATCCTTATATAAAAGTTTAAAACTTTCTACTAATAATGTTTAAGTCAAGCATTTCCAATATAGAACTTAAAAAAATACATGGTCGAATACCACAGTCCAGCTACAGGTTAGCATACGGGTCTAAGGAAGGACAACTGTATTGGAAAGAAATATACAAGCATTTCAGTTGTACCAAATTCCTCCTCCTTTCTTCCCTTCCTCCCTTCCTCCCTTCCTCCCTACCTCCTCCTCCTCCTCCTCTCCCTCCTCCTCCTCCTCCTCCTCCTCCTTCTTCTTCTTCTTCTTCCCCCCCCTCTCTCTCTCTTCCTTTCTTCCTGGTTTTATTGTTATGCCTTTTCTAAATATAATATTTAATCAACATTCAGAATACTCTGTATTTGGATCATATTCACTTCCTCCGTTTCCCCCAACTTCTCCCAGACTCATCCTTACCTCTTCACCAGCTCCCAACTATGTGTTATCATTTTTTTAAATTTTTTTAAAAAATAACTTTATATTGGGGACTGGAAATTTGTCTCAGGGTTAAGATCTCTTGTTTCTGTTGCCGAGGACCCAAGTGCAATCCCACATATTCATATGATGATTTGCAACCCTCTATAATTGAGTACCAGGCCTCTAATGCCTTCTTCTTACCTCTGAAGTCACCAGACATGCATTGTTACACATACATATATGCAGGCAAAACATACCCAAACATAAATAATAAAATGAATCAAGGTTAAAAACAATCATTGAGACGAATCTGTGGTGTCAACATACTCATGGGTGTGAGCCATCCACTGGAGCATGGTTGACCTACCGAGGGCTACACCCTTAAAGAAAAACTGAGTCTCCCTCTCCCAGAAGCCAATAGCTGCAGATAGCTCCTCAGCTAGGGTCAGGGGCTTAAGAACCTCCCCCTTCCTCATGCTGAAATGTTGACTGGCTTGCTCTTCACTGGTCTTGTGTAGGTGCTCATAGCTGCTGTGAACGCATGAGCCCAGGAATTGGGCACGTCCACAAGACAATGTTTTGCTCTCATTCTGCCTGACCCCTGGTTCTTACAATCTTCCCCCCTCTCTTCCTGAGCCCTGTAAAGTCTGGGGTGGGGTGATACAGATGCACCACTTTTGTAGGTGTCGAAGGTTTTAGATGAGGTGATATTGTGTGCCCAATATGTTCCACTGTTTTAAAATATTCCATGGAGCAAAGAAGGTACTGAAAAGTAGATGACTGGATAGAGAGATGATCTCACTTTAAGTTATCTGAAAAGAAAGCTAAGTTAATAAGAAAGAAAGCTAATTATAAAGGTAGTCTGGAAAGGATTTGGCATAAAAAGACAAAATTAAAGGCATGTTTGGGAACTTAGTGAGGCGTTCAAAGCAAAGTGGTTGAGAGCAATGTGCTAATTGGTAGGGAAAGCAGCCACCAACTGGGGATTGGACTCTAGTAAGGGCTGATTAGTCACCAGCTGGGGCCAGGAATCCCAGTAAGGGCTGGTTAGCCACCAAATGGGGACTGGAATCCAGTAAGGAAGGACTGATAACTCTGGGGGAAGGAACTGAGGCAGCCTGGCAGATGCTCTGATCTGACAACGCTTGGAGTGATAGCTAAATATATTTGATAGAATCATGATGGCTAAGAGGCAGAATTGTGTAGCACAAGGGTCTGAACACAAGAAAGTGTTTGCAATGGTTTAAATGTAATGGAAGCCACTTAAGAAATGACCTGGCTATAAGATTTGATCCACCCCGAAAGTCTTAGAATGTCCCAGGATAAATGTGGAAAATGTGTGCTATTGCTATTAAAATGGTATTTTAGGAGCAGAGCACTTTATCTGATGAGCATTCACAATGGCTCTGAGCAACTGGCCCAAGTAAAAACCATGATAAATCACAATAATAAATTAAGATGATCCCAAGCAGGATCCTAGAGCATTGAGAAAGTAGTTGGTACTTGGAGCTACAATGAGGCATTCTCTGAGAACTTGGACACAAGAATTCTTTGAGAATTGTTGTGTATTTTTAGTTTAAGATGTGTTACATTTATTCATGCTCTGGAATATTTGTTTAATGATGCAAAGATGTGTTGCATTCTTTTATGTTGCATTTGTTTAACTCTGTGAAGCTGTGCCTGTCTGAAACACCTGATCGGTCTAAGAAAGAGATGAACAGCCAACAGCTAGACAAGAGAGGGATAGGCGGGGCTGCCAAGCAAAGAAAATAAATAGGAGGAGAAATCTAGGAAGAAGAACAAGAGAAGTAAGAAAAGGAGAAGCAAAGGAGAATGCCAGGGGCCAGCCTCCTAGCCACAGAGCCAGCCATAGCATAAGAAGGAAAGAAAGATAGATAAGATAAAGAAGGATAAAGAATCCAGAAGCAAAATGTAGTTAAAGAGAAATGGGATAATTTTAGTTAGAAAAGCTGGCTAGAAACAGGCCAAGCTAAGGCTGGGCATTTATCAGTAAGAATAAGTCTTCTCATGTGTTTATTTGGAAGCTGGGTGGTGGGCCACAGAGAGAAAAGCAACAACTACAGAGAATAAAATTACTGAGGTCTATTTGTATGGAGGGGATTAGCAAGCTCAGGAGGGGCCTCTTAGCAGCACAATCTGGATGAGATTGCGCAGGTGAGCTGGATGTCCCCCCCCCGGAAGTGAGGTTAGGAAATGGCAGCAATAGGGGAGGGTGGAATATAATCAATAATAATATCCCTTCTCTACATGCCAGAGCAGAGACTTGGGCAGAACAACCCCAAAATGATGACATCTGAGTTATCATTTTATTATAAATAGATAAATGATTATTGTAATTTACATCAAAGTTGTATTTAGATAGCACAATTTGTATACCTTTCCCTACATACTTACAAAATGTGTTTTGCTGACCACAGAGTTACAGGTTTTAAGCAGGCTGTCAGGGGGTAGAAGGATCTTGCTCTTTCCCATCCTTCCATTGGTAGCAGAGTAAGAGCAATTCACAAACAGCCTTGTGATACAGAGACGATAGTTAACTAGGAGAAATCTAAGAGGGCGGAATAGCATAAGAACAGCATTCCTAGCCTCACTATTGAGCAAGCAGAAGTGGCCATTTGTCCAGAGTCCCAAAGAAGAGATCGGTGCTGGAAAGATGTTTGAAAAAGCAGTTCAAAAGGAAACTTCTAGTTCTCTTCTTGAAGAACTGAGAATAAGAATTAATTACTGTGGTCCAGTGTCATCAAGAAAGGGGCAACCTGCAAAGGAGACCTGGGTCATATCATGAGAATGTATTTAACACAGGCAATAGGCAAGTCAGCCAAGATGGCACAGCAGACTAACAGGAAAGGCAAGGGAAGAGTGACCGGCACCAGTCCCTAAGCTTGACACGTGCAAACGGTAAGTCGCCATGTTACTTCTGCTCCTTGGAGATGGGTGGAGGGAGTCAATGAGACGGAAGTTAAGAAAGAAGAGCTGGGAACTCTCAGCTAGGTGGGATGTTCGCTAGAGGACTTGGTTCGGCAGTGCTGCCAGACTCAAGTCGCACCCTCACTGAACCCATGGAGACATAACAGGCCCGGTCCTAAAGTCCTTCCTCTGATATCTATCTGTAAGGCGGGTTGAAGGAAACCAAGGAAAGCATAGGCCACTAGTGACCTCTGCTGGAAACAGACCTTAGTCTGAGTAGGTTTGTTTTTCCAAGGAAGACAAAAAGCAATGACATATTCAGCCAGTTTATTTCTAGAAGAGTGAATGAGGGGCCGGATGGAGACAGCGCAGAAACACCACCCAGAGAGTGCAAACGTACTCGCAACACTTTATGTTTTGAGTCAGATGAAGATGATTAATGGTCTGGGAAAAGTATGAACAAGTGATTGCTGTCAAAGAAGAATGTTAGGGAAATGACCCATTGGCTAGTGGGGGGATTGGTACATTAAAAATAAAGAGCGAGGGCTGGAGAAATGGCTCAGTGGTCAAGAGCGCTTGACTGCTCTTCTAGAGGACCTAAGTTCAAGTCCCAGCAACCACATGGTGGTTCACAGCCATCTGTAATGGGATCAGATTTCTTCTTTGGGTGTGCATGAAGGCAGAACACCCCCCACCACCCACACACACACAAAATACATGAATAAATATATCTTTAAAAAAGAGTGAAGGGCAAATGAATATGATGACAGGCGCGTGGATCAATCCTTGTGGCTTGCCGGCGCTGCTTTCAAAAGTCTCACAGAAGTGGCTGCTACATGTCAATGTCGCAAGCCCCACACCTTCTCCCTCCCAAGAGGTGTCTGTGCTTAAGTGTGAGCAAACACTATTGAGTTGTGAGCATGTGGGCGTGACAGGCGTTTAGTCTGAGGTCTTTGAAGTAGGACTAATCTCAAGGAAGGTCCGAGCCCAACCAAGAAGGTCAATACCAAACCACACAGGGTATTGCACACATCTCTGCTTTGGGATGCATTTTCAGAATGTATGATTTTTGACACGGAGGCAAAACAAAGGAGGGGGAGGCTCGGTTGGGATCTTAAAGGGATGTGCCCATATTTGGGACTAATTGCAGAGTTGAATTAAATGGAGACTGGAAGGTAGAAAATGAAGCAAAGAAAAGATTTTTTTTTTTCAGAGAGCGAGGCGATGCATAAGTAAACAGAACCAGCATCATCAGGCCCTGGGCGACTGTCATTCCTGGCAGCAGCGCCCCGGCAGTCCGTGTCTCAGATTACCAGTGTGCCAGAGGTGTCACCTGCCTTCTTTCATTATTCAGCCGCCGCCACCCGCCCGCCCTGCTTTGTTTGCTGATGTAGTTGTGCAGCTTGGCAGGTCTGCTTTCCTTAAATTTGTTACCACCCCTCTTCTCCGTGACATTTCAAGGATGTAAAAATAGCCCCCAAAGAATCCATTTGTGAGACTTCCACTCTCGTTTTCGATTTCCAGCATTCGGGTTTCTGTGAGTGGGCGAAAGCTAGCCTAAGATAATGGCTTGTTCAGTTTTATTTTTCTAAGATACCAATTAAGCCACATATTCTACAAACCACTGGCCTTTCCCTTTTCTCTTTGCTGGGAGGCATATAGTCTTTGGCTCTGAGATTGGCTACTGGAGAGGTCTATTCTACCGACCAATTTACTTACCAAAGATGAGCTAATGACTTTAATCTGCTCCAGAGCTTCCGTCAGGCTGTCTTCAATCTCAGCATCATCTAAAGAGAAGAGGTCCCCAGCTCTGGAGAGATCCTTTTGTCCCAAAACCAGTCTGAAAAGCTGATGCATTGTGGGTTGGATCATTTGGCTCTCTGTGGACCCAGGGCCATGTTCAGCTATCCAGGGCTAGAGAGAGAAAACCATGTTGCAGTAGGTACACTTCATATCCCAGGAAGGGCCGTTATCCTTTAGACTTCGGGGTCTCCTTTGGCAGTCTCTGTAATGGAGACAAGTGATAGAATGTGGCCAGTGGCAGAGTGGCAGATGGCGTGAGCTCAGAATGTGACCTTGGTAGCGGGGGGGGGGGGGGGGAGCAGGGAGGGAAGGGAAAAGCAGAGAGAGAGAGAGAGAGAGAGAGAGAGAGAGAGAGAGAGAGAGAGACATGGGGGGAGGAGAATTGAAAACACGTTCATAGAGTAATTAGCTCTTGCTTGGTGGTATTTGAAGGAGCTCTTTCTTTTATTTCTTTTTTATCTCAGAAAATTCTTTCTTTCAGAGAGTATCAGGTTTCTGCAGACTTTAATTGGAAGCTTTGAAGGAGCAACACAAGACTCACACACATTCCCCTGGTGTGTCTTTCCTACACCCCCTCCCCACTTTGCTCCACGAGGGGAAGAAGTGAAAGAGCAGGGAACAAGTCCGGAGCTGGCTAGATCCTCGGCAAGCAGAGCCCTTGGGAATTAGGCGCAAGGGAGGAAACACCGTTCAGAACCCACTGCCTGGTGCCCATCCCTCCAGAACCTGACACAGAAGCTAGTTTGCTCTCTTGGCTGCATGATCCAGCTGTGCGGCAACAGAAATCCCTCCTTCCTTCGGTCTACAAAGTTATCTCCTCACTTCAAGCCTGTGCACTCTCCAGTTAAATAGCAACGAGATAAAGGGCTTCGCCTCGGTGTGTGGGTTAGGAAGATTTCTACTGAAGCTGAACTTGAGTGCTGACATTGAACATGATAGTACTGCAGCGCAGGCTAAACAGGAAGGTCTCTGGGATCAGGTAGCTTCCCTCTGTTACTCAGCTGTATTAATACAGTTTCGTGTCACTTCTCCGCCACGTAGCAGTTCACAGAGAATAGAGCAAGGGGACAAGTTGGGTATCCGGCTATTCTCTTCAGTTCCCTTCTGGAGCTACTACAATTACAGAGTGTTTGCATTACTAGAAACTTTAACTGTCCTTTGGAGGCCAGGGGTGTTTGATGACTTCCCCAAGGTCCCTTAGGAGACTTATGGGCTAATTATGGGGCTAATCTCCTGTTTTGGGGTGAGCAGACTTTCACCACCGGCTGCAGTGAAGTATAATCCCTTCATGCCTGCCAGCAACTTAATAAATGCAGTCACTTTCTCAGAGAGTAAGGGCCCACAGTGACTTGTTTAACAAGAGCAGTGGGTGACTCTGGCCATTATTTCAGTGCGAATGAGTTCCCTGGAATGAGAGGGAGAAGAAAGAGGACCCAACGGTACCTGGGGTATCTCCCCTGGGAGTTACTGTTATGGGAACACCTCTCTAGGCTGAATGCAGCCTTAAGTTCAGGATCCTTACTCTCTGTTTACTGTGGCATCTAGACACAAGCCAAATCTTTCACGGGATGTTCAGGTTAATCTATCTGCGGTATTTCAGCTACTCATGGGCCATTTTTAAGGATTTCAGTGGCATTATGACTCCGTTGATGTACAAGTTTTGTATTATCTTCCAGCCTTTCCTCTGGCTAGGGAAACAGGTAGACTAACACGCCAGATCTTCACCTCTTCATCAGCTACTCCAAAGCCAAGTCCCCAGTCTCATCTTGAGCTCTACAGCAGACTACATGCTAAGCACCAACCCCCCCTTTCAAAGAGCCTTCATCCGCAATGGACTATATAGATGTCCCCCCCTAACCCCCCACCCCTCTCCAACTGCTCCAGTCAGGGAAGCAGGCAGACTAACTGTAGATCATCACTTCTTCTGTTCCTTCAACCCCAGTGCCCCAGCCTCATCCCCAGCCCTGCCACAAAACACATGCTGCAGCCTCCCTTCCCATCTTCCCTCCTCTCCTGTGTAGATCCTAAAGTTCTTCTCCTCTCCACCTCCCTCCCCAAACTATTTGTCCCAGCCCCCTACTCCAGTAGGCACTCCTGAGAACCCACAGGACACTCAGATGAGGCAAGCAAGTAGGCTAAACTGCAAATCTTCATCTCTCCTTCCATTTCTCCAAGCCCAATCCCTCAGCCTCACTCCCAGCACCCCCAGCTCTATAGAGGACCTTCTGCTCTGGCCTCTCCTCACTCTCTGATCCCATCCCCAGGGGACTAACTAAACAGGTCCTGCTGGAGTACCCTGCTTTCTTCGTGTATGTGAACACCCTCAGCCCACCCCACCCTATCCCCATTCTGAAATGTCAGCCCCCAACACCCAGAAACACATTTTACCTAGAACCCCCAGTACCCACACCTATGAGGAACCCAGAAGAATTTCCTGCCAGGCAACATACAGCCACTACATTCTCCTAAGGATCAGACAGGGCACTAGAAACCAAGGAACAAACTGTCCCATTTACAAAACCAAGACCAGATATTAGCATCCAGAATTACAATCTTCCCTATCCCTGATGCCCAGACTCCAGTGTCTGGCACAAGCAATAACAGTTAAGACAACATGTCTTCACTAGAATACAGCAATCCTGCCAGAGCAGGCCCTGAAGAATCTGATATAGCTGAAGCACACAAGAAATATCTTAAAACAGGATTTATGAATATGATATTTTAAAAAGGAAATGAATAAATTCCTCACAGAAGTCTATGAAAACACAAGCGAACAGTTGAAAGGAACTGAATGAAACCATCCAAGACCTGAAAGTAGAAATAGATCAGTAAAGAAAACCCAAACTGAGAGAAATCTAGAAAGAAAAGTTTAGGAACTCAGATGGAAAAAACAAAGAAGCAAGCTTCACCAACAGACTACGAGAGATGGAAGAGGGAATCTCAGGCATTGAAGATAGGATGGGAGAAATGGATGCCCTGGTCAAAGAAACATGAAATCTAAACAAATCCTGGCATAAAACATCCAGGAAATCTGTGAACACCAAATCTAAGAACAATAGAAATAAAGGAAGGAGAAGAAATACAGGTCAAAGGCAGAGAAATTATTTTCAACAAAATCATAGAAAAAAATTTCTCTAACTTAAAGAAGGAAAGGCCTATCAATGTACAAGAAGTTTACAGAAAACCAAATAGACTAAAATGGGGAAAATATTCCAAACAATAAATATATAAAAGAAATAAAGAATATTAATAATATCAAGAGAAAAAGACCAAGTAGCATTGTGATGATATTTTTGTTGTTAACTTGAATAAATTTGTAATTAGCTGAAACCCCCAAAATGACTGGATACACATGTGAGGGATTTTTGTTTAACTAAGTCATTTGAAGTTGGAAGATCCACTTCGAATCTGGATCTTTGAGGTGGGAAGCCATATCTTTAATCCAGATATTTTGAGATGGGAAGACCCACCTCTAATCTGGGCTACATCTTCTGCTGGAAGCCTATATAGACACATGAGACACATGGAAGAAACAAGCCTAGCTCTTAGCCTGTTTGTTGATGCTCTCACTAGCAAACCCATTCTGTCACTAGCATTATAGCCTACTTTCCAGGAGTCAAGCATATACTGAAGAACAGTTTACATATACTGAAGACAGCCATCTTAGTGGACTGAACAGTTACTGGATTCTTGGACCTACTGTTCATAGGAAGCCATTGTTGTATTAGCTGAATCACAGAGTGTAAGTCAATCTAACAAATCCCATCTCTCTCTCTCTCTCTCTCTCTCTCTCTCTCTCTCTCTCTTTCTCTCTCTCTCTCTACACACACACACACACACACACATACACACACATATGTGTGCGTGCACATGTGTGTGTGTATTTACATGTGGATATATGGTAAATGTATAGATTCATTCTATAAGGTCTGTTACCCCAGAAAACCTTGACTAATTTAAACATCCATTTCCCAAACACAAGGGCACCCAATTTTTTTAAAAGAAATACGAGTACAGCTTAAATGACATATTTACCCTCACACATTGATAGTGGGAGACTTCAGTACCCAGTCTTGCCAATAGACAGGTCATCCAGACGAAACTAAACAGAAAAATGCTGGAGCTAACTGATGTTATAAACAAAATGGACCTAATAGTCATTTACAGAGCATTTCATCAAAACACAAAAGAATAGACCTTCTTCTCAGCACCTCATGGAACTGCCTCCAAAACTGACAATATACTCAGACACAAACCAAATACAAGGAACAGATACAACAGATACAAGGAAATTGGCATAACACCCTGTATCCTATCGGACCACCAAGTGCTAAAACTGGATAGCAACAGCAGAAAACTTACAAACTCATGAAACGGAACAACTTTCTACTCAATAAAACACGGTCAAGACAGAAATCAAAGACTCTCTAAAACTGAATAGAAATGAGTACACATCATACCCAAACTTAAGAGGCAAGATCACAGCAGTAAGTGCCTATGTAAAACAACTAGAGAGATTTCATACTTGCAACTTAACAACACACCTAAAAGATCCAGAACAACAGCAACAAAATCATATTCAAGAGGAGTAGATGGTAATAAACAAGCAAACTTCTAGGTGAACAACAACAACAACAAAAACAATACAAAGAATCATTGAAACAAAGAGTTGGTTCTTGAGAAAAATCAGTAAAATCAACAAGCTCTAGCCAAAAGGCAGAGCGAGAATATCCAAATTAACAAACCAGAAATGAAAATGGAGACACAACAACAGATACTGAGGAAATCCAGAGAGTCATGAGGACTTGCTTTTAAAAAAACCTATAATGTACCAAATTGGAAAATCTAAAAGGCTATCTTTTTCAATATGTCCTACTCACCAAAGTGAAATCAAGATCAGATAAGCAATTTAAACAGATCTACAACCCCAAGTGAAATAAAAAGCAATCATTCAAAGTCTCCCAACCAAAATAAAACAAAAATGCCCATGGTCAGATGGTTTTCATGCAGAAATATATCAGAGTTTCAAAGAAGAGTTAATGCCAATATTTTTCAATTCATTCCACAAAATAAAAGCAGAATGAACATTTCCTAATTCATTTTATGAGACCACAGTTACCCTGATACCCAAACCACATAAAGACTTAACAACGAAAAAGGGGTACCTATTTCCTTTATGAACACAATATGCACAAATATTCAATAAAATAGTTGCAAACCTAATACAAGAACACATCAAAAAGATCATCCACCATGATCAAATAGGGTTCAATCAAGATATGCAGGAATGATTCAATATATGAAAATTGATCAAGGTAATCCACCATATAAAAAAACTGAAAGACCAAAAGCATTATGATCATCTCAATAGAAGTAGAAAAGGCCTTTGACAAAAATTTCCAATACCCAGAAGTCTGGGGGAGATTAGGGATGCAAGGGAGTTGCCTCGGCATAATAAGGCAGTTTACAGCAAGCTCATAGCTAGCATCAATTTAAGTGGAGAGAAAAAGCAATTCCACTAAAATCAGGAACAGACATGTTTGTTATTAATATAACTATTTAATATAGCACTTGAAGTCTTAGCTAGAGCAATAAGTGAACTGAAGGAGATCAAGGGGCTGCCAATTGGAAAGAAAGAGATCAAAGTATCTTTATTTGTGGAAGTTATGATAGTATGTGTAAGTGTTGTGGGAGTAACTTCCGCTGCCTCAACCAATAGTCGCTGAAATACGAGCCCACAGTGCATTGGGGAGCGACTTCCGCTCCGTCAGCCAATAGCTGCTGAAATACCAGCCCACTGGGGCATGGTATATTTCTCTTTTAAAAAGAGAAGCAGATCTGGATCAGGATCTCTTGGTTCTGGCTCTTGGTTCCGGTGCTTGGTCCCGGCTCCTGTTCCCGGCTCCTGCTCCCGGCTCCTGCTCCAGCGACTAGGCTCCCTTCCTGACGGTTTATGGTGTATGTAAGTTTTACCCCCCAAAATAAATAACCCCTTAAAACATAACTGGTGTGGGATTGATTCGCCGATAATTGACGCCCCACGTGGGGCGCCATCTGTAGTGAGGGACTGCGGGCAGGCCTGCTTTTCGCCTCACCCGGCTCCTGCACGGCTAGCTTAGCCCCGGAAATAACAACACACAAATTGTATTCATTTAAGCACTGTCTGGCCCATTATCTCTAGAGAGTTAGTTACTGGCTCCTCACTACATGTAAGTAACCCTAAAAATTCCACCAGAGAACTCCTATAGTTGACAAGCACTTTAGTACAGTAACTGGATATAAAATTAATTCATAAAAGTCAGTAACCCTCCTATATACAAATGACAAATGGATTGAGAAAAAAATAAAGAAAACAACTTTTACAATGGCCTCGAATAATGCAGTTTGGGGATAATACTAACCAACAAAATGAGACATATGTGAAAACTTCAAGTCTTTGAAGAAAGCAATTGAAGAAGATATCAGAAGATGGAAAGATCTCCCAGGTTCATGGATCAGTAGGGTTAACATAGCAAAAGTGACCATCCTACTAAAGGCAATCTACATTTAATGAAATCCTCATCAAAGTCCCAACACAATTCTCCAATATTCTTGGAAGGAAAAATTTCAGCTTCGTACGGAAACACACACACACACACATACAACATACAAACAAAAAGCAGATAAAACAAAAACAAACAAACAAACAAACAAAAAACCAAAAAACAAAAAGAAAACCCAGAATAGCTGAAACAATCCTGAATAATAAAAGAATTGCTGAAGGTGTCACCATTCCCAATTTTAAGCTGTGCTACAAAGCCATAATAATAAAAACAGTATGTTATGGGCACAAAGTTGACATATTGATCAACAAAATAGAATTGAATACCCAGACACAAATCCAAACGTATGAACACCTGATTTTTGATAAAGAACTCAGAAACAAACACTGGAAAAAAGATAGCGTCTTCAACAAAATGGTGCTGGTCAAACCGGATGGCTGCATGTGGAAGAATCCAAATACAACTATACTTTTCACCTTGCACCAAAACTCAACTCCAGATGGATCAAAGACCTTAACATAAAACAAACCACACAGAACCTGACAGAAGAGAAAGTGGGGCATAGCCTTGAACTCATTGGCAAAGGAGAATATTTTCTGAACAGAACCCCACTAGTTCAGGCACTGATATCAACAGTTAATAAAATGGGACCTTAGGAAACTTCTTCATGGGAAAGAACACCATCAGCTGGACAAAGCAGCAGCTGCTTATCAAATAGAAAAAGGTTTTGCTGTTGTTGTTTTGCTTTGTTTTAAACAACTGCACACACGATAGAGGGTATGGTGGTTCGAAAGAAAATGACACCCAAAGGGAGGGGCACTTTAGAAGACTGACTTTGTTGAAGTAAGTGTGGTTTTGTGAAAGGAAGTGTGTCACTATAGGAGTGGGCTTTGAGGTCTCCTATACTCAAGCTACTCCCAGTGAGACAGACCACTTCCTGTTGCCAGCAAGATGTAGACAGCACCATGCCTGCCTGCATGGCACCACGCTCCCCATCATGATGATAATGGACTAAACCTCTGAAGTTGTAAGTCACCATCAATGTTTTCCTTAAAAGAGTTGTCATGGTCATAGTGTCTCTTCATAGCAATAGAAACCCTAACTAAGACAGAGAGTTAATATCCAAAGTATATAAAGAACTTAAGAAACTAGATAACAAGAAACAAATAATCCAGTTAAAAATGGGGTACAGATCCAAAGAGAAAATACTCAATAGAGAAAGCTCAAATGGCTGAGAAACACTTAAATCAATTTCAACATCCTTAGTTACCAGGGAAATGTGCATCAAAACTTCTTTGAGATTTCATCTTACACTTGTCAGAAAGACTAAGGTCAATACAACAAGTGACAGCCCATGCAGGGGAGAATATGGAGTAAGAAGAACACTCGTTCATTGCTGGTGGGTGTGCTAACTTATACAGCTACAATGGAAATTAGTGTGTTGGTTTCCCAGGAAGATGGGGATTGATCTACGTGAAGATCCAGCTATATCACTTTTGGGCATATGCCCAAAGGATTCCTCCTACGACAAAGTCACTTACTCAACTATGTTCATCGTTGCTCTATTCACAATAGCCAGAAATTGGAAACAACCTAAATATTCCTCAACAGAAGAATGGGTAAAGAAAATGAACATTTACACAATGGAGTATTTAAAAAATACCATTTAAAAGTGACATTGTGAAATTTGAATGGCAAGTGGATGGAACTAGAAAAGTTCATTCTGAGTGATGTAGCCCAGAACCAGAAGGACAAATACAGTGTATATTTGCTTATATGTGGCTATTAGCTATTAAGTCAATGATAAAAAAGCTGCAACCCATAGTACTATAGAGGCTAGGTAAAGAGGAAGTGACTAAAGGGTACAGATAGACCTTGTTAGGAACAGGAAATAAAATAGATAACTGTAGATGAATGGGGGGCTGTATAAGAGGATAAATTGGGGGAAAGGGGAAGAGAGGGGGCTGAAGGAAGGAATATGGTGAGAGATAGTTAAAATTAAGAGGCATTGAGGGGCAGTACGGGAACCTGATATAGAAGAAACTTTCTAAAATGTGTACAAATATGAAGGCTATAGAAATGATATCATCAAATAATGAGGGAAACAGAATCCCACCTGTCTTGTCACCAAATGAAGCTTCCAGTACCAAGAGTGGGTTACATCTAATCAAGATATTTACCAAAGAAGTCCCATGGGAATCCCCAAACAACTCACTCTATTTCTGAGACAACAGGTTGCTCTCCACAAATTGACAGCAAGGTCCCATTGCTGAAGACACCACCCACACAACTCATTGAACACAGAGAAGTCGAGTTAGTGCAAAGTAAATGTATGACCACTATTAGGAACAACTCTCCTAAAGCAGTGATTTCAACTTGTGGGTCTTGACCCCATTGGGGATGAATGACCCCTTCACTGGGGTCACCTAAGACAATCACAAAACACCAGTATCTATATTATGATTCATAACAGTAGCAAAATTACAGTTATGAAGTAGCTACGAAAATAATTTTATGGTTGGGAGTCATCACAACATGAGGAGCTGTATTAAAGGGTCCCTTCATTAGGAAGGTGAAGAACCACTGCTCTAGAGTAATGCTAACATTAAAGAATGAAGGTATGGGGAGAGTGAGTTGGTAGAAACATGACTCCATCTTCCTTCCTGCATCCTTGCTCATTGATACCCTGGGGTTCAGAAGAGCCAGGGAGCAGGACAATCAGAAGAAAGAGGAGCTCTGGAATTTATAAGGAGAAGTGGTGGGGGAAACTTTGAGGGAAAGGGCAGAGTGAGTATATCCCAAAATAGTATGCCCCCTGGAAAAATGAGTGACCTGCAATATCTTAAAAGGTTAGTTCTGTTTTTAACATATCCTTTTTCCAGTTGCAGATATATCAAGAGATAATCTCCACAAAATAATAGCCAAAAACATAGATGGGGATAGTGTAATGGTCTGTTCTGTCTCTTTAAGAGACAAGCCATGCCCACTCCCTCCCCCATCCACCAAGGCAAGCCCTTCAGCCTCCAGCCCCAGTCCCTTTTTTCTCCCCCAAGAGGCCACTTCTGCCTCACTCCATTCCCACCACTTGGGGATCCATAGCATTTTTACTTAATCCATTACAGATAGAAATAAGTTTTTCTCTAGACATTGGACAATGTCTTCACGTCATAGAGAGACTGAGCTGCCACATACACATCAGCGATGGGCTCTGAAAGGTGGCAGAAGTACATCCTATCGAGAGGAGACCCAGGGTGGTTGTTCCCTGAGCTCCATCACGCCCTACATGATATCTGCTCTGGAGTATCACAGGCATGCTTCCAACTTGATCTACTCTTCTTAAGTCCCCTTCATGTGAAAACATTTTGAGCATCATGCTGTTTGTACTGATTACCAAGTGGATGGGACTGAAACCCACTGCGGAAACTAATCTCTTGGTACAGCTTTGAGGAATTATCCAGACTAGATCAGCCGAGGTGAGATGACTCATTTTCTATCTGGGTGGCCCCAGTCCTTGAGCTGGGGTTCCACACTGAATACAACGGAGCAAGTGAGCCGAGCATAATCATTCACTGCTTTCTGTTTCCTGTCTCTAAATGCCACGTGACCAGCTGCCTCCCGCTCCTGATGCCATACTTTCTCAACTGTGATCGACTGTATCCTCTGGAACTGTAAGGAGAAAGAGGCCCTTCTTCCTTAAAATGGCGATGGACCTAAATAGTCCGCTTTGTGGAGACGATCTAGAGAAAGCCTCTGCCAGAAAGAGTGAGGGCGTAAAAGGCCGGCTTCCGTTAGCAGGTGATACTAAAAGCTCGGTAGAGGAAATGGCATTTGAACAGCATCATTTCGGGTATCAAGATATTTGCAGATTTCACCCAATACACATGTGCTAATCTCAGAGCCAGGGATGCTTTTTAAGATGAGGATGGGATTCTTGGCTTGGCCGCTGTAGGACCATTGGTATATACTTTTCCTGTGTCATCTACAAAATGGAGACTATTCTACCAGGCTATATTAAAGATCAAAGTTGATGATGTATACAAGATCCCTTTTGTTAAAGGAGACTATTGGGATTAAAAAAAATAATACCCCCAAATGAAGGTGCTAGAAGCTGTCTGGAGTAAAGTTTCACCATGACCTTGTGTTCTCCTGTCCTTTGATTCTTTTTCTCCCCTCCCCCTCCCCGTGAAACAGCAAGGCACAGAAACCAGATTCTCTCTTTTCCTGGGTAGATCTCTGAAACTAGAACCCCTTTCCGCAACGCTAACCCCAAAGGCAAGGAACAACACTAGTCTTCTCTTGCTTTTCTGTGTTGCCGCTAGCTTTGGCGTTCTCTACCATAGCTTTCCTGATGGTAAAACTTTCTGGGTCCCGTAACCAAGAAGGCATGCTGCAGAGAGGGGCGAAGAAAGCCCTGAAGAGAGAGCCCTTGCTGGGCTTCCCCACTCAGCCTGTTAGCATTATATCAGGCCCTTTCTGTCCAGTCAGACTTCCATGTGGCTCTTTATGCATCACCGAACCCAAGTTTGAAAAACGAACAGTTCGCTCTGAGTTTATGGGTCTTCAGTTTGAAAGCTCTTGTATTACAAAGAACGGTGATCTAATACTCCCTCCTTTGCCTGTCTTTTGATAAGGGGTGTCAGACATGATAGGCAAGAAATAAAACCCCCGTCTCTCTCCCTACACAACCAGGAGCTGGTGTTTGCCGTAGTTGAGCATTATTCTGAGTGTTTCTCAAGTTTTGAGTCACGTGATCAGGAGAAGCCGTGCGGCTGCAAACCTGACGCTAAGAGATAAGGACAAGCAGCAGCTCAGATGCCCAAAGAGCAGTTGAGGAGCTAGGACAGAAATCTGGAGGTCTCCAGGCACAAAGTCCTCCCAGGACCTTTGGAAGTCGTCATAGGCACCACACATAGAGTAATAGACAATACGCATAGTTACGACTGTTCCCATTCCCCTCATAGAAGGAAGGAGTGTCCCACTTTGGCTGCACTACCAAGCTTGCTAATTATGACTGAGCTACCTCCCCATCCCTTCACTGAAAATTGTTTTGTTTTTTTTTTTCTCCCCTGAATTAGGATTTGGCAAAGCATTTATTTATTTTCTGGTCAATGTTTTGCTTAGATGTCTGGTTTCTCCTGCTTGTTTATTTTGTAACCGAAGCTGAATCCATGGCCTGAGCCTGGTCGAATCTGCCTCGTCTGTACTACTTCCCTTTCTAGAAACTGTAGTACTGTGGAGCAGATATACGCATATATGGGTATGCACGGTAGGAACATATGTGCACACATGAAAATATGCGTGTGCATATGTGTGCATACTCAAATCCCTTCTGTGCGCTAAGCTCTCGGCTAGACACTTCTCAGTACACCCACTAGCCTTGCAGGTGGATTTGGAGCAGCACCCATTCATTTCTTTAAATGCCTTGCCTGAGGTTACGCAAAACCAAGAAGAGATCTGTTTTACAAACTGTCTTCTTACTCTGCGTTTTTCATTTCTCTCCATTTGCTCCCCTCGATGTGTTAGGGAACCTAACTTGAGACCTACTCTCTTTTCCTTAGTTTTAAATTTATTTGTTTTTAAGGAGGTACCAGTTGGTTGACAAGTTAACTTTCCTAAAAAAACAGGCGCGACAAAAAGAGGAATGATTCTTCGTGGAGCGGCCCCTCTCAGGAGTCGCAGCTGTCCCCGCAAACTCAGTTTACCTGCGTGCTACTCCTCCAAGGCCCTCTTGCTGTCACTGGCCGAAAGCTTCTAGCCGGGGCAGGAGGCGGATAGTCAGCATCGGCGCAGCTCAGAGAACCCGCAGCTGTCCACCCTCCGGAGCCGCGAGTAAGAATTCTAGGAATGTGGCGGAAGCCACCGGCTGCTCCCGGGACGGGTCAGGTGACTGATTGGCTCGCAGGGCGATCTACCTCCAAGCACAAAGGCAGCTCCAGGAAGGGCGAACCGCGGCCGACCGTGAAGACAGAAAGCCCTGTGTTCGTGGAAATCTACACTTTCCCTTCCGAGATTGGGTGGGGGTGGGGAAGCCACGCAGGAAGCCGGTCCGGTAGGTAGGCCAGGTTGGAGCAGGTGATGAGACGGCCGCGTCCCAGCGGGAAACACGAGTTTCAAAACACCTCCCCAGTGAGACACGCGAGTTCAAAACACCCGGCCTTGTTTGCATAGAGTCACTCCCTGGGGGAAATGGCCTTCTCGCCCATCCTCTAGGTTAATGTCAGGGCAAGTTTAAGGATGTAGGGAGTAGCTAGCGGACTGAACAAACTCGCTCCCCGAAACCTTCCTTTTCCACTCTGCAAAGTTCGTCGTGATCATCTACGTCAGCGGTTCTCAACCTTCCTAACGCTTCTGCCCTTTAATACAGTTCCTCCTACTGTGGTGACCCCCACTCACAAAACTATTCTCGTTGCTACTTCATAATTTTGCTACTGTTATTACTCATTATGTAAATATCTAATTGCAGGATATCTGATAATGTGACCCCTGTGAAAAGGTCATTTGACCCCCAAGCGGGTCAACACCCACAGGTTGAGAACCCCTGATCTACATGGATAAAATATTATGGATTGTATTTTTAAGTATTGCTACAAGAGCCAGGAAAACGTTTATCTTGCTTAATCTGTTGACACCCTAAACTCTCGTGTGTGTGTGTGTGTGTGTGTGTGTGTGTGTGTGTGTGTGTGAGAGAGAGAGAGAGAGAGAGAGAGAGAGAGAGAGAGAGAGAGATAGAGATAGATCTAAGCCTTGGCTGGCCTAGACCAGACTTCTTATATAGTCCAGCTTGGCCTTGTACTCACAGAGTCTGCCTCTGCCTTCTTAGTGCTGGGATTAAATATGTGTGCACTATACCCAGGCTCTGAATTGTTTAAACAGCCGGGCACACATTTAAAACTAAAAAAGAACTGTATTCTTCATGAGCCGGTGGGATCATGAAGGCGGCTCTCCTGCAGGTAAGCCTATCTTCAGGATGACAAAGATACAGACACTGACTCCCCTGGAGTTGCTCCCCACAAAGGGAGGTCAGGGGCTACAAACAACATTCTGAGAGAAGAGTGCCATAAATCGCGCCAGACACTTGGCATTCTGTAAGCAGAGACTGTTCGTCTGTTTCTTGGCCACCCAGACCACACAGAAACTATATTAATGACAACACTGCTTGGCCAATGACTCAGGCGTGTTTCTAGCTAGCTCTTACAACTTGAATTAACCCATTTCTATTAATCTGTGTATCGCTACAAGGTTGTGGCTTACTGGTAAAGGGTCTGGGCATCTATCTAGCTCCATGGCATCTCCCTGACTCCACCTACTCTCTCTCTATATGTGTGTGTATATATATATATATATATATATGTTCAGATTTCCCTCCTGGCTTTGCTCTGCTAAGCCATTGGCTGGAACAGCTTTTTTATTAACCAATGACAATAAAACATATTCACAGCATACAGAGGGGAATCCCACATCAGCATTCTATCGTATTTTCTCACTGTCTTTATGGGCAGAACCATCCACATGAAGCATTCCTTGATAAAATGGAGATGCCAGCCCTTGTCCCCAAAGGGTACCCTTTCTTAGTAATTTTCCATTTCAGAAGATGACTGTGACGTCTCCCAATTGGGTGTACTAGAGTAGAGAGTCCTATAGACTTCACTTTCCCGATTGCTGATTTTGAAATCCTTAATTTTTTTTCAGTGTTCTTAAATGTCTGAAGCATGTAGGGTTTGGAACTTGACATCTCAGACACCAGCAAGAGAGGCAGTCATATGAGTGTGAGGACCCAGAGACACCCCATCTTCAGTCTCAGCTATGCCATGCTACAGTGCAGACTCAGGCAGCGAGTTAGCCTCTTTGAGGCTGTATAAAACAAAAGTGGCGTAAATCTTGACCTTTTGAGTTTTCTTCTCCTTCTCCGGTACTGGAAATGAAACCTAAAGTCTCACTCAGGTCAGGCCAGCTCTCTACCGTTCATTGATCTATATCACCAGCCTTCTTTTTACAGGCTCTCACTAAATTGTCCATCTTGGCTTTGAACTCACTGTAGCCAGGTTGGTCTTGAACTTGTGATCTCTCTGCCTCGGCCCCTGAGTGGGTGAATTAAAACTTTATTCCTCTAGATCTTGGGCATTTTTATGCTTACAGATATTTCCCCATTAACTCCTTATTACAGTATACCTTTTAAGTATCAAATGATACTGTTAACTAAACTCAGTTCTTAGCATAAAGATACTTAGGGTTTTTTTTGTTGTTGTTGCTGTTGTTTTCTATATATTTCTATATATTTAGTTGTACTTTCCTCAGTCTTAAATCTGGATATGATCCATTTGTATTATGCAAATTTTACTAACTTAACTGGATCCCTGTGGATTTGAGGGCAACTCTTCTTTCTTGGAGAAGTAGTCATACTGTGGACTTTTTACCTCCACCATGGCTTAATAATAACAGTGGTTCTGTTTACAGACCAGAGACAGACTACGGTGCAATGTATTTTAGATTTTTTTATGGCTGGGCAACCTGAACACCTGTGTTTTCCATATTAGTATAATATCTACTCTGTTTTTCAACAGGCAGAAGGGAATGCTGTTCCAGAGAGCCAGGTACATTCTTGGTGACTTCAAGGTGACCTATTCTCATTGTTCACTTATAAATACATTAATAATTTACTCACTCACGGGTCTGTAGATTCTGCTGTATGAAAGGAACCACAAGACTCAGTCTCTCTACTACTGGGACCGTGTCTGCCAAACACAGAAAGCTCTTTAGGGGACAATTTTGATAACTATAATGCTCAGGAAGCCGATTTGTTCTGAGGAATTCAAGCTTCTACCTTACAACTCAGGTTAGAATAGGCCTGATTTCCTATTTCAGAGAATTCTGGAACAGCAAAGTTTATATTCTGAGTAACAGGATTCTGCCTCAAAACATTTTCATTTAATTTACATGAATTTAAAATGCCCACATTCTCACTTTGGGCCCATTTGGAGGCTAAGAAACTTGGAATAAACTTCCCAGATAGATTTTTTTCTCTTGAAAGAAAGGATTAAAGATTCTTTTGAGGGAACATCTTTTCCACACAGTGTGAAAAGTCTACAGGCGTTCCCATGGGAATCGCTGGAATACATTTCAGCCCTTTCCACAGATGGCTATTGTTCCCTGGGCAGCTCTGGGTTCCTTTGCTGCGGCCTGTGGCTGCATTTCACTTGTACCAGAAGCCTCCAATGCTAGCTTATCCCAAACAGCTCTAACAGAACTGGACCTCAGGGCTTTTTTTTTTTTTTTTTTTTTTTGCCAAAATCTGTAAGTCCGAATTTGTGGCCAGCATATTGTAAGAACATACATATGTAAGTTTTGCCATCTTTTCTTCAAAAGCTTGTCAAACATGTCGTTTTAAATACCGATTGCAAGTTTTGAACACAAATGGAGAAGTGTCTCCCTTTGTGGGCAAGGAGAGGCAACTAACAAACATTTCAAAGTCGAAAACCTCGTGGTCGTTCAGGACGTTTTCATAGTGTATCAATTTTCACCTGGAGCTTCTGACTTGGCAGGTCATATTTTCCCTAGAACAATATATATCTTGGTTTTAAAAATCCGAATTCAAATTCTGTTTGGTTTTTTTTTTCAGGAAACATGTCCAAACTCTCAAACCATGAGGAACACTCAGTATTGAACATATGACTGTTTCATTTAAATTCCCAATATTGCAGCTACTGGAGAAGTAATTTCCTATCTTTACAATATTTAAAAAATGGATGACATGGGACCAAATTGTTGATCATTATGCTGATTCAAACGTGCATTTGAAAGAACAAGGAAGTGGTTAGATTAGATCATGATTTGTAAGATACACACAGCAGCAATGATGAACAGCACCCATGGGTGTCCAACCTACCGGCTGGAATGATGCTTCTTAGCTTTCTGCAAAAGTAATAGCAGGGACGGTTCCGCTGCTCATTGCGAACGGCTCCATAAGGGATGAATGTGTAGCAAGGAGACCTTAGCTATGGAGTAAACCAGTAATGTACACACTAGGAGTCCAGCATAAAGTGTACACACAGAGAGTTCCTAACTGCACTTTGTCTGCATAGCCAGCCAGCCCTTGAAAGTTTCTCTCTACTCTGCTTCCCCAGCCCCTCTGTTCCTGCCTCCCTGCAGTTTCTGGCCTTGGCTTTGGTAGCTTTTGTTTCTGCCGAACAAAAGGACAGGCGAGAAGACAGGCATACCTCCTAACACAGGACCCTGGCAGGTGCGGGCAACAGAAGGCAAAGGCTCAATCCTTAGAGCTCTTCAGCTGGGGCCCAGGACCATGCTCAGAGGCAGCCCCGAAGCGCCTGCCTGTCCTGTTGGTGGCTGTTGGCACCTCCCTGTGTGCTTGTCAAACTGGCTCTGCACTAACGTCCCTCCCAGGGACTCACCAAGTGGTATCCAGCGAATGAGTAACTTTTCTCCCTTTTCTGAACTTCTGTTGAGATCTAACCATCCGCACAAAGCTTCCCTTATGCCTTTGGTAGATTTACAGCCGCTTCTCGGAGCCCGTTTGGAGTGTGAAAGAATTGGATTTGCTACCAACCAGTCATTTAGGTTTTGTTAATGAATAACTCGCTTCAAAGAATCAAGGAAGTTTTAGATTGATATCAGATGTGGGACTTTCATAATGACATGGGGGAAAGGGGTGGGGAGAGATGGGGGTCGTGGAATGAGATGGTATTTAGCCAAGGATCATTGGGGGAAAATACCACATAGTAAGCACAATGCGTCCGAAGGAGCAACCATCCCACTCTATTATCAGCTTTGCTAGGGAAGCACTGAGCAACTGACTGGAGCATCCCGACTCGCCCTAGGAATTCTCTAAGCCAGTGGGGTTTCTCCTTGTGTCCATTGAAATTGCTAGCTCATTTTCTTTACCTTCCAAATATGGAGCTGTCGCTCAGGCTTACTGTGTAGGGGATTCCTTACAAGCTGCCCCATGTCTCCGTAGATCGCTCTCTTTTAAGGAGAATGCACTTCAAAACCTCTAATGCATAAATTAATTGGTGGTGCCCAGAGGACTGGTACATGTGGAGGCTCCTCTCCCTCCTGAAAGGTATGAAAAGGGCTTTCTCTCTTTATTGATCTGTGGTTTGGTTTGCCTACGTAGAATATTTCTGCATCTTTCTAGAGCTTTCAGCCAGCCACTGGAGCAGAACAGAGGAGGAAAGTGATGTGTAAGGTACACAACCAAAGATATTGGATGTCTTTGTCATTGCCATTACCCTGCTGTATATACAAAAGCCACACTGAGTGTGGATGACTTTTTTCCCATCAGTCTAGTCAAAATCGCGTTCAGTCTTCCCTTGGGAAACCATATACTCGGGGTGGAGTTGATGCCCCTACACAAGATGGGCCCTTTGATCTCGACAACCACATTGCCCTGATCACAGTGACTAATTTAGGGAAGACATATAGACTCTTCCGAGTCATTCAGAGAACGAAGGTAAATGTTTGATCTCAGCGGGAATTATCTTTGTTGCAGGTTTCGATGACAAGAAGATACTAAGTCATATTGCTCTTGTCAGATAGTGATTTTGGCTTAGCGTTTCTGCTGTTTCCATGGGGGGGGGGAGTCTGCCTGACAGAGTCATCCTGGCTGGGTTTGCAGGCAGAATCTTGAGAGGACACACGTTGAGCATTAGTAGACCCATAGATTCACCAGGACACATTGGGGACAACATTCCCCTTGATGACAGCCATGGTCCTTCATTGACAATCTGTTGGAGAGGAAAGGCTTTGAAAGGAATGCAGCCATTCAGTGGACCTTGCATCAGCTCTTTAAAATTAGTTTTTCTCAACTTGTTCACTTCTTTAATACTTCCAGGGACCTCTCAGACTCGGATGCCAGAGCCTGGTGTGAACCCAAACGATCTAATCATGAGTCTTCCATGCACGGTTTTTAGCAACCAGTTTGGTTTTACAGAGTTTGCTATGCCGCTGCTTTTCCCTTTACTCTTGTATAACTTGAAAACAGACAAAAACATTACCTCTAAACCATAAAGCAAGAAGATATTTCCTTTACAGCAAATCACTAAAATAAAAGCAACAAAAAACAAAAAGATAAAAACACAAAACAAAAGCTCCAGACCCAACCGAACAAAAACAAGCAAACAAACAAAACCAGGTAAATGCCCAGTTAACCTTAAGTTAGTGAGGTACATATAAGCATCAAGAATTCCTGAGTGAATATTATCTATGCATAATTTTACTCTTTAGGTGGGAGAGAGGCAGCGTCTCACTGTGAAGTCCAAACTAGCCTAGAACTCTATATAGCTCAGGTTGGCCTTGAACTCTTGGAGATCCTCTTGCTTCAGCAGGACAAGTAATAGGATTACAGGCATATGCCACCACGCTGGTCTGATTAAGCTTGGTTTTCATTTATTTATTTTTATATTTTGTCAAGTATACCATTTCTGTGTTCAATCTCTCAGTGCAGGTAGGGTACATTATAGTCACAGAAATGCAGAAATATTCAGAGACTCCATTTTAGCTCAGCGAAATTGCATGAGGATCAAACTGTGTCAGCCAAGCTTTTTAAGAATTGGGGAACAAAACCATGTGACTAAGGCTTATTTAGTTTGTTTCACTATAATACGAACTACTTTCATAAATACATGATGGTTAATGCTTTATTGATGCCCATGGGAGGTCCGCCCCTTTCTGAAAGGAGATGGAGAAGTGGATGGGGGGTGGGTAGATGAGAGGTGGGGGAGGCAGAAGGAGAGGAGGGAGGGGAAACTGTGGTCAGTATGTAAGATAAATGAAAAAAGTCTAAATAATAAAAAATAGATATATGATGGTAAAGGCAATACCATGTACTACACAGTTGGAGAAGACTCAGTCACGTTAAGTCCTTTTCCTCTGTGTGAGAAGCCTATTGACTTATCAGGCAATCAGATGGGGAAGGAGAGGGGAACCCTGTAGTTCTCTCTGTTCTTGCCCCACTGGCATTTTGAGACAGGGTTTTTCACAAGGTCTCTCTATTTTAGATGCTTAACATTTCTTATGATCTAGGACTGATAGTTCCTAAAGTGGTGCTCAGGATGCGTTGGTTAGTCTGCATGCTCTAGAGTAGTAGACTACAGTGGAGACTGTGACCTGCTTCTAACACAGAGCATTATCAGGGGGCTAGAACATTAGTCCATGGCTTCCTTTTGATCTGAGACACCATCATGCCGCCAGACCCAGTCTCAAAGTCACCCTTTCTGGTCCAGAGACACAACTGTCCCCGTGGAAAAACACAATGTACAAGGAACTAGGTGTGGTCTCTAGAAGCTGAGGGTGGTTTCATCAAAAGCTAACAAGAAATCAAGGGCAGTCATTCCTATAGACACCCAGGAAGAATTCTTCCCAAACTGGAAAGGATTCTCCAGCACTGTTCCTAGGTGTGAACTCAGCTCAGCCAACACACTTGATCATTCTCTTGCAGGATCCTTAGTAGCCACATGCTGCCAAGGATATTTACAGTCATATTCACTATTCACATTACAGCCCAGTGAACAATAGTAAGCTCACCCAAAGCATTTTGTTTTGTGACTTTTAAGAGGTTTATTTTGAATGAAGAAGTTGTGGGTATGTATATATTTCCGTGTGTGAATGCGCCCATACCTGGGGAGGCCATAAGAGGGTGTGAGGGTTCTAGGAGCTGGTTTCTAGGTTTGCAGGTGATTGTAAGCTTCTCATTGTGGGTTCTGGGAACCAAACTTGGGTCCTCTGCAAGGGCAGCAAGTATTCTTAATAGCTGAGCCATTTCTCCATCCCTACAGTATTTTTTTTAAAAAAAAATTCAGTGACATGATTCTCAAGTATAAATTATAGGTGAAAAGTTGTGTTGCAATGTCAAAGGGTTGACGCGCCTGGGTGCTTCTGAATAATTCTATTACATTATCATGTACAACTGACTTCCCCTGCCATGGCAACACCTGAGGTTGACCTCCAGCCTCCACACATGCCCGCCCACATGCCCGTGGTCCATTCAGTGATCTGTAAAACCATGTCTGCTGCAGTTTCTTCTTCTCCACCCCACCACCATCTCCTATCGCTCTTGCGTTTGGTAGCTCTGCTCTAGCTACGCTAAAGCGTACAAGTGTCGTCGCTGCTCCCAAGAGACCTCTGCCCTTGCTGCTGCCTCCCTCTCAGGAGGCTTCCCCTCGAGGGCCATTGATTCACTCCTGCTTTGGCTTTGAATCTGGAAGGTCACCACAACCTCATTGCGTTTGTCAGCTTGGTCCCCAGCTGATGGCACTGTTTTGAAGGCCTTGGAGCCTGTGGGAAGTGGTGGTGAGTAGGGCCTCTAGTGGGGGGAGGTCTTTGAAGGTTCTGCCTGCCCTGCGCAGGCTTTAGCCTGGTTTCTCTGCTTCTGGTTTATGGTGTGTGAACAGTTACCATACACACCACTCTCGTATTCTCTCTCTCTCTCTCTCTCTCTCTTTCCCTTCCTTCCTCCCCCCTTTCTCCTCCTCCCCTCCCTCTTCACTCTCTCCCCCTTCTTCCCTCCCTCTCTCCCTCTCTCCCTCCCTCCCTCCCTCCCTCCCTCTCTCTCTCTCCCTCTCTTTCCTTTTTTCTCTCCTTCTCCACTTCCCCCTCTCCCTCTCCCCCTCTCCCTCTCCCCCTCTCCCTCTGTTTTTCTCACAGTTCCTTCTGAAACACAGACTTTGGTTTACATTGGTGCTTGCTGTGGGCTAGTTTCCTACAACCTGTGGGAAAAAAACAGGTGAGATGGAGCACAGTTGTAATCACAGAACTAGGGAGGTGGTGTCTCAGGAATAAGGTAGACAATGCCTGAGGTTGACCGCCGGCTTTCCCACACGTACGTGCACAAACATGTACACACACAAACACAAACTTTAAGAAGGCAGAGAGTGCATCTTTCAGTTGCTCCCTGGATTCTGGGTAGCAACAGAGTCAAAAGGATTTACTTTTGCTTGGAAAAAGTTGCTAGGCAGATAGTTTGTAAAATCAGGGAGAAGCCACAGATGATCAACACCAGGGATCAAAGAGGGCGCAGCTCTCTCCTTGGGTCAATAGGGAGAGAAAACTGCAATAAAAAGCTCTCCAAGATGCTAAGGGAGGCAGCCACACTCCCCTGTTCCTCCAAGAAGACCCACAGCTACAGGTGGTGCAACTGAGTATGAAGAAGATGGCTGACGCCAGAGAAGTCTGGGAATCAAGGGAGAAAAGTGGAAACCTTGTGACATCCAGAGATGAGACAACAGCACAGAGAGGGAAACAAAATATCCTAGCACCTGCTACCCGGGCCCTGCAGCCAACAGAGGAATAGGGTGGAAGAAGAGAACACTGTGTCAGCGTGGATACTGGCCATCAAGGCGATGCAAACGTTTTATAGCTCTTCTGGCCTTGCAGCCTATTAAATAACTAACCTAAACTCTTCCTGGCACCTAGTTTTTGAAATGAAATTTACACCCTTTTCCAGTTAGCACCCATGGCACCATAGCCAGGAGCCACCTTGAGTAAAGAAAGGACTGACTGCCTGAATTTGGAATCTTCTGGGGCTCAGGGCACCCTACCTGGTCCCACCTTTAGGAGCTCCCCCCACCACATTCCGGGGTACTGACTTAGCAGTTGGGTATTTTATGAACCAGATGTGGCCGGATACAGTGACTCTGACACAAACTGGCTAAGGATACACATTAACTTATGTTAATATTAAAATCATAATACTGAGTGAAAAGAGCAAGCCACAGAAAATCCATTTAGATCGACTCCTTTAATATATGCAAAGGTCATTAGAATACATTAGGCAACATTATCTTGAGGGAACCTCCACATGTAGTAGAATTACTTTTAAAGAGGCCACACAATATTCCGAATTAAATTCAAGATCACTTTACCTGGGCAAAAAAGAGAATGGCCTGTTACTATGGAGAACAAACATTGTACCACAAAGATGAATCAAGGCGACAACTTTTGAGAAGTGGGGAGCTAGGGGCCCTGCCTTTGAGACCAGGGGCATGACCTGG
Source organism: Myodes glareolus (assembly GCF_982192425.1). Lineage (NCBI taxonomy): Eukaryota > Metazoa > Chordata > Mammalia > Rodentia > Cricetidae > Myodes > Myodes glareolus. The sequence continues at coordinate 21,075,754 of NC_142045.1, read as the reverse complement.
TTTCGTGTGAGTGCTATTATTGAAAATAGCCATGCATCTAACAAATGGCTCTGGGTTCTTCCCTGGTCCTGGGGCACAAACTCTAAGTAGCTCTGGAGGGAAACCATTCCTGGTGCCTTCCACATTCCACTCTGACTCACTCCCAGGTCCACCGTGACGGAGAAGGTCTGCTTCTAGCTACACAGCTCACTCCTGCTCGATGCTGCGGTGGGCACTATGGCTGAGCTAATTGGGGACAAGACAGGTCCCAAGGGCATCAAGTGCACATGGCTGAGGTGGCCTCAGGTCCTGTTCATGTATGGAGATGTTCACAGTAATAGCCGGGAGGGCCAACATGACGTCTGCAGCCACTACATGCATAAGAGTCTACTCCACATGCTGTCTCCAGACACTCTTGGTCACAGACAGGTTGACAAGACTGGATGTGAAGATAGCATACCAATGTAGTAAACCATCAAATGGGAGCGATGGATAAGACTGGAACAAAATGTACTCAGAATAACCAGAAGTTACAGAGAGGGAGCTGCGGCAATTCCTGTGATTAATGTGTTTTTCCTCATGACTCACCTTCATCTCTCCTGAGTCTAGTCAGAGACGCGGTCTTCAGGTTTTTCGCCACTGTTGGTGAGCCAGCGCTAGGAAACCTTCTAAGCCACATCAGTGTCAATGGTTACTGGGGAAACCATCACCCAATTGGAGCCACCATTTCCACTGTAAGAAGTAACCACCCAGGGTGCACCTCCAACATGCCTGTCTATACCATGCCTGCCTCAACTGCTGGAGTGTTTCCACCCTTGTGAGGCTTACAGAAGCAAAACATGGGTAGCACAATATGAACTGGACTCAAACTTTGAAATCACAATAAAAAAAAAAAGCAGCCATCGAAGAGTCCAACTGGAAATCAACTTAATGTCATATAACAGACCAATACCTCCAGGTACATTTTCAAGTGGAAGCTGCTCACTGAGAAAGCTGTCACCTGAAACTGTTAGATATATTCTGCTAGGTGCACAATGTTCATTGGAGGAGCACAGAAAAGATAAGGAGGGTAACATGACTGCTCTTTTTTTAAAATTGATTTTCAATTGAGCTCTACATCTTTCATTGCTCCCCTCTTCCTCTCCCCTCCCCTTCAACCCTCCCCCATGATCCCCATGTTCCCAATTTACTCAGGAGATCTTGTCTTTTTCTACTTACCATGTAGGTTAGATCCATGTGTACGTCTTTCTTAGGGTTCTCATTGTTTTCTGGGATTACGATTTGTGGGCTGGTTTTGTTTGTTTTATGACGTGACTGCTTTTAATGGTCACAACTTTCTAATAAGTAACTTCAAAGATGTCAAAATAGATGAAATGTATGCTAAATAATTCAAAAGAATTATCTTTTAAAAAGCTCAGTGGGATCCAGGAGAAGACAAATAAACAGGTAAATTTAATTAAGAAACAACAAGGTGTATGCTGTGCCATATTTGTATACTGTGTGATAGCGTGTTGCTGTGATTGGAGTAATAAAACGCTGACTGGCTAATAGTTAGGCAGGATGTCTATGTGGGACTTCTGGGCAGAGAGAGGAAGTAGGAGGGGATAATCTAGGAGCAGAGGAGACAAGACGGCAACGAGACACGGAGGGAGTCAGGCACACTGAATGAAAGAAAGGTAAAGCCACACGGTAAAATGTAGATTGAGTAGAGCAGGCTAATTTAAGGTCTAAGAGCTAGTGGGACAGCCCAAGCTAAGGCTGAGCTTTCAGAATTAAGAAATCTTGTTATTTGTGAGCTGGTGGCCCAAAGGGAAGTCTGACTGACAGTAAGAGTAGAAGTCCAGGAGAGAGTCTTTGAAAAAGAACCAAACAGGAAACTTGGAAATAAAAAAAGGTAATAAACGCAATAAAATATTCACTTGAAAACTCAAGGCAATAGACTAGGCCAAGAAGGAAATACCCCCAAAGGCTGCTTGCAGAGTTACTGGGGAAAGGCCCAAACTTATTCTTGCCGCTTTGTTGATTTCTTCTGGTTATTTTGAGTGCCTTTCATCCAGTTCCTCCTCTTTTATTCATTTTTGTAGCTTGATGATATTTTAGTCATTTCTATTTCTCATCTGTGCATCTACTCTTCCAGTGGGATTTGTACTTCCGCATGCTACCATGATGGTAGTTGTCTTTCTTCTACTTCTGGATAGAGAACTCCCTTAATCACCCTTTTGAAGGTTTATCTAGTTGTTATGTTGTTATGAATTCCCTTAGTTTTTGTTTGTTTGGGGGTGTTTATTTCTTCTTCTTTCATAAATTAGAACTTTCTGGTACAGAAATTTTCAAGAATTGAGACTGTATCATTCCAAGTCTTCCCAGTCTACTAGCTGAGAAATTATTGCTAGTCTAATGTGCTTGCCCCAGGCTGTGATTTATTGACTTTTTTATCTTGGAAGGAAGACAAAAGGCTTGATTTGCATGAGTGTCTAGCCAGCTGAGTTAAAGGGAAATTCTTGGGAGACTTTGCTTCCAACTCTACCTGGTTGACTGTCAGCACCCAGGTGAGAAGGAATTTCTTTCTCTGGGGCTGGTTTAGTAACCTAAACCTTTTTCCTGTGTCTCTTGGGGTAAAGGCATAAACAGTTAACCTCCTGGTCTATGATCCTATGTTAATTGACACTAAGGTGTAGGGTAAGTACAGAATATTAATAGCTTGTTAGGGTAGAGCAAAGGCCAGTAGATTACACCTTCCTGAGTCTCAGGGCCACCCAGACCTGCTTATCAGTATGAGACCTGCTGTCTCTCTGCTTAGTGCCTCCTGCTCAGGGCTCCTTTCTCGTCAAAAAGTTCTGTCAGTAATTATAGTTGTGGGGGTCTAGCTTATTTAGACTTGACTATTAGAACAAAGGTTTGGCGGAGTGGATGTTTTCACACCAGGGCTCCACGGTGTTGGAAAAGTCACCCAGCTGCCAGTACCGGAAAGGTCACGTTTAAAGAATGATTTATACACTGCTGGGATATTTTGGGATGAAACCCAACCCCATTGTGGAACGGAGAAACGTCATGATTTCACAAGACTTCTACAGAACTGACAGTGACTGTCCAAAAGACAAGTGTTTCCAAAGTTCTGCAAATCGGGTGCCTCCTATAGAGTATACACTCCTTTGGGTTTGTCTAGTGGTCTGTCAGCTACATTTTTACTATATAATCTTGTGGGCTCACATCATCCCAGCACTCGGGAAGCAGAGGCAGGCAGATCTCTGTGAGTTCGAGGATAACCTTGTCTATAGAGGGAGGGCCGGGACAGGATCCAAAGCTACGCAGAGAAACCTTGTCTTGAAAAACAACAACAACAACAGTAACAACAACAAAATTGACAGTTTAGATGAGACAGACAAATTCCCTGAAGGATGAAAACATTCAAAGAACAGTGTTTACGTTTTAGCTGTCTGATTGGGCTCAAGGTCCTCTTAGTAGGAGGGAAACCATCCCTGCTACCAGAAACCTTGTCAACCGCATGAGTAAGGCTAGTGAGATCATAGATTAGAAGAGAACCTACATTTGTCTGTTTTCTAAACCAGTATGATCCCTACCTGCATCCTAAACTATATAACCTCATGCCCATTGGTATGTGCAGCTCTCACCTCTCATCAGAGAAGCTTCTGTTTGTAGCAGAAGGAAACCATTGCAGAAGAACACAACTATGTACTAACAGAAGGCCGAGAACAACTAACCATGGGGTGCCCATCCTCAGTGGGAACATCTGTAGTCCGAATTCTAATTGGTCTTACTAATAAACACTTGTAGTCAGCTATCAGGGGGCGAAAGCTGAAGGATCAGAGAAGCAGAGCGGCCAGACACTAGAGTTCCTATCTCTACCCGTGCTCAGACCAAAGGGTGATCCTGTCCTCAGACTGAAATGACGAGCCAGGATGGATCCTTCCTCCTTTTAAATCTTTTCTTTCATGTAGGTGTTAGAGCAATGAAAGCTCACCTACTACAGAATCCTAAGCGAAATCTGCTCGCATCTCAATACCGCCGCTGAAATAGCTTGTGGAGGCACGTGTACATTCTTACACATGTACATTCTTACACACGTACATTCTTTCACGTGTACATAAGTCTAAACAGGAGGGCTAAGAGCTGCACGGCTGTATTTGTTTATGTTTGAGCTAAGAAGTTTTTATTTTTTATTTTTTTAATATTTATTTATTTATTATGTATATAATATTCTGTCTGTGTGTATGCCTGCAGGCCAGAAGAGGGCATCAGATATCACTTCAGATGGTTGTGAACCACCATGTGATTGCTGGGAATTGAACTCAGGACCTTTGAAAGAGCAGGCCATGCTCTTAACCGCTGAGCCATCTCTCCAGCCCGCTAAGAAGTTTTTAACCGGTGTCCGTTTCTTATGACTGAGGGCCAAACAGACACAAGCAGGTGGAAGAAGGGTGCGGTTATGACTAGGTAACTCTGCTTTTTGCACCTTCTAACATACACATTTAAAATTTTAAACTATGTAAATACGTTACTCGAGGGTTTAAAAAATAGAAGATAATTTTTTCGTTAGCTAAGACCTCCATACAATCTAAATATTATTAAAACATAGGTTACTGACAGAACCTTGGGATCTAAAAATGTGTAAAAATAAAAATACTACCTCAAATCAGTAAGAAAAAAAATATTGTGTGTGTGTGACAAGACTGAGAGCTTTTAAAAATTATTTGTTTATTTTATTTTATGTGTGTGAATGCTTTGCCTGCATGTATATCCATACTTATACCACCCCCAGAGCTGTAATTAGTGTAGTTTTGAGTCACCTGGGTGCTGGGAATCAAATCCTTGTCCTCTTTGAGAGCAGCAAGTGTTCTTCACAGCTGAGCCATCTCTCCAACCCTCCCAAGACTGTAAATCAAATTTGAGTTGACATGTAAGATAATTTATAAATATATTCAGAATTTAAAATACATTTAATCTTATCACTTACCACTAAAGGCTCATGAACACAGAAGGGACCACATTCCTCTACCCATAAAGGAAATCAAGTCATTTTAAAAAAATGTAGTCAGATGTGAGACAAAAAGGAAAAAATGTCCTTATTATGACTATACCAAATGGTGTTATTTTTTTGAAGTGAAATTTCCCAGGGTTTTATAAAGTGGAAGTTTTGCATATCTGACTACCCAGAATTCCCCTCCTACGTGTGAATGGTAGACAAGTCTTTGCTACTGTGTGCTAGGAGGCTCTCACAAAGATATTCTTCTTGATGTATATTTAACAAACACTCATGTAGCACTTACTACATTCCAGTCATAATTCCAAGAAGCATATAAATATTACCCCAAAGGATCCTAACTACTTTATGAAACAGGCACCATTAAAATCTTCACCCTGTTAAGAACATCAAACATTTAAAAAATAAAAATTAAGAACACTGCCCAAAGTTACATGGCTAGTAAATATTAGGGCGTGAACCCAGACAGCCCAGGGAAAGCCCGTCCTTCCCGCCCAACTCCACGTTGCCACGCAGGTTATTAGTTACCTTTTGTTGCTATGCTAAAACACACTGATCAAAAGCAATGTATGGAAGCGTGAATTTATTTTGGCTGTGGTTCCAGAGGAAGCCCATAATGGTGATGGGGCATGGGCAGCAGGCAGCCAGAGCAGGAAGCTGAGCGGTCATATCTCCAGTCCCACACAGAAAACAGCTGGTGAACTGGAGGTGGGGCGAGGCCATAAACCCTCACAGCATGCTGCCTCAAATCCTGGTAAGCAGCTATGGAGGCACAGGATTTCCCCCTTTCCTGTGTCACTACTGTGAGGCTGAAAACACTGTAACCAATATCCTTACAGCCAAGTCTTATCCGTTGAAGGTCTGGATCAAAGGGAACACGGCTCCCAAGGTTTGACAAATAAGTAAACTGTGTCCTTCCCAGGATCTAGTGCTTACATTTATGTCAACGGCAGAGATACGTGTCCTTTCCCCATTTTTGCTGGTACTAGGTATAATTTTTAAACAAGTTTCTTGGTGTATTGTCAACATGACTATGTATATTTGGAGTGTGTTCTTTGAGAGGTTTTGATGTATGTGATGTAGTTTACAGTTGGGAAATTGTCTCAACGAAGCTAGTAGCCTACTATTGGTCAAAGTTTCCTCCTGACTCTGTAATCCTGCCATGTGTCTGACACTCTCTCTGCGGTAGGTAACCCACCACAGATCTCTCTGAGACTGAAGACTGGTTGAATATTTTGGATTGATTTAAGTGGGCCCACTTTCACAGGGTACGATTACTTTGAGATTCATCTAGGTGGTTGGATCTTTACCTGGCTGAATAGTATACCACTGAATGGATACATGGCAATTTACCCATTTGGATTTGGGTCTTTCCCAACTTAGAAAATTACAAATAGAGCTGCTACAACATTCACATGTGTCAGTGTATATGTGTGTTTTAATTTCTCTTGTACAAAAACACAGGTGTAGAAAGGCTGGGTCTATATACGTGGATCTTTAAGAAATTGCCAGCGATTTGTCCAAAGGACTTGCTTTATTAGATGTCCCTACCACTGCTTGAGAGTTTTAGTCTCTACATCTTCAACCAATAGTTGGTTTGGCCAGCTTTGCTTACTCATTGTATTATTAACATTAGAAGTTTTAATGTATATGCACAGTAGCAGCTAATTTCAGCTTTGCTTTTTGGATTTTTTTCTTGGTTTATTGTTTTGTTTTGAGCTCAGTGACTTATCATATTGAATATCTTTCTTATGCTTACTTTCCATCCATATAATCTTTAAATTTTGAAACAGTTCAAACTTATTTTTTCGTATTTTCTTTATCCTTCCCAAAACAATCAGTTTTACTTCGGCCACATCTATTAGAAATGGAATTTTAAGATTTAATTTCAAAAGGGCATTTTCATATGACGAGAAAAGTACATATATTCTAGGAATATACTGAATTTTATTATGTGTGTACTTAATTAACATTTGTAAGTATTTTTGACTCAGCTATGAAAGGTTAGTTTTAAAAGTTCAATAGTGAGAGGCCAGTGGTGTGGCTCGGTAGATGAGAAAGAACCCTTGTGTTGCAAGCTTGAAATTATCTGAGTTTATCCCTGGAGACCACAGTGGAATGGGAGAGTTGATTCCTGAAAGCTGTCCTCTGATCTCCACATGTGTGTCCATGACACATGTGCATGCGCACACGCAGTCCCCACGCATGACAAAAGTTCAAGACCTTACACCGTGAAGTCATCGAATGAAGCGATATTTTCCTCGAAAAATGTCGAAAGTCAAATTGTGTGTTGCCAGCATGCATAACTCTGATTCTTTGTGAGCAGAAGTGTCATTGCTGCCAGGGCACCTTAAACCTAGTTGTTGTAACTGTGAGCCAGCGAAAGAGATTGCCACATGAATTTCCAGGTGAAAAAAATAAGTAAATTACCTTAATCAGTTGAGTTTTCAGAAAACAGCTAACGTCTTAGCCAGCCTTCTGTTGTTGTGAAGAAACACCATACTTAAGGCAGTTCTTATAAAGAAAGCATTTAATTGCGCCTTGTTTACAGTTTCAGAGATTTAGTCCATTGTCATTATGGTGGGGAGCAGGGCAGCACACAGGCAGACATGGTGCTGGAGAAATCGAGAGTTCTACATCCGACTCTCCAGGTAGCAGGAAGAGAGAGACACTGGGTCTGGACTGAGCTTTTTGAAACCACAAAGCCCACCCTTAGTGACACACTTCTTCCAACAAGGCCACACCTACTCCAGTAGGGCCACACCTCCTAATAGTGCTGTGTTCCCTAATGATCAAGCATTCAAATATAAGAGTCTGATTAGCTAGTAAGGCTGATATGAAATGAATGCTAAGAAGTCAAGACCATGAAATCAAGCATATTTTTTTTCATGTCAATACTATTATCTTTATCTTAACTCAAAATGAGTGGCTGTAGGCTGGCTGCAGCCCCCACCCCTGGTGCATTTCATTATTAAAACAACACTTAATTAGGTGGCAGACAGAGCCGGAGGCGGACTGTGGTCTGAGGCAAGCTCTTAGGTTATTTTCAGATGTTTCTAGTTTGGCAAACGCTGAAGAATATTTTGCTGAGCACGTCTTATTCCGCCGTGTATTTTAAGGGAAATCTAACCCATGTGTTTTATTTCGTTAATCTTGCCAAGTTAAATGCTCCTCTTGTAAGATGTATTTAATGTTATGCTAGTTTTATGAGGCTTTCCCCTCGGATTGTGAATTCGTATATCACCTTAAGTAAGTGTGCTTTTATCCAAATATCTTGTAGTTATAAAGTCAGAAACCCACAAAACTTGGGTGATTTCCCAATAGTGCCAAATGTAATATTTCTCCTCTACTGCTAACATCGTGATTTTCCACTCACAGTCATCCATCATCAGCTTATTGGGGAAGAGACATCTGCCTTTGTGAGCCCTGTTCTCTGATAAGAAAGACCGTGCCCCAACTCAACATGGGCACTAACCTCTAATTGTGGGTGTAGTTGGGTCTCAGTATGTGGGGTGTAGAAGGACAAAATCACAGTTATAGTTACTTCAAATATGGTTGACATCAGGCACATCAAAAAGTGGGGTGCCTGCTAGCTCATAAGAGGGGTTCAGAAGGGGATGAAGGTACGGAGCAAAGGGGACTTTTAGTCAATTCTGGTGGACTGGAAATGAATGGAAGATTCAGCAAATAATTCAGAATGCCCAGTGAAGGTACAACTGTCAGGTAAACCAACAACTCCATGCCAAGTCCTGGAGGAAGTTGTCCATGGAAAAGAACACACACACACACACACACACACACACACACACACACACCACACACCCCAAAATTCACTGTTGCAATAAGGGCCAGCTAGAAAGAACCTAAGTATCCTCTGGTAAGGAAGGGTCCCATGTGATGTGCAATTGTAGGACCGGCCAATGACCATGAATGAATGGAGGTCTCGCTGTCCACAAAGTGGTTCTATCTCCAAAGACAGCTGAGTAAAAAGTAAAACCAAGGGATAACAGGAGGAGGCTGCGTGGTTGTATTTCCATGAACTAAGAGTGTGTCCCAAAGTATTTAGTGTTTAAAAATCTGGACAAATAGATGAGCGAGAAAACAAAAATGATAGGAAAATCTAAATAAAATTACTTCTCCTGAGAAGAGAAAGTGGAGATGGGGACTTGGGACAGAGCTCAGTCTGTAAAGTACTTGGCTTGCAAACGCCGTGACCTGTGGTCAATCCTCAGAACCCACACTGGAAAAGAAAAATTGCTAGGAACAGTGGCACACCTTTTCAATCTTAATGCCGGGGAGGTGGAGACAGATAAATCTCTGGGGCTGGCTAGCCCAGGCAGCCCAGACTACTTAATGAGTTCCAGTTAAGTGAGAAATCTCAACTCAAATATGGGAGATAGTACTTGAGGAAAAACACCCAAAGTTGTATTTTGGCCTCCACATGTATATGCAATCACACACACACACACACACACACACACACACACACACACACACATAGTGAAAGGGAATTTTCAGAAGGAGCTTCCGGATTACATTAGACTTTTGGTTCTTAAAACTGTGTGGTGTGTAACAGGGTTTTTAAATCATCATTTTGTACTTTAATAAGCAGATATCAATAATTAACAAAGAAAGTTGCCTCAAATTTGAAAGAGAGCAAGGAGGGGTTTATGGGAGGGTTTGGAGGTTGGAAAAGAAGGGGGAATGGTGTAATTCTGTCACAATCTAAAAAAAAATAAAAGAAATCATGAAAATGAAATATGTTATACTTTCTTATTTATTCAACTTAAAATTAATGAAAAACACAGACGGAGGCATACAGTCAACATATTGGATTATTTACCTACAGGATCCATTCCAATGCAAAGCCAACCTGCCATAATCCATCAGAGCTCAGTCCCATGCTCAGTGCCCGCCTTCCTGTCCTGACTTTAGGGGGAAAAGCCCTTTGAGGTCTAAGTCTCAGACAGCCAGGCTAGTTCCCATACTTTTGGATTAGGTTAAATGCTATGAGGCAGCTTCTCTCATTGCACAAAAGTCGTAATGATTGCTGTATCAGAAAAAAAATATCTATAATCACACAACTGAGCGGTGATGTTTGACAAGCAGTTTTCAGCGGTGTGCTGTAGCTGTCAGGGCAGCCATTAGTCATGGGAAGACACAATGGGCCGTATTCCACAGGAGAACGGCGCTCTCCCTTGGTCACGACAGCCACAAACGCCTTCCAACCAGCAAGGAGTCTGTTTATTGTGCACAATCAATTATTCGCAAGCGCAGAGCAGCTAGTCCCACCAGCCCTTTCAAAGGCTTTCCTCTTCTCTCTCCTTCAGCAGATTTATTGAGTATTATGTTCCAGGTGTCAATTGTTCGCCTAACGCACTGGTGCTCCAAGCAGCGAAGGGGACTTTCAGCACCACACTTGAAGCTGCTTTTTTGTTCTACTCAACAGTGACCCTTAGTTTGGTCAAGCAAATGACCTTTTTAAACATTTGCCATTTTTCCTTGAAGAATTTCCTCTTTTGTGAGTTGTGAGTACTACATCCCAGACATTCATTCATATGCAAGTGCAAGTAAAATAATCTCCATAATGGTTACCCCTTAGTCCAGGACACGGACATTGGCCGCAGTGGGGATGTGTGTCTCTCCCGCGTGGAAATAGCACGCTATTTCAGCTGTTGTATACATTTGTTCTCTTTCTTTCCTTTATGGTTTCCTGGTCTTTGCAGTCATCTGATTCGTTCATGTGTTTTTAAATGTTGATATTAATGTGATAAGAGAGTATATTTTGTGACTCTTTGACTTACGCTCAGCTCCGACGTGCTGCCATCTTCCTGTTACAGAGAGACTGCTCTGGGCATGTTCACCCACCTGGGTCACATGTGCCCAAGTCTGACATGGGCTCTATACTTTGCACTGGGATTGTTCAATTCATAGGAGATGTGGGTGCCACACACTAGCAAAAGGTACTTCCATTCCAAAGTAATTGGCCTGGTTTAGATTTTCCCTTGCAAAATGGGTCATAGTTCATTAGCTGACTTCATCAAACACAGTGAATATTATTTAACTTTTTAGTTTTTCCAGTCTACTGAGTATAAAATTCTCTCTCTCCCCCCATCCTCTGATCCCTGTCCCAGTTTCTCCTCCCACTGTGTGTGTGTGGGGGGGGATGTAGAGGTTAACATTGGGTGTCTTTTTCTATTGTTCTCCATCTCCCGTTTCTTGAGGCAAGATCTTTCACTGAACCTGGAGCGCATGGCTATTTCAGCGAGGCTAGAGGGCCAATGAAGGTCCCAGACCCACCTGTCCTTGTCCTCTCAGTGCCCGGATGACAGACACGCGCTGCTGAGCCTGACTTTCTACGCGCGTGCTGAGGCTCAAACCCAGGTCCTCACGCTTGCCTGGCAAGCACTTTTTTCCGCCGACCTTTCTCTCTAGCTCTTGCCCTATTTGGAAAGGCCAATTCGTTGCATCAAAGGTGTGCAAGGTAAAGCTTACCCTCCACAGTCAAGCAGCGGCATTTAGCTACGGAAGCACAACTCTGTATTCATGAGAAGGTTCAGGAAGGCTTACCTGAGCAAGGAAGACTCGTGCTGAATGTGGGCATCACCAGATGGTTGAGATTCTAGACTGACTGAAAATGAGAAGGCAGCAGCGTTCCTCTCCCTCTGCTTACTGACCAGGAACAAAATCTTGCCAGCTGCCCCATGTGCCAGCCACCAGGGCTTCCTCGCTATGGTAAGCAGTACCCTCAAATGGTGAGATGAACAAATTAACATTTAAGAAGCTTTTCTCAGTTATTTCGTACTGACAACGATAAAAGTAACAAATATAAACATCTTTTAACATGTACTTGTCACTTAAAGCTTGTTCTGCAAGGTGAAAATTCAGTATTTTTCTTAATTTTCCATATGGTTGTTTACTTTTTTCTTGTTGAACTGAAAAGGGTTTTTAAAAACAACAGCAACAACAAACCAGGGTCTCCCATAGCCCAAGATGCTGTATGAAGGCGAAGTGGATGGATTTCTGATATGTGGTGATGAGATTTGTGGGTACTTGGTAGGTGAACCAGGGTTCCCAGAGAGAAGTTGCATCTGCTGATTAGAACAGCAATGGTCTGGGAGATGTTAGAACGCTGCTGCTTCATAGCTTACTTATGTATTCTCTTGGACTTTCTCTTGTTTCCTTTAATGACCATTGGCTGTCCACTTGAATGTGTGACCTAACATGCTTGTGAATGCTAGGTAAACCCTTTGGAATCTATGAACACGTCTCCATCAACCCCAGAGTTAAGAACGTTGTCAGCTAGCATCTGAGACACAGCCCACCGGATGTATCCATCAGTGCGCTGGAAAAGTATGCGGATTGTGACTTTGTCCTATGACCATAAAAATCTCCACGAAAGGACCACCATGTTGGGACAGGGAACTTGGATGTGATGGTTCATCTCAGCCATCAGTTTTATGAGACATGGAATCACCTGGTCTCTGGTCATCCTGGAGAGGATCATCTTGGCTGAATGATTGGGATGGTACCCCTGGGAGCAGTATCACTTACTCAGTGGGGACCCTGAACTGTAGACCATGGAGAGAATGAGATGAGTGTTCGCATTCTTCTTTCCCTGTTCTTTGACTGTGCGTGCAACCGGACCAGATTCCTCTAGTATTGGCTGCTGTGGCTTAGTTACTATGATAGACTTTACCTTTGGACTCTGAGCCAAAGTAAGCCTGTTCTCCCTTCAGTTGCTTTGGTTGGAGTATTTCATACAACAAGAAAAGAAGCTAAGACACTGGATTAACTGCAACCCATATTCCCAGCCAAGGCCCCTCCTCACACTCAACTTCAGAAGAATCTATATCTCAACCTTTTTGAGGAGAACTGGGCTTTGCACTGGGACACTTCACCAGTTGAGAGATGTCTCCAGCCCTCAAAAAGTTCTTTATACAAATATTTTAATGAAATCTTTCCCAAACAAATACATTCAAGTGTAAATATGTTGGATTCAAACACATGATTCAACTTTGTGTGTTGAATCATATCTTTTTTTCATGTTTTTCAATGTATTTGGATTCATTGATTTAAGGTAGACAAAACTCTCAATCTTTTCTTTTAGTTTGTATTTTCTCTTTCTTAAGAAACCCTTCCCTACACAGAAATCAGAAATGCATTCTCTTTGCTGACTCCTAGACATGGTTTTAAGTCTTCAGTTTATACAAAATTATGTGTGGTTTGTTGTAGGGTTCTATCTTATATTTCTTTAGATTGTCGACACTAGTCAGAGAACCATCTGCTTCAGGGCTTGTCTCTTCTACCTGCACCGTCATTTCCACCTATGCCAGCATCTTCCAGGGAATGCTCCTTCCGGGCTCCATGCTTGATTCTTTTGGATTAGAACCTCCTCTTGGACCATTGCCACATCATCTTATTTACATAGTCCATAGGCCAACTTGCTTGATCTTTTTCTTTAATATCTAAATTTTTTATTGGGATGGTATAAAACTAACAGTTAATTTTGGAATAACATCCTTACAATATTGAAATTTTCTTCCCTTGATCATCTCCTAATCTCCAAATTATTTTGGTCTTCATTCAAGCTTTCTGATACACTGGTGTTTTCATATGAGGCTTGCTAATTTTTTTTTGCTAGTTACTTCATTTTAGTGGCTATCAAGAAGGTATATTGATCAGAGTGCTTTGAAAGCTAGGTAACACTGTGATCCAAGCAGGCAGAAGTAAGTCTTAGGACATACGGTGGCAGCCCTTGGCTTGTGTGCTGGGAAGTGCTTTCCATGACACCAGGGAACATAATAGAAACTACCTGTAACATTACACGTGGTTGTAATGGGAAGGTAGCGTGCAGACTGGGGGCCATGGCACGCAGATGGTAGTTAAAATATCAGTAACCTCAGGTGTAGCAGCTAAGCAAACATAAAAACAGCAGTACATATATGTGTATATATGATACACATATGCATAGTTGAATGTGCTCGATCTGTATCCCTTGTAATGAAACCTTACAACAAATATGATCGAGATTTTCCTAACTGAACACTAGCTTTGGCCATCCAAACACTTCTCTGGCTTTGCAAAGGTTACTTGATGACTGGCCATGCCCAGGGCGTTTGCTAGTCCAGGCTTCTCATTCTGTAACTCAGTGTTTGCCGAGGAACGAAGACCAGTGACAAGCCCTTTGCTTGTCTAGTGCGACTTTTAAAATAAATGCTTTTTTCTTGACGTTAGAGGGAGATCTGTGGAATCTTGCAGGGTGCCGCAGAGATCTAGGTCTAGTCATGATGGCAGCGTTGAGTGACAGACTATGTCACACATTAAAAACTCAGTATGAAGATAATAGGTATTAACCCTGAAAGTTTTCACTTCCTGACCTTATGCTGGCCAATGTTTCTCAGTTCATGGGACAAATGGGGAGTGAAATTTAAGATACATTTTGAGACCTTTCTTTTACGGCCATTGTCTCTATTCCTCCATGTTCTGCTTAAAATGTTCGACCTCAATATACACACACGTACAGGATTGGTTCACAGACTGAACTGTAGGAGATTTTCGGATCCAAATATTCTAGTGTCAGTATTCATTTTTCTCTTGCTGCTGTTTGAGAGCCCCTTGATAAATGTCAACAAATGCATTCGCTGTACATGTTGCCGGACATAGAGAACCTTTTCTTAATGTTCCTTTGGTTCAGTATTACTCTCTCAACCTTAAAGAAATACTCACAAAATTGGGGGTGTGATGCATTACTCCTGGTTCATCAAATATTCCTGGAAATAGACTTGGGCTGTGAACACCTGTCAAAGTCAAGTTTCTTCATGTACTGTGTGTTTGACCCAAAGCCATTCCCATTTCACTTGAGAGAATCTGCTCAAAATTAGAATGGCGAAAGTAAATAAATAAATAAATGCGAACAAAAACAAAACAAACAAACACCCCCCCCCCGACCCGTTCCCTGCCCTCCAATAGTGAACATTGAAAGGCAAGGCGCTGGCAGCCAGCTCCAGCCTCGGCACTCCCCAGCCTGCCAATCTTCCCCTTTGTCTGCAGATCATTCCCTTTTGGATCTGCTTGTGCCCTTTGTCTGGCACTGTCATCGTTGGTGTTGCCGGGCTCCCCCTGAAAGGTGGGTAAATGTATGCCCTGGGAACGCAGCGTTCCCGCAGCTGCCGTGCCAGTCCGGGCAGCTCAGAGAAAGCAGCTGAACGGACTTACCGACTGGTCCTCAGTCCCTGCTTGTACACGGGCCAAGTCACTGGGGCATGTGTGGCTGTATTCAGAGTGGGCTGTCAACCTCCCCATCAGCATCTTGTCAATAGTGGGGGGGGCAGCAGACTTCTGTGACAATCTAATTTGCACATCTCATCTGTGATCATCTGCCTCTTGGGCTTAATTGATTTATATTCTTTAGTCAACTCTCCAGCTTGGGCATTCTTGGTTTATTAAGTCCTGATTCCTTCTCAATGGCATGGGGCATTTCTTACAGTGTTTGATTAAAGAAACCTTTCTTTCCTCCCCCGCCCCCATCCTTTTCTTTCCTTCATTCTTTTCAAGGTCAGACGGCCTGGGTATTTCCCGAAAGCTGCCACTGGCTTTTAGTGCCACATGTGTCTATGATGCCACTGGCAGGCTCTTCCACTTGCATGGCTGAGTCTATTAAGAGCCAGCGAAGCCTGAAACGGAGAATCAATGTTTCATTTGCATCAGAAGGCCCCACATAGCATCACATCCTGCTGGACACAGGCTGGACAGCATCTTAATACCAATCAGCTTTATCCAACAGTGAGTTTTCAGGATTTCTATTCGGAAACCCACACATGCTAGCTCTGGCCTTGCCTGTGTTCTAAGACACTCGTCTGCCCCCTTGCCAGACTGTACAATTTGACACACTCTTGTTCAGCGACTTCTCGCTCATTAAACTGATCAAGATACAAAACTTGTTAGTTAATTTTTCATGCACTTGGGGGATCCGGTTGCATATTTTAATGATCTGCTCTCAGAATGTGCTGATCAAACTGCATATTTTGTTGATTCGCTGTGACACAGCCCTAACTAACTACAGAGTTGCTTATGCAGGGTCCTGGCTGATGTGAGCTGCATCCGGGAAGCGTTGAGTAGATACTGTGTGTGCTAATTGAGCTGTGCAGCTCCACAGAGGGCGTTGACACATTCTTTACTGATTGATCTGAATAATAACCATTTGGAAATTTCATATTCTGTATCTCAGGGCTCGGAAGATATCAAAGCCAATATTTATTTGAGTAACAGTCATGCTTGTCAAACCTTAAGGCAGTTTTTTTTTCCATTTCCTTGAGGTTAGGTTGTGAAAATAGAAGAGATAGTCACACACACACACGCACGTATGCATGCACACACACATATGCACACACATACACACACGCACGCACGCATGCATGCACACACACACACATACACGCGCGCGCGCACACACACGCACACACCATGCATGATGGACACAAAGAAGACAAGTGACACCAGACAAGGCCAAGCAGAAAGACTATGGCAACACCTAGCTGGATTTTCTAGATCCTATGGCTGCAGAGGCCTTAGGCTTTGGCTTTGTACATTTGGAAAAGAAGCTCTGTATAACCTGCTGTCTCGGGCTACAAAACACTGACCTGCAGTGAAGCATCAGGTGGAGGTATGCCAAGCCATTGTGAATGAAGAGTCAGAAAATTCCAGGGCCTTTCTTAGAAGGTCAAGGTTGTCGAGCTCTTGTCTAGACCACGTGTGTGGCTGCTTATGCCTCCTAGCAAGCCAATCAGAGTCTTCAGATTCCATTTGTTAACTGTTTCCCCCCGTTTTGAATCCTCTAAAGCAGGAAAAGCCAGGTCATGAGATTTTTGTTTGTTTGTTTGTTTTTAAATAATCCCAACCAAGCAAATGCAGAGACCAACAACTGGACACTGTGCAGGGAATGAGAGAGCTGGGAAAACTCAGTCCTAAATGGCAGGTCTTCATCAGTCCCTTCCCTTCAGAGCTTAGGGAACTTTTCAGAAGAGAAGGCAGGAAGAGCCAGTGGGGATGGAGGACACCAAGGACACCAGACCTGAACACAGCCAAGATTGACACACATATGAGCACACAGGCTGTGGCATCATGCACAGGGATGCACAGGGATGCACGGGATGTACAGGGATGTACAGGGATGTACAGGGATGCATATGGGATGCACAGGGATGCATATGGGATGCACAGGGATGCACAGGGATTCATATGGGATCCAGCAATGAGGGGGCAAGGACACAGCCCTCACCCCTAACCCAGAAACTATCTCCAGTTGATAACTGTTCACAAATGAAGAATCACCTCTTCTCTAACGGAGTCTCTCTGGGTATATATATCACAGTTCAGAGCAGGCCCCCTATCCAGCAGTAGATGACCAACTCTAAACAAACTCAGTGGTATTTTTGGAGGATTTAGAATCAAAATGCCTTGTCTGAACATTTTTCCCCTTTACCTTACAGGTCTTTTGCTTATATGCTATGGTTTCTGAATTTGTGTTTTTATGGAATGTTTGTGTCTGTGAATGTTTGTGCCTCTGTGTCATGTATTTCTTGAGCTTTTCACTTGGCTTTTTATTTTTTTTCGTTTGACTGCTATTATTATTATTATTATTATTATTATTGGTTTTTTTGAGACTGGGTTTCTTTGTGTAGTTTTGGAGCCTGTCCTGGAACTAGCTCTTGTAGACCAGGCTGGCCTCAAACTCACAGAGATCCTCCTGCCTCTGCCTCCCAAGTTCTGGGATTAAAAGCCTGCGTCACCACTGCCTGGAACTATTTTTCTTTTCCTTTTTCCATTTTTATAGATGCCTGTCAGTTTTCTAATGAGAGAGAGCAAGAAAGGGTGTGAATTTGGGAGGGTGGAGTATGGGGAGGTGAAATTAATCAGAATATAATGTATGAAAAGACATCCATTTTCAGTAAAAAAATAATCCCGACCAAAGAAAATTATTTTACATGATAAGACAGAGTTTAATATGCTACTAAGGCTTAATAATAATAGAAACAGGAAACTAGAATTGAAAATGGGTTTGAGTGTAGTGGAGTTAGCCCTTCAAGCAACACATTGGGGTAAGGCTAGAAATTTGGGCTCCTGGTCAGTATAAACCTATGAAAGGGCAATATAGCAAAACTGTGGCTTATGTGGCTCAGTATTTTTTTTTTTGTCACAAGTTGAGTTCTTTCTATTCTAACGAAGAAGAAGTGCAGGCTTCTACACGCCCATCAAAGTTTGTTCAAGTCAGACAGCTGCCTGCATTTGACCCAGAAACTGCTATTTGCTTATCTTTAGAACAGAGCACTTCCCATCATCCTTCAGCTAAGCCTTCTGCCAAGATGAAAATAGTAAATACCTCATGGGCATGCTGGGAGAGTTGAAGCAGGCAGGAAAGTGTGCGACTTAGACATCGCAAGCATCACAACAGTGTTTCTAAGTCTGGATTACTTTAATATTATTACGTTAGCACCTGATTGTTTAAAAAACACTTGGGAAAGCCATACTATGTGCCATTACTGGGTTCTAGAACTTTCCTTGTGACCTAATTCAGCAGGATCTTTTTGTGCCAGGAGCCTACCGAACTATGGCGGTCAGAGTGAGACCAAAGATGATCATATTTTGGTGTACAACTGGGACACCCCAAAAATACCGAACTTTCCGGACTCTGCACTTATACAAAGTAGTACCATATCACCATATTTGCATATAATTGATGCACATCCTTTTATTCACCTTAAATGATCTCTAGATGATGTATAATACCTAGAGTGGTACAAATGCATCATTGAAATAACTTTTTTTTAAAAAAAAAAACTATCTTTGAGCCACAGTCTATTGAATCTGTGAATGTGGAATCCAAAGACATGGAAGAATATATTTATCTGTATATATATGAACATGTATATATGAATATGAATATGTATATGCCATAGAGGATGTGGTTACTTTGAAAGACAAAGCAGTCCAGAGGCACAAACATTCAAGCTCAGCATGGGAGATCAGATGACATTTTTAGGAGGAAACAATTGCTAAACTTAAGTGGAAACCCAGCAGAACTTAGCCAGCCAAGAGGGCTAATGGAGGACGGATGGTGTCAGGAGGAGGGAAGGTTTAGTCAGACAAGACAGCATAAGAACAACTGTGAGAAACTGGATTATTGTGTGAATGGGAAGTGATGTGCAGAGACAGAAAGAACAAAAAGAAAAGCTGGATGAATTGAGTGTTAAGAAAGAGACTAGTAGGCCACATGAAACTTTCCAGAAGGGTTAAGAAAAATCAGTTCTGAAGAAAGGATAATGAGAGTTCCCAAGGAAGTGCTTGGGAGACGTAGGCCCATTGAATGCTCCAAGGGGAGTGGTCAGTGGAGATAGGGCATCTCTATCAAGAAAGTGGAAGAAGGAGCAGGAATTGGACTGCAGATTTCTTAGGTGCTCTCTCACTGCTGGGATAAATGACCTGGGAAACCAGCTGAGGAGGAAAGGGCTTGTTTTTGTTCACAGTTCCAGAGGGATATACAGTTGGTGCATCACAGCGGGGGAGACAGACAACTGGCAGGGAAAACATGGTGGCAGAAGGCTGACAGGTAACTTGAGTTCACACTCAGAAATAGAAAATGGGCTGAGATGTAATGCCTTGGGGCTTGCCTCCAGGACCTACTTCCTCCAGGGAGGGTCTTATCTCCTTTAAGTTCCACAGCCTCCCCATCAGCTGATGATGAAGCATTCGGGCACACGAGCCTATGGAGGCATTCACACCCAAATCACAACAATAAGTATCATAAACAGAACAGGAAATCACACAAGGGAAGCTCACAGAGGGCCTCCTTGATGCAACAGGACACTAGTGAAGGTGCTTGGGTTTCAGTGAAAGATAGGACCAGCCTTGGCAGAAGGAAGACCTAGAGACATGAAAGACCAGCAAAAGTCATCCCATGAAGACAAAATACCTAGATCTTTTAAAGCAAAATATGCAGGATGATTTCTTGAGAGTAGAAAGAGGTGGTTTGAGACAGGACTTCTGAGGTCTGCCTCAGAAGGGATGGTGCACTGAAACAATGAGGAGAAAGGGACAGAACATTGGAAGGAAGCCATGATATCCCAGAAGACCGTCCGAGAGCATAGATATATAATATGGCGGCATCATTTGAGGCCCTGCCAACTAATGTTTGTCAGACCAGATAGAGAAAACCAACAAGAAAATGTCACTGCCCTTGAGGAGGAAGCTGGCCAGGTGGGAAGTGTAAGAAACCAGAGAGGAGCGGGAATATCGTGTACCTGTCTCGGGCCAAGGGGTCAGCCGAGGGATGCCAGAGACCAGAATAGATTCGCAGAGACTGGGAAGCCCAAGACCAATGATTAGAATCAGCAAACTGGGTTTGTTTTATTTCATGACACTCACTAGGATGGAATAACTTTCACAGACAGTTGAGCTGCCTTTTATTAAAATGGGAAATCCAAAGAAACTAACCCCAGACTCGTGTAAGGGTGACTTCCAAGTGCTTGTAGTGGAAGTCCCCATCAGAGGGCTATCTTAGGAAAGCAGAGCTTGCGGTCCAGTTTTGAAGGAGATGTGGTCCAGCCGTTTGTCCGCATGCCTCCGGCAGGCTTTCTTCTGAAGAGCCAGGCAGGACTGGGTGAGGCCCACTGCCCACAGCCACCTGACTTCTTCCCACAAGAGCCCTCTCTCCCCAGCTCAAGATTCATTTGTAGGGCATTTTGACATTCCAAAGCCCTTGAATAATTGGCGGCACATTTAAGGGAGTTAAAAGATAAACATTGTTTTAAAAGTATTTTTCGGAAATCTCAGAAAACTTCCCAAAATCTTCCTGTTTCCCTTCGGTTTGCCCATTGGCACCGTGTCAGTCCTTGAGTGTATGTGCTTGCTGCCTGAGAACTTTCTCTGGGGTTCTCCTGGAGTATGGCCTCCGAACCTTGTCTGATAGTTCTCCTGCCTGCTTTTCCTTGCCTCTTACAGTGAACTGGCCACACTATCTACCAAGCAGCCTCTCCCTCACCATATGCAAAGGGATACCCTTGAGAACGTGGGCTCATTAACATGGGTACACTCAACTTGGTCTCTGAGACAGCCCTACAGAAAGGTGTAGCGTCTACAGCCTCACAGTGTTCATGGGCATTCTTGTGTGGTTAGTGAAGGGCTGTATAGAAAAGCGATTTTTAAAAACAGGGAGTTGAGCGTCCTTCATTGATTTTAAGTGCATACTCGGGTAGAGAAGGGGACATCTTAGGAGACATTACCCTTAGAAGACATTTTCCAGGTATCCCGTTCCATGCATCATTTGGTTCTCACAAACAATACTTCTGATCAATGCCAAGGAATATCTAATCAGACACCAGGATTGTTTTGCAGGCAGGATGGCTGGACCCGAGATCAACAAAGGAGTGGCCCGAATTCAGAGAGTTAATCAGAGCTGAGATCCGCACCAAGGCGGGCTGAGCTCAGAAGCAGCCCTCCGCTCTGCTGTCAGCTGACTGCTCCAAGTTCTCCTTCCCGTTTGGCTATGCTCATAGCGTGCCCCCCTCCAGACACACGACTTTTTGCAGTATGGTCAGCGGAATGTATTCATTGTTTCGTGCCCCTTTCAGCCTTGCCCACCTTCAAATGTCAATGATCCTGAGCACAATGCTGTTTCCGCTCTACCACCCTCCCCGCTCCACAAGGGGGCACTGTCTGACCATAAAGCCGTGGAGGCTCTTGCCTGTAGGCTAAAATACAGCCCACGTCACCCTAATGCTTTCATTCTGTTATAAGAAATGACCTTATTCAAGCTACATGCCTCATTGTTATTTCACGGAGAGGAAACAAAAGTAAAAAAGGAAACCATATAATGCTCGTGGACTGCTTTACCATAATTCATTCACTGGGTTTCTGTTAGGCTGTATGGAATCCATTAAGCAGGATATTGAAGCTTATGAATGGAAACCTAGTAATTCCTCTTTAATAACATGAGTATCTTTATTTCTTAAACTTTATTAGGCACTTACTCAAAACATTACAGAAAAATGCTCGTTAATAATATGAATGATGATTTTGATTCCGTTTGCATTATTACCATGTCTAAAAGGCCCCAAACACAATGTCTGAGTTATTCGCAGAGACTGGGAAAATGGCTGGCGTTTGAAAGTAAATCTTTGTGCCTGAGCTTAATTCCATCTTGACACTTCTCACCAAACCTTGTAAGGAAGGTAGTGGCGCCTACCACAGTGGTCTTTTTGTGCAGCAGAAGAAGCCAACACATGAGCCTTCAAGAGGGAGTCGCATCTGAGGGCCAGGGGTGGCTAGGCTGGGCTTCCTGTGGGCATACAATGCAGATGAAGCGCGCGTGCGTGCTCACACATACACACACGCACACACACGCACACTGCAAACATAAGCCTCATTTTAAAGCCCCATCTACCTTGTCCTACCTCCTGCCAGAAGTCTGGGCCCCTCCCAGGCCAGCTCTCTGCCTGCGGCTGTGTTCTTTTCATGATTTTGAAGGTCCTCTCTAGTAAAAAGTTTTCTCAGACCTCTCTTCTGGACACACAACCCCTGCCTCATTTAACTCCTCCCTGAAACTTCCACAGACTTGACCCTTGGCCGTACCAAACCAAGTTCATCCACGGTGGAGCAAACTGAATACCACAGCTCCGGGAAAGTGCCAGCATTCTCTCTCCATGATGCTTGTCCTGGGAGTGGTCCTCGTGGGTACCCGGTTACTAGACCCAGGCACCTGAGAACCATCTCCACAAGCGGCTTCCTCTCTTCCAAAGCTTCCATGCATTGGGCCTCTGGATTCCATATCTAAGAACACAGCTTCTACTTTTCTCTGTGCTCCCTTTTCAGGTTTCAATTTACCTCAGAATCTCTTTGCCTCTGGCCTGACGCCTCCTGTAGCAGCCATGTCACTGGGCCCCATTTCTGGTTTTATTTTCTTCCCTAACCATTCAGCCCCACACAGAAAACAGTTTAATCTCAAAATACAGATTTGATTGTAATTTCTTCTGCTTTGATTGTAAACCCTTCCACTGGTTCTGGAAATTCTGTCTTTTGCCTCTCTGACCAGAATCACCCAACTCATTGCCACAGTAAGCTGACTCAGTGGGGTACAGAGTGGGCCAAGTTTTTTTTTTCAAAGGTTATTAATTTATAAAAGTTTCCATTTCCACCCCTCCTCCCAACACCCTCCCTCTCCCCCCACTCCCTCTCCTCCTCCCTCTCCATCCCTAAGAGCAGTCAGGGTTTCCTGCCCTGTGGGAAGTTCAAGTTCCTCCCCCCTCCCTCCAGGTCCAGGAAGGTGAGTATCCAAACAGACTGGATCCCAAAAATCCAGTATATGCAGAGGAAACAAGTCCCAGTGTCATTGTCAATGGCTTTTCAGAAAGGCTCCGGGCCAGTCACATTCAGAGAATCTGGCCTCATTCAGAGAATCTGGCTGGATCATGTGCTCGCTCAGTCCCAGTCAACTGGCCTTGGTGAACTCTCCTTAGATCATTCCCCTTGTATCAGTGAGTGATCGCACCCCTCGCGGTCCTGATTTCCTCTTTCATGTTCTTCCTCCTTCTGCTCCTCATTTGGACCTTGGGGGGCTCAGTCTGGTGCTCCAATGTGGGTCTCCGTCTGTATCGCCATCCATCGTCGGATGAAGGTTCCCTCTGATCTTGCCTTCTTTGCTCACGTTCTCTTTCCTTCTGCTTCTCGTTTGGACCTAGGGAGTTAAGTCCAGTGTTCCAATGTGGGTCTCTGTCTCTATCTCCATCCATCGCCAGATGAAGGTTCTGGGTGGGCCAAGTTTTTAATAGCATGGCTTGTGGTGATTCTTTAAACCTTCTCTAATCACTTGCTAGAGGGGCAGTGACTATATCCTAGTACCTCAATGACCCCCCTTCCTAGCATCTTCTCAGCCAACTATGATTCCATCAATGTTTTCTCTTCATTTATTATCTTTCCCTTCAACCAGGTAACCCTTAAACCTAGTTAAGTAAAACTCACTGTCCGTAACAGAGGTGTACAAATTCCACAACGAGGTGAAGAATAGAAGCTGTTTGCAAACCTCAATTCTTTCAAAATAAAACATGGTGGAAGTTCAGGTGATTCTCCATCTGCTTCCCTATACCCAATGTGTAACACTTATGTGGTTATTATCTGAGGACTCCTGTGTTTCCTGTGGACACCAGAACCCACCGAAACACTTACTGTTCTTCAGTCCTCTGTTAGTGTCTCACCAAGGCCACTAGCTCACCACCCAGACCATGCTGGCCTGTGGAGCCCATTGTCATCACAGACTAAGTGCGTGACTGGGGCCCTTCATCAGGACACGCCGACATCTGGATTCCTGCTACCACTCCTTCAGTTTCCCTACCCTTGTGTCAGAACCTTTTCCTGAAGGAAGAGCCGTGTGCATAGGTAGGGATTACCTTTTACCTTTGGGAGTTGCTTCCCCAGAGATTGGGTTCATATTAAGTCTGGTGTTCTCCCATTGCCCTAACCACTTAAAACTCAGAAGACAAGGGAGATGCTCCCCTGCTTTCTGTTTTCATGCCACTTTCTGAATCAGTGGAACTTGACCAACTGAACTAGGGGAAAGAGCTTCACAAGGACGCAGGAGGAGCTGGGTGAGGCAGTGTGGGGCATGCCTTTAATCCCAGCATGCAGGAAGCAGAGGATGGCAGATCTTTGTGAGTTTATGACCAACCTGGTCTCTATAGCAAACTCTGAGGCAGCCAAGGCTACATAGGGAGATCTCATCTGAAAAAAATATAGAAAAATTAGATAATAATAATGCACAGTAACACAATGCTTAGAAGCCAGGGACATCTACAGAAAGAAGGCCTGAACCAGTGATCTCTGCCAGAGCAGGCCTGAGGGAGTGAACGCCACTCGAGCAGGTACAAGGGTGCAAAGGCTAAAGGAGCAAACTGGAGCCTGAGACCTCTGTGGGTACAGGGTACAAGTGAGAGTCCAGTCTGTGACCTCCAATGGAGTAGGCCTGTAGTGAAGAGCAAGCAGGCCTGATTTTCGGCCCGCCCGACTCCCGCACGGCTAGCTTTACACCCGAAATAACAACACACAAATTGTATTCATTTAAACACTGCCTGGCCCATTATATCTAGCCTCTTCTCGGCTAATTCTCACATCTTGATTAACTCATTTCTAATAACCTGTGTAGCACCACGAGGTGGTGGCTTACCGGG
Organism: Myodes glareolus; assembly: GCF_982192425.1. NCBI lineage: Eukaryota > Metazoa > Chordata > Mammalia > Rodentia > Cricetidae > Myodes > Myodes glareolus. Next base: position 21,050,557 of record NC_142045.1, on the reverse strand, counting down.
AAAGATTCAGCATGTCTGACCTGGCAGCTTCATGGCGGGTAGCTCTCTGACTCTGCTTCTTTCTCCCAGCATCCTTTTCTGTCTATTCCTTCTATCTAAGCTGCTGTCCTATCAAAAGCCAAGGCAGTTTCTTTATTAACCAATGAAAGTAACACATAGACAGATGACCCTCCTACATCATAGGCCTAAGCCAGAGACCTCTGTAGGACCAGGACCAGGCCACGGACCTCCATGGGAGCAGGTTCAAGACAGGGAAATCTATGGAAACAGGCCTGAACCAGCTACTTCCACCGGAGCAAGTCTGATAAAGTATACTCCACAAAAGCAGGTAAAAGGGAATGATTGCCAAGGGAGCAGGCCTGAGTCAGACTTCTGCAAAACCAGGTACAAGGGAGCCACTGTTGAGAAAGCAGTCTGAACTAGAGACCTCTTGGGGACTGGGACATGAATCAGCAACCTCTGAGGTAGCAGGCTTGAGCCAGTGAACTTCACTGGAGCAGGTCCAAACCAGTAACCGCCACCGAAGAAAACCTGAGCCAGTAACCTCTGGCAGAGTAGGCCCAAGGCAGCAAACACAGCAGAAATGACCCTAAGCAAGCAACCTCTGTGGAAGCAGGCCTGAACCACCTCGGTATTGCAGAGCAACCCCCTGGAGCACTGAGCAACCTCCAGGAACACGGAGTGACCAATGGGGTAACTGGAACTGTGGCTCTGACTTTACCACGAGGAGCAACCATCTGAACATTGGATTCACTGGCACCTGAAAGATTGATCACCGGAGACATAGACAGTCCAATTACACCAACCAGAGGAAAAGCAGCAAATTCCAAAGAGAAACACACACACAATAACATCACCACCTACAAAAACTAAAATAACAGGAGCTGGCAATCACTGGTCATTAATATCCCTTAATATAAATGAACTCAATTCACCCTAAAAAGACACAGACTAACAGATTAGATATGAAAACACAATCCATCCTTCTGCTGCATACAAGAAACACACCTCAACCTCAAAGACAGACATTGCCTCAGAGTAAAGGGTTAAGAAAAATTTTCCAATCAAATGGACCTAAGAAACAAGCTGGTGTAGCTATCCTAATATCTAACAAAATAAGCTTCAAACTAAAATCAATCAAAAGAGACAAAGAAGGACATTTCAGATTAGCCACAGGAAAAAATATCAAGAAGAAATCTCAATACTGAACATCTATGCTCTGAACACAAGGGTGCCCTCATATATAAAAGAAATACTTCTAAAGCTTAAATCACACATTAAACCCCATACACTAATAATAGGAGACTTCATCACCCTACTCTCACCACTGGACAGGTCTATCAGACAGAAAATTAATATAGAAATAAGGGAACTAACAGATGTCATGAATCAAATGGACTTAACAAACATCTATAGAACATTTCATCCAAACATAAAAGAATATACCTTCTTCTCAGCACCTCATGAAACCTTTTCAAAAATTGGAACAATTTCATGCATCTTATCATATCATCATGGCTTAAAATTAGAATTCAATAGCAACACTAATTTCAGAAAGCCCACAAACACATGGAAATTAAACAATGCTTATCTGAAGCATCAATGGATCCAGAAATAAATAAGGGGAGAAATTAAAGACATCCTAAAATTCAATGAAAATGACTACACAACATACCCAAATGTATGGGACACAATGACAGCAGTGTTAAGAGGAAAGTTTATAGCACTAAATGCCTACATAAAGAAGCTGGAAAAATCCCACAGCAGTGAGTTAACAGAACATTTGAAAACTCTAGAACAAAAAAAGCAAACTCACCCAGGAGAACTAGATGGCAGGAAATAATCAGATTGAGAAATGAAATCAACAAAATAGAAACAAAGAAAACAATACAAAGAAGCAATGAGACAAAGAGTTGGTTCTTCAAGAAAAATCAACAAAATAGGCAAACTTTTATCCAAACTAACTAAAAAGCAGAGAGAATATCCAAACTAACAAAATTAGAAATGAAAAGGAGGGAAATAACAACAGAGAAATTCAGAGAATCACTAGGTCATATCTTCGAAAACCTGTACTTTACAATATTGGAAAACTTAAAGTAAATAGACAACTTTCTGGAAAAATATCACCTACCAAAATTAAATCAAGACCAGATAAGCAAATTAAATAGACCTATAAGTGCTAAAGAAATAGAAACAATCATCAAAACTCTCCAAACCTAAAAAAGCACAGGACAAGATGGTTTCAGCTCAGAATTCTACAAGATTTTCAAAGAAAAACTAATACCAATACTCCTCAAATTGTTCCATACAATAAAGACAGAAAAATCATTGCCAAACTTTTTTTATGAGGCTACAATGACCCTGACACCCAAACCACACAAAAACATTACTAAGAAAGAGAATTACAGGTCAATCTTACTCATGAACATCGATGGAAAAATATTCAATAAAATACTGGCAAATTGAATTCAAGAACACATCAGAAAAATCATTCACCTTGATCAAGTCATCTTCACCCCAGAAATACAGGAATGGTTCAACATACAAAATTGTGTCAATGTAATCCATCATATAAACAAACTGAAAAAAAACCTACATGATCATCCCATTAGATGCTGAAAAAGCCTTCGACAAAATACAACATCCCTTCATGATAAAGGTATTGGAGAGAGCAGGGATACAGGAGCATACCTAAACATAATAAAGGCAATATACAGTAAGTCAACAGCCAATATCAAACTAAATAGAGAGAAACTCGAAGCGATCCTACTGAAATTGGGATCAAGACAAGGTTGCCCACTCTATCCATATCTATTTAATGTAGTTCTTGAAGTTCTAGCTAGAGCAATAAGACAACAAAAGGAGATCAAAGGGGATACAAATTTATAAAGAAGAAGTCAAACTCTCACTAGTTTCTGATGATATGATAGTTTATATAAGTGACCCCAAAACTTCTACCAAAGAACTTCTAGAACTCATAAACACTTTTGGTAATGTAGCAGGATATAAGATTAAAAATAAATCAATAGGCCTCCTTTACACACATGATAAATGAACTGAAAAAATCAGAGAAATATCACCCTTCACAATAGCTACAAATAGCATAAAATATCTCTGAGTAAATCTAACCAAACAAGTAGAAGACTTGTATGACAAGAACTTTAAATCTTTGAAGAAAGAAAAGGACACCGAAAATGGAAAGATCTTCCATGCTCTTGGTTAGGTAGAATTAACATAGTAAAAATGGCAATCTTACCAAAAGCAATCTACAAACTCAATGCATCAAAATTCCAGCAAGATTCTTCACAGACCTCAAAAGAACAATACTCAACTTCATATGGAAGGGCAAAAAACCCAGGATAGCCAAAAAAAATCCTGTACAGTAATGGAACTTCTGGAGGCATCACAATCCCTGACTTCAAACTCTACTACAGAACTACAGTACTGAAAACAGCCTGGTATGATGATGGAAGTTACACACCCACACTAGTTCAGAATCATATATAATAAAGGGCTATTTATTTAGGGAAGACTAACAGATCACAGTCCTAGATCACAGTCCTCTGCACGAATGGGGAACAGGAACAGAGTCTAGCAGCCAGAAGTGAGAGCTAGAAGCAAGAGTGTGAGCACATGCTTTACAGCTGCATTTATAGTATAAAAGACCATGTCTAAGTGGGCTGGTATCTTAAGGCTATTGGCCAAAGGAGCTTCTGTAGCATCTCCCCTTTTTGTTTGAATAAGAGAGTTCCAATACATTACAATGTACACTAGGAACAAATACCAAGTATAAAGTTAGAATTACAACCAGCATAAACAATATAAAGCAAGGAACATATCCTAATGTTTTAACAAACATTCTATCCTAAGGAGTCTAAGTCTTGTATTGGAAATGGCTTGGCTAGATCATAAGAGGACAGTAATTATGACTATTTAATCTTCAACCCCTCGAAGGCCTGAGAAGAGAGATAATATTAATTGAGTAGGCAGGAAGTGCAATTAAGCAGTTTCCAAATTGTGCAGTAGATGACAGAGACAACTGGCTGTCTGAGCAATCACCCAAAGGCTCATTTGCAATGTTAAAGCAACCAACTTTGACTAAGGCCTAGAGTAACTGACAGACCATTTATAGAGGCAGGAACATTTTTAGAACCTTTTTACCCTGTCTTGGCAAATTTTGGCAGTCTTTTTTCTTGTATCCTGCTTGTCCTATCCAGACATCATGCACTTTGTCAGTGGTTGAGGCATGGACAGTTCCTTGCTCAAAGGCCAGTTGTGCCAAGAAGAAAACAAACTCCAAGTGGAGTGTCTTTGGTGCTTAATACTCTTTCAGGAATATATCAGTGCTGCCAGGAGCAATGTGTCTCACGACAACAAAATCCTAAGTTATTTAAATCCTATGTTCTACAGATCTTTGAAGTGGTTGAAGATTAGCTAACTATGCAAAATACAATCTCTATGTATCTAAAGAACCTAAGTAGTCTGCTAAAAGTATAACAATCATGAATGACTATTGAACTATAATACTTAATACCTATATTACTTAAGATTAAGACTTCATATCAGAATATTAAACAATCTTTAAACAACTGTGCAGTAAAGGAGGACACTGACCTCATAATGTAAACAATGTATGAATATCTTGATCAGAGGTAGAAATATATAATGCATTATGATAAACATATCTTAAAATTGTATCAATATCTAAAATGTCTTAAACATAGGAAGAAACATGCATACATACAATCTAACAAAATAACTTTGTATAGGTGTACAAATATTGTAAATAGAAATAGGAACATATTCAATATAACATTTAATTTAAACTTGTGTCAATATACAAAAATCTATGTCAATGTAAATTGTCCATAAATAATAGCTCACAAGTATTCATTCTATTATTTACTATTATTATTACTGGTGTGAATAAGTTCACACTAAATTACCTATTATCCCATTCAATTTTTCTTAATCTCTGGGCCTACATGATTTTCATCCCAATCCTCAACCCTATACAAGTAACAATCAACTCTGAAATGGTGTTCCTAACCCTGAGGACAAACTTTGTTGGGAGAGGGGACATTGTTTTCTAGAGTTGCTTCCAGCTGTCATGGGGGCAATTTTTTCCCCTATGGGATCTTGTAAAGGTAAAATGATAGTTAAGTTTTAAGATTGCTGTTTTGTATAATTGCAAATGGTCTCTGGGGTAGTCAATAGGGTTTTGTTTTGTTTTGTTTTGTTGTTGTTGTTTTGGTTTGTTTGAAATTCTTATTTGGAGTTCTGGCCAGAACATTGTAATAAGGTGCACCATTTCTGCAACTGTTACCCAAAAACCAGTAGCACTATCAGCATCGTGACATCATATCAACCATGTTGTTGCAATAGGTCACGAGCCCATAAATTCACTGAAATATGAGCTACATATGGCCTCAGCCTTCCTTTCTGTTCTTCTGGCCCTATGCATTCAACCCACATCATGATTTGTTTCACTTGAGATAGGATTCCAATTCCTAGGAATTGAATATCTGCCTCTTAAAAGGCCAATCTCAATGTCAATATTCTGGAGTAATGATAGTCATGTCTGCACCTGTGTCTAGTAAACCCTCAATTACAATGTCATTTATATGCACTCTTAGCTTTGGTCTTTGATTATTTATAGAAGTCTGCCAAAATATGCATTTCCTATTTCCTACTGGGTGTTTTAATTCATCCTCCAGGTCTAGTCCATCATCCAGAACAGTATGTTTTTTTACAGTAGGCACTGAAATGTTTAATTTTCCTGGTGAGACATGTTCTCCATAGTGATTGGGAATGACTGGATCTTGTTTGACATTCGGGACTGCGAGAGGCCCCCGAAGGAGTTTCTCAGTGGTATTGGGTTGCCTTTCTGTCTCTTGCCGACCTACATTTATTCATCCAATATCGTCTTTGCCACACCTTCTACATATACCAGAAGGTTGAGTTCTCCTATTCTTGCCATTCCTAGAGGAGATATTATTCCTAGGAATTCCTAATCTACAGTCCCTTTTTAGATGCCCTATTCTTCCACAATTAAAACATTTGGCATTTTGGTTTCTCCTCATACCATTGGAAATCGCTTCTCTTACACAAGCTTCAGTACTATAGTCTAGTGTCTCAATATTCATTGTATGCAAAATCCATTCATCTATGGGTGCTAAAACATTTAAAGGCCCAAGGATCTTCTTACATTCTGAGTTGGTATTTTCAAAAACCAAACATTCGTTAAGTACACGTCTAGCTTCAGGATCTGTCACTCCCACTTGTATAGCCTTAATCAATCTTCAGAAGAAGTCACTAAAGGGTTCCTCTGGCCCTGTTTAACCCTCCTATATGATCCAATTCTCTTTCCTAGTTCCCGAATCCTGTCCCCAGCATTTAAAGCTGCTGTGCTACATAGGGACAAGGTGTGTTTGTTGTGGTGAGCCTGTTTCTGAGGATCAGAGTTATGACCCTCACCAAGAATTTGGTCGTGGGAAGTCTGAAATCCTTTTACTTTCTGCTATTGTTCTAAAATCATTGCCTCATCTCTTAAATAACACTTCCAAAGCAGCTGAGGTCCATCTTCCAGGACCACTGAGATTAACTGAAGTCTTTTGCGTGGGGTGTCTTTAGTGCTTGAAGCCCACGTTTTCACCAGTTCCCTGAAAAATGGTGAATATAGCCCGTAAGAAACTATTGCTTGTCTTATTTCTTTTAGATTGCTCATATGTATTGGTTCCCACGCACATTCCTTGACTACCTTAGGGTACTTTGTGTCAGATGGTCTTTCTGAGGAAATTACAAGATATGCAATTGAAACTCTGTGTAAGTCATCCCATGGTCTGGCATGCACTGATGAGGCTAAATATAGTTCTTGTACCTTCTGTCCCTGCTCATCAATTTCAATAAATTCCTCAATCTTTTCAAATCTTTTTACTACTGCCTTTTGTAAAGCCTGAATCTCCTGTCTAGTGTTCTGTTCTAATGCTCTCACTGAGGATTCCAAGGTATGAAACTTGTCCAGTAAAGATAGCATCTCATCCTTGGACATAATTTTGATTGTGTGCATATTACCTTCCTGGAGAGATACCTTATCCATTAATCTATCATAACTTTTCAACAGATTCTGAGAGTTAATTTCAACAGCACAAATTCTTTCAGATAATTTTGTCACATTGATGCTATCCCTCTCCGTAGTATTGAACCATTTTAATGAGATAATATTGAAAACAAAACTAATTCCTGTAATCAAATAAAGAGATGTAGAAGGAAAGTTGCACAAGCCTTGGCGAATACCTGCCATAGTATAAGCTAAATAATTATTGAACTCCTGAATGTTATCAGTCATTTTTTGTAATTTTTCAGATCTTACCTCTTGTCAGGCAGTTACAATGAATTGGAGTAGGTGTAATAATTGCTATCAGCCAGCAGTTGCAGCCACGTGGCCAAGAGAGACACTAGCAGCAGCGAACAGCACATGTTGCTTACTTAGGTACTGAGAAATACGCTTTGTTTAACAAATTAAGAGCAGCTATTAAGGCAATCAAATGATTCCAAGAGTTGGGGCCCAGGATAAAGAGAAAACCCAGAGTTTTCCATCAGTGTGAGTTGTGGACTGTATACACTATGGGGATTGCAGGCAGCAGCATGTGGGCTGGTGTGTAATGCACAGAGAGGCAGCGTGTGAGAGCCGGGGAGCACTGGGCAGCAGCTTGCTGCATCTGAGAGCTGGCTAGAGCAGTGGGCAGGAGAGTCAGTACCCAATGTACCACGCACATGCTGGACCAATCCCAAAAAGTGTGGACTAGTCCCCACTTTCATGCATCAGATGATGACAGAAGTTATAAAATAATCTAACACTACTTCAGAACTACACATAATAAAAGGTTATTTATTAAGGGTAGACTCAGATATCACTGTCCTAGATCATAGTCCTATGCACAAATGGGGAACAGAAATAGAGTCGACCAGCCAGAAGTGAGAGCCGGAAGCAAGGGAGTGAGCACACATTTTACAGCTGCATTTATAGTATAAAAGACCATGCCCAAGTGGGCTGATATCTTAAAGGCTATTGGCCAAAGGAGCCCCCACAGCGCTGGTATTGGCATAAAAATAGACAGGAGGACCAATGGAACAGAATCGAAGACCCAGCTCTTAATCCATATACCTTCAAACACCTGATTTTTGACAAAGAAGCAAAAAATATAAAATGAAAAATAGAAAGTATTTTCAACAAATAATGTAGGAATAACTGGATATCAACATGTAGAAGAACAAAAATAGAACCATATCTATCACCATGTACAAAACTGAAGTCCAAATGGATCAAAGACCTCAGTATAAAAACAACCACACTGAACCTCATAAAAGATAAAATAGGAAGTACACTTGAATCATTGGCACAGGAGACCACATCCTAAATATGACTCCAGTCGCACAAATACTGAGAGAAATAATTAATAAATAGGACCTCCTGAAACTGAGGAGATTCTGTAAAGCAAAGAACATGATCAACAAGACAAAATGGAAGCCTACAGAATGGGAAAAGGTCTTCACCAACCTCACATTGGACAGAAGGTGGATATTCAAAATATACAAAGAACTCAAGAAATTGGTCATCAAAAGAACAAACAATCCAGTAAAAAAAATGGGGCATAGACCTAAACAGAGAATTCTCAACAGAGGATCTACAATGACTGAAAGATTCTTAAGGAAATGTTCAACATCCTTAGCCATTAGAGAAATGCAAATTAAAACAACTCTGAGATTCTATCTGACACTTGTAAGAATGGCCAAGATCAAAATTACTGATTATAATTTATGCTGGAGAGGATGTGGGGAACATTCCTGCATTGCTGGTGGGAGTGCAAAGTGGTACAGCCCCTTTGCATATCAGTATGGCAATTTCTCAGGAAATAAGAAAACAACCTTCCTCAAGACCCAGCAATACCACCTTTGGGTATATACCCAAAGGATGCTCAATCATACCACAAGGACATGTGCTCAACTATGTTTATAGCAACATTGTTTGTTATAACTAGAACCTGGAAACAACCCAAATGCCCCTTGACTAAAGAATGGATAAGGAAAATGTGGTACATTTACACAATGGATTACTACACAGCAGAAAAAAATAATGACATCTTGAGGTTTGCAGGCAGATGGATGAATTTAGAAAACATCATATTGAGTGAGGTAACTCAGACCCAGAAAGACAAATACCATATGTACTTACTCATAAGTGGTTTTAAAACATAAAGCAAAGAAAATCAACCTACAATTCACAATCCCAGAGAACCCAAACAACAATGAAAACCCTAAGAGAGAGACACATGGATCTAACCTATGTGGGAAATAGAAAAAAGCTACTAGTAAATTGGGAGCATGGGGACCATGGGAGACGGTAGAAGGGGAGGGGAGAGGAAGTAAAGGAAGCAGAGAAAAATGTATAACTAAATAAAATGAATAAAATATTTAAAAATAACACAATGCTTAAAATATTTGCAATATAAACTTAGAAAGAAAAAGTGTGCTCTTGTGGTGCATACCTGTAACCTCCAGAGGCTCAGGTCAAAGGATTAAGTTCAAGGCAAGCTTGGAGGATATAGTGAGTCCTTGTCTCAAAAAAATTTAACGACAAAGGGTTGACTGGATGAATAACTGGTTAATGTGTCAGAAACCTACACTTAGGTAGATTGATAAACATACCAGATCATAAACTAGAAGCAATGAATGCTACTCATTAACTTAATTTGCTGAAGTTCACCTAATTACCCTATTCTGAGACTTTGAAATGAACACACAACTATGGCCAAAGCTTCACAGGTGATAATAGTCACTTAGCAGAGTTCTTGGAATTCCTTACAGCAAAATCCAGGAGTGAGAGGATTGATATCCTTTATGTAAGTCAGTTTTAGTGCCATTTCTCTAGGTAAAATCTTTGCCAAGATCCCTCAAAATACTTGCCAAGATTCCTCCACTAAATTGTCTTGTAGCCTCTCTTACATAAGGCAATGAATAGGTCTTTCTTTCAGGTTTGCTGAGAACTTAGATTCTTCCAAAAGAATACAAGTCGTTTTGTACCAAAAGGACCCCTTTTCATTGGTATATAAATAAAAGCCATGATATTTGAAGAGAAAAGATGTGGCAGTAATTATTTCTGTCTTTTCACTATTTTCCTAAATTACTTTTAAAACACTAAGTATGGATTTCATCATGGCATCTCCACACACACATGCTATTTGGCAGTGAATATAAAAATAGAAAACATACTTGTGCTCCATGAAGCAGTACCTACATCCTTGCCTGCAGTTCATTCTGTAAAATTGTATTAAACAGTATCTACCTGGAGGTCATTTTGAGGTCATCATTAACAGAGAGTTCTATAAATCACTTACCTGTTACAAGACCCAGTGAATGTTAGCTGTTATCAGGTTATATTTTGTTATGATATTATAAATCAACAAAGTTTGTTTTCTACTTACCTACTGCTGCACAATGAAAAATTTCTATCAATGGCGAACACTATATCACAGATTCTGAAAACCAGAAATTCAGGAAGGGTACTGTGGGCCTTCTTGACATTCATTTCATGATGTCTGAAGCTTCAGTCACTTTGGGGGTGACCCAAGATCCGGAGCTGTGTCCACCGAAGGCTGTCCACTCAGATGTCTGGTAATCAGTACTGAGAGTCAGTGAAGTCTTGTCTGGGTCTCAGGGTTGGACCACCTGCCTGGGGTCTCCACTTTCAACATTGTGGGTAGGTTCTGAGAGTGAGCAACCCAACAGAGGTGGGTGGAAGCTGTGTCATCTTTTGTGTTTCAGCCCTGGAAGTCTCATAGCATCACTTCTGGCATGTATCAGATTCAAAGTTTGCTAACATAGACACTTGATCTCTAATGGAGGGATATCCAGAATCACTTCTGAGAAAACATGTGTCTTAATGTTGTCGCACTGGAGAATGCTCTGTGCCAAAGTTTCCATACTGACAATACAGTAGAACACATGCCCATTAACCCAACTATTTGTTATGCTTCAATTAGTTTGTTATTTTTGTAGTTTTTGTGTAATTTAACACCCTGAACAAGCCTTGAATGGGAAAATGTTGAAAGTCACATTCTTCCCCTTTATGGAGTTGTGTAGTTAGATTACAGAAGCCATAGGATTCACATGCTTCTAACCAGAGAGTACAGAACTGGATTAATTTGGGAATGGAAAAATGCTGTCTCTGGCTTGAACATTGCTCTGCTCCTATCCACACAGCATCCTCCGCTCCTGTCCACTATAGCATCGCTGTGTTACTGTTCACCATGGGTAACTGAACTGCCTGCCCCAATAAAGTGCAAGAATGTGTGTAGGAAAATAAAAACACTGTCACATAAATGGTAAAATTCAAAATATATGGGGTAAAAAATTTTAAAGATCAGGCACATGGAAAGGCAGAAAAGCGCTGGCTCATTTGTTTCACTTCATTGGTTCTCGGATTATTGTCTGGTTCATACCACACTTACTCCAAGACTTGCCCTGCAAAGCTGTTGCGATCAGGACGGTGTAGCACTGACAGAAACAGGAGACGAGGAAAACAGGAAAACAGCGAAAAGGTCGTAAAAAAGCCCAACTCACATCTGGAAACCATGTTTAATAGCTGACATTTCAGAACACTGGGACTTTAACAACATTTAGTAAATGGTGCTGGAATAAATGATTAGCCAAATGCCCAAAAGGTGCAAGCCTGTACCCCTATCTCACAGGATAAATGTAGCGTGAATATAGACAGATTAAACCAAGCAAAGATCAAAAGTCAACCATGAAAATTTTAAATTTGCTTATTTTATGTGTATGGGTGGTTTGCTTGCATGTATATCTGTATCACCCACCTGACTGGTGGCTACAGAGCCCAGAAGAGGGCATCAGATCCCTGAGACTGGAGATACAGATGGATGAGGTGCTGGGATCGAACACAAGGTTCTCTGCAAGTTCAGCCAGTGCTCTTAGCGGCAAATCCATCTCTTCATCCCCTATAGAGACTCTTTTTGAGTTGGGGATAGAAAGTATTTCTTAAGACAAAAATAACCTTAAAAGCATTCATCAAAGTTAATTATACTATAATTAGAAACTTCTGCTCACCCAAAGGTAGCAAAAAACCAAACTCCAGCTGGAGCAAGAATATCTTCAACATAAAAGATTATTTTGCAAATATGTAAGGAATCAGAAAGAAAACAGAGGGAATCCAACTTAGAAAATGGATACGAGAAGTCTATAGAAAAGGATGTGTGGACAATGTTTGATTCACACTAAAGACCAGTAAGATCAAAAGTTGTAATGTTGAGCCCATCAAAGACAAAAATCTAAAGGACATCCAAGTACTAAGTGTTGCTGAGGATAACAGGCTGCTACCCATGGGGGGAGGTGTTGTGTCAGCTGGAGATGGTAATACCCAGCCAGACTGACAGGCATGTACCAGCATTTCTAGTTTTTTCTAAGAGCCCTACATAAATGCACACATATACAAATCAGGAGATGTACAAGAATGCTCGTAGCATCATTTCCGCAAACTCTTGCTCTTAACCATTCCCAAGGGAGACACACAACCGGGAGGCTTGGTAACCACGGTGAGAAATAGGCACACAGCAAAGGAGAATATGGGCATGGCAACTTAAACCAGAGCTAGTGTGGCAATTTGAATGAGCATGGCCCTCATAGCCTCATATACCTACATGTTTGGTCCCCCAGGTGTTGGAATTGTTTGGGAAAGATTAGGAGGTGTGGTCTTGCTGGTGGAGATATGCCTCTGGGGGCAGGTTTTGAGGTTTCCAAAGCCCAAAAGCTCGCTTTCTCTGCCTTGTGGTTGTTGTCCTGACATGTAAGCTCTCGACTACCGCTCCAGCTCCATGCATGCCTGCCTGCTGCCATGCTCCCTTACCATGGTGGTCATGGACTCTCACCCGCTGAAACTATAAGGTCCAAGGAATTATTTTCTATAAATTGCATTGGTCATGGTTATCTGTCTTAGGGTGTCTATTGCTGTGAAGAGACACCACGGCCATAGCAACTCTTATAAAGGAAAGTCTTTAATTGGGCTGCCTTACAGTTTCAGGGATTTAGTCCCTTATCATGGTGGGAGGCGTGGCAGCATGAAGTAGTTGAGAGTCCTACATCTTGATCCACAGGCAGCAGAAGGAGACTACTAGAACACTAGGCCTAGCTTGACCCTCCCTCCACAGTGACACAGTTCCTCCAACAAGGCCACACCTTCTAAGAGTGCCACTCACTCTGGGTCAAGCATTCAAACACGTTGAATCTATAGGGGCCATTCCTATTTAAACCACCACAGTGGCTTAGCACAGTAACAAAGTAACTAAGGCAGCTTCTGTGTTCATCACAGGCCCAGTGGGTAAAAGCACCTGTTCCACAAGCTTGATGACCTGAGTTCAAATCCACAATGGAAGGAGAGAGCTGACTGTCAAGAGTTATCCTCTAACCTTTTGGTTTTCTTCTTAGAGAAAAGCGTGAGTGCAGAACGTTTGGAAGCCAACAGCCGACTTTAGATTGTGTTTGGAAACGGAGGCCGTGAGCATGAAAGAGCAGGTACAATCATGGGGGCTCTGATGGCCCTCCTTCACGCTGGCTTATGGGACAGGGGAATTCACCTGTGTTTCTGCGAAAGCCTCAATCATTTAATTGCTTCCTGCTGCATCTATTTGTTTCTATTTACGTTTGATGCCAGAGGACATGATTTTCAAACAGAAATAAAATATACTGAGTATCCTGCTTGCAGCAAAGACTGTCATGTAGTGGTGAACAACTTTGGAATAGTGATCATTGGTAAAATAAGGCACTGGGGAGGAGATGGGAAATGTGTGCACCACATATATTGAATTTTATGTTTTTCTTGATGTTCTTTTTGTATGTCTTAAACGTTGGCCCTGTACCAGTAAGACTCCAAAATGCAAGAGGCCTCTGGGACTTTGGGAGCCGAAATCACGTGGGGGTTTTCCTATAGACTCTGTCCCCCACCTGCCTCTCACATCTCCTTGCCCCTCTGAGCCAAGCTATATAAACAGAAATAAACCCACTGACGCTCTTGCCTAGTCCTTGAAGGCTCAAACGTCCCCACATCTCCTTCATCTCCTCCACCTTCTCGGCCCTTCTTTGCCTTTCACAGTGACTCCGAGGTCAGAGAAAGCCCATCTTCAGCCAGAAACCATGAACATTGTCACGCTTCCTTCCCGGGTGTCACGCCAACCTGCTTGCTTGGAAAAGAAGAACAGGAGGAGGAGGGAGGCCTCTACTTCTCTGCACCCCGGCAGCACAGGTACTTCTACTTTTCAGGAGGCTTTCCTGGGTGGGAAGGCATCATAGCTTTCCTGCTGAGGAAGTGGAGTAGCCATGGGAGCACCAGGCTGCCGTCACCCCCCCCCATGCCTCGCATTAAGAGGATGTCCAATTTGTTGGACATTCAGGCGCATGTCAGGAAATCAGGAGCAGAGCGTCTTCTACAATGACAAGGAATGATTCCCCTCTGCAGTGTTTCACAGACAGGTTGATGGGATTAGACAGTGTGCCTTTCCTAAAAAGTCGTTACAGACATGGCCACTTAGATAAAGATGAAAGTGGTGTTTTGGGGAAAATGCCAAGTTGCAAATCTGAGGTGGAGAAGATGTTCCATTAACCTTGTATCTACTAGGCTGTCTATTAATTTCAGATGATAAAGGGATGTCAGATAAAGCCAATTAGCATAAAACATTCTTAGTCAGCTCTGCAAACCTTCAACAAACAGCAACAAGGATGAAGGGCATTTGGGAATGGACCTTTTCCAAGGGGTTATTGAAAGTGATGGTGTCTTCACTGGCTTTCATCTTGTGCATTCTCCATGCTAAGTCCTACGGCAACTACTAAGTGATTTTTTGAAACCCACTTTTTGTCTGTTCTCTTCTTTATGATCCCATGTCCTGGTTTTCTTGGCAGAAAAGAGAGATGGTGTTATGTTCGCCTGATCCCACTTGATATTCAGAATGCCTAGTAGCCCCTCTACCCGCTACTTTTATAGACTTCTATATTCTGAATAAATACTGATGGGATTTCTGCTCAGGGTTAATTCAGCACTAAGGAGCGAGGGCTGGGGCACTGTGGATGAACATTCCAGCCATACCACACAGCCTTCTAGCCCAACAGGAAACCAGAAGGCAGGGTCTGTGCATACCCTGGGCCTCTCTAATGAGGTTCCTTCTTAACTGTGATTCTGTGCCTCTGAACTCCAGCCTGTATTCCCACAGCTGGATCTGTGTATGACCATGGCGCCTCTTCCCATATACTAATGCGGACAAAATTTTCAAAAAATCTTAAATGTATTTGTGTGTGTGTGTGTGTGTGTGTGTGTGTGTGTGTGTGTGTTACAAATATGGAGGTCAGAGGACACTGGCGGGGAGTTATATGTTTCCATGTGGATCCCAGGATCCCAGATCAGCATCAAGCGTAGGTAGCAAGTGTTTTTACCCACTGAGTCATCTGTTTGGCCAGTATAGATTTTTTTTTGTACTATGCCTTTGGCTTTATGTAGCAATTAATCTATTTGACCATTTTTTCTTGATTGCTTTGGGAGAGAGGAAGGACACAGGGGATCCCACCCAGGGCCTTGCACATGGCAGGCCAGTGAGTCACACCTCCCGCCCAGATTGCGTATGTGCCACAAGACAAACAGGGCTGCCACTCTGCGGAAGAAACAGAAAGTAGATGAGCAAACTATACTGGGAGGGAGCCATGATCATGTGGGTGACGTTTTAGGGCAAACCTTCTGGCCTCTACAGCCTGACGGTTCTGGGTTCATCGCCTTGTGGCAGGAACGGTTTTAAATGTTTTCTCTGTGCCTAGAACAGATTAATGAGAAGAACCCAGGGTCTGTCCAGGTTTGTAAGGGGTTTGGGGCGAAGGCTGAGTCTCATTCATCTTTATCTTTCTAGCAATAGGCCTATCATGGATGTGCAATACAAGTTTTGTGTGAATGAAGCAATGCCATCGAACAATTAAACAACTGATGAGAGCTCCATATGTAATAATTACCAAAGTATAAATGTGTTGGAGCCAAACTATACTGATGGAGTAATTGCAGCAGCCAGCATCTGGCACGTGCTTACTAAGCAGCAGTTTCCCCCCATACAATCTTCAGTTGACCACAGGAGTGCATATTTGCAACATCTCTGACTCCAACCCTTCGCAATCCACAGCAGCT
Source organism: Myodes glareolus (assembly GCF_982192425.1). Lineage (NCBI taxonomy): Eukaryota > Metazoa > Chordata > Mammalia > Rodentia > Cricetidae > Myodes > Myodes glareolus. Next base: position 21,034,329 of record NC_142045.1, on the reverse strand, counting down.
TGTTCACAGCAGAGCATTCACTGATACAAGTTCACTGCATTCTTCTAGACAGGTCGAGGGAGATTGCGGGGTTCCCTGGCTCCATCCACCTCATTGTGACTTCATTCCCAATGTGTCATTTCGTAGAACGGTTCTCAGCATTGGCACTAAACTGACAAACGAAGGGACAACAGGGTTAGAAGTCAAGGTGCAGGCAATGCCCATTCTTTCCCAAAGCTCTCTTGCTTTCCACTCTCCGAGCTTCGGAGCATAGGACACTGGACGTGTACCAAGTCCAGCATGAAGTTGGATGGGGTATGCCCATCAGAAAGGGAGGGTTAAGGGACCAGCCTCTGCCCTGCCCTGCCCCATACCTGTATCCTGAATCCTGATAGTCTCTCCTCTCTGCCTCAGTGCAGGCACCTGTGTGTGCTGTGAATGTTTCTCTCACCAGCTTGCTTGCTTTCTCTGAGGTGAGAATCTGGTTAGGGACATCCGTGGAACATGGCTTCTTATTGGGATATTGTGATGAGAAACCTGAGACCAGCTTTTTGCAGAATCACGGCCCCTCCCACCCCGTCCAGCTGATTCACCTGAGCAGCAGAGGATCCCCGGGGAAGGCCTGTGAAAAAGGCAGGCTCCCTGGTCCACAATGCAGGGACACACTGAAACGAACTTTGAAAAACTTTGGGAGATACATGGCACAGTCTGACACTGAGCAAGGTGCTTGGTCCAGCCTTTCGCTAGTGAGTTAGGTAGGTAAAAGTCTCCTTTGTCCAAAGAACTAGGGCTGTAAGCCAATAAGGTCTTACCTAGCCCTCAGGAGTTCAGATGTAAGCATCCTCTGTCCCATAACCTTGACCAAGCCACTTAACTCATTCAAGATGAGTTTTCTCCTTTCTCTGTGAAACTGAAGATGTTTGAAAAACGCATCTCTTACATGCGTTCCACTTAACAGGTCCCCATCCATGGTTATAGTAGTCATGTTACACTGTTACCTTGTTTAATAAGACATGGGTGAATAGAGATCACTGAATGCATAGAAATAGAGAGAAAGGAGGGAGACAGTGAAGAAGGGGTGGGGTTCAGGTTTCATTCATCGCCTGAAGACACTTAATATCTTTAGGTGTTGAGAGAGGTGGTCACCTGTTGCTATCAAAGCTTTCAGTGGATGAAGATGCAAAGGTACATGTGATTTTGTGGTTGCCTATTTAGGCCCAAGGTTTCTGGTGCCAAAGGCCTGTGTGGCTGACTCTGAGCATCAGCAGCTGTCTCCGTAAAATTTCTAAACCCATATCTCACAATGACTCCTCCTTCAAGACTCTAAGAGCTACACCTAATGATATCTAACTGCCATAGGGACATATATGTGGTTATATCTAGGAATGGCTCACTGAACTAAAAAGGGTGCATCTGTTACCCCACACTCCTAAAGGAAGATGAGAGGGCATAGGTGGGAGAAATGGCAAGAAACTTGTGGGCCAGGCGACCTGAAACACTCTGCACAGAAGAAATGGTAAGAGAGCATGCTTTAAGTTAAAGGTAAGGACTTCTGAGAGTTGCCCTGCACACCCCACTAAACAAATAAACAAATGAATAAGAAAATCATCTTTAAAATGAGACATCGAATTGTCTTGCAACCACAAGATGGAAAAACTAAATGAATGAAATTGTCCCATTTTAAATTCTCCCCCAACCCCCACTACCACATTTCCTAGAGTCTTAAAACTCATTGGTTTGTGAGTAGGGACAAAAGGTACAATGGGTGACAGAGGGAGATGACAGCCAGCCAGGTCAGAAGCATCTGACTGCGAACAGTTCGCATGGCCATTCCAGCGCCAGGTCAGGTTCAAGTTCCCCCTCATCTGTGCGAGAAAACTTACCCGAATGCAACAGTGCTGGTAGGAGAAATGGCCAGTTTTGTGGGGTTTGTTTCCTAAATCCCATTTGAAAGATAGCCAAAGAGAGGAGGGAAGACCACTGGAGAGGCCGCTGGTCCCATTGGACTGAAATGAAGACTCTCAAAGGTCTCAGAACTTCAGTGTGGGCTTCTGTAAATCAGCAACCGTATTTCTTGCTCTTATAAAGACTAGAGACTATACATCTGAGAATCTACCAGGTGACACATAGTAAGAGCTTATTCGACAGCCTAAACTGAAGGAAACAGGAAAAGGAATAGCTTGATACTACGTGAACATAGCAGTCTTCCCCCCCCCCCCCCCCGACTTGCCTGCGCAGAGTCAATATAGGCCACCTTTTTTTTTCAGCTAGATTCTGATTGGCTGTGACTCTGGGCTGGGCCTCTCCATTTTAACAAGCTCCTGGGGCCCCGATGCTGCTGGAAACTGACTTGCCTCCTGTTGTCTGAGCAACACAGAGCTAGGGAGGGTGCTGATCTGATTGAGTTCCTGCTGTGTGCTGGCCTGCGTGGCGGCTGTAGCTTCGTGCTGTGCTCCATATTTACCGTTGTGAGTTTGGGAATTGGCGCTCTGAAGTTAACCTAATAAAATTGTAGCTGTAAAACGGCAGAGGCAAAATTTAAGGTAGACTTAACTTGCTGTCTACAGATTCATGGGCTGCTCACGAAGCTTTGCTGATGTAATCACCCACTTCTTTGCAGAAACGCTTGCGTATCACTGGACCACGCCGAGCCATGCTGACCTTGCACAGAGGATTATGGAAAAGAGGCAGTGAGTTCATCTGACTCCGAGGGCAATGGGTCTTCTTTGACCCCTGTTCTCGTTCTCGCACTACAAAAGAGACTGCTGTATTCCAAATTGAAGAAATCAATGGTGGATATGGAGACGGCAGAAATATGAGAGAAAAATCCAGTAATGGGCAAGACCAGAAAAGACATTGAGTAAAATGTTTTTAACAAAGAAATGAAACAATAAATAATTAAGAAAACTAATAAGTCTTCAGGTAGACTGAGCTAGACACATACCACACACATGTAGACAAGCATACAGACACACACAAGCATATGCACACATAAACACACACACACAGACACACATATACATTGACACACAAGATACAAAGAAGATCCAAGTGAAAGTGGGGTCGTTGCTATCTGCTTTATAGAAACAAGAACTGCGAGGGAATGATGTCAAATTGTAGGGTACCCCTAACTAGCTAATCAAGATGAAATGGACTAGATTTTAGAAACATGTATTCTACCAAAACCGACTCAGAAAAAAAGTTAAAAATTGAACAAATAATAAAAGTAAAGATATTGAATTTGTCATCAAAATCTCTCAGCTTTCAGGAGCTGTCCAGAAACAGACAGCCTCATCAGTGAGTTCCATCAAACTTGAAAAGAAAATTGATACCAGTACCTTTTATTTTTTTCCCAAAAAGTAGAAGAGGAAAGAACCAACTTAGCCTATGTGGGTGGCATTATCCTGTCACCAAGGCCAGAAAAGGCACCATGAGAATACAAAACTAGAGACCAAGATTCTTAAACTCAATCCAGAAGTGATTAAAGACTCAAAAATTAAAAACAACAGAAAATTAAATCAATTATTGTACATAGGGGGATTTATGTCAGAAGTAAGAAGGTGGGTCAGCAAGAAACAATCAGTTTAATAGACCATATTAACGGAACAGAGGAGAGCAACTACACAATCACCTCAATTGTTTAAATAAACAGCTAACAATTGATGGAATCCAGTCCCTTTCATGATGAAAACACACTGGCAACTAGGAACAGAAGCAGCTTCCTCCATATGATGAAGGGCACATGGGAAAATCCATGGCTCCCATCCGGAGTGAGCAAAGGCTAAAGCCCTCGGGGACCAGGAGTAAGCCAGGCAGCCCACACTTCTCAGAACTGTTCACGAGGGAGGCAAAGCTCTAACCAGGGCAGTTTGGCAAGAAAAAGAAAAAGTTTCTGAAATGGGAGAGCAGAAAGGAAACCCTCTACACGTATGGATGACGTGATTTCTATATGTAGAAAGTAGAAAATCAGGAATCTGAAAAAGTACTCAAGGTGTCAGTGCCAAAGCTGCAGGATAAAAACTAGGCACGCAAGATATTTCTGCACAATGAACAATCTGAAGAGGAAGTAAAAAAATAAACAAAATTTTATTGCATCTATTTATTGTGGGGGAGGACAAAACATGCCAGAGTATGAAGATCAAAGGACAACTTGTGTGTGCGCGGGTGGATCCAGGTCAGGTTGTCAAGCGTGGTGATAAGAGCCTTTACCCACGGAGCTATCTCACTGGCTCAAGCAAATGCTTACATGTATAGCATTCAGAAGAACAAAATACTTTGGAATGAATTTAACCATAGATGTGAGAGACTTCTGAAGGTTACAAAGCATGAATGAAAATGGAGACCGATGGAAAGATGTCCCATGTTCATGGATGGAGAGACTTAATATGTTAAGATGCAGTGCTATTCAAAGTGATGCCTAAATATATGGTCTATATCAAATGTCAGCAATTTCACCCTAGAAATGGAAAAGGTAATTCTCAAAATAAAATTCAAGGAAACATTGCAAAGAATATAATTGGAATACTTGTATTTCCTGGTTCAAAACTTACTGCCAAGAGACAGGGATTAGAATTAAATCAATACATCTACGGATAATTAATTTTTTGACAAGGCTGTCAAGACCCTTCAACGGGGGATAAGCTGTCACTTCAAAAATTCTGCCTGAACAGCTGGATACTTCCATGTGATATGAAATTGCACATCTGCTTCATACTACATATAAATAATTAACCCAAACTGGGAGCTGGGAGGATGTCTCAGTGGATAATAGGTGTTTGTCGTGTAAGCACGAAGAACGAGTTCAGATCCTCAGCATCCATGTGAAAAGCTGGGCCTAGAGGTGGGGAATGATGCAGAGACAGGCAGAAGTCAGGCAGCCCAGCTGCTTCAGTGGAAGACCTTGTCTCAAAAGGTAAGCGCAAGGATTGAGGAATACACCAGGCATTAGCCTTTGGTTTCCATGTATATACACACACACACACACACACACACACACACACACACTCACTCACTCACACACTCACACACACACACCACGAATTAAAAAAATGAGTTGATGCTAAATAACTAAATTATTTAAATGATATTTAGATGATAAATGCTAAAATCATAACATTTATTGAAGAAAACATTGGGATAAGTATTCATGACTTTCGGTTTGGTAGTGGTTTCTTAGGATATAACATTAAAAACTTGAACAAAAAAGAAGTAGAAAAAAATATGTTGAACTTCCTCAAACATTAACAAAATGAAAAGTCAACAGAGGCTGGGAGAAAATGCTTGCCAGCCATGCATACTGCTACAAAGCAAATAAGCATATGTTTAACAAGCACCTGGAATGATGCTCAGTCACTACGGAAACAGTGAAACTTCAGTGAGGCGGCATGGTCCACCAATTGGAACTGTGTCATTAAAACAGTGGAAAAGAAGTATTGACAAAGTTTTCTGGAAATCTCAACTTTTACATATTGATGAGACTTAAAAAAAATAGCCACTGGAAAGCAGACTGTGGTTCTTCAAGCAGATAAACGAATTCACCAGTACAGTTGAATGATTCTACTTCTAAATACAAATGCCAAAGAATAATAAAAAAAAACAGGTCTTTTAAAACTATATGTACATTTGCTTGCAACATTACTGCACACAGTGATCAAAAACATGGAAGAAAACCCAGTCTGACTCTTAGGTGAGAGCATGTACAATTTGTGGTGTGTATATACAGCAGGACATTATTGCACAGTGAAAAGGGACAAGTAACTGATGTGCTGCAGCCTGCTGACCTTCATGGCATAGTAGCTGAAAAGCCAACATGAAGGTTACATAGAACATGATTTCATTTTTATAAACTAGATAGAGTACGTAAACCCTAGAGATAGCAGACGGGTGCTTTCTGGCGTCTGTGGGTGGGGTGGGAAGTAAGAAATGATATTTAATGAGCTTAGGGTTCTCTTAGCGAGATGAAAACATTTTGGAAGTAGATAAAGTTTGTGGTAACCAACTTCCGTGAATGTATCAGAAGTCAGTGAGTTGTGCGTTTGATAATTTATTTTATATATGTGATTTTTTTTTACTACAATTAAAATACCTGCTTGGAGTAGAGTTTTCATGCAATAAAATTCCTTTATGTCTATTGGTGAGTTTCAATATTTACCCGGAGTCAGACAACTATCACCTTGGCATTTCTACTGTGCATAAAATCGTTTGTGGTCCTTCCTGCCCAGGCCACCACCTTCACCACCCATCCCAAGATCCACTGATCTGTTCCTCACGTTGAGTGTCTTCTGCTTTAGGAATTCTTCAGGATTAAATGAACTCATTCAAAAGGATGAGTACTTTGTTAAGTGTATTCTTGAGGTTCAATTGTTTTGTTAATCTCTCAGTGGTTTGTTCCTTTTAAAATCTCGAATAGATTCCATTGTAACCCACATTGTTTCTTTTCCCCACTTAGCACACTTTTCAGATTTTGGTACGTGTGACGGAATCTGCTATGAGCAACTGCATTTAACTCTTTGTGGGATCACATTTTTATTTCCTTTGGGTGAATATATACAAATTACCAAGTCATAAGGTAGATGCAGCTTTAAGTTTATTATTCTTAAGCCTGCTTTTCCTAGTGCTTGAGTGTTTTTCTTTCCTTACAGAGTCAGCTGTGCCACATGCCTCTTCCTGAACTTGACAAGATCAGTCTCTTCTACATTAGACCTCATAATTGGTGCAGCTGACTTTCACTGTGGCCTAATTCCATTTCTATAATAGCACACAAAATGGAATATCTTTTCACATTCATTTACAATCTTGTATCTGCTTCCACGAAGTCTTCAAATTTTTATCTCATCTTTAAACTCAAGTTTTAAGTTATTAATTATTGAATTGGGAGTTCTTTTTTATTGAAAATAGATTTGCTTCTTACTAAATATTTTGATTATGAGTTTTCCTCCCCCACTTCCTCCCAGTTCTTCCCCACCTCCTCTCCCATCCGAATTCTTACCCTTTCTGTCTCTCCTTTAAACACAAGCTGGTGATTCCTTGGAAACCTGCCTGCCTGGTAGAGAGATTACCCAAATTAACAAAAGTAGAGAAGAAAATGGATACATAACAACAGACATTGAGGAATTTAGGCAATCATTAGGATGTTCTTTAAAAACCTGTACGTCACCAAACTGGAAAATCTAGAAGAAATAAATATTTTTGATACATACCACTAACGTTAAATCATTATTAGTAAGCAATTTAAATAGACTGATAGCCCTATTTTTAAATAGAGAAATAGAAGCAGTGGTTAAAAGCATCCTGACCAGAAAAGGCCCAGGACCAGATTGCTTTAGTACAGAATTCCACCAGACTTTCAGAGAAGAATTAGTGCCAACACTCATCAAATTATTCCACGGAATAGAAACAGACCTGTGGACAAATGGAATCAGACTTAAGACCTGATATAAATCCACACACTTATTCACACCTGATTTTTTGGTAAATCAGCCAGAGATACACACTGCAATAAAGACAACTTCTTCAACAAAGGTGGTGGTCAGATTGGATAGCAGCGTGTAAAAGAGTCCAAGAAGATCCATACTTTTAATCATGCACTAAACTCACCTCCAGATGAATCAAAAGGTCAGATATACTGAACTAGAAGAGAAAGTTGTGAATGATGCTGGAAACATTGTTACAGAAAAAGACTTTCTCAACAAACACCGTTAGCACAGGCACTAAGACTTACAATTATTACTTGGACTTGAAACTTTCCATGAACTGAAAAGTTATTGCTTTGTAGAGGAAACCATCATTAGGGCAAAGTGGCAGCCTACAGAATGAGAAAAGACTTTTTTCAACTCTACATCCGATAGAGGACTAATATAAAAATATATATAAAGCAAACAAAAAACTGGATATCAAAGATACAAATAGACCAATTTAAAAATGTGGTACAGATATAAACACAGAATTCTAAAAATTCAAATGGCGAGAAACACTTAGAGAAATGTTCATATCCTTAGTCATCAGGGAAATGCAAATCAAAACTGCTTTGCAATTTTATCTTCCACCTGTCAGAATGGACAAGGTCAATAAAAAAATATGACAGCTCATGCTAGTGAGAATGTGGAGTAAGGAGAACACTTACTTATCCATTGCTGGTGGGAGTGAAAACCAGTATGGAAATCAGCACGGTGGTTCCCCAGGAAGATGGAAATCAATCTACCTCAAGATCCAGCTATACAATGATTTGGGCATATACCCGAAGGATACTTCATCCTACTACAGAGATACTTGCTCAACTATGTTAATTTCTGCTCTATTCATAATAGCCAGAAATTGGAGACAATCTAAATGTCCACAGCAAATAAATATCAAATGTGGTACATTTACACGATGGAGTATTACTCAGGTGTTAAAAAAATCATGAAATTTGCAGGCAAATGGATGGAACCATAAAAAAAGTCATCCTTAGTGTTGTATCACAGACCCAGAAAAACAAATATGGTATGACTTTGCTTATTTGTGAATGTTAACTGTTAAGTAAAATAAAAGCAAGCTACCGTTTGTAGAGCCATAGAGGTAAAATTTAAGGCCCACTTCTTTTTTTTATTTTTTAATTGTTTTCATTGAGCTATATATTTTTCTCCACTTCCCTCCTATCCTCCGCTTTTCCCTTCTACCTTCTCCTGTGGCCCCCATGCTCCCAGTTTACTCAGGAGATTTTGCCCTTTTCACTTTGCAATGTAGACCCATGTATGTCTCTCTTAGGGTCCTCTTTGTTTTCTAATTTTTCTGGGGTTGTGGCCTGTAGGCTGGAGTTTCTTTACTTTATGTCTAAAAGCCACTTATAAGTGAATACATACTATATTTGTCTTTCTGGGTCTGGGTTAACTCACTCAACTCATATTTTTTCTAGATCTATCCATTTGCCTGCTAATTTCAAGATGTCATTTTCTACTACCATGTAGTACTCCATTGTGTAAATGTACTACATTTTCTATATCCATTCTTCAGTTGAGGGGCATCTAGGTTGTTTCCAGGTTCTTGCTATTGTAAATAATGCTGCTATGAACATAGTTGAGCACATGTCCTTGTTGTATGATTGGGCATCTTTTGGGTAAATACCCAAGAGCAGTATTACTGGGTCTTGAGGTTGATTGATTCCTAATTTTCTGAGAAATGGCCATACTGATATTCAAAGTAGCTGTACAAGTTTGCACTCCCACCAGCAATGGAAGAGTGGTCCCCTTACCCTACATCCTTTCCGGCATAAGCCGTCATTAGTGTTTTTGAGCTTGAAGACCCCCTTCTTGAGATGCAGCCTATACCTGATGCAGCTTGGATGATCATCATGGTAGCTGCAAACTCAAATCCATCCTTGTGAGAAGCAGATGTCAACTGTATTTTTGCCATTTATTTCTAATTTGAGTTGTTATGTCTAGAGACATAATCTAAATGATTTAGTTACATTTGCACTTATTGGAAGATGCTTTATTTCTTATATATGTGACTATTCATGATATATGTTCTATCGACTTGCAACAAGCAGACCTTTGACAGTGTTATGTAGTGACTTATAGCTTCAGTTAGGTCAAGCTTGGTGGTAATTTTCTTTGTGCTTTTAAAAATCTACTTTTAATTGACACATGATAATTGTATATATTTACATGGTACTACATGATGTTTTGACACATATATACCCGTGTAATGTTCAAAACAGAATAAGCATCACCTATATTCTCAAACATTTGGATTTTTGTGATAAAAACATTTACAGTCATTTTAAAGCTTTTTCCCCTTGGTGTGTGTGTGGGGGAGGGGGTGTTAGAAATTGAACACAGATCCTAGGCAAGCATTATATGTTAAGTTGTTTCTCATAGACATTTTGGTTTTGACACTCATTTTGCTATCTGTTTTTATTGGTTTATTATTCAGTTTTCTCTCTTGTCATATTCTTTTGGGTTGAGTTTATTCATTCATTCATATTTTTTTTTGCTTTTCTGGTGAATTAATATCATGAAATTTCTCAATGACTTTTTTTTCTGGCTTTGCACTTGCTTACAGATGCAGAAGGTTTCTGACTGGTTTTAGATTTCTCACAATGAGAAATGTTTGTCTGTGTATTGTTGTATTGGTATCTTCACCAGATGGGGACAGTAACTCTGGTTATTCAGGAGAGTATATTGGCTAGTTTCTTCAATTTATCTAGGATCATTCTCTAACCACCACAATGACATTATTGATAGAAGCAAATGCATTGAACAATAGCAGTTTCCTATATTAGAATTAAGTCAACTACTGTATGAAAAGCCCTGTAGTTGCTAAAACAAAATATTAATTTGTTTCTCTCTTCTGTCAGAATCTGACTTAGACATATTACAGTTAGTGGGACAATCCTGGGTGCTTTTTTTTTTAAAAATTGCTTCGTTATCTCCAGTGTTTGGATTACATCTTTTCATCTAAGAGGGCACTACTGGACCACAGCTTCTCCATATCATACACAGGCACATGAGAGTCGTGGCCCCTTTTCTTTCAGGGTATGACAGAGAAGTCACTGTAATTTGTATTAGTACTCCGTCCCTCTTTGGGCTGAGTAATATTCTTTGGTGTAGGTGTCCTACTGGCTTTTACCAATTTGTGAGTCAGTGGACCTCTGAGCAACTTTCTTTGACTGGTACTGCTATGAGCACTCATGTGAAACTCCGCTGTACAGATCCGTTTTTAATAGTCTTGAGTGTGCATCTAGCAAAGACATTTCTAGGTCATATATCGATACCATTTTTAACTTTTTGAATAGTCCCCAGATTATTTTCCACAACGGATCAACCATTGTGCATCAAGAAGCGATATGTAGAGATTAGTTCCCACAAACTGTGTAAGCACTTGTTATGTCCTTTAAAATATCTTAGATTTTGCTATAGACATCCCAGGGAGTGTGAAGGGAATTCTTTCACTGCATCTCAATATAGTTCTAGCTTTCATCTCCCTAATGATAAATGACATCAAAAATTTTATATATACTTCTTGATCATCCAGTGTATCTTCTTTGAGAAATACCTACCTAAAATCTTTGACCTTGAAATTGGTATATTTGTTTTATTATTATTAACTGTAAGAGTTCTTTGTGTATTTTGGGTGGTAGATCCTATCAGATATGACTTAAGAGATTTTCTTTCATTCTGCTGTATAATGTTCTCTGATGCATATAAGTTTTTAAAATTGAAAATCCCAGTGTGTGTGTGTGTGTGTGTGTGTGTGTGTATGTATACTGGAATTTTCAGTTTTAAAGCAAATATATATATTTCCTTGTGGTTTGGGTCAAAAGTAGTATTTAATTACCAACTTTAGCACTTTGATTTATTTTTTTCTGAGTGCTATACTTTTGGCTTATATATTTAATTTCTTAATTTGAGTGACTGTGTGAGCTAAGGTGTAGAATGAGGGATTAACTCCTTTCACATGTGGGTAATCAGTTTTCCTAGCATTATTTGTTAAAAGGACACATTTCCCCATTGAATAGTCTTGGCTCCTGTACCAAACATCAATTGTCTATGGATGTGTGGTCTTATTTCTTGACAGTCAACTCCATTCCATCAATCTATGTCACCATCCTAGTGCCAGCACCGCTCACTTTTGCTTACTTTAGTCTTGTCAGAGTCTGAAGTCCAGGAGAATGAATTCTCCATCATTTTTTAGAGAGGGAAGAAGGGGCTAACTTAACTATTTGTGATCTTTTTCATTCCCCAACCTTTATGGTCAGCTTGTATATGTTTACAAGCAAGGCAGTTGGGATTTTGATAAAGATTGCACTAAATATATCTGTTTCTTTGGATAGTATTGCTGTCTGAATACTGTCTTAAATATCTAGACCTAAAACTCTGAGGTGGTGAGATATCTTTCTATTTCTTTAAGTTTTCTTTTATTTCATTCAATGATGGCTTCTAACAAAAACATTAATACAAAATATTTAACATTTATATTTAATATTTTAAATCAATTTTGTACAGCCTGTGATCAACTTTATTTAAAAATAGAATTAATCTGACATTAAATTGTGTTTTCCTGGAACCAACACAGTCAACCGTCCTGGCTTGAATTACAAAGTCACAGGTGCACATTGTGGCGTTGACATCTCCCACCAGAATGTCCAAGTCCTGAGACCAGTGGAGTATGATGATTGAACTGCTTTCCATTATTTGTTTTCTTTACTGCTCTGTCATAAGTTAAGAATATTAGTTATCTTGTGCATTGTTCAAAATTCCCATCCTTAATATTCGCATAGTTTTAAAATATGCAAATTTTTATAATAAAGGCTTTCAAGCTATTTAATATTGCTATTGAGCTCTGTTTGTATTATGCATATTTTGAAGATGATAAAAATGCATTCTAAAACATTTTCCAATATAACAGCAAAATTACTGATATAGTTCATGATCATTTTGATTAAGACATATAAATTTTCTTGTAAAAATTAATAATAAGACAGGCAATAAAGCAAGTGTACACTACCACCGTCTTACATTGAATTCCTTTTAGTATGGTCTTTGATGACAGCAGAAGACATGTTTCAGTGGACTGATGCACTATGCTCTTAGTTCACGGTGTACACGGTGACAGTTCTAAAGGCATCGAAAGCACACGGTTATGCGAAACCAAGTTTCCCATCCTTGCTGAGTTTATAGACATCAGATATTAACCACCTCTACCATGGGAAAAAGATCTCAAGAAAAATGAGTTCCATGAAAACTGTGAACCATCATAGATGCCATAGTTCACCTGTTTACAGATATTGTAGAAAGGTTGAGAGTACAGTCAGTCCTCAGATGCACTGGAAAATCAACACATAACCAAAAGCCTTTTGACAAACACGTTGACATAGTGTTTACCACGACTTGGTGGAAGAATGACTCAGCCTCTGTGTGAGCGAGTTTGTGGTCTTGGGTGTGAGTTCTGGGGACACTGTTTTTAGGTAGCATCCATTAGTGGATCACTATGCACTTGGAGTGGGGAGCCTTTGCGTGGGCACCCATTCCTACCAGTGGCTTGGGGTTAGCCTCAGTCATCACATGATCTTACTTTACAGATTAAGTATTCAAATATATGAGTGTATGGAGATCATTCTCATTCAAACCACCACAGTTGGACATTGAGCTTTTTTATTAAGTTCTCCCTTTCAAGTGCTGGTCAACTGTCCCTTTTCTGCCAGCTTGATGTGACCTCAAATTAGAAAAGTGTACAAAGCAGCATCTCTCTGGATTTTCTACTCCATGGAGTGGACTTGACAGGAGCTGTGGGCTTCTCCTTAAGTAGTGCAATCCACGCTGAGAATTTATCTTGGGAGGAGTGCAAGTTCAGGGTTCTGTGCAGGTGACAGGCTTTGTCATGGGAAAAATTAGCAATGTTTCCTACAGACTCATATTTTACAGCCTTGCCCCCCACTTGGTGGCACTCTTTGGGAATGCTGTGGTGCCTTCAGAAGGTGGAGCCTAGCTGGCAGAAGAGAGACCCTAGGGGCAGTCTTTGAAAAGCTACTCACCCTCCTTCTGACTCTTTTCTGGTTACAGGTGATGTGGGATGCTTCCACCTCACCCCTCCTCCACCATGAATGTCTCCATGTTTTCTTTGCACTGGTGGACTGAAAAGTCCTGACACCACGAGCCCAATCACACCTCTCTCCCTTCGAGCTGTTTCTATCGCGTGCTTTGGTCACAGCGATGTATAAGTAACTAGTTCAGGCTTTGTTGCTGGGCTGTTACATGGAGAAAAATCAGGACATCCATTTAAATTTGGATCTCCTATAACTAACAAATAATACCTTAGTATAAGCATGTTCACAGTACAGCGGGAGTGTCTGTAACCCTCTTACTAACCTCTCCCCCTGAGGCCAAAAAACCATATACATACAGCATGTACATAAATTTTCATGAAAACAATAAAATTAAAGGTAGAGGGTTGAATAGAGGCTTGTTTGTTCAGATTGTCTTTTTCTTAACTAACTTCCCATTTTAATTTTTTCAAAAATTTTTATTACATTTTAAAAATGTGAGTGTGCATGCACACTTACTTGCACACATGGGCACATACGTGTGATACCATGACACATGTGGAGGTTAGAGGACAGCCTACAGGAATTGCCTCTCTCCTTCAACTACGTGGATCCTAGGGATGGAACTCAGGCTTAAGACGACCGCCCTTACCCACTGAGTCATCTTTCTGGTCACAGTTTTAATTTTTCATTATTACTCACTGTTAGTGTTTCCATGGCACAAATGCAATTAACGGATATTTTACTCTTCATTTTCAGGCTGAACCTGGGGCCACAGGTGCTGACACAAACCCGAGATGAATGAGTTTATTAGAAATGTAGGCAATACAGGGAAATATTTCTACAACATTAACAGTGGAGAAATTTAAAGTGAAATGTCGACAAGCTTTTGGAATACCTTATAAACATATTTACTCCTGTAAATATGCTTCACTGTACTATTGTGGCTTCTGTATCCGTGGATATCACAATGGTCTGAGTGAGCCATGTCCCTACACGCTCACATACTTGAACATGTGACTTCTAACTGTTTGCTGTTGGTTGAGAAGGTTATGGAACTTTTAGGAGATGTAGCAATCACATCACTAGGGGTGGACTTTTTTTTTTAAATATTTATTTATTTATTCATTCATTTATTTATTTATTTATTTATTATGTATAGAATATTCTGTCTGTATGTCTGCAGGCCAGAAGAGGGCACCAGACATCCTTACAGATGGTTGTGAGTCACCATGTGGTTGCCAGGAATTGATCTCAGGACCTTTGGAAGAGCAGGCAATGCTTTTAACCACTGAGCCATCTCTCCAGCCCCAAGGGGTGAGCTTTGAGGGTTTGTATTCTAACTACGCTTCCTGTTCTCTCTTGGATACTTCCTGTGAAGCAGATGATATGTGATCAGTCTGCTTCCTGCTCTTTCTGCCTTGTCCATTGAAGCATGATGAAGAAAAACTCAGAGAGAGAAACTGGGGCTCAACCTGAAGGTCAGAAAAGCAAAGCAGCCAGTTACTGACTCTTACCTAGGCCCTCAGTCCAAAACTGGCGATGCTGCCTCCAGAAATCTCAGAGTGACACTCTGCCTGAAAGAGCTGTTTCCTCCTGTTTTATAACCTGCTCTAGTTCTGGGATTAAAGGTGTGCACCGCTACCGCCTGGTTTCTACGGCAAACTAGTGTGGCTACTGGGATTATCGGTGTGTGTCACCACTGCCTGGTCCGTAAGGCTGACCAGTGAGACTGTTTTACTCTCTGATCTTCAGGCAAGCTTTATTTATTAAAATACAAACAAAGCACCCCTACGATCCATCCCGCCATCATGAATTCTATCCTTCTGAAACCATAAGACAAAATAACCTCTTGGCTTTCCTAACTTACTCTTTGTCCAAGTTTTCTGGAGCAGCAACAGAATACAGGCGTCCATCCTCATCAGCGCTCCAGACACATGGAGCCGCCTTCTGCAGTCACATGGTTGTTACCATGCTTTCACAAGCTGTTTACTGCGAGTTAAAGAAGCACAAGGAGAAAGGGGAGACTGATAAGAGCTCAGCCTGACACTCTGATTTGTAATAGAACGTTTCCTCATTTGAAAAGCAGTAGAACATTTTGAAGTTATTTTCAATGAGTGACGCTATACCTTGGCAAGATAACATGTCTTCTCATCGTCCTACTGAGCTCTTTGAGAATTCTTTTCACGTGGCCCATTAGATTCTGTACTACGGTCTTGTAATTCACTTGATATATATGTTTGGAAAATGAACAGAAATGATGAATTAGAAAAAACAGTCCCTCTGGGTTAAAAAAAAGAGAGATTATATAGAAACTCAAATACTTGGAGATTTCTCCAGGCAATAAACAGAGTCATTTCTCTTGTGGCCAATTTAAAAACAGCACAAAATAAGAGTCAGAGGTATCTCCTGAGTCTTCTGCTGCCAGTTGTGTGGTAACTCACACAGTCTTTGCAACTGCCCATGGGGCAGGGACAGCTTCTATGTTGAGGTTGGTCAACAACAGGCCCACGACATGTACCTGTCAAATAACTGAAAATATTTGCTTTATCTTTGCTTTCTGGTTTTCAAAATGATGGTGTGTCTGATTCTTAATTTATGTATTAAGGAAGCAGCACAATAATGAAATAATTTTTCAGCTATGCATCAGTGAGAAAGGTTTCATTCTTCCTGCAGGACCTCCTGGTGGGTTACTTCAGGTGTCTCCTGCTAACTTGGACTGATACAGAGATGACAACAGTTCACTCAAATAAACGGAATTATCTCTAAACACCACTGGGTACCACTGTGAGGAACAAGGGAGATCCTTGGTTGGGTACCATGCATGGTGCAAGACCTTTGGTAGCGTTTGTCACTCTCGCTCATCTCCATAGCAACCTCTCTTTTGCAGATGAAACACTGAGGCATCAATAACTTGGACCAACACCATGTGGCTCATAAATCAAGTCATTAAGCTTCAAAATCAACATAAAATGATGCCAGATATCAGATTATTAACAGATTATTATTACTCGAGAATCACACGTTTCATAAAATCAGGCACTATCTTGTTGAGTACTGAGTCCCAAGCACTTCAGTAAACAGGGGCAGAATGGATGACCAAAGCCCTTGTTACTTAGAGGGAATGAAACCACCTTCCCTTTCAGTGTCTGCCCAATCCTTTCCATGCCTACCGTAAGTCTATTAAATCCTGGCAGCAAGAACTAAATTCACAGAAATATTCAGTAAAAGGTTACATATATATTTAGCCACCACCATAACTAGTTCAATCAATCTAGAACTAATCCTAAATGTCTGTGGCAAATGGTCTAAAACAATGTGACAGTCCAGTTCTGTTCAATTTACTCCCTCAGGCCTAAATTGGGCAGCTCATACAATTTATGAGGTTTCTGGAACAGAATTTTGCTTAGCTGCAATATCTTGTGTGGGCAAAGTAGACCGAATTTGGAACGCTGTTAAACTTAGGGTCAATGCAGGGTTCAAATAAAATTAAGTTTCACCGAGGAGCGTGTTAGATGGCCTCTCTAACCTGAAGTGCTGAGCGGTAAAGCAAGGTCCCTCAGTACAAGATATATTTGAAGGTAGTTCTTTTATTGAACCCCTTTGTCTTAGTATGTGGTTGTAATATGTAAGAAATCATGAATTCCATTTTTGTTGCTATGACTACCAAAATATTTTAAATAAACAATTCACTAATATTTTAAATAAACAGTTCACTGGTTTTAATGTCAAACAAGTAGGGATGATTAAATTTACTAGAGTCTTGCACTCAGATTTCTGTGTGTCTGACCACTCCTTGTGTCTACTAACCATTAACACAAGCAAAAGGTTTAAATACAGGGGGCTGGATAGGTGGCTCTGACCCAGGTTCAATTCCTAGCACCCACACAGATACTCACAGTTGTCTGTAACTTTACTTCCGGAGGATCTAACATATTCCTATTGCTTCTTCCATGGGCACCGGACAAGAAAACAGTACATAGAAACACATGCAGAAAAAAAATCATATAATAAAAACAAAATGTAGACATAAAAATTGAATGGACTTTCTGCTCCCCTAGCATGGAAAATGGCACTCTGATTTATTTATTCATTTAATTAAAAAAATTAACAAAATTTCCTTATTGATTCCTTGCGAATCATGTACATTTTACATCATGTACCCCAATTTCTCTCATCTCCCAGACCCTTCATATCTGCCCCTCACCATAGCAGCGTTTCCCCACAAAAAAAGAAAATTTAAACATTTTCAAATGAAAACAAAACAAGCAAGCGTGTGTGCAAACCAACCAACCAACCAACCTCTTCGTTCCTCCACCTTTCCCACCTCTCCAGCACCTCTTCATTCATCCTAGTGGCATTGGCAACAGTGTGTCCCACAACACACACCCTTTTGTCCAATCAGCTACTAGCAAACGTCCACTGCAATGAGTCATTGGTCTAGTTCAGGGCCCCTGGTACACCATCATTACTGGACCCTACTCAAAACTTGTCTTGGATATCCTGCAGCCACCTCAAGTCGTGGAGATCCTGTGGTATCCTTCCGCAGGACCCGCCCCTTCATGTACTCCAGCAGGCCATAGATGGGGTAGCTGTTACGGTGCGCCAACCCAAGGTGCTAGAAGTGGGTCTTGGTGGTAGCTGAGCTGGTCAGTCCAGGCCACCGGGGGCCACCCACCTCAGGCCAGGGGTGGAGACAGCTCTCCTAGCTGGGGATCAGGGCCAGTTCTCCCACACCAGGGTTGAGGGGTGGGGCCATCTTGAGTGCAGAAGGCTCTTCTGTGAGGGCTGGGGACAGCTCTCTTGCGCAGTATCCACTGAGGGATGACCAGCTTTCCCAGTGCCAGGGCGGGGCTGCTCAGCGTGACCCTCTGATTTTATCATGCATGGTTCCTGTGACTTTCTGCAGTAACACCAGCTACAGCCGTCCACACAGATCCCAGCTGCAGCAAGACCACGAACCCGGAAATGGGACTGCAACTTGTGGCTTGGTTGGAGTCTGGAGGCCATGCTGTAACCTGGGCCGTGGAGATCTGAGTGGCCCACACTGCTACCTGGTGCCATGGCGACGTTCAGGCCAGACCTGCAGCTGAGGGCCATGTCCGGGTCCATGGTCCCACAGCAGTCAGGGCCTGCGTTGATGTCTGAGGCTGCTGTTACCATCGAAGGCCTTGAAGTCTGGGCCATGCCCCCTGGGGCCCTGTTAGTGTCTGAGGATCTTGCTGTCGCAGGGGCCAGGCTCATCTGAGTGGCCTGCACTGCCTCCTGGGGCAATGGTGGCATCCAGACCTAGCTGTTGCTAAGGACCATGTCTGGGTCCATCTTCATACAGCAGTTAGGGTCTGTGTTGAGGTTCGAGGTCTGTGATGCCACCGAAGGGCACAGGAATTTCTGGGCCTGGACTGCAACTTGCAGACTCGCTGATGTCTGGGGGCTGTGCTATCCTAACCTGATTGACCAGTGATGCCACCCAGAGCCATGACGTCATCTAGGCCGGAGCTGCTGTCAAGGGCACTCTGATTTATAAAGGGCCATTTTTAACCCAAGTATAGATTTATATAGATATATTTAGTTGAAATATTGAGAGTTGAATGTGGGGTCTAACACATGATAGGCAATCACCCTGCCCGTTTTTGTCCCCACTTTCAAGTTTTGAGACAAGATACTAGTACATTGTGTACACTGGCCTTGAAGTCATAGCCCAGGCAGATTTTGCCATTCTCCTGTTTCAGGCTCCCAAACAGCTGAGTTTACAGGCGAGTACCTTCAGGCCTAACTTAAGCATAGGTTGGTAGGTTTTTGTTTTGATTTTGTTGTTTACCAGGAGCCTAAATCCTAGAATTCACTAGCTCCTAAAATGAGAATATTAATTTGACGATCACTTCTGGACATTCTCAAGTTGCTGTTGATCCCCACAAAAGTGAGCAGATTGCCAGGTTTGGAGAGAACGAGCCACTCTTTATGTACCAGTTACTTCTCTAGAGAGCTTTTCAAAGTGTTGCTTCTTTGCCAAGGACCTTCCAGTGGTCTAGATATAGGTGTGGGAAATGCGCTGGGTGAGCACCATCTCATCTGAAGCATCCGGGAGCAGGGGTGTGAATCACAAGGTCTTGCACGCCTGTTCTCTAGTCAGGAGATTGTTGGAAAGACTTCTCTTCCCACACGGTGGAGTCCTGGGCTCAGATCTCCCTGTGCAGCTGTCTCCTGACCGCTTTGCCTTTTATCTTTGTCAAGCTCAGAGCTCCTCGCACCAATCCCCTTCCCTCAGAGATCTTATGGCTGTCCTTAATTTCCGTTGGCTTCTACTGCCACTAACACCGCTTTTAATCTCCTCTGGTCCTAGTCTACCGCTTTCCCAATCTGTTTCTCCAGTGCATCCCCCATGGCTGACAGCCTGATGTGGATGCATTGAATTCGAGAATGTGTAACTGGACAATTAAAATAGCACCTTTCTTTCCTGCAATTGATGCTGCCGATCACTGTGGTCCATCAGACCCTGCTTGAGGCTATCCAGTGCTCAGGTGCTTTAGTGATTCTAACTGAAGGACATGTCCTTTTTTACTGTGAACCCATTCTGGACACTCAAATGTTCTGAAGATTTAGTACCAGGTGGGTGGGGTGTGGGTGCAGTCATTTCTGCCTCTGGGCCATTGATTATCGGTTCAGGAGCTTGTGACACTGTGGACCGTTGCCTTGCTTGTTTTCAATCACTAACGGTGATGAGGCTGGAGAATTTCCATGTGATCTGGGTACCAGTGTATGTTCTGCTGTCCCTGGCAATACCAAGTCTGCTACTGATGGAGAAATAACTTAGAACTTTGACAGAAGGAAGAAAGTCAAGGAATTCATTTGGAAAGGCCATTTCAAAAAGAAACTTCCTTTTCAATCCACTTAGTGTTTTTTGTTATTGTTTTGCAGTGTTTTCATTGTTAATCTTATAATAGCTACAGAGAACCTGTGGAAATGTTCAAGTTAGTCTAGGAACTGTTTTATTTCAAGAAAGAATTGAGAATGTACAAGGAGGTGATCTCTCCTGCCCTGTGCTCCCCCCAGTAGAGAAGTCAAAAAAGAATTTAGATTAACTTTTGGAAACACATCTAAGAAACCTCATAAAGCTTTCGGGATTTCACAGATAGGGTGCTTTAGTATACCAGAATTCTTCATGGCTCAGAAAGATGCCAACCCTAGAAGATTCAAAGAGAACCTTCATCCTCTCCAGGATGAAGACTGGTAGAAAGGAGGCTCAGTCCAGACTGAGGAGGCTCATCTTGCTGGTCAACCTCCGTACAAGCAGGTAACTATGCATTCCTATTAGAGAAGTGATTCTGTGAATAAACTAGGAATCCAGATGGAAATTAGATCTAAAAAACATATTGAAGTTATTTTGAAAACTAAATTACTATCATTTAAAATGATTTAGTATAGCTAAAGACGTGGGTGAGTGACTTTTCTACCTGATTAGGGGGTGTTACATGTCCCAGGAAAAGATATTTAATTTTTATTGGCCTCCAAAGCAATAAGAATACACAAAAAAATACTTTGACCCTGGCTTATTCTAATAGTACCTTGTTGCCGTTAAAATATTTAGATCTTAATGAAGGCTTCAATTGCCTCTGATCCTAGCATTCTTTCTGTGTAACTGCTTTTTAGGGAACTCTTGCCATAATCGAAATGTCAGGATTTATTTGTGGCTATATATCTTGCCCATTTTACTTTAGATTTGATTCCCTTAACTCCACAGAAACATAAGTACATTATTTCCTCTCTCTGCTCTGATCAATCAAGAGTGTTTCTTAGTACTTCGCATCAGCCTTGGGAAGATATCTTGGACTCTCAGAAGAGCTTTTGGGACGTGCAATCTGAATGTCACCGATGAATTGATTCTTGCTTCGATGCTTTTGTTCCTGTGTGCTAAGCTTCTTTCCTCTTAGGTAGCAGATTTTAGATCAGCTAGGACTGGCGTCTAAATCAGTTTTGCTGGGTTTGCATATTAACAGCAATATAATTAGATCACAATAAATATCAGAAACCATTGGGTACAAATACTGTGGTTGTTTCTCCTCGTGAAACAATACTATTTCCCTGGACTTTTTTGGTTAATGAATTTTATTGTGGTAACTTAGAAAGTCCCAAAATGTGTCTACATATTTCATCTTCCTAATTTCGCCACTATGTGTGGTCTGTTTCTATTCATTTACTTTTTCATTTCCAGAGGTCCTGGTGCCTGAAATCTTTCACTGAATTTCTCAGTGCTTAGTGAGTATTAAACTGTATTTAATTTGAGCATCCATCTGGTTCAAATATTCCTTCTCATTTGTTAATAATTTGAAATGAAGTATGTCATAAGGTAAAGAGGTGACAATAAGTCAAAAGCATAGGACTGCACTGAATCCTCTGAAGAAGGGATCTTCAAGAAAATAACCCTTTGCGGAGGTGATGGTGTTCGCGTTCTTAAGTGTGGCCCTGGAAGCCAGCCTTTGTAGTAGGATTCCATTTGCTTATCTCAATTCAGTTTTGGAGTTCAGCAATATTTATCATACCTGGAAAGAATTTAAATATTCAAATCTTAGAACTTTTAATATTAAAGGAAATCAATAGAGAGAGAAAAACTTTGTAGAATTAGCTGTAAATAACTGATATGCCTGTATAAGCAATATAAAATTTAAGACCAAAGTGCTGGGGATTCAACTTAATTTGTAGAGTGTTTGCCTAGCATGGACAGAGCCCTAGGTTCAAGTTCCAGGACCATATAAACTGTGCAGGATGGCACACACTAATAATCCTAGCACGCGGAAAGTAGAGACAGGAAGGTTAGAAGTTCAAAGTCATCCTTGACTATACAATGAGCTCAAGATTACCCTGGGATATAAGAGATCTTGTCTGCAAAAATATTTATATATAACTGTCTAAAATATAAAGAACAAATTAAGGTAATATATGGTAAATAACAGAGAGCCAGTAACATAGAGGACTCAAAAACAAGGTAATGGAAAAGGAAGAAATATAGTATACATATGGAAAAGAATTTAACTTCTGTGTGAATTTAATATTTGCAAAGTAGAAAACACTTTAAGCGTATATTAAATTAGGAAATATATACAAACTAAAGGGATTGAAGCTGATAAGAAAAGAGTTCACCTGTCAACTAAGGTGCTGTTGAATAGGTCTGTAAGTCATGGCCGTTCTCCTGCGACATCTTGACAGTTGCATCAAATGCCCTGGAAGTGTGAATTACTCTACTGAAATCTTATCTCTTCTATAGAAACACTAAAATAAAAAAAGTTTTTAAAAGATGTATATATGGAAAGATTTGCCACTATGGTTATCTGTAAGATTGATGACAATCTAAATGTTCAGTAAATGAAATGTTCTAGAGCAATTTTAAGGCATTCAAAGAGAATTTGTAAGGAGTGGCAGCAAGATGGCTTGGTCGGGAGAAATACTTGCTGCCACGGGGTGCAAGCCTGTTGACCCGAGTTCAGCCTTCAGACTGAAAAAGAAAGCTGACTTCCCAAAGTTGTCCTCTGATCTCCACGCACATATCAAGGGCCATGTGTCCCCATCGACACACACGATAATAATAAATCAAAATTACTTTTTAAAAGAATCTCTAACTCTATGAAAATTCTCATAATAATGAAGAAAAAGATATGACTTGACTTTATGCCTGTATAAAACGCGCATAATGAGGGTGGGTGAAGTAGCACCCGCCTGTCGGCCCAGCTCTGGGGAGGCTGAGCCAGATGGGTCAGAGATTTGCGGTGAAGTTAGCCTGAAATACATAGTGAAACCCTGTCCGAGAAGAACACCAATTTAACAAATAAAAAGGGCCTACCTCAAACAACAGTCCAGAAGAAACGGGAGCAGTGAGCTGTCCCAGCTGACCAAAAAACTTCCTGTGCTAGCCTGATGCCCTGAGTTCGATCCCCTGAATGCAGGGGGCAAAGAAAGGCCCCACTTTCAGAAAAGCGTTCTCTGGTTTTCTCATGCTCTCCACAGCACGGTACATGATAACTGAGTTTCTGTCTCTTATCGATAAGAGTGAATTTTATGGGCTGATCTTTTATAGAAAACAAAATCTTGAAAGCAATTAGTGAATACAATTAATGAAAGCTGGCAATGGTTTTGAAGCCTGTGCTGTTTGTTAATTATTGCGAGTGTCATTTGTTCCCAATATCTGTGCTTACTAAGATTTAGTTAGATACTTGGGTAGATTGGAGCAGATGTATATCTGTGTCTGTGTTCACGCTGAAACTCTTTTGGGTTGAAAATATAATAGGGTATTTACTGCCGCCTAGCTTGATAAAATTTGCCCCTGTTGCCAGTGACTGAAGTGAGATGCCTAAGGCTTATTTTCTGTATGGCCCAGCAAAGCATCAAATATTTAGCAGTTCTTGATAAGGGTTCTATTTTTACTTTTTCTTTGGAGTTATTCAAGGTAATGAAAACAACCCCTTGAAAGTTTAGAAAAACCTAATTGCACCTGTGTGAATGTGTTCATGCATGTGTACGTGCATGTGTGTGCATATGTGTATGGATGTATATATGTCTGTGCATTGTGTACGTGTGTGTTTATGTGTGTGCATGTGTGTGCATGTGTTGTGTGTCTCATTTAAAGTAGACTCTGGATGCAGAAGCTTGTAATACCAGTTAGTGACAGAGGTGGGGATGGACTTCTGAGCCTTGTGCTGAGCAGGTAGCTCAAAATCTGGACGAAGCAGGTGCTTCTTCCTCCATCCTTCTAGAAATGAATACGGTGATAACATAGGTCTCCTTGCCCCTGGGAGGCAAACAGAGAAGGCAATAGCACGTGTGTGTCAATTTTCTTGCAAACTGTGTATGATAGATTTATGATCTCTTCAGTACACAACCCAAGTACTATTTTTATCCAGACATGAACATATGATGCTTAATCTCCTGCTCCATGTATGGGATACATGGGAGGACCATGCCCTCTAGCTGACCTTTTCCAAATCAAGTCTTGAGTCTGAAAACTGTAACCCAAAACCCCAAATCATTGGCCTTCGAGAAGTTTCCCTGAGAGGATCAAGCATTCCTTTTCTTTTCCAAGTGCATGTGTCTCCGGCATGCCTTCAGGAAGTGTGGTATCCTTGGCCCTGAGCCTTCCTAAATTTGGGGATACACGTATAAGCAATGATCTCTGAGTTCCAACTTGATTGGAGTTTGAACCCAATCTCACCAAAATTAGTTTTCAAATCCAAATTCAATTAAAAACAGATGTTTCCAAGCAGACTAAAAAAAATTGAAAAAAAAATGTATCTCAGTCTCACCGCCTCCAGAACTGGTTGAATTCTCTAGGTATTTGTAATCAACACAAATGGAGAAATAAGGCATGTTCCCAGAGTTTGCCCTTCCTCGCTGCCACACCGACACTTGGAGAGCTTCGAGGCAGTCTTTTTAAGAAGGTGAGCCATGATTTGCTGGCTTGGGCTTTTCTTTGTGACCCCCTTTCTAATCTATTCCAGATCAAGACAAATTTGCATCTTGGGTTAGGCACATAATAATTCTTATTGCAGAGAATTAGTTCTTACATCCAGCGGAAAGGCCACATAAAAATAACTTGTTATCGAAAAAGTAATGGAATATTAAAGATTCTTGCACATAAAGTTTTGTTTAGCACATTCCTCAAAACTGCTTCTAAAGCTAGCCTAATGGCAATTCAGGAAACATTACTGAGTTTGGGAACTTTTCCTTCCCATTAAAATCAAAACCCCATTAAAGAATGAATGGTGGGAAGAGAGAGGAGAAAGCTCGCTTGTGGACAAATAGTACCACGAACCTCAGTGCATTAAAATGAACGCATGAGGTCTTCAGAGATGAAAACCATGTGTCCAATTACTGTGAGCCTCTCTGCCCCTGATGAGATGAGGGTGGACAGTCCTCAGCTCAGTGTCTTAAAATGAGCATGTCTATTTTGAGAATAATTTTTTTTACATTAAGTCTGGTCCATCATTTGATTTTTAATCTTTTTTTTTTCATATCCCTGGACTCTTACCTTCTTGGTATCCTTCGTCTTATGTGTGTGTGGAATGATACCCTTCGGAGATCTTGGATGCATCTGTGAATTAAAGGGGAAAAAATGAGATGTAAGTGCTCACTCTATTTGTCATTTTTAATACGTTTTGAGCCACTTGATTTATGATTAAGCATTTCTTGGGAGAGGAGAATGGTTAAGGTGGTATTTTGAGCTCCATTTAAGGCAATTTACTTGTCATCGGGCCCCCTTACCCCATAACCTTCGCGAGACCTCGCTTCATAAATTGGACCCAAACAATTGGCTTGTGTTTCAAGTAGACAAAACCTTATGGAAATGATACTTGCTAAGTGTTTTTATTGGACATCTGGGTAAGAGTCAGCCTTTGTCAGGCTGGTCACAGACCACAGCCAGCCTCTCTTCCAGCACCCGAGGTGGCAGGTTCTGCTCTCAGAAACCCCTTTTTAAAATTATTTTCAATCGAGAACAAATGAGATTAATTTGGACTCATTTTCCCCAGCTCGCTGCTTTCCTTCCTGATTCCATGGTTGAGAACAGGAACCCCCACCCCCCCATCGCCTTCAGGTCAGCTCTGCTTGTCTAGTGCCTCTTCACCCTTCCCTCTCGGCCATCCACCTGAGAATCAATAGTATCTCTGCAGACCGAGCTATGTTCCTGATATGCCTCGATGGTGTGGCTCAGCTAAGTGATGGCTGCACAGGTCAGACCCTCCCAGGGCTAAGCGGAGCTCAGCCCGCTTGGATGCTAACTGCATTGCCTCCACTCACAGAGTCGATTCAGCCCAAACTAGTGTGGGGTCCCAGTGGCACACGAGTCTCCTCACTGTTGTATGGCTTCACTATGGGAGGGACAAGAGGGGTTAGTACCGGTGGACGGGTGGACCTGATTTCTCAGTCACAAATTCTACTCTTTATTTTAAATACATAAAAGCATAAAGTAGTACCCTCTGTTTGCCAGTGTTTAAACCATAGCGAGGAGCTCTGTGTACTATTTCCATTACTTTTGCCATGAGAGAGAATGTTATATTTGGAGAGTACATATCAGCTGTCATTGTAAGAATTCTAGAAATTCCTGGCCCAAACAGAGTATCTCTTAGATGTGAAATTGGGACTGAGAGAGGAAACAATTTGTTCCAATATGAAACAAAGAGGAAAAGAGAGGGAAGACAAATACGCTGAGTATTCTAAAGATGAATTTCTTCTTATTGAAGCTGAGAAGATGTTCCTTTCCCCAACAGAGAATGGATCTCCCTGTGGTCCAGGAAGCTGACAAGGAAAACCATCTGAAAATGTTAAACCTCCCTCTCCTTCCTCACGTGGACTGTTCTGGTCTCGCGGTGAAGGGTTGTAATGCCAGGGCTAGGGAGGCAAGGCAGGGACCAGGAAAATAAATGTGAGACCGGCGAGTGCCAGCCTGAGCTACAAAGCCAGAGCGGTTCCAAAAGCCAAAGCAATGAGTATGAAGCCCACGAAGGTGTCCTTTCCCTGGGGGAAAACAGACATATCAGAGATCTTAGGGGAAGTCTAAGTCTTCCTTCACAACCTCTAGACTTCCTCTGGGAGACTCCAGAACTGAGATGTAAATGCCATTCCAGGATACCAGTGACAAACAATGCTTCTGAAGCTTGTTCCAGAAGGTAAATGTCCTTCCCACATGAAGCAGGATTTTACTTCCATAAAGCCCAGGGTTAGCAGCAACCAGAGCTTGGCTCCCACCACAAAGGAGCTACGCTTGCCTCTTGGAGCTCCTGAAGCTTTAGCCGTATTGGGCAAACAGACTGGGGTCTTTGTAGCTTTAGGGTCTTTTATTTTCTATAGTGAACTTGTGTGTGTGTGTGGGGGGCAGGGGTGATGGTTTAATTCCTTTAAGTGTGGAATTTAAAAGCTTAGAAGCCCGGGCAGAAGGTGGGGAAGGCAAGGGTCAGAAGAGAGAACGGGAAAAAGCATCCACACTTGGCCGAGAATGAGAGGAAATGAACTCACAGATAAGTAACAAGGTGGGAGAATGATGGGAACTGGATTAATTTCCTGCATCTCAGATTTTAATATAATGGGGAGGCTGCTGGTGGTTTGCAAGGGCGCTCTAGAAGAAGTGTCAGGGTTAACAGCCCCTTTAACTTTTCCCCTCAATAATAGTACGCCCCGTGAGACTAGGCAGCTCATTGCACAGTGTGGGCAGAGATTGTGACTCACATCGGGAGACTGGCAGGTCAGCCCTTGCTGACTAGCCAAGAGGATTAGGTTAGGCCTACATGCCCACTGCAGCTTCAGTGTGGCCTGAGAGGAGACCGGATGTAAGAGAGGAGACCGGATGTAAGGGAACAGTTAGGGAGAGGGGGCCGTGGCTAGGTAATAAAGCGGGGGAATCTCCAAGATGGCCAGCTTCTTCCTCCACCTCCTGATTTGAGGTAAAAGCCTGGCAGGTTTCTTCTCCCACCAGCAGATCCGCTGCGGATGGATGGGCTCAACAGACCTCAGGACATGTCACGCAGTTCTGAGTCAGTCAGCCATCCTAGCTTTCTTCAGCCTGAGCAACCCCAAAGTGGGGGAGGAAGACCCTTCTGAGACTTTAAACCCCCAGCCCCTGGGGAATAGATTGGATGTTCGGCTTTACGAGACCCCGCTCTGCTTCGCAGAGGGTCTCTTTCTCCGCATGTCTGCTTCATGCGTGTCCTCACCCCCATAAACACCATCCTTAACTGTTGGCTCTGTCTGAAGTGCTTGAGATTTCTCTGCCGCTGCCTGTCCCGCTCCAGATTTTTCCTGCCTTTTAATTCCTTAACAACAGAGAACATGAACGGATCCCTACCCCTGGACAGTGTCATTTCAAGACCCCTAAAGCGTGTTCTCAGCTGCGCGGATGCGCTGTGGCAGAGGGGATGCATTTGTGTGGGTCTCCCTGCGTCGCCTTCATCTGTGACATCCTACCCCAACCGCATGCCGTGGTAACAAAATAAAAAAGCCTTTCTCCCAGGGCTATCTGAAAATCGGTGCGAGTACTGCCTCTGTTTCTAACTGTGCTCAATAGTTAGCAGCAGTTCACCCTTTCAATGTGCAAAATGAAAACCACTCGGGCATCCTCTGCGAGACGCTGCTTTAAAGCGACAGGGTTAAGTAGGTTAGGCAGTCCGAGATGGTTCTGTGGGAAATTGTAAAATGTTTAATTTCCGAAGGGGCTCTGCATAACACAGTGGTCAATTGTGCACCGAACTGGTCCTGAAGAAGACCAGTTTTTTGCAAAAATACTTTGCAAAGTATTTTCAAAGCAGACTTGCCTGACGCAGAAGGGCGGGCTTCGGGCCTTTACTGTGGGGGAAGTTCTGTGGCAGGCTCCCAGCTGTGGGGTTGGGGAGGGTGAAGCGGGGCGGCGGGGGTGGGGGGGTGGGGGGATGGGGGTGGCTGAGGCCGACTTACCCTTGGCCAGCGACATAACAGGAGAGATGAAAATGCCAATCACTGTGACTTAAGTTACCCTGGGTTCTTTGCTTCTTTGCCTACTGCTGATTGGTTCGTTGATTGATGTGCTCCCAATTGAACTTAGATTTGATGCATATTCGGCAAGTACTCTCACCATAGCCGGGTTGGAGTTCAGTCCCCTTTTGGTTTTGTATTTTGGGCCTTAAATTTATAATCTTCCCACCTTAGTCCTTAGCCTCCCGAGTTGCTAGGCTTATAAACCTACACTACCAGACCCAACTGCTTTCTTTTGAGAGGACGATTTCTTTAGACTATGATTTCTTTTCTCTTCTTTTCTTTCTTTCCTTCTTTCTCTCTCTCTTTTCCTTTCTTTTCTTTCTTTTTTTTCTTGATTTTTCAAGACAGGGTTTCTCTATGTCCTGGCTGTCCTGGAACTCACTTTGTAGATCAGGCTGGCCTCGAACTCAGAGAGATCTGCCTGCCTCAGCCTCCCGAGTGCTGGGATGAAAGGCGTGCGCTACCTCTGCTCAGCTTTGAGACGATTTCTATATACAGCAGAAGCTGACATCATACTCTGTGTCCTCTCTACTAGCCTGTCACATCCAGGTACCCTGAAAGCAAACTGCATTATGTGTTGAACTTAGGTCTCCTAACCGCTCTCCAGAGTTAAGCAGCTCCTAGACCAGTTCTCTAGCCTTTTTAAAGAAAATCACATGTTAGGGGGATTTAGTTCTTTCTTTTTATTATTAACTTTTTATTTTACATATCAACCCCAGTCCTCTCCCTGCTTCTCCCGAGCCCCTCCCCTCATTCCACCCCCAATCCAATCCTTAGAGGGGGTAAGGTCTCCTTTGGGGAGTCAACAAAGTCTGGCATACCAAGTTAATTAAGGCAGGAGCTGACCCCTCCTCTTGCATCAAGGCTGAGCAAGATCAGTAGGTACAGTTCTTTATCGGTGCAGTGACCTTTTTAGGGGTCTCTGTGCCAGGGAATTAGTAGTGGGGTCATTAATTAGAAACATTAAATAGTCCCTGTTAAGCCCTAATTACATATATTCCACACACACTTCCTTATATGGAGTCAGGAAACAAATGCAAAACTCTTTTCTTGAACTCAAAGCCCGATACTGGGGTTGTCTTTCTTAAGCCATATTTATCACGCACTATGTATAACGTGCATTTGGAGTTCTTCCCAAGTTAGGGCTTCATTAGAGCAGAACAAGAACTAAAGGAATTGCCAGGGTAACCTGAGAGCAGAGCCTCCCTGTTGTAGTTATTGTTTTCCTCTGAGACTTTTAGAGCTTCGCACTCCTGCATAATTCAACAGAGCTTTCTGGGGTTCCCTCTTGGTCAGCCCTCTTAAAAGCAGCCATTTCGTTTCCCCATAAAATATAGAAGCTACATATTTGTGTTTGCAAAACATAAAGTTCTTTTCCTTTACACTTGTATTTCATTTGCAGGCCTTCTATGACGTTGATTTGTATAAACAAGTTAGGTTCTGAGAGGGAGATGTGGCCCAGTTATGCTTGCTTAGGCATACCCAAATTCCTGGAGTCCGTATCCAGCACTACATAAACCGGACGGAGTGGTACGTGCTTTCCCAGGTGGAGAATCAACAATTCAAGGCCATCCTTGGCTACAGGAAACATGACCAGAAGAGGGTGGGGAGGGAGAGGATGGAGGAAGAGGGAGAGAGAGGACAGAGAGAGGAGAAGTGGGGGGGAGGGAGAGAGAGGAAGATTAAGAGAGGGGAGATATTGCTTCTGGCCAAAGCGAGCATCCTCTCAACCAAGCTGTTGGGAGATGAATTGTGTCCCACAAGAAAGCATTGTTTGTAGAAATCTCAATTCTTTCAGAATGCAACCAAGTTTGGAGACAGGGTCATTGGGGGTAAGACCTTTTCTAATATGCCTGGTCTCTTTATAAAAACAAACGTAGTCTCAGACAGAGAAAGAGGGATGATCACGTGGGGACACAGGGGAAAATGACTATCTAAAATCCGAAGAGAGTGACCTGAAACAGACAGCCCTTAAGTCCGTAGAAGAAAGCTTCCCTGATCTTGGTCTTGGCTTCTGTAATATGAAAAGTAGATTTCGGTTTAAGCTTCCCAGTCTGTGGTCCTTGGTTACAGCATCCCTAACAAACCAATATGGACGCCTTGAAAGAGGAAGAAGTTTTTGATGTGGAATTTGTAGGGCTGTGTAGTTCCAGTATCCATACATACGATGACAGGAACTACAGGTAAATGGGAGAGCGTGAACATGGACTGAAGGGGGGAGAAGAGATGGGCCAGGCCTGCTGTGGGCTGTGGAGACAACTGAAGCCCTTGGACCGACAAACAATTCTGGAGGCACGATGTTGTACAGAAGAGGCTGTTTATTTCTGTAATAACTCCTCCATGTCCTGGGTGACACACTCAGATCTTCCAAAGGGTAGCCTGAAGGGGCAGATAGTACCTACCAAGCCCTGTTTATACTGCACTTCTTTTACTTGCACACTGTCCAGTGTCCTTTCTGTTGCTCCTAAAAATACACAGTGACGAAAGAGATTTCGGGGAAGAAAAGATTTATTCTGCTTACAACCCCAGGTTATGGTCCAATCATTGTGGAGAAGCCAAGGCGGGATCTTCCGTTAGTCCCAGCGCATCCACAATTAAGAGCAGAGGGCACTGAGTGTGCGTGTGCACACTTACTTGATTGTGCTCAGTTTTACGCCTCCACACTTGGAGAGTTTAGGAACCCCTGCCTAGGCAGTGAGTGGTGCCATTCACACTGCCCAGGGTCATGATTTGTCATGCTTAAGACAACCAATCAGACATACCCATAGGCCAACCCAATATAGACAGTGCTCATTGAGACCTCCCACGGTGTGCCACACTGACAATAAATCTAACCAGCACACATACAGGGGAGTTTACAAACGAGGCGCAGGACGAGATGAACCACAAAACAGAACAACTGAACCAAGGTCGTGGTAAAATTACCCAAAATTTGGGAGTTGTTTACTTCCTGTCAGGTAACTGAAATCGTGGAAAGAGCAAACATTGAGAGAGGAAGCTGTTGTACTTTCTGACATCCGTCCTTTGGGGGACCGCTGGCATTGGTCAGAAGTCAGAGGAAGAGAGCCACCGGGCAGTCAGAACTGGTATTTGCTGGGAGCACTAACAGACCATTCCCGCCTCACTAAAACTCACCCCTCCCCCAGATCCCATTCTAGGCTTCTTGAGGTAATTTTCCTTAGGGGAAAAGGGAGTGGACGGTATGAGTGGTGGAGTTCATAAAAAAGCATGCTTTGGTTAGGGCTTCTGAAGAGTCCCAGACCAACTCAATAGAGGGGAGTTTTGCCCCTTGCTGCTCAAAATCTACAAGATAAACCTCGGTTTCTGTCCACCTAGCATTCACAGTGAGAAACTAAAGCATGGATGAGCGTTTGATCCTGCATGAAAGACAGTAACTCCTCACGGGTCTATTAAGTCTTTGGTGCATAATAAATATGTTTGGATAAGTGTGGGGTGACTGTTCCCATAGCTTCCGTGAGTGTAAGCCTGTTGTATCGGACATGGTTTCTCACACAGCCATTAATGCTAACTGCTCTAGAGCCTTGTGACATTTCAAAACAAGTCGCTCTTCCGAAACAGCTCCATTAGAAACGAGACCCAACTAGGAGGCATTCTGATTCAGTCGGTCTGGCATTTATCTATTCATAAAATACTCTGGGTGATTTAACATACAGCTAGTGTTGAAAAACCCCCGATTATATTCAACCTTCTAAATATTTATAACAGCTCTGAGAGCAAGATTAAATTTGATACCATAGATTTTTCTACTTTAAATCCTTACGATCCTAATTTTGTCAAACCTTATTAGCATATTTTGGAGGCACGTTTTCCATCCCACGATTCAAACTAATAGCTTCCAAATGGCCACTTGGTGCACTGGGTTTTAATTTTGGAAGACCACCTCCTCTTCTTGATGCTCTCAAGGTCTGAATACCTAAGGGGCAGAAACTACCTGAATCAAAGACAATCTGTTTACCAAATCACACTCCTGCCCCAGAATCACCCCCAATTAAACCCAACTAAGCAAAAACACCAAGCTCCATATTAAAAAAAAAAACAACATAGCAGATGGGAATACAGTCCATAAATTTAGGTGTGCTGGAAATGGGCTTTATTTTGCTATAATTTAATTTCTATTTCCCATTTTGTTAGGCGACTAAATCTTAGTACTAGTCAATAAAGAGTATTTCCCATCTCTTTCCCAAGGGCTGCAGTGAGTTATTGGAAATTTAAATCATAGGAAGGCATGGGGGCAAGGAGAGAACTTGTCATCTGATCTGAATTCCCATGGCTCCTGCTGGCGTCTACGGAAAGGTCTTCCTTTATGGTCCCTGCTGCCACGCCGTAGTCCGTATGCCACTGCAAAGCTGCTGTGGTTGCCACTCATGGCCGTGCATCTCCCCAGCAGGAAAGGATGGGCATGATGTTCCCGTCCCGCTCTGAGCCAGGGTAAGCAAATGTGCTGCTGTTAGAGGCAGCCCTTTCTGCCCTGAGACCTGGTCATGGCCGAGGCTCTGTCCAGGGCAGAAGGATGATTTTCTCCTATCAGCAGGCCCTCAAGTCTCTATGGGCTTGCTGTTTCAAGCCCCCACTGCCAAAGTCTCTGGCATCTGCCTCTTCTTCCTGCATCGTTGGGACTCTTTCCTAATTTCCACCAAACAAGCCTTGTTCTAACACAGTCCAGCGTTTTTGCAAATGTGCTACATGATTTATGCACAAATGTTTTATGGGTTGAACTTTTGAACTAACCTTAGAAGCCTCCATAGTCTACTCTTTTAGGCACCTTTTCTTATTCCAGACAGAGGCTGGGACACGGAACTGGGAAGAGAAAGTAAAACTCCTCACGATTAAGCCTTAACTACGCTGATGATCAAAATCTGGACATCACTGATTTTGATGATGGCAGTTTAAAGAAAAAAACTAAAAACCCTGACACGGTGTGGCAAATACAAAGAACTGAGTTAGCCAGAAGGTTTTTTTTTTTAAAGTTGAATTGTGAAAAAAATATAAGATGTTTACTTTAAAAAAATATCAGAAATACAAATAACAAGGTTGGAGTAGAAGGTCTTTCCATGATGTTTATGTTTATTCTGTATCTTGTTCATGAAATTATTTTCTTCCTGGTTTGTAATAATTTCGTTGGAGAAATAATGGCTGTAAACTTTTATGGTTATCTCCTGCAGACTATCACCTTCATCTCAGAGACATGCTTGCTTGGGATGGGAAATCGCATTTACTCCCCATCAGTTTGTGGAAGGAAATTGAATTTGATAGAATGTTTATTGCTAGAAATCAAGTTCGCTCACCTAAGCTT
Organism: Myodes glareolus; assembly: GCF_982192425.1. Lineage (NCBI taxonomy): Eukaryota > Metazoa > Chordata > Mammalia > Rodentia > Cricetidae > Myodes > Myodes glareolus. The sequence goes on along the minus strand of NC_142045.1, from coordinate 21,000,025 downwards.
GCAATGCACACACCAGCCCTGTGGTCTCCCTAACTTCATTCTGCTCCTCCACTCTACTGAAGGGCCTTGGCTTCATTTAATTAAAGAGCATTAAGCCAGCTGCTTAACTTTTCCCTATAAGCCTGTTTGGAAAACCAGGAGGACCAACATATAAATAGTTTTAAAGAGATATATGAGTAAATTGTATGCTCTATTGGAAAAGGAATGATCGAGGAAAAACTATGGATGAATACTTCATTTACATTGTGTTTTGTCACACAAGTTTAGCTGTGCTGTTAATAGATCGTATCACTTCAGAACAATGTCATGGGTGGCAACACAGAAGAATCAGAAAAAGGTGAGAAATTTGGTTTCTCAAAGCTGAAGGATAGATACATTCATGCATTTTATCCTGAATTAGTACTCGGGGTCCTGCTATCACAGAAGAAATTCCCGTGAATGCAGTGGACACGGTTTCTCCATCCACTATGTACGAGGGCAGAGACTTGGCTGGTTCCTCTAACAGGACTTCTACACTGCTGGAAAAATGGCAGATCTTAGTACAAAGGTTTCACAGTGGTTGGTTAGTGTGCCAACATCAGCTGCGGTTATCATTAGAGCACAGCCCATCTCTGAACCCTTCAAACTCTGTACCTTAGGCATCTGTTAGAATTCTCCAGAATGCTTGCTCTGTTGTGCTGTGGCTGCCCATTTCTGAGTAAATACACTCCACTCCTCTGACTGAAAGGATACGTTTGTCTATTTCCCTGTGAGTAGTTGGCATAATTTTGGAATATTGGTGGTTAGTGTATCTCATATGTGAGCCTGGAGGAGGAGGAAGAACCAAATATTCTGTTTCTCAACTTCCATTCCACCGTGAGTTACTTCTGCAAGGTCATGTGTCCATCAGAGACTGAACGAAGGGGACACATGGTTATGTTGAGTTACTATGAAAGGCACATCATTGCTGTCTTTCCCTTCTCTGTCTTGTCTTTGCTCCTAAGTCTCTCAGACCTAAATCTAAGGTAAGAAGTTTAAGATGTATTATGTTTTCAAATATTTGAAAGCTATAGAAATAACAAAGGAAGTCTAACCTTTCTACTGCTAATACTGCGCCTTGGAAACTGGTGTTTAAATTTAATGTTTGGGGAGACGGAGAAGAGATGCATGTGCATGCCTGTATGAGTGCATTGCTTTTGTTTAATATGAATTTCAGGCATGCTGAGCTCCCATGATTTCCAATGGCTACTCTAAGTATGCAATTTCACATTCTTTCATGACTACAAAGTGGAGTCCCATGAATTGTGGTTCTGTTCTGTTTTCATTTTCAGTATGAAAGGTAATTATAATGTGGTTGGAACTCTTAGGTTTATGTTTTAACCTTGCTGGGTCTATAGCATTTTTTGAAATCCACAATGAATTGATTTTGGTTGGTAACTGTCATTACACGCATTTATAACTGATTTCACTTTTTAAGAATCAGCAGTTCCCCTCAGAGACCAAGGAACCATGCAAAAGAGGAGGCAGGAAGATTGTAAAAGTCAGAGAAGATGGAGGATACCAGGACAACAAGGCCTTCTGAATTAACTAAGCAGGGTCCAGAGGCTGAAGCAGCAAGCAGAGGGACTATATGGGTCTGCACCAGGTTTCTGTGTGTGTATTATAGCTGCTAACTTATTATTTTTATGGGAATCCTGACTGTGAGAACGAGTGGGTGTCTGACTCTTGTGCCTGCCCTTGGAGTTCTTTTCCTCCTAATGAGTAGCCATGTTTAACTTCAATATGATAGTTTTCTTTGTTTTGGTTTGTTTTTCGAGGCAGGAGTTCTCTGTGTAACAGCCCTGGCTGTCCTGGAACTCACTCTGTAGACCAAGCTGGCCTTGACGTCACAGAGATCCTCCTGCTTCTGCCTCCCAAGTGCTGGGATTAAAGGTGTGTACCACCACTGCCCAGCTCAATATGATAGGTTTTGCTTCATCTTAAGATATTTTATTTTGTCATGTTTGGTTCTCTCTCTTAGAAGCCTGTTGTTTTCTCTTTTAAAATAAAAGACAGAAGAGTAGATCTGGAAGAGAGGGAGAAATTTGGAGGAGTAGAGGGGGAAACTATAATCAGGATATATTGTATGAGAAAAGAAACTATTTTCAATAACAAAGGGGAAAAAAGAATTAGCAAGTGTAGTGAGGGGCTGCGGGCAGGCCTGCTTTTTGCCTCACCCGGCTCCCGCACTGCTAGCTTAGTCCCAGAAATAACAACACACAAATTGTATTCATTTAAGCACTGCCTGGCCCATTATCTCTAGAGAGTTAGTTACTGGCTAACTTTCACATCTTGATTAACCCATTTCTAATCATCTGTGTAGCATCACGAGGTCGTGGCTTACCGGGAGAGATTCAGCATGTCTGACCTGGTGGCTTGCTCCATGGCGTCTGCCTCATAGCCCTCTTCCCAGTATTCTGTTCTGTTTTCTCCACCTACCTAATTTTCTGTCCTATCAAGGGGCCAAGGCAGTCTCTTTATTGACCAATGAAAATAACACAATAGACAGATAACCCTCCTCCATCAAGCAAGTTTCCTGTAGCAATATGTCAACTACCACAAACACCTGAACTGTGCAAGGAGCTGGTCTTGTGCAACCATTTATCAGTTACTTCAGTTGCACTTTTTAAGTGAGTACCAAAATGTATAAGTATCAGAAAGGTCCTAAGAAGTGACGTCTTTGAGACTTTAGCAAATCTAATTCATCAAAATTTCCATGGAGTATTGGTAAGACTTTGCACAAAATATTGGCCTTCCGTTTGGGGGATGGAAGTCAGAGTTTGTTAAAATTGAAATACAATTTTGAGTTATAGATTATTATTCATATTTCCTTCCCTGGGATGTTTCAATCTTAATTACTCAAATATTCCAACACCAATAAGGAAGTTGCACTGTAGCTTTGGGGTTCCATACTCTTTATAAATCCTTATTCTTCAGATAGTTAAAATTATATCTGGATATTACATTTGTTTACATTATGTGTCTATGAATATTTATGAAGGATAGTTGCTTTAGAAGCCACTTCAAATATTTGTCTTGTTTCTGTTTACTTGCAACATTGACTTGCATTGCTTTTAAACTGAAGTCTGGATATAATGTCCACAACGTAGCTATGGTCTCCATGTGGGTTGAGTCAAGCAGCCTCTAGAAAAATAATTAAGTCCTATGGAACATTCTACCTTCAAAGGGTTAAAATAGTCTGCTTGGTGTAAGATATTTTGCATTTTGCTTGGCAGTCTGCTGATCCTTGGTGAAGTTAGTTAGTGTTTTTGTAACTATAAGGGCTCCTACTCTTTGGGGATTTATATCTTTCTTTTGACTAGTGGAAGGACTTTGTAGATGACATGGCAAATAGTCTAGAAAGGTAGAGTTAAACCAAGCTCCACATATTCTATGTGAGGACAGTGGTGTGGCTTACCCACATCCTCTGAGGGAAGTGGCAGGTCTAGGACACACTCTCTGTCACACTTCCAGTTGTTGTGACATCCACCAGCTCTGGGTCAGATCTCTCAGGCAGGTGACTCTGAGCAAAGCCCCAGTCGCTCCAGCACCTTTTGTAATATCTTCAAAGACCAGAGAAGACAAACGCTGGCAGGAGAAACTCAAGGAAGAGTGAGAAGTCTCACAAGGCCAGAGGAAGCTGTGCATCATTTGAGACTCAATTTTATAGACTGAGTTGAAGTTCAAACCTTCAAAAAGAATCCCTTACCACCCATCTCTTGTGTGTGTATGTGTGTTGTGTATATAGGTTGCTGTGGGAGCTCCTTCTGCTCCTTCAGCCAATAGCCATTGAGATACCAGCCCACTGGAGGCGTGGTCTCTCTCTCTTTAAAATGCAGTGGCAGCCCTCTGCTCTCTCTCTTGCTCAAGCAACTAGACTCCTTTCCTGGCTGTCATGTAGGATGGTGTTCTGTAAGTTTTTTCCCCTCAAATAAATAACCCTTTGAATCCAAACTGGTGTGGGATTGTTTTGCGCTTTATCTGGCACTCCGCATTGGGTTCCAAACTGTAGTAGGGAGGATGGGCTGCATCCCACCACCCAGTTGGCTTAACCTGCGAAAAAATCACACAGAAATTGTATTAATTAAATTACTACCTGGTCCATTATATCTAGCCTCTTATTGGCTAACTCTCACATCTTGATGTTACCCATTTCTATTAGTCTGTGTTCACCAAAAGACTGTGGCTTACCGGCAAGATTCTAACCTACGTCAGTATCAGGCTGGAGATTCATGGCATCTGCCACACTTTCCTTCTTCCCAGTATTCTGTTCTATCTACTCTGCCCACCCAAGGCCTGCCCTATCAAAAGGCCAAGGCAGTTTCTTTACTCAACCAATGAAAGCAACACAAGTACAGAAGGACCTCCTACACCATAGGTCAGTCACTTTCTTTGGAGAGAAACTCTCTCACTGAGTCTGGAGCTCATCTTTTGGCTGGAGTGGCTGGCAAAGATCTCTGGGTATCTTACCTGTTTCTGTCACCAAGGCACACACGGATGCTGGAGATCCAGGTCTTTTTTTTTTAATTCTTTATTTTTCACCATGTGGTTGCTGGGAATTGAACTCAGGACCTTTGGAAGAGCAGGCAATGCTCTTAACCTCTGAGCCATCTCTCCAGCCCCCGATCCAGGTCTTCATACTCTTCCAGGAGACAGTTTACTGACTGAGCACTCTTCCCTGCCCCTCAAATATTTACTATTATTTTGAAATTAGAAACATATGGGTGATGGCTCAAAAATATTTTGTCTTGGTTTTCAAATAAAATTTACATAGGAAGGGAAGTAAATTTACTTAGAAATAGGTTTTAATTATTCTTTTACAATTTCATATATATATTTATGAAATGTATCTTGATAAATATCTACCCACAACTTCCCCTGTCAAACTCCAAGACATCATCAACAATTTCTTCTTGTATCTTCATAACCTCTTTGTTTTGTTTGTTTGACTCACTGAGTACAGTTAGTTCTGCCTTCATGAACACAGCAAACGTACCAGGATATACACCCCATAGAAATAGCTCTTCAGATAGGAGGGAAATCTGATGAAGTTTCCCTTCAATTCAAGCTGAACTTCTTGTCTGGATTGATTATGTGTAGGCATTCAAGCAATTGTGACTGCTATGAGCTCATGAGTACAATGGCCATGTTATGCCCAGTGTTTCATAGCACCGTTCTCCTTGCTCTGACCTTTACATTATTTCTGTTCCAAATTCACGATGGTCCCTGAGCCTTGGGAAGAGGGTGATATGGATATTCGCCTATGGCCATGCACTCAGCAGTAGATTATTATCAATACCCTGTCCAGTTATGAGTCCCCGAATGACTCCTGTCTACACACAAGCACAATGAAGCTTCTCTGACCAAGGTTGAGAACAACGCTGTGGTTGTTTGAACAGAAATATCCCCATGGACTCATGTGTGTGAGTACTTGTCACCACAGGCTGTGGCACTATTATGTGTTCTACTCACCCTTCTTCTCTTGATCTCCACCTTGTCATACATTCTTTCTAGCTTCCTGACCACTACAGACACTCCAAATAGAACACCTCCATTTCAGATGGATTTCCATCTGAAAATCCAAAACCAGATGCACATATGAGCAAGAACATGCAGTAGGAGTCTTCCTGGGCCCAGGTTACCTCACTTAATATAAATTTTCAAGTTCCATCAATTTTCTATGCATCCCCCAATTTCATTTTGAGGCCAAATAAGATTCCATTGTGTGTATTACATGTTCGTCATGAAAGCCATTCGGGCTGATTCTGCTTCCTGGATGCCTCTATTAGAGCAGCAATGAACAATGGATGTGTTAGGATCTCTAGAGCAGGATATGGGGTCTCTTTGGTGTAAGCCCAGGAATGGTGTCACTAAGTCATATGGTAGTTCTAAGGTTTAGCTTTTTGAAGAAGCCCCCATGCTGCCTTCAGTAGGGGCTCCACCAGTTTATGACTCACGCCAACAGTGGGCACGTGTTCCGTATGCTGGCATTTGTTCTTGTTTGATGGCAGCTTTCCTAACTTAGGTGAGATGGGATCTTGGAGTGGTTTTAATTTGAATTTCCCAGCTGGCTAATGATAATGAATTTTTTCAAACATTTGTTTTTTTTCTTTTCTTTTTTCTTTTTTTTTTTTGAGAAATGCCATAGCCCACTTTATTCATTGAGTTACTTTATTGATGTTTAGTCTCAAATGGTCTTTGTATGTTCTAGGTACTAATCCTCTGGTAGATAGACAGTAGACAAGGATTTCATTCCCTTCTGTATGTCATCTCTTCACTTTTTGCTTCACAGGAGCCATTTAATTTCATGAGTTCCTATTTTTCCAGTGTTGGCCTTGTCTTCCAAGCACTCAGAATTCTATTCAAAAAGTTGGGGTTTTTTTGCTTTTTTTAATTTTTACTTATTCTTGTGTCTTGAAGTGCAGTTAGAATGATCTTTACTTTTTTTTTTCTTTTTAGCAGTTTCAGAGTACCAGGTTTTGGATTTGAGGTCCTTGATCCATTTGGAGTTGCTTTTGTACAGAATGAGGTATAAAGATTCAGATTTGCTATTCAATACTTAAATATCCAGTTTCCCCAGATCTTTCCCTAAATATACTATCTTTTCTCCAATGTGTACTCTTGGCATCTTTGCCAAAAATCAGATGGCTGTAGTTGTGTGGCTTTGTGTCTGGGTCCTCTATTTTGTCTCACTGAAGTACGGTCTATTTTTATGCCTTTACCATGATGTTTTTATTACTATGACTCTGTAGTAAACTTGAAATCAGGTGAGGCGATCCTACCAGCAGTATCCTTTTTGGCCAGGGATGCTTTAGATACCTGGCTTCTTTTGTGCTTCCATATGAATTTTAAGATTTTTTCCATTTCTGTGAATAATGCCACTGGAATTTTGATTGAGAATGCACCCAATCTGTAGATTGCTTTTGATAGGATGGCCATTTTCACAATAACACACCTTCTGATCCTTGAGCAGGGGAAGTCTTTCCATCATCTGGTGTATTCCTCAAATTCTCTTTTCAGTGTTTTAAAGGTTTAATTGTAGAGGTCTTTCACATTCTTGGTCAGGCTGATTCCGAAGGCTTTTGTTGTTGCTGTTGTTTCTGTTTGCCTCTTTCTTTCTTTTGCTATTGTGAATGGAATTGTTTTCTTGTTTGTTTTTCCCACTAGGTTTGTCATTGGCAAATATCATCCATAAACAGAGATACTTTGACTTCTTAATTTCTGTTCTTTTTTTGTTTCTTTTTCGCCTTTTCCATACAGAGTTTCTCTGTGTAGCCCTGACTATCTTCAATATCTGTACATCAGGCTGTCCTCGAACTCACAGAGACCCACCTGCTTCTGCCTCCTAAGTGCTAGGATTAAAGACGTGCACCACCACTGCCCAGCTTCCTTTCCTTTCTTATTCCTTTTATTTGCCTCTCTTGTCTCACTGTGCTAAGACTCCCAGCAGCATAATTAGTAAGAACAGAGAAAATGGGTCCTTGTGTCTTGTTCCTCATTTTCTTGGAAATGCTTTGAGTTTTTCCCCATTAGGATAATATTGGCTACACGTTTGTCATATAATGACTTCATTATGTTGAGAAATGTTCCTACTCTTGCAAGCTTCTTCCAGACGTTTATCATGGGAGATGTAGGCTCTTATCGAGCTGTGTGATTTCTGTCCTTGAATCCATTTGTTGAGTTCCTCTTTCCTTGTTTCAGTCACCTGCTTCTGTTCTTGATTCTTGCTTCCTTCTGTAGGTTCTGTGAACATACTCATAGCCCTTTATGTGAGTTCCTTGTCTGTGGTTTAATCTAACTCACGCTCATCAGAGACCATTAATTTGGTAATAATTCATGTTGGAGGAGTTGTATTGTATTGGTTCTTTGTATGCACCTAGTGCTATTTTGTTGTTTCTTAAAAATTATCTATAATCTTTCAATTGAAGTATTCACAATCATAAGGGAGACTTGAAGGTGGTAGAGTTATATGTGTACTGTAGAAAATAATTTCTCAGTCCAGGGGCTCAGGGTGCCTAGTGTCAGCTCTGTATTATTCCCTAAGTAGAATGTTCACTGTGACTGCAAGTATAGCTATTTGATATTACCACTATGCAAAATGTCATACAAGTCAATTATTAACAGTGATCCCTTTGACTTCAATAATCACTGGAGGATTAATGACCAAGAATAGTCAAGGATATTCAGCTTCTAGCTAATATGATTAGGAGTGGGAAGGAAGAAGGTGGGTAAGAATAAAAATTAAATGTTAGATCAACTTTTAAAAGAGAAGAAAGGGATGAGTTACGTAGCGAGAGAAGAAAGTTGTAATTCTGTTAGGGTCCTCAGACATTAGAGACTGCTCTATCTACAAGAGTCTGCAGCTAAGAAGAAAAGGAGGGGGGATCAGGATGAGAGAAAGAAGAAAATACACTGGACTAAGAGGAGAAATATGAGCTGTAACCTGCTTTATGTAACCTGAGCGGGGAAGCGTAAACAATGGTCCTGAAACCTAAATGAGCAGCAAATGCATAAACAAAAGCGAAACTATGGTGAGACATATACGCAAGAATGTAAGCTAAATATTGGGCAATAAGACGTGCAAAGCATACCTTGGGAATGTGTCGCTGATACAGCTGGGCTGCATTAAAGACGGAGGTCTAAGATCCTTCTGACTCTAGCACCCTTACTGCTGTGTGTGGGAGGGGGAGCCACTGGTCTCTGCAGCTTCACTGCTCTGTGAGCTTCTGGCTCCGGCATGCGGGGAAGGGAAGGTTGTAAATTCTTTCCAGATCGTTCCCTCAGATCCTGTATTTCACACTGGACTATTCTGGACCCGTGGATCTCGTGTATGGCTTTTCGATATTTTTATTTTTGTTTTGAGGTGGGATTTTCCTGTGTAGCTCTGGGTGGGCGGGAACTCCCAGTGTAGTCCCGGCAGGCGCTAAGATGAAAGGCCAGTATGAGCGCACCTGGCTGCCATTTTGCTTTTTTAAGAGAGGGTTTCCACTCTGTGGTGGAGACTAGCTGTGACTTAGCCTCACTCCCGCAACTGGAACCAAATTTACTTTCATCCAAAAACCATCCATGCGCCTTCTTTTGGGACTAGACAATAATTTCCCGATGAAGTCACATGATAGATTCCTGATAGAATTTCTTACAAATAATAGGCAGAACCTCCCAGCAGTCCATTGACACCAGGAGACCATATGATAATTGGTAAATTTCTTGTCTGATGCTCTGCAATCATTTAGAAGCCGAATCACTACTGCTAACTTTTTCTGTTTGACGAACTGTCCACACATAACAGAGAAACTTACATTTCCTATTATTTCCCTCCATTTGGAAAAACTTTGGTATAAATGTAAAAATAATGACTGTCACAAAATCTGACACAAGAAGTCTGGCCTTATTTCATATTTTCAGGGCATATCCTAGATTTTCTATGCTCCATTAGGTTCCAATTTCTGCCACCAACATTGTGCTTGGAGGCCTCATTATGGCAGAAGTGGCTGTTGGGTCTCCTTTGAATCTGGGTTCTATGAATCTTTCTAATCAGTTATTTTGACACTGCAAATATTAGAAGCCCTGCATATCAAAGGGAACTCAATGTTTTCTTTTAAGCTCTGTCATTTTGGGTTGTTAGAAGTAGCCACAAATGGCTTATTATTTTACAACAGTCTACCTTTCCATCTGTTTCCTCACAGTTAATGTGGAATCTTTATGAAACACTGCTGATGCCTTGTCCATCTAGATTGCTGATTAAGCAAGCTTGTTGGTTCAAACACTACGTTTGAATCCTTTAATAAAACAAAAATTACAAACAGGTCTGACAAAAAAAGAATGGCTTGGAATTAATACTGTTGAAACAAACCCAGACTGACGTCATTACAAAATGTTCTAAATAGTCTACACTTGCAGGAGGGGATGGAGGTGGCTTAATTTTCCAACAGCAGACACTTACCAAGGGCTTATTATTCACAAAGGACTCAGAAAAATTAAGAGTATGCCCCTGGTCTGAACATTTCAAAGAAGGGACGAGGAAGTAAGAGGCCTTCAGAGGCAGTGTAGGTTCATGTGTCTGCTTACAATCCCAGCACCAGGGAGGTTGAGGCAGGAGGATGGGAGTTCAGTGCCACCTTGGGCTGCCTACTCTTTCTCAGCCCCACATCAGCAACTACCAAATGTAGATCCAAGGCTCAGACTTAAGAGAATCAAGACATTGGGGCTGGAGCCCAGAAACCTACATTTATTTATCCTTTTATTTGTGTGTGTGTGTGTGTGGTGTATATGTACATGTGTGCACATATGCATGCCTAAATGTGGACACAGAAGCCAGACGAGGACTTTGGGAGTCTCCACCATACTTCCTTGGGACAGCGTCTCTCAGTGTTTTAGGCTGACAGCCATGGAGTCCTAGTTATCTTGTCTCTGTCACCTACAATACTGGGGTTACAGGTGTAGGGAGCTACAACTGGCTTTTTTGGTGGGAGCTGAAGATTTGAACTCAGGTCTTCACAGCTGCACAGCAAATGCTCTTTCTCCTGAGCCCCAGGAACCTTCACTGAGCCATTCAGTGACACACATTCTTACCATACATCAGGATGGTTCAGCCATGGATTCCATATATTTCGGACATGGAAACAGACTCATGGGCTTATAATAAGTCTATAAATCCAGACAAGTAAACTGGGTTCAATGAAATAGAAGTTTTTTTTTTATTACAGATTGACTAAAAGAAGAAAAAAAAACCACATAGCTCAACACAAATTCATCCCGTGGAATGTGGAAAGGTGAGACTTCGTCCAGGACGTGTGCACATCGTTACACAATCAAGGTTAAGCAGATTCTGGGAAGTGATGTATTGCCGCCCAAGGAGGGACGTCAACTTTTAGAATCCTAGCCAAAGAACCGGAACCAACTGCTCTCCCTGATTCCGTTTCCTATCAATAGTATCAGCAGCCTTGGGCTCTAGGCTAAAGTTTCATGTAACCAAAATCTTATTTTTTCCCAATCCACATCCATGGAAATAAAAGAACAAAAAAAATGGAAAAGAATAGCAACCGGCTGTGTGTAATTCTGGCCCAGGGATACCATGGGCCGGGGAGATATAAACTTGGTTGTTTTTTTTTTTTATCCACTCATCATTGTTTGATACTTGGTTGATGCAATAAATCTTTCAAGAGCTCAGATTTATGACCCAGTCAAGAAATTCTTGATGCTCTCAGCTCGGAGACTTTCAGTGTTTCAAACACTTGCCTAATGGGGTAGACAGGGTAGAGGAACCAGGCCTAGAGCCTCTGGACCCTCAAGCCTTTCCTACGATCAGGTCAGGATCTAAGTGATCTCTGTCACAGGGGTGAAGGAAACAAACTTAGGATCAGATCTGTCACCCCAGATCCGTCACTCAGTAGCCCTCTGTCCTGGAGCCCACTTTGCCCACCTGGGGAGGACTTGCTTTATGGTCAAACTGGGATCCCACCAATCCTACAGGCTCAGTGCCAGATCTACCTGTCACTTGCAAAATGTCACATCCACGCCTGACTTAGAGAAGAACTCAGTGATTGTAGTGACTTTTTTTTTTTTATTTCATAGAATCTTTGGGGTATTGGATTGAACTCAAGGCTTTGCCTCAACCAACTGCTGTTTTCCATTTGTGAAAGCAGAAGATCACATTTTCAGAAGGCTCTGGAAAACTAGTTTCTCCCCTTAGGATCTTCGATCTTGGAGGAATGCCATGATAGATGGAATCATTCCTATTGTCAATTGCAATGACTTAACATTTAGTCCAGCATTGTTTGCAGCAATGTACTTAGCTTGTTTGACGCCTGGGTATAGTCAAAGTTTAGGTAAAAAAAGAAACCTATCTCTGTCACCTCCTACCGGGGAAAGCAGAGAGATTTATTTAGTGTGGCCACATTGAGAAGACAGATAGAGCTGGCCAGTGACCTCTTGGCATTCATTCAGTCTTTTCAGTCTCCAAATCGGAAGCACCTTGTGAACCCTGTATGCACAGTAGGTGCTTTAATAGCCATAGCTGGACTATGGATGCTAGTGATGCTCCATTTTCTTGTGTTTGTTATTTTCCAAATGTCCAGGGCCATGCGTGTCACCTACATTTTGCAATCGAGCTTTGCAAAGGGGCTTAGCTTGTCTAACGCCACACAACTACTGGGTAGCAGGAATGAGACTCGAACCTGGATCTCTCTGGTTCTTGTGCATTCCACACACAGCCACTGCACAGCTGTACCTCTGACTTTAGACTGTATGATGCATAATTTAAAAAGTACCCTTCGCGGGCCCTATTCAAGCCTGTTTTCATCCTGAATGCGAGTTGGGGAAAAAAAAAAACCTGTTGGCATTGGCGACTGTCACATTCATTAGGAGCCTTAAAGCCATCTGCAGTTCTATTGATATTCATCGTCCCTACTAAATCATTTACAGCTTCAGGAAATTAGTCTAGAATGGCACTCGCTTTCTGAGAAAGGAACCAGGAAAATCCAGAGAGGCGAGAAGCTTAGCCCTGGTGGGAGGGGAGCAGCTGGTCACTGCTCCAGGTCCAGCTGCCAAGAGGATAAGGGAGCCACTGTCGTCCGTAGGTGGAAGATAGAAAAACCCGGCCACGGTGGGATTTTCATTCATATGGCAACACAACCCAGGACTTGGCAAGTCACGGAGCCCGCACAGCCAACCATCTGTTTCAAAGCCTCTTGCATTTTCCCATTCATGTAGCCATTTAATCTGCCGTTGGCACGTTTGGAAGTAAAGTTCTGGAGGCTTACTGAGAAATTCGTGTCTCAGAGAGGCCCTGACTGAGATAAACTCGGGCATTGCTTACCCAAGACCACTCTGGGCTTTGCTTACCCAGACGACTGCCGGAAGTGCACGAAGCTCCCCTCTCCCTTTTCTAATCAGAAGTTATTTCAACCCTAGATACCAGGGGGAGCCCCACAAAATTCCTAATTCTCAGGAGCTGCAGAGGTGCCAGATTCACCTTTTTGGGCGCAAGTATGTGAACTTTTTCTGGCTTTGAGTGAAAGTGGTCCAAATACAGGAAAACCCACCTGAATGGCTGAGCTGTGTGACACCATCTCTAGATGGACTCAAGATTTCAGGAGCCGATATCAGACTGGAAACTAACCATAGAGCGCATTTTGTAAATCCTGGTTACCAATCCACCAACATCTCCAGCCTCTGCCTCCACCTGCAGACCAAACCCAGGGACTTGCATTTGCCAGGCAAGCACGCTACACCAAGTTGAAACCCTTCAACTAAACATCTTTTATCAATAAAAAAGTCTCAAAAGCATATATCTGTGTGTGTCCGGGTCCCTTGAAATGCTTTGGTACAAACACCCAAACACTCATGCTTCCTACATAAACACGTCTCAGAAAAGTTGACCCACCTCCATGACATTTGAACCTTAAACAGGATGCAGAGCTGGCTCAGTGAGTCAGTTGAGTTCTAGTCAACAGTATCAGTAAAGCAAATAACCCATTGAACCTGATCTGGCCAGCTGGATTGCAGAGTGCCAGGTCAGAAACTGCACCATGCTCTAAGTTAGTAGGTCATCAATACCAGTAGGACCACACTAAAGCAAAGAGTATATGAATTCTTTTCAAAAGATATTTATGTTTAAGCCCGTGTTTTCCAGAATTGCCTAATTTTACATAGTGTCTTGTCATTGGTTCTTAAACTTGACTGACCGCCATCACTAGCACACTCCTCAAAAGCCCCAGGACTTACTTAGGTGTTGTCTCAGTGACAGATTTAACTGGTCTAGGATGCACCCTGGGCACCAGATAGTCCCCTAAAAGGATTTAACTTGCGGCTTCACTCTAGGATCATCAACGCGTGTTTAGTAGCGCCTGTACCGGATTTTTCCTGGGCTGGCAATAAGTGTTTTTGATACTGTCATGTGACAGTAGGCAGAAGCAGCCACCAAACAGCCGCGGCCGCACAGAGGAGGACACCTGCCTCTCTCTAATGGGCTGCGCTGTTGGGCTAGGCTGTCAGAGTTAGGCACAGTGCACACATTTTAAAGTGTACAATATTCTCAGCTTGTAGTAGGTTTGTCAGTTGTGACCCCATTGTCAGCTGAGGAGCATCTGTCTGTATTCCACAGCCTCCCTAGTGGCTCAATTATGCAGCCAAGTGTGAGAATGTTTGTGGAGAGGGCCTGTCAGAAGCATAGCTACCCAGGTTCAAGCTAGACCCACCGGATCAGTATTTCCATAGAAGATCCAGGTAGCTAAATTGTTTTTAGTGTGTGCGTGTGTGTGTGTGTGTGTGTGTGCATGTGTGTGTATGTGTGTTTGTGTGTGTGTGTGTGTGTGTGTGTGTGAGACAGAGAGAGAGATGGTTTATGCACATATGTGTTTAAATGTGTATAGGTGCTCATGTGTGCAGGTGCATATGCACATACATGTCCAAGTATGCAGAAGACCATAGTTGTCGGCAGGTTGTCCTCCTTGATGACTCTACATTTTATTTTTTGAGGCATGATCTCTCAGCGAACCCAGAGCTCCCTGATCCTGGAGGCTCTAGCCAGCCAGCTTGTCCTGGTGATGCTCTTTCCTGAGTGGTGGGGATGACAGCAAGCCACTAAGCTTGCTGAGCATTGGGGAGAGCACTGAGGATGCAAGGACCCAACGCGCCCTCCCCCCACCCCCGTGTGCAAGCGCTTTATCCACTGAGTTATCTACCAACCTCACAGCTGATGTAAAAAAAAAAATCTGTGCCGCCAGTGTTCTATGAACTGAACTGAAAGACCTTCCCATTCCTTTGTCCCAAGGGACTGTAATTTTCCTCCGTCCCCGTGGTATGAGGGGAACAGTCATTTTGCTGGAGTTGCATGTGACTGAGGAGACTGTGGCTGGTCTGGGGCCCAGTCCAGGCTCTCTCCCCACCCCCCACCCCCACCCATCTACGCATGTGGCCGGGTCGGTAAATCACTTTTGGTCTGTGGTCCGTATTCAGGAAGTGCTCTGACTGCTTACTCGTGTAATGATGGAGTGGAGGAAAGGTCTAATTTTGGAACGATGGGCGGCTGGGGCCGCAGCACGCTCCCCAGGAGTCTGAATTTCCTCAGTGCAGGGGCCTCCCTGCTCACCGCAATCCTACAGGCAGTCTGGAGCCCTAGCCTTCACAGCAAGCGACTGGTGTGATCTGCCCAAGAGTATGGTTAGCTAGTCTTGTTCTCGGCAATCTTTGCAGACCGCTCTTGAAAATCAAGAGAAAGGCACGGCGAAGAGACACGGGGCTTAGCAGGTCTGGGCTATTGAATCAATTAGTGGGGCTTACCCCATCCCCTGTGGTTTCCAGGCCGCCTGAGCGAAAAAGAGTTTGTGAGGGCTGCTATTACATAGACGACATTATCCCAGGGTGTGTGCTATCACCCAGGTTTTACTACCACAATAAATTCAGGGATGGAGTTAACACGTGTGAGATGCCATACCCAGCACCAGGCCCTGATTGGCATTATTTCATGTCATTTATTCAGCAGCTCCAGATATCATTGACCCGACCCCATTTTACAAACGAGCAAACTGAGACTCAGCTCATCCAGCCTCAAACAGGGAAGTGGAAGAGAGAAGCCCACAGCTCTCTTGCCCCGCCCCGTTTACTCCACCCAGTGGAGCTGGGGATGTGGGATCTGTTTCCTCCAGAGTCGGCTCCTATATTCAGGTTAGAAAGATGACAGCTCGTGGAGGGTTTTCAGGGTACCTCCCTAGAAGACAGTTCAAGCCCCTGTCATGAGCACAGCATGATGCTTCTGCCCACCCAGGGCTCCTGGCCTGGAAGGTTGGTCTGTCGATTACCTGTCTCACTACTGTAACAGAATACCTTATACAGGAGGTTAAGGAAGGAAGGGTTTTTATTTGGCGAACAGCTGGACGGTATGGGGAAGTAACGTTGGCAGGAGCCTGAGGCAGCTGGTCACAACGAGGAGGCAAATGGGAGCTGAATGTTGGGGCTTGGCCTGGCTTTCCCTTTTTATCCAGCTCAGGACCCCAACCCAAGGAATTGTGCCACTCACCCCGAGTCTTTCTGTCCCAATTAGCCGAATCTAGAAAATCCCTCCTATGACACGCCCGAGGTCTGTTTCTAGAGGGATTCTAAATCCTGTCAAGCTGGCAATCCAAATCAGCCACCACCACTGGCAAGCAGATGCTGACACTGAGCCCTTCCCCCAGGAGTGTCCGCCTGACTGCAAAGAGCTAGGCTTTCCATTTCTGGATCTCTGCCTCACCTCAGAGAGAGCGAGAGAGCAGGGGTATTGATCCTCTCAGCTCCAATATACCCCTGACTGAGGGATGTTTGTGGGAAAAGGAGGATTAATTCCCATTAGATCCCTTTCCCCACAAAAGGACCCTCTAAGGATGTCCATATTTGCTGTACTCTGGGCAGGACTTTTACCATCCATTTGGGCTGATGATGCTGCCTTGTTGGCATCTGTTTTGTTTGTGTGGTTTGGATGCCCTGGAAGAGGGGAGAGGATGGGATGGCTTAGAGGGGGGTCTCCTGACTAGAAGGATCAGCAGACTCGGTCAGTCTGGACCATGCCTTTGATTCTGCAGCAACCAGGGTCTGGGGTGATTAGAGAGATAAAACACAG
Organism: Myodes glareolus; assembly: GCF_982192425.1. NCBI lineage: Eukaryota > Metazoa > Chordata > Mammalia > Rodentia > Cricetidae > Myodes > Myodes glareolus. Next base: position 20,983,410 of record NC_142045.1, on the reverse strand, counting down.
AATTTCAAGCTAACCTGATTTCAGATGAACTATGAGTAACTTTTAATAAGAAGGCCCCATGTGGTTATCTACACTTAGGTGTCTTGTCTGGGGTGGCTGAAGGAGGTGACTGTGGTCCCCGGCATACTGAACTCTGGCTTGGAGGGTAGAAGTCTTAGGTGAGAGGAGCATGCTTGTTCAGTTATATGAGCAGCACTAGGAATGTTCACAGGGACTGTGAGGTTTTGAAGGAGGAAAGATACTGGCTTTGGGAAAGAGGAAAAGTCATCCTCAGCATTGGAAAACCTGTTGAGCTGCTTGTTGACCCATCAGAACTTATATCTGACTAACTTCTTGCTCCCGCTTGTGAGGTTTTTCCCAATAGTCCCAGCAGGGTAATCCCTATTTTATGGTTGCTTGAAATAAAAGTCTAGGAGCTATGATTGCAGAATGGCAGGCATTCAACCCCAGATTTCTGGATGCAGATGGCAGGATGGACTCTTGTCCCATGGCAGTCTTCAGGAAAGGTCAGAGATTCTTCAAATCGTACACATGACACTGAAGCTTAGCTCAGTTACTGTGAATCTTGGTCATACAAGCAGAACTGGATTGGAGACAGGTTTGACCCACTAATAGACTATTATCTAGACCAAATCTGTAAATACTGCAATATTGGCACTGTATTTTCCATACCGGCAACCAACACACAATCTTTTGAAGATACTGCCTTTGTAGGGAAGACTCCCTACATGTAAACATGGAGTGCAGGATCAACGCACTCTTTTCAGGTCCCTGTTAAAATAAGACTTCCCCTCAAGGCTCGTTCTACCTGTAAATTCTAGCAGGGAAGAGTGGAAGGGCTGAGGCCAGAGAGCTGCTCTGGGGAAAGCCTATTTGGTGTCTGGGGGACATGGAGGAGGCACATCTTCCAGTGGAGTGGAAGCCTCTTGATTCTTGCTTGAGAATCATCCAGCAGTGCAAGGGCAGGAGGACTGAGGTTTATGATTGCTGCCTTAGGTCGTGAGAGGAGCCGAGGAAGGTAAAGAACTATGGTTAGACTCTGCCCAAGACAAGAAAGGAGTCATTGTCGGAGCACATGTGTTTCTGACTCTGCTACGTCAGGGCTCTGTGGTTTTGCCTTTGGAGGGCACGCCAGACAGTTTAGTGCCAACCTGACACAGCTAGAGGCCTTGTAGACAGGGGAAGCTCAATTGAGAAAAGGCCTTAGCAGTTCAGCTTGTGGGCGAGCCTGTGGTGTATTTTATTGACGGGACTACAAGGCTATAAAATGGAAGGAACCCTTTCTTCCCCAGGTTGCTTCTGGTCATGGTGTTATCACTGTAGCAGAGATCCCAACTAAGACAGAGAGGAAAGGAGCAGGGGAGATTGACATACGCAGGGGGCACTCTGGCAGTTCTTGCTCTGGGTAGGTAGGTAGGGATAGATGCTCTTAGGAAGGCCAGGGGTGCCCAGGGGTGAAAGGAAAGCCCCTTGCATGGCATGAGCCTGTGAGGAGGAAGCAGAATTGCTGGTTTGGGGGAGCAGCTCGAATGTTCGGCTCCAGCCAGCGTTACACACCTAGGAATTCCCCAGGCCTGGCTGCGTTTAACACGGGAGATTGTTCCTGAATCCTGGACAAACTGATGAGCTCAACAAACCTGATGTCAAAAGAGATTTTGTAACAATTCATATGACCCTAAACCCAATTCTGAAATTAACCAACCAGTCAATGATACGGTGCCTAATGGGGACAGGGGCAGCCCTGTGTCAGGTATTGATGAATTCAGAGAGTCACTTCGTATCAGAGAAGCATGAGTCATGAGCTCAGCCTTCCAAGAAGGTTCGTGAAGGGGGAGCCTGGGGAGGGCGAATGCAATTATCTAAAGCAATGGCAGCTTCAATAAAGGACGACAAGCGGACAGCCAACGAAAGAGATACCGGAGCATCTGATTAAGACCCTGGAGGTAAAAACAATAGCGATCGTTCTCTAGCTTCCTTCAGGGGACTTAGACTGGGCAGTGTCTGCTTCGCTCCGTCTCCTCTCTGAGGACCACGTGGGATGCTCACCACGAAAGAAGCCTTGATGACTTTTAATTTTTTTAACATGTAATTATTTAATCTAATATACGGTATGTATGTGTACACGTATGGACATACATATGCCATGGCATGGCATGTGGGCCTCAGAGAACAACTTGCAATTCTCTTCTTCTACCATATGGGTCCTGGGAACGGATTGTAGGCCCTTAGGCTTGGCAGCAAGTCTTCACGCACTGAGCCATCCTACTGGGCTCGTTGCTGAACTTAAATCCGGTGTCAGGTTTGTACAAAGCACAGGTATTGTTCAAAGTCGTGAAATGAAAATCTAAAGAGGCTAGTTTTGCACGTCAGATGAGGTGTTTTATCCTATAGTTGGACACATGCACGCGTACACATACACACACACACACACACACACATACACACACACATACACACACACATACACACACACATACACACACACACACACACACACACCCTAGTGCTTTTCTTTCTAGAGCTTATTCCCAGCAAGGCTGGTGACAACTTCTAGCACCATACAATCACCATTTGGGGGGAAAGAAAACCAAGACCAATTTCTCTGTTCTCCACCCAACTCCCAGTCTGATGCTCAGAATAGGTTTGTTTTGAGGATCAAATCACATCTCCCTCAAGGTCTGTGACCTACAGCCTAGAGTTCTATAGAGAGTCCCAGTTCTTCGACATAGGGTTACCGCTTCCTGTCTGCCTGACAGGAAAAGATACCCATCAGTTCACAGGCCGTGGTATGAGCAAGGCACCCTGGGAACCTGGAGAACCAGGAGTCTGGGAAGAGACTTGTAATCTCAGCCTTGTTGGTGATTTGGAGGGATGGGCCCAGTTTTCAGTACAGCCCCGGCCAGGAGACTAAGCTAAGGGTCTGTGACAAAGTCTGGTGGGGAGAACGGCAGGATATTCATCCTGGTGGCTGCTTCTGTGGAGGGTGGAGAGACGTCACAGCCCCAGTGACACTGTGTGGGCCGTTGGTGAGCCACGGCTGTTTTACGGAGGGCGAATTCCAACTGCCCCCAAGAGAAGGCAGGAATGAATTCTTTGCTTGTGGGTGGGCCTGGCTGGCTGCCCGGCGCTATGCTCAGTGGGTTGTTTTCTGCCTAGGTGTTGGGTGGCAGCTTGCCAGTCCTTGGAAATTTCTAGATGAATCATGCTGGGGAAGGAACCACAAACATGGCCTTTTCTTAACCCACGTCTCCACCTCTCTAAACATGCATGAACATGACATCTCTGATAACGTATCTCTCAGGACAAATGGATACCCTGACTTCTCTAAACTCTGAGGTTGAGACCTGGTCTCATTGTTTCAGAGTAAGGCAGCTGAGGTTTGGGGTCACAGAACTCTCTGCTCTTGTCTCCTTGGAAAACACATGGCTCTATCCTCTCTAGAGTCACATATGTCAAATAAGAGAAGAACTAAGAAAAAAATTGATAATGTAGATGGTGATTATCTTTGAAAACAAAGTCCCAAGAAGTCATGTTTTTTTTTTTCTGCTCTCTGGAGGTCTAGCGCAGAGGAAAGGCATTGGAGCCCCTGCTGCCCCTCCAGAATGTGGCTGCTGCCACTTGGTCATCATGAAGCCTACACTGGGGTGTAGAAGGACAGCTTCTGGCATCTTGGGAAACCATTGTCTTAATGAGTGGTTTTCTTTCCCATGGTCTCCATCTTCTTGGGTTCACCAATGAAGGGAAAACTTAGGGGAGTAAACGAAGCTCGACACCACTCACCTGTAAGGGCCCAGATCTCACCATCGTTCTGATAAAGAAACGAGAACTAAGGAGGTGGCTGACGAATGCCAGGATTCCGACAGGCTCTCCAGGGCCCAGGGACAATCTTCCCACCCTGACACCGCTATGCTACGATATCACTTTCTTCTTCAGTTGTTTTAAACAGAAACAGGAGGGGATTGTGAAAAAGGCATCTTAGGTCATCATTGGCCTAGCCTGTGTTTAGACCCAGAAATGATATACTGAACTGAACCTCTTTTTTTTTTTTTTCTAAGTGAAAATTAGCCAGTACTTGGGAATGGTTATAACCGTTGTCATGGTCATTTGTGGCTTCTGTAACTGAATGCCCTAGACTGATAATTTATTGTACACAGAAGTTTATGTCTCGCCATTGTGGAGGCTGGGAAGTCCAAGATCAAGAAGCCGTAGAATGGGTTGTGTGGTGCGAGGTAGCACTCTGTGGAGGGAAGGAGGATTGTGTCCATGTGCGGTGGACATGGAAGGGCAGTGGGCATGTGATGCATCCTTGACAAAGGCTCTTGTCTCACTCATGAGAGGTGTGTTTATGGTTTAAGTCCTATGACTTTACACTACCGTGGCAGCCGCACCTCGCTTGGGACTCCTCCAGAATTTTAGTAGCTGGTTTGCATCTAATAGATGCTGCTCACTGGATTAGTTTTTCTTGTCACTGTAGCAAAAATAAGTAACAGAAACAACTTAATGGAGGGTTTATTCATTTTTCTGGTGGTTTTCTGGTGGGAAGCTCCTGTCTATGGCGAGGTGACTTGCTCAGCAGAACAAGAAGCACAGAGAAAATTCAGGCTGGAATGAGGGTAGGCATTCACTTGTAAGGTCCGCCCCGCCCCACAGTGACAAGCTTCTTCCAGTTAAGTTTCGCCTTCTAAGGGCTCAACAACATCTTCAAATAGTGCTGCCATCTGGGAGCCAAATGCCGAAACACATGAACCTAGGAGACTATCCAAACCACGGCATTACCCCTGCTCAACCCACAAGCTAAATTAGAACCATTGATCATTTTCTCCAAGTACTGTAATAGAGTCTCTCAAAAGAATCATCTGCCTGTCTGTCTCATAGCCCCTCTTACCCTGGGGCTAGAGAATGGGGGGGAGGGAAGGGAAGAGATGAGAGGAGGTGGGAGGAGAGAGGAGACAGAAGTGAGGAGGAGAAGGAGAGAGAGAGAGAGAGAGAGAGAGAGAGAGAGAGAGAGAGAGAGAAAGGAGGGAGGAAGGGAGAGGAAGAGGAGGAGGAGGAGGAAGGAGGGAGGAAGGGAGGAGGAAAAGAAGAGAGAGAAGAAGAAGGGAGAAAGGAAGAGGAAGAGGAGGAAGAGGAGGAGGAGGAGGAGGAGGAGGAGGAGAGAGAGAGAGAGAGAGAGAGAGAGAGAGAGAGAGAGAGAGAGATTCCAAAGGGTTGAATGCCAAGTGACTTGAAAAGGCCTCTCATGAAATCATAGTAGCTTCACCCCCTCATGAGTGAGAGATGCAGCCAATCACGCTTTAGGTTGTACCCCCATCACAGATCCTGGAAAGCAGAATCTAACGCCAGTGCTGACCAGCTGATGGTGGTCATAAAGACGGTGCATGAGAGACACTTATTAGGTTCCAGACTATGTGTTAAACATGAACTTTCCTCTATACCACCCTACCTAGATAGTGGGTTTTCCCCCATTTTATAAATCTCAAGAAAGCCTAAGGCACAGACGTAGCATGGCGCTCTGCTCCAGTGTCTTGGAGTCAGCGTCTTCATTTTGTGCCCCTTAGGAGCAGGGGAGGGCCATCCTCATGTTCCGTATCCCACCCTGCCCAGTGCTATGCAGAACACAGGGTATCACTTGCTGTATGGAGTGACATTTCAGAGGGATGCAGGGATCCAGCTGCCTGTTGTATTCTCTTACAATCAGCTATTCTCACCTAGTAATATGTACCAGCTGACGGAGTAAGCCCAACATGAGCAGAGGATACATATATATCCTGGCAGAAGGAAACATCCTGTAGGCGCCCGAGAGACATGAGAAAGAAGACTGGGAATCAATTGTTCTTCTTCTTCTTTTTTTTTTTTAATGGAATGGGACAGTCCTCCATATGGCCTGGGCATTTGTGGCCCAGGGCTCTCCATTCTTCAACCTTCTGCCTGACTGACCACTATTCTGATGGCAACGAATGGGAAGGGATGTGGATGGGTTAGGAGGAATTATTGGGATCTGGAATTGGACAATTACTGGAGACTCAGGCTGAGTAGAGAACCATCAGAAAGAATGGGGAGAGATTAAAGTCCCACCAGAGAGGTGAAAGGCCACTCTTCCCTACACACTGTTTTCCTGTGTTATGAAAAGAACAGGGGACCGTAGCTTCCTACTCACGAGGGCGCGCTCTTGTTCCTCACGGTGATAGTAAGTATCAGAGGCCACTTGACTTCTGTCCAGAAATTGCTTGTGAGCCCTGGCTTCCACTTCTGTTGACAGAGCGTGGCACGTTTACATTTCAGGGTTAGTTCCAGGAGTGGATGCGACTCCGTGCACAGTCGGGCAGCCCAAGACTTACTTGTTGAAGGGAGGACACAGAGCGCACTGTGGGTGTGGTCATGATTCCCATGATGCTCTGCTCTTTGAAGGCCCAGAGAGCTTTTCTGTGGTCAAGAAAACTCTGCCTGAAGAGGGCCTGGATGCTGCAGTGTAGGGCCCTTCAGAGGCTGTCTGGAATGCAGTGCCGCTCTGTCCCTGGTAGCCTGTAATAAGGAATGATGAGGTGTTCGTTTCCATGAGCCGGGAATTTGGAGAACATAACCATCATGTGGGGTTTGAAGACACAGCAGGTCATTGGACGTTTTCTCAAGTATACCACACGTTCCTTTTCCTTCTTTTGTGCATTCCCCCCACCCCGGATGCTACTTTCATTCCTACTGCTATTCCCCGAATTGAACAATCCCAATTGAGCATTGCATTAATAATCTCTTTTTTTGTTTATTTTTAAGTGATTTATATATTTTTATTTTATGTACATTGTTGTTTTTACTGCATATATGTCTGCGTGAGTGTATTGAATGCCCTGGAACTGAAGTTACAGGCGTTTTTTTTTTCAAATTATTTTTATTTTTTTTAATAGTATATTTTTTATTTGACAAACCACTGCCAGCTCCCCCTCCCTCCCCTCCTCCCACTCCCCCCACCCTTCCCCGACCCCACCCACCAGCCCCTCCCGCAGACAGTCTTGAGCTGCCATGTGGGTGCTGGGAATTGAACCCGGCTCCTTTGGAAGAGCAGTAACTAGTACTCTTAAATGCTGAGCCATCTCTCCAGGCTCTAACACTCTCTTTCTGATTGGTTACTGTGAGCCCTCTGACACTCAAATCTCCACTTTACAGGAGAGACAAAGCAGAAGACATAAGAGATCCAGTAATCGCAGGGGGCAAGAGGCAGATCCCATGGAGAGAACTGGCCCAAGTGTCAGTCGGAAGAACCCGTTCCCAAGCCCTGTATGCAGCAGCAACACTCCACACAGCTCCCTCTTCCTCACAGTCGATGTGTCCACACACACCCTGTGCTTATTTTTGTATATTTACTCTTCAAAATAATTCAGGTTTTTTTTCTTGAATAAATTTATCATAAAGGTATTTTATACCATTACTTTAATGACACAGCATCTCACTTGGCAGTCATAAGGGTTATAGCTAAAGACAGCCCAGAATACAACCGTGTAGAATTGTAACTATATTATTAATGGGGCAAAGGAAATAAGGAGGAAACCTGTTCTCTTTTATTAGAAAAGAGAAATGGCAATTTCAGGGGGTGCCAACAGCACAGAAAGACTACACAGAAGCGAGTCTGAGAGCCGCTGTCTCCAGCGTCATATACCACTGAGAATTTTCCTTCGTGTGGGTCACCGCTGTGGTTCAGTCTGAGACCCTGCAGCCCCGGATGTGGCCACAGCAGATACCACTGTCTCCAGAAGGACAACAGATGCTTCTTTCCCCGGACAGCCAACCCCACCCAGGGTATTAAGTCTCAAACACTTCAGGGCGTTTTGCTTTGCCACCAAATGCCCCACACTCTTCCATTTTCACGGTAGAACGCAGCACACATGGAATTTAAGCACAGATTTAGCAAATTTTCTGAAAGACTATTCCGTTCACTCCAGAAACATTGTCAGCGTAATTAAATTTTAGATAATGAATCAGGGAAGTTGATCTCAGCCGTGGAAAATTCTGTGATTTAAATTGCCAATATACAGATACTTTCAGTATTTGAAAGCCACTGCCAACTGTGCCTGCCGGAAGTTAAATTCTCAATAGCTTGCTATGATTGATGCAAGCATTAGTCATTAAAATAAAAAAAAAAAAATCTTGAACTAAGTAATTTGCATCCAAAGGATGACATCAGCAACACCATGGGGTTGTTGTTTTGGAGACTGGTCACTAGATGGCGCACTTGCAATTCAAAAACTTTAAAAAAAATTAAAGAAAAAAAGAAAAGAAAAGAAAGAAAGCAATCTCAGCCTCTGAGGAACAAGCCCGTTACCAAAGCATCTATTGTACTTACAAAGCTGCATGCGCACAAGCAAGAAGGCACCACTTGCTCAGAATATGGTATTCTTTTCTTTCCTCCCAGACTTTGATACGACTCTCTCTCTCTCCCCAGGACAGGTCACTTCTCCCCACAGGCACTGTTTCTGAGTGAGTTCACCTTTTGAAACTTCCTCTAGTCCTAGCTTTGCGACGGAACAGAAAAATGTGTTCCTTAAGATGTGGCTTGTTTCTTCCTCTGGCCTTGACGGCCCTCGCTCCTGCAAACTAAGGCCGTGCATCTTCTAGCCGCGTTCCGGATGCTAATCCAAGGCGGTCTGCAAAAGCCCCGTTGATTTGTGGAGCGGTCTCACTCCTCCATGAATTATATGCCATCTTTATTCTCCCTTATGATGGCAGCTATAAATCGTCTTGTAAAATTTTTTTTCCTAAAGAAAGTCTGTATCAATGGAGTGGTTGTTCTTGTAGCAACTCTTTAAATATGGTCATAATGAATAAATACATGGGTCCAGTTCTCGGAGTGAGAACAGGAAGTCGGAACGACACCTGTGTGTGGTCGATTCTAAAACAATAGAATACATTGAGACTTCTGCAGCAAATCAATGAGTTTATTTGCAAGTTCTAATCCAGGGCTAGCCCATTCCCCCACGACTAATGGTGTGTGTGTGTGTGTATATGTGTGTGTGTGTGTGTGTGTGTATGCGCGCGCGCCCGCCCGCGCGCGCATTTGTGTGTGTGTGTGGGAGGGGTGTGGAACTGAACTAAAACATTAACTTATTTTGTTTCTACACTAATAAGTGTTTCAACAAGAACTCTCTGTGGCTAAGGCTCCCTGGCTATAGCCACAGAACCTAGGCACCTGGAGTTCTGTCCCCAAGTGGCCTCTCCTAATTTGCTAAATAACCTTGGGCAAGTCATGTAACCTTCCCAAACGCTGGCTTTTCCTTCTACAAAGGAAGATTCCAAAAGCTGTCTGCTCTCTGCTTCTCAGGGACATCCTGAGGATTAATGACGAGAGAAAAGTATCTAGGGGTCCACCCCAGCTCTCAGAGAGGTGCTGCTAGCTCTCAGATGAGAATTCTAAAAACAAATAAAATCAATCCCCACTGGCAATCCAAGTAGAAGTCACAGGGCTTGACTTTCCCTGGGTGTCTGTACTTTCCATTCCTCAAAGATGGTTAGAGTGGGAAAACCAACAACAGCAGCAACAACGACACAACAACAAAAACAAAAAACTACCACCACTACCAAACAACAACAACAAAAAACCTACACCACCACCAATAACAACAAAAATCCAAAACAAAAAAAACCTATCACCAACAACAACAGAAAAAAATGCCTTTGTTTGTCAAATTCCCACTGGATATTTTTTAATCCTATTATTCTGTGTCTATAAGGGAAGAGATTAAATATCCTAAAGAACTGAAATTGGAAACAAACAAACAGACAAACTCTGGTTCTGTCCCGAGACACCGGGTATTCTTGTCTAGCCCGTCATCACAGAGGGCAGGAGCTCCTGGGACAATTAGCTTTCTATTTTGCTGACAGTAATTATCACCATTTGGGACTTCACTGTCCCTCTAGGATGAAATATATATTCATGTTGCAGAGACCCAATCTCAAGACTTTTTGGGCAGAACCCCAAATGCAAGGAAATGATCGATTTTAACCTATTTTAAAACATTTGATCTAATTTGCTATTTCTAGTTTTCAACAGCTTCCAGCAAATGGATGACAATAAAGGTCTTGTCACATGTTGTGCTATGGACTAGACCTCTGGTTTTCAAAGGCTCCGGAAACCAGGAGGAGAATCCTCTATTAGTGCTGTCTGATGCCTCAGGATTTTCCAGCTGTCATTGTTCAAAGGTCCATTTTTTTCTGGAGCCTTGTGGAATGACCGAGTGGATTATTTGTTCTAACACACAGTAAGTGATCTGTGTCTCAGGGTCCTTTGGCTGTAATGATAAAAAGGGGTGGGACACAGCGGGGAGCCGTGGGCCTTCCTCGGGTATTTGTGGGGTGTGTATGAGACTCTGCGCTTCCCAGGTAGACATCCAGTGCTGAGACTTGAAGAGAAGGAAGAAGAAGAAATGGTCAGGATTATTCCGCTGCCTCTTTCTCTCCTGAAGTCTAATTATTATAGTGGCCTGCTGCCTTGATTAAGGCTTCCCTCCCTAAATAATTAATTTGCCTTTATACAAGTGTGTTTGCCTCTTACAAATCTTAACACATAGCACTGAGGACCCAGGCTCAGGAAATGCACTTTCAGGCATATAAATAATTGCCTTGGAGTAATTAACAATTAACCTTGGTAAAAGAAGGGCTAAACATTAGTATACTATATTAATTCAACACAGATATTAGCTATTTAGTGTTGGAAATGTTATAAGCACATATAACCATTCATAGACTCACATGGTTACTGAGTTCAGTTATCTGGGATAAGCTCGGTAATGCAGAGGAATGTTTAATGTGGAATATTTAACCTCTTTGCTTCAATCCATTTCACAAGCATGTGTCGACCCCACATTTTTTTTCCTTGAAAGCAGAGTTAAGAATAGAGCCTGAGAATATAAAGAGATTCGGAATTCCTTGATGTACCTATCTGTAGCAAAACCAAATAAAACCAATCAACATTCATGGGCTAACACAGTGAGTGGGCTGTATCTTCCTCCTAAGTCAAGACCTGAGACTTGAAATACAGATCAGCACAATCCCGTCCCATGGGCTTCTGGGTAAGTGACAGGTGGGCAGGGTTATTATTTATAAGGGAATTTGCTAAGAAGAATCTTGGGTTTTCTATTCTTTGTCTCTCAAAACCACTATTCATTCTGGGTAGCAAGCAGGGTTCTAATACCGTGTTCACACTCCCCACTTTCTGAGCGGCTACAGCCAAACGTCACAGTCTCATTCCTGTTCTCATCTCTCCCAGCTCGGCCAACAGTTCCTGGGACAGCAGGGCTGAAGAAGAGGGGTCACGAGTGAGCCTCCATCTCCTGAGTTTGGACCCTAGGAGCTCCTTGTGGTCCGCATCACAATGGCTCATACCAGTTTCTTCTGGTCAAATTATGACTCCCAAACCTGCCTACCCTTGGCTCATCCTCACCCACCCTCTCCTGTGTTGAAGTTCAGTTTCCTGAGGACCTCCTTTCCCAGGTCGCTGGCGGGGGAGGGGGAGGACCGGGAACTGGGACGGGGACGGGGTGAAGGCATTACCTAGTGGAAGCAGATTAGACCTGCATGCTGGAACAAACAATTTCCATTCACCTCTGCTATGCCGATAGAACTCACCTTTCTTCCAACCACCAATCAGGCATTGGTGCTGGACCTTCCCTACAAGCTCCTGTTCCCAAAGCCATACTGACTCTGTGAGATCTCCATAGCATACGACCTTCCTTTCCGAACTGGCAAAGCACAGTCAGGTGATGATGCTTCCTTGAGCCTCACTTTCTTTCTGGTAGTCCTGGGTAGATTTGGTTTTGTTTGTTTGTTTTGTTTCCGTTTGTTTTGTTACTGCTGATGTTGCCCCTTCGAACTGAAGCCCCAGAGGAAATTGTACCAGGGAGAATCTGCAGACTTGGTCTCTGAAACAGCCCGCATGGGCTTTCCTCCTGCCACCAGCTGAAATCCTTGAGGACGGCATCCGGGCCGTCAAGGTAGACAGCGATGCCGACGGAACACATCGTGCTGGACACATTTCCTCGGGCTCTGCGATTTTTCAACGGGTCACTTTTCAGGAAACAATTGTTTTAGGATTTTTGGTAAATTCACTACTGTTCTAAACTGCTTTTATCCGTTCTTTTGTCAAGAGCGGAGCAAGGAGAGAGGCTGAATACATTTCTCCTGGATGAGTTATACCCAGAAGTGATTACTTCCAGCAAGACAAAGGACACAGAGGGAGAGCCGCGATCATCACTGATAAGAAATAATGATTTTGTGCTGTTATTAGTCCGCTTTTTGTCGATTTAACGAAAATACTTGAGGCTGGGTAGTTATAAAGAAAAAGAAATGTTTGTTTTAGCTCACAGCTTTCAGGGCTGAGTTTCCAGGATTCAGTGGACCCGTCTTGCCAGGCTTCAGCGGGGTCTCCATGGTTGTATCATGGCATATTGGAGAAGTCAGAAGAGAAATGGCTACATGCAAAAGAGAGATGGCCTGGTATGGCTTTGTTCTATAACAACTCGGTCTTACAAGAACTGGAGTCCTATAAAAAAAATGCACAAATCCCTTCTGAAGTCAGCACCCCAATTGTCTAACCACCTTCCACTGGCCCCCACCTCTTAAAGGTCCCGCCTCCCCACACCATCAGCCTATCACAAGTCTTCCATGCAGACTTTCAGGGAACACGCCCGAAGCACAGTCAAAAGGTAGCCAGTACCTGAGTCGTTAGACGCCAAAGAAATGGGCACAAAGGGCAGACAGCAACAGCCCAGGGTCTTTGGGGACTTTGTAAAGGGATTCTGTTAAGGGAGATGAGTCCATAATAAGATACAAAAAAGAGAAAGGAGAAGTCAGAGTCTTCAGATGTATTCTTTCAGGTTGTCCTTGAACACACGAACCCGCGGAAGAAGGGAAGAGGTGGAGGGCGTGGAGCTACAGCGAACTGCTGGCCTCTGGGTAATGTGAAATAAAAATGCATGGGCTGTCTATTCACTTCCTTTTTCTTTTTGCCAGATTGCATGTTTGAAATTTCCTTTTTATTTATCTATTTATTTATTTTTGATCTTCCAGTGGTCCTGGGGGAAACACTTATGAGGCAGAGGAGATGTTTGCAAACTTTTTTAAAATACATTTCATTAAAACATAAATATGACAGAGTAGGTTGTAGACCAGATCAGTCACAATGTAATTAGCCAAGCAAATCCACCTTTCCTTCTGTCATGATTATAGTGAGGTCATTAACCTTAATTTTTCTATCAGTAAATTGCAAATGCTTCATTTTCCCCTCTCGCCGAGCTGGTTTTGAAAGGGCTTTGAGCGTCTCTAGAACTCTGTGCTGTATTATAAGAAGATTTACAGCTCTGTGCGTTTTGCACTGTGATAGAAAGTTCCTGCTCCACATCATCATTATTCTGAAATCTTCAGGTCTTTGCAATAATTCAAAGCTTTGACAATGAAGGATTTAGCCAAAGAATCTGGCATATTGCTCTGCTCTTATTCTAGGTAAGGTTTTGAAATTAATCCAATTGAAATTTTAGGAAACAGTGCCTGTATTTTTTTTTCCCAGTCCACGGGCTATTATTAAACTTTTCTACTTCTGGGTGTTTCTTAACCCTCTGTGGATATTTAAAAACACGCACTATGGTTTCTCCTAAGTAGGTTTCTGTGGCCTGTATTAATGTTAGTCTCCTTGGCTAGGGGCCAACCAATGTTTGACAACAGCACACGGAGCTGAAAGGCCAGCTTCACCATGGTCATTGTGCACACAGTTGCAGCACGTTGCTTTTCAAAGTTTAAGTCACTTTCACCTGAAGGAGTAGCTGAATCTCAGCATTTTTTAAAAAATATTTATTTATTTATTATGTATACAATATTCTGTAGGCCAGAAGAAGGCACCTCATTAAAGATGGTTGTGAGCCACCATGATGTTGCCGGGAATTGAACTCAGGACCTTTGGAAGAGCAGGCAATGCTCTTAACCACTGAGCCATCTCCCCAGCCCCCTCTCAGCAATTTCTTTAGCTCGTCCTAGGGCGGTTTCCTGTGGCGTCCCTAAATGTGACCAAATCCTTAGGAAATGCACTCATTTCCCATCAGAAAAGAGTTTTGAGCCTGTAGTTCTGAAACACAATCTCATGATTATACTGATTACAAAACCGGTTGAAGAAATACTTTTTTAAAAAAATTGTAATATTGGGGGAAGGGAAAGAACATTTATTAAACATGTGCTATGAACATGGTGCAGCAGGTTGAATTGTCCCTTAAAAGGCACGTTCAGATTCTAACTCCCTGGTGTCTGTAAATGGAATCATATTTGGAATTTTTCAGAAGTGACGAAGTTAAGGTGGGACCGTAATGAATGAGGTTGTGGACCAAATCCAATGACCGGCATCATTATAAGACAGAGGGAGAAGAGTGAATATCGGGTACACTACAGAAAGGGCTCATGGGAGGATACTAGCTAGAGACTGAAGACACTCAGTCTTAGAAACAAACTCCAGACTTCTAGTAACTAATGTAACTTGGCAGAGAGGCATGGACCGGGGTCTTCCCAGGAGTGCCAAGGAGGAAACAGCCCTGACTTTGGACTTGGAGCTTTCTGAACTATGAGTGAGTAGATTTCTGTTGTGGGGGGGGGCAGTCACAGAGTTGTGTTAGTCTGTTTTTAGCGGGCCTAGGAAATCAGTGTACATGGACTTTCAGATATCACCTCTGCTCCACATATAAGATCCTGTGACCCAGATCATCAGTGATGGCACCTGGATCCGAAGCCAGGCCTGGAAACGGCCTCCCTCACTCCACCTTGTTTTGCGGCAAGCTCTCTCCTTCCTTCTGCTGTGCTACAGATTCTGTCTCTGTAGAGTCTTTGGAAGTTCTTGGAGCCGTGCGCTACGCATCTGGCTTTTAAATGGGTTGCAGTGATCCAACTCAAATGGTCAGGCTTCTGCCGCTGTGACTTAACTGGCTGAGCCATCTCCCAGCCCCAGTGTGCTGTTCTTAGTACTTGGAATGCAAAGACCCTGTGGATTACCACCTCCTAACTGGCTGGAGGGTGTCTCTTAAGACAAGTGATGTGAAGATATGCATGAATCAGCTAAGTGTTTAGAACATACCGAGCTACACTAATTGTATTTTCCATCTTGTTGAGACCTCTAAGATGTTTGCGTCTACCGCTGACCCTGTAATATAATCAAACTTCTAGGACAAACATTAGATCCAAAGAAAACTATCCTTATGTTTAGATGTGAGTTATTTTGGTTTTAAGTCGATCCTAGTTTCCCCAGAGGATTTAAGTTTTGTTTCTTAAAACCTACATAAAAGGGCTTTTGTGACCTATATGCAGGATGTCAGCTCATAAACATAAAATAACAAAAGGATGAGAATCATTTTATGTTCCCAGATTAAAAAAAAAATTAAAGCACTTGATAAACCTGGTTTTCTAGGTGCATAAATTGTTACTGGAAATGACTGTTTTTATCTAAGTAAGTGGGTCAGTGCATAAGAGTACGGTGCACACAGGTTGTGAAGGAAACACAAATAGAATTGGTGCTTTGGGAGAATGGAGGATTACACAGAAGGGCACATGAGGGTGGAATTTTCTTACCTTGGGCAGCAGCCAGGACATGGCATAGGAGGATGGCCCACAGAAAGCCCCCTCAATTGCCTTGAGGACTCTAAGAAAAGCAGGGCCTGCCTTACGCGTTGGTGAGACTGAGAAGGAACAAGAATGCTTGGTCTAGATATATTCGCAGTCCTGAAAGCCTAGGACAAGAACTAATCAGTAGTGGCTTCCTTTTCAAGATCAGCATTACCAAGGATCTTCAGAGAGCATATATCATAGTGAGACCAGCTCAGTAAGCTGTACCTTCTAGCATAGGCTCCAGCCACTAGGAGGCAGGTGGATGACTAAAAAGGAGTCTCCTAACAGAGTGGCCCTTGCTTGAAGACTCTCAGGATCCACAATATAGGTGTCCTGGGCTTGTTGGGGTCATGGGGCCCTTTAGATTTATCCCAAGCCCAGACGGCTATATGTACTGTAGACTGTCTCCTGACACTTTGGGACACACCGCCTTTCTCACAGCTCTGCTTGTCCTGTGATCTTCACGCACATTCCAGAGCTCAAGTCCAAGGGTAGACTGTAGTCTGACCTTTGGCTAGCAGCCTACGAACCAGGCCCTAGCATTCTGAGCTGGGCACCAATGAAGCCTTAGATGATGCAAGCGCCATGGGCAGAAGTGAGAGCAGTGACTCCAGAGCTCTGGGAAGAGCATCTGGGGACTACCTTAGAACCGTGGCTTGCGTGATCTTGTAAATGAATATCCTGCCCTCATTCCTACCTCTTACCGCTAACCCAACTCCTGGTCTCGCCCTTCCCAAGGGGCACACAGTGATTCCCGCACCCTTCACAGCAACCTTGCCAGACAAAGAGCTCCTGGAGAACTCCGCCCTCTTAGTTCTGAAGCGTTTATCTAATTACTCTTTATCAATAAAAACCCAGGAGTCAGATATGAGGTTAAGAAACTGAATGATCAGAGAAGTAAGTGGTGGAGACTCCACCAGCAACCTCATCTCTCTCCCATTCCTCGATCCCTAAAGGCCAACACTCTAAGCCCCGCCCTACTACTTCCTGTGCCTTTTTGTCTGTCCTTGAGCCTCTAAAACCTCACTGGCTACTTTTGGTCAGCTAGTAGCTAGCTCCGTCCTCTGATTCAAAGCAAACTTTATTGTCAGTCTCATCTCAGGAGCGTGAGAACACGAACACTGGGTAGGTTGGCTTGCTTCAAAGAAGTGGGCGGGCACTATTGCTTGTGCCGTTTGCTTCTTCAATGTTTACGCCTTCTTTGGGGTAGCTTTCCATGTCCACTTGCTTTTTGCCTCCGGCGTTTTGATTTGGAAATAAACATTTACATTTCAGAGAGGTAAAGAATAACAACTCAGCACACACCTTGTGCTCATTTCAAAGCCTTAATGAGCACCTGCACTTCGCCGAGCTCCTGCGTGTTTTCTAATAGTTTTGATGGGATATAATTCACGTACTTCAACCATTTAAAGGGTCGGAGTTGGGAGGCACAGAGGAGGTGCACACCTATAGACCAATATATAGGAGCTAAGGGGGGAGTCTGAGGACAGTTGGGCCGTATAGGCAGTCCCCATCACAAACTAAGCAAAACAAGGAACAAAATAGACCACACATGGTGGGTTTGGCATATTGCCTTGGATTGTTGTTGTTCCTCGGTTTTGTTGTTGTGGTTATTTATTTTGAGACACATCTCCTATCGCCAGTCTGACCTTAAACTCTCTGAGTACTCAAGGCCGACTTTCAACTTCGGATCTTCCGGTCTCTATCTCCCAAGTTCTGAGACTGCAGGAATGCATTATCACACTTGGCGTTTTTAAAATTAAGGTAAATTGTGTAAAATATACATTTTGCCATTATAAGCATTGAAGGCGCACAATTCAACAACATTAATTACATGTATAACACTGTGACCACCACAGCTGGGCTGGGTAGTTTTGGCCATCTTGACACAAACTAGAGTCATCTGGCAAGAGGGCACCTCAACGGAGGGATTCCCTCCAACAGACTGGCCTCTGGGCATTTCCAGGGGACTATTTTCTTGGTTGATAATTGACGTGGGAGGTCCCAGTACACTGTGGGCGTGTCCCTCCTGGGCAGGCGGTCCTGGATTGTGTAAGAAAGCGGGCAGAGAGAGCCATGGAAAGCAAACCAGGAAAAATCCCTCCTCCAGGCTTTCTGTTCCAGTTTCTGCCCCCAGCTTCCTGCTTGAGTTCCTGTCCTGGTTCCCCTTCATGCTGGACACTAACCTATACGATGGAATAAGCCCTTTCCTCCCCACATTTCTTTTGGTCATGCTTTATCACAGCAATGGAGAAGCCAACTGAGATTACATGCAGACAGACTTCATTATCCAAATCAGAGGCTGTCATCGTGAAACAATAATTTCCCCACCCACTCATACCTGATCCCAAGGAAGCCTGCTTTATAAAGTTCCAGTTTCTAGATATTTCTTAAAAAGCAGAACTGTATGTACATTATCTGTTCTTTTGCATAGGACTTATTTCACTTAGCAAAATGTTTCGAAGGCTCACCTACACTGTAGTCTACATGAAAACTTTGTTTCTTTCCATAGCTAAATAATATTCCATTTTGTATATATACTACATTTCAAAATCCATTAGTCAGTTGATGAACACTTGTTTTCTTTTCATCTTTTATAACTGTGACTGATATTGCAATATTTTCTGATTTTAATTAATTTTGGTATATGACTAAATGCTAAATTGCTTTATGAAAATTCTATGTTCTTTGAAACTATCAAACTGCCTCTCAAAGCAGATGTACAAGCAAGGAAGGAGGCTTCCAATCTTCCCATACCAATACCGATTCTCTTCCTTACTCTTTGCTTTTTATTTTAACAGCTTTTCAGCCCCTGCCATGTGGTCTTGACTTCTGCTTACCCCATGGCCAAGGTGACGTATCTTTTCATGCATCTTCCTGGGAGAAATACAGAGTCAACTTCATACCATTCTTTAAAAATGGAATTGGTGTTGGTTTGAAAGAGTTTGGTGTGAGTTCTTCTTTGTTTATTTCTACTCATTTTGGATGTTGAACTTCCAAATAATCTCTTAGATTCTGTAGCTTGCCCTCTAATCTTTTGATAATGTCCTTTAATAAAAAACACTTTACCTTTTCTCTTATTTATTTTGTTATTTCTGTTCAGGTTTTCTCTCTCTCTCTCCCTCCCTCCCTCCCTCCCTCCCTCCCTCCCTCCCTCCCTCCCTCCCTCCCTCCCTCCCTCCTTTCTTTCTTAGTTTTCTGAGACAGGGCCTCATGAAAGCCAAGCTTTTAGGTTTTCACTAGAAATAGATGCTGTCAAACTCAGGATGTAGGTGAGGCTGGCCTTAAACTCTTTACTCTCTTGCCTCTTCCTTCCAAGTGCTGGAATGGCAGTCATGGGCCACCATTCCTGGCTGAGATCTGTTCTTAAGAGAAAAAAGACGGCATAGCTGTTAAATCCGTGTTCAGTAGTCTCCCCGTTCTGTTCCCTTTCCCCTTTCCTCCTTGAAGAAATCTCTTTTGTGAGCTTGGTGTGGCATTTCCTGCCCACGCTTTCGTACCTCAGTCCGCATATACACATCATAAAATGTTCCCAAGCTTTAAAAATTACACACAACAGAATCCTCTTTCTTTCCATACATCTTTCATTGAGCACACAGTGGCCCTCTATCCAGAGTGACTTTACTCGTTTCCTTCAACATGTATTCAATCAAATGATCAGGGAGTGATATTCACAAAACTGAATATCAGTTCTGAATAACTTGCCCTGCTCCAAGGTTGAACATGTAGGGCCCGTCGTAAACAACAGCAGCTTTGAGTACCTGTGCGGACCCGTGTGTTCCTAGGGACACCGGCTTGGCTATCAGCACACTTTTCACCCATTTTTTTTTGGTCCATTCCCTGTTGTGGGCTTTTAGATTGCTTTTAGGTTTTCACTAGAAATAGTCCTGAAGCTGTCACTCCGCACACATGTGTGAGAGCTTCCCCAAATGGAGACTTAGGAGAGTGGATGGGTGGCCTGCAGAACACATGGTCCGTTTTATTTTTCCTGCTGTATCAGAACTGTGGCTAAGGCCTAAAATGGAGACAAAAGACTCTTGAGTTCTTCACATTCCATAGACCCACCATGATGTCACAGTCACAACAGTTGTGACTAGCGACCTCCCAGGAGGGCTTTCTGAGACCTGCTAGAAAGGAGGGGCCCTTCTGGAGAGAACGAAGTTCACAAAGAGAAGAGATTTATGTCTTCACCTTCCAACGGCAGCTGTCATGATCATGAAGCCCTGAAGACCAGGGAGTCCTGACAAAAGTTATCTGGGCCTCTCCCTGACTCCTCTGCTTCCTTCCATGTACATCAAGAAAGCCAAGTGGTCTTTAATTGAGGGAGATTCTGTGAGAGTGTAGCACACAGTGTATGATGCTGTAGGGCATGGAGAACGAGTTAAGATATATAAAGAAGGACACCCTGCATCCCGCCATTCAGTAGAGTGTCCCTCTGCCACTGTGGGGAGGCCTCTTAGAAGAGGACTGTCTGCAGCAGGAGGTAGTGTCCTATAGAGCATTAAATCCCATGCCAAAGGACCACCCAGGTCATAGGTTCATGGAACCTTACAAAGAATTCACACTGTATCCTGTATTCTGGCCTGACGTGCAGAAGAGACCAACAGGTCGCTGACAGAAGTCAGAAAAGCAGAAAGAAGACTTTCTCACCCAGAAAAGAACTTTGGCATTTCCTTTCTCTCCTCCATCTAATGCAAGAAGGGGAAAGAGAAACAAAAGAATGTGGCATTGGAACATCTGCTATTGGTGACCCTAGCCCTACCTGACTCAGCACAGTAGACGAACAATGGTTTTGGATGAGAAAGAAAGGAGGGAAGCTTGGAATTAGAATAAATCAAGACTGAATCTTGATCACATCTGAAAGATTTTTCCCAATAAGAAACAGTGTCAAAAATCTGGAAAATCTAGACATCAGGAAAATTGTTTGTTTGTTTGTTTGTTTGTTTCAGGAGGGAGACTCAGCATGGTGGAGTTGGGGCATTTGTCAGACAGAATAAAATACTGTCCTGGTCATAAATCAGTGAAGCCATACTGTTCAGTGAACGAGAGAGATGTGATAATCTAGAGGGCCCGGGAACTGCTGAGGCGGTACACTACACTTTAGGAAGAAGCGTGCTGGAGCCACCCAGTAGGTACATAGCAATATCACCATTTTTTCCTCTTTGTTTTTGTTTTCTTTTCACGCATAAAATGCACCGATTCAGAGTAAAAAAGTTGAAAAACCAACCTGACGGAAAGCAAAGTAAAAACAAAACAAAACAAAACAAAACCTGACCAAAAAAAGACTGAAAAGTCATCACCATATAAATAGTTTTGTTTTTATTTTCGCCATGAGAAATGAATCAGCTCCATAGAATGAGTATTGAAGTGGTCAAGATGGCTTAGCCAGCTCATGTCTTCCTTCCTCAGCATCCTGGGTTCTTCGCTATGTGTGAACATCCTCCTTTCCTCCTTTTCTGTATCTTTCACGATGGTGTTGACCAGAAACATTCCCAGAAAGGAGTCTATGACTGTGAGAAGCCTCCAGGGGTCAGGCCAGGTGCTTTCCCAGCCTTGGTTCATTACCACCTTGCCCTCAGTTTTCTTCCCTTTGTTTCAACCTGGTCTTGCATCTCTGTATCTTCCTCAGATGGATGGTCACACGGTTAATGGTCTGGTTCCCAGCTCTACATCCTTCCTCCCCATCATTGCCAACGCCTAATGTCCATCACTCTAGGACCCCAGACCCTGGAGGAGTATACACATTTCGCATCCCCGGGAAGGGAGTTTGAACAGAACCACATCAATCTCCCTGGGTTTTATTTTTTAATTGAAATGAATAGAATTGCAGGCTAATTGTTACCTGTCACCCTCCCGTGCCGGAATGTATAAAAAGGATGACCCTTGAGGGTAAATGAGAGTTACAGCTGGATTTAAGAAACAAGCCTTTCTCAAAACTTGCCCAGGTTGCACTTTGAAGAAAATTAGAGCCAAATCTTGTGTTGTAAACTGCTGCTTACTGGAGAAAAGAAAAAGAAATCCTTTAAGGTATAGAAATAGTATGTGAGACAAGCTGGCAGAGGCTGGGAACCCTTCTGATGTGTAAAGGATTCCTTGACAAAGACAGATCACCTGGGGACCCTGCGCGCAAGGCCTTTTGTTTATCTACTCTTGCCTTGCATGTGTTTCATGTCTTTCACTTGGTGGTGAGGTTTTGTTCTTTGAAAATTGAAGCATTTTCAATGTCAGAAAGAGGTTTACAGTATTTCCATACTCGTTTCCCCTGCTTCCTTCCCACATACTTCTCATTCCCTGCCTTTCTCTCTCTCCCTTCCAGATGGGGGGCGGGGGACGTCATTCCTGGGTACCAGATGCAAAATGCTTCAGCCAGTGCTGTTCCCTAAGTTGAACTTGTTATTGATTAGCACTTCCTAAATCAAACGGAATTGCTGATCGCTGTTGCAAGACGCCCCCCACTTGCTCAGGATTCAAGTTCAGCTACAATGTCTGTGCCTGGGCAGGCACTAGGGGATTTTTGATGTGTTCCCCCATCTTAATCACTGCTGTTGTCAGCAAAGGAAGAGGAATGGCATCTTTCATCGCCAATTCATGTTTTCTAAGCTCCAACTGTGTGTGTGGCAGTGTGCAGCCACAGAGGGGATTTTGACAATTAGCAGGAGCCGCCGCCTTCCCTCTCCTTAGCTGTGATAATTAATGCCTCAGGACATTTTTATGAGTTGGTATGTGCTGGGCACATGACACATAGTACTGAGAGCGTCAATTACATGTGACCCGTTTGAAAGGATAGAGAATTTAACAGAGGCCATTTTAAGCATGTGCTTTGTAGATACCCTAATAGCTGATCTGCAATAAAATCGAGTCTTTCGCAAATTGGTCACTACGCAGATGTCTGTCCAGGAGCAGAGAGACCAGTCTCACTCTTAGGTCACCTCCATCCAATTTCCGCTCTTGGTGGTGTTTTAGGACACAAATTAGTTATGTAAGTGACATTTCATTTATGAGCCCTGCCCCACCCCACCCCCAAGCAACCCAGGCAAAGATGCTTATGAGTTTGAGTAAATTTCCAAGTGTTTACCTTCAGATAATTTTCAACCAAAAGTTGTAAGAGTAAAATAACCGTGCAGTATTACAAGTCATTGTCAATTGTCAACATGTTGCCACATTTCATTATTCCCTCTTCCCCTTAATCCAAACACACAAAGAATTGTCTTTATTTTTTATAGCTATTCAACCGTGTTACCTGTACAATGGCGCACTGTGCTCCGGCCCGGGTGTTCACCCACCCACCTACTTGCTCTTGCTCTCCTTTCTTTCCCTCTCCACAGTTCCTTTAGCTGCCTTAAAAGGGTCTGCCCTCCATATTCAAGGCATGTTTTGTTTCCACATATGAAAGAGAGCCCATGACGGTTTCCTTTCTGTGTCTGGGTAAAGTTTCACTTAACGTGATGACCTCAAGGCCTATCCATCTGCAAATGACTTGATGTCATTCCTCACGTTGGAGATACTGAAATCTCGGTCTTCCTTAATTTCTTATTTGAAAGTAAGTCATATACATCCTCCTCTTAGACACTTTAATATGTGTTATCTAAGAAGATCTTCTTTCATATAACCATAGAATTTTCAAATTTAAAACACTTAACG
Source organism: Myodes glareolus (assembly GCF_982192425.1). Taxonomy (NCBI): domain Eukaryota; kingdom Metazoa; phylum Chordata; class Mammalia; order Rodentia; family Cricetidae; genus Myodes; species Myodes glareolus. The sequence continues at coordinate 20,960,151 of NC_142045.1, read as the reverse complement.
TTAAAAATAGACTATTGTGTCAACTGAGCCCTCTCAGGCTTCCCTAGTAGTTCCAGTAGGAGCTAATTTGTATTCCCCCAAGTTGATATATGTAAGTTCAACCCCCTGATGTGGCAGTGTTTGAAGTAATTAGGTTTAGATGAGATTATGAAGGTGCATATTGTGGGTCTCAGGGGATCAGTGACTTTCTCAGAAAAGGCACTGGGCTTGCTTTTCCACCATGTGAGAACACAGCCAGATGGTGGCCCACAAGTCAAGAAGAGCGTTTCTAGCATATCTGGGCTCACTGGCACCCCGATCTTGGATCCCTGGATTCCAGAATTGTGAGAAAACAAATTTTTATTGTTTAAGCCACTCAGCCTATGGTGTTCTATTATGGCAACCAGTGCAGACTAATACATGTAATACATGGTTCAAAAAAAAAAAAAGTTCTTTCTGGTAATTTTTTTTCCAGCCCAAGATCTAGCTGTGAATCATGCATTATATTGAGTTATCATATATGTTTGTTCTTTCCAATCTGGAGTTGTTCTTCAGCCTTTGACTATTCTCTTTTATGATATGGGCAATATTTAAAGGGCACACAGGTCATTTGTTCTACATATCCCTCGGCTTTGGTTTATCGTGTTTTTACACGACTTGATTGAGGCTGGATAGTTGGAGAAGGAATTCTATATCAGCAGAAATACGTCCACCTCAAAGCATCATGCCAGGTGATGTTTCGTGTTCTTTCGTTCATTTTCAGCAGTGGTTTTAGGTAAGTTTGAAAGAGGCATAAACTCAGTGCTTGGACACGCGCTTCTGCAGCTGGTCGGCCAGTGGACAGTGCTGAACACCCAAATCTCAGCTGTGTGGACCAAAGGACAGGCAGTGAGCAACGTGATGCTGGGGCAGCTCCTGATACTGAACTAAAATGCCCGAGAGTGAGCCTCTCCGTTCTCCAAACAGCGCAAATCCTGTTTTCCCAACAGCGTAAATCCCAAAGCCTCACACATGAGAGCAATCTGAGGGACACCGATGACTTAAAAGTATTTTTATTTTTTTCTCTGCATTTCACTCCATTCACATACATTATTACGATTACTACTACTATTTTTATTATCATTATTTTATTTTATTTTTACTAGCAACATCTCGGGCTGCGACTTACAGTCTGGATGTGGTCCCCAAAGGTACTTGCTTTGGCAGCCCGGTTCCCAGTGGAGTACAGAAAGGCAGTTGACTCTTCATGGGGTGAAACCTAGTGGGAGGTGACTATGCCATGAGTCCCTTTAAGACGGGTAATTGCTAGTCTCTGGAACTAGGTCTCACAGGGGTCGAGGAGTTTCTGGAGAGCAGCCGGGCATTTCCTGGTCTTCGATTTCCTGTTCTGCCAGGAGGATAGCCCGACCCACTCTTCCTATGTGACATCATGTCACATGTGTGGACGGAAGGCTGTCACCAGAAGACTAACAGCTGGAACTGCCTGATCTTGGACTTTCATCCCCCTAAACTACAGACTAAATTAATCTTTTTTTCTTGATGTAATACTCAGTCTCTGAGGTTTTGCTGAAATAACATAAAAATAAGTTAAGGTAGGTACACATTATCATCTTATCTGTAAAACAACAGGGTTGAACTTAATAATTCATAACATTTTCTCCAGTGTCTGTTTTCATGGACACCGGCATGGAGCACAGAATCCACAAAATACAGAACATGGCATAGGGTATTAGCAATTGATTTAAGCCTTCAGGAAAGGGCTGGGCAGTGGTGCACACCTTACGTCCCAGCACTCCAGAGGTAGAGGCAGGTGGACCTCTGTGAATTCCAGGCCAGCCTGGTCAACAGAGTGAGTGAGTTCCAGGTCCACCTGGCTATATAGAGAAACCTTGTCTGGAAAATGAAGAAAATAAAAACAGTGAAAAAAACATTCCTTCTGTGATTAGCAGCCAAGATGTGAGGCTTCCAAGTCAAGGGTTAGCTACCAGGATATCATAGGAGACGAATTCTAACCTTAGTTGGACACAGAAGTTACCATTTGGTACCATTTTAAAAGTCCTTACATCTAGAAATGGGGACATTTTTTTAAAATGTTAATCTTTTTTCCTATTCCTACTAGAAGTCACCTGGAAGCCCCTCCCCTGCTTTTTTTTTTTTTTTAAATCAGGATTACAATTGCTATTTGGTTTTCTTGACTTGGTTATTCAGTATGCTACTTTTTCCTTCTCCTTCAATACAAAAATTTATTTCAGTCAGAGCCTGAATGTCGACCCAAGGGTCATACTATGTTTTCTCTTAGCACAGATGGACAGCTGCCCAATGGGTTGTCGCCTATTGACCAGGTTGACAGCCTGTCAATGTAAGGAGGAATCTTAAGGCTTAAGTTAACAGTATTTTTTAACTCAGGGCCATGGGGAAAATGAGGAAAGAGAACTATGTTGCCCAGAAAAGACTCTGAAAGCATTTCTCAGTGTGTCACTGACGGTGGAGCACATGGGCCAATGCTAGGTCTGTGTACAAACTTGCCACTTCTTTAGACCTTAGAAAGGAACCTTCTGGGGGACTAGAAAGGGCTGGGTGGAAGCCCTTCTTCTGCAAGCATGAAAGCAGAAGTTCAAGTCCCCAGCACTCGTATTAAAAGCTGGTGGCGGCTGTGAATGGCTTGTGTCCCTAACAAGTGGTTGCTGACCGGGTGAGCTCAGTGGTCAGCCTAGTTAAAAGAGCAAGCTTCCGGTTCAGTAACAGACCCTGTCTCAAGGCAATAGTGCCAAAGCGATAGAGGAAAATACCCAATGTCCTGTGCTGGCCTCTGCAAGCATTAGGGCATGAGCATGGGCCCCCACACTCACATGAATGTAGTGCGTGCACACGCGCGTGCGCACACACACACATACACACTCACATACATACATACATGCACACACACACACTCACATACATACATGCATACATACATACATACATACATACACACACACACACACATGCACACACACACACACACACTTCTATGTTTTCTAAACCGAAGTCTGAGGTATTGTCTAATCCCAAGCTTTTAAAACTGTGGACCACAACCACAGCTGGCTGTGGGATTATAAACAATCTGACCACAGCAAAAGGTTTCTGGATACACAAAGATCAAAAGGTATTTTAAAAACTTGACTGCATAAGGCATCCAAGGTGCCTCTGAAGGCTCTTCCCAGACTGATGTGTATGGAGTCACTGAACTTGGGGTCTGGATGCACAGGGCTTTGCGGGGTTTGTGGCATAACCCCATCAACACCCACGGAAGCTGCTTGAAAAGCTTCAGATTCAAAGCTATTGCAGGCTCTGAACTGTGTGTTTTCACTGCGAAAAGTTTTCTGTTCTTAGAGAAACATAATGGTTTGATTATTGATAACAAAGGCTTTTCACCACTGCTTGGCATGTGAGTATCAAATTAGCAAATCTGTGGAGTGGATTAGAATGTTTGGCTTTACGAGTTGCTGTTTGTGTTGTCCACTTGGGTCTCATTTTTAAAAATCGTTCACCTATTTTTGGCTTGGTATTGGGACTGAATTTCTAGCCTCTTCTAAAACAACCCCAAACATACTTCTGCCATCTGGAAGAATGTGTTTGTAGGAAGCAGTGTTCTACGCATTGACAGGTACAAAACCGAAGTAGCAATCAACTTTGACAAAGGCAAATCAAATATTCAGCCAAGATTAATTCTCTATGTAGAAATAAACAAGCCCTTTCATCGTTTTAGTATGAAAACTTGCTTTTGTCTTCAAACATTGTGAATCGTACATACCAAAAATCTTCATTTATTAAGTATTTGGTTTGAGTCCTGTACATATATCCCAGGGTAGCACCCAAATTCTTCAGGTGAAGGGCAGTCACAAGTGGAAAAAGTTTAAAAAGTAGTTACCACCTCTCCCTATACTGTGGAGCTAGTAAGGACAAAGCCATGGTTATGGACACTGAACCTCAGTGCACTGACTTGGAGTCTCAGATAGCCACATGGTGCTTTCTGATCCTTATTTGGAGATTAGAAATCAGACTTGGAAAAGCTAAACAGTTTGCGTGTACATTCCAACCATCTGGTGGGAGAGCCTGGCCTGGAATCCATATTAAACTCCCCATGTGGCCTTGCATCATGTCACAGTGGAGGAGGGACTGCCACGGGGCCAGTGGTTCCTCCCTCTGACTCTTACTCTTTGTGCAGGATGTGCGGGATGGATCAGAAGGCTTCCTGTCCTCCTCCACGGTCTGAGGACTTACCTATCGTTTCTACCCACAGAACCGTCTGTACTACTAAGACAAGCGTCCTAACAGCTCAGTGCCAACACCTCAGTCTTCAATAAGTGATCGCTGGGAAGAAAGAAAGGGGGGAAGGGTGGAGAGGTAGAGGAGAGAATGAAGGGGAAGGGGAAAGAGAATGGAAGGAGGAAACGGAGAAAATTGTGGAGGAAACAGAGGGAGAAAATTGTGGAGCAAGTAGAATTCTGACTTTATCACATTGTCAGGGCTCATCTTCTTATACAAAATTATGGAGGAATGTAATTCAGTAATTTCTCAGAGGGAGGGAGAGAGAGAGAGAGAGAGAGAGAGAGAGAGAGAGAGAGAGAGAGAGAGAGGAGACAAAGGTGAGGGGGGAGGGAGGGAGGAGAAGGAGCTGCAAGAAGGGAGAGAGGAGAGGGAGGGGAGAAGAGAATTACATTTGGTTTTATCTACAGAGAAAATTGCAAACAACCTAATTACTCAAAAATTAGTGGATGCGTAAGTAAATTAGGAACCTCCAGTCAATGCAAAAATATGCATATATTAAAATAATTGCTGCAAAGACTAGAGGAAAATGTATTGGAGGCAGAAGATCAGTGCTTCAGAAAAAAATAGAATAGGAAAGTATAATACGCATACGTGGGTAAAGACAAACAGTACACACAGGTAGCGAATGCCCAGCTCCACACATGCAGCACCAATCCCTTGGAGACCACTGTAATATTGGGTACAGGACTAACATACAAACATAAAGAAATAAAACAACCCTGACTTAGTATGTGTGCTGTGGCTAAGGTATATGAACAGGGAGCAGATTTGCCCTACAATCTTAGACAACTAGCAAAACAGAAAATTACACTAAAGAATGGTTCTTAGAAGCTTTCTCAGAGCTACAAAACTCAGAAATGCCCAACAGAAGATGAGGCATCTAACTAGGAGCGACCAGGTTCACACCTGTAGTTGGATAGGAGGCGTAACGTCAAATATCCTATAGCACAGTTAGATAACTATAGTTGACAACAGCCAAGTGCACATTTCAATGAAACCAAGGAGGATTTTGAATATTCTCAACATAATGGAATGATAAACATTTGTATAAGTCAATTATCTTGATTTGATTACTCTACGATTGGTTTTGAGATATTGCATGGTTCTCCCTAACCATGTTATTGTTTTGTGCTATTTATAGAGAAAACAATACACAAAACAAATAATAGTAGCAGAAAACCTTGAACCAAAGGACACAAGGCAAAATTTATAATGCCTGGTATGTAACCAAAAATTATCCAAAGAACACAAAAATGGTACTTATAATAAAGATAAAAGCTTGTGCAGGGAAGGAGATAGGATGGCTGCAGATCTTTGCCTCTCTCTCCCTTCCTCCAAGCCAAATCCTCGGGTCTCTTCCCACCTCTGCGGAACACCTGCAGTACCTCCCTCTCATCTCTAGTGGATCCCACAGATCTTCCCCTCCTAACCTTCTTCTCCTGACTACTCTATGCTTTACCTCATCCGCCAACCCCCGCTGGCGCTCTCTGGGAACTCATAGGCCGCTTCCGTCAGGGAAGCAGGTAGGCTAACTGCAAACCTTCACCTCTCCGTCTGCTGCTTCAAATCAAACCTGCCAGTCGCATCCCCAGCCGGCAGCAGAGCATCTGCTGCAGGCTTTCCTGCCCCTCCCCCCATCCCCAGCAGATCCCCACAGCCTTCCACTTCTAACCTCCCTCTTTCCACGCATTGCTTTGTCCTAAACCCCAACTCCCGGCAGGCGCTCCCTGGGAAGCCACGGGTCACTCCTGCCAGGGGAGCCAAGTAAAAGGATCTCTAGTCCTCCAAGTCTAGTGCCCAGTCCCTTCCCCGCTTCTGCATCAGAGCATCTGACACACTTTCTGCCTCATCTTTAGTGGATCCCACAGATCTTCCCCTCTGAAGGGCCCCACCCCCAACTCCCACCCCACCCACTCTTTGCTTTATCTCATCCAACACCTCCCAGGAGGCATTCTCTGGGAACACACAGGTCAATCCAGCCAAGGAAGCAGGTAGGCTAAGTACAGACCTTCACCTCGCCCTCCATTCCTCCAAGGCCAGTCCTCAAGCCACATCTCCAGGTCTGTAGAGAACAGTCTATTCCCTCCGTTGTTTCCCCCCACCCCCACCGCGTTCCTAGGGGATTATCTAAGCAGGATGGTGGTGGGAAGCTAGCAGTCTTCCCTCCTGCGAAGCCCCTCCCTTGCCTCCAACCCATTCAGACCACCAGACATCAACAACAGAAATAACAGAAGGCTTACAAACTTATGGAAAAGGAACAACTCTCTACTGAGTGAAAATCGGGTTAAGACAACAGGGTATCCAATCGAAGAGTGGGAAAGGGGAAATATATGATCATGATGGAGAAATCCACAGAGACAGCTGAACCAAGCTTGTGGAAACTCAGGAATTCTAGACAGACAGCTATGGAGCTTCCATGGGGCTGAACTAGGCCCTCCATAAGTGGGGGACAATGGTGAAGCTTGGACTTTCTGTTAGGCACCAGGTAGTAAGACCAGGATCTATAAGCTAGCTTCCTGGGGCCCATTCCCTATGGTAGGATGTCATGTTCAGCAGTAATGCAGGGGGGGAGGGGCTTAGTCTTGCCTCAACTTAATGTGTCTGACTTTGTTGACTTCCCATGGGATGGAGCCCTTACCCATTGGGAGGAGTGGATGGGGGTAGGCTGGGGGCAGGTGGGGGTGGGGGATGGGGGGCATATGTGGGGAAACTCTGGATGAAATGTAAAATGATATTTAAAAAATGAATTAAAATTAAAAAAGAATTGAAGGAAAATGAGTACAGAGCGTACCCAAATTTATGGCTTATGGGGCACAAAAAAGGCTGTTCTAAGAGGCAAGTCCGTAGCACTAATGCCTACATTAAAGAAACTGGAGCGATCTCATACTAGCAAGTTAACAGCACACCTGAAAAGTTCTAGAACAAAATGAAATCATACCCAAGGAGTAGAAGACAATAAATAAACAAACCCAAGGCTGAAATCAATAAAACAAAAACAAACAAACAAAAAATATCAATGAAGCCAAGAGTTGGTTCTTTGAAAAAATGAATAAGACTGATAAAACATTATCCAAATTAACTAAAAGGCAGAGAGAGAAACTCTAAATTAACAAAATCAGAAATGAAAAGGGTACATAACATCAGACACTGAAGATATCCAGAGAATCACAAGGACATACTTTAAAATCCTCTACCACCAAAATGGAAAATTTAACAGAAATGAACAATTTTTTAAATACATACCACTTACCAAATTTAAATACAAACCAGTTAAGCAACTTAAACAGACATATGACTTCTAATAAAATAGACAGTCATTAAAACTCTTCCCACCGAGAGAGAGAGAGAGAGAGAGAGAGAGAGAGAGAGAGAGAGAGAGAGAGAGAGAAGCCCAGGTACCAGGTCCTCTGTTTTTTACAACGGCTTCCAGTTTAGTGTTTTTAGGGGACCCCTGAGTGTGTGAATGAGGGGGTCTCTGACTCTTGTGCCTTCTCTGGGGCCCTTTTCATTCTCTTAGTTTGTCTTGCCCAACTTCAAGCTGATAGTTTCTGTTTTATTATATTTTACTTTGTTATATTTAAAGAGGAATAAATGGATGGATGGAGGAAAACCTAGCCACCATGGTAAAGTTAAGAACTGAACTGTCTTTTACACCTGATGGAAGAAGGAAAAATCAGTTGTCTCCAGTGGAGTACACAGGGTAAAATCAACTACTCTAGGACAGTCTGATGCTCAGGAGTAATTGACCAACAAAGAATGGAAGGAACAATTTTTTTTTGTGTGTGTGTGTGTGTACTTTTATTTGGTTACAGTTTGGGGGTTTTTTGTTTTGTTTTGCTGTTTGAGTGCTGTTGTATTTTGTTTTTTTAGATTTTGGGGGTTTCACTGTTGTATTGTATTGTATTCACTGTTGTTTTTTTTTTGAGAAATAACTTAAAGTTGTGGGGAGGGAAAGAATATAGTCAAGATACAGTTAATTTAAAAATTGTTTTAAAATCATAAAAAAACTTGCTGGACGTGGGGGCGAATATTTTTAATTCCAGCACTCAAGAGGCAGAGTCAGGTAGATCTTTTTGTGTCCAAGTCTAACATGCTATACAGAGTGAGTTCCAGGCTAGCCAGTGATACATAGATTCTACTTCAAACAACCAAAAGATAAAAAGCAATCAACAGCATAGCTTGCGGCTGCAGCTCAGTGTACAGTGATGGCCTAGCATGTATGAGACTCGGGGTTCAATTTTCAGCATCAAAAATGAGTCTATACATATAATTAGATTTTAGGAAAGTAAAGAAAGAAAAAAGTAGCAACCAAACTGCAGAGATGACATTTCATGTACCAATTAGAAGACAGAGGTTCAAAGATCTCTGTCTATATTACATGTCTGTAACTATATTCCATGAACCAAAAAGACAGAGAAACGTATTGCCATGTTAAGAAGAGGATGTCCTGGATTGATTTCTATTGTTATGATAAAATACCCTAACAAACAGCTCCCAATTATGTCAGTTCACAACTCCAGGTTAGAATGTATCATTGTGGGGAGGTCACATTGCCTCCTCCACTAAAAATCTTTTCCCAGGCAATTTTAGGATGTGTCAAGTTGTTAAAACTATCACAGAGACCAACACCAAAAAGAATACAGAAGGAAACAGTTTGAACATCGAGAGATGAAAACTACAGTGTGGTTTAGGTCAAATGCAGGAAGCTGAATTCTGTCCAACCAATAAAGCTGGGAGAGTGGTAGTTAGTGGATGTGGGGATACAGGAATAGAAACTATCCAAAACGGAATGCAGGGGGACAGAGGACTAAAATTAAATGGATCAGCAATGAGAGACTGTAAAGGAATCGAATACACATAAAATTGGAGCCCCAGGAGAGGAGATAAAAATATTTGAAGAAATAATAGATGAAAAAACTACACTGTGTAAATTCTAATCCTTCAGATCCAGGAAGTTCACCTGTCCAAATCCAAGCAATTTGAAGGAAGCTACACCAAGGCACACGATAATCAAATCGCTGCAGAATAATCATGAGAGAATCTTAAGAGTAGCCGGAAGGAAAAAGACATCGAATATACAAAGGAACAAAAATCATCGGGGAATGCAAATTAAAACTACTTTGAGACTTATCTTACCCTAGACAGAATCACTAAAGTAAAATAAAATTTAAAAAACTAAATGACTGTTAATGCTGGGATGGATGTGGGGAAAGGAAAACACTCTCTGTTGGTGGGAATACTGCAGACTCTGTGGAATCATTGGGAAGGGTCTTCAAAAGGCTCAAAGTAGGTCTACCGCATGATTTGGTTATACCATGCCGTGATGTTCCCTCAAGAGACTCTATATCCTACAACAAAGATAGGCACTCATCCATACTTGTTGCTTCTCTATTTACAACAGCCAGGAAAACGAAATAGCCTAAACACCTATCAACTGACAAATGGGTAGTGAAAATAAATGTGTATACACACAATAAATAATACTCATCTGTAAGGGAAAAATAAACTATGAAATGTGAAGGTAAATGAATGGAGTTGGAAATAATCACTTGGGGGTGAGGTAACCCAGACCAAGAAAGACAAACATAGAGTGTTCTCTCTCATGTGTCGATGCTAGCTTTGAGTCCTGAGATAAGTGTGTTTAAATTGGAGTGCCCCTAGAAGGCAGAAGAGCAGTGATAGACAATGGGGAAGACCTCAAGGGATGGGGGTAGAACACAGATGGTGAGAAGCAGGAAAGGGGAGTGATGGGAGGGTTAAATGGTGTGGGAAGGCAGGATGCATGAGTGAGTATGAGGAGGGATCGCTAACACTAGAGACCTTCGAAGATGCTAGGTGGCAATCTACTACTGTAGAAGCTCCCTACAATGTATACATATACAGTAACTATATGCATACATACATATACACATAAAGTTAGAGTCAAGGTTAACTCTGTAACAATGCTTCTCCCAGAGACTATAAAGTAGCAAATAAAAAAGCCTAGTGCCATCACGGATTATCTCTTTCTGATTTGTTGGCCACTGTGGTGCCATAGACCTCCCAAACATTATAGGCTATTGCTATTGCCCCTGGTTGCCCTCCAGGACTTGACGGTAAAACCTTACCACGGAAGCATTTCTTCTTGAAGAGAAAGACAAGAGTCTACGCACCTTATAGGAGACTCCACGATGCACAGTGCCACATTTTTTTTGAGGGCCAAGACCATTTCTTTTTACCATTTGAATCCTAGGACACAGAAATCCTCTGATGCCAACCCGAAACCTTCATTCCTATTAAGTAGCTTTCACAGTGCTGGAAGGTTTTATGCATGCGACCCGGGGATGAAATATGCTCTGTAAGAAATGTCAAAGAAACCCTTCAGCAGAGGGAAACTGTACAAGATGGAAAGCTACAGGTACAAAAGGGAGTGGTAAGCGCCGGGTTTGTTAAATACACAGGCACAGAAGTCCTTTCTGTTTCTTTCTCTTTTACCCTCCTGAACATTTACTATATACCAGACACTCTGCAACTGTTCTACACACGATTCATTCTAGCAGGAAACTTTTGGAATAGAACGTACTGTTACCTTATTTCAATGACGAACAAACTGATAGCCAAAGAACTCAAGGCGACTCATCCTGTGAGTGCGGAGGTCAGGGTTGAGTAGCCAAAAATAATCCCAGTACACACAGAAGAATCAATGGGTAAATGTCTGAAAATGTGAATGAACCACATAGGAACAAACCAAATCTGAAAGGTGACTATGGAATTGAACAACTAGGGAAAATACTGACTTTTTTTTTTTAAAATATGTAATCCAGGCTGGCCCTGAACTTGATATGGTACTTCCTGCCTCAGTCTCCCAAATGCTTGAATTGCAGGTATGTGCCACCATGTTCAGCTGAAGTTTTCCCTTCTTTCCCCTCCGCTCACTTTCCTTTCTCCCCTCCCCTTCCCTTCCTTTTTTTTTTCTTTTATTTTCACATATTTCTCAAGGGGCCAGAGAAAGCACAAAAGTAATGTTAGGTTTTAGTTCAAGGTGATAGACTGAGCACACACATATTCCCAGCAAGAAGGTATCTACGCACTAGGACCACTATGGAAAAAGATCAAGGCTGGTAGCAATAGCAAAAGGCCGCCATCCTGTAGGTCCTGGGGACATCCACTCAAAAACAAAAGGGCGCACAACCAAGAATCAGCCTTTGAGGAAAGATAATGTCCTGGAGGGTGGGCTAGACAAAACAAGTTGATTAAAGAAGCCACAGAGAAAGGAACAGCGTTCGAGCAGCCAAATCTTAAAGCGATTGTGTTTCAAGCCCCAATGAGATAAAGGAAAGAGTCGCTTTTGTGAAGCTTGAAGAGAAGGTTCTAAGACACGAATAGGATGTTGGGAAGACAAATAAAATAGTAACCTCAGGATGAAGACTCTGACTCTAGAGAAGGTAACACTATTTAGCTGTCAGGGCCGCTCTGTTAGTTGCTTTCCTGATACTGTGCAAAAGACTATGATCCAAGTAACTTACGGAGGAAGAAGGAGCTTATTTGAAGAAGCCTAGAGTTCATAATGATGGGGACAGTGCATAAACAGGCGGCAGGCTGCCACAATCGGATGCCACTAAAGGCATGGCTTAAGGATAGACCAGACTAGGGCAATGGGGAATGAATAAATGACATATAGAAAAGATGGGGTTGGGAAAGCTGTGTGCTCTGGTGGAGGCGCACCAGCAGCAGCCTGGAGGAAGAAACTACGGTGGATAACTTCCGCATACGCTGGTTTTTAGCTAGAGGTCAATCGTTTTCAGGCATCCATACTTGGACAAGAAAAAGTTTTGCCGTTCCCATGGATCTGAGGTCTTGAGATGGATGTGCTCATGTCAATAATACACATTCACTCAGGACTTAATTTATTCCCCAGGCTTGGCGCCAGGAGCAGGGAGCTGAGAGCTCACATCTTGCGCCATAAGAATAAGGCAGAGAGAACAAACTGAAAGCTGTTTAGACCCTTACGTCTCAGAGCTTGCCCCCTAGTGACACCCCTTCGCCCTCCGAAAGGCTGGACTGTTAAGGGTACCATCAACTGGGAGTCAGATGTTCAAGTACTCAAGACTGTGAGGAAACATTTATCGTTCAAAGCACTACAGCTAGCATGCTTCCATTTTCTCGTAGGAAAACAGAGTGTTCTGCTGGCGTAAGATAAGCCTATGAAAGAGGTGAAAGCAATTAATAACATGAAGTTTCACCAAAGAGAAGGAGGCGCCTGGCCAGTCTGCTTAGCAATTTGGTCTTTCCATTCCTGTCATCTGTTAGAGGAAAAGTAGTTCCAAGCGATGCGTGTAGTATTCTCTATAACAATGAAGTAAGATACAACAGGAGAAACGAGCCTGGTGGCTCCTGGCATCACAAGAGCTGGCTTGATCTGCGTGGCAGCCCGTTAGGCGCGGAACGCCCTGTGAAGTACTGCCGTGTTGTCCTTAACCCTCTGATTATGTTGTGACATGCAAATTAGTGCCTGTGAAGGAACAAGCCAGTGAAAGACTTCCCAGCATTTTAATGAGCCCTCAAATGAAGGCTTTTGAAAAGGTCATTTAGTATCTCATAAATTAGCAAGAAGGAAAATAAACACAACGGCAAAAAGAATTTAAGATTCAGATTGAGCAGCTGGATTTGAGCATGCTGAGACTCAAGACAAGGGTGGCTTTGAATTATTATTGGCTCTGAGGCAAGAAAATTCTCTCATCTGCGCTGAGCAAACATCACCCAGAAAGCGGGGTCTGGAACCAGCTCTATGACCTGGGGAGCAACCCTCGGCGCTCATGGCTGTCTGTCGTGCTGGCTGGTGCGGCCAGGCATGCAGTCCGTGCATAACGTACAGGGGCGGCTGAGGCTTGTGGGGCCTTGCTTCGGGCCTGCTCGCCTTGAAACATGATTTTGAGAGTTTCAGTGACTTCTTTAGCCAGAGCTGGCCTTCTCCTGTGGTCAGGTTGGTGACTACCCCAATTGTCGTCAGAGAACCTTCATCCAGGAACTGATGGAAACAGGTACAGAGATCCACAGCCAAATATCATCCCGAATTCCAGGAAGTCTGCAGAAGAGAGGGATTGTAGAAGCCAAAGGGGTCAAAGACATTACAAGAAAACCTACAGAAACAGCTAACCTAGCTCATAGGAACTCACAGAGACTGAACCAACAGCCAGGGAGCCTGCATGGTCTGACCTCGGCCCTCTACATATAAGCGACAACTTGTGGGGTTCCTAACACTGGGAGCAGGGCTTGTCCCTAATGCTTTGGTTGGCTTTTGGGAACCCATTTCTCATACTGGATTGCCTTGCCTAGCTTTAATATAAGGGGAGGTGCTTAGTCTTACTGCAACTTGAGATGCCATGTTTTTTTGATATCCATGGGAGGCCTGCCATGTTTCCGAACAGAAACCCAGGAGGAGTGGATTTTTTGGGGGGAGAGAGGAAGTGAGGGAGGGAATGGTAGGAGAAGAGGGAGAGGGAAACGTGGATATAAAATAAATTAATAACTTAAAATGTAAAAAACTAACCCCCAAGTATGAGAAAGACATCTTTTGCATTAAAATAAAGCAAGTTTATGCAAAAGCCATTGCCAGACCCCTTAGGAATCTACAAGGACGTTTTCTCCGTGTGGTCTTGACATAAAGAATGGCATCACAGTTGCAGAATGGCTGTCATATCCCAACTATTCTATACAATGGGTCAAGACAGAAGAACTAGAAAGGGGTGGTGCTCATTTTATCTACACCCCCAAACACTGATCCCACAAACTGTCCAAAGGGAAACAAGACCTCACAAACCAATACACTGAGGCAATGCTTTATGATATTTTTCTCTTGGAGATTGAGAACCAGCACTGAAAATAAATGTCTCTCAGAAGGTACACGATAAAGAAATTGTGAACTTTGCTAACTCCGATACTTAATGAGGCTTAGCAATTCGTGGATTGATCATTAATCAATCATGCAAATCCATTCCTCTAACCGTCTATTCCTTATACCCATCTGTAGTAACAATGTTTACGCTGAAGGAACACCCATTTGGATATTCTGCCCTATCTGCCACACTTGCCTTTCTCATTCTTACTTGTATGGGGGAGATTTCTTCAACTTTCCAGCCAGAATGACCGGCACAGACTTCTGTGTTCCCAGAGAACTTTCCATAGCTCATTGAGAGAATACATAATGAAATTAAATGCAAGTTTAAGAAATGAATCTGACAGATATACTACCTAATAGTATACACGTGTCTTTTCAGATTATTCACCCTTCCAGGCACGAGAACCTTTCTTATGCATTTTAATATTCGGAGCACATTGTTAAATATTTATTCAGTAGTTTGGCCTGTAGGCGAGACAGGTGTGTACTGGAAATAACCTATAACTTACCAGATAAGCAATTGAAAACATTTCCTCCTATCTCTGTAGCAGTAAAGAGATAGATTAATATGCTTGGTTTTGTTTAAGCCAGTCCTTACTTGTCTAAAATAACAAAGGCCGCCAGCAGGGTCTCTTACAGGAAGGTGAGAGAGGTACACTCACAACTTCAGAAAGGGCTCACCTGTGATACAGGTAGCAGTAGATGCCCCCACTTGACTTACTAAGCTTGTTCGAGTCAAGGGTTCTTTGGTTCCAGGAACAGTAACTCATTCAAATAAGCATCAAGGTGTTTTTTTTTGTTTTTTGTTTTTTTGTTTTTTTTTTTTTTTTTTTTTGTGCTGGGGAAATGATACAAAGAAATCATACAGTCTGCATGACCATCAGTTTAGCTGGACTGGTCAATCTTAGGTCGCATTTTGCTTTCCTTTTTCTTTTTCTTTCTTCCCTCCCTCCCTCCCCCTCCCTCCCCCCCTTCTTTCTCTTTGCTTTTCTCTTGCAGACTGTCTTTGCCTGCAGTGGGTGGAGTGCCTGCTTAGCCTTGACTCCAGTCCACAGTTTTATTAGACTACAGTCATCCACGGCCTTAGCCTTGGCCTTGGCTCTCTGCACCTTACCAGATCTGGAGCACAGGACTTCTTCAGGAAAAGCCTGGTTTAACCTGGCCAATGTTTTGTTCCCTTTGAATCAGTTGCTGACCCTTGATCTGATCAACAGGGCTCGGCTGTGTACTATGAAGCATGAATTCCCTACATGTGTGAGCAGGGTGACTTGAGTAGAGGAGACATCAGCATGGCTAGATGGTAATATGCCAACCCCTTCCACTCCCACACGTGTACCTGCCAGGCACAATTGCTATAGGGTGCCGACCAGTACCAGCATGAATCCATTTAGTCTCTTTTAAGGTTTATACTCTTCCCATCAAGACTTGGTGCGTAAAGCTTCACAGTACTTGAAAGGTAATAACCCAACAGGGCTTAAGAGAAGCAGGAGGCTGCAGTATTCATCAAATGAAATAATTACTCATCTATCGCCAGATGTTAGCACGGTACAAGAAGATACTATTTTTTGCTTATTTTTGATGTACTCACTGAAATTACCTGGCACAATTGAGGCGGAAACACAGATCATGCAACAAACCCACTTAGGAGTTACTACAGGGGGCATGCACAAGCCTGGGAAATCAGTGTACAGAGAGAGGAAGATGGCGCCGTCAGCTTTTAAAAACTGCCTAGCGCATGCGCATGGGGGTTGACGTGGCTACGTCATACACAGATGATGGGGCTCACACATGCGTGCAAGGGCTCAGCTGAGTCATATGTGGATCACATGGGGCCCTTTAAAATTCCCTGGGGACATTAGGCACCTCTGCCTGAGGGCTTCTCTGTACATGCATGACCCCTAGAACCCGGAAGTATCAGCCTTATGTGGATAAAATCATTACGCCCACCACCCATCCCAGTGTGAAGACAGTGGAATTGCAGCCAAAACCCCACTTTTCTTTTCTATACCTTGGATTTTCTGGGTTATAAGACAAGGGACACTTCCAGTTTGTCTAATACTATCCTCCAAGATCACGGCTGCTTTGGAGCATTCCCAGAACCTAAACAACAATTACATTGCATTTTCTTTCCTATCAGCCCTTTTTTTTCATCAACCATAGGGCTTTTGAACCCCTCTATTCTATTTTTAAATGATAATTTGTGTGTATGTGCGTGTGTGTGTTTGTATGCTTGAGGAGTCTGAGAACCATCTACTTCAGCCTTCCCACACATTTATTCCCATCAACTAATTTCAGGTAATCATGGGTATTTATAAGTTACCCTCATTATTTTAAAAAGCCTAGCAAAATCTATATTTATCCTTAACAAAACCCTTGGGGTTCAACACTGTTTTCTATGCTTTAGGCTTTAAGCATTGCATGTTCAATGACAATACTGGTAGTTTCTATCAATCATAGAACTTGATGCACAGTTTATAGCCACAATTGTTCTTTCTGCTCCCCCTCCCCATTCTGTTCTCAGTTCCTAGAAGAAAGACCTGATAATGCTGGCAATTCTACCCAAAGCTGTAGAGGCCAATTCTACACACACCCTTGCTTATTCCCTTCTAGAAAGGGAATAGAAGTATCGGATGATACGGTGAGAGCCTGACACTCACAGCCTGGGGTCGGCTGAAGGACTGGTCCATTACATCCACCGGGTCTGGCTGGAGGCCGCTCTGGTTGCAGCTTCCTGCTAAGCCACTTGTGCCTTCCTCGGAAGTGGCTAGACGGGTTCTGTGGTCCTCTGACCGCCCTTGCCGTCACTGGCAGTAGCCTGGGTGGTGGTGGTGAAGATGGATAGTCATATCCAATTTCCAGACGGGAGAGGAGACATCTTGTATGTGTCTTCTAAACTAGATGAAGGAAAACATTGTAGTGAGGAGCTGCAGGCAGGCCTGCTTTTCGTCCCGCCCAACTCCTGCATGGCTAGCTTAGCCCCGGAAATAACAATACACAAATTGTATTCATTCAACACTGCCTGGCCCATCATCTCTAGAGAGTTAGTTACTGGCTAATTCTCACATCTTGATTAACCCATTTCTAATAATCTGTGTAGCACCACGAGGTGGTGGCTTACCAGGAAAGATTCAGCATGTCTGACCTGGTGGCTGGCTCCATGGTATCTGCCTCATTGCCCTCTTCCCAGCATTCTGTTCTGTTTACTCCGCCTACCTAATTTTCTGTCCTATCAAAGGGCCAAGGCAGTCTCTTTATTAACCAATGAAAATAACACATAGATAGAAGGCCCACCTACATCAAAACATGTATGCTTTCTTAGCATAAAGCTTTGTTTTTATATGGAATTGGTTCAAATGTGGGAAGAGAGAGCAATGGGTGATGCAACAGAAATACTGGGCCAATTCTTTTAAACTCCTGACAGTATCACCAGCCTGTCTAGCTAGGGGGAAGCTAACAAACTCAGTACTTGTAAGTTGATCGATACATTCAAGTTGATTTTTTTCTTATATCAAGAGGATCTGGCTTCATTCCTGGGCATTGTATGCCAGTTTTCCCAGCATCACTTACAGAGAAATGCTATTTTATTCAGTGTTCTTGACACGTTTGTTAGAGATGAGGTTTTGAGGCAAAGGGGCCCCATGCTGTGGTTTCCAAGTTCTGCTGTGTGGAGACAAAAAACCGAATCAAGGACAGGTGGGTAGTGACAGAAACACAGTTTGTTAAATCAGAAAGAGGCCCTCCAAAGAATGGAGGGAGGCTAGTGAGTATAGACAGTTCCAAATGCAGAAGTTCCAAGTCCTTTTTAGCATTACCCTTTATGGCTATTCACATAGTTGACGCCCACCTTCTGCATCTATCGCAAGCTTTTTCTTGTGTATGTTGTTGTTACATGTCATTGCATAGAGATGTCTAGTCTTTCTGCTAAAGGCCTTCTTTCAAGTCAATCTACGTGACTTTTTTTTTTTTTTGACACAAGGTTTCTCTGTAGCTTTGGAGCCTGTCCTGGAACTAGCTCTTGTAGACCAGGCTGGCCTTGAACTCACAGAGATCCACCTCTCTCTGCTTCCTGAGTGCTAGGATTAAGGGTGTGCACCACCACCAACAACTCTGCATGCCTCTTTCCTCACACCCCTATTCTTCTGCTTTTTAAAAAGTAAAAAAAAAAAAAATTTAAAAAAATCAGTTAGTAGTAAATATACAGTTGACTTCTTGGTTCCTTTGTCCATGTGTCAGATTGTCTGGCTCTAGTAGAACAGCAGTCCAGAGATTAGGAGGGAGGGGGTTCAGGGACCTTAAGAAAGGATAGAAAGGAACTTCAAACCACTCCCAGGTAGGAGGAACCAGCTCAAGTGCCCTATAGAATAGCAGGGCAACTCTCTTACAACAACTTATTGGGTATTTCAAATAACCAGAACTCTCTGAAGGTTCCACAGAATCCACCAACGTTTGTGGAAATGGATGCTAATTACTTTCACTTGAACCTTACACATGGCTCATGTATATCCCATTATCTTAATGTGGTTCATGAACATGTATAAATACTACATGTTGCTTAGATACAAGGTAGTTATTAATGGCTTAAAAAAAAACCCAGAACCTTTGGAAAATGTTAGCATAGTTAGTGTTTTCACTATTCACACTAGAAAACCGAGATTCGGAGCCCTAACATCAAGTGAAACCCTTGGTTATGGAACAACGGAGCAGAGCCACCTCTGGAGTCCAGGTCTCTTCGCTGTCCTTTTGGGACCTCTTTCTATAGCACAACCTGCCTCACACCCGGCTGGTGAAGTAGGTCAGGACATCTTGGGACTTAACATTTATTTATCCAGGAACTCTGATGCCCACTCTACGAGAGGCAGTGTGTAGATGGAGCTCTCCCTAATGAAGTGCTTTATAATGCTGGCTGCACATAACAGCCACTTGGTGAACTTTGAAAAATCCCAATGGCCCAGCTACATTTGAGACCAATTAAAAGAGGCTACGTGAGGTGGGACTCAGACACGACTATTTTTAAAAGCTCGCCTGCTGATTTCAGTTTGTGGAGACCAGAGAAACATTGTCCTTACATTTTTCCGCAGTAAAGGCAGAGTGGTTTTGATTAAGAATTACCTTAACCTTGGCCTCCTGGAGGGCAATTAGGAAGCCCTTAAAATTAACTCAACTCAACAATGCCTTGTGCTCCGAGGGGAGCAATATGTGTTTGTGGAGGTGACACTTGAGCACCAGATTTGACTTGAATAAAGCCCCCCAAACAAGAGCTATGCTTTGTGGCAGTGTTAAGAGATTGGGACCAGTAAAGCAAGCGCGAGCCCGTTCTCCTGAGCACACCCTTTGTGGAGATCAAAATCACCATCCTCTCGGCAGGAGCTCGGAACTGGAACCTGAGATCTACAAAGGCCAGACAGAAACGGGGTGGTTCTTTCTATTCTTTAAATGGTTCCCTTTTTTAAAACAGAGAGGGATTTTTGGTTAACTGCTTTCTGTAGTTCCCAGGAAAAGGAAATGATGAAAGCAGCTGTAACTCCTGTAGGAGTGTTCACGTGGAGAAGACTGGACGGTACCCAGGAGCCCTCGGGCTCTGAGGAGCAACTTTCTCTCTTCTCTGGCACTGAGCTCAAGGACAGGATGGGGAGACCTTGGAGCTGGCACCAGAGTGAGAGCCTTCCTTCATTCTTCGCTGCTGCATAGCCATGAGATCTTGGGACTAAAATCTCCTTGCCATCCACTCCCTCATGACACTTTTGTGTTTTAATAGCTTTCCGTGAAGACAACAAATCAATTCGCAAGTAGGAATGCCGTGTGCAAGTAGTCAAGTGTACTCATTCAGGAACTGCCGCAAGTGCCTGGCATCTGGGAACAGTATGTGGTCCTTAAGGCAAAACAGAAGCATAAATGATGGAGATAGCGGCCTGGTCCATAGCAGGATCCAGGTGATGTGATAAAGTTAGCAAAGGAAAGTTTAGAGTACCATGAGAAACTAAATGAGGCACATCAACCCTGACAGAAGTGAGAATTCAGTAACCCCTGAGAAAGGGAAGGAAGGGAGGGAAGGAGGGAGGGAAGGAGAAAGAGAGAGAGAGAGAGAGAGAGAGAGAGAGAGAGAGAGAGAGAGAGAGAGCGCGCGCTGAGTTTGGGGATGTGTGTGAATTAACCGAGCGAATAAATCTGAAAATGTCTTTGACAAAAAATGATGGATGTGTGAAAGATTTCAGGCTAGAGGAATCCAAATCCAGAGGCCCCAAAGTGCTTTGCATGGCTACATCATGGAGTCCAGGACAGAGTGGGGAAACTTGGGAATGCAGGAATGCTTAGAATACCTGTCATCAGAGAGAGGGGACAGAGACAGAGCAGCGCACTGCCTCCCTTGGCAACCGGGGGTGTTCCTCTAGTGACCTTATGAAAGGCCTTAGGCAGGCTTCAGCATGAGGGCTAAGAGGAGATCCCAGAAGAACAGGAGACACACCCACATGGGACTTGTGCTTCCCGACGGAGAATGGGGTAAGTAAAACATTGAAGTGAGAACGGGCTAAGTAAAACATTGAAGTATGGGGCCAGGCTTTTCCCACGGAGAATAAGCAATTAACTGTCTTAGCGTTGTCCGTATATACTATTTTGGTGGATTTCAGGTTACACCTTCAAAGCTTGCTAAGAAATTCCTTTGCCTTCTCTTGCGGTACGAGAGATACGTGGCGGCTCCAGAGTGGCTTTTGATAGAACTATAGGGTGGTAAAGAATAACCAGAAGGCCCAGGGTTGCACAAAGGGTCTTGCATGTGTCATTTCCCGATATGTGAGGTTCCTGGTGAGAGTCCTAGAAAATTGGAGGTTCTTGGCTGGGGATGGAAGATGCAAGCAGCTGCTGGCTTGCTGCAATTCTTACCCTGTTGCTGGCAAAGGCTTGAACTGATTCCAGAGCCCAGGATTGCTTCTCAGCTTCTCAGGACCCTGAGGTTTTCCTTTCCTTTCTACTCTACATCATGCTTACAAAATCTATTCTCTATTCTCTCTTCCAGACCTTTTCATCTATGAGAATGACGTGCAGCACAGTTGTAAGAACACTGGGACAATGGGTGGGGATCGGAGTATCCCAGCAAACCAGAGTGAAGGCCATCTACCGACAACTCATGCTGTAGAACCTGGACATACCTCACAGCTAGGCCTCTAGGATGGACTCCATGTTACATTTAAGGAAGTGCTTTCTTTTCGTCGTTACATTAAAAATAGGTTTAAAGTTTTCTTGCAATATAATTTGGTCATACACTTTGTCCTTCCTCAAGTCCTCCCAGATCCTCCCCACCTTCCCAAGCCACCCCAAACCCTACTGTTTCATGCAGCTCTTTCTAACTACAGCATGAAGGCTGGATTGAGGGAGAGAGAAACAGTGAACGATAATGGAAACAATGGTGGTAAGACAGACGAAGGAAGGTAGATGGGTAGGTGATTAAACACATACACACACATACATGTGCACGCATGCATGCACAAATGTGTGAAAGCTGGGATCATTTCAGTCCAGCGAACTATTCTTTGCACACATTCACTAAAGCTGTATGTTTGTTTCCGGAGTGGTCAAGAACAAAAAGAGAGTCTAGTATCTCCACAGCCTCAGGAGTTCTTGAGTGATAATGAGTCTTTAATCACATGAGAAGGACTCAAAGCACAGAAGCGTTCATGCATGACTCTCAGCTTGTGGGGCCCTGTGGGAAAATGCAGTGAGCATTAACACCCAGCAGAATCCCCCTCATGTTTCAGGCCCACAGCAACATGGTTATGTTCCAACAGTCTGGATTGAGAGTATATTGATTCACGTCTGAGATCCGCTGGTGTTTACGCCAAGGACGAAAACGACAGTGGCTAGCATTGCCGTCTGCTCTTTCGGTCAGAGCCAGAGGCCTCAGGCAGACATCTTCCAGAGGAGTGCAGTTGTTGATTAGTGGTTTGAGGTGACAAGTTAAGAATGAAGAAGAGGGGTCGGCAGTGTTGTGTTGTGTCACTGTCAGGGAAGCGAGTACATATGCCTCACTGTCAGACTCTGAGGAGAATCATCAGTGCCATCTGAAACAATCCTCACTCGTTGACTCATGAGGCCTCCCTCCACCCCAATGAAGTCAAGAGCCCTTCCTTCCGTGTGACCCTCGGCTTCTTCTGTCTTTGCCTCCAGGTTTTTTGTTTGTTGTTTGTTCATTTTTGTTTCCATTTTAAAAGCATATATTCCAGTCTTTTAATCACACATAGAGTTCCTTAGCTGAAAATATAGCAACAGTATTAATATCAAAAACCCCAAGTTTTGACCTACTACTCTGACATCGTCTTTTCATGTTTTTGTTCCCACCAAACAGCATCACACACGTTCATTGGGGCCCCCATTTGACACGCTGCCAATGCCATTCTTTCCTCATCCCTGCCTGCTGCGGGAGCTCTTTCTGCTCCTTCAGCCAACAGCTTTTAAGATACCAGCCCACTTGGGCGTGGTCTCTTTCGCTTTAAAAACAGCAGTAGCCCTGCACATGCGCTCTCTCTCTCTCTCTCTCTCTCTCTCTCTCTCTCTCTCTCCCCCCCTCTCCCTCCCTCCCTCCCCCTCTCTCTGCGACTCCTTTCCTGATAGGGCAGAGAGCTGTTGTCTAGGACAGTGATCTGTAAGTTTTTCCCTTTAAATAAATAACCCTTTTATTAATCACAATTCCAAACTGGTGTGGGATTGTTTTGTGACTTACGCCTTCACCTGCCAACCTGTTCCCTCTTCTCCGAGGATTTGGTCAGGCTTGGCAGCTCTTCCAGTCTCACGGTGCTTCCCCGTGTCTTCACAACATCAGCATCCTCACAGCTGACCATCCTCCCTTTTTGGGTTTCGACAGCAAGCCATCTAAGGTTCCCAAACTATTTTGAAAGCACACGCCTTTGAACCCTAATGGTGGCTAACTGTTATGTTCCTGTGGCTTCTGATGTGACAAGATGAGCAATGAGCTGTTCACGGGAACATTCATCTCACCCTGACGACTGATGGCCGGTGAGCTCCATGCTTTCGTTAGCTTTGTTTCCCAGGATTAGAAAGTGAAGCCAAGCACATGTCAGGAACTGTGGGACGTGGAAGGAGACCCTCCAAGTGCTTGACCAAAAGTTTGTGTTTTGAGTTAGAATTATGTTTGACTGCCAAGGATGGGAAGAAAAAGGAACCGACTTTAAACATGGGCACACTTTCTTCAACTAGTTTTTACTGGTCATAATTTGATCATTTGAGCTGGAGTGAATTCTTATTCTGTGAGCCTAGGCTCTGAGCCAGTAATTGAACAAACTGAGGCTGTGTTGCACGGACAGAGGCATGGAGGTAATTATTTAGGAGCCCATTTCTAGCACCTGCTAATACCCCATGCCTGCACATTTTCAACCCCACTCCTTCCCAGTAGTGAGGAACTAACTCTTCTATGTCTCTGCTCCTCCATGGCAACTGAATTCTTTCAGGTAGATGTCCCTTCTATAGGGAACTTTACAACTAATATCCACTTGGAAGAAAGTACATATTATGTTTGCTTTTCTGAGTCTGGGTTGTCTCACTCGGGATGATCATTTTCTAGTTCCATCCATTTGTCAGTACATTTCATGATGTTATTGTTTTTACAGATGAGCAATTCTCCATTGTGCAATGCACCACATTTTCTTTATCCATTCTTTGGTTGAGGGGCATCTAGGTTGTCTTTAGGTTCTGCCTATTACAAATAAAGGCACTAGGAACATAGTTGAGCAAGTGTCCTTGTGGTATGATAGAACATTCTTTGCCTATATGCCCAAGACTTATATAGAGGTAACTCAACTCCCAATTTCCTGAGAAACCACGATATTGATGTTCAAAGTGCCTGTACAAATTTGCACTTCCGTTAGCAATGGAGGAGTTTTCCCCTTGCTCCATATCCTTGCCAGCATAAGCTGTCACTTGTGTTTTTGATCTTAGCCATTCCGACAGTTGTAAGATGGAGTCTCAGAGTCATTTAATTTCTGTTGCCCTAATGATTAAGGATGCTGAATATTTCTTTAAAGGTTTCTCAGCCATTTGAGCCTCTTCTGCTGAGAATTCTCTACTTATATCAATTACCCTATTTTTAAAATCAGTCTTATTATTATTATTATTGATGTCTAGTTTCTTGACCTTCTTTATATATTTTGGAAATTAGCCCTCTGTCAGATGTGGAGTTGGTGAAGATCTTTTCCCATTTTGTAGGCTGTTGTTTATTTTCCCATTGACAGTATTCTTTCCTTTCCAGAAGCTCTTTTGTTTCATGAGGTCCCATTGATGAACTGGTGACCTTAGTTAGTGTCTGCACTTTTGGTATTCTATTCAGGAAGTTGTCTCCTGTGCCAACTCTTTCAAGACTATCTCCGACTTACTCTTCTAGCAGATTCAGTATAACTAATTGGATTTATGTCGAGGTCTTTGATCCATTTTGACTTGAGTTTTGTGCAGAGTGATAGCTATGGATCTATTTGCATTCTTCTACATACCAACATTCAGTAACACCAGCATCATTTGTTCTTTTTCCAATGTATAATTTTGACTTCTTTGTTGAAAATTCGGTGCTTATAGGTGTTGGTCTTCAATTAGATACCATTGATTCACCTGTCTGGTTTTATGCCAATACTGTGTGGTTTTTATTTCAAGCTCTATATTAAAGCTTGAAATCATTGATGGAGTACCTCTAAAGTTCCTTTATTGTACAGATTGTTTTGGATATCCTGGGGTTTTTGTATTTTCATATGAAGCTGAGTATTATTCTTTAAAGGTCTGTAAAGAATTGTTTTGGGATTTTAATGGGGATTGCTTGAATTTATAGGTTGTTTTTGGTAAGATGGTCAGTTCTATGTTAATCCTACTCATTCATGAGCATGGGAAATCTTTCCAACTTCTGATATCTTCTTCAATTTATTTCTTCAAAGACTTGACATTCTTGTCACAGGTCTTTCCCTTGCTTGGTTAGAGTTACACCAAAATATTTTATATCATTTGTGGCTTTTGTGAAGGATGTTGTTTTCCTGATTTCTTTCTCAGTCCGTTTATCATTCATTTATAGGAGGGCTACTTATTTCTTTTTTAGTTAATCTTGTATTCAGTCACTTTGCTGAAGGTATTTATCAGCTGTAGGAGTTCACTGGTAGACTTTTTGAAGGTTTCTTAAGTAAACTATCATTATCATCTACAAATGGTGATAGTTTGACCTCTTTTTTTCTTTATATCCCCTTGATCTTCTTTAGTTATCTTATTACTCTGATGTAGGATTTCCCTCTGTATCCTGTGATTATCATTAATGAATAAAGAAACTGATTTGGACCTATAGCAGGGCAGAACTTAGGTAGGTGGGGAAGACAGAACTAAATGATCATTTTTATGTGTTCTTGGATTCTGCTTGTCATTATTTTATTGAGTATTTTTACATCAATGTTCATGAAGGAAATTGGTCTGTAATTCTCTTTCTTTGTTTAGTCTTTGTGTGGTTTGGGTATCAGAAGGACTTTGGCTACACAAAATGAATTTGGCAATGTTCCTTCTATTTCTGTTTTGTGGAATAGTTTGAAGAGGATTGATATTAACTCTTTGAGAGTCTGGTAGAATCCTGAGCTAAAATCATCTAGACCTGAGCTTTTTCTGGTTGGGAGACTTTTAATGACTGCTTCTATTTCCTTAGGGGCTATAGGTCTACTTAAATTGTTTATCTGACCTTGATTTAACTTTGATAAGTGGTATATATCAAAAAATTTGTCCATTCCTTTTAGATTTTACAATTTTGTGGAATACAGGTTTTTGAAGTCTGATCTAAGGATTCTCAGGATTTCCATAGTGTAAGTTATTTGGCCTTTTCTTCTTGAAACTTGTAATGTTCTTTCTCTCTTCTGGATCTTTAGTGTTTTGATTATCATGTGGTGAGGAATCTTTCTTTTTCCAGCCCAATGTATGTGGTATTTGGTTAGCTTCTTGTACCTTTATACACATGTCCTTCTTTAGGTTAGGAAAATTTTCTTTTGTGATTTTGTTAAATATATTTTCTGGTACTTTGAGTTAAGAATCTTCTTTTTCTATTCCTATTATTCTTAGGTTTGGTCTTTTTTATAGTGTCCCAGATTTCCGAGATATTTTGTTTTAGGAACATTTTAGATTTAACATTTTCTTTGAGGGATATTCCTATTTCTTCTATTATGTCTTCTTTAGCTGAGATTATCTCTTCCGTCTCTTGTAGTTCCTGTTTGCCTACCTAGGTTTTTCCATTCCCAGAATCCTCAGTTTGTGTTTTCTTTATTGCTTCTGTTTCTATTTTCAATCCTCAGTTTGTGTTTTCTTTATTGCTTCTGTTTCTATTTTCAGGCCTTGAACAGTTTTATTTATCCCTTTCAATTGTTTGTTTGTTTTTTCTCTGATTTCTTGACATTTTTAAAGGAATTTGTTGATTTCCTTCAATTTTTTGATTGTCTTTTTCTTGATTTTTAAAAAGGATTTATTCATTTCCTACTTAAGGAAGGACCTCTATCAGCTTCATGAAGTTTGTTTTAAGGTTGTTTTCTTGTGCTTCAGCTGTGTTGAAATATTCAGGGCTTCTGTAGTGGGATGACTGGGCTCTGGTGGAAACATACTGCCCTGGCTGTTGTTTGTGTTCTTACACTTACATTTAGTCATATGGAGGGAGTGATTATAGGTCTAGGTACTGATTTCTGAATCTGTTTTTGTTTGGTGTTTTTTTTCTTCCTTGGTTTCTGTTTTCTCTTTGGTCTTCTGGCTGCAGTACCCTATGGTGAAGTATAGGGTCTCCCCTGACCTGGGGGCTGAATTTCTGATGGCCTGGCTAGCCTCTGGTTCAACAGGGGATTGCTGCCAAAGGTTGGAACTGGAGTTCTGGTTATGTTTGTGGCCTCTGGTCTGGCCAGAGATCTCTGTGGCTCAGGATACTGTCCTGGCCTCTGGTGGAGTAGGAGGCTCCAGCCAGATGTGTGAGCAGGGATACAGGGACAAGAGGAGGAGAATGGGATGAGTGCGGGTGGTCTATGTGGCTTGCCTGGTTCTCATGGAGATGGCTTGGCCTATGACGGAGCAAGAGGCTACCACCAGGAGTATGGACTTGGATATGGTAGCAAAAGAGGAGGGGCTGTTGGTGTTATGCTTGGCAGGTGTGGGCAGGGTGGAGTGGTCTTACCTGAGGTTCAGAGCTCTGACCTGGTTTCTGATGGTGGGAGGCTTCCTCCAGGGGTGTGCGTCAGGATCTGATAACCAGACTTGAAATTACCTCTCTTATTTTTTTACCTACCTTATCTGATCTTTGTATTAAATGAGTAAAATAAATGATAGGTTTTCCTGCAAGCCGGCGTCATTTTGGCGATCCGTTTAACGGCAATTTTTTTCTTTTCTTTCTTGAGAGATAAAATGCCCAATGGAAGAAGTGTGTTTGAGGTTAGAAGAAGGTCATGTGACTCCTGGAGGCACAGTAGTCATCTGGCCACCTTGCAGTGACCAGGAGGAAGATATTGCGAAGAGGACCGAAGCAAAGCAGTAGGAGTCTGACATCTCAAAGTGGCTTCTCAGGCTTGTCTTGTCTACCTCAGATGCCTAAGGACTAGGAAAAATATATCTTAAAGACATATAGGCCGGTGTCTGTACAAATAGCTAGCACAGTTTCAGTTGATATATGGGTAGGAGTGTATTTCAGGACACGTTGTAAAGGAAATTTTGGACTTCATAACAAGAAAATTTTGCTTGCAGATAGGTGGCAGCCGAAGCAGAAGTAGCTAGCCTGAAATGTCCTTTGGGTCCATCTCACCTTCATTTATTTCACTTATAAAGAGATAATCTTTAATAAACCCTTAGCTGAGGGTTGGTCCGAAAATGAACAATCAAATTTATAGATTATCATTTGTAAAGGTCATCTTAGGTTCATTTCCACTGTCTTTAAAAATAGAGTAACAATATTCTATGGAATAGCTCGGGTTAATAAACATGCTGCGTGAAACATCCAGAACATTTGTTCAAAAGAATTAATTGAGCCCCCACTGTGTGCCAGAATGTTCCAGAATGTTCAATCCACTGGTAAACCAGCAGGAAAGGAGGCCACCGAAGACCTCCCTCCTCTCTTGCTAGTGAGGGCAGATGGACTGCAGACTGAAAACACAGGAGTCGACTAGACTGCATGCTGATGACAGTGAGCCTGAGAAACCAGATCTGGTATGGGATACGGCTACACTTGTATGGGACAAGGCTTCCTTTGAGTGTAGACTAGGCAAGATTTTGGTGATGAGAGGACATGAACTGGGTGTAATGACGAGAGGGTACAGAAGAGACACAGAACTCAGTGGAGTGGCATTCAAGCATCTGCTTACTTCGGGTTCACACTTAAGCCTCGTGATAACTTTATTGCAGTATTCCCATTTCACAAATGGGTCTAGCATGGTTTGGGGGTGGGATGTTGAGAAAGGTTCCGCTGTTGGTGCAAGAACATTCCATGGTTCTGTCCCATAACCGTAGGAAAGAGAAGCCTGTCCACATTCTAGGAACGGAAAGTATCAGCCAATGGGACTGGGTCCCATGAGCTGGTTGTGGGAGGACTGGGATGACGTGCAGGCAGCAGACAGGTGCATCACCAGGGGCTTCCTGAGCCCCATTCAAGTGGTGGAATTGATCCTCGGTTCAGGGCCAAGTCTTTGAAGTGCCACTCTGTCATGTGAATACATACATGTAGGACTTAAGGGACCCTATAGCCACCGTCAACTCACCCACTAGCACAGTTTAGTCTTGGCGTATTACTGACTTCAGTAAGATAATTAGAATATATTTGCAAAGCTCTCTGACGATGTGAAGTTCCTTCTTCCCACTGTGCTCAGATATCTATCATTGGGGGATGACAGGTTCTGAAGGGGGTAAGAAACTGAATAAAAGATGCCTGTGCGTGCATGTATGTGTGCATGTGTGTGTGTGTGTGCATGTGTGTATGTGCATGTGTGTTTGCATGTATGTTTGCATGTGTGTGCATGTATGTATGTGTGTGTGTGCATGTGTGTGCAGGCCGGATGACAGCCTTGCTATCATTCCCCAGCTCTGTGCACCCTTTAAAAATTTTTATTTTCTTCGAGACAGGGTGGAACTTCCCCATCAGGCCCAACTGGCCAGCCAGTGACAGCTAGGGATCCCCTTTTCTCTCTTATTTCCCAGCACCGAGATTACAAGTGTTTGCAGTCATGCCTGCTTTTTTATATGGGTTCTTGGGATCAAACTCAGGGTCTCACGTTTGTGTGACAAGTACTTTCCGGTTTGAGTGTTCTCCTTGACCCTACGCTGTGCATCTCTCTCCACTTGAGCATATATAGACTTCAAGAAACAAATCCTTCCTCCTGAACCTGCTGCACAGTTATCCTGAGCTGGCCAGGGTGGAAAGTGTGGCCATTACACTCTAAAGGATGTAATTCCCTGGACATTGCTAATAAAAGTCCGGCCCCATGAAGTCCTTTATGGAGAATATCTTTGCCTAGAAAACGTGCTTTTCAGGATCTTCGTCTTTTATCCGCAGGTACCCCTCAGGATGCTCTGGAGAACCCAGAAAGGTCAGATATTTTAGTCCAAGCCCTTCTCTAATTAATTGTAGTATTTACATTTAAATAGATCAATAATTGAATTTGACCTCAATGTGCAGTGTGAGCTATTACATACAAAAAAAAAAAAAAACCTCCCATACAAAGGAAGTTGGAACATGTGGGTCAGGCAATCCACTTATATTGAACCCAATCACACAAACAAAAAACTTAGGTCTAATAAACACTGTATTTCAGAATTAAAAATGGGAAGGCTGCATTTGGGTCCTATCTATAGCTGAATCCAAAAAAGTAGAAGCAACCTGGGTAAGGCAAAAGGAAAACTATTCAAAACCTACAAGGCTCCTTTAAGCAGCAAGACAAGTTAGGTGGGCTGGAAACCGCAGCCACCTTTCTGAGTCACTTTGTCTACTTGAAGAGGGGGAAAAAAAGAAAAACACACATTTATAGTTACGCATGGTATTTCTCTATGTTTAACAAGCACTAAAAATTTACTTTTAAGTGAACCAGACCTGTGGGGAAGCAAAGTTCTAGCAAGATGATTGGGGGCCAAATTTATTTGAAAGGAAATTTTAACGTATTTTCAAGAATACTTATTTACTTTGTTGAATGGCCCCAAGGACAAGAACCGTCTGCGAGGAAGCGGATGGAAGGACTGGACATGTGCTCAGTCACTCCTTTGCCTGAAATTTCACCATTCAATCTCTCGGGACCCTGCCCTGTGGCCTACTTCTTGAAGACATTCATGAGTGCACAAATGTTCTTAGGGCAGAGTATCTTCATCTGTCACTAAGAATTGCTCAGGAAATATGACTTTATATAGAAGTGTGTGTGTGTGTGTGTGTGTGTGTGTGTGTGTGTGTGTGTATGACTGCATCTTGCTCATATGTACATGTGTGTTCCTAATTCTGTGTGAATTAGACAGACTCCTGTCTATGTGCTTGTTAATATGTGACTGTACTATGTGAATCCATGTATAGTATCATGTATGGCCTAAAAGGCTCTGGGTTAGACATTCAGAGGACAAGAGTTTCCAACTGAATCAAGCTGTGTGCTCTGCCTGGCCTTAGTTAAAAAATCCAGAAATCGGACGAAACATTTCTCTTGTTTCTTCATATTCAAATGTTTCTTGTATGATTTCCTTGCGTAACTATGTAGTGTACTTTATGGTTTAGTGGAGGTAAAGAAAACCTCTGTTCATGAAGGCTGCTGCTGGGCCAGCCCCCAACATGGTTCATGCAAGGTGGAACATTTCTGAAGGTGGGAGAGGGAAATGATGGGAAATTATCACAATTTCCTTTTTCGACATATTACAAAAAACAGCTGTACTTATCCAAGACAGGTCTGGCTTTCAGTTTTATTTTCATACCTCCTAACAGGCTTCATTAGCTTCGTAACACTGGTCAGCTTTCCTAACGCTCCATCATATGTGGAACGGAGAATAGAGGAACATGAACCTTGCAGGGTCGGTGTAAGGTTCAGCTGAAGAATTACACGTAGAACCCTTAGAACAGCACCTGCTAAACACCAGATACCTATTACTGAGAATTAACTTGACCTCTCCAAATATAAACATTTTCACAGTATTAATGTTTAAAAGACTGACTGGAGAGCAGGGAATTCTAGGGAATTCCCTGCTTTCAAATCAAGAGAATTGGCGTCTAGTGGTTGGCACCATGTGTAAGCCAACCGCTACCACACCAGGCAAGCACATGCTCGTCTTGCTCAGGTCAGATTGGCACAAGAGAATACCATAGACCACAGGAGAGTTGACTCAACCTGCAGACATTCATTTAAGCTCTGGATATTGGGAAGTTCATGATCAAGGTTGTAAAGATTTGGTGGCTGGAGAGGGCTCTCTTTTTCACGTACAGACCATGTTCTCTTATGGTAACGGAGATGAGAGGGCTCGCTGGGTTCTTTTTACAATGGCACCAATCCCATCCATCAGGCCTCCACCTCCAAGAGCTGCTTTATAGTCTAGAGGTCGCATCTTCCAGTGCCATCACACCATTGCTCGGAATTTCAACCAAAACTATGTGGAAGGGATACAATTAATTTCTCACAATGGCGTTATTTGGGTGGGGGGCATTGACGATGGTTTTATTTTTGAGTCCCCAAGGCACAGTGACACCAGGGACATCTCAGAGCAGCCGGTCGCGTCCGTTCACACACTGATGTGATGGGTTAGACATGGCAACCTATGCCTTTGACCAAACGACGCGCTCGATTTTGAAGTATGGAAATATGAGTTTCTCTTTCACGCCTTCACGTAGTTTCCAGTAGACAGTGCCGGTATCTCCGAAGGGATGATTCTGTTCTGTGCTGAGCGCAGCTGTGCTTGGTGAAGCCCCCTCCTCACTTGGACCTGACAGTCACTTGCTGGTCTCTGTTCTACCCACCCTCTTAAACCAGTCTGATCATTTTAGTAGCCAGGGGAAAGTGCAATCATAATGCCGATGTGCTCAGAGAATACTCTTTGTTTTAATTAAGCATAACTCTTAAAGCCACATTCTCATGTGCAGCTGGAAAGGCTTAGTCATCAAGTAACTTTCTGTTTCCTTGGGGAACATCACCGGTCTGGTTTTAAAACCCCCTTTCCCCTGAGGATGATTGCTGCACTTTTAAATTGTTGCCCTGACTTTAGAATGGGTCATTCGATCCTTATGTCCTCAGCCATTTCTTCCCTGACTGAGCTTAGTCCTCTTGTCCCACCTCCTCGGCCATGGCTTGACCCCTGGGGTAACTGACTGATTGACATTAAATTGCCACCAAAGATTGTCTTATGCCTGACACAGGATAAGAGGGCTGCCCACAGAGATAAGATGTGTGGAAACTCCCCAACTCTGACATGGGTCCTCAGAGCCATGCTGAACCTCAAGCCTGAAACTCAGGGTAACAACAACCCAAGCTCTCCAATATCTGAGCATGGTTCTCAACCTCAGATATCTTTCATCCTTGTCTCCAGCATCCCAGGAAACTCTCTGAGACTCTCCAGAGCCCTGGAATTGAGAGGGCCTTGCAGGAAGGAATGCAGGTAGGTGCATTTATATCTCGAAAATCTTACAAACAGAATCAAGTTAGCAGTTGTTTGAAAAATAAAGGAGTCATGAGCAAGATGCTGTCCAAATCAGAAGAGAGGCAAGAGATTCTTTTTTATTGTTTTATTTTTAATTATTTATTCAGATTTAATTATGTCTGCATGAGGGAGTTGGATCCCCTGGGGTTACAGACAGTTGTGAGCTGCCATGTGGGTGCTGGGAATTAAGCCCAGGCCCTCTGGAAGAGCAGACAATACTATTAACCACTGGGCTACCTCTCCAGCCCCAAGAGATTCTTTTTAATATCATGAGCTATACCAGAACGCAAAGCAAAGGCATTTCTTGATTGGTTTAGAGAGACATATTTGGATGTTAGTTGTGGGTATCTCCCTCATGAGAGGCTAAATGCATTGAGTAAACACAATTTCACTTTATGCTGAGGTGGTCTTTGGTTTGCTTGCATCAGGACCATCTTAGTACTAGAGGCATCTCAGTTATTGGTCTCCTGGCTGTTTTATTTTTAAACTAAGGCTATATCAAACCTTCTTTGCCCAAATACACTAGGTACCCATTTCTGTCTTAAGTATTGTGTGGAACAAGGCAAGCTCAGTATGAATAATTACAAACAACTTCATTTTCTATTACGGCCTCTACTTAGCTGCTTTGTAGTTTGAGTCCTTCTTCAACCACTTCCTGGACTGAAAATCAGCTGGATGTGGTGGTATTTGTAAAGCAGAGACAGGAGGATTGCCACAAGTTTGATACCAGCCTTGTCTACAGAACATGTTCCAGACTAGCCAAGAGCTGCATAGCAAGACTCTGTCTCAAAAGTCCAAGAATGATGGAGGGGAAGAAAAAGGAAAAGAATAAGAAAATATTAGACTCAAAATAAACGTGTGGCTCTATGGAATATTCAGATTTTTTTGTTTTGTTTTTTTTTTTCCTCACATAGCCGGCTTTTGCATGTGGAAGCCAGTAGTATAATAGGGGGCTAGGACGGATGTCTCTACTTTCTTATCTGTTCTGATGGCTTCAATTTCTGGCTCCTGGCAGGAGAGAGGATAGGAAAAGCATTAGCTGACCTATTTTTCCCAGAGTAACAGTCTATTTTAATGTATACGTAGAGCCAACAGTTGGAGAAGGGGAGCGTGATCTCACTCTTACCTTCTGTTTCCCTGAATTATCTGTGACGGGTGCCTGACAGGTCTTCCGCAGATCCTGGATGCAGGTAGTTCACTCCCAGGCTCTTTCAAGCAAGATTTCCTCACCTGCTAAGAGTTGTGTTGGGGAGCATTGTGTGTGTGGAATCATGTCTCTTCCAAAGATTTGTTAGCATCCCCCATTAGCACCTCCAGGCAGAACCTTCACTGGCAAAAGGAATCTTTGCAGAAAAGTCAAGATAACGTGAGGGCGAGGGTGGGCCGTGGACTCAGACAACCAACGGCAAGGAGGTCATACGATGGCGGAGACAGGAAGTGAAGTCAGGAGCACCAAGGATTGCTCCCAGCTGCAGGGTAGCTTCCGTGATGGTAAGATTTCCACTCTCCAGAACTGAGGGAGAGTGGTTTTGTTTTTGTTTTGTTTCAAGTTGCCTACTCATGGTGCTTTACTAATATGGTAGTCTTAGGACCCCAATTCAGACTTCTCAAGGGAGGGGATTAAACTCCTCACTCCCCTCCTGACCCAACATGGTCTGGAAGAGAGCTTATTTCGTGCAGTGGTCAGCGAGTGACGGGCAGAAGGAGTCGAGATCCCTGGTAGCGATCAGACGGCTCCTTGAGCAGATCTTAGTTTTTAGTTTTGCCTTGTACAAAAGCATCGTTCAGTTGTTAAAAGAAAAAAAAAACTTTTGTTAAGATCTTTTAAAGATGTATTATTATAAATAATTAAAACAAATCCCAGTTGACTAACTTTATAGTAGCTAAATTATGCAATAACGCCATCACTGTTATGTTATCTCTCTGTAAAGAAATCTCCCCTTGAAAGCAAAAGTATGCATACAATTACAGTTCGCTGAATTTTAAATGCTTTTCTAAAAAAACGGATATCATGGTTGGCATGAGTGGCCAGGCAAACAGAGCTAGCTAATCTATGTATTGCTTCATTCTTTCCTTATTTTTTTTTTTTGGTTTTAAAATTTTTATTACATTCATTATTTAATTAATTGTGTGTGCACATGTGTATGTATGTGTGCGTGTGTACGTGTGTGTATGTGTGTGTGTGTATGTGTGTGTGTGTATGTGTGTGTGTGTATGTGTGTGTGTGTATGTGTGTGTGTGTGTGTGTGTGTGTGTATGCACATGCCGTGAAGTCTACGTGGAGGTCAGAGAACAACCTGAAGGACTTGGCTCTTCCTATCTCGGGTCAGCTGTCTTGGCAGCATGAGCCTGTAGCCACTGAGCCACGTCACAGGTCCTTTCTTTTGTTTTTAAATTATCTTTTAATTAAAGCAGCCTTAGAAATTCCTAATGATCTAAAAGTTCTGCCCAGAATTAAGTCTTGCAGGAAATCTACACATTTATGCAAAGTGATCATTACTACTAGAAGCACAGACATAACTCGGCAGGATTCCTTTGACCTTGGCAAGGTTCCTTTCTTTCCTATGCTAATACTACCTGATGTGTGAATGCCAGAATCATAGGAATCCAGGTGTCAAGACAGCACCAGAAAGGAGGAAGGACTGAAGTCTATGCTTTGTGATTTTAGTCTCCATACAGGGTATGGGTCTGGGGGGAAAAAGAACAGTCAAATCAGACAGACATACCTTTACCCAAACATATTGGGCAATACAATTGCAAATTAGTTATTCCAAAGGTAACAACTCTCCAGAGACATCCAAGACCCTGGGCAACCTGTTCTTTAACCAGGCAGTCTATGCCACGGGGGACACCATCCTCATACCCTGGAGCTAATATGATAGGAGACGCAAGAAGCCCAAGAAGATGATGTAATCGGTAGGGAGAAGTAGGCTTGGTGGATTTCTCTGCCTCTGCCAGGAAGATAGGTCATCGATGAACATACTTTTAATTAAGGAAGTTTCAGAGGCTTCTTTATCACATGGGTAAACAATTTCTTAGAGTAATAGAGAGGTTGTCAATGATTCTTTTATGTTCAAAACACTCTATATTGTGCCGTAGGTCACTGAGAGGCCGTGGAAGGTGAGCGCTGTTCAATACTCATGGCCTAAGGTCTGCAGAAATTTCCATAATATACAGAATGGTCCTACGGGGACACGGATGCTAAGCTGCAAGTTCTCATTTCTCCTGGCAACTCGGCTCCTTTGCCTCATTTTTCCATAAACACCCTTAACGACATGGATCGCTAAACTGCCTTTTTAAAAGATAAGCCTGGGAATTAAAATTAAAACTGCAGCCGATCAATCCGCCTTGATAAAAAAGAAAATCAGACAAACCTAAGCATGCGTTCCACAGCAGGGGAAACATTGTGTGGATGGGATGGAGGCTTTGAAACACAATTGCAGAAGCAGCTGCCGTTTATTTGATTTGATTATTCCCCTCTCGG
Source organism: Myodes glareolus (assembly GCF_982192425.1). Taxonomy (NCBI): domain Eukaryota; kingdom Metazoa; phylum Chordata; class Mammalia; order Rodentia; family Cricetidae; genus Myodes; species Myodes glareolus. Next base: position 20,923,870 of record NC_142045.1, on the reverse strand, counting down.
AACTTTGTATGTGCGCGATACAGAGGCTCCTCGGTAAGCTACTTGGTCCTTTTACTCTGGGAAGGCTTTCTCTTTGTTCCCAATCAGCTGTGGGTTGGCACACTGATGCTCAAATGACCATCCCAGAAAGACTGGCATTTTTCTAAGTTTGTTTCAAACGGAGATGACAAACCTAAGTGGTTAGTCTACTGAGCCCATTAAAAGGAACTCACTGTTCTTCCCCAACAAAGACAAAACATCAAGCAGGAAAATCCATCCAATTTAAAACAGAAATGAAGACAGAACTGGAAATGAAGAATTCAGTGCCAGAGCCAAAGGACCGACTCAGTGGAGAGTGATGACGCAGGATGGTGTGGGGTGAAATATCTTTCTGCGTTCGTTCTTGCCCATGGTGATTCACTCATTTTTTTCCCACGGAGGCCCAGGCTTTGGGGTTACCTGTATGACTCAGGGAAGATCACGTACACTTCTGTAGGTGAGACTGAGGACCTGAGGGCTTGGGAGATCCTATTTCTGGTAAGGTTGACTTGAACAGACATTAGGGGGTTTGTTGTTTTATTGTTGCTGTGCTGCACTTTAGAAATGTAGGTAGTTCCCTGGGTCGCTCTATCAATCAGAAGCTGCCCTGTCCTTGCTTTTCCAGCCCTTCTTGTGGAAAGGGCGTGAGTTCTTGGTGTCGACTTAAGGGTGAAGCTCAAGTGCTTCTCCAGCCTTCACGGAGATCCTCATAACTATCTCCGTTACCCCATATCCATCTCTAAGTGCCTTTCGGTGAAACCAGACAGAATCCTAGTGCTTGCAACCAGGAACACTGATGTTCATACATAAATATCACTGTTTGCTTTGCTCTCACTGCTGTGGAGGGTATGGGAAATTCTCATTTATATCCCCTGAGGGAATGTTGATACTGAATGTTGATTGCTCTGTTGTCGTCTAAATTAATTAAATGACACAGCATCTATTGTCGAAAACAAACGAAGACCATTTTACACGGTCTACTGTAAATGGTGATCATAATGCGTGATCTTTCCAGAGAAATAATAGCAAACAATGTGCTCATTCAGAAAGCGCCTGTTGGAAACACCAAGGCTGTCCTCCAGGCTGCAATCCATTTCCTCCTTTGCATTCACATAGCAAAGTCTCCAATGCTTTGATGACAAAAAGATTGCAGGAAAATCCAGCATGGGGGTAAGAGAGATGGAGACAGAGCAAGGGTATGAATTCTGCTCTGTGTGAAAGTGAAGTCAGTGAACATTTCTCCACCCAAGACAGGAAGTAGACTGTTGTTTCTGGTTGTTGAAACAAAATCAAGGCTATTTTGGATGCTCTGCTCCATCTCCTTGGGTCTACTCAAAAGTCAGAGACCCAAGAAGCAAGGTCTGCTCAGTTCTGAAGCAATCCTGTGCACAGGAAATGGGCTCACCAGTGCTGCTTTGCGATCCCAAGTGCCCAGTGTGCACACACACTGTCGGACATTTTCAGTTACTGCATCGTCACAACTTTAGGGGGCAGGTTGTATTTTCCTCGCTCTTTGCAGACAGGGCAACTGAGCCATAGGCATGTCAACGGGGCTGTGCAATAATCTATGGCTGGGGGAAGCTCCGAGGGAGGGGACATGAGTCCTAAGCAGCCGTAAACCATCCTTGCCGATTTGCTGATGTTTCAGTAAACTCTCTTTTGAGTGTAAAGTAAGTTGGCATGAATGAATGATCAGAGTCTGAGCTTCTTGTATGTTTGTGAAGCATTGCCATCCCAGAAAAGTCAGAGTTTAATGATGAGACATAATGTGACATATATGACTCAAACCAAAATGTAAGAGCTAGAATTGCACCACTAACATGGGAAAGTCCCAGGGATGGCTTCCGTCTTCAACAGTCATCTCAGAACCATTTTTTTTTCTCTAAGAAGACTGAGGTCAGGCATCAGAATAGGGATATGGTTCCGCTGGTAGAGCGCTTGCCTGGAGTGCAAAAAGGCCTGGGTTTGAAGCTCAGAACTAAATAAAAACCAAGTGTGATGCTGTACAACTTGGAGGTAGGAAGCAAGAGGACCAGAAATTCCCCATCATCTTCAGCTACATATGAATTTCTAAGCTATTTCTGGAATACAAGGGGTCCTGCCACAAAGCAAAAACCAAACCCAGACCAAACAAAACAAAGGCGAGGCTTCTCTCACACCTTCATCCTAATTCAGGAGATCATTGGATGGCCTCCTCCCCTCATTTTTGGCCACTTTCCAAAAATGTCCCATACCTCTGGTCATCACCTCTATATTCTTCCAAATCTTTCTCTAACCTTCCCTAAGAAGACATGTGATAGTGTCATCCCATGACTGGATCCTAGGACGTGCTCCCTAGGTACCTAAGGGAGGCTCAGAATGTGGTTTGGCCTCCATTGAACTTCTTGAAGCTAGTATCACTCACTCAACTTGGCCCTGGTTAAAAACAAAAACAGCTCTGAGCAGGTTCGGCAGAGAGAAAATTTGGTAGTTATACAGTTAGTCTTGAGGGGAGTGATAGCTTCTATTGGAAGTGTCTTCGGGCTCATGGTTAAAGGTGGGATCAGCAGCCAGGGGAGGTTCTTGGGAGGTGGCAAGGCCTTTCAGGGTGGGGCCCAGTGGAAAGTCATTTAGATCATGTCCTTGAAGAGGAGAATCTACTTGCTCTCTCTCTTATTTCCTCCCCCTCTCTTCTCTTCTCTTCTCTTCTCTTCTCTTCTCTTCTCTTCTCTTCTCTTCTCTTCTCTTCTCTCTCTCTCTCTCTCTCTCTCTCTCTCTCTCTCTCTCTCTTTCTCTCTCTCTCTCCTTCTGCTTTCTGGATATTGTGAGGTAATCAGGTTCATTCCCAACATGACTCTCCTCAACACCTAACCCCTCACTATAGGCCTAAAGCAATGGTACCAAGGGATCAAGATGAGCCCCAAGAAGTCCTTCCTTCCATCTTTTAAAAAGATATTTATTTTGCTCCTGTATGCACTTGGGAATTCATATGCAGTATCTTATTTGAGCCTGAAAACAAATCTGGGGAGTTTTATTGTTCTTATATATTCAGTATATATATATTGAGAAAGCTGTCAGTTTTATGGAGATCTTGTGCTCAAGACTTCCTGGCTGCTGAGCGGAGGTGTCAGGGTTAGACTCAGATATCAGAGGATACACAGCCATCCTTCTGTCTCTGTGATAGGGCCACTGCCGTGATCCACTTCATCGATTCAACCAGAGAAGAGCATCTGTACTTCTTCCTCAATGTCACTACTTGCCCAGAATTTACCATCTGGAAATTAATTATTAAACATCTGCATCTCTTTCTACTTGTCCTCCGGGAGGCATGAGCTGCGTTTACCTTTATTACAATGAAATATCTTTGTGTCACACTTGGTCCGTGGAGCAAGCTCCTGTAGCTCCATGAAGGAAAGCCCTGAAAGAGCGACCCAAGGTAAGTAACAAATATCTCTGCAGAGGATGATGCTAAAAAAATAGTTTTAGCTCTTTTTCTATTCAGCATTCACATTGCAAGTAACGAGTTGATCTGGCTTAATCTGGTGGTGGTGGTGGTGGGGTTATGTAGAGAGGTCAAGTCTTGATGTTAGAGGGTCAAACTTCTTAGGGTTTTTTAAAGTTTTATTTTTGAAATTATAGTTAAATTATTTTCCCCTCCCCTTTCTTCCCTTCAAACCCTCCCGTGTACCCTTCTTTACTCTCTTTCAGATTCATGACCTTTTATATTTTTTAATTGTTGTTCCATGCACAGGAATTTATAATAAATCAGCAAGACTCTATAAAAACAGCAACATTTGTTTGTAGATAAAAAGTAATTCAAACCTTCTGAGCTTTTTCTCCTCTTCCTCCTCTTCTTTTTTTCTTCAAAAATAAGAACAGTAAAACCAACAGCCATGCCTCTGAGTTATATCTTGGAAAGATTGCTAGAATAATCCTCAGCAATTTAATAAAGTGCAAACCTTTCTGGAGACACGTGATAAAACTGCAGCGTGGACCTCTTACCTTCTCTTCAAACAGGAAAATATGGTCACATTTAAGGAGCCAACAAGCATCTTTTAAGTAACTCTTAAATCCATTTCCTCTTTTCCTGTTGTGTTCCCTACACCCCATCACCAATTTTCTACAATTCTAAACTTTTAGGCGCATGGCAGGAGTAATTACTCCAGAGAGAAGACAAACCTGATGTTGATGAAGTCAACATTAAGAACAATGAAAGCCCACTTGCTCATAAATACTACTGAGTTTATTGGGTTTCCTGGAACCAAGCATACATGGTATAAGTCCTGTGCCCAACTTTAACCAATATCCATTATAATTCTTTCATTTGTTTCCTCTTCCAAATCGTCTTTTTCCTAATGTGTTCTCAATGTGCAAGAACCTCTTATTCCCCTGACACACACACACACACACACACACGCACACACACGCACTCACACACATACACACACACACACACACACACACACACAGAACTTTTAACCATTTTTTTTCTTTCATTTGTATGGGAAAAAAAGTGTTTGAGCAACTTTATGATAAAATTGCTATAAATTCATAAATGCTGCATTGATTTGACTCAACTCAATGACAAAGCTATGTCTACATTTGAATAAGGTCCAAGCAGTACATATGCACCACGAAATGATTACTAGGGTCTGTGGAGTAGTATTTGTTTCTGTGTTTTGCCTCATTTTATAGCATTTATGAAATATCCCTACGAAATAAGGTTTTTATAAATTTTGGGCAGGTGATACAATATTAATTCTCAAGAATTCATGTGAATTATGGATTTCACAGCTTCACTCATCTCAGGTATATTTGACCAATTCATATATTATCTAACATTTACAGACATATTTTTACAAACTCTACAGGCTGTCCATAAGCAAATGACATTTTTTTTTTGTCCCAACTTTAAGGCTTAAGAGACAACCATTTAATTATTCCCACTAGGCCATCCCTGTCACACAACTTTTGAGGTTCCATTTTGTAATGTGATAGTTTTTATGTATCAGCTTGACTGAGCCATGAGGTGGTCATATTACACATCATTCTGTGTGTACCTGGGAAGGTTGTTTCCAGTTAAGACTAGCATTTGAATCAGGGGACACCTTACAGCAGGCCACCTTTCTCTGTCGAGACTCTGAATAGAACAGAAGTGTAGACAACAGAAGGGGTTTTCTCTTTCTTCACCTTAACACTTTAGTTTGGATACCTTGCCCCGTCTTCTCCTGTGGCCAGACTGCCGTTCACACCATTAGCTTGCCTGGTCTCCAGCCTTCGAATGTGGGCTGAACTTACTCTCAGCTTTGCTGGACCTCCCATTTATACATGCAGACTGTGAGACTGTTCAGACTTTATAATCTGATGCCAGCACTTCATGTTTTGTGATTTGTCTCTTTCTGTGTGTGTGTGTGTAAACTAGATAGATGACAGATAGATAAGTTATAGATAGGCAGATAGATATTCATACTAAAAATATACCTTATCACTGAAAGGCTAGATAGAGGAGAATTGTGGCTTGGAGACTTTTGCAGATAGGCGCCATCTCCCTCGTGGTCAGCTTTGGACTCCGTGCCTATTTCCTTGGTAACAAAAGTAAGGGAAGCTTTATCTTTGCCTTTCTTAGCATTTAAAATACCATATAAAAGGTGAAAGTACCTGGACTTTGTTGATGCCCATTAAGGGAAAACTACTTCCTTTGATACCGAGAGACGTGATATTCTGATTTGCTTCAAAGACTTGAGCTTTAACTAATCTTGTCTCTTCCCTTAAGAGTTAATCCAGTAGGCCTATCAATCAGCTGACCAGGGGACTACCCCTCAAAGATGATTCACTTGAAGATAAGCGTAAGGAGATATGAGGAAAATGTATCCCCCCATGAGATAGTATACTTATATCTCTACAAAGCCCTCAAACCTTGCATGCAATGCACTTACAAAGAGAACATCTTTGCCAAGTCCACCTGCTTCTCTGAGTTTTGTCTTAAAAACCACACCTTTTTCTTTGCTCTGTTTCTATTTCTTCTTTGGATACTGGCCAAAGTCCTAAGTATGCTTTGCCTGGTACTTCTGGCTTTTTCAGTGTTTCTCTGACCTCCAAACCCCTTTCTCTTCCCCTTCCTCCCAGTAGCTGCTGACATTTACAGCTTTCTGGACTTATTTTTTTGTTTTTTGTTTTTTTCCTCAAACTATACCAAAACGATCCTTGAGTTTCCTCCTGAATTCATTTTTAATTCTTTTGTTATTGAGACTGAGAACTTGCAAGAGGGACCCAGCTTTCCCTGGTAATGTTAAGAGATAGTTTCTTCTTGAGTCAAAAGAGTGGCCAAGGCTTGGTGGTGTTGGGATAAGACCAACTTGAGAAAGGAAGGACTTGGTCAGCTTTGAGGAGGGGTTCCCTCAAGACTGGAAGTCAAGGCAACCCAAGCCTGAGGCAGCAGGCCACACTGTTTGTATTCAGAAAGCAGAGAACCATGGATGCTAAGGTTTAGGCTACTATTTTCTCCTCCTTAAGTCGCCTGGGACCCTGGCCCATGGAATGATGCTATCCATTTCTGAGATGGGCCTTCCTACTCAATCAATTTAATTTAGATTAAGCACAAATCTAAATCTCTGGTGGTTCTCCATTTTGTTAAGCTGACAATATTAACCGCCATACTTAGGAATATAGATTTAGGCTACCCTGAAAGACATGTTTCAGCGTGGAAGTGAAAGAGCAAAGGAATTCATGTCAAGAATTTGTCAAATAGACTGTAAAGGCCCATCAGTAGGCAGGTTACAACAGAGTGAGGGAAAAATCTGCCGTGAGTCTCAGATGTTAGGTGATGATTTTCTTAACGTTTGCATTGGTGGAATTTGGCATTGGTGGAATTTGGTAGTCAGATGAGAACACATTGGAAAACCTGTAACAGTCTTAAGGATGTGAAGTCAGACACCAGGTTGGCAATGAATGATTTTGGAGGAACGAAAAGTCAATGAAAATACTCTAACTCTGGGCTAGAACATTTTGACTCCCTGTAGTTAGGAGGTTCAGCCATCTGGCCTTGTAGAATTTTTAATAAAGTCGCAACTTTTCTTTTTTCTGGAAACTTCAGTTTACAACGTACTTCTTACGTTTCAGGCATGTAGCATGCATGCACCACCGGTTCTCTTTGGCTGGAGAAGCCCTGGTTCATACACTTTTGACCTTGCAGCTCTCCCTTTGATCCTTCTCACGTGGGATGAATATTTGCGTACTAGGAGTGGTTTTGGTTTTCAGGCTCGGTAAAATGTTTGGCTGTGTTTGAGAAATGACATTGAAGATGACTAGAAAATCAACAAGAGCCATAACAACAAGCAATGCAGTGGATGAGAAGCCTCCTGAGAGACTGTGTTTTCCTCTGTGGCACATAGACATAGCTCCAAAGGCCATCGACAAAAAGGAAATTCAAAAGTGATTCATGAAATGTCAGAATGAAAACCATATTCCCGTGGCCTCCCATGCACAAAGGTACAGGGTTGATTTGGAAGTCTTAGTCTTTGCATGTGTGTTTTGTAGAAGCCAGTTCATTAATTTGTAGATTTACACTGAAGCTCACATGTCTGATGAGCGTCAGGCTTTCCTCTGCCGGGGAAAGCGCCCTCTCCTCTCCTCTCCTCTCCTCTCCTCTCCTCTCCTCTCCTCTCCTCTCCTCTCCTCTCCTCTCCGTCCTGAGATTCGATGTTTGTTGTTGGAGAGGTGATGTCTTCCTCACATTGGCTGCATCTGGAGTCAAGTCTATCACTTTCTTTTCAATTTACTGTCATCTTAATGGGCCCAGTCACCTGTAGCTGAAGATAGTGGCTTATACAAAGCCGGTCAATGAATAAAGGCCAAAGGTCATATTTTAGTCTTGGTCTACACACACACACACACACACACACACACACAAAACCTTTAAGAAATCATTTCTTTTCTCTCGTTCTCTGCTAGCAGACCCAGTTTTATTATCCCCTCTGTGCCCCACTCTGAAAACTGAGAGTTGACCCCTATGGTACTATCCTTATCTTCTGGTTTCTTGTTGGATTTGACAGGTCAGAGAGCATGAGGAGAAAGATTGACTCCTACTCCTGTATATGAACACACACACACACACACACACACACACACACACACACACGCACACACATACCCTTATGGATACTCATTCATACTCACATATGTGTCTGTACATACATATACACACATCTATACACACGTATGTGCATATATACATGCAAATAAGCACATGTACACATACACACATATATACACACATCTACATATGCACACAGATCTACACTCACTCCCTTTGGGAGTGTCTTGACTGAGCTGAGCCTATGGTTCTGCTTCCACGAAGAGTTCAGTACTGTATCTCTGGCTGAGAAGGGGTACAAACGTCTATTGCTGTTGGTCCTAGGATTCTTTGCCTCCCCGACACAATTTCTTCAAATAGACCTCACCATAAACTCCCTCTGATGTAGCTCTCCTATACGCCTTCATTTCCTGTGTAGCTCCTGTCTGCTGGAGTTCTCTACTGTGTATAAGGGTCCAAGAAGGACAACTTAAGATTTCTTTTCACCCCACTGTTGTCCATATCCCTGAGTGCACCTTGTTGCTGGCAGATCCACGGTAATTTTACAGCCACAAACGTGCTCAAAGAATAGCAGCTTGCTTTCCTAGGAGCGCCTTGACTTTCCGTTTTATTATTTCTAAAGTCAATGACTTTAATAGTCAGTCATCATCCATTAAAGGCAACTGCTTATTCAAAACATTTGGCTTAGAGCTGGCAAACAGACCCCAAAGCTACTTATTTTTATCCAGGCTTTACATAAGAACCTCTGAATTAAAAAGCCTATAATTAATTAGGGCACCTTTTTTTATTTGCTTGATTCATGAGGTCCACCTTGCCCCAGCCGTGTCCCTGCTGACCTGACGGCAGGTTTCTCAGCCTGTCTCTCTGGACCCCATCCAGCTGGCCTATCTAATTGTAACCACGGGGATGTAACTAGACTCTGACAGCGTTCTTCCTTTTGAGTAATCGCATCAATGAGTTATATTAGCTGTCATATTAAAGTAGCTCCCTGCTAACCTCTGGTAATATGAGAACGGAGTTACCACGAGTTTGTCTTTCAGTTGGGTAACACGGCTTCCTCGGTGTTTTGGCCTCTCGAATCTGTGCTTTGATGAAAGGCAGGAGAGGCAGCAGAAAAGCAAGGAGGTTTGAGAGCGACTTGATACTCATTTTATGCAATCATTACCCGCTAAATTAAAACAAACACATTCATCAAAGAAATTATAAAGCTTCAGAATGGTGAACTGAATGGTGGGGGCGGTAATCCCAGCTCTTCCTGTGGAAGAGGACTTGGGAATGAATATCTTACCCGATTTAGAAGTCACCTGGGGTGGAGAGATGATAGCTGTAATCCTCATGTCAGGGTTTGTTTTTTTTATCCATCTTTGCCCTTTCTCTGAAAATATTAAACTAAAATTAAAGGAAATATCAATATCTTACTCCCCTGCTTTATTCTATTACCCACCTAAGATGAAGGCATAAAGAACATTCCAATTTCCCATCTCCAGAAACACAGGTTCAAGCCATTTTACCAATTTGAAAGTGTGTTTACAGACCTGCCTGGGATTGCCTTCTCTTCCTATTTAAGATGGATCAAATGCACTTTGCTTTCAATGTCTTGCGATGCCAATATATTTCTCAATGAGTGTGATTTGAAAATAACAAACACACGGATTTCATAAGCTGATGTCACCTGTCATAAATTCAAATTTTCCAACCTCGTTAAACTCAGACTCTTGCTACTTGGCATTGCCATGGTCTCTCCATCTTTCCGCACTTGCCCCGGAGACAGGAAGACGGCAAACAGGGAAATCAAACAGAGCCATCTATGAGGAGTGAGAACTTGAGCAGACTGCTTTGGCATACAAAGTTCACAGTAGCGGTTGTCTCTTTGCATGCACCCTGTCCCTTTCCCATGTGACTCCAGCTGTGGAGGAAGGGCTAAAGCTAGCAACAACCTTAAGAAAAAGAAAACTATCCAACTGGATAAAAATGCATCAAATCAAAACAGGTGTGTTTTGGTAGTTTTCCTAGTCTACCCTTTCCCCGTCTTTACTCTCTCCCTCCCCTTCTCTGTCCTGTTCTTCCTCCCTTCCCAGCTTCCCTTTGTTTTTAATTTAACAGAGAGACCCATGCCAGAGCACAAATAACAGAATTATATGAATAGAAACACTGTAACAGAAGTGAACATCGTAAAAATTATATTAATTCGATGCGAGGCATGGCACCTTGTGTTTCCGGCCCTACACTGAACGTTGAAAGGAGGGGGTTCTATATTTGGCATGGCCCGCTAATGTGCCATTAGTGTAAATACACAGATTGAATTCCCGTGCTACTGACGGCCGCTTCTGCCACTTTTAACAGCTGTCACTGCTCCTTCCACTGCTGTGTTTGTCGCCCCTACCCTTGCTCTGCCTTCTTTGGTAGCAAGCTGGTTTGGTCACCTGCCAACTCCAGGGACAGTTTCTACAGTCACGGATGCCAAGCACCCTGGATAGACACACGGGGTCTTCAAGCTCGGTGGAAATCAAACAGCCATGATAACTGTCATAAAGCAGAGCCTTTATAATGAAATGCTTAAACACGGAACCAAGTGGAGAGAGGAAGGAAGCAGGGTAAGTCTGGATGGGCTGCTAAACATAGGATGTAACTCTCCTATTTCCAGCAATGTGTTAACGATAATCAAGAGAGGGGAGCATTCCTGCTTTGGTCTTCCTCTATTTGCAATTCTTTTGCTTACCATTGCTTAAATACTGGAAGCCCTAGTATAGTCCCAAGAAGGGGTTCGATACCACTACAGGCACAGAACTATATCATTTGCTCCAATCATGTCCCCACACTCTTGGCATCAGAGGAGTAGGCCAACACAGAAGTGTCCCAAGAACACAGAGACCTCCTGGATCAGATACTTTTCTAATTTCGCTTCAGTCTCTCCAGGCTGTAGGATTACATTATCTTGTCTCTAAGGGGTGCTCCGATATCACACAATCCTGGACACAAAGTCTTTGTTCTAGTTTTATGAGGGCTCCATCTCCTACCATTTTTCCTCCAAGCTACAAAGACAGCGACTGAATTTTACCCGATTTTGTCTTCTCTTTTTCTTTAAAATGGTGAAAACGGAATGACCGTAAAACTCTCTATGTAAAAAACTGACTGATAGTTTGACTTCCCTTAAAATTCCAAACTAAAGATTTCTATTTGCAGACTGAAGTCCCGGTATACAGAAACAATTAATGTGTATTAAATAAATAAAAAGCGAATAAATGCATACTTTTCCTAAACCCTGTGTACTCTCCAAACAATAAAATTTTTCTCAGTGTTTTCTTTTTGTGGTCTTTTCATCATAAACATTAGAGAAAGAAACATAGCAGAAATAAAAATGGGCTTCCATGCTACACTTGTTAATTACATAAAATGGAACTGGTTTTCTTTTGATTTTATGTAACTTGCTCTTTATATTTTGTGATATGTATTAAAGAAAATTATTTCAGGGTGTTTTATATAACATGTACACAGAACCTGGTACAGGTAGGAAAAACACAATCAAATTTTGTCTCCTTTCTTTAAAATACTCCTCAGTTGTTTCATTCTACTTAGAGGAGAGCATGGTGAAGACGATTTGCTTATTCTATTTGATCTTTCCTTTCCTTCTGGTAATGAGTCCAAGTTGATCAGCCTCCCTTGCAGCTACAGAAATATGCAAAAGTTCTGTCACCAACTATAATCCACAGGCTTACAGAGGACTCTTCTGAAGAAGGGTGGATACTTGTTCTTTCCCTTTCATGGTGTCCAGACACATAGATAGTATGGTTAAGTTTCTTCCTCCAGCTTGACCTCCTACACAAATGGCAGAGCAAAGAGTTGAAGAGTTTGGGTGACAAGTCTTTATCTAAATAAAGATTTTATGCATGCCTCCACTATCTTCATGCAGACTTCCCTTGTCAGATAAATGAAGTTTCTATTTGCTTAAGTTTTCTATTTGAGTTCTGTCTATAATATGCAACCAGGGATAGAAGATAATGTCAAGTGGATAAAACAGGTATTAACCTTTCAACTTTAACTGCTGTGTGTGTGTGTGTGTGTGTGTGTGTGTGTATGTGTGTGTGTATGTGTGTGTATGTGTGTGTGTATGTATGTGTATGTATGTGTGTATGTGTGTGTGTGTGTGTGTGTGTATGATTTTTAGATTTTGAGTCAGCATCTCATTTATATAGCCAAAGCTGGCTTTGAAGTTTTAATCATCCTATTTCTATTTACTGAGTGCTAAGATTACAGGCATGGGTACCACATTCTGCTAAATGCTCTTTTGTTTTGGGGATTCCTTTCATCTTGGTTTCATTAGCTGTGATGATGGTTCACCTCGTAATACCTTTTATTTTCTTTAGCCTTGGTAGCCAGTCTATATTGCTTGTTCCATGTTCCTTTTGGCCTCTTACTAACAACTCATCAGTGTTGTTTTTATTGGAATCTATCTTTCCAAACTCAATAATATTACTAATTCACAACAATTTATAAAATAATGTAGTAACGTTAAATGCCCTTCGAAGTACAATACTCAGATCAACTTGAATGATAGTACTTATCTACATGATCTTGAACAAATCCTTTAATCCTTCTATGCCTAAGTTTTAGACAAAGAAAATCAAGGCAATAATACTCTCAAGTTACTTACTTGTGTATAGTGTGAGTCAAGTCACAGATGTGAAAAATTTTGTAAATGATAAAGCACAATAAAAGTCTTGATTGTTTTGAATACTATGATGATCACTTAATATAAGAGGAACATTCTAAGTCCCTTTCTCTATGTTGACGTTGAGCAGAACAATAAGAGAGGTACCTCGAAAGATTGTAATATATGGTAATGTCCAATAACACCTTCTTACTCTTTTGAGGGCAGATTGAATCCTCAACCTGAGACCTTGCTGCCAATGTTAGCAAACCTGGGAAATGGGCATGCACTATGAACATGTTTTTTTGTTTTGGAGTTGTTTATATGCAGATGAAAGATATTTAAGAAACTGAATCTGAAACCGTGCATTTGAGGCTCTTTGTATTATTGGTTCTTTCCGCCTCCCCCTCCCCACCCCACGGTATGGATCAGTGCAACCTGAGCACATCGCCCTTGGAGAGCATGATGGGAAGGAAGGTCAGTCGGTCTTTTATAGCTTGCCAGTCGTTCGGGATGCAATTGAAAGCAGCCGTAAAAATTAAGATGGCTTGTATCTGTTACTTTCTCGTTGTCCAGGTAGACAATCACGGCAAAAATTATTCAAGCTCAATTTTCTCTTCAAAAGCTCTATTGATTATGACATCATATTTTCTGATGGTTCAAAGATCTTACGCTAACTCCTCAAATAAGCTGGGAACGCTCACTGGATCCCTAGAAGGTATATAAAAACTCCAGTTACAAAGACGGTCATGATAATGGGCTCAGGTAGAAGCAAACTTAAAATTACATGTGTTTACTTTCTGCAGCAGGACTTTCCTGCGTCTGGCGTACTGATGTGCCCCTTTAGGATGGCCATCTATCTCAGTTTGTCTGTGAGTTTTGTGTGTGTCTTTGATCTCAGCATAATTATTCATAGTGCCCGCCTCCACTTCCTACAACAACAACGCATTATAAACTTATGCTATTTTGCAGGCATTTTGCTAAGCCATTTGAGTAAAACTAAAAAGCCTTTTTAAATTCTAGGCAGGGGTTCACCTTTCACGCTCAGTCTGCCTGATGTGGAACCTTTAAAACATTCTCTCTTACAGTCATGCATGGCTGTGTCCCAGAGACAAGCCGGACTGGCTTGTTTATCGCCATCACTTCAGAAAGATTAGGTCAAAAATATCATTGCATTTGAACATCTATGTTAGAAGCTGACCAACTTTTTGCCAAGAACCAGACCTACATGTTTCAGTCTCTTTTGCCCATACAGTTCCTGTTTTGGCTACTAAATCCTGCTTTGATAGCACAAGAACAGCTCAATAGTACGCAAGCCCACGAGGGTGACTGTGTTCCAATAAAGCCGTGCTTAGTATAACAGGAGAGAAGGGCCAGCTCTGGTCCCTGGGCTGAGTGTGCTGACCCCTGATCCATTGTAATCTTTCCTCTTGATAACTGCAAAAGGGAATCCACACAGCCCAGATTTCTTTTCAAGTTGTAAAAGGAGCAAAAGGTAGACAGTTGGCCTTTGTTAGATGGTAATTAATATCGTAGCAGGACACTCCCATTTCTCACCCGCCAAGCTTCCATTTGTCCTGTCGTCAACACATCCTGCTCAAGCCTCTGAGTTACATCATGTTCATGTTTAGCATAATTAGGGACAGGAAGTAAGGCAACACCAATGTGCCCTTCAATAGTTATGGAGTGGGTCAGCTGCTAGCTTTTATTGTGTAGGTATTTGAAAAACTGTTTGGTGACCAACATCTAATGCAAAGAGGTCTCTAAAAACTTTCTCTTTATTACATATCTCTTTGTGTTTTCATAGAATTGGGAGGAAATGGGCACAAAGCTACTTTGGGGAAATACATCTGAAGTATATAGATAAACAAGTTTGCCTCTGAGAAAGAAGAATTGGAGAGAGGCAAGAATTGAAACATGCCCACTGCCCTTTAAATCAAAGCAGAAGGGAAGGCATGAAGGAAAGCCTTAAATAAAATGAAATAAATGCTGAAACTGTACTCAGAAATACATCAAAGCCCTGAATTGTTCCCTTGCCGTTTTGGGAATTGTGATAATAGTGTGTGTGTGTGTGTGTGTGTGTGTGTGTGTGTGTGTGTGAGAGAGAGAGAGAGAGAGAGAGAGAGAGAGAGAGAGAGAGGACAGGAATTAGAATTAGATAACAAAATGTCAAGCCCTAGACAATGAAAATATTAAAGAAATGGATTCAGTTTGTGTTAACCAAGTGTGAGACATTTCAAATTGCCATGTGTGGGTGCATTCTTTGCTGGCTGACCCGGAACAGGAGTCCCCAGTCGGGCATGAGTGGACCATCTCTCCTGAAGGGGTAGACACTAGCAGCCCGAGGAAAGAGGAGACATAAAAGCGGATCTAGATTTGCCTAGCAATGACAGCTGCATATTAATCTAAAGAATTTCTGAAAAAAATCAAAAAGACATTTTTCTGCAAAATACACCCCTAGAGCCTCAGCCGTAGTACAGGGGAATAAACTTGAAACAGGATTGATTTAATCTTAAAGGGGCTAGTCCTTTGAAATGCTACCAACCTTAGTTGTCTTATTTGGTTTTCAGTCCTGCAACAAATTGTGCCATATTGTGTCAAATAAGAAGACAATATAACAGCTTTAAACAAATTTTGTAATTATGGGATCAATCAAAAGTGCATTAAAATTGCGTGTGTTTGGGAAGTTATAGTGTGGAATACTAAGCAGTTTGGAACATTAACCTATGGTTTTCTTTTCTTTTTTAAGATTTATTTATTTATTATGTATACAGTATTCTCAGTATTCTGTCTGCATGTATGCCTGCAGGCCAGAAGAGGGCATCAGATCTCTTTATAGATGGTTGTGAACCACCATACAGCTGCTGGGAA
Organism: Myodes glareolus; assembly: GCF_982192425.1. NCBI lineage: Eukaryota > Metazoa > Chordata > Mammalia > Rodentia > Cricetidae > Myodes > Myodes glareolus. The sequence continues at coordinate 20,908,262 of NC_142045.1, read as the reverse complement.
TTGAACTCAGGACCTTTGGAAGAGCAGGCAATGCTCTTAGCCACTGAGCCATCTCTCCAGCCCCAACCTTTGGTTTTCATTCCAGCTTCAAGAGCATTACTGAAAGGGTAAGATGTCCTTGAGGAAACTTACAGACTAGGAGGTGTCCCAAGCACTTGAGTTGTTGGGACTCTCTGGGATACACTGGGCAATTAGAACCCTTGCAGCAATTAGAGCCGAAAGGGGCACCTATGGTCCGATTCCTCTCTTGTCAGACCCAGCGACCACGTCTGGACTGGGGCACTAGGCATACTCAGGTTTCACTAGGACATAGTTTCCAAACCATCAAAAACTGATGCTGGTGGTCATGGAAGAACTGACAATTGGATCTAATTTGGTTCGACTTTTACAAAGCTATTTTTTCCAGTGTTTGATGTCCTTTGAATGAGGAGACAAAAAGATTAGAAAAGACTTATACAAAAACCAGGCAGAGCTGAATTTGAATCTTCACTCCGATAATTAGTGTCTTCCCTTCTGTAGACTGAAGTTGCCTCATTTATTAGAGGAAGTTTGTTTTATGTGTATGGGTGTTTTGTCTGTGTGTATGTCTGTGCTGGCACAGTCTGTGTGTATGTCTGTGCTGGCACAGCCTGTCTGTATGTCTGTTGCAAGACTAAAACCACATCACTATAGCTTTCTTCCTTGGAGAAAAAAAAGCTTCAATGGAAGTGGATTTTGCACTTATTTTCTTATTATTTTATTCATTTATTTACTTGTGGCCTCTCTTTGCAGCTCAGACTGACCTCAAATGTGGCATCTTCACACTTCAGCCCTTGGAATGCTGGGATTGTGGGCATGCACTAGTGTATCTGAGTCCTTTCCTGTTTACTAAAGAGTTCCGTTTGGGGACTGCAGGTACGGCTCAACTGTTAAGAGAACTGGCTGTTCTTTCCGAGAACCCAGTTTGACTTCCAGCAGCCACATGGCAAAGGGCCACTAACAACTGTCTGTGTAGTCTGTGTAGTTCCAATTTCAGGATATCCAAAGCCCCCTTTTGGCCTCTGTGGGCACTGCATGCACATGGTAAGCAGACATACACTCAGGCAAACACTCACAGCAATGAAAGGGGAAAAAGTAAACGCTGCCACACAAGCTAAATTTAAGACAGATTCTCTAGAACAACTGGAGCCCTTGCTATCTCAGGAGAGGAGAGGGGAAACAGAAGAACTTGTAGCCGTATCTGAAAGGTGTGGTTCCCTGCCAGCATCAGCCTCACCTGGAAACCTGTTAGCCCTATGTCAGAATGGCTGACCCTCTACCTGTAGGATGGAGCCAGCAGGCTGTGATTTAATGGGTCCTCCAGGGGATTCTGATGAGTATGAAAGTTTGGGATGCACAACACTGTCTTGCTAGACTTTCTGTGAGCTTCATAATTACTGTTGGCCCACCTTTTCGATCAGTGCCCATCCATGAAGGCAGCCCTGAATGGGAAGAGGTGGGAGGAACCCTGTGAACACTGTCAAAATGTTTTCACGAAGAGCCCTGCTTTAGTCTTCCCAATTCTCTAAAAACTCGACACAACACACTCCGTCCCTCTCTGACAGCAGCATGGAAGCCTTTTAATTAGTCCACCCAGGAGGAAACAGAGATGTGCTCGTTAAGTAATTGCTCTGATTACCAGTGGGCAGGGGTGTGCGTTGTTTCCTGATGTATTTGTTAGAAGGGAGCAGTGTTACCAAACTGAAGGCTTCTTGAGAGGGGGTTGACATGAAAGAACTGCAGCAAGCCACGGAGGGGAGCGGGGATGGGGGGGTGACATTGATGACAGGCACAGTCGTTGCGCCAAGCACACAAAGACACACTCGCCACACTCACACGTGCCAGTTCACACCATGAAGGCCGATCAATGGCCCGTGCTCTAGGGAAATAAGCATTAGTATTCCTGAAAGTTTCGGGCGAGTGTCAAAGCACAGCACACTCCTCCAGGTTCCGGTGGCGGGGAGGTAGGCGGTTGGGTTTGGTTTTTGAAGGTGACTCAGTCCCCAGATCCAACCCTGGCTGTAGAAATATAAACAGTCTGTACACATTTACAGGAAGGTCCTGGGCCCTAATTGCCTAATTTTAGACACATTTATCTCTGGCCCCGAGTGTAAGTAGCAGCATCACAAACCCTCAAAGCTGAAAGACAGTTGACGCTGTCACATCCTCCACCTACCTCCCCAATTAAACGACCTCTTTTATAGCTCTGTCCTCCTTCCATTCTGTGCGCTCCATCTTAAGTCACAGGCATGGAATTGAACCCCTGCTGCGTGGGCCCTGTTGGAACCACACAGGAAAGGGCTCTGGGTAAGGCGCAGAGTCTGCTCAGCCCCTAACCCAAGAGGAAGAAAAAGCTCCATATAAGTGATTGTACTTTCTGTTCTTTAAGTGCCCCCAATGAGAATTGAATTAGTTTAGCTCAATCAAGTTGCCTTGGATTAAATATTCACAGCTGTGTAATCCACAGAACCTCTCCAGCGATAATCTCTGCCACAGAGGCAGCCTGTGGAGAGCCAAGGAAATGCTCGAAGTGACGAGGGGGTAAAGGACCACAAACATCATCGCTACATAGACATAAAATTCTCCCAGTATGTGTATCTCCTTCATTGCTGGCTTTCTAGGTTGGTCTTTTCTGCCTTATCTAAGCTTTGGGGAGATATTGTTTAAACCAAAGTGTCTAACCGAGATCTTGGGTACCTTGAGTAGTTCCTTGTGTGTTGATATCTGTTCATTCAGTCAGGTGCATAGAATAATATGGAACTCATTACCATTCTCAGCCAACGTGTATCTTCATCTTGTTTATTATTGAAACAGTCTCATGTGATTTAGGATGACTTTAAATTGCTTTGTAGCTGAGGACAACCTGCCTCTATCTCTGCCTCGCCCCTCCTCTTGCCCCTGCCTCTTAAGTACTGACATAGAGGTATGTACCACCACACCCCATTTATGAGGTTCTCGGATGGAACCCAGGACTTTCTTGTTCTAAGCAAGTCCTCTACCCAGCCCATTAGCTAACATTTGTTACAGAGGTTCCTTTCTGTTTTTAATCAAAGCAGTGAATGGTCCCCACACTTTCTGGTGTGCATGCATGCGTGCATACGTGCGTGTTGCTGAGGATTGAACCCAGGACCTCAGGCATGCCAGGGCTCTACTACTGAATCCTATCCTCTTTTCTTTCTTGGACTATTAGGCAAATAAAATAGGGCAGGACCCAGGCTTCTTGGCCACTGGAGACTTGATTTCTCTGCTGTTACTTAAAGACCTTCAAGTACTTGCCTGCTTCTTGGTGGCTTGACAGTCGCTAGGCTGGATTTGTCCAAGCAGGGTTTGCCCCAGGAGAGCCTAAAGAGAACTCCCTGGGCTGGGGAACAGCTTAGTTCTGACAGAAGGAGCATTCTGGAGGGATTTCCCCCTCACCAGGGGTCCTGGCATTGTATTGCGGCCATTCTCAAATTCTCATAAATGGGATAAAGAGAAGCCCCCGATTTAATCTGCTGCTCCAGCTCCCGCGAGGACACAGCTGGCGAGGGTGTACCTGCTCTATTCACAGCCAGTCCCTTCTCTCCAGCCTTGCGATAATTTTGTTGTCTTTGTTATTTTATATCCTGTGGTGACTTCCCTGAGTGCAGTGAGTGATTAATTTAGCTGGTGTCACAGGCTACAACATGTTGATATAAAGGGAAAGAGAGAGAGAGGGTGGAAGGCTAGGAGGCTGCTGAGACAAACATGCACAGACCGCTAGCTCCAGCCCCAGCACAAAGCGCCCCATTGGCCAGAGTGACCCCGTGACATTGTTTTTGTGAACACGAGTGTGAACCTCTGAATGGTTGAGTTCTGAAATTCAAAGGCTGACTCCGTCCCCGGGCGTTCTCACTTTTCCCGTTGCCTCTGAAGCATCAATAGCTTCAGGAAATAATGGAAAACAAATCAGAAATAAAATCAGCCCTCGAAAACCACGGTAGTTTATGTAAAGAAAGGTTTTCTACCTTTCAAATGCCGGTTTGCCATGGAGAAGATTTGGGATCTCGTGTGATAACAAACTTCAGGTCTTTAGTCTTGTTGGCCCATGGACCTGACAAGGGCTCCTGAGGCTATGGATTGGGAATGCATCCGACTGCTCCCCAGTCCTGGATGGAAGTTTGTTCATGGTTACGATGATCAATATTGGTGAGGAGGTTGGTCCAACGGACAGTTCTGTGTGGACTCCAGGTAAGCAAGTTGGTTGGGTATTATCACCTCAGTCGTGGCTCATCTTTTTAACGGCTGAGTTGGTAATAAACAGGCCTGTGACTCAGTAAGAGCTTTCAACCTTAATCCACCATTCTGCCATCTGACTTTTAACTGCGAACTCCTCACACTGTTCACATGGTATTCGAAGGTGATTCTTAGGGTCAGGGATGATGTACCCCTGCTGGTAGAGTGATTTCCTAGCAGGAATGTGGTCCTGGGTTTGATCCCCAGCACCACGTAAAACCAGGCATGGAGTGCACACCTCTAATAATAGCACTTTAGCGCAGAGGCAAGGGGATTAGGAGATCAAAGGAGGTCAAGGTCATCTTTGGGCTGCAGAGGGAGTTTGAGACCTGCCTGGGCTATAGAAGACCCCATCTCAAAGGAAATGACAGGATTTTTAAAAGAAATAACTGTAACAGTTTTAATTTAAAAGTGATATTGCTTCATTAAACAAAAACTTAAATGTTTACCCAACCCACCCTATGCAGAGACTACCACTGTGAACACATCAGGGCTAGTGTCATTCAGCCATGTATGGTAACTTCTGTGCTTTATTCTAGAAACATAATACTGTGTATCTTGATGGTACCCACTATGTCTCACCACTTGAAAACATCAGTTTATGGCACTCAGTTTTTCCCACCTTTTTAAAAAAGCATTTATTTATTTATTTACTTATTTATTTTTGAGACTGAGATTCTCTGTACTTTTGGAGCCTGTACTGGAACTAGCTCTTGTAGACCTTTCAAAAAGACTTATTTATACGTGTGCACATATGTGTGTGTGTGTGTGTGTGTACATGTGTGTACGCGCGTGTGTGTGAGAGAGATAATGTGTGACCTTATTTTGAAGCAGAGATTCTCTGATTATGCCCACAAGTGCATTATATGCAAGCTTCCGGCTGATGCACCTGCTTGTGTGGAAGCAGGGATTACAGACTCAAGCTACGGCATCTGGTACTTCCTTCCTTTTTTTTGGCTAAAATTTTTCATACAGTTTGATCATGTCTTTTGTCCTCCCCTAATTCCTCCTAGATCTTCCCCACCTCCCCACCTACCCAACTTCATGTCTCCTCTTTCTCTCTAAAATAAAAACAAAACAAAAATTACCAAGGAAATAAAAAGAATAAGACCCCCCCAAAAATGACAAAACAAAATGAAACAAAATCACCCCCCCAACAGGCCAAAGGAAAAACAATTAGTACACCCTTTGCAGAGGGTGACTAATTCATACTCCTCTCGATTATGAATGAGCACAAACCTCATACATATTTTTTAATCTTCTCAATCTGGAAATTAAAAAGTGACATGTATTTGTCGGGTGAATTTTTTCACTATCGTGAAATTGAGTCTTTTCATGCACTTAAAAATGTTTCAATCTTTTGACATAAATTTCATGTTCCTGACCCTTTGGAATTAAGAGAACTCTTTCTATTGAGAAAATTACTCATTTTCCAGTACCATGTATTTCTAAAACTTTCTCTGGCTGATCGTTTGTTTTGTTGTAGCTTGTCTACGATATTTATCATATATTTGCCAAACATTAATTTAACATTAGACAGTAAATTTATTCATCTTTAGCTGGGTGACTTCAAGCTTTGTTTCTTGCTCATTGCTTCTGTGTTTCTCTGCTTTCAGGTTTTCTTGCCTAACTCATTGATCCATCCAGATTCTACCGCACTGTTAGGGGAAAATCGAGTTATTTCAGTTTTCCTACTTTGTCCAAAGGTCTATCTAGTTTTCTTAGCCTCATTTATTGAAAATTCTATTTCCAATTTAGCTAATGACTTTATCACATATGATACACCCACACAAAGGTAGGCCTATTTCTGGAACCTCACTTCTGCCCCATTGGTCTAATCTCCTAGGGCATGCTGGTAGCGCGCAGCTGTAGCTAAATGGCTTTGCAATGTATTTTACTATAGCAGAGCCATTTTCCCTCTCTAGTGTCCTCCCTAGACCTGAGAAGTTACAGTATAAAATGAGCAGTATACAAAAGACTAGAATAAGCCCAGTGAGACTGTCATTGAGATTTCATCCAGTGCATAGCTTACTTGGGGGACAAAGCTCATCTTTACATCACCAAGTCTTTCTGCCATTATTAGTGAATTTTAGGGGCTACTTGTTGTGTTTCCTGCCAATTTCTTTTAAGATAAGATACACTTTTTTTGTATTTATGGTCAATGGAATCATTTTACCCCTTGCTGTTTCTTCCAGATTTTGTTATTTAAAGCAAACTGAACTGAATATTCTTGTCATGTGACCTCAGCTCTATTGTCCTTATTTTTATAGAACATTCACATACACAGTGAGGACAAACAGAGTCTTGGATACAATCTACCCCAAACCCCAAGTGGGTCTGAAGCAATCAAGAAATGAGAGGAAACAGTTACCAAGTTTAATGTTAAAATACAGATAATGGACAATCAATTTAATCTTCAGGTAATTGTGCAGTTTGAGAGGGTTTTATAATTTAGAACAGCGGCAAAGGACAGTGTCATTCTTAGCTGAGGACAACAGCTTAATGTGAATCAATGCTGGTGACCAATGCACTATGAATATTCTGTCACCAATTCCTGTCTTCTCTTCCTTTGCTTCCTGTCGGTGTCAGAAAGGTTTTCTCCTAATGCATTCAAAGGAGCTATTTTGGGACGCGAGTCACCTCTCTCTCCTTGGATCTCTTCAACAGACACAATCCATCAACCTCCTATCATATGCAAAAGAAAAAAAAATCCACTCTCTATGATAGCGGCCAGTCACTCAATTCTGGGTGTGACCATCTGACCTGAGCCCAGGTTCTCTTGTGTTTTTGATGTGAATCATCAGCCTCCCCAGATGGCCACAAATGGTAGCCTGGTCAGCTTATTTTGAACAATCTTTTTGTTTTTTTCTGATGTGTTCTAATTGTATTTTGAAAATATGACAAAAAAAAAAGCTTACAGAAGGAGCAATGGGAACTAATGTATAATGACTACCTCATCAAACAAGCAAAATGCCCTGAGTTTGATGTATGCCATGGGTATCTGTCAATAAATGCAGCAATCAATCAATGCTGACTTGGCTTGACATCAGAAACAACCCGAACCCTTCATGATAGGGAGAGCAGAAAAGTGTTCATACGGTTCGTATGATTGTGAACCTGGGTTGGTTGCAGCCAGCTGTAAAGACAGATCCTAAGAAAAATCTTCCTGCGTGATAATGACCCTTTACAAAACAACAGCCTGACCCTTAGTCAAGGGTTAGATTCTCTTTCTCCGAAAACAGAACTGACTCACTATTAATTTATAACAGTTCTGCGCCTAGTGCACAGGAGAACTGAAAAACCCTGGAAGAAAATCATAATGTCCTCTGAACTGCAGGCTCAAAGAACCAACTGTCAACTCTGTGGCTCCATTAACGCTTTTATAATTGTTTGTGAGTTTTGAAATTATAGTGTAATTACATTATTCTCCCTTCCAAGCCCTCCCATGCATAACCTCTTGTTTTCACTCAAAATCACAGCCTCTCCTATTCATTGAAAATATATGTATGTGTGTGTGTGTGTTGCATGTGTCTCTATATATGTGCGCACACACACACACACACACACACAACCTGCTCAGTCCATATAATGTTACCTGTATGCATATAATTTTAAAGCTGACCACTTGGTATTAACCAACTAAGAATTCTTCCCTGGGGAAGACCATCCCTCCCACTCCCAGCATTCCTAGTTGCCTACAAGCCTAGGGTTGGGGCCCTGCGAGCTTTCCATGTTAGAGTGTCCGTTACCATCATCGTTGCTCAGGCCTTGCTTATGCATTCATGTTGATGAGATTACATGGGTGTAGCCTCTCTAACATTTTTAGGAAGCATAGCCACCACTTTACTAAACCAGCTTAATTCCTAACTACATTCTATTAATTCTCATACCCAAAGTCAGTGTAGTTCTCCCTCCTCATCAAATAAAGCTTCTCTTTGTCGTAGTGACCACCACAGAAAATCAAGGCAAATCAAAAGCAAGAGAACAAGAGGCTTCTTTGTACACAGGCCCAGGTGATGCATCTACAGCCAAAGCCCTGCACCTAAGGTTCAGGGGTCACTGCAGGAAGACTCTAAGAGTGGGGAGTCTGCTCTGAGACTGTTTCCACTAACTTTGGATAGACCCAAGCTATCTCTTTATTCTCCACACCCGATCATTTCACAAGCTCCTTGTCCAGAAAACCTTTCTGCTTGATGCCTCTCTTCTCCCAGGTCCCATATCTGAAAGGACGAGAGTCGGCACAGGACACACCAAGGCCAAGTCCTCGGCACAAAGGAGATTTATTTACCCCCAGAATGACAAAGACAGGAGATAGAAGACAAGGGAAAGGGGAGAAAAGGGCCAAGAGAGAGAGGGAAGGTGATAAAGGACCACTAAGGCATCAAGAGGAGGCATATGTAGCCCATAGACAAATGGCAGTTTATAAAGGGAAAAGGAGAAACCTTAGGTCAGGTTGAGTTGTTTTTGATTGGATGTGTTAGTTAGGGTAGCCAATAGGGTCTTTGAACTGCTAGACTTCAATGGTTTGATAACTGAACCTTGGTAGTCAGCCTCAGGGGGAAGAAGTGACCAAATAAGGGAACAGAACTTGATAGCCAGCTTTAGGGATGTAAACTTACAGTTTCTCAAGAAAGAGGGAATGGCGAAGGCAAGGCCTGTCAAAGTCATGTTTGCCATGGCTCTGGCCTACTAGAATTCTTCAATACCTGTCCCAGCAACCAACCAGGGCAGCCTATTTTTCAGACTCTTTTCAAATAAATCTCCACTATTCCTCAAGTCACAAGGGGTTGGGTGAGCCTATTAAGAACTAAAATGTATCAGTCATTTTTTTCTCAGAACTTCCCAATGGCTGCCTACCCACTCTTGGTAAAAAGCATTTACTGTGCCTTTAAAGGCATACTATTCTTGACTCCAGGTGCCTCCACATCCATCCACCTCTTGGCACCTGGCCATGTGCTCTCTGGCTACTGTGTTTCCCCAAGGCTCCTCAAATACTCCAGGTGAACCTCTCATCAGTATCACTGAGTCCTTTCCCAGAAACCCACCCCCACCCCACCCCAGAGATAACGCACGGTCTCACCTTCTTAAGGTCATTATTTACTTATCGCCAGCTAGTCCTACTCTGGAGACAATTGTGTATAAAAATTGCCATTTCTCCCCCTCAGCTAGTTCTTCTTCCACTTTTCTCAAGTTTCAACTTCAATATTTTTCACGTTTTACTTATTTATTGTCCTATGGAGTATAAGCCCCTAGAGGGAGCTGTCAAGGGTTTGTATTTGATCTGTTCATCCGTCCTTAGAGAAGGGCTCAATGTGTAGTAAGTGTTGGAACTGCTGAGTAAGTAAATAAGGGGATATATGGGTGTTTAAGACCAAAGACATAATAACAACAGAGGATGCTGTAACATTTTACTCAATGATTGGAAGGCTCAATAATAAAAGCATATATCAGTATCAAATCCTTCATAAAACAACTTCATTAATTTCCCCCGAAATTTTCTTTATCAGCTACCTCTTTCAAGTTATTTTTCTTTTAAGACCCTTCAAGGCAAGGTGAGGGAGGCCTGTTTGATTTCTCATAATTGAGGTGAAATCTATACAGTTTCTATAATTGTGATGTCATTGGCAATGATTGCTTTTTTAGTAGGCAAAGGGGCTGACGAAGCTTTTGTTGAGTCAGTTTATATAATGCTGGTAATCATAAAAGCCAAGCCCAAAGTGTTGCCGATGAATCAGGGCCAAGTGAAGTCAGCCTAAAGAAAGGCGGATTTTAGCATGGCTGAAAGCACTTAGAGATGATTACAGGAGTATTAAATCTAATAGAGAAGAGAGCGGAGTGATCTAACATACATGTTTGCTACGGGGTGCGAGATGGCGACTCAAGAGTGTGATGATGTCTCTCACAGAACACTTTGGGTCTCAGATGTGGTCCGATCATCTGGGTCGTGTAGACCTTTACCTCTTGCTCTGTCCACTAATATAGTCACCTTGTCTCTAAGAACACACCTAAAAGTGAATTTTTATTAAACGAAATTATAGTCATCATTCACACTGCTGCCATTGATCTGTCAGTAGTGAAGATTTGTTTTCATCTTGGCCCACACTTGTTAATTAATTGTCCAATTGGGTCCTTAAAGATTACAAAACTAGCAATTTGCATACAGAACCAAGATTCATTCTTCCTTCCTTCCTTCCTTCCTTCCTTCCTTCCTTCCTTCCTTCCTTTCTTTCTTTAAAAAGCAGGTTGCTTTAATATTTGAAGCAGTAAAATTTGAAGCAGTAAACTATAGCTGTGTTATGAAACATATGCTTTATTATAATACTAATGGGAAAGGTCAGCCGTCTGCCCCCAGGAGAGCTTCTAGACAGGCACCCCACATTAAATGCCATATAACTCATTTCACAAACATTTCTTGAATCGTAGGTGTCAGTGTGACTTAGAACATCCCTGCATAGAGTAAAAGTAGATTATACAGGCTTTCACAACATCTGATGTGGTGGTCCCATATCTATAAGGCTTCCTACCTCAATTCCTGCAAGGGACCCGAGTACCACTTTAGAAATGAACATGGTCCAAGCGGTGAGCTGTGGAGAACTGCACACTCACACTGTGATGTGAATCTGTGATGCTGATCAATGCACACCCAAGCTCCATTCCCAAGGAAGACCAATGCACACCCATGCTCTATCTTCAAGGAGGACTAATGCACACCCATGCTCCATCCTTGAGGAAGACCAATGCATACCCATGTTCTATCCTTGAGGAGGACCAAGGACATTTTCAGTTTCCTTAGTCACTTGGTCACTTGGTGACTTTCAGATAGTGGCACCCGACGGGAGACCCTAATCCCTTTCTTGGACGTGTGTGGGAGATATGGGGAGGAAATATGTATAATGAGGAGATCATGCTCCTTCAGGATGTTGGAGATGAGAAGAAGTGTTCTCCTGCATCATATGGGTGTTACGCTGCTCAGTTTTGTCTTTATTCCTAGGTACCTTCCAATGCAGTTGTGTTAAAAAGGGAATGTGAATGACGTGTGCAATCCCAGGCAGGATCTTCACCACGCAGGGGAAGTCAATGGGTTGTGTTATTTGCAGAGCCATCTTTCCTCGCATTTCTTCATTCCAGGACTGTCAGCAAGTGCTCACAGGTCCTCCCAAACTGCTTGTTGCAAGTAGGGTCTCATTTCTTGTCTCAGTAATGGTATAATATAAGTACTCAGATGTACAATCTATACTAGCCTTTCTTCTGCCAGATTGTGAAATCAATTTAATGTGCTACAAATATTTTCAGTAGACTACTGAAGGTGTAAGTAACAGACAATCCCACACCAGTTTGGAATTATGATTAATAGAATAGTTATTTATTCAAAGGGGAAAAAACTTACAGATTACCGTCCCAGACAACAGCCCCTCCGCGCGAACAGGAAAGGAATCTAGGAAGCCAGAGAGGGGGTGGAGGACAGCCGCTGCTTTTTTTTCTAAAGAGAGAGAGACCACGCCCCAATGGGCTGGTAACTCAGCAGCGATTGGCTGAAGGAATGAAAGGAGCTCCCGCAGCAGACTACAATATAAAATCCTTCATGGTGTCATATGTAATGAAAACAGGTATTGTTTATAAGTTTTGGACATGTGATTGTCTATTGTATATTGACATACAATTGATTGCTTATTGTAAATAAATCTAAAAGGATTAAGGGTTGTTTATTAAGTTACATTTTTTCACTAATATTTGCATTTCCCCCTACTTTTAGTCATCAGAACTATACCACCTTAAATGAACTAAAATAAAAATTACAGTTAGTTGTCACCATAGGACAAGATCTGGTCAAGGAATTATGAACAGAAGAGCAAGTACATTTTTTTCCAAAGTCTGCCCATGAAAGTTTCATCAACGTGATTCTATCTTGTTGCCACTCACAGTAGCAAATCTGAGAGGACATGGAGGAAGGTGAAGTCACAAGACAGCATATGGAACGCTATTGTGGAATTTAACCAGGCATTTTAACCAGGCAAAGATGTGTTGCCTTTGTTTATGCTGCATTTGTTTAACAATGCAAGGATGCGTGTTTAATTATGTAAAGATGTGTTGCAGCTGTTTCACCTTGCCTGCCTGAGGCACCTGATTGGTCTAATAAAAAGCTGTGGCTGGCCTGCAGTCTTTCCGAGAAGCCATTGACAATGACACTGGGACTGGTTTCCTCTGCATATACTGGATTTTTGGGATCCAGTCTGTTTGGATGCTCACCTTCCTGGACCTGGAGTGAGGGGGGAGGAACTTGGACTTCCCACAGGGCAGGAGACCCTGACTTCCCCTGGGGACAAAGAGGGAGGAGGAGAGGGAGGGGGGGAGTGGGAGGGCGTTGGGAGGAGGGGCGTAAATGGAAACTTTTTATAATTTAATAAAATTACTAAAAAAAAAAAAAAAAAAAAAAAAAAAGCTGAATGACTCATAGCTAGGCAGGAGAAAGAATAGACGGAGCTGGCAGGCAGAGAGAATAAATAGGAAAGATGAGGAGGAGCAAGGAGGGAACAAGGAGAGGAGGGCACCAGGAACCAACTACCCTGCCACACAACCAGCCACGGAGTAAGAAGGAAAGTAAGATATACGGAAGTAAGAAAGGTAAAAGCCCAGATGGAAAAGGTAGATGGGATAATTTAAATTACAAAAAGCTTTCAAGGAATAAACCAAGATATGGCTTGGCACTCATAATTAAGAATGAGGGGAGGAGAGAATGAGGGTCACACCCAGGGCAAGAAGCCATGCAGATGCCAGAAAGACATAGAGAATCGTTGAAAGTAAGTTATATAGAAGAAAGCTAATAAGCCACAAAGCAAGAAGTAGATAGAGAGAAACAGGTTAATTGAAGTTAAAAGAGCTAGCCAGAAATGTGCCTGAACTATTCTAAACTAATAATACCTCTCTGTGTCATAGTTTGGAAGCTGGTTGGTGATTCGAAAGAAGAAGCCTGGTACAGAATACTTCTTGCTCTCCAGCCCACACTTAGAAGTAGGCTGTTTTTCTCTTGTTTTTGAGACGGGGTCTCACTATGTAGCCTTGGCTGGCCTGGAACTCACAGAGATCTGTCTGCCTTCGCCCCCTAAATGGGATTTAAGGAATGTGTCATCATGCCTGAACACACGATGCTTTAAGGAAGTGAAACATGAACCTCTTATACAGAGGCACTGACTTGGGCAGTTTATAACAAACTCCCCAGTTTCTTCTCTTTCTTATGGGGCTGATGAATTCCAGAATGAGGTGTCTGGTCTGCTACCTCTGGTCATGTGAAGTCCCTTTAGCATAAAACATCCAACAAACACTAAGATCCTCACGCTTAGGAGACTCAGCTTTTTTCAGTAGCTAGCTGTGTGTCTGTGGTCTGACTATGAGTTAATCCTCTACTTGGGTCTTGGCTTTCTATGAGGCAATTGACTTTTTATGGACAGTTCATCTGCTTAGGTATGATCTATAAACGATTTTAGCCTCAGATTGCCAACTGTTTCTACTAAAACTCTTTCTGATAAAAGTGTCAATATATGTGAAGAACAATCTCATGCCAATAAAAGAATTTAAATGGTTAAACACTAATAAGTCTCTGTGTCCTAGTTTGGGAGTAAGTTATAACAGTAAACATTTACTCTGCCTTCAATGATTATTCTAGATGTCTTATACATCAACCCTAAATTCCATAATAATATGATATGTTTTATTACATTCAATACAGGTGGGGAGGCAGACTCAGAGCTGTTAGAGACTCTGTGCTGGATCACACAGTTAAAACTTACCATGCTAGGATTTGAACTCACGCTTGTCTCAGGGCCAAGTTCATACTTTTTACACCACGTTTCTTTCTTGGCTGCAAAAGGAACAAGCAATCTGGTGATGATCAGCAGAATGACCTTCCTAGGGTGGGAAGTTCTGATTTCCATTGGCTGAAGGGGGTTCACCAGGTGAACTTGTAGCTGTCTCGCTGTGCACAAAACCATGGTGGTTAGTGAGCAATAAGATAAGAACCGTGCTGAGCAGCATGGGCAAGGGATTTCTGACTTTGAAACTAAGTGAAACATCTAGCCATGCTCACTAAGCAGGCTGAGGGAGCTTGGGACTGACAGGAATACATGACGCAGCTGAGAGGCTGCATCCAGGAGAAACGGAAGTAGCCAGGTTGTAGTTTCAGACGTAAAATCCAATCCATGGAGTTGCTCTAGACAAACCAGTGAGAAGTGGGGAGGAAATACTGACTCCCTTTTAAGAGAATAACTTAAGAACACACAAATTAACCATCTTTGCAGCTCACAACTAGGCTAATAACCATGTTCCCATACATTCCTAATGTCATGCCTGACACAGTACATATGACATCCTTAGGGGAACAACCACATAGTTCACAGCATGCAGCATCAAGAGCAGAACATTTACACAGTCCTGTGCTGTGATGTTTTTTACCAAAAACTTATTTACATGATCCTGTTTGAGTGGGTTTATTTTTCCAATTTTAACAACATTAATCTTTAAAAATTTACCCTGTGGTATACCATACTCCTGCGAAGAACCTCAATGCAGAAGAAAGGATCACATGTCAAGCAGAAGCAGACAGTAAGAAACACTTCTTGCTCTCCAGCCCGTGCTGGTCTCACTTCTGATCCTTCGTATTTAGTTTCATCTACCTATACCATGAATTCAAACTATGAAGGTTTACTTCAGCGTAACAGAAATCATTAATATAAACTTTCCTACTGCCGTCAATGATGGAGCTCAGCCAGAGTGCCTGCTACACTTTGATTTGGAACTAATTACTGCACTGCAGGGAAAGAGTTCAAAAAATTCATGATGGGTGCATCTCAGTGTCGTTGGCTTTTCTCCCCCTGATAATACTTGTTAAATTTTTAAGTCATGATCCATCCCCTGGTAGGGCCCTTACTGTGATCGTGAAGGCAAGAGTAAGTACCTGATGGCCGCATCTGTGCCATCCAGTGGGACTGCTTGGGGCTGCCGAGTCACGCCTCCCCGTCCCACCATCGGAAGCAACACTACCACAACCCTAATTGACTACATAAACATAGACGAAATCAGTTTCAGCTGCCTGGGACTCTTGCTTTTCATCAGACCCTTGCTGTTCTTCAGCCAGCGTGGTTGGAATGATTTAGTCTGGATCCGGATTCGGAAGCTTCATTCACACTGCTCTAAGCAAAATCTAATCAAAATATTTACCTCAATAATTTGGCTCAACACTTCCCTCAAATTAGCTAAGGCACAGTGTTCAGCCAGGTTGCTGCAGAACGCCCCGGAGCAGGGCAGAGCTAGGAAGAAAGGGTGCAGTCGGGAGGGAGAAGCGACATGCAGAGGAGATGCAGTCAAAAGTGTATACAACATTTATTAGCTGAAGGACCGCGAAAAGCATCCTAATCAGTTGGTTTCCTCTCATTAAATGTTAATTAGTTCATATAAGCTTCCTGCATAGGAAAGTATCAGGTACTTAGCACGCATTAGGAAAGAAACGAGTCACATGGGGAGTCTTGGAAAACAACAGAACAGAGCAAGGACATTTTCACGTGCCTGGGTGACAGTTCTGTTTGAAGGCATATGTGAACTCCTTGAGGGGGACCCAGAAGATCTGCCAAAAACAAACACAGACTCCAGATTTTCATCCGGGTAACGAGTCTCTGCTAGAACGTTTGTTGAGTTTTTTTTTTTCTTTAAACACACTTAATGAGATTAGCTCCTGAATCAAAGACTATGATTATATTTAGATGCATTTGCTCGCACTGTTTAAAACCACAGAACGGGATAATCCTATCATGTTAAACGGCCTTTTATCTAGATGGCTCTAGTATGCTAGCTCATAAACCACCTTGGCAAAATGATGTGCAAATCAGGAGAACAAAACTCAAGGGCTTTGTGGATCACGCATCATTAAATGTTCTGGAAGCCAGCTGTGGGATCCTAGAGGTTTGGGAATAGATAGACAGAACTCCGAAGAGAACTTCCTGTCTTACATATAGTCAGCCTGCTGGAGTACTGCCATGTTACGACACATAATAGCTCATGATCTGACTACCTGAGGCCCATCGCCACAGGGCTGCTAACTATCATGAATATCGCCCCCAATTCAGATACAGCCACACAAATTCACACCTACCATCCTAAGAGAATGTTAGAACCTAGATTTAAGCAACACTCCACAGTGTCCCTTGGGTGTCTCCACACCAGTCTCCTCTCTGAAATTTGCTGTCACTTCTGTCTAGCCACTGACAATACAACTGTCCTTGTGATACAGAATGACAAGGGTCATTGGGCAGACTGAACCTGTTTTGATAATGGGAAGGAAGCTATAAATGGATACTTTTAAAGGAAGAATACCAAGTATTTATTGACGGTGTACTCCATGATAAGCCCGGACAACGGCAAATAATAGCTCTTGAATCTCTACTTAGCCCTATTATAAGCATTGTCATGCATTCCGTTCACCAGATGAAAGAGCTGTCATGTAAGAGGATAGGTAACTCACAACTGCTTGGATAACTTCCGTTGATCTTCCTGCCATCCCAGCAGTCCGGCTGTGGGGGATTTGCTCCTATTGGGTCTGAACTAGACCTGGTGGCCATGTCAAACAAACAGAACATAGCAAAAATAATAAAATATTGTTTCCATGATGTGATTACAGAAAGACTTGGCATCTGTCTTAGAAAGAGATGCTCTTCTGCAGACTTTGAGGAAGCAAGTTGCTGTGTGAACACAACCATAGGGGACAGATCTTAGAGCAGCTTCCAGTCAATCACCAGCGAAGAATTTGGTTCTCAGTCCAATAGAATCTTCCTATCAATCATATGTGGCCCCTCCCCCAAATGGCCCTTCAGATGAGACCACAGACCCTCTACCAATGCCTTTATTATAAGCTTTTGAGACATAAACTAACAGAGAACACAGCTAAGTAGAGATTTCTGGCTCACCTAACCTGTGAGACGACAGTGTTGCTTCAGACTCATTTGACTTGGAACAGCTTGTATTGAAGTAAGGTATAATGGATAATCTCATGTAACTATTTTCTCTGAATTAGAACATTCCCTCCTTGAGCAAAGTCCCAGGAGGCTCACGAGACTCACAAGAAACCTTAGCTCGTGAAAAGCAAGACTCACAAGGGCCCATAAGCAGCAGACAGCTGGGGAGGAAGACCCTCTGCTGGAGCTGCCTGCATGTTGTCTTTACATATTCTGGGATGCAACTTTTTTGATGATGATAATGATGCAACTACCTATGAAGAATCCTTCATCCATGCTCCTTTAAGGAACCCAAATGAGCTCATTGGTACGCTAAGCCAGATTTAGAATAATTTCTTTGGTAGACTGTCATGGTATCTGGGATCAAGAGCTATTTATGTGTGTGTGTCCACAGGAAAAGCCACCCAGCATAACTGATATTTTAGCTGAAGACTATACCTCTGGCAAGTGGTGGAGACAGGAGCGTGACTCCCTAATTTGTTATTATGGTCACTGTCACCCTATTATAAAAAAATCCATCACTCTCATTAGCACCACTGCCATCACCCTGACTAAGACCTTAAGTACTTCACACAAATTATTCCATCTCATCTTCATAATGACTCTATTGTTCCACCTTTATATTTACTAAAACAATATAACCAACCTAAGAATCAGGTGAGTTAAACCCATCCAGAGCGATAAAATTCAAAATTCAGTCCAGTTGATAAACTGCAAAGACCATGTCCTTCCCTTCAAACTGTTGTTCCTTTGTAACGGAAGTGCTACTCAATGAAGAAATAATTCTTTACAACATTGAAAAGGAAAAACTTTTTCATTATAAACATTTTTATTATGTTTACTATACAATTCATTAATAAATCATTGAGAAGAGAGCCCACCTGGAGGAAGCTTTTGGGACACCACCACAAGTCCATGGAGAGTTTGAGGGTGTGGCACACAGAAGACTGTTATGTTAAATTCCATCCAGAACCTTTTGCTAGCAAATATAATGAAGCAGGGATTGAAACAGGACCAATTATATGCTACTAAGTTTCTTCCAAAAAAGGGAAGTCATAAAATCTGATCTAATGTAATAATAACTTATATTTCCTGTGAAATCTTGAATAACTCCCCACTGCACATTAGACGAGAGTGCTCACACTTCTTGGCAGAGCCTCAAGGTCTGGCAGACTGCAGCTCGCCTCAAGCTGGGCTCCATTTTCTACACAGTCACCATCCAGGAGGGTCAAGCCTGCCAGAGCCTTGAATCGCAGCCCAATTTCTCCTGCTAGATCGAGCACATTGCTTAGCACAAGCCCAGGATAAAACTTTTGAGAGAAAACAAAGTCACGGTAGGAGGGGAAGCAGTCTTAAAGAGCAAGAGGAGGAGCAGCTGGGGATCATTGCTCTTTTCACTTCAGCCAAGGACCCTCGACTTCACAAACATATTCTGATTTGTGGCCCAAGGAAATCATTCTGGATTCTGATGTTCCTGGGTTTGTTGCAAAGCCCCCCTGCCAATTATGCAGAAAGAAAGAATTACCCGGAATGTGGCACATTTGCTACTTTCTGTTCCCATGGTCCTACGATCCATTCCTGTTTTGCCCTCTTGGTTTTTGAGTTTTTAAACCACAAATATATGAAGAGTCCTATATGTACTTTTTAGGGAAACTAAAGATTCTGTTAAGTCCACTGTGCCTCTTTTGGTAGAAATAAAAGAATAGTTTAATGCGGGGAGCTATAGTGACTCCAATTAGACTTGCTAAAATATTTGAAGAGCTAACTGGGAGGATATGATGTGCCCAAAAGTATACAAATAAGGGATGTGCCAGTAAGTATCACTTTAAAACAACACTTGAGTCCACTTCGAAAATAGGACTATTGGCATGGTTCCATGTCCTAGCCGTTGCCTCATTAGCCATCGTTTGCGGAGTTGTTCTATTTCTATATTGAGCCTCTGACCTCCTTTTTGGTAAGCCGGTATCATGGTCGTTGTCTTGACAGAATCCTTCAGCCTTCAGCTGTCAGCCTTCATCTTCCAAGCTCGCACCCTCTTGACTTGATTGCATGAGACTCGGTGGAAAAAAAGAAAATGACCTCAGTGGTGTTTATTTTGCTTAGCAGGAAGGAGGCTTGGCTAGAAGAAGAAAGGATGGCGCTGTCATCCATGATTCCGAGGATAAGCCTGAGAAAGAAGGATGAAGCATACGACTGTCTCATTTCTTCTACCCAAGCAGAAATGGCTGAACTGTGGCTTTGTCCTCAGTGAATGCTTGGATGTCTCATTTTTCTGTGTAATGTCTCCAGAATTAATTGTCTAAAACAATGTACCTAAAACCATGTGGCATTAAAGAACACAAATATGTCTGCCAACCATCTTCTGTTTTCTTTTTCTTTCTAGATACACCTTTAGGTTCCAATCCCCAAACATTTCTCTCTCCCAACTACCGGTCTCCACCCCCACACCATACTTTCTCTGCCCTTGGGGCACAAACACTATTTAGATACACGTTTAGAAACTTCTTTGGATAGGAAACCTTATAAAACAAATTATGTCCTTCAAGCCAAGGATGCCCTGGGGAACACAGAGGTGTGTAGAACTGTCTGCCCCTCTGCTAAATGGTCCCAGATGATTGTCTCTACTTTCCCAGTTGTTTTCCATTACCCTCTGCCTCCTCTCTGCTGCCAGTGTCTTGTCCCCTACTTCCATTCCCCACAAATTCTGACCCACAAAAATGTACCCCCTAAAAATCAATCTTTGTTTGGGAGAAGTCAAAAATTAGCTAGGATCTTAGCCATTCCTATTTACTTTCTGACCCAGGGGTTTAAAGCTGAAACAGCCTTGAGGTTCTTTAAGGGGCATTCTGAGAACCGGCGTAGCATAGTTGCATCACACACAACAGACGGTCGCTATAGGAATAGAAATAAAAAGAATCTTAATGGCCGTTACAGTCTATATTTAGTATTTTATTTTGGAAATTGATTTTTCTTCTACCCTAAGTCCTATAAACAGCCAGTTCATTGGAGGCAGTTCCTCCTGTAGTCATATTTGCTGAACTTTATTGAATTTCCTTTTCTTAATGAGTCATGAGGCCTGAGTTAAACGTTAAGTATCAATGTTTATGGAAGGAATGTGTATATTTGCCTTCTCTTCAGCTGAGGAAGAGCTGGCTGCCTCTGCACCCCTGAGCCCTGTGCATGGTGAGAGCCTGGATATCCACTTACCAAGCCATAGTCAGTCTGCTAAATCCCCACAGGACTGTGAGAACGGAGAAGGCCAATGACTGTCTGCCACCCATTGGGTACAGATGTGAAGGGACTTTTATTGTCTCAGGACGGAGGACCTCAGAAACTGTCTTGTCAGAGGCAACTTCTGCCTTTGTGTCGTTGTGGCATGGAGATGCTGGGAATGAAGAAAGTTATCTCAAAAACTCAAACTGAAGAGCAACTTAGTCCAAGTGTAAGACCCAGTTAGGAGCTTTGTATTTCAGGGCATTTGTGTTCTTTCAGACGGCTCTTTCAGGGAGCTCAGTTCCCAGCATCCCTGCTAGGTGCTGTAACTCCAACTGACACCTTCTTCTAGCCTCCAAAGTCATTGCAATCTCCCACCCATATTCTCGTACAAATACACATTTACATGCACATAAACAAAGATAATCAAAATAAACCTTAAAAAAACAGAATCCAGGTACACGTAGGGAATTTTTTTTTTAAAAAAAAAAAATATGCTGTTCCAATACTACTGAGCCAATTTCCAAGATTTGAGCCTCAAGAATACTTCATTTTCTCCTCCCCACCCCACAGTCCTTCACCAACTCTGATGGTGTAGCAGGATCATGCAGACAACTGTGGTTTAACTCTCTGACAGATCTGTGGATGTCCCTCCCCTACATCCATCATTTGCCTGATTACCTGGGGAAACGAACTTACTGTCTCATGCAACAGCAGGTGCCACCATGAGTCAGTCATGAGAAAGGGCTTCCCCATTAAGGATCAACACCCACTTTCTTGTAATGTCCTCTTATTAATCCAGATTCATTTGTCTGAAAATGTATTGATAAAGCCCAAACACGTCATAGAACATATGTGTCAAAGTCTTTAAGGACTGCTTCTAAATTCTCTCTCCTGGGGTATCTCACCCAGTCTTAAGTTCTTCATTACTCATTTCACCCTAATAACCTCAAAGATGCTCATTTTAGCTTATGTTGGCTTTTGAGAGCCCCCTGTCTTGCTGAGTACCTCCATGTAGATACCCCTGGTACCTACATTTCTGCTCACCTAAAAGCACACAGCTATCGCCCTTCATACCTCGTCTTTCTTCAATTTTCCCCACTCAGTAAATTAATCTCCTTCTCAGTGTCAAGGCTAAGACCCTGAGCTGTCAGGGTCTCATTTCTGATCTATTCCTTAATTCCTATGCCAAGTTATTACACAAGGCAACTTACATAATTAGTTTCTTAAGAGACATCTTTCATATCAGATCCCCCCTGTCTAAATATAGTAAATACTCATTAGGCATCTGCTGAATTAATAATAAATTAATCATTAGTGCCATGAAATATATTTCAAATCTCTTGCTGAAACCAGATGTGCTATGAACCTTGTCTCTGCTCCACCATACGAGGCCAGAGACTCTCTCATACTAGGAAATGCGGTAAGGCCCGTGCTAGTTCACATGTGATTGCTAAACACCAGCGATCATATCTGTCCACATCCTTACTCAAATATCATCTTTGGTTATCACCTAGACTCACAGATTGTTAGCAACCAAAAGCACCATGGAGCTCCTATGATCTAATCCCCTAGTCAGTAGATACATAAAACCTAGGATGCAGCTATTGGTTTCCATCAAGGGACGTACCGAATCATTGTGGGAGTCATCCAGTCTCCCCTGCCTTGAAATCAGAAGGCATCCACACCTTCCAAGCATTAATTTTCTGAACACCTATTGCCACTCACAATTTCTCCAGCTTATTCCTACGTCTATTATCCAAAACATGCACTGCCCAGCCCAGTGACTGACATTTTATTTATTTTTAACACTCAAAATGATCTCCTATTTTATCAGAAACATCGGCCTTCAAATACCTCCAACTAAGGCAAGATTTAACCATCTCTATTATTTTATGGATTTCCATGAATAAAAGACAAGTCAAAAATCCTGATGAATATTAACGTTACCCTTCCACATCAACAGGGGTGCATCTTCTTTCTCACTCTTCTTGATTGGCACGTGGCTTTAAGACTGTCATGCATGGCGTTTTTATAGCCATCTTCTATGGCAGTCTATCCACCACAAGAGCTTCTAGTCCATGTGGCTCTAACACATTGCTAATGTCGCTGGTGCAAACCAAGATGGGCCACGAGTTTAAAACACACAGCCCATTTTGAAGCCCTAATAAACTGCCTTATTCAGAAGTTCACCGTGGTTATTTTGAAATGATATTTTTAAGACATTAGGTTAGCTAAAATATATTATGGTAGTCAAGTTTCTTTCTTCTTTTTATTTGCTGGCCTGACTATTACAAAATTCAAAATTGTATGTGGGAATTCCAGCATTCACATCGGATAGGGTTTTCATAGACCTCAGTCATCAGAATAATTACCTCAGTTTTACATTGTTTTATTTTCTTACCTTTTTAGTCATATGTTTGTGATAGTTTCAATGTCACTGGCACCCATAAGCTCACAGGGTATGGCTCTGTTGGAAGGCGTGGCCTTATTGAAGTAGGTATGGCCTTTTTGAAGAAAGTGTGTCACTGTGGGGCTGGGCTTTGAGGTAGCCTTTGCTTCAGCTTTGCTCAGTGACATGGTTCACCTCCTGTTGCCTTCTGATTAAGATGTAGCCAGCACCGTGTCTGCCTGCATGCCTCCATGCTCCCTGCCATGATGATAATGGACTGAACATCTGAAGTGTAAGCTGCCACCTCAATTAAATGTTTTCCTTTATAAGAGTTGCTGTGGTCATGGTGTCTCTTCACAGCAATCGAAACCCAACTAAGACAATGTTCTTTCATATTTGTGCAAATTCTATGCAGGTTCAGTTCAGCCGGAAGTTTGCACTGACACCACACTGGGCTCTCTACACCCCTCCCACCTACTTTTTCAAGGGTGTTGTTCCTGGAGTCATTAGGGCCAGAGCCTCCGCTTTAAGGACCCTAATAAGCCAAATTTCATCATCTTCCAAAAAGCAAACAAACGACCGGTTAAACAAATAGGTAATAATAATAAGGAGTAGAAGGAGATTTGTTCAACGCGGCCACATTGGAAACAGGGACAAAGACATGCAGTGTAAGCTTCAGCTTTACGCAGAGGACCAGAGGTATGCACGGCTGAGCGCAATCCTAGCCAAGGTGTGTTATGGTCCCACTCATCATGGTTCCATCACTGGCTGGGTTGCAGTTTTTTTTCATACAACATCATCTGATATGTGATCAATCTTTTTCTTTCTGGGAGACATGTCCGTTCTCTGACTGGCACCATGCTCCAGCCTTCTCCTCCCAGCATGAGATTCCTGGGGAAATTCCAATGTTAGGGGAACCATTGTTTCGGTAGTCTGGTAACCGAAAGGAAGGACATGGTATCTCTGTAAAATATCATGGCCCCCGCCAGGATGGTTACAGTGTCCATGGGCTTGGGGCTGGTGAGAAATGTGAGAACACTCCATAGAGTTCTCTAGTATCTTGGTGTGACCGTGAAACACCATTAGCCTCAGGAATATTGATAATGACAGTGGTGGCTTATTGAAGAGCGCCTATGACCCAGACACTGTGATAGGACTTTACATACATGGTTGCAATGTTCATAATAATCAAACAAAATAAATGTGAGAATGCCTATTTTGCAGGTGAAAAACGTGATCAACGATAATGTGGCAGAAGATGGCAAGCCTTTCCCCAGTCTTCTAGGCTTCTCTGTTCACAGCAAGGCTGCTTTTCCCTAGTTATGAAAACAAAACATATCTTCAGATATTGCCAAATATAATCTGCAAGACAAAATTTACCCCTTGTTACTGTAGCTGGAAAGTACTGGCATTGAATGGCCATAGCCTAGCTTTTTATCGCTTTGGTTCTGTTCATTAGATCAAAGTTTTGACAACCTGTGTCAGGCACACCTGTAGGCAAATGCAAGTTCCTGCATTGTCCCCAGAGGTTGTGAACTGTCCCTTTTTCCCTGTTGCAGCTTCTGGCGCTGTGTGGAGCTATCCCTTTACTTTGCTGGCTCATGAATCTATACAAAGCATACTTCTTGCTCCACACCACTGTGACTTCACTTTGCCCAAACAGTCTTCCGGCTAAGACTAGACCAAGCTCAAAATCATGAGTGACTTCTCAGTGCATATGTGGATGGGATAGCTCGAGTTCAGGGTCAGAGTCAGCCAAGAAGCTTTCTGTAGTTGATAAGAAAACATGGATTTCAGGAGAAAAAAAATGGCAAATAAGACCTTTATAAAAATCCTGGGACTAAGAGATAGTCATAAGTTCATAAAGTTCATATTGCCCAAGCGTGAGAACTCAGATTCCATCCCTTGATCTCTCTCTCTCTCTCTCTCTCTCTCTCTCACACACACACACACACACACACACACACACACCACTAATGACAATGGAGCTAACATACTCATCCCTGGGACTTGATGCTAGATGCTGATGTTCAGCCCGGTCTACTCAGGGGAGTTCCATCCAGGTCAGCAAGAGACATTGCTCAGAAAACACAGTTCACAGCATTTCCAGAGAACAACATCCAAGATTGTCCTTTAGTCTGCACACACACAAGTATACAGACACCTGTTATGTGCACCTGTTAAGTGAGTACATACACACACAGAGAGAGATAGAAATGCAGAGAGAGGGAGAGAGAGAGAGAGAGAGAGAGAGAGAGAGAGAGAGAGAGAGAGAGAGAGAATACCCCATTAGGCCTAGATTAAAAAAATTGTTTATTTTATTTAGTTTAGGATGTTTTCATCTAGTATTTCTTTTAAGATAACTTTTTATTTCACCTAAGGCTTTTTTACTCACTGCCTCTAAAGTGAGGTAACGGGTTAGAAAATAAAAACCAAACCTGTCTAGTACTCACTAAGATGAGATGGTTCGAGGCTAGAGTCTGTGTCCATCACTCAGTGACTGCTGTTTCGAAATGCACAGTATACATGTCTCTTTCCCACAACACATTGTTTGTTTCCTCCCGCTACACACTGGAGTTCAGTCACATGACTCATAAGCTAATGCTTTCTAAAGGCCCTTCTTGAGACGTAGGCCAATCCCCAACCTGCCTTTGGCAAGACGGACAGCCTTTCAATGACAGCGAGGTGCCACGATCTACTTAACATTAAGTTGTACGTTCCACAAGGCTAGGCACACACGTCTAAACACCGGCTGTCTTCAGAATACGCCGTCAGCTCACGCTGCCTCTGCTGCTTTTGGGCAGCGTGTTACTTCGTATATACAGAGACTGTTCATTTTCTCTCTCCCACTCCCTTTCAAATCAGGTGCAGTTTGAAAGAAAAGTATTTTTTTTAAGTCCCATCCCCTTTGAATAATAATAAGGAGGAATACAGAAAGATATCCCGCTGCTTCCTGCTGAATTATTTCAAGGCTGTTTTAAAGCTGATCTACCTAACTTTAATCGGGTGCAGACAAGAGCTTGATGATCCGTGCATTCTAAAATTTCCCTGCTCCAACACAAACCCACTGCCTGACAGGGAAGCCTGACACTTGGAGGGCTGTACTGTCTGACAAACCGAATTAATAATGAATGAACCCATCTTGTATAATCAGAAAGGGGAGGAATGCTACAAATTAGGAATAAGTATGCTCTTCATTATGGATGGCAGCAGGATGCTGCTTAGGCTATCACTGATGCTCAAATTAGCTGTGGGGCACAGGGACCGCATGCTGTTCTCACTGTTTCTTGCTTTCTCTTGAGAGTCTCCTTCTCAGGGGATTTGCCCGAATGAGAAATGCAAACTTGGGAGGTACGCTCGCACCTCGTGAGATTGGCAACTCCTTCTTGTTCGTCTAGGGTCTATAGACACCGTAATGGGTCGCATTTCCATCTTAGATTAAATTAAAGTTCTCATGTTTTCCACATAAATTAGATCAAAATTATATCGAGATGGGAACTTGCGTAAGATTTCTAGTATTCTAGTATTCTCAGGAGGTCTTTGTTTTGAATATCATGCACTTTCTGAGAAAAGAAAAGAACTGCCCATCTATGAATCAGGGAGATATTGCTGGGTTTTATTTGGTTGGAGCTTGCTTTGCTTGAACATATGCTACCAAACGTTAGCTGTGAAAACACACACATGCACTATACCCAAATACATACAGAAATAAATGAACATTTTCAGAGAAGGTACCAGGAAAGGCAGTTAACATCACTTCATCTACAGGAGGAACTAAAGCTAGCACAGGCCATTACCACGGACATTGCACAAAACTGCTCAGCTATTTTCCTGATCTAGGAATGGTCTTGAATCTGAGTTAAGCCGATAATTTGTCCTTGGATCTACACGGTCCTTTAACTTCTGATTCTAGCCCTTTCTACATGTTCCTTTTCCATTATTAATATCTTGGCTCTTTGTTGTCTTGGTCGTGGTGAGAATGGAGTAAGATCATGCTAGGTAGCTTACAACCTATGAGTCTGTACATAAATGAAGAAGATGACGGTTGTAGCAGACATACTTTGTGAGAAATGTCTATACTACGACAAAGGTAGACCTAACTGAAATGACCAGTGTGGCATTCTCAAACCTAAGTTATTTGCTCCTGAACATGCTGACCAGCAGGAAACACACAGTACTGAAACAGATGCAGTAGCTCTCAGTTGACCTACCTGTTGGCATCTAGTAGATGGACTGAATGAGATCATCATTTCTGTGCTGGACACTTTGAACATTCTGCCAAAATTAGAATAATACCTCCAGCACCCAAGGAGGGCCTGAAGTCAGAGGTCCTGGAGGAAGAAAACTTCCAAGAAGAAAAGAGAAGGTTGGTGTGTGGCCACATAAACCCATACAAGAGTGGAAAGTGCACCCCTCACAGAATTAGGGAGCCAGAATGAAACTGACACTATTTGCTATAAGGATAGGAGCAAATGAATAGAAATGCCGTGTCTCAGCCCCCTGTTCCCTTGCTGTTTTCCTCCCCCAATCCACTGCATATATATTGCCTTGGGGAATTCTTAGCACTGAGCTACCCTCTTGAAAAACAAACCTGTGACTGACAGATAAGTGTTGTAGGACAAAACGTTCTTGGTGACATGCAGCATACATGTCTACTTAGTGAAGTAGGGATCCCATGATAGACCCAAGTACAGACATGACCAAAGTCCAATTTGGTGAGCCAATAAGTTTTATTGGGGTTGTTTACATGAGTAAGAGTGAGGGGTTACTTACAAGAGTAGAAAGAACTCAAAGACAGGTTTTATCACCAAGGGATACTCCAGCATGGGTGACAACTCACAAAGCCTAGGAACCTGGGGCACACTGCACAGCCTGTAGGCAGCTCAACCCATTAGAGAGTCCTTTCCCAGTGACTCATCCTCTTCCAGGTAGCTGGTCTGCTCTCAGAGTTTTCTTTGCCACTCAGTTTCTTTTCCTCTGAAAGGGATTCTTATCTTTCACTGTTTATTCTGGCAGGGAGGGGCCTAGTGAATCTGATCAGTTTCAGGAACTTCCTGAAGCTCCTTTGAGTTCTTTGTCTTCCGTTTTAAAGAGCTTTTTACAGGATAGAATGTTGGCAATCTCCAAGGAAACTATGACCCAACACTAGGCAAACTGTCCACAGTCAATCCTAATTTCAGAAACCACTGAATGCTGCAATGCAGGACAGAGGAACTACTGTGCAGGCGCAATGCAGCAATCAGTTGAGGTTGGCAAGAAATGGTTGTTTTGCATTACCCAGGTGTGCTTAAGGAACTCACAAGGATCTCTACAAGTCAGAAGAGTGCGCAAAAGTGAGTCAATCTGAAGAAAAATAAAGATACTTTTCTCAGTCAGCGGAAAGATTTGGGCAGTGATGATGGGCTTTTTTCGTTTATGATAGTCAGGCATGCATGGTAGCTGAGGTGTGTCATCCCAGCAT
The DNA here is from genome assembly GCF_982192425.1 of Myodes glareolus. Classification (NCBI taxonomy): domain Eukaryota; kingdom Metazoa; phylum Chordata; class Mammalia; order Rodentia; family Cricetidae; genus Myodes; species Myodes glareolus. Next base: position 20,879,926 of record NC_142045.1, on the reverse strand, counting down.
TTGAGAGATGGAAGCAGGACGATTAGGAACTCAAGGTCACCCTCAGTTATATAACACTGAGAGCCAGTCTGTCTCAAATATGCCCCCTAAAATGTAAAGTAAAAGAAAAGAAGCTGGGCAGTGTTGATACACGCCTTTAATCCCCGAACTCGGGAGGGAGGCAGGGGCAGGAGGATCTCTGTGAGTTCAAGGTCAGCCTGGTGTGAATTTCAGGACAGCCAAGACTACACAGAGAAATCCTGTCCTAAAAATAATTAATTAATTAATCAATTTAAAAGATAAAGAAAAGAGAGAAGAGAGATACTGTAATTTTTTTTAAAAAGATGGATATAACTTTTCTTTTAATTAACACAGAAAGTAATGGGTTTTATTAAGGCACTCTCGTACATTCTTTCTGTCAATCTTCTTCCCCACGTCTCTTTCCCGACTTGCTGCCCCATGACCCCCATACTTGTACCCTCCTCCCCATCTGGCTTCTTTGCACTTTCATGCCACATGTGTCCTATTGCTCCCCCAAATGCTTTCTAATAAAACGTCAAAGCCATAAATGGCAGCATAGGCCTGTTATGCCCACATCCGGGAAGCCAAGGCAGAAGCATCATGAATTCTAGGCCGGTCTGAGGCATACAATGATACCATCTCTCAAGAAACCAAGGTGGAAGTGTGCTTGCTTGGTATGTGTAAGGCCTTGGGCTCAATCCCCAGTGCCTTCAAATGAATTAATAGACAAACAAATAAATGGTAAGGAGAGCTGTGTGCCAAAGAAGGAAGGATTCTCAGAAATAGCAGAGTTCCCTCTGCCATCTCCAGTCTTGTGATACCTACGTTGAATCGGCGGACCTCTGCAACATCTGGAATTGAAAGTTATTAAGTCTGTGTTGTTTCAGACCACCAACTATGCAATGATTTGTTACAGCAACAGTCGAAAACCAATAAAGCACCAAAGAAAATGAACCTGGCATATTTTTAAATGTGCTTCTAGCTTGTAGTAGAAGAAATGCTGCAGGCAAGGGCCTCATGGCAAAACCTCAGCAAAGGCTGCTGGTGAAACGGGGCTCCAAGAAGGGTAAGTGTGGCATTCCTCATCGTCTTCTGCTGGAGGAGGAGCTTTCTGGGGCTACAAATTAATAGTTAAAAATAACCGTTTTTAATAAAATCACCAAAAATCAATAGGCACCGAGAGTTGCTGGGTACCTCTGCTAACGGGGAAACTCAGGGGACAGATAGGTGTGTTAACTTGGTGCTCTAGATATTTATGTGCCATGGAGCCTCTGAGACGACACGGGTGTGACGTGAGACACGGTGCCCACACGTGGTGGCAGTAGGGACAGCAAAAGAGAAGTGCTGGGTCCCAGAAGACACTGACTGTCATGGAGCTGCACTAGCCAACCTTCCAAGGGTTGAATGAGTGAAGCTAGGTGCCACGCCGGGAACAAGACACAGTTAACATCCATGTAGTTCCTCGTGCTGTTCATGAACACAGGAAGACTCCCAGAAATCGTCCAAATAGCTGATGGCCCTATAAGAGCAAGGACAGGGCGAGACTGTCACTGTTTACTGTGGCCTGGGCTCACAAGGATATGCTATCACCCAAGACGAGAAGAATGATGAGTATAAAAGAAAAGAGATAATTCATTGATACTATTGGGATGGGACAAAACTCTTGGAACTTGGCATCTGAGACTTGGGAAACATTTCTTTTTGGGATCTAAACCAGAGTTAAGCCTAAGGCAAGAAAACTGTGAGGCAAATTAAATCGCTTCATTAGCAAACTCTTCACAGAACATTTTTTTCATCGACTGCGTCTTCAATGATGTGTTTTCAGCACCACAAAATTCGCATTGGAAAATAAAAGACGTGACATCCCGCCTTAGAACCTACATCCTGGAGAAGTCGGATGTTTGCCATCAAAAGAGGATGTGTTCCTATTGTCCCAGAACAGTTTCCAACAAAAGAGGATTCAAATATGCTCCTAAGTACAATACTGTGAGAATGTAGTCTAGTTTTACAATAGCCTTCAAAAGAGCACCGAGAAGTAGGGACCTTGTTCCTTTGCACCAAATAAGGGCACCCTGCCATCTCTTCCAGAATGTTGTGTGTGAAAAGGCGTTTTCATAGGCTTATATTTGACTCCAAGACTCCAAGACATCTCAGTTCCTCTTTTTCGAAGTGTTTTCTCAGTGTGTAGATCCAGTGATGCTGGTGGGTTTGCCTCTCATCTGTTCAGATTGGCTGTGCTTTTTGCTGTGCGGAACTCTCGATCATCTCCTGCCTATTCTTTTCCGGTTTGTCCTGAGTGTTAAGTTAAACCATTTACTTTGATGAAATTCCAGTGTTCCTCTTGGGGAAGAACAGAAAGCCTCTTACTTGACAAGATGAAGAGGAAAGAGTGAAGCTTGGTTGTATTTAATCAGCGCCCACACAAAGCTCAAGCAAAACAAAGCCCAAAACACCCTCTTGAGTGACTCAGTCAATGCAGTTAAAGATTTGAGGCAGCTGTAAATCCCAAGCCGGGAGGCAAGGCTTTTCTCTATGAACTTATCCAGCAGTGCGTACCTAGATGTAAACGGCTTTTTAGAGGCTATTTTATCTTTGTTACATAAAGACCAGTGGCTTCATTAAGTTAACTTCATGACCTTTATTCAGGCAGAATACAGTGTGGAAAAATTAGAATGCAACACCAAAAGTTCTGACCTCAGGCGTAGGATTCCATCCCCCTCTCTCCAGCTGTGGAAATGCTGGGCCATCGTTTACTCTTTCTGAACCTTAAGTTCTGCTTCTGTAGGTTAGGGAGCTCATTCCATGTTTAAGTCTAGACACTCATGGAATTCATGCCCCAAAAGGAGAAGGCACAGGGACATACAACAGACCCTAAAATAAGACAAGAACCCAACCAGTAGCCATCAGCAAAATTATTTTGAGATTCTGCCTCACACCAATCAAAATGGCTATCATCAAAAATAAATCAAGTGGCAACGAAGCACTCTTATTCACACTGTAGGAGTGCAAACTGTTACAGCCACTGTGGAAATCTGCATGGCGGTCCCTCAAAGGCTAGAAACAGAATTACCATACAAACCAGCTATTCCATTCCGATGTGTATACCCATGGGACTCTTTACCTTACTGTAAAGATGCTTGCTCATCCATGTTGCTGCCATCTTCACAGTAACTGGGAAATGAAATCAGCCTATATGTCTGTTAACAGATAATAAAAATGTGGTACATATACATAATGAAATTTTATTGAGCTATAAGAGAAATTAAAGTATGAAGCTTATAGGTAAATGGATGTAGCTAGATAACTTATATTAAGTGAGGTAAACCATGTCCTAGTGACCAGGGACACTTCATACTCTCACACACATGCATACTTCGGGTACTTCAAATTTCTAAGTATTTAACTTGGAAAACCTACAGAAGCAAGGGAACTAGAAAAAGGCCATGAAATGAGGGCACTGTCCTAAGAGAGTTGGGGGGGGTAGTAGAATGTAGGTAATACGAAAGTTTAGAGGGGTGAAAAGGTTTAATTAGATATAGAAGTTTTGGGGTGAGAAGAACAGGAGGTGAGTTAAATCAAAATATGTACGGAAAAGTCACATGGGAACCTATTATATCATAATCTAAATAAAAAATAATTATAAGAGAGTTTAAAGGGATACTCTGCAAAGTTGAAAAATGCTGTTCTTAGAAGCTGTGACATATATATATATATATGTGTGTGTGTGTGTGTGTGTGTGTGTGTGTGTGTGTGTGTGTGTACCAATGGTATATATATATATCATTGTCAGCTGTGGGATACCATTTTATGAGGTTCAGCATCTTCAAAATAACACAAGAACCTCCAACTCTTGGTTGTCAACCAGAAAAAGATGGTACAATCCAACTGCTGAAGACACCATATACTTCATCGCAAGATACAGAGAAATCAAGCTGAAGTGAACCAGAATCTCCCTCCCTCCTGACTAGCTTTCACATTGTCAGAGGATGCTTTGCAGGTTGCTAGGTAGAAGCAGAAGCTGCTTATTCTTTCCCAGCCATCCAGACCTGAAATGATCACACAGAAATTGTATTAAATACAACACTACTTGGCCTGTTTGTTGAGCCTTCTTATTAGCTAACTCTTACATCTTCAATGAACCAATTTCTATTAATCTATGTATCACCATGATGTCATGGCCTACTGGCAAGGTTCCAACAGGTTCCGGCAGGCGTCTGTCTTTTTCGGCAGCTACATGGCATCTCCCTGACTCCATCCTCTTTCCTCTTCTGTCTGCTTGGAATTCCCATCTTACTTTATTCTGCCCTGTTGTAGGACAAGGCAGCTTTATTCATTAACCAATAAAAGCAACACCTACACAGAATGACTTCCCACACCAGCTAGGAGAGACTATATTAAAAGTCTAACTTAGCCACAAACTCGGTGAACTATAACACCAAACCATCGGGCAAGCTATGTCCAGTTGTGTAATGGTGGTATGACTGTATTGGGGTCAACCAACCGTTCTTGGCTACGATCTGAGGCTCACTCTGCAGAAGGGAATCCATTTCTGGTCCTGTAAGTATGCCAAAAAACCCCATTCCTGGGATCCTGGAAAAACATACTACCATGGTTTAGCTAAACTGACAAGGAGTCAAACTGCTTTCTAAATATTTATACTAATGCCCATAGGGAAATGCTACTCTCAGGCTTAATTGGAGGAGTCACTCTTTGCAGTGAACTGTGATGAATGCAGAGACTCATGACTGCTCCAGATGCTATGAATTAAGTGACAGTTTAATGACAAGACATTTATATAACCTCCTCTGAAGCTCAGGGAATTCAGTTGAAGAGGGGACAGGGAGAATTTAAAAGCCTGAAGATAGGGAGAAGGGCTGTGAAATGCTATTTTCTGGGCACGACACAACCATTGGAAACATCAGCGTGCAGCAACTGCAGTTACAGACACTGAGCCTGGGCTAGAATGGGCTTGTCAACAGTCAGGAATGGATGGTGGAGGGGGTCACAGGGCCCCGACACTTCCTGCTGATCTAGTGGCTTCTCGCAGATTCTGGAAGAGTCGGCCGTTGCCTTCTGTTGTGGACTCGCTGATGAGCCCACAAGGCTCCAGTGGATGGTTCCAAATCCGTGGCTGCACAGATCCCTCTAAGTAAGTTCACTAGGTCTACAAACAAGCAAAAGAACACAAAAGTGGGAAGAAAATTTGTAGGGAAGAGAGGGACTGTCAGAAGATAAGAGATATTGTAGGGGTAAGTAATAAGAATATATTATATATGTATGAAAATGGCAAAAAACCCAAATTTAATTAATTTTTAAAAGTGAAAGAACATGGCCAGTGCCATGTGATTGCAAAGGCTCCAGAGACCTAGGCAAGCAGGAAGGTCATACTAAACAGTACACCAAGTCCATTCTCAGAGACAGGCGGCATTTAGAACGATAGAGACACACACATCTCTGTGGATGTGTCACAAGACTACAAGTACCCACGCTGTGCTTGAGGAAGAGTGGGAAGACTTATGGCTGGGGTACAAAGTGTTTGGCATGGAAGGATGGGGCCATAAAAAGATGGTTCAGAAAGCTGGGAACTGACAATCGGGGAGAGTAAGAGACGGGGATCCTCATGTCTCAGCAACAGAGCTGACTTAGGAGAAAAGGCGACAACAGGTTTGCCTTGAGTCCCTATCCCAGTGACTTGTCCTGTTTGTACTTTAAAACTTTCCAGAGCACCAACCTTCCTCAGTGGGGAAGCCTGATGGTTTGCATCCCTTTCTCCATCCATTAGCCGCTGCGAGCATCTCAACACACATCTCACCAGAGTTCTGTGCTTTCTTCGTATCCCTTTCCAACTTCAAGCTGAGGAGTGCTGATGGTTTGAGAAACCAAGGATGAATTCTAAATATACTGAAGCCACTGTCTATTATCTTTCCTGCCTCTTCTAAACAAAGCCTGGCAGTTAATTTCCCTGGCCTGCACATGCTTTTGGTACTGGGTATCCCTGTGGCCAAATGAGGGGCTTGCAGCTGAAGTGCAAACTGTGCTATGCTTCCAGATAAGCTGTATTGTTCTTGCTCTCTGATCTCATTATCTGACCATCTGCACACAAAACCGTCGTTCCTGCACACACATACACTTGCACACACACTAGCACACATAAACAAACACTTACATACACACTCACACACACACATAGACAATTACACCCTCTCTCTCTCTCTCTCTCTCTCTCACACACACACACACACACATAGACAATTACACCCCCCCCTCTCTCTCTCTCTCTCACACACACACACACACACAGTCAACATGGCAAGTTGATCAGGGAAAGTCAAACAAAAATAGTGAGACAGTATCAAAGGAAGAATTTGCTATCAATCTTTCAATCGTTAATATCCAAGATTTGCCAGTCTTGTCACTTAAAATAAAGAAAATAATTATGTTTCTTAACAAAATACTCTTTGTGATTTGGATGATAGGATCTAAGAAAAATATTTCTCATTGAGATTGGAAGTGTCAACACGTGAGCATCTTGGTTTCCTACTATAGAGATAGGGTTAAGAATATAAAATGTGGGGGAAAAGAGATTTAGCTTAATACATCTAGGGAAAAGGAAAGAAAGAAAAACAAGAAAAAGACATTCTGGCTGACACCACAGGACAACCATCTGAAAAATGTTTTTAAAAGAAAAGTCTAGCCGAGGTAAACTGGAAGCACCATGAGGGGAATAGCTGATCCTATATTTTATCATCACAACCATAACGTTTTCTAGGAAAGCACCTGACACATGGTGAGTATTGGTAAATTGTTCGTTGAATGAATACATGAAAAAAACTGAACAAATTAACTTTATTATCAAGAAATAGGGAAAACGTAAGACGGTAGAAAACTACAGTGAAATAAGCAAGCGAATGAATCGTTCATACACACCGTCGTTGAGAAGTTAGTTGAGCCGTGCCCAGCGATGCAACGTGACAGGAAAGTTCACAGAGCAAATTGAGAGACTGAGAAACAAATGATTAATCAGTACAATGCAATGTGTATTGTGATTAGAGTCTAAAATACTCAGTGATATTACATGAGAACACTGTGGAACCTGTCTAAGAGAAGAGCTCAAGGGACATCCCCCAGGAAAGAGTGATATTTGACAAGGGGATAGGTGGATTCAGAGCTAATGTGGAGAACCCTCAGGAGACTATGTCGTCAAACAGGAAAAGAACAGGAAGACAGAAGCAAGAGAAAGCACTGAGGAGGATGAGGACCCTTGGCTGTGTGTAGACATTATAAGCAGAGGAGTACAGCAGAGACCAGAGGACAAGGGCATCGGAGGCTCTGCTGCTTGGAAGCCAGATAGAGGCAGAGGCAGCTGCAGAGGGTTGTGGGCAAGCAAGCCACATGCGAACTCTGAGCTAGGATCTTATGCATGACTCAGGCAGGCCTCAGACGCTGGGCAATCTTCCTGCCCCAGCCTCCTATGTGCCGAGGTCGTAGGTATGAGTCACCACATTCAGCTCTTGAACTTGTTTTTAAACCAAATCCTGCCAATTTAGAAGACTGGCTGAGAGCAGATAAATTCTCTTGTCGAGAACAAACAAAGCCAGTTTAGTAGTTTGAAAACTCTTGCTTTGAACACATTGGAGAACTACTGACTGCCAGGATTTGGGGTCAATCTGAAGACATAACAGAAGGCACTGCGGTGAAAACAGCGTCCTTCCTTCTCCTCTAATAGTTCCAGCCCATCAGCATTGTGGGCCAAGAGGCTTTGAACAGCACACGCTTCCAGCAGCCTGAGAAATGAAAACTCGGCTTCAGAACTGCTAGGGCTGTGAGGATTCAAGATCGAGGTTCTGGACCAAAGCAAGTTTCAGAGAAGTGAAAACAGGTCCTCTAAAATTTTCAGGACTGTTTGTGGATCTGTGAGCTCATTAGCTGGATCATTTTTGTTTAAAATTAGTATAAAAAGTAGTTTTATTATGAAATTTTCATACATACTTTGCTTTGCTTGATCCTCTACTCTCTTGTTTTGACCCTCTATCCCCTTCCTACTGGTTCCCTTCCTTCCCCTTAAAGTTAGTCACCTTCTTAGGCAGATAAACAGATTGCAGGCTAAGTACAAATAATCAACTAGAAAGCTACTACTACAGGACACTACACTTGGAAACACAGGCCTGAAAGACAGAATATTACAGGCCTGTTTCACACACACGAACGCGCGCGCACACACACACACACACACACACACACACAGAGCATTAAAAAGCTATGCTTCACTAGATTAAAAACTATGAAAACACAATTAAGAAGACAAAATTGCACAATATAGAGCTGAAAGGGAGTAACATTCAAAAATATGCAAAGCACTCTTAAAATTCCACAAAATGGGTAAATGATTGAAACTGAAACTTCACCAAAGGAAATACACAGAAGAGCAACACACACACACACACACACGCACACGCACACATAAAGACGCTGAATATCTGAAGCCACAAGGGAACTGCAAATTAATAAAGAGAAATACCTTCTACTCAGATGGGTTAAACCCAAAACACTGGTAATAACAAGTACTGGCAACACGCACTCACCTCTGGTGGGCATTCAAAATGTCAGAGACACGTTGGAAGAAAATATGACAATTTCTATCAAAACTGAGAAGATCATCACATGACCTGGAAACTATGGACTTTCAAATGAGTAGGAAACTAATGCTCACACAAAACCCTGCATACCGAGGTTTAAACAGTCTTTTTCATAGCTGTCCAAAGTTGGATGGAATCTAGATGCCCTTCAGTAGGCACTTGCATAAACAAATAATGACACATCCATGCAATGGAATGTTGCTAAGCAACACAAGGAGATGTTCTACTGAATCACGAAAGACATTAATCAGCAGCAATGAAAACCTCAAGTTCACATTCAAGGAAGAAGTGAGTCTGGAAGTGTGTGCCATTGTGTTTCTAATTATATGGCATTCTGGAAAATAGGGAACTAAGGAAACAGCTAGATCAATGGTTGTCATTGGGCATGAGAGGAAAATGGAATGATGAACAATACAATAAAGGAATTGTAAAGCATGTGTTCTGTATGGTATTACTCATGGGAACAGTTTCTTATGGCATGGCTCGGAAGCCATTCAATGTCCAGCGCTAAGTGGAGCTATATGTCCTTGGATGTTAGCGACAATATACTAGGATTTACTAATAATTTGCGGCAAGATGCTAATAATAGGGGATGTTACATGTAACATGTGGGGAGGGAATATGTGAGGACTATTTGTGTTTAACATCTGCAAACTTCAGACTCCTCAAAAACAAAAAAGACCCTTAACTGGGAAAAGATTACATTGCTGACATCTAAGAGGACAAGCTGCTGAGGACACCACACCCTTTAGACACAGGACTTGGGGAAATCAAGTTAGAGCCAACCTGGAATCCTCCTCTTTGAGGACTTGCTCTCATGGCATCTGAAAATGAACAAGCTGCCAAGGGAGAAAGGCAATCAGCAGCCCTATTCGACTCTGACACCTACAAACCACAATGACCAGCCTAGCAAGGTATCTCAGTGGGGCAATGGTGGCACTTCTATTTGGGGGGTAACCAAAAGCTGCCTAGTTGGACATCAGCCCCACTCACTGGGAAAGAATTCTTGCCTGATACTTCAAGTGTAGTCAACTACTCCGTAGCTGACAAGGTCACACACTAGAGCAGAACCTAAATGACACATTCCGAAACCAACATAATTCCTAACATCATTCTAAATGCCTATCCTTTACCCACAGGTGAGAATAGTTCTCATCTTTCATCCAAAAAGCTTCTTCTTTTTTCAGCAGATGGAGACTATTACCGAAACACACAACTTGTCAAATGCAGAGGACAACAGGCCACAGGGTGCTCAACCCCAACTGATGCACTCACATCACAGCATCTGCATCTAAGATTCAACAAACATCATGGACCAGGGGACCAACGGATTGCAAGGGCCGGAGGACTAGGACAGTCACTGCGAGATAGTGCATTGTGTCTGTGACAGAGTACCAGCACTCATGAAATCTAAACAGTGTGGTCACCTGAACAAGACCCACATAATGACAACCCCAGGAGGCATGTCTGTGTGAACAGGGCAAATGTCACAATGTCACCTGTAAATCAAGTGCTACAGGCAATCAATGGCAGATGAGAGAGGTAGAATCAGTCTTCTCCAGGGACAAGCCCCCTGATAATCTATCAAATCCCCAATGGTCAGGTCTAAACATATATACTAACGACTAAATACTAAATAGACTCAGTAGGCTGTGTAGACTCAGCAGGCTATGTATATACATACATATGTATGCGACAAAATAATTGAAGAAGGGGCCAATAATATAAGACATGAGGGGGATATGTGAGGAATCGGAGGGGTAGAGAAGGGTGGAAATGATGTCAATATGGTACTCGTGTATGAAATTCTCAAAAACTAAAAAAAAAATCCATTGGTGTTTTCCATAGAAAAGGGATAAACACTCAAAACTTTAATAAAAACTTAATAAAAATACAAAAGACTACAAATAGTCAAAGCAATTCTAAAAAGAACACCACAATAGCTGACCTCCTCAAACTATACTATAGCGCTATAGTGACACATGACAGTGCAGTATGTCCAACACATAGATCAGCTGACTAGAACTGAAGACCAACGAGGCTATGACAGCCATCTAACTTTTTGGCAAAGCTATCAAAAGCAGACACTGTGTCCTAATTAGACTTTTTTGTTGCTGTGAAGAGACACCACAATCATGGCAACTCTTACAAAGGAAATATTTAATTGAGGGGTTAGTATACAGTTTCAGAGGTTCAGTCCATTATCATCATGACAGGGAGCACGGTGGCATGCAGGCAGATGCGGTGCTGGCTACCTCTTGACCAGAAGGCAACAGGAAGTCAAATGACTGTCACACTGAGTTAAGCTTGAGACAAAGGCCTCAAATCCACCCCTGCACTGACACACTTCTTCTAACAAGGCCATTCCTCCTAACAGTGCCTCTCCCTTTGGAACTCTCCTCTCCCCCAAATCTACTCTTCACTTAATTTCCTTCACTAAGAGCAGACCTCCTAGGCGTATCAACCAAACATGGCACAAGAGGTTACAATAAGTTAGGCATGTACCCTCATATCAAGGCTGGGTGACACAATCCAGCAGGAGCAAAAGAGCAGGTAAGAGAAACACATAGTGCAGGTGCTAAGATGAGCAATTAGTAAATGGGACCTCATGAAACTGAAAACCTTCTGTAAATGAAAGGACATAATTAGGACAAAATGGCAACCTAACAGAATGGGAAAAGATTTTTTTTTTTTACCAACTTCACATCTGACTGAGGGCTGATTTCAAAATATATAAAGAACCCAACAAACCAAATAACCCAATTAAAAATGGGGGTACATACATACATACATATCTAAACAGAGAACTCTCAGTAGAGGAATCTCAAATGGCCGAGAAACAAAGAAATATTCAACATCCTTAGCTGTCAGAGAAATGCAAATCAAAGCTACTTTGAGATTCCATCTTACACCTGTCGGAATGGCTAAGATCAGAAAGAAGTGACAGCTCATGCTGGTGAGGATGTGAAGCAAGAACCTCCTCCATTGCTCCTGTGACTCCATTTTGGAGTCAGTGTAGTAGTTCCTCAGAAAACTGGGAATCTATCTATCCCAAGATCCATCTGCACCACTCCTGGGCATATACCCAAAAGACTCTCCATCCTACCACAAGGACATCTACTCAACTATATTTATTGTAGCTTTATTTTTAATAGCCAGAACCTGGAAACAACCTAGATGCCCCTCAACTGGAAGATGTAAAAAGAAAATTGGTACATTTACACAATGGGGTATTTTAAAAAATGACTTCATGAAATTTGTGGACAAATGGACAGAACTAGAAAAAAATTATCCTGAGTGAGGTAGCCCAGACCCAGAAAGACAAACATGGTATGCACTCACTTATAAGAGGGTATTAGCTGTTAAGTAAAGCACAATTCTTTCCTTCAAAGAATCCCAAAAGCACTGGAAATAGCCCCAAGAACTGACAAAAGAATTACATGAAATGAAAATCTATGTACTCAGAAAATCAAACTATCAACAGAGTGAGTACAAAGACCTACAAACTGTGAGAAAAAAAAATCACTACTTAACTGTATTTTAGTCAAGGGCTTGATATCCAGGTATGCAAAGGACGGCAAACACTAAAGACTCCAAACACAAACTCTAGCTAATATATAAACTGATAACCAAAACAGTCAGTTCTTGAAGAAGCACAAAAGGTTAATGTATATATTTTTTAAGGTAGTGAACTTTTTTGACCACCAGGGAAATGCAAATCAAAACTAAATAAAAATGAAATAATATTTACTATTAATAATTTCATGCATGTATATAGTTAAAATATGATCATGTATATACCATCCAACCCCAATTCTTTCTATGGTCTCCCCAACACACTTGCATTTCAACTTTATGCATTTTTAAAATTTATTATTATGACCCCGTCCATCCATGGAAGTATGGAAATCCTTTCAATGAACATTTCCTCAAAAAAGAATGATTCCCTTCCAGGAATAAGCAGCTTCCAAAAGATCCTCAGTAATTAGACGAGACCTGGAGGACATCTACCCGTCTATGCCAGGGTTTGCTTGTCTTGTCTTATACAGGTCTTGTTCAGGTAAGCCCACGTGGTGTGAGTTCATGACGACAAAAGTCACGGTATGTCCGGAAGACAGGACTGCATGACACTCTCCCCCCACCCCCAAACACCTTTGGCTCCCTCTCACCTCAGTCAGAAATGGCTATCATTCAAAGAGTAGGTAATAAATGCAAGGGGTCAGGGAAGAACCCTGCTCCTTGTTTTTAGTGGCATAAACTGATACAGACGTTATGCAAATTAGCATAGAGGGTTCTCAGGCTTTAAAAATAGAACTGCCATATGTCCTAGTTCTATCACTCTTGGCTGCATCCCCAAAGGGCTGTACATCCTACCACTGAGATACCTGTCAGAAAGTGGGACAGGTCTAGATGCCCAGCAACGGATGGATGGCTAATGAAGATGTGGGACATACACGGTGGAGTTTCCTTAAGATGTAAAGAATAATGTACTTACGAAATTTATAGGAAAATTGGCTTGACCTGGATATTATTTGTTAAACATGATAAACCAGACTCCGATAGACGCAAACTGCATTTTCTCTCCTATACACAGATACTAGCTTTTAATGTGTGTGTGAGTGTGAGTGGTGTGAGTGGTGTGTGTGTGTGTGTGTGTGTGTGTGTGTGTGTGTGTGTGTGTGTGAGTGGGAGGAGAGGGTACTGGGAAGGGAACTAGAAGGGGAGAAGATTGAGAAGGAGCAAAGGAAAAGGGATTGAAGCACGTAAGACATGAGAGTGGGAAGTGGGATGCTGGGATTGAAGGAAGGACATGGGTGCCAAGGCAAAGCAAGAGAAGCAACAAAAATTACTTTGAAAAAGTCACAATAAAACCTAACACTTCACACCATCATTTTTTTAAAAGAAACTATTAACAATGAAAGAAAAATTTACAAACTGAATAGTATTAAAATTATAACTAATATCCTTCCAAAAATTCTCTTAAAAATAAATGAGAGAATAAGTTAACAAAACTTATAAGCAATAAAAGGCTCATAACAATTAGAATTTAATTGGAAAAGCCTCTCAGTAATAAGAAAGAGGAGCAGCACACTGAAAACGGGCCACTGAATCCAGACATGGCAGCACATACCAGTCAAGCCAGTACTGGGGAAAGTAGACACAAAGATCAAGAGTTCAAGACCAGCCTCAGCTAGAAAGTAAAACTAGCCCAGGCTACGTGAGACCTAGTAGCAACAAGCAAAAACAGAAGCAAGATAGAATAAGCAGAACGGAACTCACATAAATAAGATTCCCAATATCGTTAGTCAACAGGGAAAGGTAGTCGCCAATAGAGAATGAGTGAAATTTTTAAAGCTATTTTGAGGAATGTGGAACAGGATCTCTTATGTACTAGCAGAAGAAGAGTAAAATTGCACAGCACTTGGAAAGCATTTACCAGTTCATTAGATGGTGGTTAAACACAACATTTTTTAAAAATCTCAAAAAGAGCTTTTCCATTTTCATGATTATTAATGCTTATTAATCATGCAGAGTGCCTGCGCATACAATGCCTTGCTCAAATCTTTCCTCCCCACACCCTTCCTTTCTATCCCCTCTTTTCACCAGTCTCTTTCATTAGTTCTTTCAGGTCATTTCATTCTGTTCTTTATATTGTTTTCAGTTTTCACATATGATTCTCCCAAGGTTTTGTTCAAGAGGAATATGTCTTTGATATATTGTGTGTACTCGTAGCAGCTTTAAGCAGATAGAATAGGCAAACGCCAGAAACAACTCACATGTCCATCAGCTGGTGAGAGCAAATCAAAGCATCATTTGCAAAATAATCAAACTGAGTGTTCCTAAATACAGCACACATTTACAATAAAAACAAGCATACAGTAAAATAAATTTTTATAGACCAGGTTATGGTAACACACATCATTGATCCCAGTAGCCACACACTAGTTGCCATAGAAATCAGGTGGTGCATGCCTTTAATCCCAGTGATACAAACTTTTAATCCCTAGAGAGGAATATAAGATGGGGCTGGGGAGACAGCTATCAGTTACAGTTTCATTTTGTGATTCTGGGAGACAGGATCACAATTTCAGGTTGAGGTTGAGGTAAGTGCCAGTGGCTGGCTGTTTTGCTTTTGGGACCTTCAGGTTGAACCCCAATTTCTGACCCTGAACGTTGTACTTCACTCATCCACCCAAACTTTTAGAAAAACAAGTCTTCCTCAAGATCTCCTGAGTAAATTGGGAGCATGGGGACCTTGGGAGAGAGTTGAAGGAGAGGGGAGAGGCAGGGAGGGGAGCACAGAAAAATGTAGAACTCAATAAAAATCAATTAAAAAATAAAACAAAAACAACTTCCTAAAAAGTTACAATAGATTCTACTGTGAAAAGCTAAATTACATGGTGACTTACTAATACAAAAAAATAAAAAAATAAAAATGTCTTACTGATGGTGGGTTAACTGAGGATGGTGACTAGCCCTCTGTTCCCACTCCAAAGAGACCATGGAGATGTCCTACCGTCTTCCATCCTCTACCTATCCCTTTGTCTCAGTCACCAACCCCCAGAATCACACCCTGGGAACGCAATGGTCATACCAGATAGGCAATCAGGTGAGGGATATTTACTTTTCTTCCTCTCCTCGAATTCCAACCCTCACCCCCAGTATCACCCAGCTTTGCAGAAGGCCACCTGCTGCAGCCTCTCCTTCCTTTCTGCCCCGTTCTCAGGAGAACCATGCACATCTAGCCTTCCTCTCCCACCCTACCCCTTCATCTCAGCTACCAACAGTTAAAGCCCTCGCTCTCTGGAAACCCACTGGCTGCACCCATCTGAGAATCAGGTAGGAAATCATCTCCCTCCTTCCTGCACTTTGGCTCTAACTACACAGACTCATCCTCAGCCTGGCAGCAGCCCACCTGGGAGACCTCTCCTTCCTCTCTTGCAACCCTTCTCAGGGAACAGCAGAGATCCTCCTGACAGACCCAACCTTTCTCCCCACTGTGGATCCCCTAAGCCCCCACTCCTTCCAGCATTTCTCAATTCCTTCCTATCAACTCCCAATACCCAGAAGCACTTTCTACCCAGGAAAACCGAGGGCCATGCCAGGTGACCCTCAGCCACCACACACTCCTAAGACTCAGAAAAGGCAACAGAAGCCAAGGAAAGACACCCTCATTCCCTGAACACAAGACCAAATATCAGTACCTAGAATGCAATCATCCTTATTCTAGATGTCTAAACACCATCATGAAAATACCATCAACAGTAATGTCTTCACTAGGGTCCAGCAACCCTACTAGTAGACCCTGAGAAAGCAACAACTTCAAAATGGCTATTATAAACGTGTTCAAGGACTTTAAAGAGGGTATGAATAAATCAATTAATAAAATTTATGAAGGCAAAAACTGAAGCATAAGTCTAATTAATCTTATCAATAAAAACTAGGAGTCAGATATTGGGGTAAAACCCTGAAAGATCAGAGAAGGAGAGATAGGTAGATAGATAGATAGATAGATAGATAGATAGATAGATAGATAGATAGATACCCTTCCTACCTCTTGCATTTTCCTGTCCCAAAAAGGCAGAGATTCTGGCTCCATCCTGTTTTATCACTTCCTATCTTCTCACTGTTCAGACCTCTAGACATCTATATGAACTGCTGGGGTCCAACCTCGACAAGGTTCACACATTCCAGGGTAGGAGGGTGAGGTGAGAATTATTAAGCAAATGGAATAGAGATAAGAGAGAAATAAAAGACAGAAACACAGAACAGCACCAGGAGCAAATTTCAGTGACTACTGAAATCACCCGCGTTTATTTTCCATATGCTTATATACCCTACTCCAAAAGGGGAGGGAGAGGCAACTTCATTAACATGATGTAAGGAATAAACAGAGCATTATCAGTCAAGCATTCAGTTGTTAAGACAGGTCATGTAACGACCACGTGATTATACCACGGTCCCACAAGCAACCAGTCCCTAAAATCTCCTGCTAATCTGTTTTGAAGGAGCAGGAAGTGATCTGAGTTCATTGACCTTCAGTCCAGGTGGAGCGGATCCACCTCTATACTCAAAATACTAATTATCCGCACTCCAGGTCGGCAGCTCTTGTTTGTAGCCACACCTGTTGTCAACAGCTTTGAGAGAGCAAGAATAAGCTCAAACCCTCTGACCTTTAGTCAAGGTGGAACAGGATTCACATTTGGGGGCCCTGGCAGTTAACTCGTGACTAGCTCCACTCTCTGACTCCAAGCAAGCTTAATTTGTCAGAATACAAACAAAATATCACACAACAAAAACAATAAAATGAAATGAAGAAAACCGTTAAAGACATGAAAGCAGACTACAATCAATAAAAAAACCTACATGAAGGAAAACTGGGAATGAAAATTTGAAGAACTCAAGCATGAACCTCAGAGCTAAGCCTCAACAGTAGAATATTTGAGACAGAAGAGAGAATTTCATGTATTGAAGGCATGATAGAAGAAATGGACAGCTCAGTCAATGAAAATGTTAAATCTAAAAATCTCCAGGCACAAACATCCAGGAAATCAGGGACACACACACACACACACACACACACACACACACACAAAAAAAAATCTGTGAATAATAAGAATACATGAAGGAGAAGAAGCCCATGTCAATAGCACAGAAAATATTTTCAACAAAATCATAGAAGAAAATTCTCCTAACCTAAAGAAAGAGGTCTCTACAAGGGTACAAGAAGTATATAGAACATTAAATAGACTGGTCCAGAAAAACAATTTCATACAGTACACAACAATCAAAGCATTAAACCAGAACAAAGAAAGAATATTAAAAGCTGCAAGGAAAAAATAGCATATAAAAGAACTATTAAAATAACATCTGATTTTCAATGGAGACCCTGGAAACTAGAAGAGCCTGGGTAGATGTACTGTAGAGTCCAAGAGACCACAGACTATTATAACCAGCAAAACTTTCCATCACAGTAGCTGGAGAAAGACATTTGATGATATAATCAATTCAAGAAATCTCTACATACAAATCCACCTCTACAAAAGACTCTGAAAGGAAAAATTCAACCCGAGGAGGTTAACTACACCCAAAAAACATAAGAAATAAATAATCTCAGATTAGCAAAGCAAAGGGGGTTCTCTTCACCACAAACGACAAAATAACAGGTATCAACAAGTGCTCACTGATAACGCTCAACAGCAGCAGTCTCAAATCCCCAGTAAAAAGAAACAGACGAGTTAAAAACAAACAAACAGGATCCACCCTTCTGTTGCATCCAAGAAAAACACTTTAACATGAAGGATAGACATCACCTCAGGGTAAATGATAGAGAAAGTTATTCAAAGCAAATGGACTCAAGAAGAAAATCAGTATAGCTATTTTAATATCTGACAAAATGGATTTCAAACCAAAACTAATCAGAAGAGATAGGGAAAGGCACTACATACCCATCAAAGGAAAAAAACAATCACCAAGACGATATTGCACTTTGAAACATCTATGCACCAAACACAAGGCCACCCAAGTTCCTGACATAAACACTGCTACAGCTAAAACACATACGGACCCTCACACAGTGATAGCCATCTCAATACATCCTCTCACCAATAGACAGGCTTTGTCATCAAGAAAAAACAATAAACAGAGAAATGCTGGTGACAAATGACATCATAAACCAAGTAGATCTAACATATATGAACAGAACATTTCATTCAATTTCTCCACAATTGACCACATATTAGGCACAAAGTTAATCCCAACAGAGACAAGAAAATGGAAATGATACTCTACATGCTATCTGACCACCACGGACATCATTAACAACAGAAACAATAGAACGCTTACAAACTCATAGAAACTGAATAACTCTCTTGAATGACAAAATGGGTCGTGGCAAAAATTAGGAAAAAAATTAAAGGTTTTTTTTTTAATTGAGTGAAAATTAAAACACAATATCCCCAAACTTATGGGGCACAATGAAGGCAATTTTAAGAGACAAGTTCATAGTATTAAGTGCACACATTATAAAAAGGAGAGATCTCATCTTAATCACTTAACATTACACCTGAAAACTAGAAGAAAGAACATCTAAAAGGAGTAGGTGCTAAGACTTACTATAATCCAACTCAGGGCTGAAATCAATAAAATAGAAACAAACAAAATTACAAAGAATCAATGATACAAAGTTGGTTCTTTTAGAAATTCAGTAAGATTGACAAAAACTTATCCAAGTTAACTAAAAGGCAGAGGAGAAAGATTCAAATGAACAAAATTAGAGATGAATAGGAGACATAACAACAGACATTGAAGAAATCCAGAGATCATAGGAAGATACAAAAAAAAAAAAAACCTGTACTCCATCAAATTGGAAACTTTAAAATAAATGGATAATTTTCTCTATAGGTAGTACTTGCCAAAGTTAAATCAAGGTCAGATAAATAATTTAAATAGATCTATAACCCCTAGAGAAATAGAAGCAGTCATTAAAAGTCTCCAAACCAAAAAAGACCAGGGCCAGATAGTATTAGCAGAGAATTCTGTCAGACTTTCAAAGAAGAGCTAATACCAATACTCCTCAAATTATTTCACAAAAAGAGAAAGAAAGAACATTGTTCAATTAATTTTATGAAGCCACACCTACCTTGTTATTCAAATCACATAAAGACCCAACAAGAAATGTAACATGAGGGGGCCTGCTTATTGGGGTATCTGACCCGCCCAGTACCCCACAGTTGGCAAGCCACAAAGAAAATCACACACAGGACTCCATAAGATTATAAAACTGATTGGCTCATTAGGTCAGGCTACTTATTAGCTCTTATAACTTTTGTTACCCCATTATTCTTATCTACGTTAGCCACACGGCTCAGTACCTTTCTCAGCTGGGCAGGTTACATGCTGCCTCTTCGGTGGTCTGGACAGGAATGGCTTCCTCCTCCCTAGCCTTATCCTATTCTCATTGCCCCACCTCTACTTCCTGTCTGGTTGACCCACCTATACTTCCTGCCTGGCCAATCAGCGTTTTATTAAAATACATGATTGACAGAATACAGACAATTCTCCCACACCAAAGAAAGAGAATTATAGATCATTCCCCTTATGAACAGAGATGTAAAAATCCTCAATAAAATATTTGCAAACTGAATTCAAGAACATATCAAAATTATAATCCATTGTGAAGAAGCAGGCTCCATCCCAGATAAGAAGGGATGGCTCAACGTAATAAATTAATAAGTATAATCTATCATATAAACAACTAAAAGACAAAACCACATGATCATCTTATTAGATGCAGAAAAGGTCTTTGACAAAATCCAACTCTCCCTCATAAAAGTCTTGGGGAGACTAGGGATACAAGGGCCATAACTCAACACAATAAAAAACAAATTACAGCAAGCCTATTGCCAACCTAAAGCTAAATGAAGAGAAACTCAAAGACAACTAAAATCAGGAGAAAAAGTTACACAGCCTCTCCACACCTATTCAACATAGTACTTGAATTTTTTGTTAGACCCTTAAGAGAACCGAAGGAGTTCTAGCGGATACATATAGAAAAGGAAGTAGCCAAACCATCTATATTTGCTGGTGATATAATTGCATAAGTGATAAACACTTTCAGAAAAGTATCAGGGTATAAAATTAACACAGAGAAATCAGTAGCCTTCCTATTCGTACATAGTCATTTGTAATGCCAAACAGACTAAAAAGGAAGTCAGTGAAACAATATCTTTCATAATCACTTCAAAAATATATCTTGGAGTAGTAACTCTAACCAAGCAAGTGAAAGACTTGTATAACAAAAACTTTCATTCATTGAAGAAAGTAATTGAAGAAGATATCAGAAGATGAAAAGTTCTCCTGTGCTCATGAATCAGCAGAATTAATATAGTAAAAATGGTCATCCTATCAAAAGAAATCTCCAAATTCAGTGTAATCCCCATTAAAATTCCAACATAGTACTTCACAGAGCTAGAAGGTCCATTTTCAACTTCATATGGAGAGACAAATATTCAGAATAGTTAAAAATACATGGAATAATAAAACAACACAGAGCTATGGTAATAAAAACTATGGTATTAGCACAAAAATAGATGTATTAATCAATGGAAGTGTAGTAACGGGAGCACTCATCCATTGCTGGTGGGAGTTCAAACTTATATCGCCACTATAGAAATCAGAAAACTAGGAATTAATCGACCTCAAGATCTAGCTATATCACTCTTGTGCATAGACTCAAGCGACACTTCCTAATACTACAGAGACACTTAATCATCCATGTTAATTGCTGATCTGTTCATAATATCAAGAAATGGAACTATCCTAGATGCCCATCGCTGGATTAAAGGATAAAGAAAATGTGGTGTATGAAATATTATTCATCTGTTAAAAATGAAATACATGGTTATATAGATGGAGCTAGAAAACAATTATGCTGAGTGACATTACCCAGACTCAGAAATAAAAATATTGTATTATTCATTAAATGTGGACATTAGTGGTTAATTCTTCAGTAAACAGTCTACAATCCATATAGCCACAGAGGTTATATATAAAGGACTAGAGAGGAGAGATGAATCACTCTTGGAAGGGGACATAGAATATATAGTAATATATGGATGGAAGTGTGGAGGGACTTGGGACAGGAGGATCAAACAAGGAAGAAGAGGAAAATGGGGAGGAGGAAAGCTAAACTATGGGCCATTTGGGGAATTGTATGGAAATCTAAAACAGTAGAAACTTTCTAGTATACACACACACACGAAGGTGATCTAAACAAAATTTCTAGATAACAGAGAGATAAGGGTCCAACTGGGCATCTATCATCACCAAATGAAGAGTCCAGTTCGGGGAACGGGTTACATCTAATCTAGTTTTTGGCCAATAGTGCCCTATCAACCTAATCAGCTGTCAATCTTGACAATCAGGTGATTGTTGAGATTATTGATTGCACTCCACAAACTGACAGTAAAGCCATACTGCTGAAGACAATATCTAGACAATTCGTTGAACATGAAAAAGTCAAGTTGGTGCCTAACTAAAGTCTTCACCTTTACTGACTAGTATTCATGGACCTGGAAGTTACTCTGCATGCTACTAAAGGAGAGGGGTGAAAACCAACCCAGCTACAAATCCTTCCAACTGTGATGATTACCTGCCTGCAACATGCACTAGTGAAGTAGTGGCAAAAGCTTGTTTAAATTAATATAGTTTCCGTGTAATTATTTCGGGTGTAAACTAGCCAGGCGGCCTGGTACCGGGAATGCAGGCCGCTGCTCCTTTTACTACAAGGAATTATGGGGTGGAAAATCAAAATCAGAATGATTGTGTGAAAAAAATCTATAATATATTATATATTACAACTGCTTTGTAATAAATAATATACCCTTAAAATGGGAGTCTGAAATTTAAATCTATGAAAAGGAGTCGGGAGAGCAGAGCCACTGTTCTCAGGTTTCATGTCTTGCTGGTGGATGACAGCACTGACCCTGCAAATGTCAGTTAACTTGTCATTTTTATTCAAGTTATCCACGACAAGCAATGTCACCGAGAATAAAGTTTCTTTAGTGTCATTAAAAGACATAATTAAACAAAATAGAGTTGATTAAATGAAAACATAACAAACAGCAACACACAATTTGTGTGTATACATATGTATTCATCTGTTCAAATGAATCCCTTTATCTGTTATCAACATATCTGGTATAATTACTAACGGTATCTTATGGATGGTAGCTAGAGGGACTTGTAAAATTAATATGAGATGATGCAATTATGCCCCAAACTTGCATTTAATAAGGTATCGTTGCAAAGGACATCAAGAAAATGTATGTCTATGCACAGGCACATTAAAGATAGATAGCATCATATAAACCAGAGCCAACACTGTGAATTTTGCGAGGGCCAAGGATTAAATCATCACCAATTCCAGGAATTCCTCGGAAGTGTCGATGTTGACTACTGTAACACTGGCATCATTTACTTTTTAAAAGTAAAATGACGTTGAGACCAAATGTTCAGAAGATTTTATGATGTATGGCATGTTATCAGGTCATTTATGGTATCAAACCCAAAATTTATTCCACAACTTGTCAATGACAGCAAGCTTACATATTTAGCAACATGAGTGAATTTAAACACTCGTTTAAGATGACCTAAGACATCTTTAAAGTGGAAACCAATTTATCAATACAATACTTCAAATAATAACAGCCTGCCAAATGAAAAACGAGATTGTGGCACACGTGCACACAAATCATTGTCAGGTTAAGAATCTATGTCTAGAAAGATCATAGACGTTACTCACCCTAGATAAGGAACCAATGACAGACGAAAGCAAGAACATCACTAAAATCCAACGTGGGGAACCAGAGCTTGGTTGCGGATACTAACGGGTGCAGAAATGACTCAAAGATAACTGTGTCATAAAAATCTCACCTCAGTGTGACTGATGGTTCAGGAAG
The DNA here is from genome assembly GCF_982192425.1 of Myodes glareolus. Classification (NCBI taxonomy): domain Eukaryota; kingdom Metazoa; phylum Chordata; class Mammalia; order Rodentia; family Cricetidae; genus Myodes; species Myodes glareolus. The sequence continues at coordinate 20,856,828 of NC_142045.1, read as the reverse complement.
GTCCGAGTCCTGCCATTCACTGTACAATTTAGACAGGTTAACAAGTTGGAGAGCATGTCTTTAAGGGGGTTGGGGGGCTCTAACCTATTCCAGGAAGCTTGGCTGCATGGGAGCCTATTCTAGGCAGTTCAGCTTATCCTATGTCTCTCAAGAAGTCCTTAATCTTATATATGGTAGAAGGGAGATCCTGAATGAATATGGTCAGTTTCAGGAACTTCTGGAAGCTTGTGAGTTGTTTACTTTCTGAGCTTAAAGAGCTTCTCTGCAGGAGAGAAGGTTTCACCTCGCTATAACCATCATCTCAAAGTCCTGAATGGTTAGAAATGATCAAGGGCACAGAAGAGGACTTCTGGGAGTTCTTGTTCAATATCTATTTGTTTATGTATGTATGCATGTATGTATGCGTGCATGTGTGTAGGTATGAATGTATGCATGTTTGTTTGTTTTAACATCCTGACCACAGTCTCCCCTCACAGTTTTCCCTCCCTCCTTTCCTACCGGTACCTCCCCCAATCCACTCCTTCTCCATTTCTCTTCAGGCAGGCTTCCCATGGATATCAACCAGCCATGGCATGTCAAGTTGCAATAAGACTAGAAAAATGCAAGATTTCCGGAGTAAATTGGGAACATGGGGACCTTGGGAGAGGGTTGAAGAGGAGGGGAGAGGAAGGGAGGGGAACAGAAAAAATGTAGAGCTCAACAAAACTCAATTAAAAAAAAAAAGACTGGGCACTTCCTCTTCTATTAAGGCTGAATGAGACAACCCAGTAGACAATCCAAAAGCAGGCAAAAGAGTTGGAGACAGCCCCTGTTTACCCTGTTAGGAGTCCCATAAGAACACCAAGCTACCTAACTGTAACATATATGCAGGGGGCATATATAACTGTAACATATATGCAGGCTCCCTGGTTGTCGGTTCAGTCTCTGTGAGCCCCTATGAACTCAGATTAGTTGGTCCTGTGGGGTTGTGTGTGTGTGTGTGTGTGTGAGAGAGAGAGAGAGTATGTGTGTGTGTCTGTCCGTGTCTGTGTGCGCGTGCGCATGCATGTGCATGTGGTGTCCTTGATTCCTCTGGCTCCTATCATCCTTTTTCCCCCTCTTCCACAGAATACTGAGAGCACTACCTAATGTTTGGCTGTGGGTCTCTGTATCTGTTTTCATCAGTTGCTAGGCGAAGCCTCCCCGATGACCATTGGGCTAGGCATCAATCTATGAGTATACAGAATACCATTAGGAATTATTTAATTGATTTTTTTGCAATTTGTTTTTGGTTCTATCCTGGGTCTCCAGGCTTTCCCACCTCTGCGTCCTGGCCTTCCACCCAGTGTCAAGAGTGGGCTCCCTCTCACAGCATGGGTCTCACTCTGGACCAGTCATTGACTTCACCCCAGCAATCTTGTAGGTGAAACAAATTGTAGGTCAAAGGTTTTGTGGCTCGGTTGGTATCTCACTGGATGTCTTGCCTGCTTACAGGAGGTGGCTGGTTCAGGCTCTGTATCCCCTCTTGCTAGAAGTCTTTACTAGGGTCCCCCTCAGAGATTCCTGAGAGTTCCATTGCACAAAGTTTATAGTTCATTGCAGCAACACCCCCGCGCTCCAGTTGTCTCTCCCTCCACCCTCCCCCGACCTGTTACTTCCTGATACTGCCTATTCCAATCGCTACCCCCGATCCAGACAATTTCCCAAGTTCACTACCAATGCTTACTTTATTTCTCCATCAAACTGAGATTCATGGTTCACCTTGAACCCTTCTTGTTACTTAGCTTCTCTGTGTCTGCAGATTATAGCATAGTTCTCCTTTACTTCATAACTAATATCCACTTACATGGGAGTACAGGCCATCTTTGTCTTTCTGGGTCTAGGTTATCTCATTCAGGATTTTTTTTTAGTTCCATCCATTTGCCAGTATATTTCATGATGTCGTTGTTTTTAACAGCTGAGTAATACTCCATTGTGTAAAGATACCACATTTTCTTTATCCATTCTTCAGTTGAGGGGCGTCTAGGTGGTTTTCAGTTTATAGCTATTACATATAAGCCTGTCATGAACATAGTTGAGCAAGTGTCTTTGGGTATGGTGGAACATCTGTTGAGTATATTCCCAAGAGTAATATAGTTTGGTCTTGAGGCAGATTGGTTCCCAGTTTTCTGAGAAACTGCCATATTTATTTCAAAAGTGGCTGTACAAATTTGTACTCCCACTAGCAATGGAAAAGTCCATTGTACATTGCATATATTATATTTAAGTATGTCCCTTGTATCTCAGATCTCTACAAGACTTTTATCATGTAGTGGTGTTGGATTTTGTCAAAGGCTTTTCCAGAATCTAATGAGTTGATCTTGTATGTTTTTTCTTTCAGTTTGATTATATTGTAGCTTACAGTGACCTATTTTGTATATTGAACCATCCGTGTATCTCCAGAATGAAGCCTACTTGGTCATAGTAGATGATCTTTTCAATGTACTCTTGGATTGCCAGTATTTTATTGAGTATTTTTATATCACTGTATATGGGTGAAATTGGTTTGCAATTCTTTTAGTTGAATCTTTGTGTGGTTTGGGTATCAGGGTGATTGTAGCCTCATAAAATGAATTTTACAATGTTCATTCTGTTTCTATTTTGTGGAATAATTTGAGGAGCCTTGGTATTAAATCTTCTTTGAAAGTCTGACACAATTCTATCTGGCCCTGGGCATCTTTTTGGGAGACTTTTAATGACTGCTTCTATTTCCTTGGGGATTTTAGGTCTATTTAAATTGTTTATCTGATCTTGTTTTAACTTTGGTAAGTGGATTTATCAAGAAAATTATCCATTTCTTTTAGATTTTCTAATTTTGTTGAGTATGGGTTTTTGAAATATGACCTAATGATTTTTTTGGAGTTCCTCAGTGACTTTTTTATGTCCCTTTTTTTTGTTTCTGATTTTAGTTATTTTAGATAATAATTTCTCTTTCTTATTGATTTTTCTCAAAGAGCCAACTCTTTTTTTTTTTTTAACATCCAGCAGGCAGGTCATTTCCCCTTCCTCTTCTCCTCCTACTCCTTCCCCCATCTCCCTCCGTTTCCATTTCCAGTCCACTCCTCCCGAGTTCCTGTTCAGGCATTGGCAGGTCTCTCATGAATATCAACAAAACATGGTATATCAAGTTGCAGTAAGACTAAGCACTTCCCCATGTATTAAGGCTGGGCAAGGTGACCCAGTATGAAGACTAGGGTCCCAAAAGCCAGTACCTTGCTCCCACTGTTAGGAGTCCCACAAGAGGACCAAACTATACAACTGGAACATATGTGCAGTGTGTCTATGTCAATCCCACGCAGGCTCCCTGGTTGTCAGAAGAACTATCGCTTTACTTCTTTGATTTCTTTTTGTATTGTTCTTTTTGTTTCTACTTTATTGATTTCAGTCCTGAGTTTGAATCTTTCATGGTATGTACTCCTCTTGAGTGTGTTTGCTTCGTTTTGGTTTAGAGATTTCAGGTGAGCTGATAAGTTGCTGATCTCTCTAATTTCATTACGAAGGCACTTAGTGCAATGAACTTTCCTCTTAGCACTGCTTTCATTGTGTCCCATGAGTTTAGGTGTTCTGTGGGTTCATTTTTTTGAATCCTAAGGAGTCTTTAATTTCTTTATTTCTTCCTTGACCCAGTGGTAATTCAGTAGAGAATTGTTCATTTTCAATGAGTTTATAGGCTTTATGTTATTTCTGTTGTTGTTGCTGAAATCCAACTTTAATCTATGGTGGTCTGATAAGATACAGGAGTTTATTTCAACTTTTTTTTGGTATCTGTTGAGTCTTGCTTTGTGACTGAGTATGTGGTTAATTTTGGAGAAGTTTCCATGAGGTGCTGAGAAGAAGGTATGTTCTTTTGTGCTTGGGTGAAATGTTCTATAGAGGTCTGTTAGGTCCAGTCGATTGATAATATCTGTCACGTCTATTATTTCTCCCACTGGACAACCTGTCCATTGGTTAGAGCGGGGTGTTGAAGTCTACTGCTATTCATGTGTTGAGTCTAATGCGTGGTTTAAGCTTTAGTGATGTTTCCGTTACAAATGTGGTTGCTCTTGTATTTAGGGCATAGGTGTTCAGAATTGAGATGTCATCTTGGTGGCCCCCCCCAACACACACACACACCAACCAGCTCCCAAATCGTGACATGGAGACTTATTAATTAATGCATGATTGCCCTTAGATTATGCTCATTTCTTGCTAACTTTTTTTATTTAACTTAAATTAACCTGTTTCTTTTCATCTACATTTTACTTTGGGGCCTTTTACCTTTCTTTCTGCATGTACTGCTTGCCTGTTTCTCATGTCAGCTGACTGGTGACTGCCTGGCTTCTTGCCCTGGGCATATTCCTCTTTCCCTATTTCTCTTCTCCTTCTACTCTCTCAAACCTAAATTTTGCCTCCTCCTTCTTTCTGCATGCCAGCCATGCCTATCCCTCTCCTGCTTGGCTATTGGCTGTGCAGCTCTTTATTAGACCAATCAGGTACCTTAGGCAGGAAAGGTGAAACAAATGCAACACATCTTTACCTTATTAAACAGATTCAGCTAAACAAATGTAAAACATCTTAGCATAGTTAACAAAGGCATCATAAGGAAACATAACACATCTTTACATAGTTAAAATATTTCACAATAGTGATGTCTGTCTTTGATGTTGAGGTGTGTTTCTTGTATACAGTAGAAGGATGGATCATAGTTTTGTATTTATTCTATTAGCCTGGGTCTTTTTATTGGCAAGTTGAGTTCATTGTTATTGGAAGATAGTAATGACCAATGCTTGTCAATCTCTGTTATTTTGTTGTTGGTTTTGGAGGTGGTTTTGTGTATGTGTTCCCCTACTTTGGATTTTTGCTGCTGTGAGATTATCTCTTGCCTGTATTTTCCAGGATGTGGTTAACTTCCTTGGGCTGGGGTTTTCCTTCTTATACCTTCTGTAGGGCTCTATTTGTGGTTAGGTATTGTTTAAGCTTGATTTTGTCATATAATATCTTATATTCTTCATCTATGGTGATTGAAAGTTTTTCTGGGTATAGTAGTCTGGCATCAGTGGTCTCTTGGAGTCTGTAATAGGTCTGTCTAGGCCCTTCTGGCTTTTAGAGTTTCCATTGGGAAGTTGAGTGCAATTCTAAGAGGTCAATTTTTATATGATACTAGATTTTTTCCCTTGTAACCTTTAATACTCTTTCTTTGTTCTGTATGTTAGTGTTTTGATTATTATGTGACTTGGGGACCTTTTTCTGATCTAATCTGTTTGATGTTCTATAATCTTCTTGTACCTTTATAAGCATGTACTTCTTTAGGTTAGAAAAAAATCTCTTCTAGATAATTTTAAATATATTTTTTTGGGCCTTTGAGCTGGTATTCTTCTTTTTCTATTCTTATTATTCTTAGGTTTGGTCTTTTTATAGTGCCTCAGATTTCCTGGATGTTTTGTGTTAGGAGTTTTTAGATTTAAATTTTTCTTTGACCAATGAATCTATTTCTTCTGTTCTATCTTCAATGCTTGAGATTCTCTCTTTCATCTCTTGTATTTTGTTGATGATGCTTTCATCTGTAGTTCCTACTTACTAACCCAGATTTTCCATTTCCAGGATTTCCTCAGTTTTTGTTTTCTTTATTTCTTCTATTTTGATTTTTATATCTTGAATAGTTTACTCTGCCTGTTTGTTAGTTTCTTCTTGGCTTTCTTGGCATTCTTTAAGGAACTTATTGATTTCCTCCAGTTGTTTTTTTGTTTTTCTTTTTCTCGATTTCTCTTAGAGAATTTTTTTTATCTCTTCTCTAAGGACTTCTTTTCGCCTGCATAAAGTTGGTTTTAAGGTCATTTTTTTGTGTGTGTGTTTCGGCTGTGTTGGAATACTCAGATCTTGCTGTTGTAGGATAGCTGGGTTCTGGTGGTGCCATATTGCCCTGGCTGTTGTTGATTGTGTTCTTACACTAGTATATAGGCAGTTGGGTTTTGGATGTTTAGGTCTAGGTACTGATTTCTGAGTTTTTCTTTGTTGGGTGGGTGCTTTGAGCCTTGGTTTCTGTTTCCTCTTAGGTTTTCTGTTCTTTGTGGCCTGGATTTCAGGCAGCCTACATGATGATGTGGGAGGGCTTGGGTGTTGGAATGGATTTTTGAGTACAGAACTTAGGGAGTGGGACAGTTCAGCTGGCAGGTGGGTCACACACATATTTTTCTGATGGGTGTGGTCTACATCTGAGTCACAGGAGTCTGCCAGGCTGTGTTCAATTTTTTTTTTTTTTGAGGGTTTTATTTTGCAGTGAACTGGCCTGGAACTCACTGTAGAGATCAGGCTGGCCATGATTTCACAGAGACCTGTCTATCTCGGCTTCCTAAATATGTTGGGATTAAAGGGATTAAAGGCAAATATAACATTGCCCAGACAATTTTTTTCTGAGATAGGGTTTTATTGTATAGATCTAGCTGACCTGTGACTCACTAGGTAAACTAAGCTGGCCTTGAACTCATAGAGATCTGCCTACCTCTGCCACTCAAGTACTGGGATTAAATTTGTTCATCATTATGACTTTATTTTGATAACTTGGGCATTTCCTTTTTGCTGAGAACTTGAACTTGGGGTGTCTTATGTCAATACTGGTCCTTTCTGGATTTCGTTTGGTTTTGAAGCAGGGTGTTACTATATAGCTGAGTCTAGACTAAAAGTCACTATATTAATTTCCTTTCGGTTGCCACAAACAGCTTGGGGAGGAAAAGGTTTTTCTTGAGGGAAGTTACATCTCCACATTATAGTACATCATTGAGAGAAATCAGGGCAGGGGTTCACGACAGGAACTTGGAGGCAGAAACTGAAACAGAGGCTAAGAGAGAATGCCACTTACTGGCTTCCCCTCAGACTCAAGTTCAACTCTTTCTTAAACTTCTCAGGACCAAGGCTATACCTTTCTTATAGCTCTAGGGGTAGCAAAAGGGTAGGACCTTCCCATATAAATCATTAATCAAGAAAATGCCCACTTATTTCCATGTAAGTCCATTCGATGTAGGTAATTCCTCAACTAATATTCCTTCTTTCCAGATGACTCTAGTTTGTGTCAAGTTAACAAAACAGCATATTCACAACGTGGCCTGTGGTACCCTCAAGTTTGTAATCCTCCTGCCTCAGCTTCTGAGATACCAAAAGTATGCCTGCATACCTGGCTTATTTCGAGGTTTTATTTTAAAAATAGTTCATGTGAACACACACACACACACACACAAAGAAACATAAAAACTTTTCTTAGCTTTCTGAAAAAAAAATAAATCATTAGAAACAAAAAATAAGTCGATGTGGCTTGAGTGTGGAATATGAACTAGAATGAGAAGAAACTGAAATAAAAATGGCTGGGTGGAATTCCATTATTAAGAAAAGGAATAAAAAATGATAACTGGAGTGCAAATTAGAGATAATAAAATCTGACCCGAGGCAGAAACATGTCAACAGAGATAAAGGCTCGGATTCGAGAGATATTGAGATGGTGGGTTGCAGGCACGTTATACAAAATACTTTGCCATGAGCACCACGCAGTTCCCCATCGACCGGAAGGGATGCTGGCTATGCTATGGCCAAGCTGACACGGACAAGCAGAAACTCTCTAGCCCTGGTGGGATGGACGGGGCTTGACAGGCAGTCAAACTCTGAGCGAAGGAAAATGAACCGAGATCTCCAAAGTTTTCAAGTCTGGTAACACAGAGAACAGAGGTACCATTAACTGTTCGGGTCTTTAATTTGCATAACCACGCGTATTTGTTTGCACTTGAGTGACTTCCAAATCTACACAACTTCTCTGAAAACTGGAGACTTATTTGTATATCTTGCTCTAAACACACGTTTTAGAATGAGGTGTATTTTTCACTTAAAATATTTTCAAAATCACACCAATTAGGAACCATAAGGAAAGGAATGTAGACCAATAAAGTAGGGCAGCCTGACAGATGATGTATCACTTTTAATCACACGGCACATGCAGCTGCCAAGTGCGATTTTTTTTCTGTTGAAGAACACTTTACAAATCATTTGACTTATTCGCAGATCTTTCGGAGGTAGCAGAAAAGCAGCTGGATTTTATGGAGCAAGAGTCTGCATTGCTAATTCACAGCCCTTCGACACACTTCCCTGGTGAAAGCAAACAGCTCACAACAAGCGCTCCTCCCGTGATTAAGAACCGATGGCGCTCCATCTTCCTTTCCCTGTAATTACCGATATCTTTTAAGGCAGAAAGTGTGTTTTCTGTTCATTAATGGTAATACTACCTAGGCAGACCAATCAGTTAAGCCCGTGATTGTGCATTGCTGCAGAAACCAAATTACCCTCTCTACCAGGACAAAATCAATTAACACCACCAGGGATGTCAGCATCGTCACATTATGTCACTTGATAGTCTCTGGGGCCTATAAGTGATTTAAATTTTTTTTTACAGCTATAATTCTAGTGTGCCTGTGTGGCGCGGAGATGGCAGGCTTCACATTGACAAGGGAGACTTCTATTATAGGGGAATTAATTTTACAACATGGAAACCTGCAAGCCACCATTTTAGGTCTTTGAGAGAAAACGTTTGTCCACCAGGATAGCTCTACAGCCTAAATGATTTGCCATGCGCAAGTGTATTTTAAAGGTCTTTTTTTTTTTTTTAAAACAAAAGCCAACTTGGCTGGATCCAGGAGAGACTTTCCTCAGTGCAGAGTAAGTCGGGCGCTGGAAATCAATCAGAGCATAGCAGACAACACAGAGGCTGCAAGCCCAAGGGTCCGGAGTTATGATTTCTTGTCTAATCAAATAGTTTCCCATCATGAAAAATAACAGAATTCTAGCGTTGTGAAATTAAGCACTGATTGCGTTAGGAAAGAGGCGATGAAGTACCGTGTGCCTGGCAGAGCCAGCTTCCACTTTGATAAGGCTAGAATCTAGGTCCTAAGATCTGAGGGCATTTCACGATGGAGGACCCAGCAGTTTGAACCCTCAGAAATGAGCATTGTTCATTCTGTGGACCGGCTAGCTTGGCGGCCAGGCCCTCGGAAGAAACCACATCTGACATCATTCTCTTTTGACAGTTGTCCTTTCTTTTCCATCCCCTGAACTCCTTGTCACTACCAGAGAATATTAAATGGGATCTGAATTCAGAGTTGTCGTTGCTATTAACAAGGAATAATAATAATAGTAAAAAAAAATCCTAACTAAATTTAGCACAATGTTTTAAAATGGCTGGTTTCCTTTTTAAAAAGTAGACCCAACTTCTGTATTTTGGCCTCCATCAGGGGGTATTTAATTAAGTCTATTCTGTCTAACATGATCTGATGTCATTGTACAAGGATATGTTCTTTGTTAGCAGCACTCTTAGTTTCAGACTCCTCTGTGTATTTGAAACCATGGTAACAGAGCAGTAAGCTAAAGCCAATGAGATAATGAGATATTCTCATTGTAATTGTGTTTCATGAGGGCACAAGATCCCACGGGTGGTATCTCACTGTCTTACAACTGCTAACAGAATTTAAGAAGCAAGCATACATTAGCATGGAACTGTTTTCCATAACAGCCGTGTAAACATTTGCGGCATGGCATTTTTAGTTGTTCCCGGCACATAAAAGTGTGTAATGTGCATTTATGTCACCAAAAGCCATACAATTAATGAATATCAATATTTAAAAATCCTTAGAACTTCAAGGAACTTCAGATTTTTTAAATGCACCAAGCAGGCTGTAGGGATGCTGTTTTGCATTATAATTATGAGCTGGGCTATGGTTTATGAGGGGAGGAATCCATCAAAGCAAAGAAAAAGAGCAGCTAGCCCTTCACCTCCCAACCACCCCATCGGAACCTCCTAGAGGAGCGACAAGACTCACCCTAAGTGAGGCTCCCCGTGCTTTCATGAAGAAAGCCACATGGTGGGTTTGTAAGACAAAACCTTGAAAAGAGAAAAGGAAAACATTTGGGGAATAATACCAAAATATTTACAAGCTACTTTTGAACAGAATCAGAGAGGCGAACACCTCACTTTCGAGGGTTTTCTCTTCCTCCTCTGGTACTGTTTGAAGTTTGCCCACCATTTGTATTTGAGTTGCAGATTTTATGCACCAGTCACTGAATCCATGTTTTCCATCCTGATGAGGTTGCCCTAACAGGCATTGGATCTTTTAATAAATAATTTAAGACCAAAAAAGAGGCAGTGCAATATAGGATGACTGTCTGATTAAGCAGGGCTAAGATTTATGCACTCTGGTGTCACAAGGCTTCCCACCAGGAGCTCTGCTTTAGACAAGAGCTGACCTGAGACTGTGCCTTGGTCGGCTTTGTGGGGCCAGTGGCCCAGGGGACAAAGGTGATCTTGTACGCTGAACTTGGTAGCTGGGGATTTGGTTTGCTTTTTACTTCACAGACAAAGGCTGTCTCTCTCTGGTTTTTAAAATATGCCGGTGTCATTTCTAAAATGTTTTGGCATATGGAACTAAATCAGTGTCAACACCATATTGACAGAGAAAACCATTCAAGGGCTACAGTTGTGTGCATGGGAAGGGGTCTTTTAATACATGGATAGTGACATATTAGTGCCTCTTAAGGATCTCTCTCTCTCTCACTCTCTCGCTCTCTCGCGTTCTCGCTCTCTCTCTCTCTTGTGTGTGTATGTGTGTGTGTGTGTGTGTGCATGTGTGTAGTTGGGAAATAAAATCTACGCTATGAGTATTTATTCCAGAAGAACTTGTCATAGCAGTGGAGAATACAGCCCTCATCTCCGTGAAATAAGGGTGGCCTCATCACTCACGGCTGCTGCAGCAAAACACAACCACGAGTGGGTAATGAGGCTGCCCCTCCAGCGGAGTGATAACTTCTATATCGGAGCTGTCGTGACCCATTAGGGCCTCACATCGCCTGTTCTTGGCTGTGTCTCCCAGCCACCCCTTTCTTTCTACATCTGAAAGGGGAAGACCTCATTTTCTTTAAAACTCCTCCTCCTTGTTCCTGACAAATAGGAAATGGCTGTCAGGTTTGAAGGCTCCCCTTGGGTGCCATGTTGAACCGTTCAACAAAGACGAGAGTTGACAACACTGGCAAGAGTTGGTGGAAGATAGTCATAATTATTGCAAAATGGCTTTCTTGTCTGGGCTTTGAAACCTTACTTCCTTTTATTCCCTATCAGCTCATCTGCTTGGTTAACCCTAATTTTAGTGGATGAGATAAGAAATAGGAGATCAAATATGTTTTCCAAATATTAGAATCCCCAAAGTGTCACTCATAAAACAGACTTTGTAATGTACTTTCTCCAGTCTGAAGCCTTTTAGCACCATAATTTAGCCCAAGAACAGCAGGTATTGACAGAAGCCGATTCTATTTTGCTAAAATGATAGGCAGAGGCTGACATTGATTTTTCCTCTCTATCCCTTGCCTTCCATTACGACATAAGCCAACAATTCTACGTTTGGGGAGGGGTATATATGTATATGGGGTGGAGTGGCAAAAATCCTCATTTTTTTTTTAAAGCTAAAGGAACTGGTGGCAAGACACAAAGAAGTGGCTGGGCGCCTGCTCCCTGCTGAGGCGGTGGAATTGGAACTATGATGGAATGGTGGGCGGGGTCAGCAGTACCCTGTGGTTGACCATGGGCAGCAGAGAAATGTCTGTCTTTGGGGAGTGTGCACTCCCTGGCACCTTTTCCAACTCTACTGTGAAAGTTTGGAACTCAGGGCAGTGTGGGTAGAATATCTACCAGGCTCCTCAGGGAGAGAGAAACCCAGTGAAGGATGGCACCAACCAAGCAGGTCAAAGCCTCCTTAGACAAGGCTAGAAAGAACTCCTTCTAGAGAGGTTTGGGGCATTCAAGGAGAGGGATTCCAAGAAGACCACAGCAATGTCTGACCGTGGATGGACAGAGCGGCAGAGGAGTGGGTAAGAACACAAAGTCTAGATTCAAAGCCTGCCTTTGAGTCCTGGCTTTCTCCATTTAAAAACAGGGTGATTTGCACTTGCAAAATCATGAATACTGTAAACAGAACGTACTGTACAGTAATATGTCAGTTGAAATCACATGTCTGCATATAATCTTAGTTAATGTACTAGTCAAATAAATATAATAGTCATCATCTACTTCATTTGTATGGAAGTAGCGAGCAGAGCAAGGAGCATGGATGAGGCACATTTTCCTCCTCTTTGGGAGGAGGTAAAAGATGATACTGGCACTGGACAGGTCCTACGGAGATCAAGGAAGAATGTATAGTAAGCACCATAGGAACAGCAAAACACGACATAAATAGTATTTCAAGTTATCTTTAAGCATATAAAAGTCACCATCTATCTGCAGACAAATATGGTTATAAAGATAAACACGATCTCAAACTTTAATATTGTACCTTTTCTTTAAAAGAATAAAACTTCAAAACATGAAACAAAAGGTAAATCAACCAGACAAGCAAGATGGCTCAGCAGCTGGAAGCACTTGCCATGGCGGAAGGAGAGACGCGGCTCCGGAGATGGACCTGGAAAGTTCACACGCGTGTTGTAGCGTGTGTGAGCCCGACTGCACTACTACTCAAGGCAGTAACAATTCTATTAAAAATATCAACAAGCCAATCCTTCTCCTCCTGCTAACTCATTTCTAAATGAATCAGTCAAAGAACGTCCTGAGGATTCTTTGATCCTCTTTTCTTTGGCTCCATCCTGGGAGGCCTGGGATGTGGCTACAGGTGTTTTGCTCTGTGGGTTGCTTCTTGGGAAGGAGAAAGACAGCAGTGACAGAAAGGGGAAGCGAGCGACATCAAACTGAGCTGTGGGCCATCCAGAGATTGGTTTTTTTTTTTTTAAAAAGTCACATTTTTGATGTAGGAAAACCTGACAAAGATGTTTATATGGGAACTATATTAACTAAGCTTTGAGAATAATAAATGAGCTTTAAAAAAAATCAAACCAGAATTTGATCTTAACTTGTTCCAATTTCTACCCGAAAGGATGAGATAAATAGGGATTTTTCATATGTATAGGAAAACTGCTGCCTGCTGCCTCTATCTTCCCAAAGTCACCAGCAGCTTCATGAGAGTCAAGTAGGTTTGCATGCTTTAGAATTAGCCCACACACTGATGCCTAAGTTCTCTGCCCTTTGCCTGCTCCTTCCTGAAGTTCTCCATCACTCGCTCATTTGGGCCCAGGGGTATAATAGTTGTCAGACAGTATCTATCTGCCAGTGGTAGTGGAGGCTGCAGAAGTTTACCGGTCACTTTCTGTTTCCTACGAGATTTTACCAAGACATGGACTAGAGACTCAAGACAGGGACACCGGGTACCGAGGAGGAATGGCTCCCAGCGGCAGCACCTGTATGGCGTTTGGCAGTGTTTGAAGGACAGGATTCAGAGAGCAAAACCCACAGAGCTCACTTTCTATGTTTATCCCACTTCTCTCGCTCATATGGGGGGCGGGATGTAAATTCTCTCTACCTTACATAGAATGTCTCGTCCAGAGCCATGGCTAATCTTGATGGCCAACATGCCTGGAGTCTTGGGGACAAGGAAAGCGTGTTTCTGGTGTGTCTGTGAAGCCGTTTCCAGAGAAGAGTCACATATGGAAACTAATGATGGGAAAGGAAAAGAGTTTGCCCAAATGTGGGCGCCACCATCTGATGGGTGGGGGAATAACGGCGGCGGGGTGGGGGCGGAGGGAGTGAGGTTACTGCTGCAGGCATTTTCTCTCTTTGCCTCCTGCTCAACGCATGAACTGCTCCGATCCATCAAGCCCTCCCTGGCACATGCGCACTGCAACCTCTGAAACGGTGAGCAAAAATCACCCATTCCAAATCCCTTAGACTGCTTCTCTTAGTTGCCAAAAGCAGGGGACCTGACTAGCACGTTTACTTAACATACATGTCATCCTGTCATTATTCCTTCTCTTACACCCATAAGTCTGCCTCGCAGAGTTTTCCATGAGCTATGTCTTGCTATGTCCTTCAAATCGGTAGCACGGAAAACAACTCCCTCGGACCTATAGATTCTATGACTGAGGAAGCCCAGTGCTGCAGGGCCAGTGAGGGTCCCTTGTGCTTAGACTAAATCCCCCAGGGTTGCGAGATAGCCATTTTGTTCATTGTTTCTCGCAACTAAGACAGTCTCTCTCACACACAACATAAGTACGTAGCTTGTCGGATGGCTTAATAAATGAATCGGTCTCCCTTTGACCCTGTGGGTCTCTCACATTTCCCTCTTCTTGTATGGTGCAACTCTAAGAACAAACTCAAGGGCTGCTGTTATTTTGCCACTTAACACCCAACTTTTCAACTCTTTTCCTCTCTTTTCAAACATCACCCACCCACCATGACCCCCGCACGCGCCCCGCCGCCGCCCTTCCTGTCTCTTTCCATTGTCTCTAATATGTCAAGGTTTCCAGGTTAAAACCACCAAGTTTGTCTGATGAGGGGTTGGTGAAGATTTTCTCCCAGTCAGAAGGCAGCCTTTTTGTCTTACTGACAGTGTCCTTTGCTTTACAGAAGCTTCTCAGTTTCAGTAGATCCCATTTATTCATTGTTTCTCTTATTGTCTGTGCTACTGGGGTCCTACTTAGGAAAAGGCCTCCTGTGCCTATATCTTGTATACTACTTCCCACTTTCTCTTCTATCAGGTTCAAAGAGGACGGATTAATGTTGATGTCTTTAATCCATTTGGACCTGATTTTTGTGCATGGTGATAGGTATGGATCTACTTTCATCCTTCTACAGGTTGATATCCAGTTATGCCAGCACCATTTGTTAAAGATGCTTTCCTTCTTCCATTGTATACCTTTAGCTCCCTTGTCAAAAATTAGGTGCTCATAGGTTTGTGGGTTAATATCCGGGTCTTCTATTCGATTCCAGAGGTCGACTTCTCTGTTCTTATGCCAATACCAAGCTGTTTTCAATACTGTAGCTCTGTAATAGAGTTTGAAGTCAGGGATGGTAATGCCTCCTGAAGTTCCTTTATTGTATAAGATTGTTTTGGCTATCCTGGGTTTTTTGTTTTTCCATATAAACTTGATTATTGTTCTCTCAAGTTCTGTGAAGAAAGAACTCAAGAAACTAGACACTAAAACTCTAATTAATCCAATTAAAAAATGGGGTACTGAACTGAACAGAGAATTCACAACAGATGAACTTCGAATGGCCAGAAGACACTTAAGGTCATGTTCAACCTCCTTAGCGATCAGGGAAATGCAAATCAAAACCACGTTGAGATACCATCTTACACCTGTCAGAATAGCTAAAGTCAAAAACACCAATGATAGCCTATGCTGGAGAGGATGTGGGGGGAGGGGAACACTCATCCATTGTTGGTGGGAATGCAAACTTGTGCAGCCACTGTGGAAATCAGTGTGGCGGTTTCTCAGGAAACTGGGAGTCAACCTCCCTCAGGACCCAGCAATTCCACTCTTGGGAATATACCCTAGAGATTCCCGAACATCCTACAAAAGCATTTGTTCAACTATGTTCATAGCAGCGCTATTTATAATAGCCAGAACCTGGAAACAGCCTAGGTGCCCCTCAGTAGAAGAATGGTTAAAAAAGGTGTGGAACATATACACATTAGAGTTTTACTCAGCGGTAAAAAACAATGACATCTTGAATTTTGCATGCAAATGGATGGAAATAGAAAACGCTTTACTGAGTGAGATAAGCCAGACCCAAAAAGAGGAACAAGGTATGTATTCACTCATAAGTGGATTCTAACCATAATTAAAGGTTTTGAGCCTATTATTTGTGATCCTAGAGAAGCTAAATAAGAAGACGAACCTGATGAAGATTATTTAGCTACCTGCCGGGAGGTAGGAATTAGTCAAGAGTCCCAGGTAACCTCGGGTTCATGGGGGGGGGGGCGGTGGGAGGGGCGTTGGAAGGGGAGAGGGTTAGGGAGGAGGGAGGAGGGGAGGAATGGAGAAAGCTTGGTTGACGGGGATGGGGGGGTGGAAGAAAGGTTGAATATGGGATCAGGGAAGAATATATTTCAACTAAGGGAGTCATTTTAGGATTTACAGGAGACTTAATTATATATGGGATCCCAGGTCCAAGGAGAGATCCCCAGATTGTTCTCTGGACAGAGGAGAGGGTGCCTGAACCGGCCTTGGCCCATAACCATACTGATGAATATTTTGCTTATCACCATAGATCCTTCATCTGGCGATGGATGGCGATACAGATGGAGACCCACATTGGAGCACCAGACTCAGCCCCCCAACGTCCAAATGTGGAGCAGAAGGAGGAAGAAAATGAAAAAAGGAAATAATGTCTGCGAGGGATGCTATCACCCACTGATACCAGGAGACGGATCTAATGAGAGTTTACCAAGGCCAGCTGGACTGCGACTGAACGAGGACGTGATCCAACCAGTTTCTCTGAATGTGGCCGGATTCTCTGAATGTGGCTGGCCCGGAGTCTTTCTGAAAAGCCATTGACAATGACACTGGGACATGTTTCCTCTGCATATACTGGATTGTGGGGATCCAGTCTGCTTGGATACTCACCTTCCTGGACCTGGAGGGAGGGGGGAGGAACTTGAACTTCCCACAGGGCAGGAAACCCTGACTGCCTTTAGGGACAAAGAGGGAGGAGGAGAGGGGGGGGAGTGGGAGGGTGTTGGGAAGAGGGGCGTAAATGGAAACTTTTATAATTTAATAAAATTACTTTAAAAAAAAAACCACCAAGTTTGGGCTAAGGAGCTGTAAGGTAGGGAAGGTGTGTGTGCTCCCACGCCTGCCTTGCCTCCTGCTTCAGTCTATGTAACATTTTCACTCAACCTTATGCCAGATCCAGCAGGCTGAAAACGCCACACACATGCAAACGATTAGAGCGAAGCATACCGTATGCCACATTCATCTTGTGAAACTTCAGTTCCCGCCAGCTTCAACAACTTAGGAGATTACGATGGCAAAGCAAATGACCTAAGTGAAGGCTGGCTGCCCACCACAGCGCAGTCAAAATAGTTCGTGCTTCCCCTCTTAAGAAGCCCTAACTCCAACGTGACAGGGACCTGTGCTCACACTCACCCAGTCCTATGAATTTTCAGCTCTGGCATGCCCTGCACCGTGCCACACCGCCCCCTCTGTGGCGTCCCACCCTTATCCCCACGGAGCACCAAGGTACCTGTCAAGTGTAAGGGGACCCAAGCATTCCCAATCTTATTCTCCTAAAGTCCTTCACCAATACTGTAATAAAAATGAGTGTTAATGATCCCCCAAAAAGCAGGAGTTTGAGGAAAGTCCCTTTTTAATATTCAAGACTATACTTTATAAAAAAAATTATTCCAGATCTGAAAGAAAAGAGGAACCCTCAGAAAATGGAATGCATTCATTAGTGAGTCCTAATGCAATAACTGAATAATACAGTTTATTATTCATGATAATATTTATTATTATTCTTATTTGAAATAAGAACAAAGTTCTTGAGTAGGAGGAAAATGAGAAATTTACAGTTAATTCTTAACAAACAAATCTCAGAAAGTTATAGACATTACGTTCACAAATGTTGAATTATATGTTACATTCTTGCTTTATCTTCCGAATAGAATTAGTTCAAAACCAACTTTCTATTAATGTAACACATTTCATGTTTTTCTGAATCAATGATGTCTAGTTGATTAATGTGAATTTTTAAAATTTCTTGGAATGGGGAGAAAAAGAAAAGCTTGATTATAATGGTAAAGGGCCGCAGCATGACTAGGATTTACGGAGCTGTTTCAGGTTATCCTTGGAGAGATTTCTCGCCCCCATGTTATGAGCCTGTCTTGGGCATTTTACAGTCATCGTGTGAAGAGATGACTATAAATAGATTGCTTCTTGACACTGATTCTTAGAGCATTTTGAAGAAAGAACATAAAATAAAAGCGTGGAAGCTTTGAGCTCAATGGGACCTTGCAAGACCCTTTGTCAAACACGTTAATTCGCAAACGAGAAAAGAAGGCCTAAGAAATGCAATGGCATGCCCAAGGTCATTTAGCTAGTGAGTGGGCTCTCCCCTGATATCTGTTCCTCCAAGGTTTGGAACTCAGTACGGTATATCACTAGAAAGTTTTCCATTCTAGCTTTTACAATATTTATATTTAGAAGACAGAGTAGTATAATAAACATTAGTATTTGGGTTTGTAGTGTTCAGAGTTTGTTTGGGTATTTGGAAAACTGTCAGGGAAGCGTCAGTTTCATGTATGTGAAGAAAATGAGACTCAGAGATGCTCAGGGCCTTGCCAAGCACAGCAGCTGGAGTGCGCTAAAGCATGGCTGCAGAGACGCAACCTCAGCGAGCAAAATCGGATGCCCATGCATTTAGGGTTAAAGTGTAGAATTTAGCCAGAACTGAGAGTTACAGTGAAGACATGGATGAGCTCTTTGATAGGACTAATCATGTGGATGTCCCGTCAAGTATCTTGTTCCTGATTGTTCAGCCAAACACTGAACTGGGCATCCTGTGAGACTTTGCAGGTGGAATTACAGTCACTCATCAATTGAACTGAAAATAGGGAGTTTAGCCCCTATCATCCAGGCAAACGCTATGTAATGACTCACACCTTCAAAAGAAGAGAAGAAGGTAAAGAGACAAACCAACCAATCAACCACCAAACAGACAAACAAATAAATAAAAAATAACCCACAGTCAAAATGTAAAGCAGCAGGCAGGTCACAAAGATGCAAACTGTGAGGTGGCCTTTGACTTGTCTCCATTGGTGCCATAAGACAAAAACCATGTCGTTGGCCTGGAGAAGCTGAGAACAGCCCAGGATGGCAGCAAGCCAGGGAAATCGAATTCTACCCACATGCCGAGTGAGATTAGAAGCACATTTATCCTCAGGGCCTCCATAAAGCAATTCAACACTGCCAACACCTTGATTTCAGCCATGTGAGAATCTAAGAGGAGAGCCAGCCAGGCCACACTAGGGCTGAACCTCTGCTTTGGAGGATGCTGAGACACTCCATGGGTGTTGTTTGAAGTCATTAAACCCGAGTCAGGAGGCTAGGGCAGTAGAGAAAATTCACACAACTATAACTGCTTTAGACCCCCAGGTTGTCTCTGTTATTATTTTGGGGTCCCCTGCTTCATTCTTCTTCATGGATTCTTACTGGGGGTAAGTCCAAAATACTGATAGCTACATAAAAGTCAAGATTCATGGGCTTACTCACTGTGACATTAGAGGCACCAGTAACTCCTGGCTCCTGCTAATCGTGTATCCATCTGCATGGCTTCAGTTTGAGGTCATGTTGACTTCTCCCAAATCCGGAAGGTGGAGACACGTGTGGCCATGCCCTGACCAAAATGATGCCAACAAGAAGGTCACTACTCTAAAGGGAGTAGAGACAGGAAGCCACGCGAAGGCCAGAGACACAATCACTTTGTAAGAGGTAATCAGCAAAAGTTAGACTCTTACCAATCGAATGGAGCATCCTTATCCCGCTAAAAAAGCGACCGAATATGTGGGAGGCAGAATGGAAAACACAAGCTTCTTTGAGTCAGGCTGCCACACGATGTGAGTGAGCCTTTTCCTATCATTTTTACAAATCCAGCATTCTTTTGGGGGTGGCCAGGGAGTAGGGAGGAGAAAGCAGAAAACCGAGTAAGTACCATTTGGAAGGCTATGCCTGAGTGCGGCTGAGTTGAGTTCATTTAAAGCACTAAATCCCAGATGCTCATAATAATTGTGATGACAGTTACAATCACTGGGTATAAGAAAGAGAATAAAGAATTAGATTTTCCCCTAAAAGCCTGGTGTTTGATTCTCACATGTGTTTAAAATTCCTGACTGATATAAAAATGGATCATTTGAGAGAAGTCCTTTTGGATGATGACAATACTCATCTCATGAATAAGAGCAAGGGGAAGCTATGGTGAGTGGCCCGAAGCCTGGATTCTTGGAAGAGCAGAGTTAGTGGATACTTTGGGTATAAAGAGATGAGCTTTGAGAAATTTCATCTGAGGAGTCCGTGAAGATGTAACAGCTAGGGCCCGGGGTAACAGGGAAGCAGAATAGAGGGGATCTTGGGTTCGGGAGCGAGGTGTCAGTTTCAAGACTGACTTTCAAAGGCATCAGGGGTCTGTTGGGCACCTAGTAGCTGGGTGGAGGCAGTGTTCATGCACATTCATGACGGTTTTTCACAGTCTCAGTCCGGACACTGCCTAAATTTGAGACCATAGTCCATTGGCCTGTCTCAACTCCCCCTCTTAATTTCTGCCTCTCTCGGTTTTCTTTTAACTTCTACTTTTTAGAGAATTTCTTTTATTATGGATTTATGTCTGTGTGTGTCTCTATATAAGTATGTACATACGTGCACTGGCAACTCCAGAGGCCAGAAAAGAGCATCAGATCCTCTGTAGTTACAATTCCAGGTGGGTGTGAGCCACCTGATGTGAATGCTGTCATTTCTCTTGGGTTCTCTGAAAGAGCAGAAAGAGCTCTTAACGCCCTCCTGTGTGTACAGGAGGAGGAACCAAACATGAAGAAGAGATAAAGCAGTCCCGAGGGAGGGAAACAGTATCTGTCCCGAGTCAGAGTAAGACAGGCTTTAGAAGAGTGTGCTCAATGACTGTTGGTTATTGAGGAAATAAGGTAAGAGTGGGAAATTGGACAGTAGCTTTGGCCAGGTAAGGTTATTAGTGAGCTTAATCCAGTGGGGATGAGGGCTGACATGTGGCAGCGGAGAAAAGGGGTGGTGAAGAAGATCAAACCCAAGGTCTTCTTTCCATGAATTTTGCAGAAATGAGGAGAGGAGAAATGGAGAAGTCTCAAAGGAATGTCTCTTTGTTTAGATGGATATGCTAAAGCAAGACCATGGGGGTTGATGGTGCACGAGAGGTAGGCAACCATTAGGCTATCCAATACTGAAGTGTTTCAGACCAACACAAATGCGGTTACACAACATTCCAAAGCCTTTGCAGAGCAAAAGAAACTATGAACAGAATAAATGGTCTCCAGAATAAGAGGAAAGCTTTACCAGCTGTTCTTCAGACAGGGGTTAGTAACTAAAATATATGAAGAATTGTAAAAATTATACATCACAAAAGGCCAAAACTTCCATTCAATAAATGAACCACTGAACGAAACATGTTTTCTCAAAAGAAGAAACACAAATGGCTAGTATATGTTTTATTACCTTAGCCATCAGAGAAACTACCTTGAGAGTCTGTCCATCCCCATTAAAACAACTCTGATCAAGGAGACAAATGACAAGAAGCGCTGGAGATGATGTGCAAGCAGAGGAGCTCCAATTCACTGTTGGTGGGAGTGTGAACTGGTGGATCTGCTATGGACTCTTATTCATTGTTGGTGGGAGTGTGAACTGGTGGATCTGCTATGGACCCTTATTCATTGTTGGTGGGAGTGTGAACTGGTGGATCTGCTATGGACCCTTATTCATTGTTGGTGGGAGTGTGGACTGGTAGATCCGCTGTGGAAACCAGTGGGAAGTATTCTGAAAAATTCTCAAAAATCTAAAAAACAGAAGTGTCTTAAGCACCAGATCTGCCATTGCCTGGAATCTACCCAAAGAACTACACATCCTGCCATGGAGATACTTGTTAATCTATGTTTCCTGCTGATAGGAAATAAAATGCACTTAGACATCCATTGACTGATATATGGGTAATAAAAATGTGGTGCTTATACACAATGGTATTCTATTCAGTCATAAAAAAATGAAAATCTCAAGAAAATCGCTGAAACTAGAAAATATTTTATTAATAGGTAATAACTAATTAGTTAGGTAATCTAGGCTTAGAAAGATAAGTACTGAATATTGTCTATCATAGGCAGATCCTACTTTCTACTGATTAGGTATATCTATTTAGTTGTGACTGAGGGTTAGCTGAGCAGAGGAGGCTATGACACTAGACAGAAGTTCATGAGAGGGATTTGGAAAAGGGGACTTTAAGAGAGGTCCTGTAGGAGGATAATATAACACAAGATATAAAAATAGTGGGAAGGCTGAGGGTTGGAAAAATGCATCAGAAGCAAAGCGATATGGGCAGGAGACAAGGAGAGACTGGGGGTTGGGAGTTAAGCAAACCTGAGCATGTAGGAAAAAGCCATAAGGAATCCTGATACTCTGTAAGCTTACTTAATCAATTAATTAAAATGCAAGAATAAACAGCCGTTAAAGTATTTATTTTTCATTAACTCCAATGACACAAAGACAAAAGTTCAATCAAGGAAGTCCTCCAACTCTAAATATGAACTACCGAACTCTTGTCCTGAGTTCCTACATCTTTTCAAAAGAATAGGGCAATGGTAAGCCACAGATACACTTCTGAAGAAGGTGATCTCCTCAGTTAGTGTTCTAAAGATGAGAAGGAAGAGCACAGTGACCCCAACATGACTCAGAAGCTACGGACCAGAATTCCAGCACACAAACCCTCCTTTTCAGCACTCTCATTGCAATCCCCCAAATAGTCAAGAGATGACCAAGAGGAGAAATGGACTAGTTAGAGTCTTTCTCCTGTCTAAACATGAGAGCAAGGGCAACAGGGACAAAAGCTATGCTATAAAAAACTTCTCCCATCTATCACAAAGGCTGAAGGGTGAGGATTTTCTTCCAGATAGTGGGTTCCCTCGCTCCCAAATGAAGAAGGATGAGAAAATTGTGCTGTGGTTGTTGTGCAGTGAGAGGTTCCACTGGTCCCACATAAATGGACTGGCAAGGATTGGGCAGTGTCTGCATTTTCTTGCATTTGATGAAGAAATAAACGTCTTGCTTTTTCGGTCCTTGTGATACAGAAGAACTCTGATATAATTGAGGGGAATTATAACAGAATTAATAATACAAGTAAGACATTTTTTAAAAAGCCACTGCCTTTGTTCCCTTGGAACAAGTGACACTGGTTAGCAAGATTATTCAATTTGAAATAATTAGGTTTCTGGTTCCTGTAATTTAGGTCTTACCTGTCACTGCAAATTATCTAAATTGGTGTATATATATTTAGGTATGTAATTGTATCACGTCAATAAGGCTAAACATCTTAAAATATTACATTCAAAGATTATATTCATTTTCTAATTAGGAAAAAATAATACATTTGAAATGGACTTTTGACAGAAAGACAAAAAGGTATTTACATAATTATTTTATCATTGAATACTGCTTAGATCATAGCTAAGGTTATACAGACATACAGATTTCTTTTAAACACTTATTTCATGTGCTCAAATTTTCTTCTTGTCAAAGAAATTCTAAAGAGCCATCTAGCATCCTATTAAATAATATACAACTTGGGGTGTGGAGATACGTTAATCTATAATGACAGTGTGTCTTTTGCTATACGCTTCCAGATCTTACTAAATCCAGTCGTGACTGTGGGGAATTCATTCCAATTCCATTATTTAGCTCAGTAGAATTTTGCAGCCATTAAAAGCAAAGCACTAATTCCTTTCACTGAGTTTGAGCAAGGCCTTGTTTAATATATTTAATTATAATCCAATTGAGTCCCAGTTCACTATTAGCCCACCGCTGGACTTCAAATGTTATTATTAATAATAACTTCTATTGAGTACTTATTTTTCCTTATTCTATATCAAGCACTAAACTATGTACTTTACATACATTATCTGTTTAATCTTCTAAATAATCATATGAATTAAGTACCATTTGTGGCCCAGATTTGCATATTAGGAAAAGAGGTTCAGAAAGGTTGTGCAGCCTGCCCAAGATAAGTTTATTAGAGCCGGAATTGCATGCAGGGCCCTTCTTGGGGCATATTATGACATACTGAGATAGAGAAGTTCTTCATTCCAAATCTCATAACCCTGTAACACAACCCTCCTCAGTACACTCCGTGGCTGTTCATCTCTAGCAATTGGCTAAGACAAGGGTGTTTGTGACCATCCTCCATAAAACTCTTCCTGACTTTACATTGTTCAAGAGAAAAAGAGAGGCAGTGTACAACTGCAAACACAAATGTTCATGAGGGTGTGTGACAGCAACTTGTCCCCTGACCATCTGTTTATCTATAAACACCTACGTTTTTAAGATTTATTTATTTATTTATTATGTATATAACATTCTGCCTCCATGTATGCCTGCATGCCAGAAGAGGACACCAGATCTCATTATAGATGGTTGTGAGCCATCATGTGGTTGCTGGGAATTGAGCTTAGGACCTCTGGAAGAGCAGCCCATGCTCTTAACCACTGAGCCATCTCTCCAGCCCTGCTTGAACACCTACTATTTATTAAACACCGCTGTGAACTAGGAAGTGTGCTAGAATGACGACCAGACCAGATGTGGGCTTCAGACTCAACAGAGCCTTGTGTCAAAAAAGATAAAGTCAACTAAATAAACCACAAAGTAATCAATGTGATAAGCACGGGAGGAGGGTAGGGCCAACCCAGTCTCCATGAAATATTCAAACAGTTTGATTATTCTTTGGAGTTGAGGGAAGCTTCTTCAAAGGGTCACTAGAGTTGAAATTACAGATGTATTTCACAAGAAGGCTGTGGGAAGAGATTCTGTTCATACGTTCATTCAGAAGAATCTTCTTTCCCCACCCTTGGGAACAGAAAGTGAAGGCCTGTGCAGTAGAGCTGAAAGAGTGTTGGGTGTAACAGGAATGAGCAGGTTGCTTGTCTTCCCAGCTGCCCCGCTAGCTTACACCTGAAATAGTCACACAGAAACTACATTCATTTAAACATTGCCTGGCCCATTAGTTCTAGCCTCTTATTGGCTAACTCTCACATCTTGATTCAACCGTTTCTAATAATCTGTATGCCACCACGAGGTCGTGGCTTACCAGGAAAGATTCAGCATGTCTGACCTGGCAGCTCCATGGTGGCTCTCTGTCTCTGCCCTTCCTCCTCCCAGCGTTCAGTTCTGTCTACTCCACCTACCTAAGAGCTGCTCTATCAAAAGGCCAAGAAAGTTTCTTTATTCAACCAGTGAAAGCAACACATAGACAGAAGAACCTCCTACACCAGTTGGTTATACAAGCATGAGGACTGAGTTGAACAGCATCCATGTTTAAAGATAAGGATTTGTGGAGGCCTGTCTGTGTATAAAGCAGAGGCTAGGTCCCAGTCATACACCAGTGACACATAAGAGCCAAGTTCTCGCTGAAGTGCTTCTAGTCTAATGAAATGTCACACATTATGTCTCACTGAAGCAACAGGCCCTTAGCAACAGGAGAAAAAATTACTTGACAGAAAAAGAAAGAAAGAAACCAGCAGATCAGTGAGTGGAAACACCTGCATTAGTCGTGTGGGTTGAGCTTTGGTTAATTCAGAAAAGCACTTCAGATGTGTTCTCCTTGAAGCAATTTTTATTATTTTTTAATTTTTTATTGATTTTATTGAGCTATACATTTTTCTCTGCTCACCCCTTCCTCTCCCCTCCCTTCAACCCTTTCCCATGGTCCCCATGTTCCCAATTTACTCAGGATATCTTGTCTGTTTCTACTTTCCATGTAGATTAGATCCATGTATGTTTCTCTTAGGGTCCTCATTCTTGTCTAGGTTCTCTGGGCTTGTGATTTGTAGGCTGGTTTTCCTTGATGTATGTTTAAAAACCACTTATGAGTGAGCACATATAATTATTGTCTTTCTGGGTCTCAGTTACCTCCCACAATATGATGTTTTCTAGCTCCATCCATTTGCCGGCAAAATTCAAGATGTCATTATTTTTTTCTGCTGTGTAGTACTCCATGTTGTAAATGTACCACATTTTCCTTATCCATTCTTCAGTCGAGGGGCATTTAGGTTGTTTCTAGGTTCTGGCTATGACAAACAAAGCTGCTATGAACATAGTTGAGCACATATCCTTGTGGCACGATTGAGCATCCTTTGGATATTTACCCAAAAGTGGCATTGCTGGGTCTTGAGAAGGTTGTTTCCTAATTTTCTGAGAAATCACTATATTGGTATCCAAAAGTGCTGTACCAGCTTGTACTCCCACCAGCAATGCAAAAGTGTTCCCTTTTCCCCAAATCCTTTACTGCATAAGTTGTCATAAGTGTTTTTGATCTTGGACATTCTTACAGGTATAAGATGGAATCTCAGAGTTGCTTTTATTTGCATTTCTCTGATGACTAAGGATGTTGAGCATCCCCTTAAGTGTCTTTTGGCCATTTTAGATTCCTCTGTTGAGAGTTCTCTGTTAAGATTTTTTTTACTCCATTTTTTTTATTGGATTTGTTCTTTTGATGACCAATTTTCTTGAGTTATTTTATATTTTGGAGATCAGACCTCTATCTGATGTGGGATTAGTGAAGATCTTTTCCCATTCTGTAGGCTGTCATTTTGTCTTGTTGACCGTATCCTTTGCTTTACAGAAGCTTTTCAGTTTTAGGAGGTCCCACTTATTAATTGTTTCTCTCAGTGACTGTACTATTGTGGTTATATTTAAGAAGTGGTCTCTTGTGCCAATGCGTTCAAGTGTACTTCCCACTTTCTCTTCTATAAGGTTCAGTGTGGCTGGCTTTATTTTGAGGTCTTTGATGCATTTGGACTTGAGTTTTGTACATGGTGATAGATATGGGTCTATTTTCGTTCTTCTACATGCTGATATCCAGTTATGCCAGCACCACTTGTTAAACATGCTTTCTTTTTCCATTTGATATTTTTTGCTTCTTTATTAAAAATCAGGTGTTCAAAGATGTGTGCATTAATATCTGGGTCTTTGATTCAGTTCCATTGGTCCTTCTATCTGTTTTTATGCTAATACCAGGTTTTCAGTACTGTATCTCTGTAGTAGAATTTGAAGTTAGGGATTGTGATGCCTCCAAAAGTTCTTTTATTGTACATGATTGTTTTGGCTATCCTTGGTTTTTTGCTTTTCCATATGAAGTTGAGTACCATTCTTTTGAGATCTGTAAAGAATTTTGCTGGGATTTTGCTGGGCATTTCATTGAATCTGTAGATTGCTTTTGGTAAGATTGCCATTTTTACTATGTTAATTCTACCTACCCAAGAGCATATGAGATCTTTCCATTTTCTGGTGTCTTCTTCAATTTCTTTCTTCAAAGATTTAAAGTTCTTGTCATACAAGTCTTCCACTTGTTTGGTTAGAGTTACTCCAAAATACTTTGTGCTATTTGTGGCTATTGTGAAGGGTGATGTTTCTCTGATTTTTTTCTCAGTCCATTTGTCATCTTGTAAAGGAGGGCTACTGATTTTTTTGAGTTAATCTTGTATCCTGCTACATTACTCAAAGTGTTTATGAGTTGTAGAAGTTCCTTGGTAGAATTTTTGGGCTCGCGTCTGTAAACTGTCATATCATCAGCAAATAGTGAGCGTGAGCGTTTGACTTTTTCTTTTCTGATTTGTGTCCCCTTGATTTCCTTTTGTTGTCTTATTGCTCTAGCTAGGACCTCAAAAACTATATTGAATAGATATGGAGAGAGTGGACAACCTTGTTTTGTTTCTGATTTCAGTGGGATCATTTCTCTCCATTTAGTTTGATGTTGGCTGTTGGCTTGCTGTATATTGCCTTTATTATGTTTAGGTTTGTTCCTTGCATCCCTGCTCTCTCCAAGACCTTTATTGTGATTCCCCAGAAGCTTTGAGTCACACAAGCACTATGCCTTCTGGACAGTGGTTAAGGCATAAACCCAACTTCAGACAATGTCCAGAGAGTGTTCAGCTAACCCTTGTCTTCTGGGCATGACAGGCCTGCTGAAGGCTTTAACTTATAACAGCTGTGTTATCAGAATAGGATCAAGCCAGTCAACACTCTAGCTTGGAGAGGGGAGCATTCATGAGGCCTGACTCCTAACAGAGACGCCATGGACATTTGGTGGCTTTTAGGGGATGGAGACCCAGTTTTCTTTGCCTTGATCACAATCCCGTGGATGGCCCCACACCCAAGATCATATGGATAGCACTGATCGGTGAAGATGGCTCATATTGAAATAAGAAAGAGACACAAAGTTGGGAGGGATGTGAGGTGGGGTGGATCTGAGAGCAGCCAAGGAAGGAGGACTGGTGAATGGAAACACCGTACTTGTATGAAATTGTCAAGAAATTAATGAAATAGTATACTTTAAACAGGTAGGGCTGTGCCTAGAAAGAACAGTCATTAAGTTCTCTAAAAAAGCATTTAGCACATGATGTCATTCGATTCAAAAGTGAAGGAAAATAAGAAAGCAGATTGGGGTACAGCCTTTTGTGACACTCACATATGGCTTCTTTGGTGTGTTTTTGCTGCTAAATTGTTGTTGGTGGAGAGCCATGGCAGATTCGGTTCCTACCACAGAAACAGAACCATGTTTGTCAATCGTTCCTGTCCACCTGATCATTAGCCCCAGTAACTTTTCCCGTGTACAGTTGAACACACCAGGCGGGGAACCGGCAGTCCTGTGAAAGATGCAGTCTTTATAGACGCTGAGTGAAACCACCATTCTCTGTGTATCTGACCTGCAGCCTCACCATTTTAAGAGGCACTTAATAGATATCTATTAACCTACAACTATTGTCATAATTCAACATTTAAGGAGAAAAAAATCCTACTTACAGTAATCATATAGAGCCAAGGGCACACTTTCTCTCTGGAGACTAAATCCGGAGAATTAACTTTAAACAGGATGCCTCAGGCATTTCTGTTGGTTATGATAAAATAAAAAAAATTCTGCTCTCCCTGGAAATTTTTGAAACAAATAATAAAACAACTCGATAATAAACAACAACCAAACAAAAACTCACACTATAGCAAGGTATCAGAGTCATGTGTTACCTTGTCCCTAATGAAAATCTACCCAGATGCTTTGAAATGGGCCCTGAAGAGATCCTTCATCCTGGGGGTGAGGCAACGTCAAGACCCTGACATTGGTGTGGAAAGTACCTCCTCTTCATTCTTGAAACCTTCACCCCAACTCTTGTTGCACCACCACCCTAATCTAAGATGCACTGTCCTTTTAATCCAAGTATCCCCCAAATCTTCCCCTTCATATCCCGCAGAGTCTATGGCAAATAAGAAAGTATGACTTTACATAATTAAGGAAAAGAGGCTGAGATCAAAACATGCAACCGTATCTACTCAGTTTGTGGAAACGGGGCTTGAGTTTCTGGATTCCCAATTCACCTCATCCCAGCCCTGAGTCTGCTCCTAGTAGTAAGCTTCCTCTTGGTGCCCAGCATCTCAGAAGACATTCCAGAAAAAAAGAAACTAAGGGAGTTATTGTCCCTTCTGCTTCAAAAGTTCATTTCTGGAGAGGCTTCTTCCTGGGACTGAGGGCTAAGATAACTGGCCTTCAGAGGACACCCTACTCCCTATTCACAGGCAACGCCTCACTTAAGGCGTATACAAAGCAAGTGCATATGAACACGCTGTGATGTTATCTATACAAGAGGTCATGGCTGAAGAACCTGACGGGGAGCGTGGGTCTCCCAAGCATCAAATAAGCCAACTAAGCATTAACAAGATCTAAAGATGAATAGTAAAACCCAACATCACTGGGGAAGGGCCACAGCATGATGTTGCAGTAGATAACTAATGGAGACAGCATCCAGGGGACCGAGAAAGATGACCAAGATGACCGTGACCTTAATACTTCCATTTTCCGGCAGTTATCCAACCAAAGCCTCTGATGTCATTCTGGCAGCCTCACTCATAGGAGGTTTCTTCTATCCTTTGTGGGAATCTGTGAGAACTGAAGGTCTAAAGGCTTGAAAGAGTAACTGTGATAACATTTTGTGTCTAAGCTACAGGAAAGATCTCCGGTCCTGGCCAACCGCACCCCTGGAAAGTGTACCGTCCAGCCGAACTCTGACACCCAAACAGTTTTGAACCTTTTCTTTTCAATGCAACATCGGAAACATAGTGAGATAATCTTCATCAGAGATACAAAGCCCTCTGGGTCTTCGGTTCAGTGAAATGAACTCGGTTACTGATGGTATTGCAAGCTTAACACGTATACTTAACACTTTCTCCTAAACAGGAGTTTCCACCTTCATCAGAATATTATGAAAAACGCAGTATCACCGCATTTCACTGAAATACTCAACCAGTGAAGGTGCCAAGATGCACATGTGAGACACTGTATGAGGAAATAGATGGACATTTCTGATATTAACCATCAAATGTGTTAAGCTACTATATTCCTTATCATTATATAGTGATATGATTTAAGATGAATTATTATTTGCATTTATTGATTGCACTATGATATTGGCACAATGTGATTTTAATAGTGACTCCAGAGAGAATGCAAATATTTTTCTTTTTGCTAGGCCTATCCCCCAAAGTAGCTAGAAACATTGTAAATCCGGATGCAGCCCACTTCTAACTCGTTTTGTTCCCTTCAATCTATCTTCCAGCTACTTTTCTCTTTGGCTTTTCAAAGAAGATGGGTACAGACACTAAACATATTCTAATTTCTATTTGTTTGAACGTTGGAGTAGATGAAACGAAAGTGATCATTTCCTTTTAACAGTTACAGCAGTTTTCCCTCAGTGCGATGACTCCTCAGCTTTTACAAAGGACCCGGACAGACAACCACCACTCAGGCAATGCTCCCCAACTCCCCTTTTTAGAAACTTCCTCCCTCCTAGGAACCTTTTAAATGTTCACTTACAAGGTCTGGGGGTTTGGCCTGGGGTTTGGCTCAGTGGTAGAAATCTTGTCTAACATGCACTGGGCCTCAGGTTCAGTTCCCAGCTCACAGCTCCCAACACGCCAGCCCTTTGCCCCACCAAATCAAATTGTTTATGATCATGCTTCTGTCTACGCAGTCAGGAAAACAAGAAACAGGGCCTCCCAAGTCCTCTGCTCTGTTTCTCGACCTTCTGTGTGATGCAGCTGTGGGCCACCTCCTGCTTTTAGGGTGTAGACTGCTTCCCAGGAGACAGTGTGGAGACATGGGTGCTGTTGGCATTGCCAGCGAAAACCCCAGCGGAGGAAAGGAAGGATTCCAGACACCAAGTGCCCTGCTTCAACTCCTTAAATCTTTGCCTTTTGTTGCTGATGTTGATGCTCCTGTTCGGTACTGGGTAGGGAACCAAGGCCCTGGATGTGCTAGGAAAACTCTTTTCTACTTTGCGTTTTGAAATGTGTCTCACTAAGTGGCCCAAACTGACCTTGAACTTGCTGTCCTATGCTCTTTGCTTCCCTGGTAGCTGGGATTCTGGGCTTGGATGAATTGTTTCTGTGGGTTTTTTTGTTTTGGTTTTGTTTTGTTTTGTTTTGTTTTGTTTTTGTAAATTTATCTGTCTGTGTACGTATGTTTGTTAGAGTGTATGCCACGTGTGTATGGGTGTCCGTGGAGATCAGACAAGGGTGCTGGATCTCCTGGAACTGGAGTTACAGGCAATGGTGAGTCCATTCCCTCAGTGTGTTTGCTAGGAATCAAACCGTGTCTTCTGGATGAGTAGTAAATGTTCTTAACCACTGATCCACCTCCCCAGCCCGCGTACTACATTTTTAGACAAGAACCCTTGAGGCCCATTGCTTCCTAACTTCCACATCCTTGAATCTCTCAGAAGGAAGCTGCAGAATTGTGACTGTAACTGTAATTACTGTGATTCACTCTCCCATCAAATATCAGATCTTCTTGATAAACTGTGGTGGGACCTGATCTTAGGAGGCATTTCCATGAGAGGAAATGAACTCAGGTCCTGGCTTTACAGACTGAAGCCTAAACCATGAGCAAGGCCCTTCAACTTCAAGTCCTTTCTACAGCCTTAGAAAGACATGGACTAGATGGGATCCTGGGGTTCCTTCCAGAACCGGAGTTCTGCAGCCTGTGATTATCGTATGGGTGGTACATTTCGGTGCTTAGCAGAAATTGAAACTGTCAGGAAAAATCCTCCTCTTTAAACATCTGTAAAACTTGGGAGTTCCCATTCTGCAATAATCTTCCAGCCTTCGGCTCCTGCCAACATTCCCAAGTTTACGTCTTTGTCAACCAAGGATGGAAAAATCGGATGAAGCTGGAGCAGGTCTCAGTTTACAGCTTTTGTGGAGGAAGGGTTTATTGTGCTTCATCTTCTTCTTTTTAACTGATGTTAATTTTAAGGAAAATTAAGCTCAATTGTTCCTAAATAATTTTGTACCTGGACAGAAGCGTGTTGAATGTAGTCTAGCTATTTTCTGTACCATACCTGACTCCGTATGTTCTTTTCCCTTTCTTTAACTGTGACCAAAACCACTGTAAAAGACCCAGAGCTGGTTTTAGACCTGGAGTTCACAGATTGTAAAGGACTGAATTTACCTAAGGCGTCTCTTGATTCCGTTTCGGAGGCAGGGCTGTATGGAGATCAGGGCCACCCTCCTGGTTTGACAGTGAAGGCCATCTCGGAAGTCTTTGGCCAAGTTCATCTCTTCTCCACGAGGTCTTGAACTTGTTCTAAATACAAGAAGCATTGCTCATAACAACCTCAAGCACTTTGCCATCTCTTCCTGGCTTTCTTAGAACCCCACAGCAGCAGAACACGGCCACCGCGCTCATCCTAAATTATAACAGAAGAGAAATTGCTAGACAGCCTTTCCCACGGGAGGAAATTACCTGTCTGACTCCCACAAAGTCAGGCACCAAGGTGCATGAAACACATAAATAAACATACTCTACCAGGAAGTGATACAAAAATGAATGAATCAAACTTATTCAAAGAGGGCTGGAAATGCGGCTTGGTGGTAGAGGGCTGACCAGCGTCCACAAGACTCTGGGTTCCATCTCCAGCACTGCACAGAATAAAACAAACAAAACAAAGTCATAAAATAATAAAATCATAACTTTGCTCCTTCCAGGCTGGTCACTGGGGTTTACACTGGAAACAAGGGTTTCCTAGGAGCAAACAAAACAAAAACTACACTATGTAGTTTTTTCCCCTAATAAACTTTGAAGCATAATAAAGGATTCCAAACTGCTCTGGCAAATGCAACCAAGCAGTATTAAAAATCACAGAATTCTACAGCACTCACTATTATTTTCTTATCAATGAATTAGTTCTATGCCAGAGTCAACCAGTACAATCAGTTAAAACGGCCGTTTTGACCACATCTCTTCAAAGAAGTGAATTTTCCTAATTGTTTTAGAATGCTAACACAGACCTCTCCTCCCCTTTGTCAGTGATTCCCGCCTTTGGTTAGTGCCCACTCATTCCTAAGATGAATGTGAGGACTGCATGTCCCCAAGACACAGCAGGGAACAATAAAGATCTAGTCACACAGGGAACGTATTTTATCCGCGAGGGCTAAGTCATGAACAGTCACATACATAAGAATGGGGTTTAAGCAAATCAAAGGAAGCGAGCGGAGGCTGGCCAGCGTGGACAGACATCTGCAGCTGGGGTGTCTGAGGTCCATCTCTTCCAGGAAGAAACAGTGAGACTGAGGACCTGATGGGTGAGGACCAGCCCATGGAGAGACTGAGAAAAAATGTAGTCCAAGCCGAGAAACAGAAGAGGCCAAGATGGAGGCAGAGCGGAGCTTGGAGTCCTTGAGGATTTGAAAAATAAGAGTGTGGAGACCAACACAGTGCACAAAGTCGAGACCTAGCAGGGGTGGACCCAACAAGGCAGGATGAAGCGTTCGCCACAGGGCGCACAGTTAGGAATATGACGTCATTTGTTGCTGAAGGACCCCTGTGGCTGCCAGGGAAGGTGAATTGTAGATGGGCCTGAGCAGTCTTTGCCCAGGTGTGACACGGGAGGTCATGGATTTGACAGTGGCAGCCTGGACAAAGCAAACACTCAGAGACAGATCCCCTAGGAAAGTCAGCGGGGCGCGGTGACTGACGGACTGTGGGGAAGGGAGGCTAACTCCGGCCTTATTGAAATTAATGAGATCCACTAATTAGGATAGCATTTTACCACAAACAAATTATTAAGCTCTTTCCCTGCCAAGTGCCGTGTCCTGCCTTTAGGAATAAGGCTTAAAGATCATTAAAACCGAGGCTGGCAGGAGTCAAGGGGCCTCTAGTAATTTCGAATCATGGGGAAGGGGACCACAAGGGAGGCCGTAATATCAGAGTGTCACAGTCGCCGAGCATGCTGCTGTTTACAAAGTGCTCCTTATCACCCGGGCTCCCCTCACTTTTATCTTTCTTCAGGTTACACGGGATTTCCGTACAATGGGCCGTGTTCCTAGCCTGCTGCCTCTGCGTGCTGACACACCTGGATGCTGATGGATAGTTTGTTGACACAGCCTGTCCCAAGTTGGGTTCCCCCTCCCTAAAAAAATCATTCCTTCTGACAGCTATAGTCTTCAGTAATTTAAAAGAGACATTTTTTCATTATCTTCTTCTTTCAGGGCTATTCAGTGATCACCCAGCAGACATATGAAAATAAGATTCAATTGGATTGTTAAGAATTCAGCATTAGGCAAGCCTTGAAATGATTATGCGTTTCTCTGAACGAAAGGGAAAGTCATATTGTTATGCATGAATTAATGTAGGCCGTGACCTACCAGGCCTGCACACAGATCAAAGCAGGTGCTTGCCCCAAAGCAGATTGAAGGTGGGGGGTGTCTCCTAACAAAGGCTGTGATCTTTCCGAGCAAATGGCCATGGTGCTGTCTCTTCATGAGAGCATCGGCCACAAGGCACCAAAGCCTGGGACAGAGGTGCTGGCAGATGCTGCTCCATCAGAAAGGGTGCAGAGTAATATGTCAAGCTGGTCTGTGACCTGAGTAGGCAGTAAGGACATGGTAAGTGCTCGCACACTTCCCCTTCCCATAAGACATCTCAGAAGAAAGTTTGGGGATAGCTACTTCTTCACGGCCAAGGACTAAGAGCTCAGGACTGAATTCATAATGAGAACTCGGCCCTTCCTATGAGACGGGAAAAACAGAACAAAAAAAAAATCTCTTCCAGGGAGACCAAACCTGTAATAATCTTTGTGCCACGTGACTCGAAATGATTGTGAAGTGTCCTAAACTTGTGAAAGGCAATGTGTATTAGGCATGAGAAGAAGGGAACATCACTGGTAAGTGAGTTCTGGTGGCCACGCTCTGATAGTCCAACGAGCCTCTACTAAGTGAAAACTGTGAAGATGAAGAAGTGGAGTCCCTGTGCTCCCCTCCTTCTCCTGGGGTGCACACTTGATACAAAGTCAAGGAAGGACTTGATACACAGGTCTCCGAACCTTGGAAAGACCAAAGGCCAAGAAGACTATTTCTTTTAAGTTTCTGGAGATTATTGCTGTTAGAAAAAGACCTCTTACAGGCATAGGGAAGACTTGCATCCTGCCTGAGGACCTCAGAGGGTGCAGCATTGGGGAAGAAGCATTGGGGGATGCAGAGAGAAAGCCAGCAACAAAGACACAGAAGAAGAAATGGGAGAATGCCCTTAAGGGGGAGAAGGGTAAGACAGAGAAAGGGGAGGCTGATGGGCTCAAGTTTGTCAAAAACTCCAGACAGGGATGAGACTGAGCCAGAGCCGCTCTCCGGGAGCCGCAGGTGGAAATTTTCTGCTTAAGAGGAAGGTTTAGAGAACATGTGTGCATCTGCCACGGGGCCATGTGTCTGTGTAGCTGGGCCCCAGCTGACTGGTACTGTTTTGGAAGGCTGTGGAAAGTTTAGGGGCCTCTATGACAGGCTTGAACCCAAGGTATGGTTCTAAAGAATGATCTCTGCTCAACGCCTCTAATAAACCCCTGTCACATGCCACGGAGACAGCCTGACATGAGAGACTGTGTTCCCTTCCGCTGTGAGCTAAAGCAGATCCTTCGTCACGTAGGTTCTTTCTTTCTTCTCTATGAGAGAAGCAAATAGTACACAATGCAGTCTTCAGAACACCTAAAATCAGCCAAGGAGGAAAGTCCACCACGGCTTTGTTTGTTTGTTTGGTTTTAGAATCCAATCCACATAGCATCCAGAATCATCTTGAGCCAGAGTTTGGTGCACTGAGTACCTAAACTCTCGTTTGCAGGAAGAACTGGGGCATAGGAAAGTGTTTTATCTCAGATAAAGCTTTCACGGATTGGAAAGCACTGCCTCTGATGACTCCGGACATCTCAAAAACTATGCCAAACTAAACAGTAATTTTGTGTTCAAAGTTGCAAGGTCATTTTAAGCGAGAAGAC
Source organism: Myodes glareolus (assembly GCF_982192425.1). Taxonomy (NCBI): domain Eukaryota; kingdom Metazoa; phylum Chordata; class Mammalia; order Rodentia; family Cricetidae; genus Myodes; species Myodes glareolus. Next base: position 20,820,901 of record NC_142045.1, on the reverse strand, counting down.
CCCATGATGTCACTCATGTTCTGCTCCTTCTCATGATTGAAAAACAAAAAAAGTAGAGAGAGAAAGAAGGAAGAGGAAAAAAGAGGAGGAGAGAAAATATAAATTGAATATGCAGCTAAAAGCAGAAGAAAAAACCAATAACAAAAAAAACAACAAAAGCGCAAGACTTCAGATATTAAAAAGAAAAATCAAAAATTGGAAACAAAAAGAAGAAAAAGAAAGTTATTGACTTCTGATAGTTGTTCAGAGAAGGAGAACTGGTTTTCTTTAATGGTGTGACCCCAGGTAAATGGGCCACACGAGGGCAGCCACATACCCCATAGTAGCCATACAACACAAATTGGACACAATGGGTTTCATTTGTTTGTTTGTTTTATTTTTGTTTTTTAACGAAAGAGAATTAAAAGTTGGGTGTCTAGGAAGGTGAGGGTGGGGCTGGGAGTAGTTGGGAAAAGTGGGGTGGATATGATCAAAACACTCTGAAACTTCCAAAGAGTTAATAAAAGTTTCTTAAAAGATAAATCGAAGAAAAGATTTAGAGAGCAACAAGCAATGGGGAGCAGAGGAGGGGTGAAGGAATGAACAGATGTTAGCATCTGTAGTTGGCTCTTGTCTCCATAGGCAACAGTAAGGGAATGGAGAAGCAGGAAGGAGCACGGATACCAGTATATCCAGATCTGGGGGTCCTGCCAATCTTTGTAAGGTACCTGGTCTTTCTGACCATCCTGTATCACCAAGGAAGCAGCTTGTTTTCAAAGCCTTGTGCCTGATTCCTGAACCAGCCAACACATTTACCTTCAGTCCAGTACTCCAGTATCGGGGTCTGGTACCATCTACCTGAGTCAAGGAAGTGTTCCAGTGCTGTCAGCTGTCAGTCTGCACTGGGTTGGAAACATGCTTCATCAGTCTGGACACGGCAAGAAAAGGAGGACAGAGAGCTATTGTTTCATGACCCTCCCTTCTTGGCTAGAACCAATCACTGTGCTTGAGACAGTAAGAAACAGGATTCATCCAGAGCTCTCGGAAGAACCCCAGAAGGCAGGACTTTGTGAAGCTTTCTGAAAATTAGCAGCAAGTTTCTCAGAAATTCTTTTTTTTTCTCAAGGTCTGATTTTTTTCCCCTCTCTCTCCCTTTTTGTTTTCCATTGAAAAATTTTAATACAACATATTTTTTTGCATTTTAAAATCACAGATCCCAGGCTGAAATCTTGGTCTCTCTCTCTCTCTCTCTCTCTCTCTCTCTCTCTCTCTCTCTCTCTCTCTCATTAAAATTTTTCATTTATTTTACATACTGACCACAGCCTCCCCTCCCTCCTTTCCTCCCATTCCCTCCCCCCAATACAGTGTATTTTGATCATATTTACCCTTACTCTTTCTCCCAGATCCTCCTCTACCCCCATATACCCAAATTTACATTCTCTGTCTCTTCCTCTCATCTCTCCCCTCTCTCCCTCCCTCTGCCCTCTCCTCCTCTTCTTCTCTCTCTTCAAACCAAAACCCAAACAAACCAAACAGCACAGACAAAAGAAAACAAAGATAAATAAGCAAGACACCACAAAGACAAAACAATGTTCAACCAAAGCAAAATGAGACAGAAAGTCTATGAAAACACCATTGAGTCTGTTGTGTGTTGGCCGACTACTGCTGGGCACGGGGTCTGCCTTGAGGTGTGGTTAATATACCCAATGAGACTCCATTAGAAGAAATTGATTTTTTCCTTTGCCAGTTGATATCAGCTGCAGATTGCGTCTTGGTTAGGCATAAGAGCCAGTGTTGACTTCTCCCTCAAAGAGCTGGGATCCCATCTGGTTTGAACCCGCGCAGGTCTTGCGTGTACAGCCACAGCCCTGTGAGTTGTGCATCAGCCCTGTTGTGTCCAGAAGACCCTGTTGCTTTGAAGTCACCCGTCACCTCTGGTTCTTAGCATCCTTCAGTCTCCTCTTCCACACAGATCCCTGAACCTTAGAGGGAGGGATTTGATGAAGACTTCCCATTTAAGACTTCGTACACTGTCCAGCTGAGAGTCTCTGGGTTAGTTCTCATCTACTGCAAGAAGAAACTTCTCTGATGAGGGCCGAGCAAGGCACTGATCTACAGGTTCAGCAATATGTTATTAGGAATCATTTTATTGCTATGTCCCTTCAGCAGAATGATAGCAGTAGGTTTTCCCCAAGGCCAGTGACCTATCTAGTGTCAGGTGCTCAGCAGCCCATGAAATGTCAGCCATGGCTTCCATCTTATGGTGTGGGCCTTAAATTCAATCAGAAAGTGGCTGGTTACTGCCAAAACATTCGTGCTATTATTGCACGAGTTTATCTTGCAGGTCAGGATGACAGTCGGAGGTCACAGGGGTTGTAGCTGGGAGATATTGATGACCGTCTTTCTCCTCCAGGAGTGTGTGGAGTACCTTCCAGCACTGTGAGTGTCAGTCAGTAGGGGGAGAAGCTTCTAGTCAGGCATCAGTTCTATTTCTTCGAGTTCACTGAAATATGTAAGCATTGTTTTCAGTAAAACACCCGTATCAAGGTCTCATCATTTATTTGCTACACTTATAGACTTATTTTTTAGTAGATTCAGACTTAGAAGTAGAGGCTCTCAGTGAGGACAGACTATATTTCTCGGCTACCTACCTGTTCCCCCCCCCCTTGGCTTCCTTCTTTCTCACATCCAAAAGTTTAACAACTTCAGTCTGCTCCTTGTTTACCTTAGCGTGTTGTTTCTTCATAGCAATACGTCAGCATTTGAATCACAGAGCATGTGGAGTAATAGATGCTGGATCTTGGGGGCTTTGGTCCTGGGCATAGCATCTTCTTTGTTTTGGGGCTTTCGGACAGCATGTTGGAGGACATCATCTTCTTTAGAAAGATTGAAAGCTTTTGGATCCTGCTAGCTCTTTGTGGTCCCAACCTGAGGCACAGGAGTATCTATCAGTCCAGAAATATCCTTGTCTCCTGTGTTTGCAATAACCAAGTTGAGAACACTCAGAATCGTAGACAGAAATTTTCCTGTCCTGACTGTCTGCTCCCAAATAACCAGCAGCTGACTCCCAAATAACTGACTTGGAATCAATATAAATTGTAAATGCTCAGCTGATAGATCAGGCTTGTTACTACCTAACTCTTACACTTAAATTGACCCATATATCTTATCTATGCTTTACCAGATGGCTTGGTGCCCTTTCTCAATATGGTGTGTCCATCTTGCTCTCTCGGCATCTGCCAGCAACTCTCCAACTCCTCATTCCAGTATCCTCAGTTTGATTTTCCCACCTAACTTTATCCTGCCTTCCTATAGGCCAATCAACTTCTTTATCAACCAATGAGAGTAATACATATTCACAGTGTACAGAGGATTATTTCACAGCACAGACTAGCATCCACAATGCATACTCAAACAGGCATGCTCTTCCTCTCTCCAGCTCTCCTTGGTCTATAACAAGCATGCCCCATATTCAACAGCAAGAGAACTCTGCTATGCAAGACTCCTTGCATCGTGGGAAAACCTTGTTTGACCTTCCCACCACTGATTGGACCACACACCCTTCTATTCCTCACCTAGAGCATCTGCAGATACTGCTGTGGCCATATGCTTCCCACAAAAAGCACAAACCGTGTGCTCATCATCCACTTCAATGAGGTTCTGAAACCTAGTGGCTGGGAAGGAGGTGTTCAGATCCATCTTGACACAGACCCACCTAGAAGGTGACACGAAAAGGAATTCCTCAGAGATTCTTGATAAACTACCACAAGCACATTCTGTGTTTGCATCCTCAAGACTGCACTTAGATGACTTACAGGAACCACTTCTTCACTGCTTCTTATGGTCTAAGTGAGCTCTCTTGTATTTTGTTTGGTTTGGTTTTGGTTTCTCAAGATAGAGTTTTACTGTATAGCTCTTCTGTCCTGGAACTCACTCTGTAGACCAGGCTGGCATCCAACCTAAAGATGTATGCCACCATACCTGGCAAAACTCTCTACTTATAGTGCTCATTATTCCTTCTCTGGCCCCAAAATAATCCCTGAACTCCTTTCTTCTGAGTGGGGAGAAAAGAGGGGACAGAGGAGAGGAGGGAAATGTAGACATTTGCTCAATTCTGGAAATAACCAGGCTCGCTAAAAGATAAAACAATTATATTTCTATTTATTATAAGGGGAAAAACTCACAAAACAGCAATGAGAAGTCCAAGCTCAACTGTACTGCGAGGGAACCACAGAGAGATCACCTGGGTCTCAGAAAGCCACACCCTAATTTGGTCCCACCACTTGAAGATAATTGGTTAACAAAGCTTTCCCATCACCTCCCCCTTTTGTCTAAACAAGAGTGATCCAAACCCAATACAAAACTATATACAATAGGAACAGATATCGAGTATAAAATTATAACCAACATAAACAATATTAAGCAAGGAACACATAACAAATGTTTTAATAAACATTCTATCCCAAAGAGTCTAAGTCTTGCATCAAAAATAAGCTTGGCGAAATCATAAAAAACTACAACTATTTAATCTTCGACCCCATCGAAGGCCTGAGAAGGGAAATAATATTACTTGAGTAGAGCTGTATATGATGAAGACAGTAATCATCTAAAGCCTCTAACTTTGGCTAAGGCCTAGCATAACTGACAGGCCATTTTCAGAGGCAGGGAAATATTTAGAATCATCTTACCCTGTCTTGGCAAGGTTTGGCAGTCCTTTTCCTTGTGTCCTTCCTATCAAGTCCAGATACTATGTACTTTGTCAGTGGTTGAGGCATGGGCAGTTTCCTTGCCCAAAGGCCAATTGTGACAAGAAGAAAACAGACTCCAAATGGAGTGTTTTTGGTCCTCAACATTCTCTCAGGAATAGATTAGTGCTGGAACAATCATGTCTCATGCCAACAGAACACTAGGTTATTTAAATGCCATGTTTTACAGATCCTTGAAGTGGTTGAAGATTACCTATCTAGGCAGAATACAATCTCTATGCATCTAAATAACCTAATTAATCTGACTATATGTATAACAAACATGAACAACTATTGACCTATAATATTTAATACCTGTATAACTTAAGGACTAAGACTTTATGTCAGAACATTAAATAATTTGTAAACAAATGTGCAGCAAATGAGGATAATGATCTCAAAATATGAATAATGTGTAAGTATCTTGATCAGAGGAAAGACTAATATACAATACAATGTGAAAATATATCCTAAGAGTTGTATCAGTGTAACAAATGTCCTAAATGTAACAATGTAACAGAATGTCCTAAACAGAGGTAGAAACATGCATGTATACAATCTGACAGAATAACTTTTATAGGTGTAGAAATATTGTAAACAGAAATAACAAATATAATTTGAACTTGTGTCAATATACAAAACTATACCAATGTAAATTATTCATAAATAATAGCTCACAAGAATTCACTCTATTATCCACTATTATTATCCCCCCTTTTTTAATCTCTGAATCTACATAGTTTCACCCCAACCCTCTACATGATCCAAGTAATAGTCAACAACCCCTAAATGGTGTTCCCAACCCTGAGGACAACTTTTTTGGGGTAGGAGAGGAAAGGAGAGAGGAAGAGAAAAGAGGTGAGGAGAGGAAATAAGAGGGTAGGGGAGGACAGAAGAGGACAGGGCCACAAAATTCTGACTGCAGTTTAGGGAATTTGTGGATTTTTTTTTCTCATACTCCATCTCTATTTGTGAACTCTAGCAATCTCATTGACTACAGAATAAGACTCTTTTCAGAAATCTCTAAGTTTTTATTTTAGTCTTGGGGCCCAGCTTTGGAAAACTCTCAATATTAAAACACACATAAGAGTCATTGCTGAGCTTGGAGAGATTGAGACAGCCTATTTCCTCTATATAATGCATGCTATTATATGCATATCTATGATGCCATGATTGGTATATGCGATACATTTGCAACAAAACAAATAAAAGTAATGTGTTATTGAAGCTCAAAAAGATATTTTTTTTCTTTGTTCACATGAAAAAAAATGTCTAAAAAAAGATACTACTTGGGGTGTTTATTGGGATGATCAAAGCTATAGAGGAGAAAAGTGTACTTGGATGTAAGCATGACAGAAAAGCCAAATAGGATCCATTTTGTTATGCTACCTCCTTCTGACAAAGTACCTTCATTTCTATGAGCAGCACTCAATACTTTAAAACAAGACAGTCCTCAACGCAAAGGTGTTGCTGTCACGGCTTATTTTCGACTTGCTTTGTGATTAGAAGTGCTGATCACAGCTCAGAGGGCTGTAAAATATAAACCTGCTATCATAGCTTGCATGTAATTAGTTCTAAATGTGTGGCCTATTTACAATCGCAAAAAAGTACATTGCGTTCCGCAAACACTTAAAATGCTCGCGATTGCCGCGCTTTTATGACAGCCATTAACTGAGCCACAGCAGCAGATATTTAATGTGACAGTTGCATTAGCATACCACTCCACTGATAAAGAAGCACCCCTCGCTGTTTGCAGTGTGCTCTGCCATGGTGAGCTGTGCACGCTGACAAGAGGCTTTCTAGAAGCCTTGAGCAGACATGGAATTCCTGCATCCCCTGCTGTTCAGGGGAACAAGGAAGCATTTGCAATCTGACATGGATGGGCCATCTCCTGCTTCTAGAAGGCACATCCCTTACCTAGGTGCACTTGGCACACGCCGCCGACTTTTCTATCTTATTATAGGACATCTTCAGAGCATTTGGCGTTTCTGTATCCTCTCTTATCTCATGCCTTGTTTCACAAGGAGGTTCCACAACCAGGATGATCATCTTCTGGGATTCAAAACAACTGTATTTAAAATAAAAGTGATTCTCCATCCCTTGGATGCATAGGAACCTAGCTATATGGATCTCAGACTCACTACTCCTAAAAACAAATGTGGAAAGTCAATGACTGTCTTAGTTACTTTTGCTTAACTATGACACAATGTGACAGAAAATATTTATTTTGACCCATAGCTTCCTTTATGGTGGTGGGGAAGGCAAAGCAGTGCTAATGGCACAGCAACAGGAGCATGTGACGAAGGCCTATCATACTAGGGAAGAAAGACCAGCAAACCGAGAATGGGACCAGAACCAAGAACTAGACACAACCTTCCAAAATGCACCCTTAGTGGTATGCTTCTCACAACTATTTCTAAATATTCTATTTTAAACATCCCTCATCTCTCAAAATAACACTACCTTCTTCATTCAGAACATGAATGTGTGAGAGATATTTCGGATTCAAACCAACATCCTCCCCTAGACCCTGAAGGCTCACGGCCATCTTATAATGCAAAATGCATCTAGTCCAATTCCAGGAGTCCCCAGAGTGTTAACTGTCTCAACATTATTCAAAGGTTCAAAGTCAAAAGTCTCTTCTGAGACTCGAGACAAACTCTTACCCGTGAGCTCCTGAAAAATCAAAACCAAGTCATGTACTTCTGAATTACCGTGGCACCCGTGAACAGCCCCAGTACAAATGAGAGGACTGGGAAGGCATCGAGGAAAGACAGGACCAAAGCAAGACAAAAACTCAACAGGGCAAACATTCAGTCCTATTGCTCCTTTTCTGGCATCTAGCACACATGTGTCATGATGTAAATGTCACTGTGTTTGGCAGACCCACCCGTATTGCTACTCTGTGTTCCACACACATGGACTCCCTCTTGGGGCAAGTTGGTACAGTGCCTAGCCATTCCTCAGCAGACTTTGCATATTCCTGGCATCTCCACCATCCTGGGGTCCTCAGTACAACTTGAGTGTCTCCTTCACAGCTTCCTACAGAGCCCGTTCAGGGAATATGACCCTGATCCCCTTCACCTGGCTTCCCAGACTTTCTTTTAAACTCTAACGGTAAGCTTCTGTGACCTCCAGATCGCTTGTTTTCCTTGTGCTTGAGAAATCAGAACCACATAAATGGTTCCAAGTTCTTTGGCTACCTTGAGGAGTAGAGAGGCACCCATCTGGTCCAGGCTGCGTTTCCTGCGTGTCTGGGGTGAAGCTGAATTTCGGAAAATGCTTGCCTAGATCCCTTTTCCCTGCTCTGTGCCCTAGAGATTCCTTCCAGGCAATTTCTTTTTAAAAGTCCTTCACGTGAGTAAACCCTGAATCCTTGACCCTTGGGATCTCATCCCTGGGCACCCTTCCTATCTCCCCAGAACAAAATGTGTGACTTCTTCTTAGCTATGCTAATCTTGTTAACAACCATGGCCACTCGGTCTGTACTTTGTCTTCTCTGCAACTTTATACACTCTTTTTCTGACCAAACATTTTCATGTTTCTGCTTCAGTTCTTTGCTTCTGGCCCTCACTGTAAGCCTGCCGAAGAGGATTTAGCAATGGCTAGGCCACAATCTAATGGCTGTGCTGTACCACGCTTTTTCTTTCAGGCCACCAACCAGCTCCCAAATCATGACACAGAGACTTATTATTAGTTTTGAATGTTCCACTTGTTTCACAAACTAGGCACATTTCTGGCTGGTTTGTTTAAACTAAAGTAACGTGATTCTCATTACCTATTTTTTGCTTTGGGGCTTATTACCTTTCTTATTTCTATATATCTTACTTTCATTGTTTCTCTGAGTCGTCCTAGTTGGCATCTGCCTGGCTTCCGGTCCCACGCGTCTCTCTCATTCTCTCTTTCTCCTTCTTCTCTCATTCCTTCTTCTCTCAAGCCTATATTTCTCCTCTTATTTATTCTCTCTCCCTGTAAGTTCTGCCTATCCCTTCTCCTGCTTGCTATTGGCCATCCAGCTCATTATTAGACCAATCAGGGGCTTTAGGCAGGCAAGGTGAAACAAATGCAACATACCTTACCTAATTGAACTCACATTCTTCAATCATTAAACAAATGCAGGAAAAACAAATGTAACACACCTTTACACAGTCAAAGTAATATTCTACAGTGCAAACAAATGTAAGACATCTTCACATAGTCAAAATTGAATTCTACAATACTATGCTATCTTTCAATTCCTTCTGCCCAATTAACTGATTCACTATTTTTTATTTGGCCTCACTCAAATTTTCAAAACACAAGCAAAACCTAGCCAGATACTTTGCCAGGCTAGGCACTACTCCAGTTCTCAGTGTAGTCACACCTTGTTCCTGCTAGGAATGCCCTGAGCACGGGCCTTAATATTCGCCTTTCTTTCTATTGGCATTCTGGTCTTCCCGACTCCCACCAGAATCACCTAGTAGAACCTGCTTGCAGCATGCTAATACTTTCAGCCAGCATCTCCATATTCTTCCCAAATTTCTCCTACCAACTCATTCAAAAGCTTAAGAACCACATACTAGTTTTAGTCAGAAGTAATCCCATTTCTCTGGGATTCATTTCCAGATTATTATATTGCATACTATGCCATAATGCTGGATAGAAACAACGTATGAGATGAAATATTCATTTTGGTTCCTGGAGCTAGAGGATGTCCGTCCACCATGGAGAAGAAGGCATGGTGGTATTCATGCCTGTAGAAGGCCTCACGTCAAAGCAAACCAAGAAGCAGGACATGGGACTGAAACCAAGAGGTCGGTCTAGCATTCAAAGATCCCCACAGAGCTACTTCTGCCAGCGAGGACTCACATCTCCTAAAAGTTTCACAATCCCTCAAGTAGTGTCACCTTCTAGAGACCAAATTTTCAAAACATGAGTCTTTGGGGGACATTTTAGATTCAAACCACAACTATGCCCAAGTTCTCAAATGCGTTATTTTGAGAGATGTCTCTGTATTGATTTTCAAGTATCTTTGTCTTAATTTATTCTTAAGTATTCAAGAAAACTATTTTTCCTAGGCTTATTATATTACAAAGGCATAATTTAAATGTTTCTGTGTAGCCATGGTAACATAGATGACTATTTTTGGTGTCACTTCTTCACAATTCCCTAACTGTGACAAACAATTTCTAGTAGTAATCGCCAGTACTGGGCACCAAGGTGCCATGCATGAGGTACAGATGCTTAGAGTATTTGGAGACACTTATGGCAGCCCAAGTCAAACAACTCGTCTGTAGGCTGAGTCAAGTCTAGACTAATAATATCTGTTTTCAGCTTAACTGCACCCCTTGTTCTATGTCCCAATACTTATCTTACATCAGCATACAGCGGGAATTATAATTCAAAGACATACATGGATTGAGCAACAATGCTATTGAGTCAAGCAAGACAAATACCATATAATAAGGAGTTATGGGGTCTGTGGAGAATGAAAAGCCAATAATTTATTTGATATGAGAAGTCCTACACTGTTGTCATATAGAAAACTTATAGTTGCCATCAATATAGACCGAAGCATCATATAGACCATGCTCCGGGCTGTAAGTTCTCCAATTATTTGAGACTCAGAAAGTCTAGAATTTCTGAGAAACAGTGCCATTTTTAAATGTCAGAAAACAAGTCACTTGTTTTTATTGGTATCCTGATCAAACAAAAGGTATCTATGGACAAATTGTGTCCTTGGGTCAGCAGTTTCTAAAGCATGGATCATGGTGTTTAAGAAACTGAAAACTGACTGATCCAGGAGACTGTGTCAATGCCTCTGACAGGGAGGGTGTGCCAATGCCTCTGAGAATTGTCACTTACTTGGTCACCATCTTATGGAGACTTTGATTGCTTCTGTAGTCACTGCTGCTGATTCCAAGTTCCAGTCCAGGAAGGCATGAGTCTGGAACTAATCTCCAAAAATTGAATTTGGGTTTATCAGCTAGAGGTCTTTCTGTTTAAAGATTAGTTGTTGGTTTTTTATTTGTTTGTTTTTTATGCAAGTGTTTGTCTGCATGTCTGTTTGTTCACCAAATGAGTGCCTGGTGTTCACAGAGGCCAAAAGAACATGTCTGATCCCTTGGAAGTGAGTGAGTTAATACATATTTACTAGCTGCCATTGGGTGCTGGGAACCAAACCCTGGTCCCTCCACAAGAATGCAAGAGCTCTTTACCCTCTGACTTTCACAGAACATCTAATGATGAACACTATAGTTAATATTCATTAAACACTGCTTTAAATGTAGTATGTGTGACTGACCAGGAATGGGAACAGCGTCATGGTTGAAGCCTTTACATGATGTCAGACATTGATTGCATGTTTTGTACATACCACTTACATGGTCCTCAGTACAAAGATGATCACCCACTCCAAACTGAAGTCAGAAAACCGAGACAGAAGAGTGAAGAAGTTGTCAGGATGAAGCCCTTAGAAATCTGATGCCTGGATTCAAAGCTAGTCAGCCTGACTCTGGGGAGCAGCTCTCACCACTGTGTCATGCTATCACTCGCCAAGGAGACCCGATGCTCAAAACTCCACAAAAGAGCCACAACTAAAACCATGGGGGCCTACATTCCGGTCCTACGTCTTCTAATGCGTGTATAAATGAAATAAAACTTAAATGAACATTAGGAAAAGAGATAACCAATTCACTGTCAACCGGTGTTATGATGAGGAGGGAAACTGACATTTGCTGGGGACCTTCTGTACTATTGACTCACTATATTAATATATCATTATACTATGATCAAAACATGGCACCGTGTACTGTCTTCCCAGTCTGTGCCTAGGGAACAAAGGCCACTCGGTGGAGATGTGTCTGATCAAGGAAGTCTATTAAACAAGTCACAAAGGAGACCCTGAAGACTACCCAACTGGGAGCACACCACTTGTATCTGGAACGAGCAGTCTTTTCTGACCATGTCAGCATTTTGGCTTTAAACTTACTAACGCTCCTCAGGGGAGGACTGGGATGAAAGTTAGGAAGAGTATCTCAGAATCCCCTAGGGCGTACCAAGAGACACTGTCTCCACCCTCCCTGGAAGGTGGGTTGGCACAGAAGGAGGAATTACGTGGTACCCTCTCCCCAGACAGACGACATTCAAAGACTGGATACTTTGAGTAAAGATGCTTCCTGTTTCCGTCCTGCTGACTTTTGAGAGATCAAATTCAAGAATGTTTCCACTATATCAACTGCAAGAGTGTGGACCGGTCCAGCAATTTGGACTCCTGGGATCTCATCTACGGCAGTGACATCTTAACCCTAACCCTAATCCAGCTCCATCCCCCCACACTTAAAATGCTCATCCTCCCACGGTTTTACACATTTCAAATATTTGTAGTCCATTAAAAAGATATCAAGCACATGGAGGAATACATGTCCACATTTGGAAATCATAAATTTGAGGCACTGGGGAATACAGGCTCTCTTTATACATTTTTTTTTAAAAGACAAGAAATGTTTCCTTTGATATTGAACAGAACTCTAACCCTAGCAAGCTGCACATTCTTTTTAGGGTATCCCTCCCTTAGAGGTTTCCCCAGTTATCTGGAAAGTTTTGGCTCAAGCGCTGCATCTTTTCAACTCTCTACACTGACTCTCAGAGATGGCACTTGCTTCTCTCTAAGTGACCAGGCACATCTTCTAAGCCCTTAAGGACATGCGTTCCTATGCCTCTCCTGTGCTTTCTCACCTTTTTTTCCACGAATGGTTCATAGAACACACACTTCAAGGTGTAAGTGTAGCAAAAGTAAAAGGAAATAGCATCTACTAAGTATTTCATGGCCCAAGTCCAGATAGTCTCTTTAGAAACCTGGTATGCCTGGGGGAGCTGAGAAACCAGGTCCCCACAAAGTTCCAGCAATACATGAGTCTATCCTCCAGATGGCACTGCCTCCCACCCATCTACCATGCCCCTCCTCTCCTAGTTCCTTCCCTGGGATGCCCTGCCCCACCTCTAGGAAAGGAGGTGGGTGGTAGCTGCTGTACAGCTCTTCAGGAGCTGGTGGCCTTAGCAGAAGGCAATGACCTTGACTTGATCTTGGAGGGACGCATTAGTGAATGGAATGGGAGAGGTTTGGTAGATATTTGTAGGGTCTGTGTACAGTGAATTTATGAAATAAGTCCTGACAAAATGAGAGGGTCTTTTCTTCTGCCCCGTGTGAACACCGCTACCCCTCAAAAGGGGGGGAGTAAAGATGCCTTATTCCCATTCATCTGCCCTCTCATAGATAGTTTCAGTTGCCACCTTGCCCAAAATCTGGTTACATAAGAAGGGGAAACGGCAACCGATGAATTCTCTGCTTCATTTCTAGAAGCCCCACAAATACTCATCCCCAGAACTGCTCCCCAATGGCACCTTTCCCTCCTACCAACAAAATGTTCCCACTCGTTCAGGAGAACCAAACTCTCCTCTTCCATCTGTCCACATACCTGTTCCTAACTATTCCCAAAAATTTATAAACTCTGTTCTAGTTCCTTTTCTTCAGCTTTAAAAAACATTTATTCCAAATGTACTTTTAAAAACCAGCAAACAAATGCACATCATCTGACTTGGGGCAGCCTCTGGCCTCCCTTCGTTTGTGCCTTGGCCATAGGTCTGCATTCAGATCGCTCTCTTCAGCTCTGCTCCCTAGTCCTTGGGCCCTCTCTGACAGTGCAGGGAGGTCAGGAAGACTGTAAGTTGGGTCATACCGAAACTCTCCAGCCTGCCTTACCACTTGTTCGAGTTTACTATTGGTGTTGTAAACTGTTACGGAAGAAAACACACACGCTTACAGTTCCATGGGTCTACCGTGAATCCCTCTGGGTTCACGGCAAGACGCCAAGAGGTAGGTGGTTTTGAGACATCAATCTATCATTTGGTTTCTCTACCTTCAACGGGTGGTAGCTTGCCAGATGTCCTGAAAATTCGAAGTCATCATGTCCACTGTGGTCTCTGCTCTGAACCTTCAGATCTAGCTCTGTCTTCTGGGCAGATGAGAAGTTTCTGAAAGGAACAGACTAGTTTCTTAAAGGGATAGACTTGTTTCTTAAAGGAATAGGCTATTTTCTTAAAGGGACAGACTTGTTTCTTAAAGGGACAGACTAGTTTTGTCACAACTACAGCCCCACCTCCTGGTAAAATATTCAACCCATGGAAGCTTTTAATAACTGTTGAATAAATGAGCAGAGCCTCCAAAACTTCAAAGATAGGGGACTGCGTAACCAATGCAGCTCCAGTGTGTCAGCCCTTTGACAGGAAAGCACAATTAGTGGAGCCCCTGCTAGCTCACACATTCTTCATGCTGTAGTCAGGGAAGAGCACGGAGCTGGTGGTCAGACGGGCAGACTATTTCTTATGTCTTCGTCCATTTTCTGTTGCTGAAACTGAATTACCCCGACTGGAGTATTGATTAAAGAATAGGCATATTTGCCACTTGAGTCTGGAGGCTACAAGTCCAAGAATATGTGCCAGGGTCTGCTCGGCCTCCAAGGACGGCCTTGGGCACCGTCTGGGCACAAGGAAGGCATTGCTTGAAGACATAGAACAAGCCTGCGAGCTCAGGTCTCTCTGCCTCTCTTTCTTTTAATCTTTATAACTAACTTTATTATGAGGAGCTTGCAAATAAGAACATCCCATAGTGATATTGGCCAGTCCCAAGGTCTTACACCTCTCAATGACCTTCTATACACGTAGAGTGGCCATTGATAAGCTATGGAGCTTTACCTTGGGTTTGACACATCCATTGCCTCTTCCAAGAAAGTTGCTAATACTGTGTGTGTGTGTGTGTGTGTGTGTGTGTGTGTGTGTGTGTGTGTGTTGTGGGGGGGGCTCCAGCCTCATGATTTCATCTAATCCTAATCACTTTCCGAAGAGCCTATCTCCTTATGCCATTTCCATATGAAGTGGGGGCTTCAGTCCCTAATATGTGAATTTCTGGCACACAGCTCAAACCGGGCTGACGTATTAGCATGACTTCTGGCAAGCTGCTGTACCCACATCAGCTCCAGTTTCACCAGGAGGCCAATAACATTAGTGCTGACTTCATAGAGTTCTTTTCAGAAGCAAAGGCGAAGTGGATGGTCCAGCAATCAGTCTGTGTGAGAGATTCTAATTGAGAAGAAACCAGGAGAGGATCGACACGCATAAAAACCACAAATAGGACTCGGGAGACAGCCCAGTGCGTGAAGAGTTTGCTTCATAGGCTTGAGGACCCAAATTTGACCCCTTATAGTCCATGCCAAAAGGCAGGTATGATGATACACTTGTGAAACCCCAGCACGGAAGGGATGAGACAGGTGGCTCTCCAGGGCTCCCTGCTTAGCCAGCCTCGCCCACTGGATGAGCTCCAAGCTCTGCTTTCCAATACCATCTAACTGTAATTAATAGGAACTTAGGCTATGAAACCAATTTTCTCAGATTCCAGGTTTTATTTGCAAAGCACTTGAAGTAACTGGGTTATAAAAGTTATATGGATGCATTTTTATGCTACCATTACTCTCTGGAATTAGTTTCCAACCATATAGAAAAATATGTGAACACGAGAGAGCTCTCCCTGCCTGTTGATTGCTTTGGCTGGCCAGTCGGCTTCACCAGCTCCATAAGTCCCATTTTGTGGTTTCAGGCTGTCAGGAGGTCACTCACTGATGACTCAGACACGCTGGCCTGGAGGTATTTGTGTGATCTCCCGAGCCGGCAGAAAATCTGCCCTTAGAATGAAGCAAATATATCCCTGCTCTTGATGGCTTCAAGTTCTGCAGTGGGGGGGCCTGACCTGACGGCTGCTAGTCCTGAGGGGAAAATAAAGAAAACCGGAGACACACGCGCTATTTCCATGCATCTGCTGTTAGAAAATTCAGCAGAGACCCGGACAATAAAGGTTAGACTTGTAGTGTCACAACAGAAAGGCAAGCAACTTGAACTTGCCTTCAGCATACCAAACAGACTGCTCTTCCCGAGATCTGTAACTCGCGGAGCCATTGAAGATGCGCAACGGAGGAGTACGGAGGGGTGATGCTCTGGATCCATATTTACAGCGTCTGTGTGCGCTGGTTTTCATTTGGATGGCAACCCCAGTACCACTTTGCATAATGTTTTGGCTAAATGGTTTTTTCAGGTGTTCTTATCAATTGTCTTTACCAAACATCGACTTTTCGGAGGTTTGTTGATGCTCTAGAATAGTTTGAAAGAATCCACTCCAAAGGGGAAGGGGAATCCCAACTGGATACTAATGAAAATTCTTGTGTTTTATGAAGAGAAATGCTCTAAAATGGAAAAAAAAATCGTTCTACCCACATTTACTGTGACCGAATGAGTTATCTGTCTTTGAGAATGAATTATGTCATTGCCCTTCTTTCTCAGTTCTCATTTAGGCCAGGGGCCCATAGCAGATGCACTAGATCAGAGTTTAATCATCTTTATAACTAGGTGTAGTTTTTTTCTTAAAAAAAAAAAAAGCTCTAAAAAGTACCCCCAACGCAATGACACCAGCTCCTCCGTGAGTCAACTGTCGTTCCAGGGATTTATGGTAATTCCTCTTCTTGAGCAAAAAGGAAGCTAATTGAAACAAACTCGGCACTCTGTCCTAACGCCATCTGAACGCAGCACGCCCTGCCAGGCACAAAGTGACACGGAAAATGAGGCCGTTCCCAACAACACCACGGTTTCTCAGTTTTATGTATTTTTTAATTTCCTCTATGGAAAAATCTGGTCTTCATAAAAGGACTGCTAGAGAAAAATGTGGAAAAAGTTGATTCATTCCATATTTACATTCTTTCTGGTACCTGGAAGTGAACCAAATGCGAAAGGATGCCAAAAAAGAAGTTAGTTAAGTCATTTAGAAAACTCATCTTCCCCCAGGCAAGAGGACAGAGCGCTTGGGAAAGGCCTGTCTTGATAATGTGAAACACCCTTCTGCCTAATGAGACCTGGCTTCTAACCTCTTCCCCGGGCTTCAAGGAGGCGGCCTTAAGAAATGGCTGACTTCCCTTCACGCACAATCTACCCCCACCAACCTCCCCCAACCTGGGAGTCAGTGTCATCTGAATCCCCAAATTCCTCCTCTGAGATATGAACAGATCAAGGCCCTTAGTGCAAATGTGTCCACCAGCAAGGAAACCCCGAGTCTCAGCACAGAGTCTCCGGAAGGCCTCCCGGCCTGATCTGCTAATGCTATTGCCATTTTGCTTTGAAGAGCTGAGCGAAATGAAAGCAAGGTGTCCCACTCACGAGCGGAGGGCAGCCAGGACCTCGCAAAGCTGCCAGATGCCTTCCCCATTCCGCCTGTCATTAACAGCTTCATTTCATTTCATCTGCGATAAAAAAAAAAAAAAGAAGAAGTCTGGAAATGGCATTATGGGGTCAGTTATCCCAAAACACTGCCGTGGCCTTGAGAAAGCTATTGCACAAATGTATGGTTCTCTTTGAAAGGTCATGATTTCGCGGGGGTCACCGTGCAACACCGGTCAGGACTTGTGACTTGTACAGGTAACAAAGCTTCCCCCGGAACAAAACAGTCCTTCTAAGAGACGACATGATCACTTATCTCAGAATAGGCAAAGAAATAGCAGTTCCAAGTTGATGGTCAAGCCAGCTCTCAGAAATGTGGGGGTGAAGACTGGTAAGCTGGCTCGGTGGGCAAAGCTGCTCACGGCACAGAAGCCCAGGGGCCTGAGCCTGAATCCTTACCTTGGAGTCCACATGAAGGTGAAAACAGAGAGCAAACTCCACAGGTTCCTCTGACCTCTGCATGGGCACAGTGCCATTCCCTAAATGTGCTACACTTTCCTGGTTCTGAGAGTTCATATGAAGTGTTTTCTCCTTGACAGCCACCTCCCCACCTACTACATCCCATTCCTAGCTTTTCACTTAACTTCTTGGTGGAGGTCAGATCTGTACCAACTGGATGATGAGCCCCTGAATATGAGTGTGGTGTATGCTCTTGGAACTCAGAGTAAAGTCCCAAGTTCTTGCCCATCATATTAAATAAATATTTTTACTCTTAACTGCTGCACTGCCGTGTAAGATCTCTAAAGATGGAGACTATGTTTTATTCTTTTTAGCCATCATCAGGTGTGTCTGGCATATAGATGTTGCTCAATAAATAGATCTTGGAGTGCAAGCAAATTTCATCCGAGCGTTTACTGTGTGGGCTTCTGTCACACTTTGAGTTTTCCGAAGGTTCTCTGTCTCGTTGGGATCTTCGAAAGCCTGGACAATCCACGCACCAACACAAACGTTTAGGTGAAATTATTATAAATTTATGATGAAAACATCACATTTTAGATGATGCAAACCCTTTGGAAAGGAGCAAGAGCTAAAGAATTAAAATTAAAAAGTGTCCACCACATTAGCAAACCTGAGCTTTACATTTTTCCTTCACACTTTTATTTCTTCAGAAACATTATCCTTACATAGTCATGATCAGGAAAGTAGCTTTGCCTGCATTCTTCTCATCGTCTCGTGTTTCTAGCAATTAGTCGTAGTAATTGCAATTCTAACGTCTAAAAATCTCCTACCACAACCCTATAGATGCTGATGCAATCACAGCCCTACGTCTTTACTGTGTCCTCCTCAGACTCTCTTTTCAGCTGCCTCCTAGTCTGCACACCCAAGTGCAGCCCAGGAATCACAATTTAAGACATGTTACAAAGGACTAAACCCGTTATTGAGCCTGATCTTCCTTCTGTCACCCCATTGCAGGGAATGCCACACCATCACCTTCCAAGGAGTTCCCTAACTCTTCCTCTTTCCTGTTTCCCCAGGTTCAAATCCAAGTCAACACCACATTTGAGGTTTTCTAGACTCTCTTTCCCCTTTTCTACCTTCTTTGCTGTTACCTTCATTCCCCCATTCTCGCTGTGAGTATTGACTCAACTTCCTAATGGTGTCTCTACCTCATTCATTTCCCATCAGACCTCCAAGGTCATCTTTCAAAAATGGATATTGATTTTCGTCATGCTGCTACTTAACTTTATCCAGTTGTTCACCATTGTGATAGGCAGGCACTAATGCCTATGACGAACAACCTGGGTTTCAGGAATCTGGCCCTTTCCTACAGCTCCAAGAGACAAAGTCTGGGTCAGGAGTCTGGGGTTTTCCTGAAAACTATTCCAGAAGAAAGCCTGGTGGATTAGAGGCTGCTTTTGGAATATATGGGATTAAACCCTAAAAACAACCCTATATCTGTGGTCTTCAAGACAAGACAGAGGGAAGGAACATTTCTGAAGGAAAAGGAACCAAATCCAGGGAGCCCAAAAGGAAAAAAAAGGCAGGATAAAATAAAAGCAGAAACATTCTCTGGACTGAGAAGCAAGTGTCCACCACACTGTTACGTGTGGAACTAAAGATGCAAAGTGAGATTTTTCATCTTGGGGCTCCGATGGGCCCTAAGGCAACACTTAGGGTGCCCCACCTCTGTATAAATAGTGCTCGGTCCCTTCTGCCAGAGTGCCCTCTGACCACTTATCTGTCTGACTAAGCCACTCTTCAAGCATCACCTCCTCTATGAAGTCATCCCCGGATCCTAAGCAACATTAAGTCTAAGTGACATTCTAGAGCCAGTGGAATATAAACGGTTTGCTGCTTTGACAGGGAGCATCCAGCTCGAGACAGAATCACAGAAAAACACTAGAAATACATGCCAAAGGAAGACGCGCTTTCTCAGGATACTCACAAATGGGTCTCACATGTCCTTCTGTGATTTTGATGTGGTGTGTGCCCAAATGTTTCAGAGAAACTTGAAAGGTCCAGGTCAAAGTGAGGTGGCACCCTGTAACTGGAGGTTTCTCTCCTGATTGCCAGTTCCTGAGTACCCACTCTGAGACTTAATATTAATTGCAAACTGTTTGGCTGATGACTCAGGCTTATTACTATCTAGCTTTTATATCTTAAATCAACTCATTTCTATTAATCTATGTATTGCCACATGGCCATGGCTTTTTACCACACATCTTGCTTCTCTGGCAGCTGCTGATAGCTCCCAGACTCCACCTTTCTTTTCCTTTTATCTTTGCTTAGATTTCCCGCCTGGCTTTATTCTACTTGGCTATTGGCCAAATCAGCTTCTTTATTAACCAATGGTAAGAAGACATATTCACAGCCTTCAGAAGGGCATCCCACATAAGCACCCATAATTGACAGATTTTTCCATATGAATCAAAGGCCACTAATAGACCAGTAAATGCTACCGAATGTCTCAATTGTTCTTAAAGTTTGAACTTGTTCAGACTGAATAGAGTCCTTAAAGCCTCTACTATCTGATCATCTGTAGAATGGCCGAGCAAAAGTTCAGGTCTGCAGTTTACCCAATAGGAAGTCTATGTAGAGCTTTTTGGGGGGAGGAAGCACCAGAAACCAGTTCAGTAGTCACGAACTATTACTTTTTGTAAATTAAATTGACCTTTCTGTGTCCATTTTACCTTACCTCCATCTAATTCAGTTAGTTATATGGCTCCTCAGGAAATGGACTGAAGCCCTTCCAGCCATGCAACCTCCCAACAGGGGCTTAATGGAACTTTGCAGATGTTCTGCAGTGACTTGGGACCTACCTAGAGCTGACGACACACCCTGCTGCCATCAGAAAACCAGGAAATTTCTTACCACACTAGGAAAGGAACTGTGCTTATGTGATTTCTCTCTCAAAGGTCAAGCTCAGCCAACCCTAGGATCTGCACACGTTCATGTTTACTGTTAGGAGTAATATTATTATTAAAGCAAAGGGGCTTGGTCAGTCTTCTGGTAGCTAAAGGTTTCTTCTCATAGAGACAAGCAGGAAGCCATGCTTGCTGAACTCCAGTGAGGTAAATACGACTGTTGAAGTTTCCCAACTTGGAATATCCCATGGGTTGCTATGTAACGACTCTAAAATGCAGATCTAAATGATCCAATGTGTTCCTCTCTACACTCAGAAACTAGTTTAGATCCTCCACATATAAATCTTCAATGGGCTCTTCCTCTGCTGATCACTGTTTATAATATTTACGTATCACACGATAGGATCTGAATTTTAGAACCAGGTTTAACCAGACTGTGACTCCTTCCAGCAGAGTTTCATTGGTGACCACATAAAAGTGACAGCAAATGGTCAAATGAAATCAGAACAGAAACCACTGGCCATGAAAGAACTAATCCTTGGATAGCCGGTTTTCTAATAAATGAATCATTTTGAAGGCCTACAAGATGATTATTAGGTCCAAATGTCACGCTTCATCTGCCTCTGCAGCCATGTTTCAGGAAAGAGAATTCATCCTCTCTCTAGGAAAAGCATGATACCTGAAGAAAGGACAATGTTGGTTTCATAAGTGCCACCCTTACGTACTTTCCGTGCCAGCTAATTCTGCTAACCCTCTTGGAGCTGTGTGGGCTCAACACGCTAAGCCAAGACCCAATGCCGCCAACTGCATCAGCCCTCTCGTCCCTTTCCTCTGGAAAGGAAAATATGTGAGAAGGAGCCAGCCATAATGCTGACAATCTGCAACATGGGAAAATGGACTGCAGGTGTTGCAGTTACTCTGGGTAACGTGCAGGGGAAGAGGAGGAAGAGGAAGAGAGGGAAGAGCATGCCAGAGGACTACACTTATTATTCTATGTTTACGCTTATTGCCGAGCCCAGTGTAAGAATAAAGTTTAATAAAACCACAGTCTCGTTCTAGTCAAATGCGTACCTAAAGAAAGCATCAGTGTCAATGGGTCACTAAGATACAACTGCATCTTTGTCTCTCACAGTAAGTTAAAAATAATTTTGCTAAGCTGTTTCAAAACAGTTGAGCAATGGGCCTAGGGATGGCTGGGTTGTGCAAAGGGTTAGGGTTAAAGTTAGCTGAAGAGGTGAAACAGGTAGATAGGAGGTTCAATGTCATCCTCGGCTATATAGCAAGTTCAAAGTCAGCCTGGGCTACATGAAACACAGTCTCAAACAAAAACAAATCAGATAATTCAGTAACAAATCTATGGCCATACCTTTGGAAGTCAACTCTAAGAGTCTGTCAAGAATTTCTAATGTGTTTGAGAAGAGTCTCACTTGAAGTATTGGGGAACCACTTAGTGCTTAACTGTACCAATAGAGCATGCGCTGGGTATTCATTTCCTGGGGTTGATGGAACAAAATACCACAAGCTTGTTGGATTAATGCAACATAAATGGGTTTTCTCTCAACCCTGGAGGCCAGAAGTCCAAAATTAAGGTATAAACAGGGCTGTGCCCCTACAAGGGCTCTGTTGGGGAGCTTATTCCTCCCCTCTTCCAGCTTCTGGTGGCTGTCAGCATCCCTTGATTTGTCACATCACCATCTCGCTGCCTGCTTCCAAGGTCAGTGAGCAACCTCTCTTTTATATATGTCAATTTTCTCTTTCCCTGTTTCTCATAAGGACATCTTTGATGGCCTTCTTGTCCCACCCACATCATCCAGAACATCTCGAAATCCTGAATTTATTTTCACCTGCAAAGGCTTTGCTCCAAATAAGAGAAAAGAAAATTAAGCCTTGGGATCAGGACATAGACGCATCTGTAGGGAGAGGGGCTTGTCAGTCCACCACGGATGTAGAAGCTCATTGGAGGATCAAGCAATGACAGTTTGCTTCTTCTGCTTTGACGGATCCTCCACAGTACCCTTTAACACGGCTGAAATGGAAACTGGCAGGCACAAAATATTGGGCATTCAATGTAGAGAAAGCAGCAGGTGCAAAGACCATCGCGCTTCCAGCAAATGAGGTATGAGGCTGTGTGGAGAGCCCACGGGGAGTGATTATCATTGCTCATTGGTCCTGACTGGAGGACGTGTAATAATGAGCGGGGTTAATCAGGCTGGGCAGCTAGGATGGAGCCAGACTACACAATCTCGAGAAATACACATAAAGAAGCCCAAGCTTAATATCAACAGGCAACAGGAAATCCTGGTGGTTTTAAATGGGGAAGCACCATGATAGCTAATTTTCCAGGGCCCTTAAAACAGCTAATACATTTTTTTTTCCAGCGTGTACTTCCTCACTTAGCCTATGCCATTAACAAATCCTAATCCATTGCCTTATTCTCTTTTCTTGGAAACATTTACAAGATTTTTCTACTAGACTTAGCCATTCTGTTAGAGAAAAGTTAAGCAAAAATAAATTACATTTATGCACACATGTGTCTTTTGCCTTGAAGAGAAGGTTCTCTTCACCAGCAATTTTATATCTGGCTTATCATAAAATCCTGTCATGTAAATGCACTGGGCCGACTCAAAGATGAAATTCTGATTATGACAATATGGGGGCTTTACAATATTCACTAAGAAGAAAAGGAATGCTAGTCTAAGAAAAACTATTTTGATCCATAAATTATGCAACTTTGTGTTTATTCAATTAAGCTAATCCTAAATGAATCCTTCTGTACAAACCCTGTGCGAGCATTGCACCATCCAACAGGCAGGCAGTGCTGAGGGATGCCCGTGAAGCTGGCCCATTGGACCTGCCCACTGAACAGTGGCTCCCGTTACTCATTCGCTTGACTCCTTGGGTATTTCCAAAAGTATGAGATCAGATTTAATAAAAACTCCATCTGGCTCTAGGGCTGTGCAAATCCAGGTGAGGCCTCACAAGTCCTTAAAGCTTGATTGTTTGGGGCGGCAACAATGCCACGATCAGATGGAGGTTTTATTAAATCTGTGAAAGCCTTACAGAGATATATTTAAAAACCAATATGAAGTATTGAGAGTTCTGTCCTTGCGGTCACATGCTGAAATCGCCATGGCTGTGTGGGGATTTGATGGGCTCTTGTCTCTAGCCTATTCTGCGTACGTGTTTGAGATAGTATTGGCTAGTGTTCAGTTTTTTAACGGATATCAAACAAGTGACTTAGCTGGGAAACCAACAATGCAGAGAACTTCCAAAAGGACTTTGACGACTGTCATCTTGAAGAGCAGATTTTGGTTTCTAATTGAGATGGGAACTCTGTACATAAGCTACGTATATTCTTGCTTATCTAGTAACGTGGTCGACACATTTGACTGTTAGCTACATAGCGAAGCAAGTGGTGGCTCATCTAAGAGAAACTAGGAGGTAGCGACAGGACAGCTGGAACGTATTACCTCCCCAGACGACAACGCCGGTGGTCAGTTAACATTGCAGGGCTGTAAGATAACAATACACGCAAACCCTTTGTGAAGTCCCTCCCAGCCCCAAAATGTGGGTTGTGTTGAAATTCCATGAAACTAACATTTTAAATTGGATGCCTTTGGAAACCAAAAGAAACATTTTCAAAATGGCATTTATTGTAGTAATTTAACCTCTGGAAGCCATCTGGAAGACACAACAATTTGGAAATCACCAGCGGTAAACATAGTATCTTGTTTTTCTTCCTGCCACTACCACTTAAGCAAGGAAGGCTCTCGAAGCCTCAAGGGGCTGCTGCATTTCTATTGGAAGTGGGTTTTTTGTTGTTGTTTTGATTCTTAAGAAAAGAGGAAAACAATAAATACATAGTGATCTTACAGAGTGACAGATGCGGTAGAATTTGGGGGTGACTCACCAAAGCTCCAAACTCCATCCAACTGGCCAGTCTGACGTGTTCATCCAGACAGTCACTGGGTTGGTGACTAAAGAAGCATTTGGCGGTTATTTTGAACACAATGGTGTGCAATTGTAGACCCTAACAAGCTTATGTGTCCCATTAAAGATAACCACATATTCAGTATCTCAGGACTACAATCAACCCAATATTTTGCTATTTCTGGTCTCTGTTTTAATGTTCCAGTACAGGCCAAGGGAACCAAATCTTGAGATTCGTGAGGTGAGTTTTCACGGGTGCAGACTGTCGGTTGTTGGGAACAATCTTGTTTTCCTCTACAGTAGCACAGAAGGAAGATCTCACACCAACATTTTTTATGCCCAAACTGTCAACTACAGTTATATTAAGACAGTATCATTTGAGAGATTGAGTATCCAATTTCTGAGACTTTCAAAAAATGAAATTTCAAAACTATTATGACCTCGGTCACACATGGATGCTAATGCCTTTCAGGCACAAAAATATTCCTAAACAACTTCAACAATTTCCTTTCTTTGCTCTCCCTTACATGGTGTCTGATCTTAGTAGATTGGTGTGTGCATGCATGCGTGAGTGTAGCGCGCGCGTGTGTGTGTGTGTGTGTGTGTGTGTGTGTGTGTGTAAGGGATCTTTGTGAAATCTGGTGAGCTCACCCATGTTTCTTTCTCTGACCTGAGTTCTCCCAATCAGGAGATGAAAAGGAGGTGGATACCGAAAACCCAAGAGGGTCACTTCTTTGTTTAAAAGTCATGACCACAGAAACCACAAATCTTCACTCAGGGCCTATATTTGATGCAGAATCCAGAAAACCAGAATTTTTTTCACTTGTGATGCAAATGACCATCCATCCCAGGAAAGTCTGCGATATGAAACAAGAGAACGCCACAGAGAGCATTCAGAAGTGTTCTGACTGTTGCCTCGGTGCCTGTGGACCCATAATGGACATCCGATTGAGGTCTCTTGGATTTCTGCTCCAAGCTACATCCTGAGTGCTGCCAGCTTCCCCATGCAGTATTTTCAAAGTAGAGACTGAGTCCATCCACAAAAGTCTTTCTTACTCTTACAAATGTTCTTGTTATGCACCTGTACATGAACAAAAAAAGTTGTTGATAGCTCTTCATAATCTTTATAAAGATTTATCTTTATTTTGTATGTACAAGGATTTGCTTGCATGTGTGTATGTGCACTGTGTGGATGCCTGGTGCCTGCAGAGGCCAGAAGAGGGCACCAGATCCCCAAGGACTGGAGTTAACCAAGATGTGCTAGGAACTTAGTCCGGGTTCTCTGTAAGAACAGCCAGTGCTGAGCCCTCTCCCTGGCACCAACACATCATCATACCTTTATTTAAAAAAATACTGATTTTCTGTTCCCTGTGTTCCAAGAGGATGGAAACAAAAGGATGTGAAGCAATCTTATCCTACAAGCAAGATGAATACACCAATAAACTATAAATAAGACCCTTGAATTGCCGCTTCCAAATTGCTAATAACTTTACCATTACTTGTTATATTTGTGTGTATGTTGTTTATAAATGTTCCTCTTTTTGTGTGTGTGTGTGTGTGTGTGTGTGAGAGAGAGAGAGAGAGAGAGAGAGAGAGAGAGAGAGAGAGAGAGAGAGATAGAGAACAGGGAGTTAATATACAAGGTCTTCCTCTATCCATTTGATCGCTGGAGACAGTGTATCTCATTGAACCCCAACATCAGCAATTTATTAGACCAGCTGGATAAGAGCACCAGAGATCCTGTTGTCACCCTGCTGTCACTTCCAAGGCTGGAGATCCAAACTCAGGTCCTCTTGCCAATCACTGGCAGAGCCCTTCCCCAGCCCTATTACCACAGAACTGAGAGCGGTTTGACCTTCTGGTAAACACGGCCAAAGGTGTAAACAATTCTGCTTACACAACACCAGGGGATGAGGGTCGGCCCAGCACCCAGGGGAAGAGGGTCAGCCTAGCTCCCAGGACATGAGGGTCAGCCCAGCACCCAGAGCATGAGGGTCAGCCCAGCACCCAGGGCATGAGGGTCAGCCTAGCACCTAGGGCATGAGGGTCGGTCTAGCACCCAGGGGATGAGGGTCAGCCCAGCACCCAGGGCATGAGGGTCAGCCCAGCACCCAGGGAATGAGGGTCAGCCCAGCACCCAGGGCATGAGGGTCGGCCCAGCACCCAGGGCATGAGGGTCGGCCCAGCACCCAGGGCATGAGGGTCGGCCCAGCACCCAGGGAATGAGGGTCAGCCTAGCACCCAGGGCAAGAGGGTCGGCCCAGCACCCAGGGCATGAGGGTCGGCCCAGCAACCAGGGGATGAGGGTCGGCCCAGCAACCAGGGGATGAGGATCAGTCCAGCACTCAGAAGATGAAGATCAGTCCTGCATGTCTTGCTTTTCTATCATATCATATCATAGTCACTTCTTCGTTTCTGATCATTTTTGTTGTTGGTTTGTTTGAGGCCAGATCTTGCCATGTTGCACAGAGAGGCTCTAAGCCTCGGCATTTAAGGTCCACTGATCAGATGGTCATTCTCCCAGCTGGTATTGTGATGCACCCTCCAGAGCGCCTTCACACTCCAAGCTCTGGGTGTGGTTTCCATATCATGTGTACAGAGAGAAGCGATTATCTTCTCTGTAACATATATATGCTCTGAATGGTAGTGACCTTTCTGACTCGTGTATCACTTTGCCATGCTATCAGGTTCAGTGACATTAGCACTGTCCCTGAAGATCTCCTTTTGTCTCTGCCGGTCTCTAGGTTTCTCTGGCCTCCTGGGAATGCTTTATCTGCATATAATAAAATTCAATTCATTTTCAGACTATATTTGCCGGGATCATTTTCCGTATCATCTTGTCTGCCATTCCATTTCAAATCTTTGTCCTTAAGCAGTTTAAGTAATTGCATTTAACGCCTGTGAGAGCATGTATCTCTGTATTTGATTTGCAGCATCAACTCGTTCTGAGGGTTAACCCAGTAGGCTTTGAAATGCGTCACTCATACCTTTTACAATGGTTTACATCATTAGCTTTAGTTGTTTTTCTTTCATTCCAGAGTTTGAGTTTGTATTAAAGATTAAATATGCTTGAATTCTTCTCATTACACCATTTTGCATACGTCCAATTAAATTTTACTAATTAGCTTTCTACTATCATTAATGTTTAAATGTTTTGTGTTCAGGCAAAGCCATTGTTAACTTCCTACTATTCATATTGCCAATTATTTGATAATCGGGTTTTAAAATTCTTACCATGGAGCTCTTTGAAATTTAGTGTGCGCTTGTATGTGTGTGTGTGTGTGTGTGTGTGTGTATCCATATATACATATTTTATAATGCAATTTTAGCTGCTGGCTACTTTCTAAATATACTAAAGTATGGCTTGAAATTAAACGTATATTTATAATGTTTACTACTCAATTAGAAATGCCAGAAGGATAACAATAATGTAGCTTAAGTTTTAAATGATAAAAAAATTGGTTAATATTTACCATTTAACAAAAACATAAATGTTATTTCAAATGATTCAGTTGTCCTATGTCCACAAATAGCACCTTAATCTCAAGAAATTCTTTCCTTGTAGAAACTTCACAAAATTCATGTAAAATTTAGTTTATTCTGTGTGTGAAAAAAAAATACCCAGAGAGCCAAATCTCCTCATTATGCTATGCTATGACATGGCTTTTCCCACATTCTAGTTAACTATTTCACTGAAACAATGGCATTGAAATATGTCAGGAACTCTTCAATAACAATCAAAATGATGAAACATAAATGGCGTGTATTTTTTTAAAGAAAAATAGGATGTGAGAGAATATTTAGTTGGTATTGATATGCCTTTTATGATAGGAAAAAGCAAAGACAGTTTTAGTCAATCTATACATTAATGATAACTACACCCTGTTCCTGGAGCAACTGATTGATGTACGGCCAGTTCCTCTGAACTGAAACATTTCCTTCAGGAGACATGGGAGACTGTGGGAATAAACAAACTCCACTTGCCTGAGAAAGCCAACACGCACAAGACCCAGAAGGGCCCCTCTGCGAAGTTCTGGAAGCAGCGAGCACCTGCTGGAGAATAAGACTGACATGCAGAGCCGCAGAGTGCGGGTCCTCAGCCCCCGGGCTGTCTGCCAGAGCTCTAAAGAAGCAGCGTTTCTGAGTCATCCCCTGCATTGGGGTGAGCTTTCCCATGATGGGGTTGCGCTTGAGTTGCATCACCTCTCACCTGTACTCCTGTGAGTGGCCCCCATAAGATCTTACTGCTTCACCGAATTGGAGTTTGGTAGAACCGTTCCTTTGGTCTGTTGTGGGAATGAAACAACCTGCTGGAGACTGGCGAGGTGGCTCAGCAGTTCAGATCACTGGCTGCTCTTCTAGAGGAGCCAAGTTGGGCTCTCAGCACACACACAGAGGCTCACAACCATCCAGAACTCCAGAACTGGGGAACCCGACAGCCTCTTCTAGCCTCTACAGCACTGTGTGCATGTGGTGCACAGATGTGCACTTATTCCCATCCATATAAAAGTAGTTAATACAACTTTAAAAAATTAAAGGAAGAGTAAAGTATCTTGAACACACATACATTACAAGGTCTCGTCAATTTGCAACTCTGGCTCTAACTTTGCCTTTGGTTTTCTAGCTACATAAAGTCAAATGAGAAAGAAGTACGATGCTCTCTTCCTGGCGAAAGCTGAAAGCAGAATTCTGCAAATCATATTATTTACTATATAATAAGGAATAATTATATAATAAGGAATATGCTCTGTGCACAACTCGTTTCCTGCCTCAGGATTTCCTAGGACCTCAGGCACCGTCTTCCCCCTCACCCTTCCCTTGCAGCGTCTTTCTTTCTGCTGTAAATCTTTGTCCTGATTAAAATGTCTCATTTGCAGTCACTATTAAATTCAGCTTATCAAGAAAATGTTTACTGGGTTTTGTTTTGTTTTGGTTTGGTTTTTTTTTTTTTTCAATCCTGAACCATAGCTGGAATTTCATGTGTTTCTGACTTGGGTTTTCTCAGGCTCAACTTGATAAGATTAGGGCTGATGCTATTTTAGACCCAGAACTCAAGCAAATGGTTACTGTTTGTGGAGACTTTGAAAGGCTGCCTTTGCTATAAAGATTATCAGGCCGGTAAGTGTATTTAGAATTTGCGGTTATTTCAATTTTTCCCGTCTCTCATCACTAAGTGTGTTGATATATGTGCCAAGATTCCCAGCTTTATCATCACCTCCACACGGTCTGTTAAGAAGCTGGGGAGAAAAATATCCATCTGGGGGAAAATGACAGTGTCAGGGGTTGGAGTTGATGGCTCGGTTTCATAACAGAGCAACCGGTGCTGTCATGGGGAAGAACACTGTTCTTTATGTGTTAAGATAAAAAAAAAAATAATTTCCAATTTCCATATCACGTTTAATAGAATCATAAGACACATTTTGATTCAGCCGTTCACATGATTTTTAAAATAACATTAATTTAAAGACTATTTATATGCAAATGCTATCAGCGTCTTTATTCATCTTGTTAAGAATCTTTTCCTTGGTTTCAGCCAGGCATATGGCAACTTACTCAAATCCTGTAATTACACTTGTTATTTGCCATGCAGGCGTTAAAACTTCCTGAGAAGTTTTATGAGCACCACACAGAAAGTTTCTAATACTGATACAGGATGATTAAAATAGTTCTAAACTAATTACCCTATTATCTACACGGTTTGCAGTGCCGTCTGAACACAAGCCGGACGTGGGAAAGTGTTTAACTGCTCTTGGAAATGAGTTTGGAGACATTTGCAACCGGACAATTAGTGCTAGAAACAGAAGCATGTGTCAGTTGAAGTACATGTGTGCGTCCACCTCGGCTTCTCTGGACCAGAAGGTTATCTCTGAGTTGTTTTAGTCGGACATGAAATGGGCTGTCCACGGCGATTCAAGCCCAACGGTCCATGTGATTCTATAATTACTTATGCCACTTTGCTTCCGTGGAGTCATTCATTATGTGACTGGTCTTATCTTGTCATACCTCTGTGTCATTAGCAATGCTTTAGTGCATTCGTGATCAAATGCAGGCTTAACGGTCAGTGATTAGAACAGGCAGCTGCCAGCAGGGTGGGGAGGGTCTGCTCTACACCGCTCAATGAATTTCTGTTACATGATATACTGGGATGCTGGAGAATGGACTTTTCTTTATGAAGAGGAAGAGGCAGGAAATAAAGATTTTTGTATAGACAAATAAAGGTTCTTGGGTGCTTTTAAGAGTACGAATTATTGATGTTTTCCGAGTGAAATTGAGAACTTAAGTTCTAGCTTAGTTAGAAACCACAAGCCGAATGAATCTTACTTAGATAAAGAAGTGAGAAACTGAACTGAATGTCCAGGGTGTGATGAGTTGATGCCAAGTTTTCTCTGTTCTGGGCTGGACCACTTCGGGTTTGTGGTTGATTTTAAACATGAGCGCCATGGCCCCACTCCCTCCCAGTGTTCATGGCCCTGTGCACCCTTCCTAGCGCTCAGAGACAGGGGAACACTTATTTCTCAGTTCATCTGATTTTCCCGGTAAAAAACAAAAGGGAAGTGGTGTGCTTAGATGTAAGTGGGGCTCTCTGCTCCTAAAACAAGAGACAGCTTGTTTTTCTTTCCAATACAATGTTTTTCAACACTGTATTCTATTTATTTATTATTTTCAACACTGTATTCTATTTATTTGTTATTTATCAACTTTAAGCCTCTTCAACTCAGTTAAGTACTTTCAAATCCATGTGTGTTTTTTTTTTAACACTATCAACGGTTTCTACATTCTGGATTAGAATGAAAAATGCATAACTGAGTAATTTTGTGGCAGAACATAAAACTTGGGAAGACATGAATATGTAGGGCTTTCAAACTAAAAAACAAATTATAGAAAAATAGCTAAAATTCAAAATGTATCATAAGCTAAGAAAATAAATGAAACCATTCTATTGCAACATTAATAAAATGTCTAAATTGCATCAGTATAAACTTAAACTTTTGAGTGTTAAAATATGGGCATGTGAGCTTTGTCAATCAGCTTAACAGCTGAAGAGTTACCCAGAGCGATACAAACCTACTCTCCGGTACTTGGCGTTTTTTGTCTGTGTTGACATCTATGAAATCAAATGTTTTCAGGTCAGCGGTAAAAAATGGGAGCATTAAATTGGGGGTAAAGAATTGAGTTAGTTCAAATTGAGTCTTGATTAACTTAAAAAGATATGTTAACCCTTCCATCTCCCCCCCAGCTGAGGATTGTGTGTCTTGGGGCATGACGGGGGAATTAGAAGACATTTGCAAATGATGAAGGCATTCCATTCCATGTAGACGTGTGTGTCTGACCTCCCAAAAGTTGGCTTACAATTAGATTTTATAATTTTTTTTTCTTGGAAGGAGAAATGAAAACACTTAACTCTTATACAAAAAAAAAACTAATCAAATAACAAAAAAGTATCTAAGCCTTTTGCCTACAAACAAGAGGTTAGATTTGCTCATTTTTTTCTCATGTCTCAGAAATGCCCATGAGGCTTACATAAGAATTTTGACCTGAATATAACTAAAAGGGAAAGCAATGGATTCAAATTAGTCTCTTGTTGAAAGCAAATTGCCACAGATAGAGGCAAAAATCTTGGGGAATTTTATGTGTGCAAAATACCTTAAAGTAAAATCATGTGTTGCATTAAATGTTCCATTTTGATCATTTGTTAATTTACTGAAAGGTTTATCATTAAGTGTAATAAACATTACATCATTTTTTTTCATAGAAGACATGCTCAGAGAAAATTGAGTCCAAATAATTTAATAATAAATCAAAATGAACAAGACACCAAATACATCATATACGTGTATATATATGTGTATGTATGATGTAGATCAAGATAAAAACAGGAAAAAGAAAGATTTTTAGAGTGCAATTGGATAATGTAAATCATTTTGAAAGAATCAAGTTCAGCTGGTTGTCTGGATTTGGTCCATACTTTATTATCTGAGAATGTTCCTTTCTGCTTTCATCAAATTTTGCAAGTGTATTACAACATTTCATCTGTCAGATTTAATGCTGACGGGCCATCTAAGCCTTGAAATCACCCATATTCTCTCTCCTAAGTAGTGTCGCTTGAGTGGGTTGAAGTCTCTGCCAAAACCAGAAACCGAATGTAGAAGAAGTGAGAGCCTGTTAATAAAGTTATATTCAAAGGAAGGGGAGAAACACTGGGGAAGGTTGCTTCGGATGGGAGCCGGCGTTCTATGTGTTTTTATGTGCTGGTGTCACCTGCTAATGTGAACATTGAAGTTTAAGTTTAAGTAGTGAATTTGAAACTGGAGTCACCTGGCTGGGAAACGCAAGTGCAGTTATAAAGGGCACAGATCCTCTTTAGACCACGGACAACTGCGACTTCATCAGCTGCTACTGTTCTTTCTCGCGGGTCATTCAAAATCAGGTATGAACTTGTCTTTATAGGTAGGACTATCTTAGTTGGTTAGGCATAATTCAAAACAAAGGACAAACACATAGCTACCCGAGCCAATTAGATTAGCCAAATTAAAAAAAAAAAATTCATTAAGATAAACCAGTTGAAGATAAAATGGTAATAAAATGGTGCGGGAGAATTGTCTGTATTGTGTCAATCATGTTTTAAATAAACGCTGATTGGCCAGGCCGGAGGTGTAGGTGGGAAACCCAGACAGGAAGTGGAAATGATGCAAGGAGAGCAGGAGAATTCTGGGGAGGAGGAAGTTGATTCCTCCCACTCCTGCCAAGATCCTCCGAAGCAGCAGGATGTAATCTGCCAGCTGGAAAAGGTACTGAGCCACATGGCTAAAATAGATCAGAAAAATGGGTTAATCAAGATGTGAGAGTTAGCCAACAAGTAGCCTGACCTAATGGACCAATCAGCATTATAACTTATAGAGATTTCTTTGTGTAATTTTTCTCTGGGACTAAACAGTTGGGGGCGGGAGCCGGGCAGGACAGAAAAACCCACAAACAAGCAGGCCCGGCCTTTTCATGTTACAATAAAATGAAAAAAAAACAAAAAAATCTTAAATACAATTTTGAAAAAAATTGATAAAATTATATGAGAACTTTTTGTTTCTTCATTCAAAATACTACCACGAGACATATGTACACATATTCCAAGAGAATGGAGCAAGTAATAAATAGATATGGAACTCGAATGTTGTATTAAATTGAACTGAAAGTTGTAAATTTGGGAACGCATTTAATTGAACATGTATCTTCAAGGGTTGGAGGAATAACTCAATGGCAGAGTTCGTATTTTGTGTGTACAAAATCCTGAGCTCCTCTCAGCTTCCCACAGATCATGAGTGAGAACCGTCTTGAGTTTATAATATTCTTGAATTATGTCAAATACAACTAAACCAAATCAAACCAAACTTTAACAACAACATTTTTTCTTACCTATGTTCTAACATTATAATGCACATGAGGGAAAGAAGGTTAGTGCATCGTAGGGAGATTTTATGACTGGTCCATAGTACTGAAAAATCAAGCACCCTTTGGCTCTGGAAAACAGGCCAATCTGCTAGCAATTCTCAAATTTTGGTATGTAATAGAATCACCTGGGGAGCTCATTGATACTCAGCAATCTATTCTGGAATTTCTAGTTCAGAAGGTCTAAAATGGAGCTCAAATTTGCATTTTAACAAGGTTTAACAAGCCAAAGCATGATGATGATGATGCTAATCTGGGGGCCATGATTTCTTCCAGCCTCTACCAATAACAACAAGAGTGTGATTTGTAGCTGTAGTTCATTTAAAAATGGGTATCCTATAGATGAACTCAAAGTGGTTGGAGCAGTATGAACAGGCCCGTGCAAGCTTGAACCATCGCAAATCCCTGCACGGAAGGAGGGGTGGGCATTGAATCCTGCCCCTAGTTGTATAGCTCTTAGCGATTGTTAGTTTCTGGGAAAGACAGTCAGTTCTTTCTCCCTAGGAGTATATAATCCTTGGTAAGTCCAGCACACTGCCATGAAAGGCCCCACGTCCAAGAATATTTGAGTAGCACAAATGGGTTTCTGATGGGTGAAAAACAAAAATGAAAACAAAAAACAAAGAACACAGAGTTGGAAAATGAGGAAGCGGGCGGGGGGTGGGGGTGAATCTGAAAAGAGGAAAGTGTGAGGGCGGGGCAAAATAATGAAACACATTGTATAAAACTCTCAAAGAACTAATAAAAATAAAAATCAATAAATTAGATTGGAATGAAAAAACCATGCTATTATGATTTGAATTTGTGTTTTTATTAGTGTTCAATAATTTGAAGTGCTGGCTGCTCAGAGTTAAGTCTTCCATTGATATGATGGTCTGGTACAATCAGCTTTTGCCTGTAGACATATGGGTGTTTCCATTAGGATAACGTGGGATTCCGAAAGATTTTCCACTAGAATATTTTAAGACGTCAGATATTTTGTAGTGACTCAAGTGATACCTGTGCCCTGCGCTTGTCTCTTCAGATTAGGCCAGTGTTACCCAGCTCATTTGACTGCCTCTAAAATCTTGAGACCCGGGATGGGGTAGCAGGGAGTGGCGGCATGAGGCTTCTTTCCGTGTCCTAGGATTCTCTTACTCCCCTACTTCCGCCCTGAAAAGTTAGGCCAACGTGTCTTGAGAGGTTCCTTCAAGATGACTTAAGAAGAAAATGTCCGGAAATGTTTGGGTCTTTGCCCAAATGTTTGGGTCTAGCTGTCTTTGCTGGAGCAGAGGCTGACACTGTAGGGCATGAGCTAGGTAAGGCACTGGGAGGTTTATTTAAAAAAAAAAATCAGAAAAGTATATTGAAGTCAAACTTCATTAACTAAACCACCAGTTGACATTTGTGTCCTCGCTGGGGCAGTAAAGACATACTTTTAGTCACATAGCAGAAGTGGGCATTATAGAAGGGAAGCCTTGGGGAGACTCCGACCCCCCATATTGATCTTAAGATATGTTGCTTTTAGTGTGTCAAGGATATTTATGAACATCATCTTGTTTAAAATAATATATCTTAGGATTCTGCTTGTGGGAAGGAAAGAGAGTTGACAAAATCCTTGTACAGAAATTGGCTTGAAGCTATTCGTAACAAAGCAAGCCACTCACCAGAGGATGGCAGAGCTGACCCCTCTCTTCCTGTCAGCTGGACTCCCTTCCTTGGTTTCACAGGGTCAAGTCAATGCTTGATCCAATCATGCCTTGACAAGTTCAGCTCCTAATACACAGAATTATCAGGAAGACTATTTGTCATGTGGTTTTACGTCTAGTATTTAAAGCCACGACACTCGTCATTAGTTGATGCTGTGTCTGAAGATATTAGGTCTTGACATTACATCCTCTGCATTCTGCAATGTAAAATCAATGCTATATATGCATTGTGGGTACCTGCATACTTCTTTCCTTTCCTTTCTTTCAATTGCATTCTTTCAGCGTGCAATTGAAAATTTTCTAGAGGCCATTTATCACACTAATGATTTTTGCAGCCACTGAAGAAAGATTTTCAAATATTGGAAGTTTGTGGGCCTTTGCTGCCCTTGCTATTTAATTGGCAAATCTTCAGATTTGGGGGCTAACTAACGGGACTCTAAGGCTGCTTCTCTAAGCACGCACCTCCCCTTCTGTGAAATGGAAATATGTCTGGGCCTCTCTGAAGGCTGAATATGTTAACAGCTTGGAAAGTGGTTAGCATGGTACATCTGCATGATAAAGGTACGGAAAACGCGTAATTCCTCTCCCATTTTATTGTATCGCCAGCAGAAGAGCAAGTTCTGTGATTTAAGCAAGAATTTGGGACACAAGTTAGTTATTTCCAGGAGGCAGGATTCTTGGGATCCCAGAGCCTCTGGAAATGAACTCTTTTACGAATAAGAGCCCCTAGGTTATGTTAACCATATAATGTGCTATTACTCTTTAATTCACTTGTTGTTATTTGTAAAAGAAACTCTCAAGATAGTCTACACGCCCTAGGATAAGTATATAAGGGAAAGACAGAATATGGAGAACTCATTTCAAATTATACTACACTTTAAAAGAGATTGTTTCTAGGGGCTTAGGGAGAGCTGAAGGATTATGATTAAATTTCAAAATGACTAGTACATTCCCATTACGGGAAGGCCTTTTGACACAAATCTAATAGCTGCCCTTCTTTCAATCAATTTTAAATTCACATAATCTGAAAAAGATCAGGCCCTTGGCAGCTAGGCGAGTTCAACACGTTGCTGTCATGTTTGCAGGCAAGCCTGTGCAGACACCTCGTCACCATCCACACCACTCCCCCCGTAGGGATTTCCAGGCGGTCTTTACGTCCTCCTCTAGCACTGTGCCAAATTTTGCCACAGGGTTTGGACTCTATATTCCAAGGCTCTGAATACTCTTATTTCTCATTTGAACTGATTTTCTAACCCAGGAAACCTACACTTGGCTTCTTTAATGCAAAACACGCAGCATTCCCTGTTGTACCTGTCATATATGTTATGTGTCCCTTTGCTTTCAGGCACCGTTAAATACTTACAAACATAAAAACCATCGAGGAAATAATTTTGGCACGAGCCACTGTGAGCGCCAAAGGAACCTTTCAAAGCTTTCTGCAGTGGCTCAAATGCAGCGCTTTGTAACACTAGATTACACTTCATGGGTGTGTTACCTTGCTTTCTACTGCTTCTCAAATACCCACAATTTTATATAGAACCAGGTATCAGACATTCATGTTGAGGACTTTTGCGGTTTTGGAGGGGTTTTGCTTGTTTGTTTGTTTTGCTTGCTTTGTTTGAGGGATGGGGAGCAGTGTCAGGGCCAGGAGGGAGATCCCTGGAAATAGCAAGATAAATAACCTGTGGACTGAACTCTGTGCAAGTGTGCATACTTTAAGGAGGGTTTAAAAACTCCTTAATGTTGATATTTCTTTAGCTTGGCAGTAAAACAAAATCAATGCTAATTTAATAGGCGCTCACAAACCAAGTTTTGCTTTCATTGCCCTTTTCAAAAGAGTAAGTGCTGTAGTTATAAACAGAATTCATAATTGCTTGGTTGACATGCCTGTTGAATACCAGATGATTTTTATTTGGTCTATTCCTTTTCAAATCCATTACCTTAATTTTTGCTATATTACTTGATAACAAGAGTGTTGATCAAAATGGTCGCATTAAATCTGTTTATAATTTTCTAAAATGATTTTTAATTCCCTTTAAACACCCTTCCTCCAGGCAGAGGGGAAAAAATGGCTCCTGGGTTGTTCAAAATTGGCCTTGTTTTTCTTAGATGATCTTTAATTACACTTTAAAGCAAGATTTCTTAATGGGGAATTGGAATGCCGCTCATTAGAAAATTAGAGCGGGTATTGGGATCTGCTGTTAGCTGCAGGAACAAATAGGGAGATTAGGGAGACAAATGATCAGTAGCCTAAAAAATTACCTATGGGAGATAATTATTAGCCCAGGGAAGACCTGACTGTGGTTGGAAAGGCTGCCTAAATTATGAGCTTATCAAACCCATTTTAGGAGCTGCTGAGGAGAAGAAAAGGAGGTTTCCATTAGTCACACTCCATCAGTAGAGGGGTCGTGTTGAAGAGTAATGAACTTGCTGTGGCTTCTTCTCATGTCTCAGCAATAACAACCTGACTCCTGCAGAAGTCACAGGTAAGGAAGGAAAGGATGGGCGGGCGTGCAGAACCAAGGGACATCCATCCACTGATGAGTTTCCGTGGTCACATTGTGCACTGACCAGACAAGCTGAAACCATGTAGGGGACGCAATGAAACAAACGTATGATATCTCCTCGGGGAAGCGTGAAGGTGATTACAATTGGGGTGACCTCGGATACCAGTACCCTTTGAGATTTTCCTGAGTACACAAGAGCAGCCAGAGCTGATGAACGTCGAAGAAGCTTCATGTTAACAAGACCATGGCTTTAAGCTGCTCTGGGTTTAGAGTCATTTTGAGGCACTATGCATCTTGTTCTTGATTGGTTCTGGCTCTAGCTGGTTGCTAGGTGCATAACTTTTTCATAAAAGTGAGAGTAATATTTTGGTTTTGACTGACATTCTTCATAGTAGAAGTATAGTGTATTTGGGAAGGGGAGAGAGGCATTGCATCTTTCTCTCAGACGAAGAATCCAGATTTGACTATATACACTATATAGATGTATATACATATAGTGTTATATCATATATATGTAGATATTCATTGTATATATGGAATGTAAATAGAAGAAGGCTATTTATGGGGAGGAAGGAGACCAATGGGAGGAGGGAATGGCGGGCAAGAGACAGTAGTAAGGAGTCAATATGAACATTACAATACTATGCATGTATGAAAATGTCATAATATAGCTCATTCTGTATGATAACTAAGATGTTAGTGATGAAATAGAAAGTGTAAATAAGATTTTGACATGCAGCATAATGAAACAGTCCCAAATAGGTAAGTCGGGTAATTCCTATTCTAAGCACGGCAGTTAGGCTTGCAGTTTTCCATGACCCCTGCCTTGTGGGGATGAAATAGCAACAGGAGCACCTACTTCTGGGAGCACTGACTCCTCATTCGGGCACGGAAGGAAACTAAAAGTGGAATAGAAGCCCAGCATCTCTTTTCACGTCTGTTTGTTTACTGTCGTTCTGACTGAAGGCATAAAGTTGACACTGCCCTTAACTTGTTCTCTTGAGTCACCTTGATTGACAGAACAGTAAACGGCGCAGGGTGGACAACACTCTAGAAGAGGGTGATTTTCTGTGAGGGTAAAGACAGACACAGCTCCGGAAGCAACCATCTCCTGGGGCCCACCTTGCCTCCTCAGTGACCTCACCAGACGATCTGGCAGGACCAGAGTTGAAATAGTAACGGAGCTAGCCACAAACATCTTTAATGATGCATCGCTCTTGCCTCTTGTCCCAAGTCTCCCTCGATTTAAACCTATAGCTCATATCCATACCTCAAAGATAAACTTGGAGGTGCCTGAACCCCTTTAATTTTTTACTCTTCCCAATGTGGTCACATTGAATACATCTCACTTTGCCTTTCACCGTTGCTCGTCTCTTGGTTGTGGACAAATGACCAAGTCTTGAGCAGCTTGGTGGGGCTGCTGGAGTCCAAGCTTCTGTTTTTCACTCTGGGTCCAGAGTTACGACAATGCTGAAGGGTGAAGAAGCTTGACTCTATGGTTTCTCCGCAGAGCTTACCCTTCAGTAGGAGGTCACGGCAATACAAGAGCATAAACACACAGGGGAGGGAAACCAGGACTTAATTGAGCGTGAATCGCATCACTGGGAAGACTTGGTTACAGCAGAAACAAGTAATTTAGACAGAGAGAGGATTGCAAAAGGCCACTCTAGAAAGACAATAACCAAACAAACCTTGGGTCACAGGCGAGGAAAGCAGTCCCCAGTCACAATTCAGGATTGACCCGGCTGCTTAGGGCACAGCCAAGGGCACGGTTGACACTCTCAGTAGTAGCTGCAGGACTCTGTGGCTGATCCCCTCGGCCCTGCTGCCACCTATGCCAGAATCCAGTCCCTGCATCCCTGTATCCATGCTGTTCACTACCCACCAAGGCTACACTTGCTGGGTCATTCACTTGCCCCTGGCACTCTGGGAGCCATCGCTGGCACTGTCCAATTTCACAATGTCCACAACAGAATGTATTTCAATTTCTGAGTGAAACTCCTACGGTAGAGATTTATTTCAGCCAAGAAAGGCACAGTTAACTGAGATATCACGCATATAATAAATAACAGAGTGATAAGTGGCCACTGAAAGAATCATTCACTTTTTTTTTTTCGGGGAATGAAGCAAAGTCACAGGGAATCTTTTTTTTTTTTCCTTTTTCGTTTTAGTCTGTAGTTTGCCTTATCATGGAAAAGCCCAAACTCAAGCACCCAGGTGCATT
Organism: Myodes glareolus; assembly: GCF_982192425.1. Taxonomy (NCBI): domain Eukaryota; kingdom Metazoa; phylum Chordata; class Mammalia; order Rodentia; family Cricetidae; genus Myodes; species Myodes glareolus. The sequence continues at coordinate 20,780,788 of NC_142045.1, read as the reverse complement.
TCTATCTGTCATGATTTCATGAGCCTCTCCGGCATTCACACATTTTATTAGACACTAAGGCAAAGTTCACACAGGTGTGTTGACTATTGCTGGCTCCCCATACAGTGCTTAGAATATTTCCCTCTATCTAAAGTCTCCCTCGCTTGAGTAGGTCCCACATGTCACAAAATATTAATGTGTTCTTAACTGCACTTAGAGTATAAAGCAATCCATACCCATTGCTGCTTTCTAGACATTTATTCGAAATTCCCACCTTGGATCATAGGAGGTAACAAGCTTGTGGAGGCGTGAGTGACAAGTCCATACCAGAAAACCAGGAAGCTTCACATGTGTCTGTGACCCTGAAATCTGAATGTGTCCATGAAAGGAGAGTTTGTGCTGGTGGGCACAAAGACATCTCTTACTCTTCTTTCCTCGGCCTGTGGCATTTTCATTATTTCTCCCTTTTGTGGGTCCTGTAAATTATAGCTCCTCCTCCATCAGTCGGAAGGGATGGGGAATATATACTTTTTCAGCAGCGAACGAATAGCATTATTTCACACCGACGTAGTCACTATTTAGTAGCCTGGCCTTGTTCTGACAGGCAAGCTCAAATCTTCCCTAGTACTATATTATTATCTTTCAAAATTATTCCTCTGGGGGCTGGAGAACAGTCTGAGCAGCTCAGAGCATGTACTGCTTTGGCAGAAGACCTGAGTCCAGTTCCCAGCACCCACGTGGGGCAGCTCACACCACCTATAGCCCAGCTCCAGGGACATCCAGGAACACCTACTCTCCTTAGGTACCTACACTCATGTGTTCACATACTCAATTAAAAACTAAATGTTAAAAATATATTTCTTTAATGGATGGGTTTGTTGTCATAGAAAAGGAAAAGAGATCGTTTTACCCAAGAACAGCATCCCATCCAAAACCCGGAAAAAAAAATTGCAGAGTAGCCTCCCCCAATGCCCATTTCACAGGATCTACTTCAAGAGAAAACTACCTTTCAAATGCAAAACTCAAATTACTCGAGGAAAGTAAAACAATAGTGAATTATTTTAAAACACAAATATTTCTAGGGGCAAAAGTTCTGATTTTGAACAAAACTTAATCATGAGCATGATTCTTTAGTGATGAGCTAGTAGAGTCTAGGAATTCTGTGCATTTTTAATAAAAATGACAAAAGTTTTCAAAAGAATTATAATAAAGGGAGGTAGAATACATAGGGAGAGAAAGAAAAAGAAATCATGTTCTGGAAAATGAAATGAAGCTCCAAGGTGGGTTCTTTACCTAAAAATAATACACAGTAGCTTGATTCAAACAAAAGAGAAAAATGTATGTCCCAAAGTCAACATTTTCTGCAGTCTTACCTTTGCTATTTTGTAGGTATAAGAATGAGGATGTCAACATCCTTATCTTTTTTATTATTATCATTATTTTGTTTTTTGAGACAGGGTTTCTCCGTAGCTTTGGAGCCTGTCCTGAAACTAGCTCTTGTAGACCAGGCTGGCCTCGAACTCACAGAGATCCACCTGCCTTTGCCTCCCGAGTGCAGGGATTAAAGGTGAGCGCCACCAATGCCTGCCACAACAGCCTTATCTTAAGGAACATCTTCTAAAGGATCAAATCATTTATCCTTCTGACCTTGTTGCATTTCTTTTAGTTCCTTTGTTTTAGTCTACTGGAGATATGAATAAATCCTCTGAATATGTGTAGAATCATTCTTTTCAGTTCTTTGGAAGATCTCCTAAGAGATCTTCTATGAGATCAACAGTTTGGGAGGGGTTTGATGTGTTTTTGGTTTTTTGTGTGTTACTTTTGATTCCATGCCTGGATTTACATATCCAGAGTAGTTTGTTAGCTGAGCCTTTCTTTTTGCTCAATCACCATTCTTCTTGAGTACAGGGTTCAGGAGAGATTGTTGGGTTGAGACCTTGTTCACTTTTATGGACCTGATACTGAGGGCTGCAGTTCTATCCCCAATCTTCTTTTGCGACTCTGCTACTGTCTTCAGGAATGAACACTATCCATAAGTATCAGCACTTGTTCAACTCTTCCTTTGTCTTCTGATGTGATTTCCCCTCTCCCATCTTGCTGCCCTACTTGGGGAAAACTGTGGCTAACTAGAAGTCAGGGGCAGGAGATCTCAAAACACTGGATGTGAAACCAAGAGATCTATGGGGTTGGGAGGAATAATTCCAACTCAACCCCAGAGGACCCAGTTGAGGGTCCTTGCAGCTCATGAACCAAGATCCGGAGGAGTTAGGAGGCCAATGGGGTGAACTAGAGCAATGCTTACCGAGTGGCTCAGAGAAGTGAAATCTGAGGTTGCAGATGACTTATGGTGGGGGAAAAAGTAGAGCCTGCCTGAACAGCTGGAGAAGGGAGGTCCCCAAGGAGCCAAGCAAACCCCTAGAGTGGGAAGGAACCCTGCCAACGCTGCTTAACTCTTGACCCACACAGGGAGAGTTTGTTTGAAGGACGTGTTTCTTTCTATGGCATTTACAATTTTTGTGGTTTTAAACCTGAAAAGAAAACAGGGAAAATTTCAACTGTTCCATGGGGATGAAAGAAAATGCAGACATAAAATAACTAGCTATATACCCAGGCCTCAAACTGGATGTATATGCTAAATCGGGAGCTCAAAATGGAGTTTTCTGCTTTGGGAGCTCCCAAATGCAAAGGAAGGGACAGACATATACCACCCACCATCCAAATGTAGGAACACACCTGGCTTTAGAGAGAGCAATTATCATGGAAGCTCCCTATGTGCAGGATGTCCCTCCCATCCCTGGTCTTTTCCAATCTGAGGACACAGCAGGACCGGTGACTTTCTGCCACTGCCTCTCACCAACTCATACCAAATTCCTGTGCCAGCCTTTCTCAGTTCACAAATCTCCAGAACAGTTCCAAACCTGGAGAAATTTAATGAGTTGGAGCAAAATAATCTGTGCAAACCTTATATTTATGGTTTGCAAGACTTTTTTTAAAGCCCCTCTACAAGTGTAAAATTACTCATTATCTTATGGAACAGGAAACATATCAATTGTAATTTGATTTGCTCACAAAATCATTAGGTTTCATTAGAGTTCAAATAAACCATTCAGAGTATTAATTGAATTTACATGTAAATGTATTATATTTTCATATAAATGAAATATTATACTGCCAAACTAAATGGTTTAACTGGTTTTAATATTTTGAATTTTTGAGAAGCAGGCAAACTCTTGGGAATAAATGAAACGCTGTATATTAGTAAAACAGAGGTTATTATATTTGGAGGCAGAGTTCTCCAGCTTAGGACAGAAGAGAGCATGGTTTCCACAAAAAGAGCCCAGAAGATGAACAACCAGAAGATGCAAGGTTCCTTTTTGAGAAGAGAGGAGCATAAGCTTCCGTGTGATGTGGCTGTTACACATGTCGTGTCCGTGGGTCCTGTTAGCAGCTACCATTCAGAACCTTCTTCAAGCAGCTTCTGCCAGTGGGGAGCTCCCTCTGTATCCTTTTACCAACCTCCCCAAATTAGAGGTTTTCCTGATGTGGCAAGTTTATCAGGCCTAATTTCCAACAGAAGAACTACGTGGGTATGCCGGTCTCAGCTTCTGGGGCTATCCGCTCTATGGACATCCAGCCTGATGGCTCCATTTGGTCCCCTCATTCTCCCTTGCCAGTTCTAAATAAGTCTTTCACCTGAAGCGCTAGGTAATTGTAGCACTTGGGCTTTTTATTTACTTCTACTTTAAGCCTCACTTGAAGTTGCCTTTTGTCTTTCAACACAGGTGTCTAAAGCAGTTAAGTAACTGTGGTTGAGAATGCCATGCCCCAGATCCCTTACCCATCTCTTCATCTGTCCAACAGTCTAACTAAGGGGTTGCTCTGGGTGAAGGCAAAGTTTTAAGACACGTTCCCTGGTGTGCAGGAACTCGGTCTAGCACAACAAACTGTGTCCAAATTAAACGGATAGAACAATGCACCCAACGCCACATGTCGAACACAGGATACAGGCTAAATCTACCAGGAGATTTCGTAATACTTTCTACAAGGAGGGACCCCCACCACTGGCTTCTAGAAAGGTTGGTAAAAGGTTTTCAGTTTGAGAATCAGAGGGGAGGTGCACCTGAGACAATGACACATTCTAATTGCATCAAGCAGGTGGCTATTTTTTTTTACGTCAAGTACCAATAAAACTTTGTAAGTACAAGAAGCATGGTTAATCTCAAAATCTGTGAGAGAAGTTTATACTTCCTGGTGCAAAGAAAAGTCACGAGCCAGCTTTCAACATCTCTTTCACAGTCTCACTGTCCTCTCGGGATCCCCTCTACACCTCCACAGAGTGCCGCTCAGAAGGGTCGGTTACCCCTTCTCCGAAACTTTAAGGGCTATTGGTTAACATCCCCACTTCTACCTGACAGATGACTCCGCAATCCATTCCCGTGGAAATACAGCTACAGAAGTTCCTGAGGTATAAATTAAGACCTGAAGTCACCATCTCAGTCAACATAACCTCGAGGGCTGGCAAGCCTCTTAGGGTTTATGACGGGACGGGGTTCTACCATGTCCGACTTTCAATTTTGCCAGAGGAATACTATCCATGTAGCGTTGGACAGCAGTGACAAGTGTCTGGATGCCTGCTACTGGGTAGACTTCAGAGATAATTATGGCTGAACCGTAAATTCCAGTTCCCATGTAAGAACAACGAAACGTGAGGAAGTCCTCTGCTTCTATCTTCCTCCATCTCTTCATTCTCTTTCCTCCAAATTCATTCTGTTTCCTCCAAAGTAGCGGCCGGGCATCCCTCAGTCTCCATTGGTAACTGTCCGCGCCATTCTCCAGCTCCGTCCTCCTTGACCTCCAATGGTATGCTGCCTTCTTTCGGCTGCTACAGTCTGACGTCACTGACCCTGCCTCCTAAAGGCCCCTGTTTGCTTAGTTTGCCCAGTGCTGTGACAGAATGTCTCAGAAGAAAAACAACGTAAAGGAAGTTTTTATTTTTGTTTTTGTTTTTTGAGTCACGGTTTCAGAGGTTTACACATACCTGTGTGGGTTCTGGCCTTGTGGAGAGGCAGAAAATCACCATAAAGAGGGCAGAAAGGAACAACAACGTGGGTCCAATCTCATGGAGGCCAGTGAGAGAGAAGGGCATGTGGAGCCGGGAATGAACAGGAAAGAGTGGCAAGTTATTCCAAGGACCCAAACACGGTGCTAGACTTCCTCTGTGTAGGCCCGACATTCTCCACTTTTTCAACTCTCATTCATGGCTGAACTCCTACCTTCAGGGAATTTCCAGGCCTAGAACTGGGGCACTAGGTGTCCTTAGTTTGACAAGGCTTCTCACTTCTTAGATTGAGTACGTCTGTCTGTCCAGTGTGCAAACAGCCGTTCGTTATTGAGCTACCCCAGCCTCCGACTGTGTAAGGCAATCTAATAAATTGTTTCATTTGTATGTCTGCTCTCTGTCCTGTCTGTCTAGACCAGGACTTTTTAACTTTCCCCATTATGACTTCATTTTTGACAAAAAAAAAAAATTATATGACTCTTGGTATATAGCTGCATATAATAAATAAATACACAAATCAAACATTTTAAAATATTTTAAATATATTATATAAAATTTTACCCTGTAGTAAAGGTGAAACCAAATTTACATAGTTATACTATGTATGTCCTTGTTTATTTTTGCATAAAGTTATATCTGGAGGGATTTTGATATTACAGTACATAGAGCATCTTCAGTGTTTTTCAGAGTTGGTCAATATGTTGATTTTATCATTAGCAATGCTGAGAGCACCATTTCATATAATACATGTTAAAATAGCAGAGGAATAATTGTAGAAAAATGTTAAAAGTCTCAGTTAAATATTTAAGTCTCTTAAACCATTATTTTTTGAGAGCATAAAACTTTGACTACTCAGTAAAAAATACCATAATTCATATCATATCAGAGCCTCTGATCTAAGCTGTTTCAGACAGTGTTTGTTGATGCTGCATAGTTTGCTAAGGGTGTCACTGAAGTCACATGATATAGAGAAAAATCCTTCCAGAAACACCTCAGAGTCACTGTGTGTTTAAATCTGAAATTGCTTTTGTTTTGTTTTAAATTTTATTAGTCTTTTCCATAAATATGTTTTTTCCTTCTCCCAACTCCCCAGATCCCCCCTACCTCCCTACCCACCCAACTTTGTGTTCTTTCTCTCTCTCTCAAAATATAAACAACAAAACAAAATCAAAAACAAAAAAGAAAAGAAACAAAAAACACACACAAAATGAAAATAAAAACAAACAGGCAAAAGACCAACAGGAATTTTCATATACATTTAGAAATCTTTTACTGTAGCCAATATTTCCATGATTCCCACATTAAGTAATATGACCCCACATGACTCACAGTGTAAGAAGTTGGATTCTAGAGAAATTTGACTTATATATGATGCCTAATACTAAAGACATATTCCATAAAAGCTTAATATTTTAAACGGCTCTACATGCTGCTATAGTCTACCATCCGTTCTAGCCAAACTTTCTTTTCTAGTTCTGTATGGTGCCGTCCATCAAACAGCTCTTGAAGATCTCTGCTCTCTTGCCATTGGTTGGCACTGGAATTGGCCCAACCCCACGCTTGAGGAGGTGATAATCCTGGAAGGAAGCCAGAAAATAACTGTACTGCTATAAACAACATCAAGGTTAGAAGATGAAAATAATTAGGAGATGTTATCCAAGGCACATGCTTGAGATCTTTTATTCCAATGAATGAACCAAAAAAAAAAAACCCAAAAAATCCGGAGCAATTTGCCCCTTAGCTGAGCCCAGGGTTGAGGCTGGGTTCACAAGACGGGGCAAGTACGTAAGACATTCCTAGAAAAAGGAGCAACTGTTTCGGCGCAGTGCTGAATACACAGAGCACTTAGCAGGATGAAGCAGGAGGTTTGGGATCTCAAGGGCACCCTAGGCTATATGTCTTAGATATTTTTGGAAAAGGAGCTGGGGTAGAGAATAAAAGGGGAGGATGAGGAAGGAAAAGGGGAAGAGACAGACGGAAGAGGATGAAAAGGGAAATAGAAAAGGGAAAGAAATAAAGGCAACTACTTTTCTACAGACTTCCCTGCCCATCACTGCCTGCACTTGTTCTCCTTGACCTGGATATAAGTAGACCAGACCTCATTTCTCGCTGGTGCTTTCTCATTCGCAGAGGCTGCTTTGCAGTGCAACAATATTGGATGATGATAAATCTGACACCAGGTCCTGGGACCCAGCCCCTAACCAGGGCTTCCTGCATTACTGCTCCCTGCGAAGAGTGCACTGTCTTCTACCTGGCAGTGTTCTCAGTGCCTGGTTCTGCAAGTATCTGGGGGAAGGCATTTCTTCAGTGCTTCCCGGTGAGATGATGAACTAGAAGCAGCCTCCATGTGATGCTAGGGTAATAGAAATAGATCTTATTCCAAAGAGAATAAGAAAGATGGCACTTCAATAATCCCAAAAGTCTGCTGATAGGGCACCTGAACCAAACAAAGAAAAAGAAGGGCAATCAGGAAAAAAGCCAAACCCAAACCATCTTCAGTAACACGTCTCCCCAGTGAGGGGGAGCAGAGTATAAATCTCATTTAAAATGCAAACCAGCTGGATCTGGTAAAGAAGGCAGTCCTACCTATAAAACAAGAACACCACGCTCAAAATCTTTAAACCCAGCTGTGGACTTTGGTGAGATACTCCCAAATACCATTCTGCATGACTTGGAGATGTATAACAAGCAAAGAGATTGATAAAGGAATAAAAGCATACCAACAAGGAAAGCTCAGGATCAGATCGATTTACTTCTGAATTCTACTAAATCTTTCAGCAGAGCTAGCGCCAATAATGCTCCTCAAACTGTTCCATAAAATATAGAGTAGATACTGCCAAACTTATTTTAGGATGCCAACACTACTCTGAAATCAAATCAGAGAAGGATACAACAAGCATATACAAAAGAGACAAATTTCTTAGATGAACACAAACACGAACATTTTCAATAAAAATCTTCCGTGCTGGAGTCAAGAACAAAAGAAGATTAGACACCATAATCAAGTTGGTTTCAGTCCAGGGATGCAAGGTTGGTTCAACAAAAGCAAATCAATGAATGTAATTTAACAGATAAATAAAATTAAAGATAGATGCCGCACAATCATTTCAATCAATATAGAAAAGCCTTACACAAACGTCAACAGCCTGTCATAACAAAAGCCCTGAGAAAAGCAGGGCTAGAAGAAATCCAGATCAGCATAATGAAATCTCTATGGGAAGCCTATTACCAACGGTCCCCCAAATGGAAAAAAAATAAAGTCGGTGAATCTAACATCAGGAACAAGACAATAGTGCCTACTTCGTCCACTTTCATTTAATACAGTGCTATAAACGTTTGCTGAGGTAATAAGACAAGACACAGAAACTAAAGAAAGAAAATAGTAAAGGAAAAAGCCAAGCAAGCTTGGTGGGCAGACAGGATCCTGTCTTAAAAGATCCTCAAGATACCACCAGAAAACTCTCAAATAGGATAAGCATTTTCAGCAAAACAGCAGAATACAGAATCAACATATAAAAATTCAGTACATTTTTCTATACACCAAAAATGAACCTTTCAAGAAAGAGAACTGGAGGTAATGTAATCCTGTTCATAGCTGCTTTAAAAAATACCTGAGAATATACCAAATTATGGAGGTAAAAGAACCAGACAATGAAAACTTCAAGACTTCAAAGAAAGAAGCTGAGAAGACTCTAGAAGATCAAAAGACATCCTGGGAGCTTGGGTTTACAGAAGTGATATGGTGTTAATGGTTAAACTGCCTAAGTGATCCCCAGATACAATGGAATGTCCATCAGTGACAATCTTCACAGAACTAAAATAAACTCTAAAATTCATGAAAATTCACAAAAGGCTCCAAATCACCAAAACAAGCCGAAGCAGAACAGGCAGTACTGAAAACACCACAGTCTAATTTTAAAGTACGTTCTAGAGCCACCATCATAAACAGCATGGTATTGGCACAAATAGATTAATGGACTAGAAGAGAACCCAGAAAGAAACCAATGCAACTATAGTCACCTAATATTTGACAAAGGTTTTCAAAGCCTTTGGAACTAATGGTGCTGGGGAAAGTGGAGATACATATGTACAAAAATTAAATTAAAACCACATCTCTGCCCCAAAAGGGGTCAAAGAACTTACTGTAAAACCTGAAACACTGAACCTATTAGAGGAAAACACAGGCAAAACACTTCCAGATAAACAGCCAAAGACTTTCTGAAAAGGATTCCAAGGGTACGAGAAGTAATCCCTAGAATAGATAAATGGTTACATGGAACTAAAAGACTTCTACAGAGCCAAGGAAACAATCACCAGACACAGCTTTTCTGTAAGACACAGCTTACAGAAAAGGAGAAAATCTTTACCCACTGGATATCAGACTAAGAATTAATATCTAGAATCCATAAAAACTAAAGAAATAAAACACCCCAAAAAGTCATCCAATCAATAAAATGGGCAAATGAATTAAACCAAGAGTTCTCAAAGGAAGAAATAAAGTGACTAATAAATATTTGAAAAAGTATTCAGCATCCTATGTCACTGGAGAAATATAAATCAAAACTACCTTGAGTGGCCAGAGAGGTGGTTCAGAGATTAAGAGTGGTCTCTGCTCTTCTAGGGGACGCCATTAGGATTCCAACACCCATAACAACTCACAATTGTAGCTACAACCCCAAGGGATCTGAAGTCTTCTTCTGGACCACCCTCCACAACCGCTCACAGGAACACACGCACGCACACACATATACAGAAATAAAAATTTTAAAGACTGTATCTCAACTGAGTCGTAATAGCTGTCATCAAGAGAGCAAACAACAAATGTAGGGAAGGGTATGGAGAGCTGGAGCGGTGCTGGGGATGAGAACTGGCGTAGCCCTATAGAAGTCAATAGGGGGCTTCCTCAGAGACCTAGTAATACATCTGCTGGATGGTCCCAACCTAACACAATGTATCCCAGAGATGCTGGCATAGCCATGTTCATTGTTACAGTAGTCACGAGCACCAAAACATGGAACCAGTCTAGAGGTGCATCAACAGACAAGCAGATCTTTTAAATCGTGGTGCATAGGCATAATTGAATTTTATTCAAAGGAAGAATGAAATTATAACATCTGCAGGGAAGTGGCTGAAGAGCTCATTGTGTTAAGTGAAAAAGAAACAGAAAAAGAAAGAAAATACCACTTATTTTCTAATTGGCCAAACATAGATGTAAATTTGCGTGTGTACATGCATGCATGTGTATGTGTGTATGTGTGTGACATAAAAGTAAAGTTAGGCCTACAGGAAGGGAAGAAGAGGTGTGGAGAAAAAGAGAAGTGGGGAGAGAAGGGGAACAAGGGAAAATAACAGACTAGACCTAATATGAAACAGAGGCTATACTTGGGGAGAGAAGAGGACCAGAAAGGGTCGGGTGTAGGGAAAGGCAATGAGCGGCACAAATAAGAATGGAGATTAATTATAGCTATATATAAAAATGGAGAAGTTCATTTCTTTAAATACTGAGAAATACATGGACTTGGTGTCTTCACAGCATCACAATTTCCTGCAATAGAGCCTCACTTCTCCTGGGAACAGAATTTCAAACCTTAAGAATAGTTTTTCTCTCTTTCCTTATTGCCTGCTTAGTTTTCCAAACATTTTTGAAGGAATGGGTGTATGAATGGATGCATGGTTGAATGGATTAGAAAATGAATGAAAATTCTGCTCATTATGATTTTCCCCTTCTAAAAACATCTAGTGAACTCCTTTTTAAAATTGAAAATGGATTCTTCTCTCACACAATGCATCCCAAGCAGTTTCCTCTCCCTTTCTCCTCTCAACCCCACCCCAAGAGACCACAACCAAACGCAACAAAGCAATAAAACAAATGCAATAAAACAAAGCAAAAGTCCTCACACCAAAGTTGGACAAGGCAACCCATCGGGAAGAAAAGAGTCCCAAGAGCAGGCAAAAGAGTCAAGGGCACACATACTCCCACAGTTAGCAGTCCCCCCCCCCAAAAAAAAACACCAAGCTAACAACCACAACATATACGCAAAGGACCTGGTACATACACACACAGGCCCTCCGCTTGCCACTTGAGTCTGTGTGAGCCCATATGCTCCCTACTCAGCTGATTTGGTGGGCCATGTTTTCCTGGTATCCGCTCATCCCCTCTGACTCCTTCAATATTCCTCCTCCTCTTCCCCCTGGGTTCCCTGAGCTCCGATGGGAGGGGCCCCATGGAGATCTCCAATTTGGATTCTCTCTCTCTCTCTCTCTCTCTCTCTCTCTCTCTCTCTCTCTCTCTCCCTCTCTCTGAATGATGTCTGACTGTGGGTCTGTGCAGCTGTTCTCATCTGTTGCCAGTGGAAGCCTTATTGGACAAGGCACCAATATTAGTATAGCAGAATGTCATTAGGAATCATTTTATTGCTTTTTATCTATTCTAGGTCTCTGGACTATCCGGTCCCCAGTTCCTAGTCATATATGGAACATTCAGGCTGTGTCAGGTGTGGGTTCCCTCTCATGGAGTGAGTCTCAACTTGGATCAGTCATTGGTTGATCATTCCCACATGTTCTGAATGAATCCCCATTGCCTCGGCAAGTCTTGCAGGCAGGACAGAATATTGGTCAAAGGTTTTGTTGTTGGGTTGGTATTCCCAACACTGGAAGCCTTGCCTAGTTGTAAAAGATGGGCAATTCAGGCTCCATACCCTCATCATTTCCCATCCCACTGTCTCACCCCTCCAGCTTCAAATCAGAGATAGGGATACCTATGATTGTTCTTTTATTTTGCAGGATTATTTTTAGCCATCCTGGGTTTTTTGTTTTTTTTTTTGCTGTTGTTGTTTTTCCATATGAACTTTAGTGATGTTCTTTCAAGGTCTGTAAAGAATTGTGTTGGGATTTTAATAGGGATTGTATTAAATCTATAGATTGCTTTTGGTAATATGACCATTTTAACTATGTTAATGCTACCAATCTATAATCATGGGGAATCTTTCCAACTTCTGATATTTTCTCCAATTTCTTTCTTCAAAGACTTGACGTTCTGCCATACAGATCTTTAACTTGCCTGGATGGAGTTAACCCAAGATATTTTATATTATTTGTGGCTATTGTGGAGGGTGTTATTTTCCTGATTTCTTTCTCAGTGCATTTATCATTGATATATAAGAAGACTACTGATTTTTTCCAGTTAATCTTGTATCCAACCACTTGGCTGAAGGTGTTTATTAGTCATAGGAGTTTCCCAGTAGAATTTTTTGGGTCACTTATTTATAATATCACATCATCTGCATATATAAATACTTTTTTTCATTTCCAATTTGTATCCTTTTGATCTCATTTAGTTGTCTATGGCTGTAGCTACAACGTCAAGTACTGTATTGAATAGCTAGTAAAGAACTTTATCTTGTCCATGATTTTAGTAGAATTGCTTTAAGTTTCTCTCAGTTTAATTTGAAGTTGGCTATTGGTTTGCTATATATTGTCATTATTGTTTAGGTATGTCCCTTGTATCCCAGATCTCTCCAAGACTGTTATCATGAAGACATGTTAGATTTTGTCAAAGACTTTCAGAGCTAATGAGATGATCATGTAGGCTTTTTCTTAGTTTGTTTGTGTGATGAATTACATTGACAGATTTTCATATGTTGAACCATCCCTGCATCTCTGGAATAAAGCCTACTGGATCATCATGTATGAACTTTTTGATGGGTTCTCATATTTAGTTTCCCAATATTTTATTGGGTAGTTTTGAATCAATGTTCATAAAGGAAATTCTCTTTGTCGAGTCTTTATATGGTTTGGGAATCAGGGTGACTGTATCCTCATAAAATGAATTTGGCAATGTTGCTTCTATTCTATTTTCAGGAATCACTTGAGATGTAGTGATATTAACTCTTATTTGAAAGTCTGGTAGGATTCTGTGCTAAAACCATATAGCCCTGGGCATTTCTTGGTTTAGAGACTTTTAATGACTGCTTCTACTTTCTTAATGGTTATAGGTCTATTTAAATTACTTATCTGATCTTGTTTTAACTTTGGTAAGTTGTACCTATAGAGAAAATTATCCATTTCTTTTAGAGTTTCCAATTTCATGGAGTATGGGCTTTTAAGGTTTTACCTAATGGTTCTTGAGAGTTCCCTGGTGTCTATTGTTATGTTCCCCTTTTTGTTTCTAATTTTGTCAATTTGGATATTTTCTCTCTATCTTTTGGTTAGTTTGAATAAACATTATCTATCTTCTTGATTTTCCCAAACAACAAATTCTTCGTTTCTTTGATTCTTTGTGTTGTTCTTTTTGTATTTTATTGATTTCTGCCCTCAGTTTGATTATTTCCTGCCATCTACTCCTCATTGGTGTGTAGTTGGTTTGGTTTGTTTTTACTCCTTGGGGGCCCACCACCCAGCTCCCAAATAAATACACTGAGATTTATTCTTACTTATGAATGCCCGGCCTTATCTTGCCTTGTTTCTAGACAGCTTTTCTTAACTTAAATTATCTCCTCTATCTTTACATTTTTGCCTCTTGGCTTTTTACCTTTCTCTATTCTACACACCCCTCTTTCCTTCATACTCCATGGCTGACTGTGCAACTGGTTGCCTGGCCCCTGGCAACCACCTCTCCTTCTCCTTTTCTCATTCCTTGATCTTCTCTTTCCAGATTTCTCCTCTTATTTATTCTCTCTGCCTGCCAACCCTACCTGTCCTTTCTCCTTTCTATGCATTGGCCATTTGGTTCTTTGTTAGACCCATCAGGTGTTTTAGACAGGCAGAGGAACAGAGTTTTACAGGGTAAAACAAATGCAACATAAAAGAATACAAAGTATCTTTGTATCATCAAACATATCTTCCACAGCATAAAAGAATGTGACACACCTTTAAATATTATTTCACAACATGGATGTGCCTAATTTTGTTGTTGTTGCTGCTGTTCTACAACTTTGAGGTGTGCTGTGCTGTTAAGTTTCTTGTATGAGATCTTCCCAATTTTTTAAAATATAAGCACTTAATGCAATGAGTTCTCTTCTTAGCTTTCCTTTCGTCGTATAAATTTTGGTATATTGCATATTTATTTTCAATGAGTTCTAGAAAGTCCTTATTCTTCCTTTGTCTTGACCCAGCTTTTATTTATTAGAGAGTCGTTTAGCTTCCATGAGTTTGTAGGCTTTCTGTTGGTTTTATTGTTGTTGAAATCCAACTTTAAACCTTGGTGGTATGATAGGATGTAGGGAGTTATTCCAATTTTCCTGTATTTGTTGACACTTGTGACAGATTATGTGGTCAATTTTGGAGAAAGTTCTGTGAAGTGCTGAGAAGTTATATTCTTTTGAGTTTGGGAAAAGTATTCTGTAAATATCTCTTAGGTCCACTTAGTTTATGTCTGTTAGCTTCAGTATTTCTCCCTTTAGTTTTTGGCTGAATGACCTGTCTGGTGTGGGAGATCCTTCTGTCTATGTGTTGCATTTATTGGTTAATTAGTAAAGGAACTGCTTTGGGCCTATAGCAGAGCTATAGTGGAACAGAGCTAGGCAGGAAAAACTAAACGGAATGCTGGGAAGAAGAAGACAGAGTCAGAGAAATGCCATGGAGCTGCCAGAGTCAGACATGCCAAAACTTTGCTGGTAGGCCACAACCGCGTGGTGATGCACAGATTAAGGGAGATGGGTTAAATTAAGATGTTAGAGTTAGCAAATAAGAAGCTAGAGCTAATGGGCCAAGCAGTGATTTAATTAATACAGTTTCTGTGTAATGATTTTGGGTCTAAGATAGCCAGGCAGCCAGGAAGCAACAAGCGTCTCTATCCTCCAACACCTGTCTGTTAGTAAGATCGGGTATTGAAGTCTCTCACTATCAATGTGTGAGGGTCAATGTATAATTTAAGCTTAGTAATGTTTCACTGACAAACATGGGTGCTCTTGCATTTGGGGCATAAACATTAAGAATTGAAAAATAATCTTGGTGAATTTTCCCTCTGATGAGTATGAAATGTCCTTCACTATCTCTTTGGATTAATTTTGGTTTGAAGTGTATTTTGTTAGATATTAGAATGTCTACACTAACTTAGGTCCATTTTTTTGGATTTTTTTCCAGTCCTTTACCCTGAGGTGATGTCTATCTTTGATGTTGAGGTGTGGAGTTTTTTTTTATATGCAGCAGAATAGATCCTGTTTTCACATTCTTTCTCTTAATCTATTTCTTTGGGCTGGTAGAGGGTGGGGATTGAGTCCATTGATATTGAGAGATACCAATAACCAATAATCTATGATTGTTAATTCTTGTTTTGTTGTTGTTGTTGGTGGTGGTGTGTCTGTTTTCCTTCTTTTGGTTTTACTGTTACAGGATTATTTTCCCGATCTTTTCATGGTTTAATTAACCTCATTGGGCTGGAGTTTTCTTCCTAGTACCATATTTAGGGCTGGATTTGTAGATAGATATTGCTTGAATTGGCCTTTATTAAGTAATATCTATAGTGATGAAAGCTTTGCTGGGTACAGAAGTCTGAAGTAGCATCTGTGGTTTCTTAGAGTCTGCAGCAATCGCTCCATGACCTGATTTTTAGAAACTCCATTAAAAATTTGGGTGTAATTATGATGCTTCTAATAGTATTGTATGTTCAGTATGTTAGTGTTTTGATTATTATGTGGGGAGGAGACTTCCTTTTCTGGTCAAATCTATTGGGCGTTATGTAAGTTTTTGTACTTTTATAGGCATGTCCTCTTTAGGTTAATAAAATTTTCTTCTATGGTTTTGTTGAAAATATCTTCTTTGAGCTGGGATTCTTCTTCAACCCTGTTATTCTTAGATTTGTTCTTTTAATAGTGTCCAAAATTTTTTAGATGTTCTGTGTCAGGAACTTTTTAGATTTAACATTTTCTTTGATTGATGTATTTATTTCTTCTATTGCATCTTCAACACCTGAGATTTCCTTTTCCATCTCTTCTATTGCTTGCACCTATTCACTTGCCTAGATTTTTTCATCCCTAAAATTCTCTCCATTTCTGTTTTTTTTATTGCTTCTATTTCCTTTTTCAGGTATTACACAGTTTTATATGTTTCCTTCAATTGTTTGTTTTTTTTCTTGGCTTTCTTTAAGGGACTTATTCATTTCCTCTTTAAGGACCTCTATCATATTCATAAATTTGGTTTTAAGGTCTTTTACTTTTGTACTTCAGCTATGTTGGAATATTCAGAGCTTGCTGCAGTAGGATAGCAGGCTCTGATTGTGACATATTGCCCTGGATGTTGTTGATTGTGTTCTTACCTGGCATCAAAGAATCTGGGTTTGGGGTGTTTATAGGCCTAGGTGCAGTTTCTGAGTTTGTCTTTGCTGAGTGGTTGTTTTGTTTTTGATTTCTCTTTCCTCTATGGTCTTCTGTCTTGTAGTTGTGCAGGGTATCTCCACCCAAGTTGGTGGCTAAACTTCTGGTGGGGTGCACCAGGTCAAGCAGGGGGTTTCTGCTCAAATCAGGGGCTGGGATGTGATGATGAAGAGGGCAGGAAGACTGGAATAGGGTTGGTAATTATCTAGAGAGTCAGGTGGGTGGTCAACATGAAGGCATCCTACCTGGGTTTCTAGTGGCTGGTGTAGCCTCTGGTCAAGTGGGGAGGGGTCTCTGCTAGAATCAGAAGCTGGAACACGACCAGCTTGTGTTGTCTTTATTGTTTCTATTTCTTTTTCCAGGTCTTGGAGAGTTTTATTCATTTCTTCCAATTTGGTTTCTTGACTTTCTTCTTTAAGGGATTTACTCTTTTAGGACCTCTGTTATTTTCATAAACTTGTGTTTAACGCATTTTTCTTGTGCTTTAGCTGTGTCGGAATATTCAGAGCCTGCTGTGGTAGGTTCACTAAGTGTGGTAGGATCACTGGTGGAGACATAATACCTTGACTACGATTGATTGTGTTCTTACCCTGGTACCTAGGTATCTGTGTTTGGGGTGATTATCAGTCTAGGTGCTGATTTCTGGGTTTGTCTTTGTTGGATGTGCACTTCGTTCCTCTACTTCTGCTTCCTCTCTGGATTTCCAGAGGGTGGGATAGCTGTGTTGCCTGTTTTGCTGGCTTACTTGGTTGGTGTGTTCACAAGAGGTGTCTACCGGTATTAGAGGTTGGGATTCAGCAATGAGTGTATGTGTATGTCAGGAGTGAGGAGGTTAGAACGGAACACTCCATGGGATTCACAGGAAATATGAAGGGGGGCAAGGGAGGCAGTCGCTGATGCTCTGTTGCAGAACTTAAAAGAGGGCCTGAGGGATTGGGTCTGCTGGGAGAACAAGAGGCAGAGGAGTAAGCCTATGACTAGGCTGCCCTATCTACTCTCTAGTGAACTCTTTACCCTTAAAGAGAGGCAAACACTTAACCTATAGTTAGAATTCTCCACAATTTCATTCCCTCTTATATCTCAGCTACTAAGTACGACCAACCTTGCCATGTTTAACCAAGACACCGTAGTTTTTACAAAGTCCCTTTAAGAATACTATCTCCTCTGGCCTGCCCCAGGACTGATATAGCAAATATCATTCCTCTTTTGAAAGACAGAACCAAAACTCCAAGGAGCACATTGCTTTGGATCTCCTCTTCCCCTCTACCCCTTCCCATTGTAGCCCTTCACACTGCAAGTTCCTATGACTCATGGAAGTGTAGCAGCCATGGTTTCATTTGTGAGACTCACACCCTGCCCAGCATGGGCTTCTAAAGAGGGAAAACTTTTCCTAGTACCACACCAGGCACGGAACGGACACAGAACTAAGACATTTGGAATAAAGGTACACTGCACAGAGTTGTCCTTAGGGAAGTCAGAACTCTGACCTCTTCTAAAATTCATCACACTATGCCTTCTGAAGGGACCCCTGTTATCTGAATTTGTGGTCATGCAAACAAGGCCCTCTTGACGTTGGCCTCGTCTTGCTGTTCCTCTTCCCCTCCCTTTGCCTTCTTGATTCCAACCACCCTGGCTTCTTTGTTTTATTTAGGTTTGTTCAGTTCATTCCCGTCTTGCAGCTTTGTACCTGGTGCTTCATCTAGCTGGATTATTTGCTTGTTCGTTCACAGGGTCAGCTCATTGTCACCATTTCTGTCCCAGCAAAAATGCTACAAGCTAAGGGAAACCTTCAATAAGCACATAAAGTCATTCTCCCTTCCTCTTCCGCATGTGCTTTCTTCCTGGAATGTAAAGAATGTGAACTTAATTATTGGGTTTTTTGTGTGGGTGCCTGTCTCCCTCACTGCAATTTCCCTTAGTGGAATCCAAGGCATTGTATGTATAGATCAGAGCAATTCAAATAAATAGATTAATGAGTTAATAAAGAGTTAATAAGTCTCAGTTTCCTCATCTATAAAATCAAGGAATTGGAGGATGTGCTGTCTAAGTTCCTTCCTAATCTAGAATTCTCAATGAAACAAAGCCCTTGACTTTTTGTAGAATAGACTGAGGTCCTTCACAGGGTTTCCTTCACTAGGTCACATTTTCTTCT
This sequence comes from Myodes glareolus, assembly GCF_982192425.1. Lineage (NCBI taxonomy): Eukaryota > Metazoa > Chordata > Mammalia > Rodentia > Cricetidae > Myodes > Myodes glareolus. The sequence goes on along the minus strand of NC_142045.1, from coordinate 20,762,286 downwards.
ATTCTTGGCTTTAGTTCGCACACTGAGGAAATCCCCAGGAACAGAGAAAAAATATTGAGACGGGGGAAGGTCAAGCAATATCTTTCAAGTAAAGAGCAACTTGTATATATTGCAAGGCAGCTCCCTCTGCCACCAGCATCTCCCTCCATCTGCAGTTCCCCAAGTCACTGCAGTTCCCCAATGCCTTCACCTGTGGGTTCAAACAGGTCTCCTGGTTTCCCTTCACCTAAATAAGAGAGTCTGTAAGAGAGTCCGAAAATGTCCATGCTTCTGAATTTCTCTCAAGTTGTATAACATATTGGGTCAAAAACAAACAAACAAAAACAAAACAAAAGCTCCTTTTTAAAAAAATGAGCAACATTAACACATACACTCATTCAAGTGAATCTGTTAATTGCTTAAGACAATAGCATTTGAACTAGTGCGTTTTCTTATCACTCCCATGCTGCTGGGCATCAAGTTACTGATGACTTAAAGTTATTCATGGAAAGAATTTATCACGTGGCTACTTGGAAATGAGCAGATATATAGGGCTTTGCCACGAAGATCAAAACTGGCCATTCCCAGTGTCTTCAACCAGCATGAGAATGTACCCATAACTCATGGCTTCTCCAAATCACTGGCTATAGCTGACCTTTCCCTGGGCTTATTTTGAAAAATGCAATGTAGCGCTAGATACTTTCTTCGTCATGAACCTCCGGAAAACGCATTTTCAATTTGCTCAGGAGGTACTGGATATTTACCCATCATTTAGAAGCTTTAGACTTTCAATATTTTTTGACATCAATTGTACATTACGTACATGAAGACAAATTGAACACCTTCCCTCACCAGAAAAGTAACATGACTGGGTTAGGTGTCTTTATTCTTCCCTATTTGGAAAGGTCAGGAAATTGAGAAAACATCTTTATTATTAAGTTTGGTCTCTTTCAGTTCTGCCTGTGGTGGCAAAAGACTGCAGCGTCTTATTCTTCACTTTTGGTTAATTGTATCAATTTCTAGTCTGTTTTTTTTTTTCTTGACTGCAAAGATGCCCATTAGAATTGGCTTTTGCCTTTACATAACTATATGGATATCTAAGGTTGTTATAGTTAATTAATACTTCAAAACCAAAAACTAACAGAAAATAGAAACCAAGCTTTGATCAAAATGTGAGAGTTCATCAAGGCTACTTCAAGCACAAGGCTCAGCTATCCCCTGCATCGGAGCAACAGAAGCAGGGAGGATGGCATGCTAAGGGGAACGGCCAAGGATAAAGGGTTCTAGACCCCTTCTCTTCTCTTGGACACACTGCTTAGCATCTGCTTAGATCTCAGTCATTTGATTACAAAGATAAGACAAATGGATCCCTAAGCTGCGAGAACAGCATCAATTAAACTAATAACCTAGAATTTCAAAGGCGAAAAATTCTGAAGTCAAAGGATTCGGGATAATGGAATATTTACAGAAAAACTGGGAAAATCTGTCTTGCAAAGGTGAACTTCATAACAGAAAGCCACCTCAATTTTGCAGACTGACCTGATGACCATAGCTAGCATTACAAAGTGCATTGCTGCTAAATCTCTCTCCCTTTAAAGGGCTGGACAGAAATACAGAAAATAGCTGTCAACCCAGTTTCAAAGCTAAAATGTAAATATTGTAATTAGTTTGGCTCTGGGCCATTCTACTTTGCATGAGAGCTTCTCTACTGATAGAGGAATAATTTATGAAAACAAGGAATATCTTTTGCAGCCTGCCTCTTAGACTTTATTGATCATTTAATTTATAGCCTGAACAGTTTTGGTTCACCGTTAAGGATATTTTAAGATCCGTTTTAACATTTCATTATTGTATCTGAGCTCATCTGGTCTAAGTATATAATAAAAGGTTTAGCTTATTCTCCCCATTTTAGGGTGAGAGTAATACACTCCTCAGTTGCACCCTTACCCCAGGCATGACTCCATTTCCTGCTTGTCTTCGTTTCACTTATTTGAAATGACATCTAGGGGCTGGGACTGTAACTCAGTCAGCAAGGTGCTTGCAGTGTGTGGTGATGACTTTTGAACATCAATGTGCCATACCCTAGAATCCCCTGGAAAGACAGTTGAAGGGACTGCCTGGAACAGGTTGGCCTGTGAGGGCTTGTCTATCGATTATCCCTTGAGGTGGATGGATCAACCCTGAACATAGGCAATGCCACGTCATGGACTGAGCCCTAAACCACAATGGTGGAGAAAGCAGGCTGAGCAGGAGCAATAGGAAGCAAGGCTGAGTGTACTCTGTTTGCTCTTGGTTGTGAATTATGGGACTAGCACTTAAGTTCCCGCATTCGCTCCCCTCCCCTTAGCTATCACTAACCTGTTAACTACACCTAGGCGTGTAAGCAAAATAACCTTCTTTTATGTTCTCTTTGCCAGGAGATTTGTCACGGCAATAGGATGGAAATGCAAGCGCTGCAAGCAAGAGTGCCCAAGTTCAAATCCCAGGTGCCGTGGAGAAGCCAGATGGCACCCGGGCTATGATGCCAGCACCATAGAGCTCTTGGGTTTGCAGACTGGCCAGCTGGGCTTGTTGATGAGCTCCAGGCTCAGTGAGAGATTCTTTGTCAAGAAAATAGTGACCCGTTGTGCTCTTCCTCCCTCTTTTATGTTCACAACCCCATCTCTAAGGATTCTCCCTTTCCCTATCCCTGAGAAGGTCACTGGACCCCTCCATTCTCCTCTTTATTGCTCTCCACCAAGTGATCTGACCTGATAAGGGAAAGGGGACTTTTTAGGGAGGTGGAGGGAGGTGAAAACAGAAGAAGGAGGGAGATGGGTAAAATAACAATAAGGATGTCTGAAAAAAAACACAATCAAGCTATTAACTACTTACCAAAACAAACCCTAGAATATGTGACCCCATATATCAATATAGACATACAGTTTTAATAAACTTTTATAATTTGGGCTCTGTCCAGGAGTTAGAGACCACCTGACAAGGATCCCAATACCAGATATGAGATTTTTTCTTTTGACTTTCTGCCCAGGGCTGTCCAAGAGACTCCCCAAGCATGCAGGTGATTGCTATTGCGACAGATGGAGACCATCACAGGAAACAACAACCAATCAAAACGCAGAGTTATGGAGCCCAGTCCCCATAGATACATCTACCAAATACTCCCAAAGCTAAGGCTCAGGGAATAAGGAGCAAAAAGATTATTGGAGTGAGAGCATTCGGGAGTTCGGTGTGAGATTGTGTTTTCTAGTAATATCAGAAGCTACACCCAAAAAATTCTACCAACATGCCTATCCAAACTTGAGTTGAATAAGGATGACCCCAATGAGCATGCCAAACTGGATGTAAGAAAAAACCATGAAGCCACAATCCTACACAAACAACTCTAGAAAATGGAGGAAATGAAAAAGGTGGTCTTCCTCAAGAAAAAGCACATCAATTGACTGTTCAATGCCAAATGGAAGACAAAATTACCTACAGATTACTCCTGTTATATTTAAGAATATATATGTACATGATAATGCATATACATATATGCATGTAAAAATGATTCGTAAAGAAAGGGGGGATAAATTTGAAGGAAAATGGAGAGAAATATATGAAAGGGTTTGGAGGGAGGAAAGGGAAGGACAAAATGTAAATTACAGCATCTATGTGAAAAAGAACAGCGGGGTATTGTACCAAACACCCTTAAACACAGCACATAGGATGAGGACTCTGTGAAACCCTGATATTTATCAAGATAAGCCTGATAAACCTAAGAACTTCCAGGCCAGCCATGGCTACACAGTGAGACACTGTCTCAAAACAACAAACACAGTGACAGCCCCTGAGGAAAGGTAGCTGAGAGTGTCCTCTGGCCTCCACACATGCACGCCTGCACACACACAAGCACACACGCATGCATACACTTGAAAATGCACACATTTGTACATACATATACATAAATGAAACTATATGTGTGCTTCCAAGTAGGGCAACAAAGAATTAAGCATATTTCTCCTTTATCCATTACTGCTAACTCAACTCAAAGGAAACCTCTCCTCACTAACACAGAAAAGGAGATCAGTTCTTTAATGTGCTTAAATATCAAGCAGATACTAAACTAACAAAGACAACTAGTATTTGATGATTATAGATAGATGTGCTTAAAAGGATAGAACAGATAATTTTGCAGTTATAAAGGGAAAACTCAAAAAAATTAAAAAAACCAACATCTGTTAGTTCCCTTAATTTTCTGTTAATTTTCTGTCTGGCAGACCTGGCCATTGGTGAGAGCAGGGTGTTAAAGACTCCCACTATTAGTGTGTTGGGTTTGATATGTAATTTAAGCATTAGTTATGTTTCTTTTAAAAATATTGGTGCTCTTGTATTGGGGCATAGATATTCAGAATTGAGACCTCATCTTGGTCGGTTTTTCCTTTAATGCATATGAAATGTCCTTCTCCACGTTTTAAGATATAAAAACAGTAGCACAGACACTGAGAGCAACAATCAATAAATGGAACCTACTGAAACTGAGAAAGTCTGTAAGACAAAGGACATGGTAAATAAAACAAAAATGGCAGTCTACAGATTGAGGAAAGATCTTCACCAAATGAACATCTGACAGAGGGCTGATCTCCAAAGTATATAAAGAACTCAAGAAACACTGGGTAGTGGTGGTGCACACCTTTAATAACAGTACTCGGGAGGCAGAGGCAGGCAGATCTTTGTGAGTTCAAAGCCAACCTAGTCTACAAGAGCTAGTTCCAAGACAGGCTCCAAAGCAACACAAAGAAACCCTGCTTCGAAAAACCAATAAATAAATAAATAAATAAATAAATAAATAAGAACTCAAGAAACTAGACATCAAAATAACAACCAATCAAGTTAAAAAACTGGGGTAGAGATCTAAACAGAGAATTCTCAACAGAATAAATACTTAAAGAATGTTTAACATCATTAGCTATCAGGGAAATGCAAATCAAAACAACTCTAAAATATCATATTACACCTGTCAGAATGGCTAAGATAAAAACACTGATGACAGCTTATGTCGGAGAGGATGTGGAATAAGGGGAACACTTCTCTGTTGCTTGTGGGAGTGCAAACTTGTATAGTCGCTTTGGAAATCAGTATGGTGGTTTCCCAGAAAATTGGAAATCAGTCTACCTAAAGACCCAGCAATACCACTTCTGGGCATATCCCCAAAGGAAGCTCAATCATACCACAAGTATACTTGTTCAACTATGTTCATAGTAGCATTATTCATAATAGTTAGAACCTTGAAACAATTTAGATGTCACTCAACCAAGAATGAGTTTAAAAAGGTGGTACATTTACACAATGGAGTATTACTCCTTGGGGAAAAAAAAACAAAAAAAAATATGATCATGAAATATGCAGGACAATGGATGGAACAACAACAATAACAAAAAATATCCTGAGTTAGACAACCCCGACCCAGATAGACAAGCACAGTATGTACTCACTTATAAGTGGATATTAAATGTAAATCAAAGAATAACCAGGCTACAATCCACAGTCCCAGGGAAGCTAGGAAACAGGGAAAACCCTAAGAGGGATGCATGGGTCACCCTAGGAAGGGGAAATAGATGAGTTCTTCTGAGTAAACTGGGGGTGGGGGAAAAGAGGGAAGGAGGACAAGAACATGAGGGAATGGGATGGTCAAGTCAGGGGAGGGATGGTGAAGGAGAGCAGTGAAAGAAATATCTTGATAGAGAGAGCCTTTATGGGGTTAGGGAGAAACCTGGGGCTAGGGAAACACCCAGGAATTCACAAAGATAACTCCAGCTAAGACTCTTAGCAATAGTGGAGAGGGTACCTGAATTAGCCTTCTTCATAATCAGACTTGTGGCTACCTTAATTGTCATCATAGAACCTTCACCCAGTAACTGGTGGAAGCAGATGCAGAGATCCACAGCCAAGAACTGGGCAGACCCCCTGGAGTCCAGTCTAAGAGAGGGAGGAGGGATTATATGAGCAAGGTGGGGAGGGGTCAAGGTCACGATGGGGAAGCATTCATGGGACTGAACTAGGCCCTTTGAATGTGGGCAACAGCTGTATAGCTTGGTCTTTTTGTGGGGCCCCTGGCAGTGGGACCAGGATCTATCCTTGGGACATGAGTTAGCTGCTTGGAGCCCATTCCCTATGATGGGATATTATGCTCAGCCTTGATACAGAGGGGAGGGACTTGGTTCTGCCTCGACTTCATATGCCAAGCTTTGTTGATTTCCCATGGGAGGCCTTAACCTCCCCGAGGAGTGAATAGGAGGGGGATGGGGGGGAGGAGGGGAAGGATTTGGAACTGTGGTTGGTATGTAAAATGAATTTAAATAAAAACAACGCAGTATCTGTTTTCTCTTCCTATGTCTTAAGCCCACAGAGGGCAATCACTACTCTATCTTTTTCCTCCACTTCGGCCTGCCAAGACTGTTGACTAGTTCAACCCTGAGAAAAGCTTTTTCAAAGCCAGTGTCCTAGATGTTCAGCTGAGTCACAGTGGGTGGTCACCATTTCCTGGAGCAGCTTCTAGGTTTGGGCTCTTGCATCCTCTCAGGCTCACAAACCCTTGGTGTGCTCCAGCTGGACCAATAAAAAGTCTTCTTTCAGAGTGAAACTCAGCCCCTACATGAACTGTATATGTCTCCCAAGTTTGCAGCTCACACAACTCTAAAGGTACCATTCATGCAGAAAAGCCGTGTTAAGTGGAAACGCTGAGCTAATTTACATCAGCCCTGATCTGATGTTGCATTTGCTCCTCATTACCAACACCATGCTGATAAGAACTTATTTCCCTACTATACTTCCATATTTCTTCTTGGCATGTAATGACTTCTACTCCCTTTCAGAGAAGGAGATTCTGGGCTTATTGACAAGAACTATCTGTTAACATTCACTGTTCAAAAAGCAAATTATGCCTATCAATTAAATACCCTAAGACTGTTGACAAAGACAGTATGAGCTTTAACATTGAAAAAAAAAATTTCCTATATATACAACTTTGAGCAAGTGTCTCAACGTCTCATGGAACGTTAGTTCCTGTTTCTGTAAGATGGAAGGCGGATAAATTAGTTCTTAGTCTTCCTGGAAGGACCAAAATGAAAGAGCCCAACATTAGACTCAGTGCAATCAGAACTCATGACTGGTTTAGTCAGCAGCAGGAGGAGGAGGAGGTGGAATAGAAGAAAGAGGAGAAGGAGAAGAAGGAGGAGAAGAAGAAGCAGATCTTACCACATCATTATACTGTGGTTCACACACTGTCCTGACTTCTTCACATCACAATATGCTACTACCTACCATTGAGCTCCTGGCCTTGTGTCCCCAGTACCTAGTAGGAAGCCACTGTTTCCATGACATGTTGCTTAATGCCCATTCTCTTCTTGGGCTCATGGGGTGTATAGCATTTTGTTGTAAAACATGCAAAAAAAACTATGGATCTGAAGTAAGATATGAGTGCTGAAGTTGTTCTGGCAAGTTGAAGCAGGGCAGAAGGTGAAATCTTCCGTTCCAGCCTGCGCATAACCAAGAGTTCACAGTTAGTAAATAAAGGCCTCAGTGTTGACTTTTCCCTTGATCTACATCAATGGGCTTTTTCTCTAGATGAGCATTAATGTCCCTGGATAGAATCACATTCTCAACCTTACTTGGGAGGCATGCAACATCTCTGCCTCACCTGAAGATAGCCGCAAATGATGAAGAAGGTGAGGGATCAGGCAATTCACGCACATGTGTTTTTCCTATAAAAGTGGCATATGTTTTTCAGGTTGAAGCTGGCCAGGTTAAATCGATCAGGCCTTTGCTTACTGGGAGTAAAAGCAATATCTGGACTATCTCAAGTGGAGTAGCAATCAGACAGGTGATGGCCCTGCGCTGGAAGAATACTAACCAGGTGGATATTTCAAGATGGATGTCAGGGTGCACGGACGTATTTTTCCCCACCCTGCTAGAATGAGATTGTGGCAAAGAAGATAGCCGGATATGCATGCTCATTTTGTATCCAGAAATGAGATACTAGTGTTATTCAAATAAGGGTGGAGAATCTATCACCCCTGAGACAAGTCCTGGAATGATGGCAGCCCCTATGCTAAAATGAAGTGTCAGGCACCATCAGCCTGCCTTCTTGCCCTGATTCCTGATGATCAGAAAGAAACCGGAACTCTCAAGCTGCACCGCCATGCAGATGAGGTCAAATCGGATGCATGAAAGCTGCTTCTTCCCAGCTAAGCATCGTTGGCTTTTCCTGTGGGAAGCTCTGGTAAACAAACTGAACCATTCACCCCTAACACTTTGCATATCCTCCTTTGCTCCCTTGCCTTTGCTCCTGCCCTCTCCAGGGCCCTTCCGGACCACTCTAGGCATATGTTCTGCACCTTCTGTGCTCTCTGGGTATTTTATCCCTCCCCTAGGTTGAGTGATCCGGTACTCAGACCCTCTGTTACTCATCCTTCATCACACAGCTTGCATCTCTTTGGTGAATAAAACGTTCCCTCCTAATTTTCTTTTTTAAAAAATGATCAGAACTCAGCTCTACATACATAGGACTTGGGACTAGCTCCATTGTACAGCTCCAGAGACCTGCAACTATTTTAACAGAAATACTTACCTATTTCCTTTTAAAGATTTATTTTTGTTCTGTGTGTGTGAATGTTTGTCTTGCACACACGGAGGTGCATCACATGTGCGCCTGATGCGCGGGGAGGCCGGAAAGATTTCCTCCAACTGGAGTTATAGACAGTTATGAGCTGCCGTGATGGAGCTGGGAACTGAATTCAGATCATCTACTAGAGCAGAGAGCGCTCTTAACCACTAAGCCATCTCGCCAGGAACTGTATTTTTATTGCCGACGGTGTAAATGATGCCTTGAATTTATGCAATGCAATTACCCTCAGAGCACACTGGCTTTGAAATTCTACAGCTCAGAGTAATGTTCCTGCTTGCTGGGCATCGATATACCTTCTGACTATTCATTTGCAGCTATAATCACCAATGCTGTTTTGTATATTTTTCATGCTGGCTTTATATCTGTCAGTAGTATGAGTTTTTTGAAGTGAGTAACAGAATGGGAGAAAAGACAGAGAACCCAGCACAAAGGGCATATTTTTGGAAGACAGGCCCTGGATGTGTCAGAAAACATCAGGGCCCCTTTTCTGCCAAGCTGGGTCTTTGGGCCACACTGAGGGGACCTGCTTTCGCTCTGAATGAAGGATCTTTATGGGCCACAGCTGTACCTCATCTATAATGTATGAGCCTAAAGAGGAGGCAGGAACCGAAACCCAGAAGGTGCTCCGAGAAATAATGAAAATTCATATGATCATATCATATTGCCCTGATATGATCTCTTCCTTCCAACATAATCAGTTTATCATAGGAGGACACTCCTGGAATTACCTCTTTAGAACCAGGGACATGGGGAAGGCATGGGGGTGAAGGAACACGATAGAGTTCAGGCCAACCAAGGCAAACAGGGTGTTCATTGTGAATTAGGAGTTTAAGAAGTGGATGCTTTTCAGATCAGAGGGAAGAGTGTTAAACGTGAACACCCCAAGACCCAGAGGAGAAAGGGACTTGCCCAGATTACACAGCATAGCCCGGAAGATGACGGCCTGGGCCTCTTGTTTCTCAAGGCTGAGCTGTTCCCTCATTCCTCAGCATCATTCAGTCACCTAGAAAGGCTCAGTGAGCCTATGGGCTCCGCACTTTTCCCGGAGCAAAGGAAACCAGGAAAGCTAGGCTTTTGCCTTTTAAACGTCTGCTGTAGAAAAATAACTAAATTTATGCCCATTACTCATTTATTTGTGGTTATGCAATAGTTTGACTATAACATATTCCCTCCCCCCAAAGCTCAAGTATTAAAGATTGGGGTTCCAATCCATACAGCTTCTGGGAGATGGAACTTGTAAACAGTTGGGCTTAGTGGAAGGAAGTCAGATCATTAGGGACATGCCCTTGAAGGAAATACTGAGACCCCAGCCCTTCCTGTCTATGTGCCGTGGTCCTCCATAAACCGAACAGTCTCCTGCCATAATGCACCTGCTTCCTCAGGCTCAAAGCAACAGAGCCAAGCGACCAGAGACTGGACCTTCCCATGCCACAAGACAAAACAAGCCTTCCATTCTTTTAAGTTGATCATTTCAGGGATCCTATTAAAGTGAAAATCTGCCTAATACCCTATTTTATATTATCAGTTCCCAATATTTCAGAAAGCAGCCATTTAAAATCAGATTTTTCAGAGCAAGAGTTATATGGTGTATTTCCATACATGGACAGATAGCAACTATTTTGGGCTTTGTAGGTCAGATGTCAAAATCAAGAATGTTATTCAGACAGCTTATCTCATGACTCATAGCACAGCCCTTTAAAGATTTTTCTAAGTTTGCAAGCAGTCTAGAAACAGATGGGCTGGATCTGAGCGCTGCATTTTGCCAAACCTTCCTTTAAATACCTAAATCTCAAGCAATGCTACAGAGACCCACGTTCTACTAAAAGCATCATTGCTTTGGAAGGAAATAAAACGCCAAAGGGTATTTTTCTACAAATTAAAACGCCCACTCGTAGTGGGAGGAGGACAGTTCTTAAGACTCAGGAAATTAAAAAAATAATACGCTTAAGCTGCTCTGTAAACCGTGAAACTTGTAGGACTCAGGCATCACAGAAAGGTACAGAACTCAAGATGCCCCGGTGGTCTGTGGTTATGGATTGCTAGAGACAAGGAGACTCTACCATGGGCAGGGAGAGTCCTCATCGTGCTGAGATGCGGCTGCCTTGAGTCACCCTGTTCCTGGAAACAACCTCTCACCCAGGGCCCAGGCAGCTCTTGGTTCACAAGCTAAACTTGCTGGAATTGTCTTTGGTCTGTCACAAGGGTCTTCACTGAGGCGAGTGCATGTTTGCTCATACCTCAGACCACAAAGTACCAAGACAGAACTACTGCTTTGAAAAGGAAGAAAATGCCAAAAGCGGTCAACTGGGTTCTGTGAGCTTTGGGTCCGCCACACGCTTCCACGTGACTGAAGAGTTAATTTTTCAAGGTTTAACCTTTTTCAAGGTTTAACCACGTGGATTCTGCAGCCTATCCACACACGCCTTGTTGAACCACACGGATTCTGCAGCCTATCCACACACGCCTTGTTGAGCCACGTGGATTCTGTAGCCTAGCCATGCACACCTTGTTGTCACAAATTGCAGAATCCAGATATTCCGGGGCAAGACCTTGTAGATAGTCAAGGGCAACAAATGTGTTCCAGCCGAACACTTTCCTCATCCTCCAGTCATTTCAGGACTTTCCACCTCAAAATCAACAGTAAATTGCTTTCTCTTCTTGAGAAATAGGTAGTAAAATCTTCCAGTCAAGGGCAACTGTTACTCATTCTACTGAGTAGACAGAACAACAGGTATTCCTGATGTTTCCAGGGGTCTAAGACTTCTCCTGTTAAATTGAAGAGGGGTAAACACATCTCAGGTCTTATGCCACTAAGGTAATGTATTGGCACATCAGGTCTCAGAGACCTCTGAAATACATTTCTATCCAGTGGTCAACGTTCACAGTGCAAGTTTACATGCCTGGTTAAAAAAAAAAAAAGAACAAAAGAACCTATTTACATTCCTACATTCAGTTACTTACCTTAAACACTTTTTATCATAAAACTTGCATATTATTCTCAAACTTTAAGGCCTATGGAGTATCTTCAAATTGGGAACAACTTGGCCTCTATACCTACACAGAGACCCAACCCTATTTCTTTTTCTTTTTTTGGTTTATCGAGACAGGGTTTCTTTGGGGCTTGTCCTGGAACCAGCTCTTGTAGCCCAGGCTGGCCTTGAACTCACAGAGATCTGCCGGCCTCTGCCTCCCGAGTGTTGGGATTAAAGGCATGTGCCACCCCTGCCTGGCCCACACCTATTTCTTTTACTTCCTTAGAACAAATTAGAACAATTAGAATGGGTTTTAAAAACATGCACCAAAATCTCACAGGAAAGAGGTTTCTAACCCATGATAGAATGGCAGGAATGGCCTCAATAATAAGATAAAATGTTCTTCATCCTTTCCACCAAGTTCAAAGGATTTGGTTTTCCTGGAGTTGAGGATGGAAGCTGGGTCCAAAGGGGATCTGTGAAGGCCAACATTGCAAAATGACTCTGATGTTGGCTGCGGTCAGCTTTCTTACACACAGAGGAGCTTGACCCTTCAGAGACCAGTACCCTTCTGCCCATTTCTGGATTAAAACAAAGTTTTCCTTACAGACTTCTTGGAGCCCTCAGCATTACTTCTTGCTGCTACTATACGACACAGAGTCTTCAGTGTTGACATCGAGCCACAAAAGTATCTGTTGGCTTGCTGATTCTCTTTTCCTTTCTGCCCTTGGGGCAAGGGAATGGAGTCTCATCCATTCCTTCCTGACTTGGCCAATATTTCCAAACTTGTAACAGCACAGGCTGCAGGACTCCTAATGTCCAGGGAGACATTAGGATTCTTCAGAATTTGCAACGCTCATTAGAGGAGTAATCTTAGGTCAACTTGACATAACCTAGAGTTATCTCCTCAACTGAGAAAAATCTATAAGACCCACCTGTATGCTATTTTCTTAATGAGTAATCGATGTGGGCTGGCCCAGTCCATGATAGGTGGTGACAGCCCTGGGTTGGTGGTCCAGGGTTCTATAAGAAAACAGGCTGACTTACCCTCTCTGAGGAGTGGATGGAGAAGGTGGAGGGAGTAGAAGGAGGGGAAGGAGTAAGAACTGGGACTGGTCTGTAAAATTTTAATTAAATAATAATAATATAAAAACATCAGGCAGAGCAAGCCATGGGGATCAAACCAGTAAGCAGCACCCCTCCATGGCCCCTGCATCAGCTCCTGCCTCCAGATTCCGGCCCTGCTTGACTTCCTGTCCTGACTTCCTTCAGTGATGGACAATGATATGAAAATGTAGCCCAAACAAACCCTTTCCTCCCCTACTTGCTTTGGTCATGGCGTTTCATCAGAGCAGTAGAAGCCCTCAGATGCCAGAGGGAGTAAGCAGGGCACTTCCTCCAGCTCTAAATAATAGCAATGTGAAAATTGTGCTGTTAGCTGAAGAAACAGTCCGAATACAAGTAGAATTACATTTAGCAGGTATGAAGTTGCCACCATTCTGGTCTGGCTGGCTCCAAGTTACGCCGGAAATCATCTTTGTTTCTACTCTTTCTCCTCATTCCTACTCTTCTGGCTGAGCCACGGTCCTCAACACCCAGTACGGAGCCAGATCCTGCGGGCATGGAAGAATCTAAGGGAGAGAAGTCTTACTCCTGAGGAATTTATAGACCAAAAGTAAGGCAACAAGATCACTGTCACAAATGGCCTGATTGTGTTAAAATACAACAGTAGGATGTCTACAGTATAGCAGGCCTTCAACACTGCTGAGGTGCGGGATGCACAACACACATGGACAACCTTTTCCCTCACATGTAGTTTCAGCTTTCACAGTAATTCTATCAGAACTTCTTCCTGGGTTGACAAGATCTCTACTCAGATGAATGTTCCCGAAGATGTGGATTACACCACCTTGTTCATCATTGCCCTTTTCCTTGGGCCTAGCCCTGCCTAACATTGGGAATCACCATCTGATATGAATGAACAAATGAATGAAAGAAAGAATGAATGGATGAGGGAAAAAGTACTGTACGAGGAGGGACCACTTTGGATGAAGAAGGATGCTTAAAAGAAATTCCACACTAGCTCAGAATTGAGGACAATAGATGGTTATTTATTTTGGGGTAGACCCACAAATCAATATCCTCTGCCTGAACGAAGAACAACAACCAAATCCCGCAGCTAGAAAAGAGGCCTGATGTACACTTTACATGGGTATAAATAGTATAAGAGGCCACGCCCCAGTGGGCGGGTAAGTTAAAGGCTACTGGCTGTAGGATTTCCTACAGCATGGTACCAGGAAGGAGATAGTGTGAAACCAAGGCCTTGAAGAATAAGGTGAGCAGGCTGTGAAGAGGACCAAATGAAAACAAGAAATGTGACTCTTGCCCACAGCATGCAAGGAGGCATGCTCATACCATGGTAAAAAAGTTCAATAGCAAATGTGGCCGGGATGGGCAGGAAGTAAGTTATAAGAGATCATGGAGAGATTTTAGGTCAGATCAGCTTACAAAGTGCCTTGCATACCAGGACTTTTTCCTGGAGGCAAAGGGGAATTGGCTGGTTTCTGTAAATAAGATGTAACAGAGTTAACCAGCTTCATTTTTTTCCAAATGATAACCAACGGCAGGGTAGGAAGCGAATTGAAGGCTTCCTGGACCTGGGCCAATCACTCCAAGGCCTTCTCCCACCAGCCTAACTTTTGCTGTCTCTTTAATATTTTACAATTTCTGGCAGATTGGTGGTTGTTTTAGTTACTGTAACAACTGGGAATACATCAGGCTGCTTCTATATCCTCAACACCTTGTGAAATGAAGAGTTAGCAGGGGGATTGACTGGGGCACAGCCTCGCCAACAGATGCGTTTGAGCATCCCGTGCACAACCAGACCTTGTGAAGACACACGCCATCCCAGCAACGCTTGCAGCAGGATCATTGTGACTGCAGCAAACAATCACCTGGACACAGCCCAACTCTCCACGCTGGCCACCACGCCAGGCCCACTCACTTCCCACAGAACTGCAGACAAGCCCTTCCACAGATGTCGGTCCAGCTCCCACAGTGCCTTGGCGGGGGAGCTGGGCTCCTGCCATCCTTTGGGTCTCCTCCGTGTTTGGGAGGTCCGTTGTTCTTGGGGGCCCCTGCTCCGCGTATTTGATGTAAACGGCTCACCCGCTTACATCAACACCTTCTTCAAACCCTTCCTGTGAGGAGTCCACAACCTCTGCCTGCTGTTCAGCCTGAGAGAGCGCTTTGCAGACGAGCAAGCGACAACAGCCCCTTGAAAGAGGAGCCAGGAAGAAAAGGGTCCTGAACAGCCAGGAAACAGAGAAAGGTGAGCTGGCCATGATTTTGAAAGAGCCACTGGCTCCGAGCATAACCCTATAGACTGCAAGATGAAAACCATTTTTGTCTAATAAAGGGATTTATGTGTGGATTTATGGTTAAAAGACAGGAAATCTCCTTCTACCCAGTAGGGACTAAACACACAGCTTCCTCTTTGCAAACAAATGACCAGGTGCGCCACTGATTATAAAGGCACAGAGTGGCATGCGGCATGCAGGCTCCTCCCAGCCTCAGCCCTCAATCCCACTGCCTGCTGCACTGGGGGCCGGGCTAGGGGCGGGGGGGGGGGGAGGTGGTGTCTCTGTTTCTGGACCCCTAGCACAAACCCTAAATTCTCTGCTACCTCTTTTCAACGCTCCTCCTCTGGACCTGCAATTCCATTCTTTAACCTGCCTGAGCTTCAACTGGTTTTCACACTTTGGCAAACACCCTCAGACTCCAGACACCCCACCAGTACTCTTAAAAATAAATAAATAATTTTTAAAAATGCCCCTCTTCATGGGAAAAATTCTTTTTTTTTTTGAAAGTAATTTTATTAAATTATAAAAGTTTCCATTTACGCCCCTCTTCCCAACACCCTCCCACTCCCCCCACTCCCTCTCCTCCTCCCTCTTCATCCCTTAGGGCAGTCAGGGTTTCCTGCCCTGTGGAAGTTCAAGTTCCTCCCCCCTCCCTCCAGGTCCAGGAAGGTGAGTATCCAAACAGACTGGATCCCCAAAATCCAGTATATGCAGAGGAAACAAGTCCCAGTATCATAGTCAATGGCTTTTCAGAAAGACTTCGGGTCAGCCACATTCAGAGAATCCGGCCAAATTCCGAGAATCTGGTTAGATCACGTCCTCGTTCAGTCCCAGTCCAATTGGCCTTGGTAAACTCTCATTAGATCCGTCTCCTTGTATCAGTGGGTGAATATTTGCTTATCACCATAGATCCTTCATTTGGCGAAGGACGGCGATACAGACGGAGACCCACATTGGAGCACCGGACTGAGCCCCCCAAGGTCCAAATGAGGAGCAGAAGGAGGAAGAACATGAAAAAGGAAATCAGGACTGCGAGGAATGCTCTCACCCACTGATACAAGGGAAAAATTCTTAAAAATTAGAGAATGGGAGTCCAGACTTGACTCACAGGCTACTGGTACTAAAGGAATTTTGCGACGCTCTTATTCCAAGTCAAACTGTGGGCAGGCGACACAGGCATCTTCCCAGCTCTCTCCAAGCAGATGAAGAGCATCTAGAACGCTTACAAAGCAAATGGCATAAGCAACTCAGGCATTTTTTTTTCTTTAGCTTTATTTGGGCTGTTTTTTATACTAATGAAAATCAGGCATTGGGCATAATGCTGTTTTGTGTTTATAATAAAACCTCATTAACTCAAACGCTACTAATTTATAACTTGTGATAATTTGGCCACAGCAGAGCCGAATTTCCTATGTGCAATACATGATTTTGCTAAGCAAATTAATAGCTTAAATCAAATTTTAGAAAGCTTTTTTTTTTAACTTCGCCAGACAAATTATCTTTAGGGACATTATTAGTAGGTATTTGTAACATAGGAAGATAAAGACAATTAAGATTCATTTCTAGTTACAGCTCCATTGCCCCTTACCTGAATGCTTAGAAACAGATGAATTCCACCGAGTTTCTCCAGGCTTAGAATGTGAATAAAGCACACACAAAAAATCATATATTTATCTCACCTGAGTTGAGGCAATATCCAAAATCACAACGCCTGACTACTGACATTAAATGAAATAAAACCTATACCTAGCCTTATATTACATTACGTCTGACTGCGCTAGCAAATAAGTCCATATGGTTTGGGTTTCCCCAACAAATAAATTACAGAACTATCTTCCCCTTTCCAGAGTTCTAGGGTGTCACACTGCGGTCGTGGGCCTGTAACCCTGTGGGGAATTATCTCTTCAGGAAAAAAAAAAAAAAAGCAGGGCTTTGGTTGACAGAAGTGGGCCAGTTGTTCACAGGACAATGTTGATAATGCCAGAGTTGTGATGGTTGTGGTAATTGGGATTTTCACATTCTCGGGCCAATGTCTCTCAGATGGGCCCTGCAGTGGCTGTTTCCCCCGCACTAACAACTCAGCTGTGAAAGCTTCCTTAGTGAGCGAGCCTTCAATGTGTGGCAAAAATGAAGAATTGCCCTCAGACACTTGACTGCCTCCAGCAATGCCCACAACGATGCTGAAAAGCCAGGTTCCAGAGCTTTGAATAGACCCTACATTCCCCAAACATTTGTCACAAGTGAGTAACCACAAAGCCACCTCGACTTTTCTAGTCAACGGCTATCCAGACCTGAGAACCTGTGTAGGGCCATTCCGGGGCATGGCTGGCTAAGTCCTCAGGAGCAACAATGAATAAGGAGAAGGAGGTTAAACTCAGTCATCCAGCAACTGCTCAGAGATGTTCTTTTCTTAATAAAAGAAAGATTAAATACTCATCAGAACTAAATATCAAGAGTCAGTTTGGGGACAAGAAGCCGGGGTCCTCCTGAGGCTGTGATAGCCCTCTGACTATACTGCTATACCTTCACCAATAGACTTCTTAAACGGGGTAGAATTAAGCTAAACCTGAAGAAATGTGAAATCACTCATGCGTCTCTCTCTTGACCAGTCTCTGGCTCTCTGAAAAGCAAGCCTGTGGAAATTGCTGGCTGTAAACTGTTTATTTGTTTAGCCATTTTTTTCGGAGTCCAATTTTATGCTCCAGACATGCTAGTAAGATATTATTCCATGCGAATTTTTAATGTCTTTTTTTTCTTTAAGTTTTGCAGAGATTTTTCAATAACCTGTTCCTGGTAAGTGAGTTTCTCCCTTTCAGGTATGTCCTTGTCAAAGACCATTCTTTAAAAACCCTCGGAACATATTTACTTTATTACTTTTTTCTTCGCCGGCAATATAGTTGTAACCTTAAAATAATGTGTTTAATGTCAGTCTTAAAGGATCAGAGATTGCACTCGAAATGTTCATAAAGACGGGAATTTGGAGGCCATTTCCCCCTTATTGTCCATGTGTCTACATCATCCCTAATTCACCAGTGGAGTTGTGGGTCATTATTTCTGAATTTGCACATTAAAAATAACATCTAGCCATACGGGAATATATTTAAACCACAAATGCCAGAAATAACAATTGTATTAAACTGCATTTCATGAATACATAATAAAGTTCAATTTACCGTTATTTATCATGTTACTTAAATTAAATCTATAATGAAAAAGAGATTTAGTTCTGTTTTGAAAATAAAAAAATTCCTTCATGCCAATTGCCTTGGATTTATATTAACTCTAATGCATCCCTGTCATTTTGATTTTTTTTGCTTAATTACTATTGCTTTTCTATTTTGGGGACCCAAGGGGACAATTCACATCCTTTCATGTATTTTTAAAGTTTAAGGAGACATACACATATAATGAATTAAAATTACTGTAACTTCAGTTATGTTTAGTTGCAAAACCTGAGTTTTTATTATTTTTTTTAAATAGCATTATGACTCCTAGACTCTCATCCCCTCAGAAACCCCCAGGCTGGTATTTGCATGCTTCAGTGGGGCTTTGACAGTTGCCTGACGTTGCTAGAAAAATCACTGTGAAGACAGGCAGAGGTATTTTCAGACCTCTGTACACATATTCATATGTGGACAATTGAGGAAGTCAACCCAAGAATCCAGAAATGCACACACCCACTTTCAACCGCCAGCACATCTAGGAAAGGAAAAAAGCAAGAGAGTTCTGGCCGACTTTGAATGACCAAGTTATTACAGACGCTTAAATAAAAAGCAGTTCACTCTGTTGTGTGTTATTGACTGCTATAATGTTGCTGATATGAATTTTCATAATAGTTTCAACATGGCTATTCCCACCCCAACATATCCCCTTCTTTGTAAATGTCTCCATTACCTGTCAAACCATCTCTTCAAGAAACCCAGTGTCCTAGGCAACTTCTACACCCATTTCTCCTACCATGTAGTCAACGCATGTGTCAGCTCCTCAATACTATAATAAAGCACTTGAGACAGACTAGCTTTATATATATATATATATATATATATATATATATATATATATAGAGAGAGAGAGAGAGAGAGAGAGAGAGATCTACTTAGTTCACATTTCTAAATTTTTCAAGGACACTTTGGTTAATACCTAATGGTGATGGTGCCCCAACAGTGGGAATAAGTTTAGGAGGAAGAAATTATTTGTAAAAGCAGAGAACAACAGTTCTAATTACCTAGCAATATCATTCTCTTACCTGTTATTTATCAATTCTCTCAGTATTTTTATATGGAAAAATTGTATTGAAGGCACTTAGTCTGTGATTGATGAGATGAATTTTATTTTACTATAGTTGGTGATTATTTTTATACTGGACATGCCAATGCTTTACTACTGTGGAAAGACAAGTGTTTTAATAAAAAAAGATTTTATTCCATGGGAAAAAAGATACACAAATAATGAGTTCTGGCTTTTAGAACATCTGTTCTCCCCTGGACGGCCTTAATCCTTTCCTATGGCATCCCCTCTTTGTAGTACAGATAATAAAAACCCAGAGACAGGTTTTGGAGTTCAACCTGAAGATCAGAAGAGCAAAGCAGCCAGCCACTGGCTCTTACTTCTACCTCAGACAGAAATGACGATCCTGCCTCCACCAAACCTCAGAACGAGACTAAGATGAGACCTACCTCCTTCCATCTTATATCCCTCTCTAGTCCTGGGATTAAAGGCATGCACCACCACCCCCTGGTTTCTACAGCTAACTAGTATAGCTACTGGGTTTAAAGGTGTGCATCACCACTGCCTGGTCTGTGTGGTTGACCAGTGTGGCTGTTTTACTCTCTGATCTTCAGGCAAGCTTTATTTATTAAAATACAATTGAAATATCACCACATTCTAAAAGCCCCCTATTAAGCCCTATCTACCTCTTAAAGGATCTAATACTACCTTCCAACTGTTATCCCAACACTTCCAAAACCCTGAAGCCGTGGGAGACACTGAAACCAGATCCAAGTATACAGTGGATAAGCAAGACCTATGCATTCTTCCTTAGATATCACTCCAGCCCCACTCCCTAATTAACCACACTCCATGATTGCATAAATTCTGACTCTCCTGATCTCTCCTCAGGACTGAGATTTTGCTGTACTAGCTCAATGACCAAGGGCCAAGTTAACTCTCTTCTCGCCCACCCCTTCTGTTGATCTATGTTCTCTTTCTTAAAAGGAAAAGATGCTTAAAGTCAATCAAAAACAAATAACCTGGATCATGGCCTATCAGGTCCTCTGTGACCTCGCTTTTGCAACAGCTTTGTCCCCCTCAAATCCTCAAAAGGAAGCCTTGAAGAAGATTATCTTCTTGATCAAACTTGAGGCATGCATCTTTTCAATCCCTTCTCACATAAGTTCCAACTGGAAGTCTCCATGTTTTTCCTCTGTGCTATCATATTTTGGCAAGAATCCTACTAAACTGGTTAATCAACACCCCTGCCTTCCATCTAATCATCCTTCTTGTCTGATCCGGTCACCCGGTCATCCGATGGCTCTCTGTAAGAGTTTGTGGGGTTGTTTTCAATACCATCCCACTTGGCTTTACTGTTTCCTCTTAGTAATCTTCCATCCTACCCCAGCATTTTACTATAAATTCCCACTTCAAGCTTAAAACGTGGGCACCGTCTCTGTCCTGCACTTCAGTATCTCATTGCAGTGGTCCTTACACCTTCCATGATGGTCGTGAAGAAAACTTCATCACCTTGAATAATTGTCATAAATATTTTTTTTCTCTAACAGCATCAACCTAGGATATGTTGACCTTGGTGTAACCCTTTGCAAATATTCTCCACCTGCATACCACACTAAATTGACCACATTGCTCAATTCAAGTATAATCCCTCCAAAAGTCTTTCCTTACATTTTTCTTGCCACACATAAAACACGTCATTCTATCCATTTCCCACATACACTGTTAATCTTCTACTTGAATAAATCTATAGTACCAGGTGAAAGGGCGAGGTAGAGCAGAAGTCCCTCCATCTTGGATTCTTGCTGAGGTCATTTCAGGTTTAACCAGAATTTTCTCTCCTTGATGGAGAATACCATGGAAAATTATCCAACTCCATCGTAGCAACCCCAGGTCAGGATGTCCCAGCTAATTTACCTTAGCTTCTGTTAAACTCCCTGCTTGGACAAAGCTCTCCTTCCTCCTGTGGAGAGAAATGCCAAGATGTGGTTTTTGTCTTTAAAAGACCCCTTCTCTAAATGCCCGAGGCTACATTTAGGTCCTGAAGACATGCCGGTCATCCCAGCCAGTGAGAAGAAAGACTTCAGCTAGGCAATGTGTGCGAGTGGTCATCTCTGGTGGGTTCCTGTAGCAATTAAAGTAACTACACATCTTTGTCTTCTTGGACGGAAATCTTCTCAGGTGGGGGACTGTATCTTATGTATTTATCTCTTACAGCACAGGTCATTCGCAGATCATGGATGTTCCATAAAGTTCAAGAAAACCTAGAATACATGTTGTTTTTTATTATTATTATTATTTTTCCATGACTACAAGAACCCCTCATGCTAAGGTTAGAATTGTGTGTGTGTGTGTACAATCTACTGGGAAATGGCCCCCACTCACTGTGTTTCTAATGAATAGCATATCTAAAGAGCCAAGTCAGCTACACTTCTTCTGGTGGCATATAATGGCCACATTTTTGCTCCGGCATTATCTTGAAAATGCACAGTTACTATTTAGCCCTTATCAGGTGGCAGGTTTATCATCAGAGCAGGGCTCAAAAGAATTCTCCAAGAAACAGCTTCCCAGCAGCTAACTTCTCTGAGCTCTTTTAAATGCCAAATGAGGCTGAGTGACAGGGCACTTCCAGTGACACTCGCTTCTTCAAATGAGCGCTGCAGCAGCCATTGCCACTGACAGGCCTCTGGGCCATGCCACGGAGGACAGAGAGAACGTATACAACAACAGGAGTGTCCTTAATAGGTTAGGCAGTTAAGGCACGGGGCAGGCGAGAAACCCACACAAGCGCTGCCGTCACCCGGTTGAGATGGGAAGCACAAGCTTCGATAATGGCACCTATAATTTAAGAAACCGAACTCACAGCATGCATTGCATATACAGAAGTATAGACAGAGTGGAAAGCAAGGGAAGAACTGTAGTTGGGGATTACAGGCGCTATCACCATAAACAAAATCTGTCCTTGGGGAGACACGGTGCTCTTCACAAGCTCGGCCCAAGTGTGTGGTGGGGAATGACAGACAGTCGCAGGAAATTCAGATTCACATTAGACCATATTCTGAACCAAGTAGAGAACAACAGCAAAAACCTAAACCGAGGACATCCCGTCCCACACCACGCATTTTTCCCGGAAAGTTCGAGAATATCAATTACTTCTTAAATGCGTGGTCTGATTAGTTTTAAAGTCATCAAGACTAAATGAAGATTTTCATCCAATTAAACAAGTAAAAGTCAGGTTTACTCAATAAAATTTTTCTCAGCACAGACAAATCTTTTCAAGTTCGCCACATATAATCTAAAGGAAAGCGAAAGGGTCTAAATTTACCTTCCTAGAGCCCAGACTACCCACCCAAACTTGGCCCAGTGAGTGTCGAACATTCTATCTGCGAATATCGCCTATTGTATTAAGCAATGTGTCGTCTTCCTTGAAATAAAAACTCAACAAGCTACTTTCTCACCTCGAAGGTGAGACTCGATGGCAGGCTTCTTGATAGCCCTGACATGAGCTTGTGTCTCGCAAAAGTAGAGAAATACCTCCATAATCACGTTTAATCTCTTAAAGCTGTGATTGAGAAGTGGCATTTGGACGGGATTTAAACTTGGCTTTGGCCATGAAGAGATTAAACTGACTCCGATTCTCCCTTGCCCTAATTTTTTTCTCATTAGGGAGATGTCACATAGGAAATGAAATTATTATAAACATATTTAACTTGTTTAAATAACTTTGAAAACATAACTTACAATCAGTGGGATCCAGAACTCAATAAATCCTCTCACTTATTAGTTACAGAATATAGCTGCGTTTAGCCTAATAAATGTAAAAAACATGGCTTTAAGGAATATACTTTCTTGGCAAGAATTAAATTGGCCTGGCTAATTTACATTGTTTTAAATTTAGAGAGACTTGTATACCGGCTCATGATTACAGTACGTAAACCGTTCCCATGAAATGGTCTGAATTAACCTCCATGCTATTTATATAAACAGCACATATCATGGCATGCGGTGCGGTCTACTAGCTGGGAATCTTTTCCTGTACATCAGTAAATTAAACCTGTAAGTTAATCCTTAGCTAAATAGGAGAAAGGGGAAAGTTCAGTATTTCATTATGTTCTGAAAATGAGAGGAACTCGCTGTTTCTATCCATCTTAGGACGCTAAAAAGAGTTGGTAGTGTCTAAAGTTAGTACAAAATAATACGGTATTCGAGTGTAGGTCTCTAAATTTATATTATGCAATTAAAGGCAGATGAACAATGAATACAGTGATAATCAGTACATACGTTTATAGGTTAATGTATGTAGTTTTCTGGTCTTTCTGAGTTTATTGCCTTGAAAAGGTACCCAAATGATAACATTTAAAATGAAGACCAATACTTAGGACTGATATGAAATTTTCACCTGCCACTCAGGAGCTATATTACTATATATTACTGTATTACTAATCATTTTTCATTGATACAGGAAGGATCTACATTAGCTAAAAACAACATTTTAAAAATTCAGCATTATCCACAGAAGAGGGGGAGGAAGGATTGCAGGAGCCAGAGGGGCCCAGGACACCACAAGAAGATAGTCCACAGAATCAACTAAGCAGACTAATAGAGGCTCGCAGAGACTGGTCAACCAGAAAGCCTGTGTGGGTCTGACCTATATCCTCTGCATATATGTGTTCTGCTTGTGTAGCTTGGTGTTCTTGTGAGACCCCTAACAATGGGAACGGGGTTGTCTCTGACTCTTTTACCTGCTCTTGGGACCCTTTTCCTCCTACTGTGTTGCCTAGTCCATTCTTAATATGGGGGCATTGCCTGGCTTATTGTGTCTTCTTATGCGGTGTTAGGCTGATAACCCTGGGAGGCCTGCTCTTGTCCGAAGGAGAATGGAACTGGGAGAGAGGGGAGAGATGGGGGATACTGGGAGAGTGGAGAGAAGGGAAACTAGGGTCAGAATGGAATATATGAGAGACGAATAAATGAAAATTAATATTTCAGGGTGACATTTTTTGAAATCTGACGATGAAAAGTTTGGAGGAACAAGTGGTGAAGGGTCAATTGCAACAGTTCTAAGAGAAGCTTGGTTATCCTCGAAGCAGACCATTTGCCGTAAGAGGACAATCTGACTTTAAATCTCTTTATTTGTACAAAAACCCAGAGAGACTTTGTTCCATCATCTTTTATTTAGCAAGTCTACATTATGAGACTCTTTAGTACACAAGTTAGTTGATTATTAATATACTCTACTATTCAAATCTCCTTTTGCAGACAGATTTTTTTTTAAAGTATGTCTTTTGGTTGCTGATGTTTGCTTCATTGCATTCCAAAAATAACTAATCAAAACAAAACATTTTTGCTTTATTGCCAACTCTGTTCTCCTTCATCGTCTTCTGTCTGAGGAAATGGTGTCTGTTCACCCCAAACATTTAGAGTCTCTTAAGGCCCGGTCCTCTCACACTAGAACATTCTCCTGCGACCCCCCAGCTCCAAATCGCAGCCCAGGCTTGCTCAAGTCCCAACCCATCCCATCCTCTCCAACCCGGACACTGCTATGGAATCCCCCTTGCTCTTCTCACTTGCCCACTTGTTAGGCTGCGCTCCTCTTTCCATGTCACGGTGTGAACTGACGAGAAGTATATTGTTTATAGCTCCTCTGCCTAAAATCTTCCCGTAATGATTTTACTAAAACTCTAAGCCTTCCCACAATGCATCTCTCATGACTTCAACATGGGCCTCTTAAAATTCCTCATACAGACTATGTATGGTCATTCCCATTTCTTGAAGGGGGGTGTCTCTTTGCTTTACGCACAAGCCTGGGTCTTCTCATGCCTGTATCTTTTGTCTCACCTCCTGAATTGCTCCATCGAAAGAAAAAGCTAGCCACTCCATTCACAACTCGTCATATCATTACCATCTTTTCATCCTGCACTGTACTATTTTTGTCATTGGAATACAGGAGGCAGCAGGACACTGACCTTGCCAGACCCAATCCTGGGCCAAAATCTCAGAGCCAGACAGTACCTAAGGCAGAACAGTCACTCAATAAATACCTGTCAAATGAATCGTTCTTATGGAACTTCATAGCTCCGCACTTCAGATCATGGTACTTTAGAAGCAGAATCAGTAGGACAAAAACTCGATACCTGATACCATCAAACAGATTTTGAGCCTTGGCTAATTGCAGACATCCAGTCCAGCAAGTCTGCAGGAGGCTTAAATAACTCTGCTAGCCTCTTCTGAAAGGTATTCCTATTTTTAAATCATTTCCCCACCAAAACAAAAACTATACTTGCTTGGCAAGAGGAATACACCAGAAACAAAATTAAAAAAATCTTCAAAATACCTCTATGACTCCATTTTCTACTTCTAACAAAGCCAGACAAATTCTACCATTGTTGCATAAGAGAAAGAAAAAATTCATAATTTCTTTAATTCAATAAGAAAATGAGAAATTTGTCTTTTCTTTTGTGTACATGTTGGGTTAGATACAGTCTTAGTATATAGCCCTACCTGACCCTGAGCTCCCAAATCTCCTATCCTAGCTCCTAAAGGCTGAGATAATATGTCTGCCTATATTTACACACACACAAACACACACACACACACACACAAAATCTCTATATTGTGGACACTCTTTCTATCCTCATTTTAAAGAAAAGGAAACTAAAGCATAGTTAATAAGCATGACAGAATGCCAGGCTTTAAATACGTGTGCTACGCATCCTTGTTAGGCCTTTGAGCAACCACATGATGTTAGAGACAAAAATGAAGGTCCCATCATGAAGTCCATAGCAGAATACGTACTCGATACCTGTAGCTAATATAGCTAATATCTTTGCAGCATTTTCTTCCTATGACTATGATAGGGAGGCTCAGAGGATGTCAGCCTCTACTAGGAACAGGCCATGGGCCTTTGATGCTGAGCTTATTAAGAGGAATTTATCAGAGCTGAAGTCCGTCTATCATCCTGGGGTCAGGAATTCAGAGGTCAAGATTCAGGAAGAAACTGAAGCGGCACACAGGAAGTCAAGTGAGCGGTGTAAGATGAGAATTACATTGTTAAATGAGCACCAGGTGTGTTGGGAAGGCAGGCAAGATAAATACAGGCAAGGCCAAGACAACAGAAAGAGGGCGCATCAGAAAGGAAGGACTAGACCAAAGAAGAGGCCACTGTGTGTCTCCATTACCTGTGAGGTACTGGGCAAACTCAATCACCTCTTCCTGACTCACAAGCCAGTCCTGTGTGCTCAGAACTTTAACATCCCCATGAGTCCTGATAACTCCATTTTAGAGTAGAAAAAAAAAATAATCTGCATGTCTAAAATACCTGCTACTTCTCAGAGAACCTCCCTATAAGCAGTGATAGACACTGAATTGATACTTAAGCACTTTCTCAAGAAAACTCAAAGACACCCCAAAGAAGGCCTCGAACACGTGTTCTATGACTTTGCTTTCTTACCTTGCTCCCACACTGAAGCACAAACACTAAGAAAAAGAAAAGCGGGAAAGCCAAGGATGGAATGAGCCGTCTTGTCTGGATTCTGATGATCAATGACTGAGGGGACTTTTCCTCTCATCAGCAAAGTCTCAGCTATGTCTGGCTGCTCCCGGCGGGAGAGAATGACTTTGAGTAAAGCTTTGGAAGGGCCAGCAACATGCCCTAAGCACCCTGGTATTTTTAGCAAGCAATCAGATGCACGATGAGCCACAAGTCTTTACGAGGCACACTCTGAGAGTATATCAGGAGCGTAGATGTACATATGATTTACTACAAGACTGAGAGAAATGGCTTTTGTCTAAGCATTACCAATCTAATAGTGTCAGAAAACAATTAGGATTCACTGGACTCTGTCTTTTTTTAAAGTTTTGATTCACTGTGTATGTTCATTACATTGTGTACAAAGCCAGGAGCTGAGAAAAACCATCAAAATATTGACGGACTGGTTAGAACTGCAGGGGAAGAAGGCACAGAAAGCTTGGGAATCATTTCCAAGAAACATCCAAGAAGGGAACATCACCAAAAGAATACATCAGATTTCTAAGTAATTCTGGGATTTTCTGAATTTTACAGTTTCCTTTGGCTTCTCAAATACGCTTCTAGTTCCGAGCCCCATCAGTAAAGAACTAGAAATTAGCAACTTGCAGGCCAGTAAGAGAAGTTCCTGGTGTGGCAATCTGCTACCTTATTATGTGGTGGAAAATGTCTGCAGATTCGGGATTATGAATGTCACTAATACGCCGAAAATCAGCACGTGTCGCTCATTAGTATTCATACGGCTGAAACAAAGCCGCTCACACTGTAGCTGCTCGTGAGCCTGGCAGAGACGAGAGGAAGAAAGGGGAAAGGGAAGAGATAAAGAGAGAGCTTGGGGAGACACGGCACACAAGAGGGGCCTCCATTCATTCAGCTAACATCTGCTCAGCCTGAAGTGGAACCACCTGTTAGTTTATTAAATTGTAGAATTAATTTACGTGGAAATAAGAGAGGAGGGGGGGAAAGGGCTTTAATTCATACACCCCACTTTTTAAAATCCGCTATTTATTCCTGTCTTGTTTTTAAAAGGCCTTTCATGAGCGGTAATCAATGCCATGAATACCTAGCCCCATTCTATAATTAATTGAAGCAATGAAATGTTTCCCATGACTGTTATGTAGGCACACTGCCTGTAATGTGATTTTGTTGGCTTTTTTTCTTCTTCTTTTCTTTGGTCCTCCTTGAAGGAAAGATCACTGGTGATGTTGCAGCAGCTTGGGACATCCCATGAGGGTTTTAGCAACATTAGGCTAGAGTTCACCTTGGGAGCCCCGACTATTTGTCCTCATTTGGTGGTGGAGGGGTGGTAGTCTAATATCCCCAGAAGAGAATATGAGACTATCACAGCTGTAGCTAAGGGATCAGAAGAAACTCAGTCCCGAGTAAAGCAGAAGTCCCCATTAACCTCTCTGCCTCCTCTAATGAAAGACATGCTGCATTGCTTCCTTCAATATGCTCAGATCTCAGGATCTCGAGTTTGCTGAATTACGGTGGTGGATATTATATCTACAGTTGATTTCCTCCCAAGTTTGCCAAGAATGTCAGCTGGTCATCAGGAGCCCAAGCAGGAAGGAGATTAGAACGGGTATGGCAGCCTTCCTATGAATGCTGATAGCCCTTTCCCCATACCGCTCACGTGCCAGTGCGTCTTCCTATAACCTGTGGACTGGTCGTCTAAGTTGACCACAGTTACCTGGGACACTGCCCAGGGGTTGAGTGCCAGCATAATCATTTAGAACTTTCTTTGTAAGATACGGGAAAATTTCCTCTATTGCATTTGGGTGCTTATTTAAACAACTACTGCCAGGTGGCGGTGGTGCACACCTTTAAGCCCAGCACTCGGGAGGTGGAAGCAGGTGGATCTCTGTGAGTTAGAGGCCAACCTGGTCTACAAGAGTGAGTTCCAGGACAGGCTTCAAAGCTACATGAAGAAACTCTGTGTCAAAAAACTGAAGAAAAAAAAAAGAAAACGGAAAAACAATTAATGTTCCTTTCTGAAGATCTATCTCATAGCCTAGATGTCAGCTTCTTGACTCACTGTTTCTCATGCGATTAAGGTTCATTAGGTCTATTGGGTAAAAATGCCAAGAGATCATTTCGAGTCACATCTTTGGTTTCTTGAAAATATTACATTAAAAAAAAAATGAAGGCTAACTTTTTACAAAGCTTTTGTAGAATGCAGCAGGGGAGCCGGCCCTCCCCGGAGACTTATCCAATTACACAGACAGTGTGGTCTCACCCTAAGAGAGAATAGCATTCAAAATTGTGTTTTTCTGATCATGGCAGAGAGGGTAAAAGGGAGAAATCTAAGAAATTCAATTATCTCTCTAGGCGTCACTCAGCATCGGGATTAGTATAATCGGCTACAAATAATACAAGCACAGTTCAGATACATCCTCGCTGGTTTCACTATGAGACACCCTGGCCACGGAGTAGCTAACAACTGGGCTTGCCATGCAGATTAGTGGAGCTTACAACAGCAAAGATGTTACTTTGTTAATCGTGAGGTTTTTCCCATTTTTGTGGTCTTCTTTACATCTTTCAATTAAGCCTTTACTGTAGCATTTTGAGCATGCATTGCCCCGTGCCAGCATGACTTTTTAAGGTGATCTTTTAAAACCCAGAGCAAAGCTGGAAGACCAAGAGCAGCATAGCTTAACTTTTTCATGCTTCTTAAATTTAATGGAGGCCTACAGCTGCAGAGAAATGAATGTGGATGGTGAATATGGTAGACTACTTCAACTGCAGAGAGAGGCATGCCCCGTGATGACTTCGCTGACATGCAAGTTCCCTTGACCACACTTCTGGAAAGACTGCCTAGCTGCGAAATAGGGAAAACTTTTTTTTCTTCTACTTTATCATTTGCAAATAATAGACAATCAATAAAATTTGTTGATTTTAGCCTAACTAAGCCTTTGGAGAGCTGAAACATGTTGATAGAATGTTTGGATAGTACCACGAAGGATGAGGGTTCTGTAACTATGCCCACATGGATGGGCAAACCCAGATGTATTTTGAAGTCATTCAGTGTTCCAAAGGGTTTCTCAAGTGTTTTGAGTTTAACCAAACCCTGAACACATTGTGCCGAGTACTATTCTCCTTTAAGTTTCAAACCCATGTGAATTTTAAGGGAAATTAAATCCACATGTTTCTGATTCATTTTTACTTAAATCATTAAAATGCTGTTTTGGATGAGCCATTTGGCTTCCAAGAGGCTCTTCCTCACAAACTCCTTTACGCCTCTTTGGTGTGGGGTCAAAAACAGGAAGTTGTACTTGGACGATGAAAAATTAATTGTGACATCAAACACTGCAAATCTAAACCCTAGCGTTCCTACACTGCTTCAGTACCTGACAGATTCATTTTCTTAA
The DNA here is from genome assembly GCF_982192425.1 of Myodes glareolus. NCBI lineage: Eukaryota > Metazoa > Chordata > Mammalia > Rodentia > Cricetidae > Myodes > Myodes glareolus. The sequence goes on along the minus strand of NC_142045.1, from coordinate 20,732,188 downwards.
TTCATTATGGGAAAACACTTGTATCTTTATTTTTCCAGAATAATTCCAGTAAGAGATCATACCTATAAACCCCGTGACACATAGAATCCAGATTCTGAGTTTTGTTGAGTTTTGCAAAAACACTAACCCAATTATTCGACAGCTCTATTCAGTCTGGACAATTGCACCTTTAAAAGTTTTCCCTGCTTCACCCGTACACAGCTAGCCCAAACACAATGTCTTGACAATAAGTGCTGTGCAGACCTAGATGTGAAGAAACTGGTCACCACATCACAGGTTCTGCCTTTCGTGCTTCTTACTTCACACTCCACATTGAGGCCCTTCTCTATGATGTGCCAGTCTTAAATAGTCTTCACACACACATGCACGCACGCACACACATGTACATACACACACACACACATACACACACACACACACACACACACACATATCCCACACACTCACACTCCAAACTTTGCGAGTCTTCCTCATTCTCTAGAGACAAGACGGATGAGAAAGAGAAGATGTGGGAAGGAAAATGGGGACGGAAGAGGAAAAAGGAAAGGAGGTGGTTTTGAGAAGCCTTGCTTTGCCAACTTCTTCATGCATCCCCAATTCCTAAAGCTTTGTCTCCTAGACCATTCTCCTCCTAGCTCCTTAAATTCCTTCAAATAATCGTCTTCAAATCCACACTTTCAGTGTTGACATGACTAGGTATGGTGCAACCCAGGAAGATATCTTGACACCATTTCAAACTCAATTAGATGAAAGTTGTAGGACACTCACGTGTGTGTGTGTGTGTGTGTGTGTGTGTGTGTGTGTGTGTGTGTGTGTATGTATGTGTGGATGAATATCCATTTTCTAAGACTGCTACTTAGATTGGCTATCCAGTAAGTAACCAGTGTTGGGCAATCTGATATAAAAATATACCTCACTTTCTTCCTGTCCCTTCCATATCTACCTCTCAAGTCTTCCGCACCTTATAATCAAGTCTGCCAAGCAATCCCTTCGTCTTCAGTTTTACCTCTGACTCCAGGACATATTGATCAACTAATTGGTCTTTCTGAAACAATGACTTCTGATTTAACCCCTCTATTCAGACTCTTCCATGGCTTCCCTCTGCCAACAGATGACCATTTGAACCCTTTAACTCGGTGTGTTAAACACAATTAAATGTTACACAATATTGAAGCTGGCATTAGCATAAGCTTTATGAATTTTCTTTTCTGTACCCCAAAACATCTACCACCGCTCATCCATGTGCACCCACAGAGCATCCCAAGCTTAATCTTTCCCAGTCAAACTCTCTCCCTTCTCTTATTACCCATTTCCCCATTTTCTCTTTTGCAATAATTTACATTGCCACACTGGTGTCAAGGTATCCTTTTCATATGGCAATGGCTTGTATCTGTACCTACATTTTAAATCCCTTTAAGTGGGCGCTCCTTTAAATGTTCATGTGAGTTAGGAACCATATGGCTAATTAACTGGATCACTGGTGACGTTGCACACCAGATAGCATCTTTAAAGAGAAGCACTCCTTTACACATGACTAAATGCTTTAGTGGTTGCTGTAGAGCCTTGGCACCATGCATCTTTACAGCACACTTCTGTATAATGGAGCAGTGCCTAGATGTAAAGCAAAGCAACTTCAAACACACGGGAACTCTTTATACCGATGCCTACAAGGGATCTCCCTACACCTGAGACGTGCAGGTACCTAGAATATCAAAAAATAGAGGAGAGTTAACAGATAAAAGACTACTCAAGTCATTGGCAACGATACATGTCTAATAATTTCATAGCCATCAATAGCAGGGGATTTACTTTATCCCAAATTCGGCACTAATCTCTCTGTACGTGTCATCTTACCTAGTCTGCACAAAATTCCTGAACTGTGGGTTTAGCACCCCCATTTTATCAGGGAAAAACGGTGAAAATCCAGAGAGGCTAAATCCAAAGACGCGGGTGATAAACGGGCATGTCCAGCAGCCTGTTGGTAGGACATCACCGTCTAGAAAGCTCACACAGAAAACTACACAAGAGCCTCCAAAAACAACTGAGTAAAGCTCATACGAACGCCCAGAGACTGAAGTAACATGCGCAGGGCCTGCACGGGTCTGCACCAGGTCCTCTGCATGTGTATTACAGCTTTCATTTTAATACTTTCGTGGGACTCCTGAAGGTATAAATGAGTGGGTCTCTGATTCTTGTGCCTTCTCTTGGGGATCTTTTCACTTTCTGTTGGCTTGTCCAACATCAGTATGCTGGTTTTTCACTCTATCTTATATTATATTATATTATATTATATTATATTATATTATATTATATTATATTATATTATATTATATTTCATTTTGTTATGTTTTGTTATCTCCTAGAAGCCCATTATTTTCTTTTTTATTGATTTTATTTTCTTTTTTATTATTTTATTATTTTCTTTTCTTTTTTATTGATTCTTTGGGAATTTCACACCATGCACTCCAATCACACTCACTTCCCAGTCCTTCCATGTCCCCCCACCCTTGTGACCTTCCCCCCAAAAAGTGAAAATTTTTTTCAAAAAAGTCCAATATGTGTTATCCATATATTCACTGGGGCATAGTCAGACTCTCCGTGGCCTGCCCCCAACAGAACTGGGTCATTTCCATCCCATGCCCCTGTTAGTAGCCATCAAGGGTGAAGAGATGACTTCAGCATCATTATCACACCTTTGAAGAGTTCTTGATGTCTTCCAGTTCAGGCTGTGGAGTGGGAGTGGCAGGTTCGGGGGAGGGTTTATCACAGACATCTTCCAGGTCCCTCTGTCTCAACTGTGCATCTGCCATCACTGATATCACTATAAAAGAGCTTCCTTTCTCTTTACAAGTCAGCCGGAGCAAAGGTCACGAGCTCCCGCCTGATTTCTAGCAGCGTCACAGAGCATGACCACAGACCCTAGCTGCAGTAGGACCTAGGACCCAGCCATGGCTCTTTGTGGCAGCATGGATCTGGATGTCACCATGGCCTTAGGTGGCAGTGCAGGCCACTCACGTCAATAAGGCCCCTGGAGACAGTACGGCCTGTGGTCATCCACATGGCTTCAGGAGTCAGCTCAAACCATGATCTTTGGGGCTCATGAGCTATGGACATCTACACAGACCTCGACTGAAGTCGAACTATGGACTCAGACATGGCACTTATTGGCAGAGTGGACCAAATATAACTATGGCCTCACTTTGGGCAGCAGCCCAGACCACAGATATTCATTCACCTGGCTTTCAGTGGTAACAGGGGCCACAACCATGAATACAAACACCGGCTGTGGTAGATTGCTTGTTATTTCCTAATGAGAGACAGAAAGAGAGTAGATCTGAGTGGGAGGGGAGGTGGGGACGGTTTCAGATTATATTGTATTGGGGAAGGAATCTATGTTTAACAAAAAGGATGAAAGAAGAAAACTACACAATCAAGCCACACGCATGTACACACACACAATCACAAAACATGTTTTATATGGTTTTATTTGAACTAAAAATTTCGGGGTCTCAATTATAGCTTTCCTTGGCCATATGAAGCCCATAGAATGAAGGTTGGGCATTACCACTGTAAACAGCATAGTTTACAAAAGTCCGGCCCCCTACCTGATCTGTGTTCCTCAGCATCTGTATCTCACTGAGTATGACTCAGCTTGTGTTCCCCAAAGGTCAAACTTGTCATTTTTAAGTTTATTTCATGACTTGCCAACTTTATCAATCAAACTTATATACTGGCTTCAAATTAAGCTTAGATGAAGAAATCTTAAAACTGACCCCCCCTACAAAGGAAAAAAAACAATTCAGTAAATTAAAACAGAGTAATAATTTAGACATTGTTTGAAAGCGAGGAAATTACATGTGGTGCAAGGAAACATAGCCTAGATGAAAGGTCTGGAGGGTGAAATCCCACATCGCGGCATCTGTACCAATTACTCACACAGCCAAAGCATGTTGTCTCCCTGGGCCTCTCTTGCCTTTTCTGTAGAATGAGCTAGTTGCTGCCTTTCAGAATTAAAAATCTGTGATCCAGCTAATATTCACACGCCTGAAATGATCAGGGATGGCGTTTCTGGATCAATTCCAGCCTCTCAGGAGCATGAAAGTTAACATTCAAGCCCACGGTTGGAGAGATGGCTCATCTGCGAAGAAAACTTGCTGCTCTTGCTGAGGGCCCAGGTTTGGTTGCCAGCACACACTTCAAAATAATATGCAAACCCAGTTCCAGGGACTGGAATGCCCCCTTTTGACTCTGCAGGTACCAGACAAGCATGTGGCATGTTATATGCATGCAGGCTGAAACACACACATGCATAAAATAACAATAAATAAAATTTTAATTAATTAATTAAACTCAAGCCTAGTTAAATTCCCACACAGTCACACTGTCTCATCACAAGCCTTTTGCGTACTAGCTGAACTAGTACAATTTGGGTATTTAGATAACACAGGTAAACATGGTGATCTGTGCTCACCCAGGAGAGGAAAAGGAAGCAATAAAACAAAACATTCTTTTTCAGGAATAAATAATAATTGAGAAATAGATACAAATGGAGCCTTCCCAGGGGCTCTTTCTTCTCTACCATCCCTCAAATACTGGTTAGAGATAGTAACAGGAAGTGAAAGAATTTCACAGCCGAACACAATTCCAGAAGTCTGCATGCATTGTCTACGGGGTATGTCCATACCTTTTTGCCAAATCAGCAATTTTAGGAGCAATGTTAGCTCTTAAGCAAGATCTGCCCTACCTCCACAATATTTCAAATCAAATCCTTGCCCATCACACTCATTAAAAGCATGGAATGCAAACCTGCTCCAGACATGAAAACGTGTATAACTGTAAGTAATCAGTATTAGTAAGAAAGGGAATTAGAATGGCTAGACGCAAGATCAACAATTAGAGAAAACTTCTATACTTTAAAAACACAGTAGAATCTAGCATACCGTTGCCAATAGCAAGCAGTGGCATTCCAGAAAGTACCCAGGCATAATGTTCAGCTATGAAAAAGAGCAACATATTGAAAATTAAGACTTTATTAAATGATCTAAAAGAGTATTTTATTAGTTGGAGAAGCTAAACTTATTCCCAAATATAATAAACCAGTATCTAAAAGAGATAAATTATATCTTTAAATTAATTTATATATTTAATGCAATCCCAGTCTAAACCAACGATAAAATTTTATGGACTTTGCCAAGCGTATTGCAAACATACTAAAAGGGTATGTTAAGACTGAAAGAGAACAAACTGACACATTTTCTCTATCAACTATAATTACACTGGAGAGATTTGAATAAAACGGTGTTACACTGATGCAGAAATTGACAAACCATTTAGTAGAATGAAAAGAAGAGTTTTGAACAGATCCATAATTCAAAAGGCTTCATTGCTGTGAACAGAATCCACGTGCAAAGGAAATGTAGAGATCAAGATGTCACTTACTTGTTTCTACTCAAGAATTTAAAGGCAAAAGACAAGTTTTAAAGTCTTGAAACAATAAAAAGGACTTCCTAAGCAAGACACAAAAGTTTCACAAACCATGAAATGTTATTAGTCTTAAGTTTCTAAAAGTCTGGAATTTCTCTACACAAGAAAAAGATGTATAATTAAAGGATACTCATCATTCATCAAAAGATACTATTAAGTAAGAGGCAAACCACAACATGGAAAAATACTTACAGCCCATGTCTAGACTGTGTAATGATCCTTTTTTTAAAAGACCCATTTTTAAAAACAATCCAATAGGAAAAGTTGTCAGAAAAGTTCAACCATGTGCCTTATGTAAGACCTTTCACATAAATGACATCTACAAGAGTGACCAAAAGAAAGCCATAGTGAAGGCACTGCACACTGAATGACCAAGAATGAGCATGTGCTGGTAAGGAGTGGAATAGCTAAAACCATCAAGCAATCCTGGTGAAAGTCTAAGTTAGCAGAACCTTCCCCCAAAAGTGTTGTCTCCTGAGATCAAGCATATAGTCTCTCCCTAGTGTAATCCTATCAAAAATATAAATTGTTATAAATTCTATATAAAACTATCATTCATTGTATTGTCTTAAAACTGGAAACAGTCCAAACAACTATCAACAATAAAATGAATTATTGCCTAGTCATGCAAAAGAATATTATGTAGAAAGGAGGACCTCTTAAGAATATTTATTCTCGATTTATAAGTCTTTCTACTCACTCAATCTTGTGATTGACCCCAGGCCATAATCTGGCACCTAACTCTAATTATATAGGGAATCCATGGGCAGGGAATGGAGACGGCATGATATGAATTGTGCTCTTCTACAAAATGCCTTTCTCAGGCAACAATACTACAATAATCTGATCTGAACATAAGGGAAAAGCTGGCCAATCTGGCTATCAGTGGAGCTACATAGGAATGGGGACTTAGGATAGCCAAAAACCTTCTGAAATTACACACACACACACACACACACACACACACACACACACACACTTATTTGAATTCTTTCTCTCTCTCTCTCTCCCTCCCTCTATAAATCTCTCCTCCTTCCCCCCCATGTGTATATGTATACATGTGTGACCCTGTATATGTGAATACACTTGTGTATGGGGTATGTGTGGAGGCTAGAAGCTAATTCCAGATGCCGTTCCTCGGGTGCCACCCACCTTGTGTTTTGAAACATGCCTTCCCATCAGCCTGGAGCTCACCAAGTAGGCTAGTTTAACAAGCCCCAGGGATCTGCGTGTCTCTGCATCCCCAGGATTGGGGTTGTGAGTGTGCGCCACTTTTCACAGGACTTTCCTTTTTTAGGCTCCTGGGAGTTGACTTTGGGTCCTCATGCTTACGAGACAAGCACTACCGAGTTATCTCCCGCACCCTCAATTTTATTTCCTCACTGATTATTTGGCTTTTGTATAAAACATCCAACAAAGCCATGAATTCAAGTGATAGCTTAATTTTGGTAGCACAGAGAATAATTACATTGATGTTTAGCTGTATGATTCTTGTGTTTCCAAGACACAAGGTTCTCTTAGCCTAATCCTACTCATTCTTCTAGCTTCTGTCTAATATCTTGAGTCTCATCGTGGAGCTTTGAACTTGTTATTCCTCTTCCTGAAGCTAAGCAGGTCTTTCAGGCGTGAACTACTCGGGTTGCTCATCACTGCCGCGAGGCAATAACAAGTGGTTTTCCCAGCCTCGTCCTCGGCAAGCACTTCATTCCGCATCTCCACAAGCAATGGCTTAAGGGCTTGTACAGGATAACTGTTTCACCTTCTTCACCAAGCAGTGCCAGGTTCAAACCTCTGGATCCCAGAGGGAGCTTTGTTGTATTTATCCACATCCAACCTGTATAACTAGTTCCAGATCTTTCTTTCCTCCTCAAGGATCTTTTGATTCACACCTTTGCAGAGGGAAGCTGGGAACTTGCACAAGAGTAAAGAGACTTCAGACAGTCAGAAACAGACTGAGGTCCAACCACGGGCTTGGCCTGGTGAAGACCCAGACCCTGTCACACAGCTTCTGAGGACAGTTAACCCGGAGTCCCTGTGGTTTGCATCATCTCCTCCAGCTCCAGTGACTTAAGACAAGAGTAAAAAATTGACCAAGGTAGGTGCTGCTTTGATTTTTTTTTAAAGACAAATGCCTACTAAATAATTCAAAAACCTAAGTGAAGTTTTTGAACTAAGATTTTTTAACTACAGCCAGAACAAAACACAAAATATTACCTCATTCTATACAAGACAAATTATAGTATGACATAATTGGTCATTTCAAAAGAGAAACATTAAAAGACCAATAGCATTCTATACTTTGAATACAAAGAAAAGCAGGCCCATTCTATAATATGCATATTCCATGGTAGCATAAATTAGGTAGTTTTATGAAGGGTAATTTTTAATATCAGTCATAGTTCATAATGTGCTTTCCTTTGTCATAAAACTTTAACTTTTTTGAGACACAACTGGGAGACATATTCACATATACCCACAAGCATAGATGTTCAGATGCTGTCTACTTTTTAGCTGTCGTCCAATCAGGAACAACCTAAATACCTCAGAGCAAGAGGCGGGTTACATAAATGATAATACATTCCTATATTGAATGTTGAAGAGGAGCATTATAAAGAATCGATGGATCTGGGGCTGGAGGGATGGCTCAGCAGTTCAGAGCGCTTGCTGCCCCTGGCGAGGACCCAGGCTCAGTCCCCAGCACCCACACTAGGCAGCTCATAACCACCTATAATTTTAGTTTTAGGGAATATGACAGCGTCGTCTAGCCTGTGTGGAGGGTGGGGAAGCTGTGTGCGTGTGGTACACACACACACACACACGCACACACACACACGCACACACACACACGCACACACGCACACGCACACATTAAAACATTTAAAAACATTTAAAACATTAAAATGGTTTAAATGAAATGAATCCGTATACTGCTTAAAAGCCTCTTAGGTATAATCTTAAGAAAAAGAGACAAGGCACAAATAAAATTCAAAATTTCATTCCACATGATATAAAAAATAATGTCTTTGCAATGCATTTAAGCAAAAAAGAAAGTGCAAATAAGATACCTGACACACTCTTTTAGCAGGTTGGAGGCAGGGACTTCCGTGGTTTATCCTACAAACTTACACTGTGTGATGTTTACAACCGACATGTAGCCACGGTTCTCTTCTGTATTACGTTGCGGGCCATGTGCAACTGACCCGGAACAGAGGTGTGAGCACAGAAGTGCCATCCTTTCCTGGAACCACTGTGGAAGGATGGAACTGGAAGATTCTGTAGTTAGCCCAAGTATGACTCTCAGCACCCCTGCTGGTCAATTCTGTGTTTGTTACTCAGCCTCTCTTGAACTTCAGCATTGCCATCTGTCTGTAAGGTGAAAACAATGGTATTCTATGAACTGGGTGTGGACATTAAATAAAACAAACAAAACGTTCAGTGCTTCCCCCAACTCAATATATGAGGGTCCTGAATGATCTTTCTCTTTCCATAAAATGAAAAAAAAAATTCAGGAAACAAAATACACAAAGCATCACCCTTTGCAAGATCTTCAATCCACCCTAAGACAGTCAGTATTGCACCAATGGTCCTCACTTCTGATACCAGAACCAAGTCTCCGGAAGAGAGACTATTTGCTCAATCTCCCAAGTCTGATCTCCGGAGAGTGGAACCCATCTTCTGCACCAGCTCCCATCACCAGGCATCCCTCCTACCCACTTTTTTTCTGATCAGACCCTCGCGTGTGCTGCCTCAAAGACTCTTAGCAAAAGGAAAAGCTGGGTGGCTGGCTTCACAGAAAACCATGCATGGCTTTGGGTCCTACCCTCAGAAGCCTCTTACTTAAAACAGAAAGTGTCTTAAACTTCCAAACCTGATCTATGGCAGAGACGATGGGCTGCTGATCCCTGTCACCAGAGAAATTTACAACCAAACAGGGCTTTGGAGCTTGGCTTCTCCAGCAAGGGAAAGGGGTGGGGGAAGATGTGGGTGATAACATCCTTGGGATCTCTCTAAGCTCCATTACATTATCCAAAAGAAATATAATAGGATTTGAGACCCAATTATTACTTCCTGCATCTAACCCCCTTCATTTAACATATCATTAGTATTTTAGACAAGTCCCTGGGGGCTCTCACACTTTTGTAGGTGAGTCAGACAGCAAGAGCCATGGCAGCTTTCCAAGGAAACTGATCCCCCTTCTAATGCTCTTTTCGGGTTACCTACTATAATGCAATTATCGTGTACTGAAGCAATTTTCGGGAAAATGGCTTGACAAGAAGAGCTCTGTCATTTTGTAAACAAGAACAAACGTTGTAATTGGATCTTAATTACACAATGTTCTGAGAGGTTATTTTTATTTCTTTGTTTGTTAATGCAATTATTTAGCTTCCCTATTTTAGCCGTGACCTTGCAGGAAGAGGGTATTTTCCAGTCAGCATAATGCTTTATCTTTGAAAGCTACAATCAATAAGGATAATTAATGATGCTGGCTGCAATGATAGCCTCAGCAATCATTACCCCACATTAATCCCTGCAGTCAGGCTAGGGTCAAGGCCATCTAAATCATTCACCCAGGGGTGGAGAAATTCAAATAATTTACCAATTTAAATCCTTGCAAACAAATCCCACTTTATTTGCAAAGTGGTCTGAATGCTGCCCGGGTTGGTTCTGTATATTCTTCCTGGGTCCCGTTTTGAAAGAAGAAAACAACAACAGCAGAATACATTCTTTATGCAGTATTAGCACTGCAGTGGTGCTGTGTTTGTGTTTTGATAAATTAATGTAAAAACATGCAGCACATGAAATGCTGCTGAGCCTGGAGCTATGCAGTACATTTAGCATTTCACACACTGCCCCTGGTTTAGAAAGAGGAGAGAGAAAGACAGAGAGAGAGAGAGAGAGAGAGAGAGAGAGAGAGAGAGAGACAGAGACAGAGACAGAGAGACAGAGAGAGAGACAGAGAGAGAGACAGAGAGACAGAGACAGAGAGACAGAGAGACAGAGGGAGAGAAAGAGGGAGAGAAAGAGAGACAGTCAGAAATGGACAGACAGAGAAAGACAGAGAGACAGAGAGAGAAACAAAAAGAGAGACACAGAGAGAGAGAGACAGAGAGAGGAAAAGAAAGAGACACAGACAGAAACAGACAGCGAGAAAGGCAGAGAGACAGAGAGAGAAACAAAGAGAGACAGACAGACAGAGAATGACAGAGACAGAAAGACAGACAGAGAGAGAGAGAGAGAGGAGAGAGAGAGGAGAGAGAGAGGAGAGAGAGAGAGAGAGAGAGAGAGAGAGAGAGAGAGAGAGAGAGAGAGAATAGACTGGCACAAGAAAAATAAAGAAAAAAGGATGGAGGTCACAAGAGCTGGTGGCTGGTGGCTTCACCTGAACAAATTGAAACACAGGCTGGAAACCTCCTAGAAAGAACTACAGGCTTACTCAGCCATATCCAGAAGACTCCTGGATTTGGAACCTCATGGTGTAGCCTTGAGATCAGCCCCTGTGGAAATACAGTTCTCCCTCGTTTTTGTGTCCCTTCCCCACCTCTGCTTTTCCTTACACACATACATTAGGTGGCTTGATGTATGTTTTTAATTGTCTGCTATAGATCACACCCTGTTATGAAGAATTCCACTGGGCTTCCAACTATTTTTCAATGATTTCATTTTAATTAGTGTTTTGTTATAAATCATACCCCTAGTCTGCATACACTGAAAATTATATCAAGAAGATCTGTGTGCGTGTGTGTGTGTGTGTGTGTATGCGGGGGGGGGGGAGACGGACAGACAGTAGAGACCAAGAAATTTTCTCATTATTGGATTACTAGACAGAAGTTTGAACCTACCGTGTTTTAGTAAATAGTTTTTGGTATGATACAGCTGAGTTTACCTCAACTGCCTTTTTACAAGTCATGTAACATGTGGAAAGAAGTAACAGTTACTAAAGTGAACTTTCCGGGTGGTAATGAAGGGTTAGGATGTTTGCCGAAGTTTAGGGGAGACAGAAGACCACCGAAAGATACCTGCTGGAATCAGAGTTACAGACCTCTGCAACACCAAGCTGGAGACCTTCCCCGTGAGAAGTTCTATGCGAAGACTGCGTTGAAAGCAGCCAAGAATTTATTACCCGTTGCGTTTTCATTATGAACAGTGACCGTTACAGGGGAAGCACTTAACATTTCTGAGCGCAGTTATTATATTCCCTACAAGAAATTCTTTCTAATGAGATTGTATCACTACATTGCCATCACCATGAAACAAACCGATCCTGTTTCATCCCGGCAAACGCAAATCAGATATCCTTTGTGTCTGGAGATATACCCGGTTGTAGGCAGAAAGCGAAGTTGAACCAAAAAGTGAACTGCATATCTGAATTTGAAAAAGCACAGGCTGTTCCAGATTGGGCTATAGAACGGTACCTTCCCTTCTTGCGCCCAACTATCTATTCCTGCCATATGTCTCTTGATTCTTGCAGCATTTTTTAACTTCTTTGGTACTAAGGATTGAAACCATGGTTTTGAGCATACGCTTAGCATTGAGCTATGTAATTATCTCTAGGAATGTGATGGAGTGCCCCATCTTCATAGACACTGGCCCTCTTTAATCTTCCCATTGTCCTCGCTGGCCATTTAAGCTTGCATTCCTCTAGTAAGCATTTTATTAAGCACCTGCAGACAGGGATGAGTACATTCAATTCCAGTTCAAAAATTGACTACAATTTTCAAAAACTGACTTCAATTTTTTTCAAAAACCTAATCTGAAATTTATGACCCAGGGTAGTGGAGTCATCAACCTACTCCTCCCATGAGCTGACACATTGACCGACAGAAGACAGGAACGCCACCATCACCATGGTATGTTAACTTTTGCTCTGGATATCAAATAATTAGATATAGTGGTGGCCTAGGGGCTCACCCAAGTCACCCACCCAAAGCCAAATGGAGCTTTCAGACTGAGGAAGTAATAGCTGCTACTGCGTCTCACCGAAGATGGCATAGGCAAAGACCAAATTCCAACCTTCAACTGCTCATTCACAGGCCCCCACTAGAGGTTGAAAATGACAAAGGAACATGGGTGTTTGCTTATCTCTACAATGTGACCTGGTCATCACCATTGAAAGAAAGTAAAAACAGTCTTGGGGGCAGTCAGGAAAATGGATAAAATGTAGGTGAGACCAATGCACCAAGTACGGAAGAGGAAGTCAAAAATCCACCCTAGATGATAAGAGATAGCTTCATTGCTAAAATCTCTGCTACACAAACCAGAAGACCTGAGTTTGGACCCCCAGCACCCACCCGGTGTGACAGCACCCTGTCTGTAACCCCAGTGCTTAGAAGACAGAGACAAGCAGGTCACCAGAAGTCATTGGCTAGATGACTATCCTAATCAACAAGCTTCAGAGTGAGAGACCTTCTCTATCTCTTTCTCTCTCTCATACAAACACACACACAGAGAAAGAGAGAGAGATGCGGAGAGGCACAATGACACAAAACCATAGAGACAAGGAGAGGGAGGAGAGAGAAAGTGGTGGATTTACTTGAATAACGTAGAGAAATCAAGCTAGAAGTAGCTAGAGGCTTCTCTCTGCCAGCTATTTTTCATAGTCCTGGACAATGCTATGCAAACTACTTGGCATGGAAAAGCATCATTGGTCTTATTCAGATGTGAACAGCTTGTGAGCAAGACAAAACTGCCAGAAAAGATAAGTTCCCACTTATGCAATAGTGGGAACTATTGTTATGGGGGTAACCAACTGTTCTCTGACTGGATTTGGGCTCTAGTCCATAGAGGAGAATCCCATGAAATTGAAAGTCCTAAGCCCTGGATCGGGGAGGGGGGGTCAGTAAATACTATTCTTTAGCTGTATTAACAGAATCCAACTGCCCTCTACATATTAGACAAATGCTTATTAGAGATAAGAGACTCTCTGATTTAAGATTCTTATCTTAAATCACTCTTCCCAGTGAGTGGCGGTAAGTGTGGAAAATCATGGCTGCACAAGATGCGGAGAATGAATGCTCAGGCCTAAGCAAACTATTTATATAAAGTTCTCTGCGGCTCAGAGATCTGTGGATCATTCAACAGAAGAGAGAAAGAGAGTGAGATCCAGAAGGCAGTGACCAAGACTGGGGAATTCCATCACTGCCAGTATGAACTCACAGCGGCTGCATGTCTACATAACAGGTCCATCAACAGTTAAGCGTGGATGGCGGAGTGCATGGGGGTGCTGCCCCTCACTGCTGAACTCTTTGCTACTGATAGAGTTGAGGAGGCAGAAGTCATGACCTTATCTGTGTACCCACTGATGGCCTGATCAGGCTCCAATGGAAAGTTCCAGTTAATTGCCCTACAGATGGGCTAGGTTAAAGTACATGAGTCACAAAACAGAACCAAAAGTCATGAATCTTGGAAATAGAATGGTAGGGAAAGAGTGTAGAGTGAAAGAATACTAAGTATGTATTATGTATATGTCATATGCATGACGTATGTGTGTGTGAAATTGTCAAAGAACAAATTCAATTTTTAAAAAAATAGCATGGAGAGCAAGCAAAGAAAACACTTGACATCAACCTCAGGCCTCCACGTGTACATGCATGTGTACCTATGCGCACATGTACATACACCAACATGAACATATTATACACAAACACACACCAATCACACAGAGAAAATGAAATAGAGTGAGCTCAAGGTCCAAGTTCCTTGATACACAACTAAGTGTCCTAATGGACCACACTCATACAAACTTTGAAATACATACAAATTCAAATATAAAACTTAAGAGTTTCAAACTAGCTATATAACACTAAATCCCAAGCACAGAACCCTCTTGATCTTTGGAGCCTATTCTGTTGTACTGGTTACTTGCACATATAATAAGCCTTCTTATAATTCTTCAAGAGAAGACCCAAAGAAGAATAAACCCCAAATGGCTAGCCTTTGGAAATTGATTACCGAGAGGGGACACATGCAGGTAGAAAGTGAAGAAGATAAAGAGCCACAACACAATGAAGAGAATATGGTCCACTGAACACCTACACCATAGCAGAACTCCATATTACTTATCCTACCTAGAGCAATGTAATATCATAATGACATCAGGGGATAGCATTCTTATTATTCCCGCATTCTAAATGATACAGTTAAGGCTACAGAAGTTTAAAAAACAAACTTCTTCAAGGCTATTGTGGTGGTTTGAATGAGAATGGACCCTGTCATCTCACATATTTGAATATTTGATTCCCAATTGGTGGAACTGTTTGGGAAGGATTCAGAGATGTGGCCTTGTTGGAGGAGAAGTGTCACTGGGGGTGAGCTTTGAAGTTTCAGTGTCTCTCACCATTCCAAATTAGCTTCTATTTCATGCTTGGAGGCCAAGATGTGAGTCATCCCTGCATTCTGACACGTTCCCTGCCACGATGGCCATGGACTCTAGCTCTTTGGAACCATGAGCCCCAAGTTAAACACTTTCCTTGATAAGTTGCCTTGGTCTTGGTGTCTTATGATAGCAATATAAAAGTTTAGTTAACTAAACCAGCTAGTTAACTAAAACAGGTCAGAGCTAAGACTCAAACACCAAAGAGAAGCTCCTAAGCCCTGTACCCCATGGTTTCTGAGATTTGTGCAAAGGATGTGACAGAGAGTCCAGAGGCCACAGCGCCACCCACAGGAGCTGTGGGATGAACTTGAGAAAGGTTTTGAAAAATGAGCTGGAGTTTGCCTATCAAAAAAAGAGGAATTCTTGGAAGAGCCTGGGAATGTCAGGATAGTCTCATGAATAACACAAGAAATAAATGGTAGAGACCCAGGGGAATGAAGCTAGGGAAGTAGGAAGAAACTCCACAAGAAGTATGCCCTGATAAAACCTTGAGCTTCATTCTGCAGACAGTGGGCACTCAACAGTGGCGCTGAGACGGTTGGTGACATGATCCACTTACTAATTCCTCTAAAAACTGAGCCAAAATCATATGGAAAACAACCCCGAAATAACAACCATCTTTTCTGAAACCGTCCTCAACTGATGCCAAGGATTTTGTATAGGCTCTTCAACAGCCAAGCACTTCATCCGAAACAGCTGCCAACTGAGAGCCGAGGAAGCTGCAGAAGGAATGAAGACCTATTAGTCAACGGAAACCGCCTGCCAAAAGAGACCTCAGGTGATCAGAATTGTAGGTCCATCTTCAAGGCAGCGGCAGAAAAGGACCACAGGCTAAGCCCTCTCTTGGAAGTTGCTATTGCTGCCCAAGCCAGTGTTTGAAAAGAACCTGTAGAATATACACAAGCGGAGTCTCAAAAGGTTATTTCATTTGCAACCGATCGGCAGCCCAAACTGGATTGGAGTCAAGTGATGTCGGGTTTGATGTTGGCTCTGCCCCTAATAAGCTCTGTGATCTTGGCCGAGTCGTTATTTATCTTGAAGGATTTCCCCAGGAGGCAAGTACACAACACAAGGTGAGCAAGGGCTTCTGGGCTTTATAGAACTGGATTCAAATCCTAAATTTGTCACTTACAGCTTTTTTATTGGTGACTAGCTATGCTATTTTCCTCTAACAAAGATCAATGCCTTGATCCATAATAGAAATAAAAATGTTAACTATGAATATGTATCAGAATAATAAACTGATACAACAAAGGAACGTGACCCTAAATTGGGTGCGTAAGGATGGCTGAACAGTGTTGGGTTTTCTTTTCTAGGCTTTGTGTAGAGTGAAGGAAGGAGTAACCAGCTTCAAATGGCCCTTCTTAGAGCCCTCATCCCTTGACTCCAAACCTGCCTCGGTTTCCCTCTTTGGGAATTGTTTTTACTGGGTGTAGCACCACACTATGCATTAAGGCTGTAATCGTGATCATCATCTCTGCCCTCGGGGAGTTCAGTAGTGGCTCAGGGCTCATCCAGATGCACAAGGTCCAGGTACAATTCCCAGCACCGCATTAAACAAACAAACCACTCTTTTACCCTGGCGAGGAAGTCGCTTGCATCATTTATTTATTTATAAGTATGAACAAGAAGAGTGAATCACCTTGCAGCTTTCTCTGCAGTAGAGTTGCCAATTGAGGCTCCATGTTGGAAAACCTGCTTCCTAATACCTATAAGAATCAGGCCGCCTAGGTTTTAAATACTGACTGAGAAAGAAAATACCTTAACCTATTCTTGGAAAATATTTCAAAGAGATTAGCTGAATATGAAGTAGGACGTTAAGAAATGATTTTAGAAAGATAGACAGATGGCCAGGGTGAGACGGCACGGGAGAGATGAAGTACCCGTCTCAAGTTACACATCTGCAAGGTTTGTTCTGGACTCTAGAATCTGGAGAGTGACTCCCCTATGCCTAACACTCACCTAACAACCAACCACTGTGAACCAACTTCCAGAAATTAGAGTTTTCCATGATTTCCCTGGATTCTGTTGTTAAACAATCTTTATATCCAATGCAATTTTAGAATCCAACCTTGTCTTGGCTTATATTGACTACGTTAAATCCCAAGTAATCAGCCCCCCTCTCTCCAACCATTCTCTCAAGCTTACATCCATTAGGCTGGATGTGGGAAGGGGTGTGGGGAAAGCTGGGAACTATAGGGGTTTTTTTAACTCAAAAAATTCAAAGGAGATATTCAAAATTGGGTTCCCTATATCGAAACTTGGATACCAATAAACAGATTAAGACATGTCCATTCTTTTCCAGTGTTTGCCATTTGAAGGACACAGCCTGACAGTTCTCTGTGAGAAAGAAACAGATCGCTTCATACTGTTCCCTCCTTAATGCGAGATCTGGAATTGCGCTTGTCTCTCAATCGCTTCCTGATGGCTCACAATGCTGAATTGGCATTTATTTGGCCTTGGGAAGGGATCAGAGGGAGGCCTGGCTGCTTGCCAAAGGAGACTCAGAAACAGAAGAAGGGGGAGGATGCTTCCCTTCGCATCAAATTTTTAAGACAGTGATCTTGTCTCTGAGGCATTTAGGCTCCTCCTCCCAGTTCTTGCAGAAGCAGAGAGAGAGTCTGGTCTGGAAGTGGTAGCTGTGCCCCTAATATTACACACGTGGTCACTTAACTTCAGCAAATCCAGTCACACACAAGAGAGAAAGAGAGGAGTGTTCTATTGTGAAGGCCATGCCAACTGATGCTTCATTCCAAGCACACACACTGCAGGGAGGACAGATGAGGGCGGGTCCGCTCCCTCAGCTGGTCCTGAGAGCTTTCTTTCCCAGGGAGCAAGTATCTCCTCTGATGAATGCATCTCTAGTTGTTAAACTTTCTATGCACCTCCTTAATACAGTCTACCTAGAATTTGGAGGTGGGTAGAATTTGAGTTTATGCAATCTTTGTTTGATCTATTGGCTTAGAAACATAAACCTCTACTGTGACTTATTCTTCATAACTCAAGTTCTGGGTGGCCATGGTACACCAAGAAAAAGAAAGGGGCACCCAGTTTTACACTTTCTTGTTGGAGAGAAACTGAGGAAGCATGAACTTTGGCATTATCTCCTGCTTCAAGGCAAGACACTGGAAGCAAGAAAAGTCTTGCCTGAAATCTGCCGGCAGAATATTCTCTGCTGACTATACTGTGTTTGAACGAGGGAACCAGTTTATGTTTGGTTTATAGGATGTCATTCTTCGTTTCTGCCTGTGGTATTTCCAGTAGATTACAAACAATTATCAAATTTAGAGTGATCATTATCAATTGGGAACAACAAATAGAAAATCAATCAAGATGTTATTGGAGGCTCCTTCTTACTTTGCTAATGATGGGTCTCTCAAAATGGAGGGCTATACTCCAGAGAGTAATTCAGATTCAATCAGTTAATCAATAATTATGTACTGAACATTTCGGGTCTTTTACTACATACAAAATACAACCCTGCCTGACATAGTGAAAACAGCAATATTAAATGATGTTATGTTCCCAAAGCAGCAACAGACATTAGGCGACATACATATGTGTGTGTGCAGATCTCTCTCTCTCTCTCTCTCTCTCTCTCTCTCTCTCTCTCTCTCTCCCTCCTCTTCTCTATTAAAGAATAAAAACTCTATGATAAGTGCTACCTACAGGAGGGCCCAGAGTCAAAGATCCCCATGCATATTAGAATATTTTCTAGAAGAGGAACTTGCTGTCTAGGGAAGGATAAGACAGAACAGGATGGGATGGAGATGGGATGGGTTGTGACAAAGGGGAAGAGTGTGGCGTGGAAAAAGGTAAGGCAGTGAGAACACACATGCTGGGTTTATATCTATTACTAACGTAGAGTAAAAGGCTTTGAAGGAAATGATGGAATGAGAATTTAAAGTATTTTATAATAGTGAAAGAATACCCCAACGTGATTTATTTAGGGCTTATCTAAACCAAAGAATTAATTAGTATAATAATGGAAACTAGTCCTGAGGTCATAGGGGCAGGAGAGCTCACCTTGGTGATGAAGACAAGGAACTGGCGGGATGACCAACTCTACAACAATCCAGGTCCAGAAGCAGGTTTGTGAGTTGGCATCCACTTCCTCTGTCATGTGCTGAAGCACGTGAAGGGACTGGTCCTGAAGACACAAAGCTGCAGGATCTCCACAACACAGGCCAACATCACGATAACCTAGAGGCGTCCCAGTGAGGGGCCAGCATCGAGAGCATAGCAGAAACCAGAGGACTGGAACCAGCCAATGACACTCTGCAATGAAGACTTGTGAGTAA
Source organism: Myodes glareolus (assembly GCF_982192425.1). Classification (NCBI taxonomy): domain Eukaryota; kingdom Metazoa; phylum Chordata; class Mammalia; order Rodentia; family Cricetidae; genus Myodes; species Myodes glareolus. The sequence goes on along the minus strand of NC_142045.1, from coordinate 20,713,030 downwards.
AGATAGGTGGACAACGGGGTCTACTATGTGACTCACTGTGTTGCACTACAGCTTCCACGACAAGAAATTTTCCCTGTTTTTTTTCCCCCCCTTTTTTTCTTAAGTTTTATTGCAGGGGGATGCAAGGGCAGAGGGAAGATTTGCAGGAATGGGAAATGAATGGGATTGAAATGCATGATGTGAAAGACACAAAGAATAAATAAAAAAGTTTTAAAAAAATAATATATAGTGCTTAGAGTTTCAGGGTATAGCAAATAAGAAACGAGGAGACAGAAGTATTAGGGAGCTATTGCCATGGTCAGTATGAAATGGCAGAGGACTGAAAAGTGGGCAGTGAGGATGTACACGGAAGACGGATAGATGGACAGCGCCGCTTCAAATGTGAAAACTGGCAGATAGAAGTTCTGTCTGGCATGTGGATAATAGGGAAACCTCAAAACACAACCGCTCTGGTGATAGCTTTGGAATACTATAAAGAGAAAGATGACTGGTTGGAGAGGCAATGAGATTCTCATTCTAGTTTAGGCCATGACGAGACATACTAACAGAGACAGTCCGAAGTAAGATACCTGATTGCAGAGTTCACAAGTTGGGTTGGGACTGGGAGATGATGGCATTGGGACTTTCCTGAGGCAAGGGAAAAGCTACATTGGGTTGTTTGCTATGGCTAAGAATGGACAGAGGTGAGCAGAAAGGACTTTCGACCTCACAGTGGCACAAGTTGTAGTTTGTTCCTTACATCATCCAGACAGTCCTTACTCCTGATCACTCTGTTTCTTCCCCAGACCAAGTAGGATGAAATATCAGAGCCATTAGGAGATTTGCAAAAATACCAAGGTCTAGGAATTTGGAAAATTTTGTGTGGCATTATGATTTTATTTTAAAAGCTAAGTCATCATCTTTTAAAAATATGGAATTTAATATTTAAAAATTAGGTGTTATTCATTCTTGGGTTCAATTCGAACTAATGCAGCAGATGTAGGGAAAGGGTCGGGCGTAAAGGAAACAAAATTGGCCATAAAGTGATAACAGTTGAATCTCTGTGATAGACAAATATGAGGGTCATTATGCTTTTTTTTCCAGTTTCAGGTATGTTTGAAACCTTCAATGTAATAAAAAGGTTTAAGTTAGTCAATGAAATCTTCCCAGGCAATTCCACAGTAGGCCAGTGTTGAATATATAAGGTTTTTATGAGTGGATTTTGTGTGTGTCTCTTGGATCTTCTAATTCCATCAAGCGGACACTGTCAAACTTCCAGGAAGAGCTTCTCCAAGTCGGACAGTCCAGCTCTCTCACGTGTTCTCATTCCTCTATTGTAACTCAAAGATGAGGACTTTACCAGAGTCTACACTGCCACCTACAGCCGTCTACACTGCCATCTCGAATTCCAACAGCATCAACAGTATCAGAATTGTCTGGGGAGACGCCAGAATGACCCACGGCCATTATGCTTCATTTCTTCATCCCTGAGTGTAGACAAAAGGCACAACACACCCGATGCTTCTACTAAGTCCTTTGAGCTGTCTCACCTCTTAAAATGCTGCTGGGGTACACCCACGCATCTGAAAGACATGAGTCGATATTCTCCTTCCAAACCCACCAGTTTATATGAACTAGAAGAGGAAGCAAGGTACAGATTTACAAATTCTGATAAAACCAGAGTGATGTTACAAATAAATTCTTACCTCTTCCCAGTCCACATATTTCACAAGGCATTAACATCACAGCGTTTTCAGGTAGTAAGTTCAGCTTTGATCCGCCGGGAGCAGCTTGGTGGATTGGACACTGTCACTTTTTTTAAAATTAAATAAAAATACCAGTAAATATCAGACTAGATTTCAAATGCTGGTGATATGTGTTTGCATGAACATTAGTGTCAGTAGTGTGTGTGTGTGTATACATGTGTGTTTCTTGATCATGATATAAAATAGGTAAGATCATTTTAAGTTCCTCATTTTTGAACTTCACTTTTATGTCCAGATTTTCTTCATTTAAGCGTTCATTACGGAACTCTGGAGTTGGGGCAAACATTGGCGAACTGAACACATCAAGAGTCTGATAGAGGAATGAAACCAAGACTTGGAAGCAGGTGGTCTGTGAAGAAAACAAACGACAGATCTGGATCCAGCAATGGAGCAGGGCACTCGGACTTTGTAGAGGCCAAACAAATGCAGTTTCGGGGCCAGAGTCCATGGCTCTGCCGTGCTACACCATGGCTATCAATGGCACTCTCTCGGGAGGAGGTGCTGATGGTTTAAAGCCACATGTGCGTATTTATATTTTGGTTGTGCCTTTTCAGGGTGAGTTTACCATTGCACTGTGAATTATGGAGAAACTAAAGCTCACCAATTTGAGATACCAAGTCATCACCATGGTACTGATGCTAGGACTAAGGAAGCAGAAATCAACTGAAGTCAAAGAGAATTCTGAGATTCAGTTCAGATGGAGGAGTTCACACTATACCTGCTGCTTCTCAAGGTGCAGAATACCCCACTCTACCAACAGAGGCCTAAAATCTGGCTACCACACAAGTGTCTGGGTGAGAGGCCTTTCAACTTACCCTGAAATAGGCCATTAGTAATAAAGACAGGGTGGAAATTGATTCATAATATGTCACAACGGTGAAAATGGCAATCTTTGTAATGTGCTACAAGTTGGGAGTTTGGGCCTCAGAGATGGCTCCGTAATCTGGAGTCTGAGTTACTGGGTGGTCCTCCCTTTGGGCAGGCTGAGTCTCAAGGTCACATGGTTACACTGAGATCCTCACCCAAGGATGTCTGGGTGAGTCTATTAGAAACAACTCAGGAAGATATAATAGGATTGGAGGTCTCCACTGTGAGAGTCAAAGAGCTGGAGCCGGGAATTTGCCTCACAATAATCAAAGACTATCTAGAATAGGCACACTGTATAACAAGAATAACGTCCAAATCCTGAGATAAAGTCTAAGAACTGCAGAGTCCAGTTCTTAACGGAAGTTCAGTCCTTATGAGTCCCATCTCCAATGTAAAAAGTGCTACCCAAACAGACATTGTGGCTCTGAGTCTCACAACCACCATGGAAGAAAGATGACTCTATTGTAGAGAATATAAAGTTAGAGGTTTGCTTAATTTGGTGATGTACACATACCCAGAAAAGAAGGCTGTGGATTTTAACTTATCTTGTAGTGTTACATCTTGTAGAAAATGAGGGTGAGCTTATTCTAATAGTCAAGACCAAGGAAGCAGGACCAAGGCCTAAAACATAAGAAATAAGGACGTCAGATAAACTGAGATAAATGGCTAAGTAAGTAGTGGATTATGTAAATACTGAGTTGTGGTTTATTAACTGATGATAAACCTAAGGATGTCAAGTACAAGAAAGGGTCAATTTAAGGGGAAACAATCTGATGTGTGTAACTATTTTTAAAAACATGTCCTTTGAACCCAGAAATGAACATATATGTTTTCTATATGGTTGAAATTGCATTTTCCCTGTGTTCTATTTCAGTTGTTTTATGAAAATTAAATGAAATAGCTTCTATTGTTTTATTGCTAATCAGCAAATCCTAGTTCCTGGTTCTCAAAAGTTGTAAGTTTACTTAAAATAGAGACGTAATAAACAAAGAGAGACAAAAGCTTCTATTATGATTTTAACCTGAAAAGAAATAAAACTAAAACTACAAAATATGTTTTAGAGACTATTTACCAAAGTGTATCATGGAATTTCAGATACTTATTGGCTCTCACAAGGGGCAAACAATCTATCAAGCATGGATGATCTGTTTGAACTTAATAAAATTTTTCCACTGAAACTCAAGCTAACCACAAAATAACAGAAGTCTTCACTTTAGTGAAGGTGACCCTGGGAAAGGTTATTTAGGTGATTTTCATAAATAAATCTCAAAACTTCAGCAAATTTTTCAAGAAAAGAAAAGAAGGGGGTGTGGTGGTTTGAAAGAAAATTACCCCAAAGGGAGTGGCATTATTAGGAGGTGTGGCCTTGCTGGAGAAAGTGTGTCACCGTGGGGTGGGCTTTGAGGTCTCTTTTCCTCATGTTTCCTTCAGTGTGACAGTCGGTCAGCTTCCTGCTGAGTTCTGGTCATGATGTAGCCAGCACCACATCTGCCTGCACACTGCCATGCTCCCTTCATGATCATAACAGACTGAACCTCTGAAACTACCCTCAGTTAAAGGTTTCCATTTATAAGAGTTACTGTGGTCATGGTGTCCCTACACTGACTAACTAAGGCGGCGGGGCCGGGCGGGGGGCAGTGGTTACCTTTTGGCTTTATAGTTAGCCGTGGCAGATTCTTATCTGTCCATGATTGCCCATGCCACCCAATTCATTTCTCCCCATTACTCTTATCAACCTCATGAAATCTTGTATTTTATAAACATTTTTCTATGTCTAACAGTCAATTTCTCTCATTTTTTTTAATTGTCAGATATTTGGCACATCAGAAAGGCATCAAAACTCAGCAGACAGGAATGTTAATGCTATGAACAAAGATAAGCACTCGTGTTGTGTGAGGTTAATTTTACAGGCAGTTCTTTACTAAGGATTTTTGAGGTCATAACTTTGTCTTGAACCTAAGGAAACTTACATTCTGGCTACTCAGAGGATGACCTGCTCTTTCTTGTACCCACATGGTAAGAACAGAATGATATAATCCCTATCCAGAAAATCTGAGTCACTGACATACCAAACTTGTCCCTTCCTACCACCATGTAGACTTTCTACCAAAAACTATTACTTTCACCTGGCATTATGTTGAAAGTCATTAGAAACATGCATGTTCAACCACACTATAAGGAACCCACCCGAATACCATCCCAAATCACACAAGTAACCTTCCAGTCTTGGTACTGGCCTGACCTCTTCGTATTTTTATTATATTCATCAGCACTTGTCTGTGATCTGCCCTCTCCATCATTCATTTCAGTGATGTCCCTCAGAGACACAAAATTTGATTTCCCTCCTAGCTAGCCAGAGTAAAGATGTCATGCCATAGGAAGAGAGTTCACTGGTTCTCTATGGCATTAACCATAAATTGGCACAGTTTTACATGTAAGTCTATAGAAGGAAGATTGGAAGAAGGAATGTATATATGTCCAGATAAGGGCAATCTCACTCACAATGTTGCTGGTATTCCTGTCAACCAGGATGTCAATAGAATTAGAGTGCGGAGCCTGGAGGTTCAAAAGCAATCACTTGGATAAGGGTCTTCCTTTTTGGCTGCCACATCAGCATCAGTCTCTCTTGTGCCTTTCCAGTCAAGGAAAGATTCTAGCTGAATGACTCATTTTCTTTCTAGGCCAAGAAGTAGAATTGCTGAAATCCTTAGGGTAAAACTTTGGAGCCGTGTTTCAAAACTGAAAACTCGTAATTCTAGCCAATCACATTTCTGCAAGGTTTGCACAGACAAAGCTTCCCAGTTGACAAATATAACAAGGGCTCAAAATAGGCAGAGTTACAGTGGCGATGAAATCTCTCACATTCATAGGCAGCATTTCTAGTAGATTCCAAAAATGGCGAATGCATAAAAGCAAAAGCAAGAGTCTATTCCATGTTGGTATACTGGGGAAGAAGCCTGCCGGATTACACACACACACACACACACACACACACACACACACACACACACCTAAATGTTAGATAACATTATCAGAAGAAGAAAACACTATTGATTTAATTTAGTATGATGCTTGCTCCCAGCAGGACAGGTAATGGAATATAGGGGTGACTTAAGAAACACTATATGAAATAAAAGTATATGAGAATCAATGGGAAGAGAATGGCTATTGTAGGAATAGTTAATGTGCACTCAGTAACCATATGGCCAATCTAATACCAGTGAGTCTGCTACATGTAAGAGAGCACATGGAATATTTGATTATTTGATTGCCAGTTTCTATATCTGGCTCAGCTCAACTCACCCGTCATCAAATGCTCCTCCCCCCACCACTAACCCAGAAAACACCTAATCCTTCCAACTTCACCCTGCACCTTCCTCATCCAACTCAAAATTCAGTTATCCGGAGTGCTATCCAGTTGATCACTATCTAATCCAAGCAGATGCAGCTTTCCTTGGTTCTGAGGTACCAACCTCAAGAACACCAATCATCTGCTTCCTTTCCAATGTGTGCGTGCACATGCACCGTCAAAGGGATCTGTGCACACCTACATTTGAAACCAAAGCCACGAAGCAACCACTAAGCTGGGGCCACTAGCTAAAAGCTAAGCTGGACAGACCTTAGGAAGAGCTCCAGCCCTCTTGATGGAGGCTTCTTGAGTAGGGCACAATCCTCCAAAGAATAATTCCCTTTTCGTGGTTCCCTTTGCCCTCTGGTTCACCTTCTGTGAGATTCTTCTCTCTGGCCACATTGGAAGAAATGTGGGAAACCAAAACTCTTCAGGGACTTCCAAGCCTTCTCTAATTTCTTCCTACTGAGTGCCATGGTGTCCATTTAAGTTCTAGATAAGAAATATATTTTTATTATTGGTCTTTCTCTATAATTCCCTATAAAGCATCTATGTCTTGTTTCATTGAACAAAAGGCCCCAAAGAATCTGTCAGCATGTAGATTCTTAGATGTTCTGATTTTTGCCTTCTCACTCCAGGCTGCCTCCTTTCAGCATTCTGAGGTCTGCACTGAAAGCAGCCTATTAGCCTTCACTAGAGAGGCTGTCTCCTGTCCTCTGTGGTACTTGCTTTGAGGCATGTTAACCAACTGGAAGATGTTTTCTTTTTAAAACGGCAACTCTCATTGTGTGGGTTCTTGAAGCAGTCAATTCTTCCAAGTTCCAATTCCTTTGTACCTTTTCCCTTTTCTTGTTTTACAGTGTTGGGAATTCAGTCCGGGTCCTTGTGCAAGCCCGCCAACTAATCCACAGTTTACTACAGGGCTTCACCTTGTTCCAAGGTCCTGAACCAAAAACTTCCTCACTACTTTGACTTGCTGCTTTATAAACTGACGAGTTCTGGCCTGTAGTTTTTCCTTCCCTGGGATTTCTTGGGAAGAATACCAGCAATATTACATACTTTTGCAATCCTAGTTTCATTATCCTCTCATAGCAATACCATTTCTGCACAGTTATCAATTAGAAAAACAGCTACCAAAATATTTTGCCATGACACAATGGGGTTCACCATTGTCCAGCATCAAATATTGATTTCTCACACTCACCTCTGGTAGCCATGGCAACGTTCCACCCTGCACATCTATCCAAGCACAAGTTAACACAACAAGCCCCATGATAATGACCTTAGTTCACAAGAGCTCTATACTCGTTCACAAATGCCTCATCAGCCCAAGCTTCCTACCCCTGAAAGATGGGGAAGCCTCTTCCATCTGTTACACAGAGCCTAATAAACTGAAAATCCCAGCCCTGGAGCAGTTAAGTTCAGGGTCAATTCCCAGGTGGGGGAAGCAACTATGGGGCACAGCCATCATGGATGTGGGCTCCCTCTTTGCCATCCCTTTGTGGCAGCCTATGTATTCGTGTATGTGTCTCTTTAGAGTATAGGGTTATAAGGTCTTTGAGGTATAGTAAGGGTGACCAGCTATCCTAATTCACCTGAGACAAATTCCTAGGTTCCAGGACTTTCTGTGATAAGCCAGGAGAGCCCTAGACAAACAAGGACAAGTCATCCCCATAGTCCCTGCCTCACAGGTAAAGAGATAAGGACAGTCCCCATCTGTTTGGAAAACACATGTACCAGAGTCTTTGTCTCTTTCCACTGTTGACTGATGTGGTCCATTTTCCAAAGGAAGACTCAAGCTTTTAGGTGAGTAGTCTGGCTGCGTTTTTGTGTAATTCCAGGTAAGTAAGAAAGCTTTGCAGGGCTCTTTTACAATTTCAAATATGTGCGGACCCCTTCTCTGAAATATGAAGCATGTAGATGAAGTCACAACAGGATCCAAAGGAGGAAATATTAAAAAGACACCCATAAGTAAGCCTGTGCTCCCCCATAAGCGAGCGAGGCCGTGATCCCTGGCTGTGTAACAGTTCATTGTGAGACCGAGGAAAGATCTGCTCAGGGCCCTGGAGTTATGATGGAGGAGGTCAATTTTCAAAATAAACGTTCATTATATTTTTCGCTTTGAAGAAAAATGCTGCTTGGCCTGAAACAAATTAAGAGTGCTCAAGCTTTTTATTTGGGGCGGTTTTTTTTAGTTGAATATTATTAAAAATAATTACAGGCTGTGGATTTAATCTAAAACACAATCAGCACCCCCAAAGTCCCCTACAGTGAGTCAAAGCATCCTCCTTCTCAAAATTCAAAATTAAGTGGAAATTCAGATTAGTTTTGATTTATAACCACATTATGAACTATTTAATATTTTCAAGAAGTCATTCCCCGTGCCCATATTAAATTAATTTGCAACAGAATATTATATAATTTATATATGCATACATATAATAAATTATGGCCCAACTATATAATTCTACATGTATAATTAATTACATTAACCATCTACATTTTAAGCCTACAATTAGATAACCCTAAAAGACAACCCCGCTAGCATTTTTTAATAAATACTTGTGTTTGGAACTGTGTAACAGAGCACCTGATAGCTGATAGAGCAGTGTTAACATCTGTTCCATTATTTCCACAGGACATTGGCTGAGCGCAATACTATACACATAAAATATGCATTTGTTCTTGACTGTCAAGTACCTCTATTATTTTATTAAAAAGTCAAAAAAAGAATATAATCAGACTTCATAATTTATGTGTGACATTTTCATTACAGAAAACTTTATGCAAAATTGAATTCTAAAATTTAATTTCCTGTGATGTTTAAATTACTTACTATCTGGCTCCTCTCCAAAACATCGTGATCATTGAAGGCCCCCATATGAATTCTATTAAGGATCCATTTTGCTCCTGCCAGAATATACATGGTATTTCTCTAAGTAACTCTAAGAATATGCTTCTTGAATATATTTTGTGCCAATTAATAGTTTTTCTCACACGAGAAAGAAAGGCAGGAACTTTTCTTCCTGCTCTCTCTTTAAAGTCACAGACAACTTTTCTCAGTTTTCCCTTTCCCACCCTGCCCGTGACCTCTCGTTCTGATACTTTAACCCAGAAGAAGCCAGGCTGGTCCAGCCTTGTCAGTTCCATCTCACCATATCACAGGATGACAACCAGGTTCCCTCTGGCTTTCTTTTTCTTTCAGGAGGTGCAGATAAAGAGGCTTTGTCCAGAGCAGAGCCATGGTGCAGAAGTCTGGCTCGCTCTTGTTCTCTCTCTCTCTCTCTCTCTCTCTTTCTCTCTCTCTCTCTGCAGTCCACTTGATAGGATGGCAGGTAAGTCAAGTCTTCCCACCTATGCCTCTGGATACTCCTTCAGTGGGGGCAGCCTCAGTTAGCAGGCTCGTCCCCAAGGTGCTTTGAGAGACCTGAAAATGTCATCACATCTCACGGGCTACCAGGGGAACTAGGGCTGCTAATGATGAGCAATCATTTAAATAATGAGCCTTTGAGGGAAGAAGGTTACCCACAAGCAGAGGTACCTTAATGTATCCCCGAGGGGAGAACTCATTTCCAAAATGGCATTTTAAACGGCAAAAACATGGAGCCCATCGGCAGCAGGGTGGATGGGAAAGAGTGAGCAACTGTCAGTCAGGTGCGGCTGGACAACGTCAGCCAACAGTGCTTGGATTCACCCAGCCCTGAATTCCACAGAAAGAAGCCTTTGTAGTCATGCAGCAGACAAGGGCCTTGCAAGACGAGGCATCAAGACAGGTTCCTGCCATAGACTGTCATGGTCCAGTAGAGGTTTCCCCATATTTACAGGATGCTTTGTACTTGACGAAACTGTCTGCTGTTTCAGGTCATGGCCCTGTTAAGTCAAGGGGTCCACCGTCAGTTCAGCTAGTGGAGGAGAAACAGTCCCGCTGGACTGATTTTTCCAGAGCTCATCCCATTTGAAGTCGCCAGACTTCCAAGAGCATAGGAAGCCTTCCTTCTTTCTTCAAACCCTAGGCTAGACTTCAGGGGAGGAGAAAGCAAGATGTGATTGTTTCCATGGTAGCAATAATCCAATGGACCTCCTTACAGCTCGTCTCACCTTCTGCACGGCAGTGCAGAGAATTATCTGGTCTGACTTGAGAGATCTCACGGAGGTCACTCTGCCACCCTTACTCCCATATATACCCCTGCGCTACCCACAATTCCTCCTTCGCAATGAGTTCTTCCTTCCTTCCCAAGCCCTGTGTCTGTAGAAGGACTGTTCTTGCAGAACCCTGGTTAAGGCACCGTGAATTAGTAATGCTCAGCTCCAGCCCCTTGCAGCCATTGGCAGGAGCTGCTCATGCCCACTGGTGTTTACAAAGTGGCTCCAAGAAGTTTTTGTATCTTTACCTGCTCCCCTTCCCACTTACAGTCTGCGTCTTATAACTTATACTTTATTTTCCTATCTTGTCTCTGTGCCACTTTCTAAAGGCGTAAAGCATAAAATCGTTAGTTGAAAGAGACAAGGACAAGAGCTACAGCCTTCAGCAGCATGGAGCAAATGCTCACAACCAGTGGCTCTTTAATGGCTCCTTAGGAGTAGCCGAAAGTCCCCAGAAGGCAACGGAAATAGGTATGGTCACTCAGAAAGACTTACATTTTGAAAACCCAATCACTCCCTTTGATTTGAAATGCATATTACCTTCAGAATGCCTTCGTTGGCCTTTTGGAGGAAGCTAGAGAGTGGTCTCAGGAGTGGCTGCATCCAGCTCTTGGCTCTCCCCCTTTCTTAGTGCTTACACTTGATTTTCACGACTGATGAACTCTCCTTCTTCTGACCCTTTCCCAGACCCTGACCTCAAGTGTCAGGAGGGCCATTCATGCTCTGTTGAAGCTGTTGGGTGGTTACTAAAGCTAACTCTTCCTTGACCTGACCTCATGCCTCTTACACCCTCCACTCCAAGGATCTCCATTGCCCCACAGCAAGACTCCTTGAAAGAGTTGCGTGACCTCACTGCCTCTCTAGTTCCCATTTCCCTCCCATGTTCTCTTGAGCCTTCCTCTCCTCCATACTAAAACTGCTTTTGCCAGGATCAGTGGTGAACTTGCAGGTCACCAAGTTCAATGGAGGTTTACGAACTGGTTTTATTGCTCCCAGAAACACTGGGGTTCATGTCCTCATCTTTGAACACTTTTCTTCTAGTGTCTGGGGTTCATTTGTTCTTGGTTCTTCTGCCATACTCAGCAGTAACCCTCAGGCTCCCCAACTGGGTCTGCTTCATCTCCCCAGTCCATAAATGTTAGAGTATCACACAGTGGAGGCTTCAGACTCCCCTGGGCTAGGTCATCTCTTGTTCAGCTTTACCTATCCTCTGACTCCAAGCATTCATTGTACACTCATAACCCGCTACCTCTCCTTCGTAGCCCTGACTCCATTTTCTACCTTGTACTTAATGTCTTTATTAGGAAGTCTGCTAGGCACTTCCAGTTTCACATCTAAAAATCAGAAAGCACATATGAAAACTTTTTTGCTCTTTTTAAGCTTCCCCATCTCAAAGCAGTGGCACTTTGTTGGCATCTTCGGCTCCTCTCTTTCTACACACTCCGTTGTAACCATCAGCTAACCCTGTGAGCTCCACCATGGCAATACAGCCAGAATCCAGCCACTTTTCACAATGGTCAACAACAAAGGAAACTAGTTCCCACCTACCACCCTGTCACCTCCGCTATAGGAACATCCTCCTATTTGACGCTACTCTTTAAAAAAAAAAAACAAAAAACAACAAAAAAAAACTTCATTTTATGTGTGTTGGTCTGAGGGTGTCAGATCCCCTGGAACTGGAGCTGTGGACAGTTGTGAGCTGCCTTGTGGGTGCTGGGAATTGAACTTGGGTCCTCTGGAAGAGCAGCCAGTGCTCTTAACTGCTGAACCGTCTCTCCAGCCACTTGCCTCTACTCTTTAACTCTATGAAATATCTAGAAGGAAAATTTAAAACACCAGTTGTCATCCATCTGGTCAAAACTACAAAACTACACACATGGGTGCCTTCTAAACCATACCTCTACCACTCCCTCTGACCTCCTGACTTTTTGGTCCAGGACGCTCCCACCCAGCTCCCTCACTTTACTATTTCCCTACTGGGGAAGCTCCTTCCCCCAAGCATCCATAGATGAATTCTCTCATTGCTTTCACACCGCTATCTAAATGTCATCTCTTCAGTGGGGACTTCTCTGCCCTTTAGAAAATAGCTTCACATCATGTTCTGTATCCCATACTTTGCTCTCCTTTGCGATGCTCACCACAACCTGACATATTTGGTTTGGTTTGGTTTTGCTTTTCTCTAAAAGTCTCTCTCTATGAGAGTGAGGCTCTTACTTTCTTCAGTACAAAATTCCTAGCATTGAAGTCAGTAGGCATCTACAAATGAATGAATTAAAGAATGAACGGAGAGGGGGGAAATTGGCATCCTTCAGACATTCACATGAGGATTCCATCTCACAAAAATGTAAAGACAGTCGCCTCGATTAACCTGAGGAACTCTAGTGATGCAAACAGCAGCCTGGTTTCTTCTTGTTTCTAATTTTTGCATTAAACTCCTAACCACTGACTATTTAACCATGCCAGCAAGTATGATTTTTCCCTGCTGCTGCTCCCATCTCTGGGGTAGCATCAGCCAGGAACGGAGCTCCAGATAGGCAATCTCGATTTGCTGTCATGTGGTTGGACCCGAAGACTGAGTGCTGGCTCTCTCAGCACATCCTTCTGCCCAGCACTGTTGCCTCTTGACTAATAGAAGGCTTGTGGTCCCTCAACCTTTAACTTAAAAAGAAAAGCATATGTTTGGTACCTTCTTAGCCATGTACAAGCAAGATTTGTGTTTATTTACCTGGAGCCGTTTCTGTATCGCTGTGTAGCCTGAGGTTTCGCCAGGCTAGAAGAGGAAAGGTTTAAAACTCTATTAACAAGAACGGCTACCACTGTTGCTACCATTTTACAACCCAAGGATGCTTGATGTTGATGGCCAGAAAAAGGAAGCAAGTCGTGTTGGGCCTACCCAAGAACACAAGACAAAGGGATGGAAGTGGAGTGAAGGAGGGACCATGGAGCCTTAGGAAAATGCCACCTAATCATTTCCGCGTGTCAACAGCCGTCCAAGAGCTTCGTGGAGCTCCCAATTCACTCCCAGCCAGAGAAAGCTGAAGAGGAATTTCATGTTCCTGTCTGGGGCCAAGCAATCCCTATGCTGAGCCTTGTGAAAAACGATTAACATTCCACAGCAAATGTGTTACCCACAGAACGGGCCACTTTCAGGGGCACCTGGCCATTGAGCCAGGTGCAGGTTGGTCCTTGTGACCTTGGGGAGTCACGTGCAGATCAGATGTCAACAGGTGAGAGCAGCAGTCAGCGGGGCAGGAAAGTTTATTGATTGAACTGGGTTTGCGAATTACATTCAAGACAGGCTGGAGTGAAATACCGAGTTCCCTGTTTCCTACCATCTGGATGTAAACGAAGAAAAGCCAAGAGCCGCGGAAGCCATATCCCTGCGCCCGTCGTGCCTGTTCAGAAGACTGACGGTTCTCGGGACTGACTCTTGTCAAGATTCGCTGGGCTGGCATGGGATTAAAGGCCCATGGTGCTAGATCTTGAACACATCGCATCAAAAGGAGTGATTGCTGCAAAGCGGGACACTCAAAAGAACGAGGCTGGTGCCAGACGCTTGACACCGAAACCGGTGTTCCTCAGAATCGTGAGCCCCTAGGAGAGAGACTCCTAGCTGCTCCAACGGCAGATTCAAATCCCTTTTTCTTAATCAGAGAAAGACCCAGGAGGAGCCGCATGCCTGCTGCTGCCCTGTGTTCTCACAGGTTCATCTAGAAGTGGAGGGAGCACCCCGGGCGGAGTGATCTATGGTTTAAAGACTCCATTGAAAGGGATGTAAAATGAGAGACGACGTCGGAAGGATCAAGGGCATTTTAAGCACTCAGAACAATCCTTAAACTCACATGAACTCAACATACATGCATATATTAAGACAAACTGATTTATGGGGAGATGATCATATTAATGAGCTTCTTGGGGAAGGACTTGAGACTAAGACACTGCCCTGAAGACCCGCTATTGCAGACTTACTGTCGTCTGTTAGGCAGCTACAAAAATGTCAGGCTTTCAGAACCATCCCTTCTGATTTTCAGCAGAGAAAATGAAGAATCACAGAGTAAGAACTAGGGCATTCCACATCTATGAATTGCCCAGGGAGCTCAAAACATTGACACAAAACCCCAAAGGAGTCTATGAAGGTTGACATCTTGAAAATAGAAGTCCAAATACATCCAATTCAAAACACCGAGGCTGAAATGAAGGTCCATCCACCTCCAATGTGGCAAGAGTTGCAGGATGTCAGTGATGATGAGATGAAAGGAACCAGATCATACCAGCCATTTTACTGCCCTCATGGGGTTGCTAGTCTGACTGATGGCTAGTAACAGGCTGTTTGGCTGATTGGGTTCCCCCTTTTCCTCTTAATAGTCTTGTGATGTTTTAGCAATACTAATAAATCAAATTCAAGAATGTGGTACTTGGAGTTTTAGTTTTCAATATGTCCCTGTTTGCAAAACACATGAACTAGTAATTAATTATGTTTAGACATTAGGAAAGGCCTCACCTCCCTGTTCTTTTAAGTTCTGTTTTTTTTTCTTTCTCTCTGATTTCGTGTCTACAGGAACTGATGCTCAGGGTAAACAATGGACACAGAAACAATAGGAGGGCAAAACAGCCTCCCAACAGTAGAAAAGGAAACAGAGCTCAGTGAGGCCAGCCAGGGTCAGGTCAGGCTATTAGTTTTGTATCAGAAGTCAGAGATCTCTAGGTCATGATCCTGAGAATCCTTGGTGTTTTGTTTTGTTTTGTTTTGAGACAGGACTCTCTGTGTAGCCTTGGCACCTGTCCCAGGACTTGCTCTTGTAGACCAGGCTGGCCTCGAACTCACAGAGATCTGCCTGCCTCTGCCTCCAAAGTGCTGGGATTAAAAGCATGTACCACCACCATCCAGTTAATAATTCTTGGTTTTATTGCCTTTGGCTACTAGGTAAAACAGTTGCTTAAACATAAGACGCTATAGTTTCCTGGTCACTGATTCCTTGTGCTCAGAGGAGACCTCTTCTCCTCCATACCACCTTTCTCTGCACACCAAGTAACTTCCTCCTCCTTTTCAAGATACAAGTTAGCAGATGTTTCTATGTGGTCCTCATCTTTAAGGATGTGTGAGAGGTGATGTTACCTAAGGGGAGGAATTCCAACTCTCAGAGACACAAACAGCTCCATAACTTGGACAAGTAATGAACATTCTGGAGATCAGTGTCCTTTCGTCGAGTAATCTATAAAATGATTTATTCTGTAGGCTATGAAGAATGTAGTCTTCACTTGAAAGTTTGTTCCAGTGGCTAAATAGGATAATGATTTGAAGCTAGAATAGTGTCTAGTAACTGGCACAAAATGACTGTGTATTGAGCTTATATCACACAACGAAGAAATTTCCATCTGCTTCTGGGATGCATCTCTGAAGTTTTTAATAGTAAAGGGCGTGAGATACAGTATGGCCCCCGAGTGTCTATTAGCTGAGTTCTTTCTTCCCCAGCACCACTTTCTCCTTATTCTCTGCCAGACTTAATCTATCACAGTCGCTGAATAACAGGAATGACATCATTCCTCATCTAGACTAGGTTAGACCATACAACGTTCTAGAAACTGATACAGCTCCTAAGGATAGTGCTCCTTCCCTCAGTACCACCGACCTGTACTGTGGATTTGCATCTGATCGAGAGGTCCAGACTTTGTACTCTTCCTTGACTTATCTTAAAACTTAGGGCATAAGCCAAACCGTTTACATTATATAAAGTGTTTTCATGTAAAAGACCAAGCACCTTTTAATAAGCACTTGCTTTTTGTTCAAATCTGTATGCAATTTAAGATCCTCGAAAGGCCCATTCTCTCCAAGCACACCAGTGTA
This sequence comes from Myodes glareolus, assembly GCF_982192425.1. Classification (NCBI taxonomy): domain Eukaryota; kingdom Metazoa; phylum Chordata; class Mammalia; order Rodentia; family Cricetidae; genus Myodes; species Myodes glareolus. The sequence continues at coordinate 20,697,081 of NC_142045.1, read as the reverse complement.
TGGCTTGACCTCTGGGGCTCCAGATGCCTGCTGAAGCCCAGAGAAAGTTCACGGAATGCTGACAAATGTGGTCTCTGTACTGAATGTAACCTTTGCACTTCCAACATGAGCTGTCATGACAGCAGTGAAGAACCAGACAATAATGAATACAGCTCCATATGGACCCTCCAATGTAGTCGGCATTTAACTGCCCATCCCACCCCCCAGGTGAGGAATTTTCTACCTTAGGAGGTCCACTTCACCAAAGCAGACACTAGAATTTATTTTCTTGGCATCCCTTGATTACAAGACTGAGACCCAGAACCTAGACCTAGGCCAATCCTATATCCTTTTCCTAAGTGGGAAGATTAAGAAAACAGAAGTCTCTGTGTGAATCCACAATGTCAGGAGATAGAACATGGCAGAAAGCCATCCTGGTCCAAACATCTGGGGAACGACAGTAGGACAAGCCCAGGACTGATGTCCTGTTTGGTGATCTGTGATGTCTGAGTCTGGTAACAGGAACAGCTGGCTCTCGGGTGGCATCCAACAGGTCAAATTTCCAAAATATCTCTTGGTTGTGTAGCCCTAGCCCTGAGTCAATGGTCCTGCCACCTATTACTCTTTATGAAATCTCTTTTTCCACTTAAACTGCATAACTGTGGTCCTGCGGTTTGCATCTAGGTGGCCGCATGGATTGACAGGAAAAAAAAAAAACAGCCAGTCACATGACCTTTTGAACACGATTTGGCTCTACAGCACCAAATTTAGAGGTTCAGTTGAAATTCTGAAACCAGCCTTCAAAGCTCCTGAAATCCGGAGAAGCTGTGTGCTCCTCATTTCGAGGGACCTGTGCCTCCTAGATGGGCTGCCACTGTCGTGCCTGTCCTCAGCTGCACTGTGACCAACGCTGTTCGTCAGCTTTTCCACTTCTAGAAAGGAAATTGTTATCGCTGTGGAACAGAAACAAGATGGGGAAAAAATGGATTTTTGGTTTTTTAATTTTGTTTGCTTTCGGTTTTCCGAGACAGGATTTCTCTGTGTAACAGCCCAAGGTGTCCTGGAACTCGCTCTGTAGAGCAGGTTGGCTTTGAACTCACAGAGATCCGCCTGCCTCTGCCTCCATTAAAGGTGTGCACCACCACCACCATCCAAAAGTAGTGCTTTTGAATTAAATAAGCACGACCAGTCACTGTCATGTGACTCTTCAGAACTGTTACTTCTATCATATAGGTGAGAAGGTCATTCCCATGTTTTCTCAGGTGGATGTTGCCAGTGGATGTCAAAGCAAAAATTCCGTGTCTTTTCTCTCCAACTTCTAGGCCTGCCTAACACCTCCAAACACTGCCTGCCATAAGAACAGTGTCCCCTTCATTACCAAGCTTCCTAGGCCTAAGTGAACTTGAGCTTTGGGATAACTGTCTGATTTAAAATTAGGTGCAAGCTGCCTTTGCCTGAATAACAGCGAAAAATCCAAATAAGGTTCCTGATGAGCTTCCCAAGAGAGTGGAATCTCAAAGAGGATTTCAAAGACGGGGAAAAAAGACAGTCGGATGCATCCCAAGAATGAGAAGAGGCAAGGAGGGAAGCATGCATTCTTGTTTCCCTGGGCCCTCTTCTTTTTTAATAATCTTTCCTATTAACCCGGCGCACTTCTAAAAACGGGAAATGAAAGGAAAGCCTAGCATCCTAATATATGGGATGCTCTCTCAGGAAACTGCCCCATGTTTATTAAGGCCATACCATACATGAAAGCGGCAAGGGAAAGCACGAAGCCTGTTTCACATATTGTTACAAATCTGTAATGTTAGAATAAAGGGAAAACTGATTCCTACCAATTATGAAAATGTACAGGATTAGACCAATTGCTCTGCCAGACCTGACCAGCATCTGGTCTGCAGCAGGGGCCAAACAGATCCCATTTGGGATATTTATGAAAAGTAACTTCTAAAACATAAATCAGGACTATAAACTCATCATGTGATTACTTTTTAAAAAAAGTCAGAAGAAGAAGAAAGTGTATTTCAAGTGTGAAATATGGGTTTAAAGAAGGGAGAAGGCAGGCAGCTTGACTAGAAAACCATAAGCAAAAATCAAACAGAAAATAGAGGGAGGGATAGACACCTCAGACAGAAAACTGAATCTATACTTTCTAGAATACTATGCCAAAGAAATCAGCTATCTCCTTCCAGCACGTCATGCAGACCAATATTCCTATGTCAACTGATGCTTATGGTGAGCCATGATGGGCCTTGGTGGCTTCCTAATGCATACAGTTATTTTCAACTGTACATTCTCCCTAGACACAGCCTTAAACTGAAAGAAACCTAAACCCAAGAGCAAGAGTGAAAGAATGTTGGTATTTTGAGAATGACACGAAGAGACACAGGGGATTCATTACACACAGTCGTAATGAGCAACACAAAATTCAGCTGCTGGCCTTGGCCTGGGAACCACATCAGGAGGACTAGCCACATGAGCCCTTCTAGTCTCACATGCTCTGGCCCCATAGTGGACAAATTCAAGCCATAATAGGATCCCAGTTTCTCAGCTATAAAGAAGGGCAAGTTTTAGACTCAGCCTATACAAATTTCTGTGGACAAAATGTTTTATTAGACAATTTCAGAAGTTGACATTTCCATCTCTCCTTAACTCCTAAAGAGGTTTACAACTACCTTTGCTTTAACAAGGCAAGAGGGAGGTGAAGGGTCTTTCTAGTTGGGAGGAAATCATTGAGAAGAACTGCTTTTATAGAAGTCTTTCCTTTAGCCGGACAATGAGCAACCTATAATTACCTCCAAATATTATTTTTCAATTTTAATATAGAAAATAAGTGAAGAGATGAACTCATTTAATAAACATGGCACTACCTGTTATGCACTGAAGGAGAAAGGGCATCAGTAGCCTTGCTCAGTTGGGTGCTAAGTGTTACAATACCAATCTAACAGAAAAGAGTGTGGCCCCATGGTGATATAATGGCATGAAGGTTACGGGAGGAACCAAGTGCTTTCTGATTGAATCTGAGGTCTGCTCCACAGAAGGGGATCAGTTCCTGGTATTGTAAACCTGGTCAAAAGCCCACTTTTCGGGAAGTCGTAGGCCCATCTACTACCATCGCTTTTTGACATGTACATGTTGCTGAACTGCCTTCCTTATGTTTATGCCTATAATAGCGCTGCTCTCATCCTCCACAAGGGAAGGCTCTTTCTGCAGTGAGCAGCAATACAGACTAGGAACTTGTTAACGTGCTGAGAAAAAGCAGCTGATGGACGGTCATCCACTGATGAGACATCTGTGTCACGGCCGCCGCCACCAAGGCTCGGGGAACAGCTTCCAAGACGGGGCAGAAAGAACATATATGCCAGAGGAGGGGGTGATGCTGTGGCATGGTGTCTTCTGGAGATGGCATGGCCATTGTGCTCATCAACTCAATGTTGCTGTGGTTACCTGTGCTAGATCACTAGTCAGAGAGCTCAGTCAACATTCCAGGAGGCAGCAGGAATTGGTCTCTGGGTTATAAAAAAACAAACAACAAACAAACAAGAAGGTGGCAGGGGGAGCATGTTAAAGAGCATTGGGAGAGATGGGAGGAGATATATATGGAATAGTAAAAGGTATAGAATAAATAAAGGTATACAATAAATAAAAAATATTATGAAGAAAGAGAAGAGAAATAAAGAGAGAAAATTTTACCTTCTAAATCCCGACATTCCCCCAATGAAGGTATCTGAAATAAAAGTAACTTTTTAAAAGAGGAAACCAGAATGGTGCTGGCTTCATTTCCTGCCTGGATCTGGAACCCGGAGTCACATTCAGGACTGTTTCAGGGGTTCCAGAGCAACAGGAGAGAAGAGGGAAATGAAAGACCTTTAGAGTCCCAAAGACTAGATTTCCAGTCAGTTGCTTGTTGCTACAGAACTTTTAGAAGTTTCTTGACACCTTGGTGTCTCTGTTTTCTTATGTATAAATTGGGAGTAACCACAGATCCCTTCAAAGAGTTCAAAGTCAAAGAGGAAAAGCATTTGAAAGGGGTATGTAGTTCATTCGGTATGTGTGGCAGCCATCAGTAATATGACCGGTGTTCTGAACCAATTTACACCCTTTGTTCCAAAGCATAAGACTGGAACTCTTTCAGCGAATCTACAGAAAGCTTTGCCCTATATACACTTAAAAAGCTTTCAAACTATCAAAAGCTCGCTTTTGGTGACATGGTGATATATCTGTATTCACCCAGTAACTGGTCGGAATAATGTCCCAATGTGTCCATGTGCTACACCATTATTGGTCTCCCTCTGCTGATTATGACGGGATGAATACAAGTCATTGATCACCAGCAATTGTTTTTCCATGCTTGGGATATTACCCAGTGGTATGTAATGTTGAAAAAGGGATGGTTAGAACAGAAAAAAAGTGATAAAACAGATGTTGAGTAAAAAAAAAAAAATGCAATTTCTCACTGAATAAAGCAGTGGTTTGCCCAGGAGAGTGAGCTCCACAATACGTTCTTTCCTCAAGGACTAGAGAGGCTTTCTGCTCATGTTCATTTGCCCCCTGGAAAACAAAGCACCCCCTTGGGGAGCCATGAATTATTCTGCTTATTACCCTCGTCTGTAAGGTACTCTATGTCTTCTCTTAAGCCTGTAGACTGTGAGGTTAAAATCCAGCCCATTTTCACGCCTACTCTGCATCTCCAAGCAGTACCAACCTTTCATGAACTTTAACGACAGCTTTGGCAAGCTGGTTTGCTCAGGGTGAAAAGAACCAAGAGTTAAATAGAATAGCAGGCGCCTTTCTGAGGCTGCCATTTAGAAGCTCAGGAAATGTCTTCATGTGGCTGCTGGGGAAAGACCTTCTACAGCCGACTAGTCAGAAGAGTGACCAGGAACTGTGAGCATTGTCCTTCATATAGGTAAAAACAAAGAGGAGAGAAAGGATGTAGGTCTAAGACTAAAACCAGAGATCTGAAATGGCACTATGTTACTCAAGTGATTTGAAGCATTCCTGGGGGGGATAAAAGGGAGGGAGGGAGGGAAGGAGGGAAGGAGGGAGGGAAAAGAGAGAACGAAAAGAATGAATAAAGAAGGGGGTTGCAGGGAGAGAGATGGGGGGAGAGTGGGAAGGAGAGAGGAAGGAATTATAATAATACCAATGTGACCAGAAAGCTAAAGAAGATAAAGAATGAATCATAATCTGTGGCTGGACTACAGTTATATAAGAAGCTTTTAAAGCCCTTCACTCTCCCACACACAAGCATGCTCCACCACCTAACGTTACTAGATTTTATTTCGGGGATTCTGAATTGCAAGAGGTTAAGATATCTAGGGTGGCATGGATAACACAGAAAAGAAAAAGAAAGCATTTCTGAACAATCCTCACAGCTACCTCATCAGTATCAATTCTAAGGCAAGTTCCTCCTTGTGAAGCATTACCATTCAGAAGCATTTAGATTCCAACACCAAATTTTAAGGCATTTCTATGAAGCTGTCTGGCATTTCCTTTCAAATTAGAATCTAATAATTCATCTGTTTATCAAAGATTTCAACCGACCTTCTGAGCACGTACATTTGAGCATCCTCTCTACATCCAAGACTAGTTCTGACCAATACTATCTACATAGAAGTGATGTGTATCACCTCTAATTTGCACAATTAGCTAACGGAGTCTGACTATTTCCCCCACGGCTCTGATCACTGACAAAGAACCCACAAGGTAAGCTCCCTTACCCTGGGTCTAGAAATGAGAGCCACCACGACAAGCAATGTTTTCGATACATGACATGCATGAGAATTAAACCTTTATGGGTTTTGGCCACAAAAGTTTGCAGGTTTTGTTGTAGTTCTCTTGTCATAATTAATATACTACTGTTCATAGCTGCACAAGCTTTATCTTACTGAAGGAACTTCCCTCGTTCATGGCTGCCCTTCACTCTCGCCCCTTCTCTCTTCTCCACTATTAATTAAGCCACACTCTCATTTCTATCTACAAATTGTCTGCCGTCCTGTGGTTAACAAGTTTGATGTTGACAAAACACAGTAATTTATGGTCAGTATCTTAATTTATTTATTGGGCACTTTATTAACCTATACTTTTTGCTTTCTGAGCACTTTTAATAGGCTTATAGTAGGGTATTCATCTATTCCTGTGTATGAAATGGGGCCATCATAATTCCCCTGGGGCATTACCAGACATTAATTATCAGGATCAAGGTCTTACTAATAGTGAGGCCACTAAGAGTAAAGATCAAATAAATTCTCTTGTACTTCTAAAAACTCCTTTGTCATTTCTGATAGCAATGGCAGGTCACGTTTATAATATTAAGATTACTGGATTTATGTCATACTTCTTTTAAAAATATTTTAATAATATATTTTAAAATATTTTATCTAAAAATTTATAAAGTATATTTATATAAAAATATATAAATGTATATGTATAAATATATAAATGTATATAAATGACTACATGAAGATGATGTCTTTAGATCACCTCACTCTCCTCTTTTATGTCCCTCCCATTTCTCCTGGAATGGTTCATTTCAACAATGAATCTAATTCAGATCACTAACTTGGCTAATCTTTTGTCGGTATTATTGGCATAGACAGAAAGATACAATGTGATCATCCATAAATAAATGTTATTCCTCTCATTAAAGAAATGACTTAGAGATATGTTTTACAAAAATTTCTGTTGTTGCAGGAAAAAAAAAGTTAAATGCCTGTTTGGGCTGTTCCTGGTATCTGTAGAGATCGGAGTTTCTCTGTAACAAGAACAAGAGCCCGGCTCTGGTAACAAGCAAAGACAGCTGCTGTTATAATGATGCTGGAAAACTCGTGGCACCTAAATAAGGCAAGTAACATCGTTAAAAGGCATGCAGGAATCAGGAGTTCTTTCAAAGGTTATTCTGCTTAGTTTTTGTCAACATGGCACAAACTAGAGACACCTGGGAAAAGGGACTTCAGTTGAGGAACTGTTTCTGTAAAATTGGACTCTGGGCGTGTCTATGGGGCATTTTCTCCATTAATGTTTGATATCAGAGGGCCCAGTCCACTGTAGGCTGTGCTACCCTGGAGCAGACGGTTCTGGGAAATATGAAAAAGCAAGCAAAGCAAGACGCAGGGAGCAAGCCAGTAAGCAGCATCCCTAGAAGGCTCCTGGCTCCTTCTGTTTGGGCTCTCTGGGGCTTCCCTCTGCGATAGACTGGGTCTTGAAAACGGGAGCCAGATCTTCAACAATAGCTTGTGATCTGTATTTTATCACAGGAGTAGGGAACCAAATTAGGGCGAGGGTTTTGGTAAAAGGAATGGGGGCACTCAGGGGACACTTCGAGGAAATAAAAACAGTCCTCCAACAAGATACTGGAGATTTCTTCTCTTCAAAGCTTACAGTTCCAAAGAGAATATATGAACACTAAGCATAGATAACATGCCCATGTCTAGTCACTCTGGGCCGATGGAGTAAGAATTTGAGGAAAGGGAAGTCCTAAGTTCTCTTCAAGCTACAGACCAGGAGTGCAGGACCCAAATTGACAAGCTATCCCAACAAAACCACACAGAGAGGGAAAGAGTGTATTCCTTAAAAGGAAATCCAACTGTTGAAAATACAGGAAGTGACTACTCAAGAAACTAAAATGCACCGAACTATAATCTATACCCAAACTGACAAGTACAATGAATTAACATGCACCAAGGAATTTGTAGAGTCTTTAGACTCCCACTGATTACAATATAGGAAGGTATTTGTAGTCTGTTTAATATTATAAAACATCAGCTAGAATTTACTTGGTAGGAAGAAGCCAATCTGGGTATTTTATGCAGGAAAAGGTTTAATGCGGGCTTACTAAACACGAACATTAAACCTTCAGGAAGTACATGATGCAGGAAGTTGATAAGGAAAATATTTGCAGCCCACAACACAAAGCTGGGTGATTTGCAAGGGGTCACCTGGATGCCATCGCAAAACACCATGTCTATCGGTTGTGAGATTCAGAGATCTGCTGCTTTCGGGGCAGGGACAAAATTCTGCTTGTGAATCACTTCCTATTTCCAACGCCATACCCCTCCTTTTCTCAGTGTCAATTTTATGTATGTCAACTCTCCAATTATCATTTTCTTTGTAGTTACTGTTATCCTCGCTTCCTTTTAGTTAATTTTCTTAAGCCTAACATAATGTTACTCCCTTTTTAGTTAATTCCATTCTAACCTATGTGGCACATAAAATTACTTTTATCTCATTTTTCTTTATTTTTTTTATTTTCTTGTTTTCTGTCCCATTCTTTTTCAACACTCATGGTACTTTTCTGACTATTTTTAAAAATTATATTGCATAAAATGCAGATATGTAACAGGAGGTCTGGCTTAGACAGCTGAAGGTATGGTGGTCAATTTCCCTAGTTTGGGTGACTAGAAGCTGATCATATATTATAATGATAATCGTGGCTGATATAATTGATAATTGAAATCTGGTGGCCTTGATCCTGAAGTCAGCAGGTGTTCCAACCTCTAGAGGAACCATCTTCCTCAAAATTCACTAGTGATAGAACAGAGAACCCTGGAGCCCCAGTAGAATACCCGACTCCTACAGCCATCTATGTCTCCATCACGGTGTCTAACAAGGAGTGAGACTTGAAAGCATCAAAACTGATCTTTCTACACAAATCCAATGTCACGCTTGCTTCCCGTGCTCCAACACGGTCTGGCTAAAATACTGGCCACTTCGCTGTCTATGAACTAGGGAATCCCAGGTCATAAGACAACCTGCCTGGTGTTCAGACTATGGGGCTAAGTGTGGACAACAGGGACGGCCTGTCTACAGAGAAGGTAAGCTCCTAAAGGGCAGATAGCTGTGATGGACTCCTGGCACTTGGGAAGACCAGGTCCAGCACTGCTCTGTGTGCAGCAAAGACTAGAGTTCCCAGCTTCAATTGACGGCCGCTCCCATGGCAGCCTCCAGTGTCAGAGGACCAAAGGGGGGCTGCTGCGAGCCTTCATTTTCGTATGTTTCCCCTGGCATTTCCTTTTTTTCCTTTGCTGCAGCACTAGTAGCACGTGGGCTACTTTTATTTTTAGAATACTTCCATGTCGATTTTTATTCCTCATATTTATCAAGTTTTGAATATGTATTTTCCGATGTTGTACAAGATTTTTTTATCTCTGGACTTTCTCTTTCATTGCTTGTCACATTCTTTTTGTTGCTGTTTTCTGTATCATTTGACCCCTCCTCTTTGTTCCTCCAGTCTTTCCTTCTCCATTTTATTGTTCTCCTTTATTTATTCATTTACTACTTTATTTGTTCCTCAAATAACTTTCATTTCATGTCGCATTCTACATTATTTTGCAATGTTTTGCTCTATGGTTGTTGGCATTTTATTTATATTTATTTATTTTTTGTGTCTTTCTCATCATGCATCTTGACCCCACTCATTTCCCTGTCCCTTCGCATCTGTCTCCGTCCTTGCAACCTCCCCTGCCCCCAAAATAATACAGTAAAATTTAAGAGAGAAAAAAAAAAGAAAAACAGAAAGGAAAGAAATCAGTTGTATCGTGGAAGCTGAGTGTGGCAAAGTGAGTCACACAGTAAGCCTTTTTACGTATATCTTTACTTGCAGATGGACCTTGCAAAGAGTCATTGGTCTGGCTCAAGGCCTCTGGTTTCTGCTATACTACTGAAGATGGACCCTCACCGAGACTCCTCCTGATATCCTCTGTGGCCCTGTGTCGTGGAGATCCTGCAGCTTTGGATCTGCAAAACCAGCCCCTTCATGTGCTCTAGCAGATCATAGACGGGGTGGATGTTGGAGTGGGCTAACTCATAACCCTGGTTCTGGGCCTGGGCAGTTGCTGGTTGGTCAGCCTGCCAGCTCTCCCTTGTGCTTACCACCAGGGTGAGCTCTTCAGCGCTGCCCTGGGTAGTTTACCCAATGAGGCAAAAAGCAAGGGATGGGGCCAGTTCTGCTTTCATGCTGTCAGGAGCAGCACTCTCCCACACACACCATCAGGGCCAGCACTACTGTGCCGCCCAGGTAAGGTGCAGGGCCCACTGGGGCTGGTAAGATCAGCTCCCCCACCTGTTGTAGGCAGTGAAGGGCTAGCGGTAAGGAGGGGCAACTCTTTCCCCATCCATGCCTCTGCATGACAGACAAGTAATGGGACAGGGAACAAATCTCTCATGCTCACACCTTCAAAGCTCTACCCCGCTGCAAGGATGGGGCACTGGGCCTGCTTTGCCGAGTGCTGCCGCTGATGAGAAGGAGCAGCCCTCACAGTCTAATGACCCCAGGGCCAACTCTTCCACCATCCTCAGGCTTAGGGGTGCAGGAGGGCATCTCTCCCACACTTATGCCACTATATGGCAGATGAGGTGCAGGAATATAATCTTTGTCCTTGACTTTGTTTATTTTTTATGTGCTTTTGTCTGCCTGTATGTCTGTGTGAGAACTAGAACTGGAGTTACAGACAACAGTGAGCTGTCATGTGGGTGCTGGGAACTGAATCTGGGTCCTCTAGAAAAGCAATCAGGACTCTTAACCACTGAACCATCTCTACAGCCCCGACTGGTAGTGTATTACTACCTTTAATTTTATCAGTTTGGGGAATATTGCTATATTTTTCTTGGTTTGTTGTTGCTGTTTTTTAGAGAAGTTTGGTTTTCCTCACTGAGTGGTACTATGATTGGACCTTAAAATTAGGTTGCTCATGAAGAATATTCTTGAGTAAAATCAGGACAGATATCCAACCAGCATAAGTACAAACTAGGGAAATGCATCCTTTGCTATTAATAAAGAAAATAAATAACCACAATTATAAAACCCAAGATTTCTAGTACATGAATGATCAAGAAACCAAATCAAAGATTACATAGAGTAGAAGGAGCTGGGATAAAATTTAAACTCATAAAAGGTCTATTTAAAGAAATAATAGTAGGGGGGAAGCCCAAATATAGAGAAGGAAATGAAGATTCAAATGCAAGATTCATTTAGAAGGCCAAGTAGACATGGCCAGAGAGGAGCATACATACAACATAATGTAGTCAAGATGCTGAAACTACAAAACAGAGAACAACATTAAAGGTTACAGAGAAACCAACAACTCACCAAGGTAAATACATCATAATGACATTAGACTTCTCAACAGAGACTTTGCAAACCAAGAAAGCTTGGGATAGTGTGTTTTAAACCTTAAGGTAAATAACTTCCAACCAAGAGTACTATAGCCAGCAAGTTATATTTAAAGCTGACAGAAAATAAAGACATTTCAAGACAATCACAAACTACAGCAATTCATAACCACCAGCAAAGCATTGCAAAAGCTTCATAGGAGTATTATAAGCACTGAGGAGAAACAGCAAGCGTCTCAATCACAAACACAGGAAAGAGTAAATTTCAAGAGAGAACTAGATAAATGAAGAGGAGCTAGGGAAGAACAAATCAAGTCCGAATTAAATCAGAAAGGTCCCGTCATGAATAGCGGAGAAAAGAAAAAGAAAAACAAAGAATAAATCAGGAAAACAAGTAACGAAATCCACAAATACTTCACAAGATTAATTCTAACGTAACTCTCTTCTCTTCTAAAACAATAAGACTAGCAATTAGACAAAAATGAAAATCTGACTAATTTTGTCTACTAAAAACACTCCCAGGCCAGTGAGATAGATCAGTACTAAAGGGACTTACCACCAAGCCTGATGATATGAACTTGTTACCCAGAACATACATGACAGAAGTAGACAGCCAGTTCCCACAAGTTATACTCTAACCCCCATACTCACTCGATGGTATAAACACATGCATGCATAAAATAATGAGAACAAATACAAATAATTTTTAAAACAAAATGCTCCACATGAGCAAAGACCTACATCAACTGGGACTGAAAGGGTAGAAGTCAAAACCAAGTGGGAGTAGCCATGCATATATATGATAAAGTAAACTTCAAGAGGAGACTAGTCATAACAGAGGAAGAAGTCACTCCATTGCTTAGGAGAGCACCCCAAGAAAGTAGAACTATTGTAAATACATATGACCAAACATCAGATCACCCCAGAAGCACAAGACAAACGCTACCGAAAACAAAGTGAGAGAGGTCCAAACACACTTAGAATGGGTACTTCCAATAGCCGATCATTATCCGTGGGTTGACTATCCAAACCAGAAAGATTCCAGCAAAGAAATTTCAGTGTTAAACTGCACCATAGATAAAGTAGGCTTAAAAGACATCTGCAGACTTTTCCTTCCGGGGACTGAAGACAACATAACATGCTCAGCAGCCCGCAGGACTCTTGTGATGCCTCAAATTTTAGCAGTGACATAAGTTTTAACAGTTATAAAATATTGCTTTTTACATCTTATCGACTTAAGGTGGAATAAAATCAGAAATGAATTGCAAGAAAATATACAGATACATGGGGACTTAAACAGTGTGCTTGGATTATCACTGGATCATTGAAAAAATCAGAGAAGAAAATATTTAAAGATTTCTTTTATTTTTACTCTTTGCATATGTGTGTGGGCCTGAGTTGGTGTTAGGGGTGACTGTGAGCTGCGTCATGTGCACCCTGGGATCCAAGCCCCGGTCCCCAGCACAAACAGAGAATGCTCTTAACCACTGAGGTGTCCCTCCAGCCTCTTAAAGAAGAAAATTTAGGACTCCTAGAATCAAATGAAAATGAAATAAATCACAAATGAACTAAGGCAACTATAAGAAGACATGTCTTTATGTGACTACAATATAAAATTCAGATATATCTAAACCACACAACTTCGCCTTGGACCTTGAGGTTTTAGATAAGAATAAAGCAACCTCAAATCAACAAGTCAGAAGAACTAAGGAGGATTGGGACATACGTGAATGAAATGGAGACTAGGAGGTAATATGGAGAATCAATGAAGTGGAGAGCTGCTTATTTAAAAAGATCAACAAATCAATAAATCCTTCACCAAACCAACCAGAAAAAAAGAGAGATCCAAACTAGTAAAGATAGAGATACCAATGGAATCCAGAAGCTCGTCAGGGAACACTTTGAAACCTGTATTCCCAAATGCTGAGACACCTGGAAGAAATAAATGTATTCCTAAATATGTATGGCCTACCAAAATTAAGTCAGGAAGATCTCAACGGCTGAAGCAGATCCATGACAATAATGAGACTGAGGCAGTACTGTACGGTTTCTCATGGTAGCAAGATGGCTCAGTGGTGTCTATATATGACAAACTTACAGACAAAATTGTGCTAAAAGAGAAAAAGCTGAAAACATTTTTATACACATAAACAAGAAAATTAGTTCATTCTCCACACTCTTATTTGACATAGTTCTTGAAATCTTAGTTAGAGCAATAAAGCAAGAGAAAGAAATAAAACAAATGGGAAAGAAAGAATTCAATTTGTCTCTATTTGTGGGTGCTATAATTTTATACTTCAAAGATCACAAAGAAGACTTTGCCTCACCAGGAAAACCTTGGATATGATTAAACACTTTCAACAATACCTTGGGATACAAAGTAAACATACAGACACACATATTCTAAAACTCAGATATTCAACCCCAGAAAAATATTATCCAATCAATAACTGGGCAAATGAATTGCATATACAGCTCAAAAGAAAATGCAAATGGCCAATAAATATATGAAAAGGTATTCAATAGCTTTAGTCATTAGGGAAATGAAATTTAAACTGCATTGAGAGCTAACTGCATTCAAGTCAGAGCAGCTATCACCAAGAACACAACAACATAAACAAGGATGTGGACAAAGAGCACTCACACAGTGGTGATGGGAATGTGAATAGTGTGGTTCCATCAGATGCCAGAATGGAGATTCTTCAAAATAGCAAAGCCAGAACTGTTATAGGACCCTTCTCGAGCAGTCCAGAACACATACGTGGAGGAGTTTAGGCAACATGCCACAGAGATGCTGCAAATCTCTGCTTATTCGTGGCATCATTTACAATAACCAAGTCTAAAAAAGCCTAGATGCCTATCAACAGATGAGAGGGTAAAGGAAATATTGTACAAATGCACAGGGGATTTTTATTCAGCCTGACAAAGGATCAAAGCATGGCATTTGCAGAAGGAATTGCACTGGAGGTTACCATGCTAAATGTAATAAGTCAGATTCAAAATAAACATCATTTGTTTTATATGCAGAGCGATATTGTGTGTGTGTATGTGTGTGTGTTACACTGTGTAGAAGGGGAACAATGTGGAAGGAGGAACTGGTGGTCTAGTTGTAGAGGGAGAGAACATGAGGTATCAATGAGAATAAAAAGAAAAATGAACGTCACATGTTTTCTTGAATATGTAGGACAGAAAATATACAAATAGACGGGGGCTACTATGGCAGAGGAGTGAGAACATTGAGAGGAACAAGAAACACCAGGGATTGCAATAGGGAATTGAATATAAGCAGAGTATAATGTTGTACATGTATGAAAAGGTCATAAAACCTATGATTTTGAATGTATATACTTGAATGTACACATACACACACCGATAAAGAAAGGGCATGTCAGCAGAGTTCCCCCTCAAGCCCACACTTCCCACCTACTGGTAATATGGTCTCATCTTTGGCCCCACAAGTTCACCATTCATACCCATCAAGCATATGGCACATAAATCCTGCCTGGAAGAGGGCTCCATACTTCCGTCCTCAGTAAGCTTCCACATCTGAAGCCAGGAATCTCAGTATTTGCCTTGCGTACTTCTTGTTTTATAGAATGAGCTGGGTCTTTTTTTTTCTGGTTTCATTGAATAAAGAGATTATTTTTTTCTTATCCTGTCTTTTTTCTTTCCTTTTCTTTTTTCAAATTTTGGGTAGATATTTGAGGGTGAACATGTTTTATTTTGCCATTTTCAGATGGAAACCACAAGATTATATATTGAATATACAATCAAATTAGAAACCCCAGGAGTTTTTTTATATTTGGTTCAGCGCAGTCCTGTTATATGATACTATAGTTACACAGTTCGTCTTCTAGATTTAAGAGCACAGCTCTAAATTTATCCCTGTTAAATGATGTCTTGCTAAATTCAGCTTTGTCCGAGCTTTTGCAAGCTCTTGGTCCTAAAATCTAGTGCATTTCTGCAACCTCTCCATTTTCACATCATTCGCAAATTTAATCAGCTCACTATTAAGCACTCAGACAAACATTGCCAAAATAGTTGAATGGGATGAAGCTAGAGACAGCCATTCCTACACTACCCACTCTGCAGTCTGTCATGATTCATTTAACCTTCATTTATCCATCTGTATCCGAGGAAAATGTGATATCTTGTTAACTTTTTACTCATATGTCTATAGCATTCTCTCAACAGCTAGAATAGAGAGTTAAGGATTTGGGATGAAAATGAAGTCAAACACGGAGATAAAAACAGAAGGGGGAGGTCAAGGAAAAGGAATAATAATGGAAGGGGATGGGAAGATGAGAGAGAAAGAGGAAGACAAGGAAAAGAAGTTTTGTTTTAATTTTTTTTGCTTAAAGGTAAGTTAAAATGTAAAAACAGTAAACTGATAATTTAGTTCATCCAGACAAAGTGATACACAGAGAGGGAGAGTTATGAAGTATTTTCAATATCATTTCTTTCATTCAGAAATAAAAATCTGCATCAAAGTTAGCAAACCTAAGTTCTGCATAAAAGGCTATGTAGAGGTGTCCTGATGTATTTACGTCACCAGGCAGGACTGCTCAGAAGCTTTCACTAGTTGAAGTATATTGCTAAACTCCAAAAAGGGGATGGTACCCAGCATCAACGTGTTTGATCAAGAGCCCTTTTGAAACAGTGCATCTCTTAGGAACAGGGTGCCCAGATCACACTCTGTGAAGTGCTAGCCTAAACCATCCATTCTATTATTTGACCTGCTGGGGAGCACATGGGAATGGCTGCCAAATTTATCTTGCAATGAACAGGAGTTACTGAAGTTTGATTTTCTCATTGGAAAAGAGCAAGGTAACGCTGTCCTTTGTATGTTCAGCTCTGGAGACCAGAATCAAAATGAAATTCAAATAGGAAACCAGGCTTGAGTGAGCGAAAGGTAGGAAAGATGAAAAAGAATCAAACTCAAATGCAAGCCCAGCTCCGCCACTTGCTGACTGTAGGGCATTGTTTGAGCAGAGAATCTTTCTCTGTGTGCCACATTCCTCTTCTATAAAATAGGGCCAACCATCCTCCCTGGCCAACAGAGTCATTGTGGGCATCAGATAAGATAATGTCTAGAAAATACCTTGAAGAGGAACAACTTTCCAGTTGTACATAAGCATCAATCAACAGCTACAAGAAAGCTTTGGTGACGGAACATACCAAAGGCATACTTCATGCTCAAATCATAGTCAGCTGCAGGTCACAGAGTCAGCTGTGTGTGTTGCTCTGCTCAACTGAGTCTAAAGAGACATCCTTGTATCCAGAGGCTATTGTCTTCTTTATGCTTTTCGCAAGGAACGTACTATGGAAACAGAAATGGGAATGGGGGATAGGACCCGCTTGGAAGGACTTAACAAGCCATCCATTAGACACAGCGTAGTCTCCTGAATCCAGCATATCTTCTAGGGATGGAGAAAGAAGCTTAGGCAGACTCCCAATAGGCAAGAAGTATGTGGACAGCTTTTCCCTGACATGGGGGTTTCTAACAGTTGACTCAGAGTAGAAGAGGGCTCTGTATTGTCCCTCACCCCCTTGCCAGTCAAGAATGGTTCGCTTTCAGGCCATCTAAACCTCCGACCCCAGGTGACGAAGATGGACTCACAAAGAGAATTTCACATTTCAAAGGGACAAAGGCCAATTTAAATCTATTCTCGCTAAATACAAAGACTAAAGAGAACTTAGGTTTTAGGAAAATCAGGCAAATGAGATTATTCTCATTAGAACTTTCTAATAATTAAGTAAAAGCTAATGCTCTCAAAATAAAGTCTCCTGCCTTCCTCACAGCGTGAGGTACAGCGAGCCTGAAGGTATTATTCCATTTACAGAAAAGCTAAGTAAGAAGCCCATTAATTGCTTTTAATAATGTTTTATCCTGTTACAAAAGCAATACATTTTCAAGGCAGAAATGTTAATGTAGAAATGTATCTGTTGCCCAACATTTTCCTTTATTTTTACCCTGTGAAGGTTAAATCTTTCAGGACTGTTTCTTAAAGGGAAAATATGGATGAGGTAAGGCTGTGTAACTTGATTATTGTTCATTCTCTGGCAATTATGGGGAGAGCTTACTTTGCCCACTTCTGAAATGGTAATTTCACCTGCTCCATCTGCGACGCGCAAACTTGACGTCTTCAAGCAGCCGCAGCCAGTTATTCTCATTTGCAAGGTGGAGCTGACTGGTAGCCGGTGGATGACTCCTCTGCTTGGGGAGAGGGGGGTAGGCTACACCAAGAGTTCCTGGGAGTTGCAGACAAGCCAGACTCCCCAGTAGCTGAATCACAAAGTGGCCCCGTGGACATCAGTCAGGAGCTGAACTTGAACTGGTGATGGCCTACCTCAAGACTCCTCCATGTGGTCCTCGCAGCACGAGTTTCGATGCCCTGAGGCTGGGAGCCAAAGGGACTTATCCTAAGAAGTGGAGCTAGGTGGGGCAGGTTCCTTAAAGCTGCCACTCAGCAGTTGGGTGGCACCAGTTTTCTCCCTACATTGCTTTCGTCAAACAAGATCCTACGTCATTCCAGATTCAAGGAAACAGATGACCAACAAGATCTCAGAACCAAAGCTCCTGGTCAGGAGCTACTGCTATGATCCTCTGTGCAGACCCGTTACCAGCTCGCTTTAGCAGATTCACCCTGCCCTGGCCGGCAGGCACCCCATAATGGTAGCCACAAACGAGCATGTTTTAAAGATTACAGCTACCACTTCTTGTACCCACTTTTCCAAAACCCTGCAGCCTCCCTCTCTTTCTCACCTTCTGACTTCTTTGGATGGCTTCCCAAGTCCATGCTAGACACTGCTGGGACCCGGGGGTTCACAATTCCTTCCAACAGCAGAGTCAGACTTATAACCAACCATTCCGACTTATTTAATCACCAACACAAAGCCACACATTCACACTTATGCCCACACAACACACACAAACACAACACACACTTACACATACATTTACATACTCAAAACCTAGTAATTCTCAACCTTCCTTATCCTGTTGTAACATAAGGGGACTTGCTTGTTGGGGTTTCTGTCCCACCTGGGTACCCCACAGGTAGCAAGCCCCAAAGAAAATCACACGGAGTCTACATTAGGTTATAAACTGATTGGCCCATTAGGTCAGGCTACTTATTAGCTCTTATAACTTATGTTAACCCATTATTCTTATCTACGTTAGCCATATGGTTTGGTACCTTTTTCAGCTGTCAGCTCACATGTTGCTTCTTCAGTGATCTGGGCAGGAATGGCAGAG
Organism: Myodes glareolus; assembly: GCF_982192425.1. Taxonomy (NCBI): domain Eukaryota; kingdom Metazoa; phylum Chordata; class Mammalia; order Rodentia; family Cricetidae; genus Myodes; species Myodes glareolus. The sequence goes on along the minus strand of NC_142045.1, from coordinate 20,678,732 downwards.
GGAGCTTCCTCCTCCCTAGCCTTCTCCTATTCTCATTGCCCCACCTCTACTTCCTGTCTGGTTTTCCCACTTATATTTCCTGCCTGGCCAATCAGCGTTTTATTAAAATACATGATTGACCAACAATTCTCCCAGACCATCCTGTGACCCTTTAATATAGTTTCTCATGTTGTGGTGACCCTCGCCAACCATATAAAACTTTTTATTGCTACTTCGTAACTGTAATTTTGCGACTGTTATGAATTATAATGTAAATATCTGATATGCAACCACCAAAGGGATCACAACAACCCAAGGGTTGAGAACCACTGCTCTAACACATTCAAGCATACACACACATACACAAAAACACACATAAACATATGTACGCGTAAACCCATAACTGCTTTCACACTCAGTCACAAATGCACACCCCATATTCTTACACTAACATGAAGCTATACTGGAAGCCCATTGTGCAGTTCCTTTGAAGTTCTAGAAGAAAGCAAGGACTCCCTCATTCCCTTCGCTGGTTGTCTCACAGTGGCACCTTTTCAACCATGTGGAGGTGAAAACGGTGCCATGATGCTGAGATGAACTGATGTGAAAGAAGCCTAGGAAAGGTCATGCCAACCCAGGAAAGGGCATGCCATCCGAGGGGGCTGGTTTTGTACCTATTCCACACCACCAACTGCGCATGCTACCTCATCGCCTCAGGCCACCTTCCTCCTGTTAAAAGTCCAGCTAGGTCTCTGTCTCTGTTGAAAGCCCCTCCATCTGGGGGTAGGACAGCATCCCAGGGCTCCTGGAGCCCTTTTCTGGTGGCTGTTTTCTTTCCCTGACAGAGACAGTGATCAGTGGTCAGATCAAGCCCCACAAGCCCCAGGGGATTCGATGCCAAGAAAAGACGATGAAGCCGAGGGTTTTCCATTGTGCCGACATCTATTGTGGGCTTCAGAAAGCAGAGGGGGCCAACCCTCTGGGAAGGGGATGCAGAGGTGGGAGGAAGAGGAGGCTGAGGTTACACTGGGGCAGCAGGATGGAAAGGGAGTGGAAACTGATCCCTTTTCTAAAAATGCGCCAGCCCCAACCATTTTTTAATATTTCTTTGTATTGTGAAAATAAAAGGGTCAAAGGGAGATAAAGGTGAGCTTTTATTCAATTGAGGAGACACACTGTTTCCATGCGTCTGCACATCCATTTCATTTTAGTGTCAAAGAGAAGCCAGGAAGTCAAAATCCCATGAACACAGTTCATTTGTTTTATTGGGAAGGTTGAAGCAAAATCATTTGAAAAGACTCCTACTTTATGTCATGATGCATACGTCAACCTTTCATCTTCAAATGTGGCCTCCAGGAAAAAAAAATCAAAGTTGGGTTTTTTTATATATATATATCCTTTTTGGCTAAGTGTACAGTGATAAATGTACCAGTTTTAGGTTCCAAAAGAAAACCTCTATCTCATACTGACTTCTCATGGCTGAAGACTGGTAAATCAGAAACAAGGAAATAGCAGGTGAGGAAGGGAAAGACAAGGAAACTTCACTGTCCCGAGCGTGTCTGTGGAGCATCCTCTAAGTATCAGGCACTGTGCTGGATGCTGGGGCTTATACTATGAGCAGAAGGCCTATGTATTCTTAAACGGCTTATTGCCTAGCAAACCCAGAATACAGTACAGAAGTCTGTACTATTTTTAAATTGTTGAAGCATGCACAAGGTGCTACACAGGAACCTGAAGAAAAAACAATTCGCTCCACCCTGAGTTGGCATCATAGCTAAGAGCTGAAAAACAAAAAAAAGATACTCGGGTACAGAAATCGAGAGACAGCCCAGATCAGCATAGGCCAAGAGAAATGAGACACCAATGCATGCAGAAGCAAAGCATGCAAAAGCCCTGCACCATTCAAACCTCCCAGGACATACTAAGGGAGCTAAGGGACATGACGCTGGGGAGAAAGGCAGCCAGGACAAGCTCTTAGAGAGAGCTTATCCTTACCATATGACCCTAGACAGGGGACTCCGGTGGGAAGATTTGCATAACAAGTAGGGTCCCTCTGGCAGCAACAAAAAGGATGGGGAGGAGGAGGATAAGACCCCAGGCAGGGGACCAGGTGGTGGGAAAGTATGATGACACCAGCAAGGGATAACAAGGCCCAGGCAAGGGCAATGGGCTGGGGCTGAGAAGAAGAAATAGATTCAAAAAATATTTAGGGTAGGGGGGATGGGGGCAGGAATAGTAGGATGTTGTTAATTAAGTGTAGGGTGGGAAGAGAAGAAAAAAAAATACCTTGGGGAATTGGTGCAATTAATTAAGACAGCATGCAAAAATAAGAGCAAGACTGGGGGCAATTCTGAAGACATTGCTATGGGATATATTGATGAGAAATCTGGGAGTTCCCAAGTGGGAAAATCCAATTCTCATAGCGGTGGAAATTCTTGGGAAGAGGCAAAGATGCTTAAGAATTAGAGTTCAAGATGGACAGAAATCTCCCAGGGACAGTGTGGGAAAATAGTGGTTGAGACAGAAAACAAAATTATTATACCAATAATAGAGTAACATGAATTACAATTATGTGATAGCTGTAGGCTATTGTCTGTCTTTAAAAGCCTGGTACCAACAACTTGTCCCCTTTGTTGGTGAAAACCAACTACACTGCAACCAGAGAAAATCTTGCAAACCCAATCTTACAGCCATCTCCCGCTTCCTTCCATTCTCTGATCACCCTATAGATGGTACAGTATTGGCAATTAAATTGTTCCTATGCTCTGTGTGTCCAGAGCAGTGAACCCAGTACATTGCTGGGCAAGCACTCTAACACTGAGCTACCTCGCTCGTCTGATAGCTCTTTTCATTCCTCATGATAGACTCACCAATTACTAGCCCTTGGGTTATGCTCTTAAGTTGCAAGGTGACAAGAGTACGGTCTCTGTCATAAGGCGTCTGTGATATGTCTGGGTTTCCATTGTAATTGGTTCCTGTTTCATCTTCCTGGTTACTAATTCACCACAGTCAGACCAGACCTAAGTGCCGCCTATCCCTAATCCCTATAGGTGCTTAAATCTGCTCAGCCTGCGAGAATCAAGATGCCCTTCACTTGGCATTTTTGCCCCCAAAGCACCTGGAGGTTTCCATAAGATAGAGTGGTCACTTGATGCAATGAGCTATATACAAAGGACTCCCCGCATAGCAAGAGAATAACCAATAATGCTCTCAGCCCTATCTCTGGCTTCCCCGTTGTCCTGACTCCAAACTGAGTTTTCATCATCCCTTCCTCCCCTCTCGACTTTGCCACCTGACAAGTCACTCATTTCTCCCCCTAAATGGAAAGGATCTATCCACATCTATCGATTTCCTGAGATGGGGCATATTGAGAAAGCATGGTAGCCCCAACACACAGCCAGTCTCTCTCCTTTCACTTTTATCCTGTCATCTGACGGACACACGCCAAGAATTTACCCCAGACCAGCATCTAGTCAGAGTCAGAGTGCAAAGGATGGGCTGATGAACAAGGAGACGGTTTCCTGGCTGCATGGAGTTTCAGTTCTGGCAAATTCTAGCAATCCAGTCTGGCAAAGTAGGACCGGCTGATACACGTACACTTGCAAAGTCGAAGAGGACTCTGAGGCTCCATCAGCAATGCTCACCCAACGTGGGATGGCCTACTCCACCCTGGGCCTCTCTGTCCCCTCTGAGTCATGTCAAATAAGCAGTATCTGCAGCTTCATGGCTCTTAGTTCATCAGCCTTTGGCTCGGGGGAGTCGTTTTGAGCCAGATTTAGAAGAACAGAGGGACTTACTGGAAAGACTCCTGCAGTAATGGGTGGCATTAGTGCAAGGTTTTGCTCATGATCTGTAAGTCATGTTGATAGACATCCTTCACTATGCATTAATTCAACAAGTGCCCAAAGAAGGGGAGACAAGAAAGAACACGCAAGCACTGCTTCTGGGTTAAAGGAACGGACTGTGACTTTGTGATGTGGTGGGCAAAGAGGGATGAGAGAGCCATTCGTGGCAGCTTCAGCCACAGGAAGCTCATTCAACCAAGAGAATGGAATATGACCACTGGCTTCATTGTTTTCCTTTTCCATGATAGACGTCTACCTGCACACCCAGGGGTGGTGCTAATGCATACACCTTGGGATTGCCCATGTGACCACCTTTGGCCAATGGGATGTTGGTGGGCGTAACATTCCCACAGATTAAATGACATTTGACTTAAGTGGGGGTCTCTTGCTTGTCTGCCAAAAGCATAAACATACTCTGGCTAGCCACCATTCTATCAAGCCAGCTCTAGAGTGAAACATGGCAGAGGGCCAAACATAACCTGCAGCTTGTGCCAAGATCAGTCAAACAGCCATGACCTATTAGCAAGAAAAATAAATATCGTTCGTTCAAGCCACTGAAACGTTGAGGTGTTTAAGACAGCATCACGGAGCACCGGCTGACTGATACATCACGCTAAGATGCCTTCCTCCGAGCACCCACAAGCGTCCGTTCGCTGCATACATAAAGACAGAAGCATCATCACATGCCTGTGGCCTTGACTGAGCCTAGAGCCCTGCAGTCCTACCCCATCACAGGCTTCATTCAGGTTTAATGAACTGCCCTTCTATTTGTCTAATGTCACTATTTTCCCCAACTCGGCTGTTCAGTACCTGGACTGTCTAGGAAAACCCATTACCTCTATTAGTCTGCCAATAGCAAATCAGTAGAATTGCTTGTTCCTTAATTGATAGAATATACTCCCCTCCTCCTGATAGATTACCCTGTTCTAACAGCTCCAAGAGCGATTCCCTAGTGTCTGACTACCATCCAATCCAGAGCAATTGGTTGATACTTGCAGTAATAAATCCTAACCTATCAATACATAATAGCTCTTCATAATCAACATCCACAGATTCTGTCTGGGTTCAGAAGCAACCACCAGCCATTTTTTACATGCCTATAATTAGCAGTGGCCAGATGACGCTTGTGCCTCTTAGCACAATACTCTTGCCCTGTCCAATAATGATAACACATTTTACATAAATTCAAGCTGATTTAATTCCCTTGTCGGAGCAGGGAGATATAAATATATTTTCTGCGTGTGTAATGTTCTGTAAATTAAAATAGTTCGGCTGACCTGAGTATCGCGGTGAGAGGGATCCAGTTCTGCCTCTCCAGGAGGCTGACTGTGGGCTGCTGCGAGCAACTGTCTCCCGCAGATCAGCAGAGAGGGCCAGTTGGACGAGGTACTGCACATCATTTATTAAAGCTCTGTCCATCTAAGTGCGTTTTGCAAGCTTAGGAAGAGCTCATCTCCATCTAAGAGCAACCAGTCTTTAGACCCTAAGGTACAGTCCGCTGACATTAATGCCAAAAAAGGCACTGACCTCCTGATGGCCTTTCGGGGGCCAAAGAACAATTCTTCTTAAGGGGAAGAGGCAGGGAGGAGAGACCAGCATGTCATATAAAATGCACCCCCATCCCTCAAATGCCCCTAATGCGCAAGTTCACCAGTCACGGGAAAAAGTTGTATAAGGAAGTCCCCTTGATTCTTATAAATTAAATGTCACCAAAGAAAGTCGGTGAGAGAAAAGGAAGAAAAAGTGCCCTAAACAAGGTAATAAAACTATAAACTTAATGAGGGGCTGTTTCCCGCTTCGCAGTCTCCCCTCTTTATAACATGGCCTTATGAGCCAGCCTGTCAGGAGAATGTAATTGAGAACTTGCTATAAAACATATGTTTAATGGAGCCGGGGGCCAAGGAAAACACTGTAATTGTAATAAGCAGCCTAGTAAGTAAAATGATAGCTTTTAAAGGTTAAAATAGAGTTGCCTTCAGAACAGGGCCAGCCTGCTTCTTCAAATATTGCTTTGCTAATGATTTCTTCACTTCGCTTACAAAATGCATCTCTGAGGAGATTTGTCACGCATGTGATCCCTGCCTAGGAAGCCAACTGCTCACCCTACAGAAGGCTCAAGCATTTATTCTCCAGTTTTATATAACTTGGGGAATGATGTTAAAATTGGCAAATGCATCTGAGGCACACCAGGCCACAGGAATTTTTTTTTTAATCCACTCATTGTCCGATGCAGTTCAACTTGAAAGAGATACAACAGAGCAAAGATTGATCCTTTGCGGCCTGCTCCCTTTCCAGAAGGTAAAAGCAATTCCCATCAACAGAGCCCGGTGCTCCGTGGGGTCATCGCCATTCTACTCTGGGGAATTTGTGGCTCATCAGGGCATGAATATTTTTAAAAGTAAGAAAGAATAGAGGAAAAATGAAAACTGGTCCTGGGATCTAGGAGACCTGACCTATGAAAAGCCCACTCCTGCCTGAGCATAGTGCTTGATGACCCTGACCTTCAGGAGGACTCCTTTAGGGAACTAAAATACACGTTTGCTCTATATTTACTTTTGAGATTGAGGCTCTTGGCATTGTGTGTGTGTGTGTGTTATGTACATGTTTGTCTGAGTATGTATATGCATATATATATGCAGATCTATGGGAGTATGTGTGTATGTGTCATGTATATGATGTATATGTTTGTGTGGGTATATGTATGTATTTATGCAGGCATATGGGTGTGTGTGTGTGTGTGTGTGTGTGTGTGTGTGTGTGTGTGTGTTGCACTTCATCATAGTTTTTAATACAAGGTCTTGATTCAGGACTCACTAATTTAGCTAAGCTTCCTGGTCAATGAGCTCGAGGAAATCTAGCTGTCTGCTTCCTCATTGCAATGAAGTATGGATATGTGACTAAGTTCTGGTCAATGAAAAATAAGAGGTGTGGGACATGAAGGTGGGAAAACATTGGGGGGCACTTGGAGGAGTTGGATAGAAGAAAGTAGTAATGGATAGATATTATCAATATACACTGTATAAATGTACGGGATCTTCAAAGAATAAACAGTATTACTTAAAAATCAATAATAAGCACCTTCCTTAAAAGACAATTTATTCATAGTCTTCCCACAGTTGCTGCCTTCAATGTAGAGCCAACAGTTGAAGATTTTTGTTTCTCTTTTGGGTATGATAAGTAATAGGACCAGCCCTAGGGACAGTAGACCAGGAAACTGAACAAGACAGACTTCTTCATCTAACTGAACCTCCAAATCAGCCTTGGATTACCCGTACACTTCTGTGCACCTTCACCGAATAGCTTACAAGTAATCTAACTTACTGTAGTCATGTTATTGGAGGCTCTGTTGCTTGCAAATGAGTTGTGCATTTGATCAATAGAGATGATAGACAGACAGATGGGTATATAGGTAGGTAGGTAGGTGGGTGGGTGGGTGGATGGATGGATGGATAGATAGATAGATAGATAGATAGATAGATAGATAGATAGATAGATAGATAGATAGATAGATGAATATGAATATGAATATTAAGCAGAGTGAGAGTTTGAAGACACAAAGCACATTCTGTCACTTTCATGTTTGGCATCCTCCACCAGGTATCATTACCTAGAAGATAAAATCCAAGTGCTCTCTGTGCCCTGAAAAGTCTTACTTCAACAGGATTATGTGTGACCATATCTCATGCCTACCCAACATCGCTGCAAACACGCAAGTCACATTTTGGTTTGGGACTTTTCCTGTTGCCATCTGTTCTTTCTGAAGTACATTTTCCCAGTTATGGTCATGGCTAATTTGTTTCAATCATTTCTTCCCAAAAGTCACTCCCCAGAGACATCTCCCTAACCACCAGCTCTAGTTATGTGTGTGTGCATGCACACACACACACACACACACACACACACACACACACACACACACCACAGAGTAACTCTACTCCAACATCTATCCTCATTTATCCTCAAGTGCAGAGGTAGCCTTATTCTTTTACCTGATGTCATCTATCAGTGTAACATAATGTCAATGACAACAAAGGATATATTTCTCATCATTGTGTCTGGAAACTAGGATGATGTCTAACAAATAAGTAAGCATTCAATAAATACCCATCAAGTAAGTGGGTAGTCTATAAGACTGAGTTTGAAATGGAGAAGGGAAAGATTGGCTTAAAGGAGGAAGAGCAGGAGTCAGCTGCAGAAGTTTGTGGGGTGCCACAAACCTCTAAGTGTTAGCATTTGGAAGGGAGAGGCAAGTGGATCAGTGGTTCAAGGTCATCCTCAGCTACACAGTGAATCCAGTGTGAATCCGGGCTACTGTAAGAGGCCCTGTTTCCAAAACAAAACCAAGTAAAAGTGTCCCTCTGGTCAAACAGAACACAGACATGGGTAGATAGTCATAAACCCTTGGATACAGATCACTTTGACACTCAGAATTTAGAAACACGAATAAGTACATGCATCAGAGAACATATCAGATGGGATTTGGAAGGCTATTCCATCATAAACTATGTTCATATCTTGCAGCAAAGAGACTAGAACACTAAACAGTAGGTAAAGTCTTACAAGAGTCTTTATCCACTCACGACTCATTTGGCCACCAGATGAAGTCAAATTTTGATGCCAAAGGTTATGAATAAAAAATCAAACCTTCAGAGTCTCTTGGGTTTCCAAACTGCATAATAAGAATTGAATTTGTATGTAAAAGATCATTCGAAAGACTTCTGGAAGACCATGATACATGATACATCATCAGTAACACCCAGACAACCCTTTGAACATAGTACAACAAATGCAGTTATCTTTCTTCCTCATTCAACCCATCCTAATTACATTCTTCACAAAAGGATGGATTTTTATGCCCAGAGAGTCAAAAGTGTTTAGAAAATTGTGACTTACTAATCCTAGGACCACCCACAATGCTTTGGGAGTAACAAAAACAAGTGACTGATGTAGTCGGCAGCTAGAGTTTTGTCATCAGTGACGACGTGGTCTAAGCACTGTCCGTGTATTTGCCCATTCAGCCCTTAAAGCAGTGGTATGAGTGAGTGCTATGACTATTTCCAGGCCTCAAATGAGGACCCTAAAGCCAGAGAGACTAAGGAGGTCAGGCACGATCACAGTGTTGAGAACAACAAGGTAGGATGAGAACACCAACCCAAGACCCTTGGACCAGAGCCTGAGACATTTTTTATAGGTACGTGATTTTATACAGGAATTTTGAATTGAACACTAAAATGAGTGTACAATTAAAGTTAATTCCTCTTCCAAAATCCTAGCCAAACCGTGACCGGTCAAGGTCATCACCAGTTTGGAGATGGGTTGTGGGGAATGAAGAAAAGAGGAATCGGCCCTCGGAAAGACACTTAAAGGCACAGGACAGGGCAAAAGTGTGCCAGATGCATAGGAACATCAGGGTCATCATAGCAGAGAAGAGACCAAAGGTAGGAGGGAGAGCAAGAAAGAGAAATACGAGCCATTTTCCTGCCTCTCTCAAACGTACAGTTCTTTCCTTAAGGGGATAAAATGCTCTGCCTCACAGAGCATGCTAAGTGTTGAAGCAGTGTTTTACCAATGTTTTGCTGTCCTGAGGGCACCAGAAACCCAAATAAATAAATTAGACCAGTTTTTTCCTAAAAGATCTCTCAATTTCCCATGTAGGACAAGCTTGTGCGGGCAAACACAATGCACTAGCATCTCTTCACTCAAATCACACCCTGCACTGTCCCCCCAGGCCCAGGCCCAGAGCAGAATCCAGAGTGAGGAAGCCTCATGAGCCCAGGTGTCAAGCAGAAACCCATCCACCCACCCAAAGGAACCAGGGATGTCTGTAAAGGAGTTTGGGTGGAAGAGGAAAAATAACATGGTTTAGAGATGTGCAAGCCCATGAAGGGTTCCCAGCTTTCTGTCCATACAGATGCTTAGTCTGGAAGGCCCGATCCAGAAATGCCAGATCTGACTTTAAATAAACTCCAAATACAAGAACTTCTAGTACTTAAATATCGGCAGCAAATCCATCCAAACTGTTTTTGGTACTTTGCATCTTAACAAAGCCGATGTACAAACTGCCATATTAGTATCTAAGAACAATCACAACAGAAACCAAGCAAGTGGTTGGTTTCTCTTTCCCTCACCACTCCCAACCTTAGCCCCATCCTGTCACTTCCCACAGGCTTTTCCCGAGGTCCAGTGGCCCCTCCTCCCCCAAGCCAAGTGCCCCACCCTCTTTCACGCCCCATCTTTTACTCCTAGACAGCCTGTCTGTTTCCTTCCAAAGAGCCTGGTCCAAAGGCCTTCGCCATGGCCCCTATAAATCCTCCCTGCATTTCACCATTCCAGTCTGCTCCGTACCTGGTTTTCTCACTCAGATGAGAGGAAATAAAAAACTAATTTTACAGAACTCAATCCAGCTGGTTAAGGAGAAAGAAAACCATATAATCCTCAGATTAGTTCTTCATAAGGTGGGGCTCGTGGCTTTTCATATGTGTTCATCTCTCCCCACCAGCAAGTTTATTGCCCCGTGGAGCCAGATCTATTCTCCTCACAAAAATTTATGGTTATTTTGAGTTTTTAACTGTCCTCTTCCATACATCTAATCCCTTATTCCTTTGATGTTAAGAAAGCCTGCACCAGACTCTTTCATGGACTGGGATCCATTATGAGCTGAGAGGTCAGCGATCGCGTGTAAGCAATCAGAAAATATAAATTGCATGTGCGCGCACACATATCCTATATGTATAAAACTTTCTAAGTGTTACTTCTGTGAAGAGCTGTTGGCAAAGATAACTTCTGTAGGCTTGTCATCCAAACCTCAAAAGATGTTTTCATTTTTAGAAAAGCTTGGGCTTTTGTTGCAAAGATATGAGACATCATAAAAACGATTGCAGGTGACTGGCCGGTCTTTTGTTATATCTCTAAACATAAGACAAACAATAACGTGGAGGCTTTTTCTCTTCTCTTTCTTTCTTTCTTTCTTTTTTTTTTAAGAACTCAATATTAGTCACAGTAAGCCTGAACATATGGGAATAGGTGCGGGGCAGGAAGGGGGAGGGGAAAGGCATTCATAGTTTTTTGAACCTTTAAAACTGAAAAAATATGTATCCCTGCTTTCTGTATATGCACATAATGTAAAATTTCATCAGCCACAATATTTTAAAAGACAGAAATCATGAGATATATCACATCTAAATGGAAATATCATCTAAGGAAGGCACCATTTATCAACATCACTTTGAGATGCGGCGGAGGATGTGATGGCATTATGTAGATCTCAAATATCTATGGGTGAATGAAACTGGGTAACCTTAGCAACCCCAGGTACATCCATGCAGCTATAAATCAAATGTCAGCACTCGGAGCTGTGCACAAAATAGAGAAATAATTCTTTGAAATATTCATAACGCCATGCAGTGTATTATTTTGTAAGTCTGTCCCCATTATGCATTTTTGAATCTAACTAAAAAAAAATAGATATAGCATTTGCATAAATCACCACCCTCACTCACCCACCCACCGACCAACTGACATCCATACAAGCTTCTGGAAGGAGGCCGGCCTGCTCTGTAGTCTAGTGGCCGTAGCAGAATTCTGGTTTTTAGGTATGAGAACGGAGTTTTCCATACAGGCGGCTCGTCTGACAGCAACCCAAATGGTTTTATATTGATTATTCCATTAAAAAAATAACAACTAAATAAGACATGAGAATTTGGGTGAGAGTGTCATGATATGGGTACGTTTTTGCATGCGTGAAAGCAATAGTGTAATGTTTCACACTAAAGCAGGAAGAGAACGGCTTTTAAAACAAATAAATTCTTACTGACAAGGGAATCCATGAGACTTCTGATCTTGTGGATGTGAAATTGGGACTTGGGACACGAAACACAGGCTTTTGTTTCTTTTATACCTGAGATTTTTTTTCCTTCATTGTTTCATTTATTTGGAGGGATTTCTATATGAGGATAGTTATTAATAGCATATCTTAAACATTCCATCCCAACCTTCTCCTGGAACCTGCCCCACAGTGCCTGCATGCCACAGCACCCGCGATGGACTTTCAGCCCATGAGACGGTGAGGGCTGTGACATAGGACTTGGCGCCATTTTAAGCCACACAGTGACACTACACTTTTTTTTTTATCACAACACTCTTGGAGTGACTAATGGTTTTGGTGTAAAAGTTGTCCAAACATGTTCAGTTTCGAATCCAATGGGGTTAAGCCGTGCCTCAAACAGTGCAGGTGCGTCGGGGTGGCCGCCGTGGGGGACGCTGCTCTTCCTACACAACTGGTAAAATCTAATATGTGTCAATTGACAAATAAGTACTCTTCGCATCAGACACATCGAAAGTGGCACCAAATGAAGAAGGGTTTAAACCGGGAATTAAAGAAGCCGTTCAGAGGGAAAGCATCTCATTCATCCTCAATATATTATTTTCCAAGTTGCCACACTCCTCACGCTGCATTAATTGTTCTGGACGATAGCACATGCTTCAATGAAAATAAATGACTTTATTTCTATTACGCCACTGATGGCTGGGTGACTTAATTTCATTAGCTCAGACCTGTTGAGAGTATGCAGATTTCCAGAGCGGGACGCCCTTAAAATGAAAAGATCCTTTCGATTCTCAATTAACGGAATCGTCCTCTTTCAACCGAAATGAATGTTATTGAAACCAATTAGCATAGACTGGAAAATCTCTCGCTAATGAGGGGAGTGTGGGTGAGTAAACAGCAATGAAAAGACGAAATTAGAGGAGAGCCTCTCCTCATTGGCCTGAATAATTACATGCTTAGTTGCCTAATTGTCTGGTGAACAGCGCCGCAGTGATAGTAACAGATTGCCACGTTCATTAGGCGGCAAAAGGCCACCTGCTGCTAGGCTTCATTTTCCTGCCGTCGATACACACGTGTTTATCCCTGGGGATTGATATTTGGACACAACACTAGCTGGGGGAAGCAAATGAGCTTTGCCAATATGCTGCAATATTGTGTCCTTTATGCCAAGATACGGAAGCTTAATGTGTCCAATAGAATGAATAAAGCCAACCGTGCTAACGAAGTTTATGAGGAGGCTGACCTGCGAGCGGGCTCGGTGTACAAGTGTAAACCTGTGTCGAGTTCAGCCTCTCGGTACAGATGTTTTCTTCTGGCCCGAGCGGCTCCAAATTATATAGTACAAAAGATAAATGACACTGGTTAGGGCCTCGGCGATATCTTAGACAATGCTGTAATGAAAGTGTGCGATGTAACTGTTAAAATTGAAAACAAATGTGCAGTCCTCGAGGCGGAGCCGTGGGAGTGGAACGGCCTCGTTCCCGTCGCCTCGTTGTGGACAGATCAAAGGGAGGGCCCTTTGTTCACCAGCTAGCCTCCTGCGAAGCTCCCTTCGTTTCTTCAGTTGTTACACTATACTTATTCTCACACAGTTCCGGCTGGCGAGGCCATCCATTAACACAGCACACCATCCACCGTCCCTCTACCAACCTGCGGGTTCACGATCCGCAAGCTGAGCCAGGAAAGCATAGGCCGCTTGGTGTGTAATGTCATCCTTCTGCCTACGTCATCATTTCAGCCCTGTCCATATTGGAAGGGGCTTCAATAACTCACTCACGTCTTCTCACGTCTTCCCCTGATAAAAGGGGAATTTCCTTAAAAACGGAATTCAGGAAAGTTGGCAGCGCCCCCCCCCCCCCCCCCCCCCCCCCCCCCCCCCCCCCCCCCCGCCGCCGGCTTGCGCTCACATGGGAGCAGCACCTGTGTCAGCCAGAGTAAAAGGAGGAAGTAATGAGACACCTGGACCAGCTGCTGGCCAGAAATGCAAACCTGAAGCTCTCGGACTAGCTGGGGTACAGACAGGCAAGGCCTTCTGTTCTTCGGGTCTGCTTGTATTACTTTCCAACATTTAAACACAGAACATTTAAGACAAAACTGGCTTTCCTGAGCCTTCTGGAGGACTTGAAACCGTCAAGCCCAGCACTAGTGACCTAGAGGATCTCACTAGTCGTGAGCAGTTCACCGTGGTCCCCCATTCCCTTTTATACCCCACAGGACCAGTTGCCTGTTTATTACTATTGCTGTACTATAGCTTTCTTTTTGATATGATATTTTACTTATTCTCCAAAAAATTTCATAGATGTGTTCAATATATTTTGATCATATTAGCCTCCCATACCTCCACTCCATCTCCTCTCAAATTGGACCCCCTTTCCCATGCTCATAAAAACGCAATAATTCCTAATATCTATATTGCTTCCAAATGTGAGGAACTGGTTAAAAAAAATAAATGATTTATTTTCTGAGAAAAATCCTTCTTGGGGTTGGGAGAATGGTTTAGTGGTAGAGTACTTGCCTAATTTGTGTGTGGTCCTGGGATGGAACTCAGCACCAAAACAATAGCAAAACCCAAAAACAGATCACCACCAAGAAGAAGAAGAAGAAGAGGAGGAGGAGGAGGAGGAGGAGGAGGAGGAGGAGGAGGAGAAGGAGGAAGAAGAAGATGAAGAAGAAAGAAAGAAAAAAGAAAAATATGTTATAGATAAGCCTGTTTCACTGGTTGGTGTTGCCTGCCTTGCTTGCTTCTGTGGGCATTCCTGTCGGCTATTATAAAGGCTATTATGAATGCTGTCTTACCTCTTGTTTTCAGAAAAGACAGTCATCACAAAGACAAAGAGGAGGAGGAGAAGGAGGAGGAAAAAAGGAGAAGAATTAAAAATCAGAGAGGCAGGAGAAGCAGGAAGTAGGATCCTAGGACCCGCCAATAGTCTTCCTCCATACAAGGCTACCTGTCACGCAGCACAGAACTCAGGAACGTAGCCTCGAGGCACATATTCAGATGCACACACTGACAATCACAAAAGAGACATAAGACACCTCGACGTACGTACACACCATCAATGGCTAGACTGTTCTACTAATTACCCACTGTGGGCATCAGCGGAGGTTTGGAAGCCGGCGAAGGGGAAGAAAGCAGCCAAGAACTAACAGGGTAAATGAGGGCTTCCCAGACCCTTTTAATTTGAGAAAGGAAGGAAAATTGAAATTTTGGCGTCTGTTGAAACAGCAGTCATCCTGGTGGATTCAAGACTCTCACAGAGGCTGCTTGCAGGAATCAACTGTCACGAGCCTTTCAGTAAATGATGACATGAGGGAGCCAGGCCTCGGGAAGCGCTCTTGTGTCAAATCCAAGAGCTGGATGAGGCCTGGGGCCTGCATCGGATCGACTAGAAGCCTGTGCTTTCTAGTCGGGGATCCCAAATTTAATAATCCCTCCTAACCCATCAATTACAACTGGCTGTGTGATTCCACTGTGGATGGACACATGTCAGACCTAGGAAAAAAGAATCAAGGTAAAGGGTCAAGACAGTCCGGACCAGCGGTAGTGGCAAAGATGTCCGGGCTTGGCTGTTTCACATTGTATTGTCTGTATTGTCTCAGTTTCTGTCAAGGTGCATTGAAAACTCTTCCAAACGCATTCTTCCAAATTATTAAATCATACCGTGTGTGGGTTTTCCGGATCTCCTCTCCCCATGTTTTCTTTTTCTAACGAAGTGAACTGAACAATGTGGGATTTTTTTTTTTCCCGCTCTCTCTCTGTCGTCCATTATGACTCTTCCTGTCTCGACTGCAGCCCTGTTGCATTCCATGTGCCGGTGCTCCGCGTCCCGCAATACTACCCTTCCCTGGAGATGCTATTGAGCCTTGGGTGAATGCTGCTTTCCTCCTTCCTGGGGTACCATCAGCACTTCCAGCCCATTCCCTTTCCTTTGTGTTGGTCCCAGATATCTAGAAACACTCTCTACCTAGGACTCCCACACCAGACTTGGACTCACCAAGGCTTCACTCTCCTCCCTGTCCTCCATTATGATCTCTCCAGGGTCACCCTTAGCCCTCTAGCAACCGATTTTCAGGTGCCCCCCCTCCTATTTCTACTCTGTTTGCTGGAGACTACAACTCTTGGTTCAGACCCAGGGTCCTCCTAGCCCCTCCCTTCCTCATCTCTAAGATTATTCTTTGTTTCATTACAACCTATTTGCTGGAGCCCCTCCTCCTAGTATCCCCTTGCTTCTTTACCAAAGCAGCTCACAACCTTTTCTCCCAGTCCATCCCTGTTTCCCTCTGCTACCCACCAACCTACAGAAGCACTATCTACCAGACAATCGACAGCCTAACATCCAGAGAGGACAACAGGAATCAAAGAATGGAACACCAGCAAAGATAAGACCACATATCAACACATAATCACCTCCATTATTATAATTCCAGGCACCTAGACACTGGAACAAGAACACAAATATATTTTTGCTTTTTTATTAAGAACTTTTTAATACAATCTTTTCTCATTTTACATAGCTATCCCAGTTCCCACTCCCTCCCCTCCTCCCACTTCACCCTTCCCTCCACCCCATCCCCCATTCACTCCTCAGGAAGGGTAAGGCTTCCCATGAGGAATCAACAAAGTCTGGTATTTTACTTCCAGGCAAGATCAAGCCACCACCACCACCATCTCCCCCCCCCCCCGCAGCCCCCTCCCAGCTATATCTAGGCTGAGCAAGCTATCCCTCCCCCACAGTATGTGCTTCAAGACAGCAGTTCAAGCACTAGGGAACAGATCCTGGTCCCGCTGCCAGTGGCCCCACAGACTGCCCAAGCCACACAACTGTCCTCCACATTCGGTTGTCCTAGTTTGGTCCTATGCAGGTTCCCCTGCTATCAGACCAGTGTCAGTGAGCTCTCACTAGCTCAGGTCAGCTGTTTCTGTGGGTATCATCTTCATGGTCTTGTCCCCTTTGCTCATATTATCATTTCTCCCACTCTTGGACTGGTCTCTGGTTAGCTCAGCCCAATGCTTTACTGTGGATCTCTGTATCTGCTTCCATCACTTTCTGGATGGAGGTTCTATGATGACAATTAAGGAAGTCACCAATCTGATTACAGGGGAAGGCCAGTTTAGGCATCTTCTTCACTGTTGCTTAGAGTCTTAGCTATTTGTGCATTCTTGGGAATTTCCCTAGCGCCGTGTTTCTCACTAGCCCTTTAATGGCTCCCTCAATCAAGATACCGCTTTCCTTCCTCTCCAGAATTGACCAAATGCTCAGAAGAAAGCAAGTCTCAACAGACATAAGAAAATTGAAATAACATCCTGCTCCTGTCCGACCACCATGGATTAAAGTTGAATAGCAAAAACACCAGAAAGCTTTCAAACTCTTGAAAACTGAACGACTCGGTACTGAGTGATTCATCATGTGGGTTTCAATAAAACACTTACAAACCAATCTAAGAACTCATCAAAAAGGGTATCAACTGTGGTCAAGTAGACTTCATTTCAGAAATGCAGGGATGGTTCAACATAAATACATAAATCAATAAATATAACCCACCACATAAACTGACTGAAAGAAAAAAACCCACATGATCGTCCCATGATATCCAGAAAAGGCCTTGAACAAAATCCCAAATCCCTTCAGAATAAAAATTTTGGAGAGATTAAGGATACAACAGAAATAACTAAAAATAAATAAGACAATTTATAGCAAGCCTACCACAAGCATCAATCTAAATGAAGAGAAACTCAAAAGTATTTTCACTAAAATTAGGAACAAGATAAGGATGTTCACTGTCTTAATATCTATTCAATATAATACTTGAAGCCATAGATCAATAAGACAACTGAAGAAGGTCAAGAGGATACAAATAGGAAAGGAAGAAGCCAAAGTGTCCACATTCATTGCAGATTGTAACAGCCAGAAATTGCAAATAGCCTCAATGCCCATCAACAGATGAATGGGTTTTGGAAAAGTGGTGCATTTATAAACAGAAAATTATTCAGCTGCTAGAAAATGAAATGAAATTTTCAAGTAAATAAATGGAGCTATGACAGAAATTACCCTGAGTGAGATGACCCAGACACAAAAAGGCAAATATGTTATGTATTGACTTATATGTGGGTGTTAGTCCTTAAACCTTTGATAGGCACACAACAATCCATATTATCACAGAGACTGGGAATAAAGTAAGGAATTATAGGAGGAGGAAAGTCTTTCCTAAGAAATGGGGAATAGAATATATTGTTATGGGGAGACAGAAGAGACTAGAGCAGGAAGTGACAAAGGGGTAAAAAGAGGGACAGCTAACACTAGTAGCCATTTGAAGGGTGTAGGGAAACCTACTACTATAGAAACTTCTTAAAATATATACAAAAATAAAAGAAATATAAATGGAATCACCATTGGGGAACATAATGCCCCAACTAGACATCCTTCACCACCAAGTGAAATATCAAGTGCCAGGAATGGGTTATACCTAGTTTAAGCCATTGGCCAAAGGGACCCCTTGGAAAATCCCAATCTCCAAGAACTAGTGGCATAACCCTTTCCCTGAAGACAAAACTTATATATCTCATGGAGAAGCTAAGCCGGTGCCTATAGAGCCTTGACCTCCTACTGACTGACATTCATAGTACCAGAAGGTATTCTGTGCCTACCAGATAAGAAACATAACCACCAACCCAGCTATAAACCCTGAGATCTACAATGGTGACTTGCATGCAAGATACTTTGGTGCAATAGTGGCACAACAGTTGTAGGAGTAACCACTCTCTTATTGGATTAAAGTCCAGTCCATAAAAATCTATGCCTAACACTGCTTCTGTGTGTGTGTGTGTGTGTGTGTGTGTGTGTGTATCTTCTTGTACTTTTTCTTTTTTCTCATCATTTTTTAAATTATGGCTTATTTAAGGGTTTTTTGGTTTTTTGCCTGTTTCCTATTTGTTTGCTTTTTAAAGAGAGACAGTAGGCATAGAGTTGGGTAGGTTGGGAAATGGGGAGGATTTGTACCATTTGAGTACCAGTGAAATTGGCTCTGTGTGTGTGTATGTGTGTTTGTGTTTGTGTGTGTGAACATATATGTGTGTGTGTATGTATGCATGCATGTATGTAGATAGATAGATAGATAGATAGATAGATAGATAGATAGCTGTGTCATATGATAGAGCTAATTTAGTTTTGAGAAACACCTAGATTAATTTCCAGAGTGTCTTCACTCATCGATTCTCCAACAGTCTATGGGGCTCTCTTTCCCGCATCATTATCCATATCTCTGGTCACTTGATAATGTTCTGACAGGAATGGGAGAGAATTTTTATTTATTTATTTATTTATTTATTTATTAAAAATTTCCACCTCCTCCTCGCCTCCTTTTTCCTTCCCCTCCCCACCTCCCTCTCCCTCACTAGTCCTAAGAGCAGTCAGGGTTCCCTGCCCCGTGGGAAGTTCAAGGTCCTCCCCCCTCCATCCAGCTCTATAAAGGTGAGCATCCAAACAAACCAGGCTCCCACAAAGTCACTCCATGCATTTCCCTGAGGCCCAGAGACGTCGAACGCTTGTTAAGTGTTTTCTGGTCATTTGTATTTCTTCATTTGAGAATTTTCTGTCTAGTTCCATAGTCCATTTTTAATTGGACTGTTTCATGTTAGTTTGTTGGTTCTTTGTATATGCTGGTAGAGATTTCATGGGCTCCCTCTTCACTTGGTTTGAACTTTTGTTTAATATACAGAAGTTTTTCGGTTTCATGAGATCCCATTTGTCAACTGTTGATATTATTTCCTGAGCTATTGGAGTGCTGTTTAGAAAGTCTTGGGTTTCTTTTTTATTTCTTATTTTTGCCTATACTTATAAAGCGAAGTACACTCTCTACTTTGTCCTCTAGCAGTCTCAGTGTACCTGGTATTATGCTGGGGTCCTTGATCCACTTGGAGTTGAGTCTTATGCAAAGCAAGAAATAAGGATCTGGCTCATTTTTCTACATGGTAAAATCCAGGTTTCCAAGTACCATTTATTGAGAATGCTGGGGTTTTTTTTCTCCAAAGTATATTTTTGACATCTTTGTCAAAGATCTGCTAGTTATAATCACATGGAGTTATATCTGAGCCTTCTTCAATTCTATTCCGCCAATCTATGTGTCTTTTGTGCCATTATCATAATGTTATTAGCATAGCTCTGTAGTATAATTTAAAATTAGGTATGGTAATAGCTCCTGCAGTATTCTTTTCCCTAGGAAAAGGCTGGTATGGTCAGCCTAAAGTCATTGTGTGTTCTGTCTCTGATGTCCTTGAGTTATCCTGTATTCCCATTGTGTAAAGTTGCTTGGTTAGATTCTTTCCGATTTTGTCAGTTTCTGCTGACCCTGTCCCATTTCTGCCCTGGAAGTAGTATATAAGAAACTTTAATTCTCAATAAGCTTGCTTGGCATAAGACATAGCTTGAACAAGTCCTCCCAATGCCAACTTTCTATCTCTTTTATTTTCTTATCTACTGGTCCTCCCACTTAGTACCGCATCACTAGAACAACCTGCTGGTGCAGGTCAAGAGAGAACAAAGATAGTATGAGAGACAGTCATGGCATGCATGCTGTTCTTTGGATATGACATGGCTGTTACATACATGAAATCCACAGAAGCTGTGGTTATCTACACAAGATCAAGCTGGTTAAAAATTTAATCATGGACTGAGGAGGGGCTCCCAAAGCCCCACTCCTATTTGGGGAATGACTGGCATTTGATGGCTACTGGGGAAGAGAGTCACTTTTATTTATGAGTGCAACCACTAGTAGGTTCTTCACATCCCAGTGGATGACCCCATGGCCATTCACAAAGAGGTAGCGGTAACTGGACTCAGTGGGTTAAAATAGATAGATAGATAGATAGATAGATAGATAGATAGATAGATAGATAGATAATAGATAGATAGATAGATAATAGATAGATAGATAGATAGATAGATAGATAGATAGATAATAGATAGATAGATAGATGACAGATAGAAGACAGATAGATAGATAGATAGATAGATAGATAGATAGATAGATAGATAGATAATAGATAGATAGATAGATGACAGATAGAAGATAGATAGATAGATAGATAGATGATAGATAGATAGATAGAAAGATAGATAGATAGATAATAGATAGATAGATAGATAGATAGATAGATAGATAGATAGATAGATAGATAGATAGATAGATAACAAGCATGAAGCTGGGAGAGTGATGGGAGCTGTCTGGGGAGAAACAGGAGAGGAAAGTGAGAGGTGCATATGTACGTGTATAACATTTTCAAAGAATAAATAAAACTTGAAAAATACAACTACTTTTATTATATGAGCTTTGGAAAATAAAGATTTTTAAGTTATCCAAAATACTACCACCTTACTATAGCTATTTAAATATTGCTTCTAACTTATTAAGTCTTACATTGTAAAATTATAGTTTTTTAACACTTGAATATAAACCTCATTGGGTACTTTTTACATTTTATGGAGTACATATAATAAAATGCTTATTAGAATAAAGCCAATTAATATATTTATGTATCACAGTCATCCTTTTTGGCTTATTTGTTTTTGTGGCAGGATCAATTAAAATTTGAAGTATATAGTTAGAGACGGCTCAGAGGTGACAAGCATTTGCTCTAGTGCAGCGGACCCAGGTTCAGTTCTCAGCTCCCACATCAGACTGACTGTGACCAACTAACTGTAACTCTAGCTCTAGGGAACCTGTAACCCTTCCAGCCTCTGGGCACAGCTGCCTAGTGTTGCACATACAGACAGGCACACATACCAAGTACAGTTCTCCGTCTGTAGTCCCTACTTCGCATTTGATCTCTAGACTTGCTCCTCCTATGTCTCTGCTCCTTTCAATGTTCTGACCCACATCTCCTCGTCTCCTCTCACCCCAGTAATTAATGACTTATTCTCCAAACATCCATCTCTGTACATTTAACGCCACCTCTATTTTTTTCAGGTTCTAGTGAAACCATATGGCAATTTTTCTCTCTGTACCTGGCATATTTCCCTTTCTAGAATGCCCTCCAGACACATCAGTGTTTTCACGAATGACAAGATCTTCTTTCTTAAGGCTGAATGATGTTCCTATCCATGTGTGTGCTCACATGTGACTCACATTGCCTAAACCATCCATCCTTTATCAGACAATGAAGTTATATCCATATTCTGGCTATTATGAGAGATAATTCAGTAAAACATGAGTGCAGCTATCTTTTTGAAGTGATTTTATTTATAGGAGTACATACTTAATAGACAATCACTGGATCGTGTTGTAATTCTATTTTCAATTTCTTTAGAAATTTTCATATTTTTCTAACACAAATGTACCAATCTACATCCCCACTAATAATGTACAAATGATCCGTTTTTCTACACCCTTATGAACACTTTTGTACATTGACAATAGATATTTTGAAATTTTATTTTAAAGTCTGAAACTATAAAATCATATACATTGTTCATGAGCTAGTCCTTCTCAAGAGTAATCTTTATTAATAATTAGATATTTAACCTACATAAACATCTTCCATAAGGCTATATAAATCAATAAATTATAACTGAATAGTCTTGGTGCAGTAATAAATATAAAATTAGATAAACTGGAAGCTTAAAAATGTTTTAGCAAAATAATAAGACATATTCTGTCTTTTTTTTTTTTTTTGGTTGGGCCTAAGAATAGTGACTCTCATTAAATACATATATAGTCATATGGGCATTATTCTGTTAGTGGACAAATCCCCTATTTCCAAGCAACTATTAATTGCCAACTGTTCACTATTGTTTCAAAATCCAATAAATAAAACACATTTGCATACTTATAGCATAAACACTATATCATTTTCTTCAGCATATACTTCAAAAAATAGATCTTCCAAGTCAAAAAGTATTTCCTCCCATAATTTGGATCTGACAATGTCTCTCTGTCCTTGAATATTAAAAAAAACCCAATTCTACCATTTGACTTGATTTGATTTGTTTTTAATTTGCATTTCTTTGCTTACAAGCAATATTGAATGCATTGCTTATTGGTCATCCTTTCGCCTAATTGAATTGCCCTCCTTGGTCGTGTACTTGACAGAGCTTCTTACCTTCCATTTCATGATATGTAGCATCACCTGGGCTGGGCTGTCATTGATATTTTACCTGGGCTTGTGTTCTATCTGCTTTGCCATTCTGAAACTTTAAATAAACCAATGTCCATCCAAACTGGTGTTCAGCACCAATCAGATTGGCAAGTTTTTCTCTACCCTGAAATTTTGTGAAACTTTCTGTAATTTTGTGAAATTTTCTGTAGCTCTTTTCTCAGTTCCACCTTGTATTTTATTATTTTTAACCCACATTAAACTTGTTTTGTATGAAATATGAGAAAGGACTATAACTTTTTCAATGGATATGTCAGGTTTCCCAAGTCTTTACTTTAATAATGACATAATACCATCTTATTGTATTATTAGGTGTTCTCAAGTCTGTTTTCTAAGCTTCCAGTTTATCTGATTTTATGTTTATTACTGCACCAAGACTATTCAGTTCTAATTTATTGATCTACTAAACTCCTAGAGATTCTTGCTTAAACTTGGTCCTGATCATAAGAGTCCTCTTTTTAAAATTATTTTTCCTAGCTATTTCAATGTGTTTGCTTTTTCCAGATGAATTTCAGACCAATTTTTCAATATCCTACCTTAAAAGAAGGGAAGGGAAATTCCTTTTAGATTCTTTTATATAGATTACACACACATATATACATGTATATATATGTTAAAAACTTAAGGATATAAAATTATAGTGCCTGTAGTTGTCAATACAAGACTGGAACATGATCAAGTCAGTCAATATTCTAGCCTGGGTGGAGGAGGGGCTCATGAGGCTCCACCCTTACTGAATAGTTATTGGCGATCCCTGTCTGGTGGGGGTTTCTTCAGGGGTGTGGTCCTTGTTCATGCTCCTGTGGATGGTGCTACAACAATGCACATACAAGAAACACAAACTGAACTCCAAAAAGAGTTGGAGGGTGAATATGATCAAATTGTACATTATATATTAAATCCTCAAAGGATAATTTTTTCAAAGAGTAACAAAGTCTTTTTTTTTCCATTTTGCCTCAGTACTGGCAATTAAACCCTGGGTTCCATATTTTTTCTGTCCTTTTGCATCCACCCTCTGCCCTTGCAAAACTCCTCCAAAAAATAAAATTCAAGAGAAAAACAAAGGAAAAATCTTGTCATGGAAATAGTAGTGTGATTCAGTGAGTTTCACAATAAACATTTTTGTGCACATGTTTTTACTTGCAAGTGTTCATTGTAAAGAGTCAATGGGTCAAGTCTGGCTCAAGATCTCTGGTTTCTGTAATACTATTGATTATAGACTCCCACTGAGACTCATCTCAAATATCACGTTGCTTCCCTGTTTCATGAAGATTCTGCAACCTTCAAGTGCTCCAGCAGATCATAGATGGGGTGGATATTGGGTGGTCCAACTCATAAGTCGGCTTCTGGACCTGATGTGGGATTCCCCTCTGTATGCTGTGAATGTGTTAGGTTACCATTGGTTAATAGATAAAGCTGCTTTGGCCTACAGCAGGGTAGAATAGAGTAAGGCAGGAACTCCAAGTAGAGCTTGAGGAGAAGGTAGGCGGAGTCAGGAAACACCACCACATAGCTGCCGAAGGAGACCAATGCCCTGGAACCTTACTGGTAAACCACAAGCCCCATGGTAAAATATAAAATAATAGAAATGGGTTAATTTAAAACGTAAGCACTAGTTCAAAATATGCTTAAGCTATTGGCCAAACAGCATCGCAATTAATATACTTTCTGTGTGTTTATTTTGGTTTGGGTGGCCGAGAAACAAACATGTAGGCCTCCGCCTACATGGGCCTGGGTAGTTGCAGGGTTGGTCAGCCTGCCAGCTCTCCCTTGTCCTCACCACCAGGGTGAACTCTCCAGCATGACCCAGGCTAGTTCACCCCTTACAGGGATGAGCAAGGGATGGAGTCAGTTCTTCTGCTTTCGGGTCCTCGGGGTTTGCTCTCCCATACCTAAAACATCAGGACCAGCTCTACTGTGTTGGCCAGGTGAGGCACAGGGGCCACTCTCCGAGTGCTGTAACTGGTGAGGAGCAAGGACAGCTCTCCTGCCGGGTTCTTTGGCAGAAAGGACAGGGGCAGAGCCAGACCCTCAGGACTTTCCCTGGGTCTGAGCAGCATGGTGAGTGTTGAATGACCCAGCCCTCCACCCTGGTCACTCGGGAGAGACATACCCACTGAGTAGGGAGCCTATCGAAGCAGGATCTCATTTAATTGCATCAGGCAGGGACTTATATAGGCTGAGATGGGGGTGGAGCAAAGAACAAAGGCCAACAATATTCTGCCACATTAGTAGTGGCTGGGTAGAGGCGGGCCTAGGTAGGTTAGCCAGAGACAGGGCTCCAAACTCGAGCTAGGTTCAGGAAGTTACACTAGGCTTCACCAAACTCAAGTTAGGCTTAGGAAGTTATACACTCTCCCAACTCTTATGTCCTTAAGCTCAACTCTCCTACCTGTCATAGGCAACAAGGGACAGAGGAAGGAACATCTCTTCCTCACCCACAGCACCAAGAAGGCCTATCCTTTTACTTTCAAAACTACCAGAATTAATTTACGGGCAAAGAGATGGATGGGTTAAGACTTTACTGAACGGTTATTGCAAGAAATCAGTATTTTCAGGTTTACTACAAACATCAAGTCAAACTAGTTTTTGAGTAGGAGAAACGTTCACTATCTCTTTCATTTAAGCAGAGTTGATATGTTCCGTAACCCCATTTCATTGATTTGACAGGGGTAATTTCTGTGGGAGAATGAGAAAGTCCTCTCATGTATTGACCATAGGCTCTAAGGAGATGTTTCTCCATTCCTTTAATTAAATCGTGTATGAGTAGAAATATAAAGGAGAAGGACAACAGCCAATCCATCCTTAACTCTGTATGTATCTTATCACAAATATTCATAAACAAATCATATATAGTCTAGCTAGCAACAGTAAGAGAGAAGGCTGAAATGTGCCTAGTACCCTAGGCACACCCTAGTATGTGCCTGGGTACCCACTGGAGGAGAAAGTAGCATAGGCAACCTACAGAAAAAACCAAGTCTCTTCCCACTTCACTCATCCCAACACTCTGGGAAGGATTTGCCCATCAAATCAAGCAAAGGTCTCTCCCAGAAGCTTCACGGGCAGCGTGCCCACTGCCTGAGCCTAGAGAGGACACTTCCTGTCTTAGGAGGGGTTTCTCCTACTGTCTGAGCCAAGAACAAAGTCTGGTTTATAGAGTGGAGAAGGGCAGAGGATACCAGAATATGGTATACCAATACTATTAAGTCTAATAGGCCTGGGCAATCAATGGGATAGAGGGTCGTGGTGAGGTCACCCTCTTATTCAACCGCCTGAGCAAGTCCCCCCTGGACTTGAAGGTTACCTGTGTGCTTATTTAATTGATGAGAGGCCATGAGGGCAGTGAGTGTGCACAGGGACCCAGGACTCAACCAGTCAGAGTTCTAGCAGCCCAACCTGGCTTCTCCAGGTTTCCCTTGCCCATCCATGTGGGGAAACCCCTCCCTCCTGAGGCTTCTGGGTGATCAAGTAACAATAAGCATACTGAGTTCCTGGATCCTAAGAAGCTCAGGAACTGATAGCTATGGTGGTGTCTCTCTATAGAAAGCAGGCATCAGTTCTTTCTCACGTAGGTAAAAAAGCAAATCTTCCCTGCTTCCTAATCTATTTCGGAAGAAATTCTAAACAGTAGAATTGCAGGACTGAGCTTTTGTGTCTTTCTTTTATGCTGTTTTTATATCTTTAAGCTAAAAATGCATCTTTAATTTATAGAAAGCAAGCAGCCCCAGGGCTGGGAGTGCAGAGAACCTTCATTCTGTGCTGTGTAACCCTCCTCCTCAGTCCAGCGAGTTTACCCAGAAATCCTATGTCAGGGATGAGCACTTGTGACAGAGTTCTCAGGTTCCATGCCAGTTAACTTCTGTGCCTTTCTTTATCTTATTACTGTCTACAGTGTATAAACCCCGCGGCACATAATATGGTAAAGAAGGAAGCCTGTTGCCCAAAGACCAAAGACTCAGAGTGGCTTCAGGAAAAGAAAAAGAGGAAAAAGAAACCCCATGCTACCTTAGAAGCATAGGTAAATGGGGTATGGAGACAAACAGGACTGAAGACACCTTGGGCTCACCCGCGATCTTCTCGGTGACTTCCAGAGCTCAGCACCAGACAAAAGGGTGGACCTTTAAAGCCAAGGGCAGAACGTTTACACCAAGCTTTGTGTCCTGCGCAACCTGCCAGGCTCATTCCCCTGAAATCAGCCCTGAATACACTGACTGCATGAACCCACACTGTAGAGTTCTGTCAGCACACTACAGAGCCACGAAGGATTATCGCAAATGAACTTACTCTCCTATTTTTCAACTGTGAAAGCACGAAGAATAAACTAGAAACATCGACTTGGGTCAAATTAAAACTGCCTTTAGTTCAGAATTGAATCAAGATAAGAATGACTCATACTAATTAAGTGGCATCTTGATTTCTACCTAGACACTCACTCTGAGGCGTCTGGCCTCCAAATACAATGATATGCAAGTAAAACAAAATGCCTACTGGGGGCAAGACTAGAAAACTAACAAAAGAAAAAGTGATTTGTCATTGGCCTCTGTAAGAATGTTATGGCTTTAGCCAAATTGAATATATAAAATAGCCATTCATCTTAAGGAAATGCCCAGATGGTTTAAGGCCCCATTAGTAAATTGACTACATTAATTGCTTTTCTTGTTTATTTCTCTGTTGCTGTGATGGAACACTGACCAAAAGCAACTTGGACAAGAATAGAGTTGATTTGTCTTATAGCTTCGAGCCCATCATACAGCAAGCCAAGACAGGTGCTTAGAACAGAAACCACATAGGAATGAGACTTACTGGCTTGCTTCTTCTTCCTTTCTCAGTCACTGCTTTAACACAGCCCACCTTTAATGCACCTGCATAGAGATGGTACCACCCACAGTGGGCTGGGCATCCATACGCATCACCTACATCAATTAGTAATCAAGACATACGCCACAGACATTCCCACAGGTCAATCTAAGAGGGGAAATTCTTCAGCTGAGGCTCCCTTTTCCCAGGTATCAAGTTAAGAACCAAGATTAGCCATTACAATGGAATTACCAAGTTTGTTTTTTATTAAAACCAGTAATTAAACAACCAGGCAGTTTACTATTTCCTGATACTCTAATGTGCTTTATTGGAGATGTGACTATTAATGTTTGCTTCCAGGAGACAAATGCTAAGTAGTTTCATAAAGTTCCCAGTACTGGAACACATTGAAAGAAGTCAATGAAAAGCAGCCAAATGTAAATTGTAATTAATGTTATGAGTCATGGAAGCCAATGAATGTACAAATTATATATATATATATATATATATATATATATATATATATATGTGTGTATATATATTTATATATATACATACACATTATATTAAATCTACACTAATGGCAGGTACTTTGATTTTGCTTAAATATTTTTCATTTGTGATATAATTATTCTGAAAATGGAGACATGCTTCTAAATTAAGGAGAGGTAAAAGAAAGAAGTGAAGCCCGAAACTAATGAAATTGAAATAGAAAGCACCAATCTAAACAAGGCCAAGCAGAGATTTTCCATGACAAGGCTGGAATGATGAGTCATCTGTCCCGTGTTTAGCCCCATGTACCTTCACACTGGGAAGTGTTGATGCAAGGCTGACTCACAAGGCACATGGACCAGGGGAATGAGCCTCAAAGAATTGCTCTTTTCTGGCTGCAAAGGTTGCAGTCGAAGCCCCCGCCTAGTTATACAAACCAAAAGAACCTGCTCACTGTTTTCTAAAAATAATGAGATCCACAGTGAACCTGCACTTTGAGACAGGATTCAAGCGATGTTTGATTTTTGGAGGATGATATGAAATTTCAAAATTGAGTCTAAGCCTAGAGATATCCCATAACTGAAGTGTGGGCTCTAAGGAATCTCCTGCCTCACTCTAGAACAAACAGAAACATGTATGTGCCCTCATCATACCATGACCATGACTGTGAAACAGAGCCTTCATCTGTCTCATGTAGTTGCTAAAAAATTGATGGGTGAGAAAATCAACAAAGCCAAAATGTCCACATGTTTTGGTATGGATCAGATCCATGCCGTGCAGTTTTCAGATGGTTCTCCCCATTAAAGCCTGGAACCATCCTGTAAAATGCAACCTAGAACCGCCCTGTAAGACGCAACCTAGAACCACCCTGTAAGATGCAGCCTGGAACTATCCTGTAAGATGTGACCTAGAGCCACCCTGTAGGATGCAACCTAGAACCATCTTGCAAGGTAAAACCTAGAACCACCTTGGGAAGTGCAACCTAGAACCACCCTGTAAGATGCATGGTGAAAACTATGGAAGACATAGAGTCAGCAGCATTTTATCCAAGAAAGAAACTAAGATCAATCTGATCAACTGGAGTCAAAGCCATGTGCTCTAAAACCACACACTTGATAAGACAGAGTGAAGAAATTTCTGAAATGGTTTTGTCTTCAGGTGTATTAGAATATCACACCCCACTCTTGACCTTTTGAGGGGAACTCTAGTAATATAGAAAAATGAAATCTAATAGGATGAGTTTCCACAGAGAGAGGCAAGGGAATCTTCTACTTGGGAGTCATATCTGTTGAATGACCAATATGCAATTAACAATAAAGCAAGCTGAATAAAGTTTATCCTACCTGAAAAGAGAAAAAAAATATTAAAGACCTCAAATATAAAGGTTCAATTTTATGACTTTAATACCAACCTATAAAAGCATATATATAATACCACCTATCAAAAGTCAAGAGCTTAAGAGCAATATGTAAAAAGAATACATTCTCATTATCCAGACAGGGAAAAAAATATCTCCCCTTTAAAGAGATACATAGTCATTTATCCAGAAGACAGTCCCAGAATCAATATCAAAGCAACTCTCCTTACGCACATCATCTTACAGACACAACCCATGATGGTAGGAGAGAAAATGATTAGAATTGGTCTCAACATTCTTCTTGTTGCTTAATATTTGATTTTGAAAGCAGCAAATTGCTCTGTCCTCTGAGAAAAAGGTCATCTAAGTGAGACCTAAGTCATTCTCCCTGCCCACCTTACAGATATACATATGTGAGCATGAACTCCCAAATACAGACATATTATCATTTCTAAGCCTCTTGAGAGACGTATACATATCCTCTTCTATTTTTTAAAACTTCAGTATATATTTCCCACAAACAATAATGCGTACATGATGACAACTGTGTTAGCATAATCAGGAAACTGAGCTTTGATGGGGTGCTATTGACTCTGTACCACAGCCCAGTTTCACCATTGCCCTATCATGCCTAATACATCAAAGCTCCCCCTTGATTCAGGAGCCAGTCTGGGATCACACATTGCACTGAGCTTCCGTGCTTTCTCGGTCTAATTTAATTCGCTCACTTAGCCTTTCTTTTTCTTTCTCTGCTCTCATGTTTTAAAACAGGCTGGTTATTTTGGAGAACTCTCTTGAGCCTGGCTTTCTATGGTTTATTCTCACCATTATGTGAGATTCTGGATATGTATGTTTGGCAGGAATATTACTAAAATGATACTGTGTGCTTCCCAGGAGAGCATATCAGGAGGCTCGCGATGCCAATTTGTCCTGTGAACCATGATGCTCATTTGAGCACCTGGTACAGGTGGCTCCAGCCACTTGCTCTGCTATAGCAATGCCATCTTCCTTGGTTAATTAATGGATGTTGGAGGAATATATTTTGAGATTATCTTTTGAAACTTTGAAATCTATTTATCATCACATTTTTATCCATTATTTTTAGTGCCTCAATAATTATTACAAAATGGTGATTTCTTTTTAACAGCATTAATCTTCATTCTCCTTTCATTGATTGACTCTGTGTCTACTCTAGGGAAGAATCGCCTCTTCTTCTCCAACCTATTTACATTTTTCCATTTATTGCTAATAGAGACTGATTAGTTTTTATTTTATTCAATGTTATAATACATTAGTGTCTTTTGGATGTCCGCATCCACAAATACTTTTGAAATGATGCTAGACACAAGAGCCACTTCTTAGATGACAAGAAACTAAGGCAGCTTTGAATGTTTTTTTAAAAAAAAATCAAGAAAGTAAATAAATTTGTTTTTGATTTCCTGCCTTCCAAAAAGATCCAGATGTTAATAGAGGAAAGCTGAGAGGGGAGGAGGTGTTCAGAACAGAAAGCTTCAAAAAACATCATACAATTGGACTTTGATGAGGAGTGATCCGTCTTGGAATTTTATTCAAGTGCTCATAATTGACTGTGTCTTCACACAATCTCTACTTCCATGTCCCGAGAGATGGCTCTGAGTGTAAAGGTGCCTGCTGCCAAATCTGATGACCTGAGTTGGATCCTCAGATCCCGCACGGTGGAAGGAGAGAGCAGATTCCCGCGATCAGTCCTCTGATTTTCGCAGACTGTGGTTTTTGTGCACATTCACGCACTGAATAAGCAAATATTGTTTACATCTGCTGCTCATTTTCCATTCTATATTTTTTGACTGTTCCAAGGAGACAGAAGGCACACACACAGTCTGCTCAGGCGATCACACTCCATGGAACAGGTACAAGATGCTTTACTGAGATGCTGGAGCTCCAAGTGGTGGCTCCTTCTTGCTAGTTTTTCTAATTATTTTTTTCCTTTCTTTCTTCTTTTTCTTCTTTTTTTTGTTTTTTTTTCAAGATAGGGTTTCTTAGTAGCTTTGAAGGGTTTCTTGGTAACTAGCTCTTGTAGACCGGGCTGTCCTCAAACTCACAGAAATTCATCTGCCTCTGCCTCCCGAGTGCTAGGATTTAATTATTTCTTTTATTTTTTGAGAGTATAATACAATCTCATCATTTATCACTTCTGTTTCCTTCCTCAAATCCATTCTATTCACCCTCCTTGCACTCCTTCAAATTTATAGCCTCTCTTTAAATTATTATTTCATGTATATATGTATAGCTATATACATATCTATCCCTAAATACACCTTGTATAATATTACTTTCATGTATGTTTTTACGGATGATCTTATGGTATTAGAGGACCAATTTGTGCACTCTTCCCTGGGAAGACTATTTCTCCTGCTCTCAGCATCCCTTATCTGTCTATAGTTCTTTGTGAAGGGTTGTTTAATTAATGTGCATGGATACTTTAAAATGGACTCTAAGCCTTCTCCCTGAGCACAGAAAACCAAGTGTAAAACGTTCACACTTTTTCAAATTATTTTTAAGTCTTGAACACAGAAGAGCTCATGTTTCTTTGCCCCATCAAGAGCTGTTGATGCTGGTTTGGTACAAAAGGTGACGTTCTCTTGGACCATCTAGTGAAGGTAGTATCTGCCACTTGTTCAACTGTAATGTCACCGTGATGTTCTTCATTTCGATGGAACGGGATAGTCAGTGCTTACATGTAATATCAGTATCCTTAGTTTTCAAAAGAACAAAAGATATTCCTCATTATTAGTTAAATAACAGCTCTTGTGCAATATTTTTCCCGGCGTGCTACAAATGAGTTGTGCTCAGTCAATTCTTAAATCCACTAAAGTGAATTTGTGTAAAAACACTAATACTGTCAAGGGTGGGGCTCCTTGTCCGCTAGACTAGAAAATTGGCTGTGTAAGTACTGTGGCGAGCCTCTGTGCCACCTGTCCTGGCCAGAGTGTCTGAAATACCTCCAAAAGTGCAGAAATGGGAGGTTCTGCTCCTGATATCCGAGCAGTATTTGATTCGACCGCACCAGGTATATTCCACTTCCAGAGCCACATCAAAGGAAACACACTCTCCGGCTGGGGGCTGTGCTGATTGAACTGCACACTCTCCGGCTGGGGGCTGTGCCGATTGAACCACTCTGCTCAGACTCCATACCTCCATCTTCCTCCCTTCTCTCCCTTTCTCCCACACCACACCTAATTAGGCAGTACATCCTCTCAGTTTTACCTCCAAACTGCCCCTTAGATCCATTCTCTCCTCTCCACCAGCCTCCAATTATCCCACTTACCACCCTCACCTAACCACTGGATTCTTCTCCTCCTTTTCTTTCCTCCTTCCTTTCATTTAGCACTTCCACCCCAGGAAAGGTGCTCACCCAGCTTGGGTCACGGCATTCACCTGCTCAAAAACCCTCAAAGGCTCCCCATGGCTTAGAACATGAAATCGTGACTTGTCAGTCTGCATCTGGAGATGCCTAACACATGGTGCCTGACAGTTCTCCACCCTTTACATGCACCAAAGCCCTTACAGCTTTCTAAGACAGACAGTCTTGTGTGGTCCAGATTTCTGCTCCTTTCAACATCCCCTCCACCTAGAACATTGCTCTCTTTCTATTTCTTCCCTGCTCCTGCTCCACAATCCACATCCCTGTTGTTGTCCCAGTTCTTTCTTGTCAAAGAGATGCCCGTTTACTGAAAGCCAAGCCAGCCTTAAAGTCGTTAAATGAGCCTATAAATTAACTACTATTTAGAGATATTTCAGAACTCACTGTCCATAAAAGGACTGCCTATAATTAGATTGATCTACCCTTCCTACACAAGCCTGTTCTGCTTATGATTCTCATATGGTATTTACCAAATCCTGCCTTGCATTCAAGCTAACTGAATATTCTTCCATCACCTCACCAGAGTGTGAAGCTGGAGCAGGTGAGCCACCTCAAATAGTTATTTCTTCTAGAGCATATATTTGCAGGAGTCTCTAAGTATTGATGGAAAATTTCATCATTGTAGGAAAATGTCAGGATATATATATATGAAAAGCCACAATTATGAGGTAAACAAATATATTTTGGTATATTAATACACACATATATAAAATTATATATAGTTATATATCTGTATATATAAGACCAGGGACTAATAGTGGGTACTATTATAAATATCTACTTATTGTTGATTGAAAATATAGATTTTGAACAGACATTAATAAACAATTTCATAAGCTATACTTTCATTGCTTGAGATTGGACATCTACCTGTTTTTCTTTCGTGAGATAATTTAGAACCAACCTAGACTTATTGTATTTTAAGATGCACAGATTAATTTAAAATGTGAGATGGGGTAGATTTCTTTAGTATATAAGAAGTTCTAACAATCAACATAAAAGATAACTACAGAGAGAGAGAGAGAGAGAGAGAGAGAGAGGAGAGAGGAGACTCGGGCTTTTTTCTAAAACCAAATGTAGGTGGGAGCTAGAAGGATGACTCCGCAGATAAGACTGCTCTCCTGTGCAAGCACAGTGCCGCATTGAAAGACAGATGGGACTGTGTCTGCCTGTAGCACCACCTCTGGGGAGGGCACAGCAGAGAGTCCTTGGAGCTTGCTGCCTGCCAGCCGAGCACCTGTGAGAGACCCTGTCTTGCAGGAATCGAGCAGGGCATGATAGCAGGACCACCTGACACCCTCCTCCAGCCTCAACATCCACACAGTAAAAACATAGACAAATACATAAATAACAAATGTAAACAGATTTTAGGATTTAAAAAAAAATCCCACTATTTGACTCCATAATTGTATTCCTGGCAACTTACTATGGAGAAAATAATCAGAAATGCAGATTAAAGAGTTATGGTCAAAATTCTGATCAAAGAGTCACTTATAATGATAAAAATTGGGGGAAGCTAAATTATTAAGCAATAGAGAAATAAATTATGGAACATCCTTATAGAGGAATATCTAGCAATCATTAAGAATAACATTGAAAGCTATTTAACAGAGCGACAAGATCAAAGACAATATGATGCAGAACAATGCCATGTGGTCACATTTTGTGCAAGTCCTTTGGTGCGAAAACAGTTGCTTGGGTCCCCTCTGCACATATCTACTTTGCTCCAAGTTTTCACAATAAAAAAATGGTTTCTATTCTTTAAAACCCAAAATAGAAATAAAAGATGATCCTGACTTATTCCTAGTAGGACCAAGACTCAAAGACCAAGCAAGCCAGTTCTTTATTTCCTCTGAGAGTGAAAATGACTGACTTCAAAAAAACCACCAGAACGCTGTAAGCTCCCATTTCAAAGAAATTGTGCGGTGTTTGTGATGGATAAATTTAAAGAGACAGTCCGTATTATTCTCATCTGTGGTGTATCATTTCTACCTCTGATATGATCTTTAAAAAAAATCAATCCCACTTCCTTTTTTATTTTAGCTCCTATAACAATACAGACACCACCCACTAATGAAAATAGCCCTAAGACTGAGCATTTACTAACTACAGATACTAGGCTCCTGCCTTTGAAACAATAAATTATTCATATAAAAAGAATGCCAAATTATTAAAAGCCATGGGATGATTCTGTGACCTTATTTGTCAATCCCTGGGTTGAGTGTCAACCTGAGAAATAACGTGGTCAAAGATAATATAGACAAAGCAAGACTAGCCTCTCCTGCTGCCCACTAAGATGCCTAGATCTGAAACCAGATAAACCACATCACTGAGAAGAAAGGAAGTGTCCTCCATTCTGGAGCTAGATGACAGTCCTTCCTCCTACTGGTTATACTCTCCATCCCCACAGTTAACAAATCATTTTCATGTTCAACAAAACCATGTTTCTAGAACCACGAGATAATCTGGATAATTTACCACAAACTAAATTGCAGTATAAGGAGAAAAATGAGTAATGGACACTTACAGTGTGGTATGGGGGCCACAGTTGGTGGCACAGGCCTGTAATTCTAGCACAAAGAAGACTGAAGGAGGAGGACTGCAAGTCTAAGGATGGCCTGGGCTATGCAGTGATCCTGCCAAAAATAGATGGATGGATGGATGGATGGATAGATAGATAGATAGATAGATAGATAGATAGATAGATAGATGATAGATAGAGAGATAGATGATAGATAGATAGAGAGACAGAGAGATAGAGATATAGATGATTGATAGATAGAGGATAGATAGATAGATAGATAGATAGATAGATAGATAGATAGATAGATAGATAGATAGATGATAGATAATAGATAATAGATAGATAGATAGATAGATAGATAGATGATAGATAGATAGATAGATAGATAGATAGATAGATAGATAGATAGATAGATAGATAATAGCTAGACAGACAGATGATAGACAGGCAGACAGATAAATAGATAGATGATAGATAGACAGACAAATAGATGATAGATGATAAATAGATATACAGACAGACAGATAGAAAGATAGGCAGACAGAGAGAGATGATAGATAGATAATAGAAAGAGAAAGAAAGAAAGAAAGAAAGGAAGGAAGGAAGAAAGAAAGAAAGAAAGAAAGAAAGAAAGAAAGAAAGAAAGAAAGAGAAAGAAAGAAAGAAAAGAGTACAGGAAAGGTTGTATTCATTCTGCCCCACTTTGTATTATAAATAAACTGTTGTTACATTACACAAACTTCAGAGAACACACAAAACGAAAGCCCCGTCGTCAGAACTCAGTTCTGGTTTGTCATACATATCAGCAGCTGACTCCTTTCAGCTCAGCATCACCCTCTCAACATTTCTTCCCTTTGGAGGAGCGCAACTTTGCTCCGCTTGTAGCAAAGCATGCTAATTTGATCACACTGATTCCCTTTAATGCAAAGAGTGAATTGTTTTTAGACCACTGGTGATTAATGTAGGTATTGATTAGACGATCAATAAGGCCACAGTGTCTAATTATTGATAATCCCTCTCCAAATGAAAGATCGAGTGTAGTGAGTCCTAGCTACAGAGTTCAAAATATAAAGTGATTCAATGTGATGCCCGGTAATTGAAAGTCAAACTAATCCCATAAATTAAATCACAACAATCTATAACATTTACCTGATAAATCCTTTCAAAGCTGTGTTTAACTTTCACTGTTCCTCCCACCCACCCCCTTTATAAAACCCTCTAAAAGTCTTAAAACACATAACTTGTTGAGGAAAGTTAAAAAATCATTTAAAAGTGACTTACTTTATGAAGGAAAGAGCTCAGTGATGCCACTCCCGATGCTGTGCGTGTAGAATAGCAGCTACATCTTTGCTTCCATAGATGGAAACCCTGAGAGACTCACAGTGGTTGCACAAGAGGACCAAGCTTGCCGCCCGCCCCCACCCCCTACTTCTTAGACTCACAGATCTGGAAAGGGTTGCAGAGATCTTTGACAGACAGGTTAA
Organism: Myodes glareolus; assembly: GCF_982192425.1. Taxonomy (NCBI): domain Eukaryota; kingdom Metazoa; phylum Chordata; class Mammalia; order Rodentia; family Cricetidae; genus Myodes; species Myodes glareolus. The sequence continues at coordinate 20,641,877 of NC_142045.1, read as the reverse complement.
AGGACCTAATGCTTGCTGCATAGCCAGCTGGAGGATAATCCGTGACAGAGCGTACAGATCTACTCAGTGTGTGGTCTTGACCTGCGGTGCATAGAGTGTGTAAGCATCCTTTGACACCTGTGTCAAAGTTTGCTTACGTAGCTGACTTGTGATGTATGACAAAAATGAAGGGTTCTGTTGGTTTCTTTTTAATACTTAGAGAGAGATCTTGGCTTGAATTTTCACTGGTGATATGGACGTAAGGCAGGAAGACCTTGCTAATGAAAGGCCACTAAATCTCTTTTATTTGAGGCTGGCTCAGACCCTTTTTGTATACAACCTCTTCCTCGGGGTGGTCCTGTGTCCCCATGCCAGGGGACAGCTGAGCGGCAGAATCGTATGGATTAATCAGCCGTCTGGTCCCTGGAGGTCACTGCTAAGGTGTAGCGGGTTCTGCTTGGCATTCTGTATCTTTCCCTTTCCTTCTGAAATTTGATTTTGACATATTTGATTCTTCAAAATAGTATACTGTGTGTGCGTGTGTGCATGTGCACGTGCTTGCACATGGCCTGGCACAGGTGTGGAAGTGAAAGGACAGCTTGCTGGTGTCAGTTACCTCCTTCCACCCTGGCTCCTGGGTATCAAACTCACGTTGACAAGCTTGACAGCGAACATCTTCACCTGTTGAGCCATCTTGCCAGCTCTGTCTCCATTAAATTTTAAGCCAAACCCCGAGTGAGTGAGTGCAGGATCCCCGAGGAGTGCAGACTGCATTATCATCTTGCCTTTGTTCCTTAAAGTGTTCCCCTCTCCCTGACAGTGACGAGCCTTCTACATGCTCCTCCTATCCAGTAAGATAAGAACATCTCTTTCAACCTCTTCTGTTCCTCTGTACCATGGCTTCTGTTAAAACTGTTAGACACAGATTCGTCAAGTCTACCTGGCATGAATGGAGAGCTTCATAAAATGAGGAAAAGAGGAAAATCTTGCCTTTTTTCTTACAACAATACCTCTTTTCTTTGGATTTGTTTCTAAATGGAGTAACTGTGTCAATCCAATGAGCCTAAAATGTGTACAGAAATTGTCTGAAGTTTGGTTTTAGGGCTTTTAAGCAGCCATTTGAAGTCATCTAAGCAAAACTAAAGAATTCCAGACTTGAAATGGTAGGCTCCCCAAACTTAACACTGCCGAAGAGGCTCACATCTCTCTGCTTCCGTTGCCTTGCAAGGTATCCATGGACTAATAAGAGATCTCTGAGAGAGGCCAGGAAAGCTGTCAACCAGAGCCTATGCTCTTAGGAACTGACACCTACATTTGGTAAAAGTCGCCTTGAACCCTTACTTTGCACCATGCACAGATGTTGGCTTTAGGTAGATTTTAGGCATACATGAGACACACAGAACTACAAAGCTTCTAAAAGATAGCTGAAGAGAATATCTTGAAGACCTTGGGGATAGGTAATGTTAGCTAAGACAAAGTAAAAAAAAATACACAAGTCATAAATGAAGAAGTTGATAAATAAGAATGCAAAATTAAGAACATGGAGTGGGACTAGAGATGGCTCAATGGGTAAGAGAGCCGGCTGCGCAAGAATGAGGACCCGAGTTCAGATCTCAGCATGCACATAAAATAAAGACAGAGACAAGAAAACTCCTGGGTCTTAATCATCACTAGCCCAGCTCCAGATTCACCAACAGATCTTGTCTCAAGCAAATAAGGTGAGACAGGGATAGAACAGGATGCATAACGCCCTCCGACACTTTTGTTTTATTTAAGTAAAAATGAAGATCTGTATTTGTGGGAAAGGTTTTAAGATGTATGCTGAACAAAGGATTGATAACCAAATGTATGAAGAAATATTACAAGTCTACAAGAAAAGCAGCAAAACTACTTTTTGCAAGGGAAACAACCAACCAATCACTTAAATAAGCATTTAACAAAGTATGTGTACCCAGCCAATGAGTCTTTGAAAGGCTGGTTTGTTATTGACATCAATAATCAGTGGAGAAATGCAAATTAAAGTCGCCCTAAAATCCAGTACATTTCACATGCAACTACATAGATACAATTGAAAATGTACAGCAGTCAGAATTGGTACCTGCAGTTTTCACTCCCTGAATTGAAAAATGAATGGTGACATATTTATAAAATGGAATATTCATCAATGAAATTGAGCAAGTTGATACCATACATAATAACATGAAGAAGTCTCATAAACCTAATTTGGAGAGAAAGAATCCAGATAAATTGTCCACACACTGAGTAAGACATTTTGGCTTGGAAAAACAATCTGTGGTGCTAGAAGGGTAACTGAACGGGGCAGAGCCTGTTGGAGTTTGGATTTGAACCTCGCTGAGACTCCATACTCCTCACCTCTGTAGCAACAAAGGAAAACCGCACCACAAGCACAGGGAAGCTGGGAACAGGACTTTCTGTTGGTGTGCTACGTTCTATTTGAAAAGTTTACTTTCTGAAGAAAGCCTGTCTTTCAAGACAATTATCTTAACGCAGATCAGAAGTCCTATTTTAGAATTCAAAAGCTAAATGTCGAACATCTCTTTCCTCTTTTCAATTACGAGAGTCCTGAGCTTCCCCCAAAGCGCTGGATGCCTCTGGCTGGATAGGAGACGAGTCATGTAAGAGGAAGTAGAAAAAAGAGAAAGAGCAGGAATAGATTTCAAAAATGCTAGCTTTGCTACATTTCTCATACTGCCTAGCATCAAAAGAACAAAAATTGATGTAAATTAAAACTGTGATATAATTCTTCAAGATAATGGCAAAAATTTCTTTGAGAAGAGGTGCTTTGTGGAAGAGATGATGTGTCGAAAATGAAATACTGTGTGATGTTGGTCTACGCATTCCGGGGAAGAGTTGGGAGGAGGTTAAAGGGGCATGCTATTTGACCCCGCCATGTCCTTTCTGCAATCCAACTTACAGGCAGGAGGACTAGTGTAGGAATTGTCTGCAAGTCTATTCTTTGTAATTTTACTTACAATTTAAAGAAATGTGGGAGAAATGTGACCAAAAGTAGGAAAACAATGATACATTCATATAGAAAACTATAAAAATGTAAAACTGGGGACAAGACTCAGTTGGTAAAGCACTCGCCACACAAACATGAAGACCTAAATTCCATCCCTGATATCGGCTTAGAAAGCCAGACGCATCCATAATACCAGTACCGGGGAGGCAGAGAGGATCTCTGGGGCTTGCTGGACAGCCAGTCAAGCTGAACGAATGAGGGACTTTGTCAGAAAAAATATAAGAAAATGAGCAGCGGGCTCTCCCCTCCCGCCTGCCATCCCAGCTCCCATCCAGGTACGAATTCCTATATTTCTCTCTTCCCCCTGGGGCCATAAAATTTCCCCAGCTCAGCTGCCTTGCAAGCTGGGCCTGGGCTGTAGGCGCATCCTGGCAGGAGGCAGTTTCTGGGTCTTAAAGGCCTCCCTGAGGACAGGTGGACCAGGTGTCAGCTCAGCGACATTCCTGACCAGCAGGGGCCCTGACTTCTAGCAGAGGGCCATTGGAGGGGTGAGTTTGCTTCGGCCCGTGGCAGGGTCCCAGTGAGGAGGAGCTCAGGCTTTCCCTGACCCCATAGACTCCCAGGTCACCCTGCAGTGCTGGCTCCCCCTTCCTGCCTGCCATCCCAGCTCCCATCCAGGTACAAATTCCTATATTTCTCCCTTCCCCCTGGGGCCATAAAATTTTCCCAGCTCAGCTGCCTTGCTAGCTGGGCCTGCATTGTAAGCGCATCCCGGAAAGAGGGAGTGCCTGTGCTTCAATAGCCTGCCTGAGGAAAGGTGGGCATTCTGTCAGTGAAGTCCCTGCCCAAGAAGGGAACCTGACCCGGTACCAGAAGTTCCAATAGAGAGCATTTGAAGTAAGAGATGGGCAGACACCAAGGCAAGACCTCATCCAACAATCTGAAAAACAACATGAAAACACCAGATCCCAACAACCCTACAATAAAAGGACTTGAACACCTTAACCCAGAAGAAGTGAAAAAAAGTGCCATTATGAAAGCAATAGAGTCCCTTAAACAGGATATGAATAACTCCCTTAAAGAATTGCATGAGAAATATAACAAAAAGTTTGAAGAAATGAGTATAGAAATGGATGAGAAATATAACAAAAAATTTGAATAAATAAGTAAATCCGTGAATGATACCCTGAGAAACCAAGAAAAAACAATCAAACAGGTAAAGGAAACAGTTCAAGAATTGAAAACTGAAATGGAGGCAATGAAGAAAACACAAACCGAGAACCGGCTGGATATGGAAAACCTAGGTAAACAAACAGAGACTACAGAATCAAGCATAACCCATAGAATACAAGAGATAGAAGAACGAATCTCAGATTCTGAAGATACCATAGAGAAAATAAATGCTCTGGTCAAAGAAAACGGCAAATCCAACAAATTCTCTTCACAAAGCATTCAGGAAATCTGGGACACAATAAAAAAAACCAAATCTAAGAATAATAGAGATTGAAGAAGGAGAAGAACTGCAGATCAAAGGCCCAGAAAATATATTCAACAAAATTATAGAAGAAAACTTTCCCAATCTAAAGAACGATATTCCTATGAAGGTTCAAGAAGCATACAGAACACCGAATAGACTGGATCAAAAAAAAAAAAAAAAAAAACATCCCCTCGCCATATAATAATCAAAACACAAAACATACAGATTAAAGAAAGAATATTAAGAGCTGCAAAGGAAAAAGGTCAAGTAACTTATAAAGGTAAACCTATCAGGCTTACACCAGACTTCTCTATGGAAACCATGAAAGCCAGAAGATCCTGGATAGAGGTACTGCAGAAACTAAGAGACCGTGGATGCAAACCCAGACTACGATACCCAGCCAAACTATCATTCACAAATCCAACCTTACAGAAAGTAATAGAAGGAAAATCGCAACCCAAGGAATCCAACATTGCCATCACTACCTACAATAACCCAGACATTTAGCGACTCTTCACAACCACAACTCAAAGAAGAGAAACACACAAACTCTACTACACACACACACACAAAAAAATAATAACCGGCATCAACAACCACTGGTCATTAATATCACTTAATATTAATGGACTCAATTCACCTATAAAAAGGCACAGACTAAGAGATTGGATACGAAAACAGGATCCAACATTCTGCTGTTTACAAGAAACACACCTCAATCACAAAGACAGACATCTACTCAGAGTAAAGGGTTGGGAAAAGGTTTTCCAAGCAAACGGACCTAAGAAACAAGCGGGCGTGGCCATTCTAATATCTAACAAAACTGACTTCAAACTAAAATCAATCAGAAGAGATGGAGATGGACATTTTATACTCATAACAGGAACAATTAATCAGGAGGAAGTCTCAATTCTGAATATCTATGCCCCTAATATAAAAGCACCCACTTATGTAAAAGAAAAACTTTTAGAACTCAAGGCAGTCATCAAACCACACACACTAATAGTAGGAGACTTCAACACACCTCTCTCACCAATGGACAGGTCATTCAAACAGAAACTCAACAGAGAAATAAGAGAATTACTAAAGGTAATGAATCAAATGGACTTAACAGATATCTATAGAACATTCCACCCAAAAAGGAAAGAATATACCTTCTTCTCTGCAGCTCATGGAACCTTCTCGAAAATTGGCCACATACTCGGTAACAAAGCAAACTTCCATAGATACAAAAAAATATTAGTAACCACCTGTGTCTTGTTGGATCACCACGGTATAAAGTTAGAATTCAATAACAATTCTAACACCAGAAAGCCTACAAACGTGTAGAAGTTGAACAGTCAACTACTGAATCATCCCTGGGGCAAGGAAGAAATAAAGAAAGAAGTTAAAGTCTTCCTTGAATTTAATGAAAATAAAGACACAACATACTCAAATCTATGGGACACAATGAAAGCAGTGCTAAGAGGAAAGTTCATAGCACTAAGTGCCCAATTAAAGAAAACGGAGAAAGCACATATTGGAGACTTAACAGCACACTTGAAAGCTCTGGAAAAAAAAGAAGCAGACTCTCCCAGGAGGAGTAGAAGATTGGAAATAATCAAACTGAGGGCTGAAATCAACAAAATAGAAACACAGAAAACAATCCAAAAAACCAACGAAACAAAAAGTTGGTTCTTGGAGAAAATCAACAAGATTGACAAACCCCGAGCCAAACTAATCAAACGGCAGAGAGAGAACACTCAAATTAATAAGATCAGAAATGAAAAGGGGGACATAACAACAGATATAGAGGAAATTCAGAGAATCATTAGCTCTTACTACGAAAGTTTATATGCCACAAAGTTGGAAAATGTACAAGAAATGGATTGGTTTTTAGATAAATACCATTTACCAAAGTTAAATCAAGACCAGGTGAACAATCTAAATAGACCTGTTAGTCGCGAAGAATTAGAAGCGGTTATCACAAACCTCCCGACCAAAAAAAGCCCAGGGCCAGATGGTTTCAATGCAGAATTCTACCAGAACTTTCAAGAAGAGCTGATACCTAAACTCCTTAAGGTATTTCACAATATAGAAACAGAAGAGTCATTGCCAAACTCTTTTTATGAAGCTACAGTTACCCTGATACCAAAACCACATAAAGACACAACCAAGAAAGAGAATTACAGGCCAATCTCACTCATGAACATTGATGCAAAAATTCTCAACAAAATCCTGGCAAACCGATTCCAAGAACACATTAGAAAAATTATCCATTATGATCAAGTAGGCTTCATTCCAGAGATGCAGGGCTGGTTCAACATACGCAAATTCATCAATGTAATTCATCATATAAATAAACTGAAAGAAAAAAACCATATGATCATCTCATTAGATGCTGAAAAAGCATTTGACAAAATCCAACATCCCTTTATGATAAAGGTGTTGGAGAGATTGGGGATACAAGGATCATACCTAAATATAATAAAAGCTATTTACAGCAAGCTGACAGCTAACATCAAACTGAACGGAGAGAAACTCAAAACCATTCCATTGAAATCAGGAACAAGACAAGGCTGTCCACTCTCCCCATACCTCTTCAATATAGTGCTAGAAGTTCTAGCAATAGCAATACGACAACATAAGGGGATCAAGGGGATTCGAATTGGAAAGGAAGAAGTTAAACTCTCGTTATTTGCAGACGATATGATAGTATACATGAGTGACCCCAAAAACTCTACCAAAGAACTCCTACAGCTGATAAACACCTTTAGTAATGTGGCAGGATACAAAATCAACTCCAAAAAATCAGTTGCCCTCCTATACACAAAGGATAAAGAAGCAGGGAGGGAAATCAGAGAAACTTCACCTTTCACGATAGCCACAAATAGCATAAAATATCTTGGGATAACTCTGACCAAGGAAGTGAAAGACCTATTTGACAAGAACTTTAAGTCTTTGAAGAAAGAAATTGAAGAGGATACCAGAAAATGGAAAGATCTCCCTTACTCTTGGATTGGGAGGATCAACATATTAAAAATGGCAATTCTACCAAGAGCAATCTATAGATTCAATGCAATCCCCATCAAAATCCCATCAAACTTCTTCACAGACCTTGAGAGAATAATAATTAATTTTATATGGAAAAACAAAAAACCCAGGATAGCCAAAACAATCTTATATAATAACGAAACGTCTGGAGGTATAACCATCCCTGACTTCAAACTCTATTACACAGCTACAGTATTGAAAACAGCTTGGTACTAGCATAAGAACAGAGAAGTCGACCTATGGAATCAAATAGAAGACCCAGATATTAACCCACAAACCTATGAACACTTGATTTTCAACAAGGGGGCTAAGGGTATGCAATGGAAGAAGGAAAACATCCTTAACAAATGGTGCTGGCATAACTGGATGTCAACCTGTAGAAGAATGAAAGTAGATCCATATCTATCACCATGCATAAAAATCAAGTCCAAATGGATTAAAGACCTCAACATTAATCTGACCACTTTGAACCTGATAGAAGAGAAAGTGGGAAGTAGTCTACAAGACATAGGCACAGGAGACCACTTCCTAGGTAGAACCCCAGTAGCACAGACAATAAGAGAATCAATGAATAAATGGGACCTCCTGAAACTGAGAAGCTTCTGTAAAGCAAAGGACACTGTCAGTTAAGACAAAAAGGCTACCTTCCGACTGGGAGAAGATCTTCACCAACCCCTCATCAGATAAAGGCCTGATCTCCAAAATATACAAAGAACTCAAGAAACTTGACACTAAAACTCTAATTAACTCAATTAAAAAATGGGGTGCTGATCTGAACAGAGAATTCTCAACAGAAGAACTCCGAATGGCCAAAAGACACTTAAGGTCATGCTCAACATCCTTAGCGATCAAGGAAATGCAAATCAAAACAACTATGAGATACCATTTTATACCAGTCAGATTAGCTAAAGTCAAAAACATCAATGATAGCCTATGCTGGAGAGGATGTGGAGAGAGGGGAACTCTCATCCATTGTTGGTGGGAATGCAAACTTGTGCGGCCACTGTGGAAATCAGTGTAGCGGTTTCTCAGGAAACTGGGAGTCAACCTCCCTCAAGACCCAGCAATTCCACTCTTGGGAATATACCCAAGAGATGCCCTATCATACCACAAAAGCATTTGTTCAACTATATTCATAGCAGCACTATTTGTAATAGCCAGAACCTGGAAACAACCTAGGTGCCCCTCAATAGAAGAATGGTTAAAGAAGGTGTGGAACATATATACACTAGAATTTTACTCAGCGGTAAAAAACAATGACATCTTGAATTTTGCATGCAAATGGATGGAAATAGAAAACGCTTTACTGAGTGAGGTAAGCCAGACCCAAAAAGAGGAATATGGTATGTATTCACTCATAAGTGGATTCTAGCCATAATTAAAGGTCTTTGAGCCTATTATTCGAGATCCTAGAGAAGCTAAATAAGAAGGTGAACCTGAAGAAAATCATGTACTTATCCTCCTGGAGATTGGAAATAGACAAGAGTCCCAGATCCTTCATCCGACGATGGATGGCGATACAGACAGAGACCCACATTGGAGCACCGGACTGAGCCCCCCATGGTCCAAACGAGGAGCAGAAGGAGGAAGAACATGAAAAAAAAACTCAGGACCGCGAGGGGTGCGTTCACCCACTGATACAAGGGGACTGATCTAATGAGAGTTCACCAAGGCCAGTTGGACTGGGACTGAACGAGCACGTGATGCAACCAGATTTTCTGAATGTGGCCGGATTCTCTGAATGTGGCTGGCCGGGAGCCTTTCTGAAAAGCCATTGACAATGACACTGGGACTTGTTTCCTCTGCATATACTGGATTTTTGGGATCCAGTCTGTTTGGATACTCACCTTCCTGGACCTGGAGGGAGGGGGGAGGAACTTGAACTTCCCACAGGGCTGGAAGCCCTGACTGCTCTTAGGGATGGAGAGGGAAGAGGAGGGGGAGGGGAGAGTGGGAGGGTGTTGGGAGGAGGGGCGGAAATGGAAACTTTCATAATTTAATAAACTTTGAAAAGAAAATGAGCAGCAACTGAGGATGACATACAACATGTGGCTTCTATGCATATACAAGACAAAAAGAACAGATATTTTATTTTTAATTGATAATTACAGTACATATCTATAAGATATGATGTTTTGGTGTGTGAATGCAGGTATAATGTTTATAATAAGCTAGTAACCATCTTCTCATACTTTTATGTACTAGGAAGTTTTTATCAGTTTAAAGGTGGACAGTCTAATTCTTTAACTGTGGTCACCTTTTTATTTAATAGTTCTTGAAATCTTATTCACATTCACTAGAACTTTGTCCTCTTCACCACCATCTGCCCCTCTGCCAGCAAGCTCCAGCAATGCCCTGCTGGTCTCTGTTTATGCAAAGTCATCTTTGTTAGGGTTCACATGTAAGTGAAATTGTGTGTGTGTGTGTGTGTGTGTGTGTGTGTGTGTGTGTGTGTGTGTTGTCTTTTTATACCTGGTTAATTTCACTTAGATAATTTCCTAAGTTTCTTCATGTTGGTGCAATGACAGAATTTCTTTCTAGTGAATGATAAATAGTACATACAGACACACACTGTATTCTTCACCGAGTCTTCCGCGGCTGCTCGCAGGTTGATTGCACACGCTAGATATTGTAGCTAATACTGCATATTTATGCTGTTTTGATAGGAAAATCAAGACTTCATAATATTCCATCTTATGATACACATTGAAGAGAAGTCCAGAACAACAGACTTCAGAGAAGAATTGACTCTGGATGGTAGAATTACTTAATCATTGATTAATATTTACTCCACCAGTAGGCTCTACACAGAGAAAGTATTAAGTGTACAAAGTTAGATGCATCCTCCGCTGTTACTAAGACTAAATCCTAGAGAAAGTATCATTCATTTTATTCCATGAGAAAGGAAACTAAGCCATAACAGGACTGAGATTTCTTTAAACATTCACAAGAAAAGAGAAGAATAAGAAGAAAGAAGGAAGAGAGGTAGGAAGGGGGAAGGAAGGTAGGAAGGGGGAAGGAAGGAAAGAAGGAAAGAAGGAAGAAAGGAAGGGAGGAAAGGAGAGAAATGGAGAGAGAAGAAGAAGAAGAAGAAGAAGAAGAAGAAGAAGAAGAAGAAGAAGAAGAAGAAGAAGAAGAAGAAAAAGAAGAAGAAATCTGCCAAATTTTCCACCTACAATTTAATTCCCTATGGCTGCTGCTCAGCAAAGGGAAAGAGATTTTCACCTCTTATCACCAAGTGTGCAACACTAGAAGTGCAAATCAGGATTTTAAGTTGTTGAATCATAAGAGCCAAGAAGATGGCGGTGTTATTTTCATGTGAGTAGGGGGCTGCTTTCTATCCCAGAGCAAGTCACAAGGCAGAAAAAGAAGGGAAGAGGCCGACATAAAAGGGGACATCTTCACAACCAGTGTCACATTTGCTCTTTCTGCTTGCTGTCCCTCAGGACATCTGTGAGACAGTCTCTCCTCCTTCAGGAGCAGCAGAATCATAGTGGAGGGGTAAGGATGGAGATGCTAGAGCAAATTTCCTGGATTTGAATCTCTGTTCTATCACACTGAGCTTTGTGAACTAGGGCCTCTTACTTACTATCTCTGAACCTCATTCAAATCAAAAATGGAATAACAGTAAATAAGCCATGTTTACATGGAGGTATAAGGTTCTTGTGACAGGCCTTCCTGTTGAAAATGTTCAAAAAAACACACAAAAATAAAGAAAATATTTTTTAAAAAATCAAGTTCCTGAGGAACACCACCTTAGGTGCCCTGTGACCTCTGCATGCACATGTACACATATGTGTATGTGCACATATACAAACATGAACATACATACACCTACAAGAGATAGGCATAAAGAGTTTATATGTCACAATAGACTCAAAAGAATTCAAAGCACAACCTATCAGATCTGTCTGGAATCTGAAAATTGAGCAAATAATTATCTGGCTTACTTTTCAGCTTAGATAACCAATATGGATTATTAAAACATTTTTTCACACCAGAAAAAATCATATTTAAGAAATATGTCATTTTCTCTACTTTATCTTAGCCACTAAAGTGTCAATGTCATATTTCTCAGACTGCTCAGCTCCTACTTCAGCCCAAACTTTCCTAGAATTCACTTGCTTTGGCTTCAGAGGAGCAGGGTAATACAGAGATGACTTAAGAGCGATGTAGACACGGAAGAGGTCATGTTTGACAATTATTTTTGCCCTGCCAGTCTCCAAGCTCATGGATTATTTACATAGCGCTTTACAATTGCTGGATCAGATCATGTCATTCTCTCCCCATCTTTCATGGGTGGTTAGGTAACTCCAGTTACAGCCTCAATCATTTAAGGCACAACAGTTTTGTACGCCCAAGCGTGGGGCAGTTTGAGGCTGGGATAGCGGAGGATTGCTGGCTGAAATCTAAGGTCTCTCTGCATGCAGTGTAGCCAAGTCCCAGCCCCTATTCCTTTCCTCGTCGAATTCTTCCTTTCTCCTGGGCTATGCCCATCGCCACATGACATGCAGTAATATCAGCTGTCATCGAAGGACGGCAGAAAGCAAGAGGGAAGCAGGAGGGAAAGGAATCCTGCCATCCCCAAAGCTGTCCTCCATCCCTTCGCTGTTCTTGCTGTCGCTTTCAAGACGCTGAGAAATTGAGGGGAAGCCTTCACGTGGCTACCCAGTGGTCCTTCATTATCTCCTCAAAGTAAAGCATTTTTAGCTGCTTTCAAACTAAGAAGTCACAGTGGAGGGTTTTGTGGATACAGTCAGAAGACAAAAGACTGCCAGATTAGAGATAAAAGAGACATTCCCGCCTTGATCTGTCTCTGGTCAGCTTCACTTCCCATGTGCTACCAAAACCTCTTCCCCCACATAATTTAAAACAATAACCAGTTCTCCTCTCATGTAACATGTCAGCCACATTTGGCCCCTCCCTCTTCTTTGGAAGGCTTTCTGGCAGCATGTTCCCCTAGTTTCTCTCCCAATTCATTTCCCAAGAGTTCAGATGTTTAGTTCTAGTCGCAGGTTCGTGGCCCGGGCAGACCTCAAACTTGCTCTGTAACGGAGAATGACCTTGAATTTCTAAGTCCTCTGCCTCTACATCCCGAGTACTGGAATTACAGGCATGTTCCTCCACACTCCTTCTACGCAGTGCCAGGGATTGAATCCAGAGCTCCGTGCACGCTAGGAAAGCCATCTACCAATTGAGCTCCATGCCCGTCCCTCACTTCTTAGCCTCCTTTTTTGTCTTCTTTCATCTCTAGCATCAAAACAGCAAGACTCCCCTGGGGTCCCCAACTCATGCAATCGTCTAAATAGCATTCAGCACCGCATATAAACTGATGCTCCCAGATAGGAAGCCAGTCACTACTTCACTCCTACCTACAACTGCCTACATAGGAGCTTCCTCTGATTCCGACCTGATTCCTTTGCCATGCTTCCTTTTAGTAAATGGTGCGTTCGGGGTCTTAAAACCTTAACATCATCTTTGCTTTTCTCTCTCAAGTTTCTTGTTCAATTCATCTTCCAACTTTCTCATTTCCTCTTGCAGGCTGTATCCCATACCCAGTCACTTCTTAGTCATTGTCACTACCTTAGTCCAAGTCGCCATCATTTCCCCACAGGTCATTCAATAATCTTACTTCCATCTTTACCGCCATTCTCGTCAATCTGCCACACCCGGATTAATTTTCAGTATGAGTTAAATTCTACTGCTTCTCTCCTGAGAATATTCAAAGGTTTCCCACTATGCTGAAATACACTCAGAAGTTCCACCATGATCTACAAGCGCCCTGCAATGTCACGTAGACGTCACCTCCTCCCCTTCTCTACTTGGGCCTTCTTCCACCATCTCGTATATGCAAAGCTCAGCTTTCCTTGGAGTTTTTGCATGTGCTCTTCTTGCTTCTTTGGTGCTTTTTTTCTGACATTTACATGGTTGACTTCTCCTAGATATTTGGTTATAAAATCAGATGTCACATTCCCGCCCCTCAAGAGGACCTCCACACCACCTGTCTCGGCCCACTCCTACTCAGTCACTCTCTAGCATATCATCTTATTAATGTTGTTGTCTTCATTGCTGTCTGGTTCAAATATTTATTTATTTGACTCTTCCTTGGCTTGCCATTGATACCTTAAGTTTTTTTTTTTTTGCATTTCTGTCCTTGAGCAATGTCTGCAATTATAAATTTATTGAGATAATGAAAATAAGATTCTCAGAAGGACCAAGAAACATTCAGGTAGGATGTTGAAAATTTATTTGAAAGATGGTCCTATGGGAAAGATTATTGAAAGCGGAAAGTTATGAGGAAATATAACGAGTCTGTTCTCTTTGGACTCCCCTAAGCTCAGACTGTCAAGAGGAGAGCCACCATTCCTGGCTGTTCTGCTAGGGGAGCGAGTTGCTTGTCTGGAAACAGCCCTTAGATCCTAGATCTGTGATGACTTAGAGGTTATAGAGTCAGCCAAGACCCATATGGAAGGTGTTGTCATCCAGAAATCTGTCCCCATACAACTCTAGGACCCTTCAAACACATCACCATGCCATTGTCCTCCTTTCTTTTCTTCAGTATTAGTGGGACGGTATCAGACATTATTTTCACTTGGAATAGTGCATGGTTGAACTCTCTGACCAGACTTTCTACTCCTGACCCAAAGGGACCAGTGCATGATCTGGGGCCCTGATAGAAAGAACCATCTTACATATAAACCAACCAGTCTTTCCATCACTGGTAAACCACCAGATTGCTGATCCTGTCTCTCCAAAGCACAAAAAGGCTGACTTTAAAGTAGTCAAAGCCAAAAGAAGTTCCTGGAAGTTCGGTGCCAAGGAAATCTGAGCAGCAAGACAGAGCCAGTTGGTCACATTGTTCCTCCTGTCTCCCCTGTTCCTCTTCAGTGACTAAACAATAAATGCATCAGGAAAGAAAGCTTTGCTTTAAAAAGAAGGTTATTATTACAGTTCTCTCTATGCCACCCTCACTTTCTTTCTCGGTCTAATATGTCCAAATACAGGACACTTGTTAAATCCCCACATCTTGCAAAGGTCATTAACTCTCCCAACACATGCTTCCACTTGTGATCATGTGCATCAAGGATTTCAAAAAAAAATTACACATACTCATTTACACTTGGTAGATGTTTAATAAGTACATGTGTAGACTGACAAAATAAGCCATTCAGGAAACTTAACAGAAGCTCTTTTGTTGGGGTAGACTGACAAAACCACATCATACATAATTATTTGTTTCAGAGTGAACCATTTTTAATAGACAAACTCCCTGAATCAATTAAAAGTTGGCACTGATTGATTGGCCTCTCATTAGGATAGTTAATTCATTCCAACAACATGTTCCTGTAGTCTCCAGTTCAATAACCTTATTACTTACATTTACAACAAGATAACTAGATACTTTCAAAGACACAGAGTGAGAAGCAAGGAGGGAGAGTTTCTATTCAGTTTCAATAGTCACAGCACTCTAGGTCCAGATGTGAAGCAGGCAAGGTCAAGGTAAGCAAGAATACATGGTCTGAAAACCTGCACTTGAACCTCCAAACCATATTTCAATTCATTCGACTTTAGAGCAAGAATAACTGCCAAATTTTTTTTTTTTACTTGTTGAAACCATTGACAAATTCTCCTGAATAATTAATGTCAAAAGTTCCAGGATAAGAGAAAAACGCCTTGTATACTTGTAGGAAAACTCAGAGCTTGTCCTGTCTGAAAACACTAGATTGGTGTGGATTTGGATTTATTCATGAATTGGAGGGTAAATCTTTAAGCTTTTGAAGTTAGTATCCTAGAGCACAGTCAGAAAACAAGTCTTGGCATCAAAAGCCTAAACCAAGTCAGACCCAGGAAAAAATTTTTATGAATGACTCTAAACTTCGTGGAGATCAAAAAATCTGAGTAATAGTTGCTAAGTAACATCTTTTGTTTCACAAACATCACATTCTTCTCCTGTATCAGACCATACACTAGCAGTGTATTGATTTTTATACTGCACACAAAGCATCATCTTACTCAGTGCTGTTATTATTACTTCTACTCTATAATCAAGTAAACCCAGGTTTGAAACATTCTAATACCAAAATCAGTCAATAAGAAATGGAGGCCGTGCTTAGCCCACAACGTCCCAATGTAATTGGATACAGCGCTTAAAATTGTACAACGACGAACTCTCAAAATCAAATCTTCCCCAGATTTTAATGTCTCAGTAATACAGATTTTCCATGTTTCTTTCAACCAATCAAAGCCTGAGCAGTTCCCCAAAAACCACAACCTTTCACAACATGCTCCTTTAGCTTGTTCCTTTCTCAGGGAGACATGTCATTTCGGGCAGTCTTGTGTGATGAAAGAGATAATGGGCCTCTCTGGGCAGTAATAAAAACAAAAATCTCTACTTTGACAGTAAGTAAAATAGAACTTGAAACTTGAAAAAAATATTTTCTGACTTTACAAATGAGTTATCAGGAAACTTTCAGTTTTAAACCTTGGTGTTCCTTTGCCCTCTGTTTAAAATAATAACATGCCAGTTCAAGAAGCCCATTTGGCTCATTTTATTGTATAAAGAGCTCAAATTCTATTTGAAAACTTGGACTTTTGTATACATGATCAAAACACAAAAGAAATTAAAGAACGTGTCTTGTGGTTTGAGTGGATTCTCCTCACGACAAGGAAGAGGCGGGGGAAGTTCAAGAAACACCCAGCCAGGCCTGGACTCAGAGCCCAAAGGGAACCCAGAGATTTGCAATAAACTTCCCTGAGGAAAATCCACTTGTTTGGAGCAGAGCATCATGGAGGTGCTATCTTCTTATTGTGTGCGTTTTACTTACTTTGTTGATGTTAGGGGTGAAGGTCAAATTGACATGTAACAGGCCAAGAGCCTAAGAGGGAAGAGTTGAGGGAAGAAGACACATTCAACTGGGCAACAAGGGGTAAAAAGTAAGACTGATCCATAAATAGTTTAAAGCCTTCTCAAACGGGAAGTAAAATAAGATAGACCAGAAACAGAACAAGTTGCAGTTCTTGGTAAAAGAGTGTCAAGAAAGACAAAGAATCTTTCAGCTAAGAAGTTAGTCACTCAGAGATTTTTATGATGTGCGAGGAAAACACAGCCATCCTGGGCTGAAGCAGAAGAGTCTAGAGCACAGCATGGTGAGTCCAGGAGCCTTAGAGTATCTTGTCTTTCTGTCCCCTTTCTCCTAAGCTCCTCAGGCAATGAGATGGACCCCCTACCATCATCTATTTGCAGACACAATGAGTTCCACTATGGGAAAGGAAGGCACGCCTAGGAGACATGAATGCTATGTGATGGCAAAGGACATACTGGCCCCTTGGGTCTGAAATATTAGCTGTCTTATAAAGTTGTTTATCATTCAAAGATATTGAAAAATAATTTGGATAGTCAGGACCTATCTTGCAAGACATGTTAAAAAGCAAGAGACTTGGGAGATGCCTCCTAGATCTGTACCTAGTTCCTCAGTTGTAACCACTTAAAAAAGGCAACTATGACTCACTCATAATGCTATTCTGAAAAGCTAGGAAAAATCTGTCATGTGTTGGGCTCTCTAGAAGTAGACATTAAATGAATAGTCTTGTGCAAATTGTTTATTAAAGATGTTATCCAAGAACAGTCTACTGAAGAAAAGGAAAAGTCAAACCATATGGAATTTCAGGCCAATGCTAAAGGTAAGTTCGGAAATGTAGCCAAGGCTTCAGAATTGTTCCCACCTAAGAAAAGGACTCTGGGCTCCCAAATCTTCATACCTAGCCGACAATTGTTGCCTTAAACCCACACAGCAGCTGTAAGAGTAATGGGAACCAAAAGTACCCAGATGCCAAGACAAAGCTCATAAAAACACTTCGATTCAGAAAGGACTAAGGGCACATAATTGCTATCTATACGCATACTACACATAGATTTCCCCATTTTCGGTCACAACTTCTTGCAAATGACGAGGTGGTCAAAATTCCTGGAGAAAGTGCTACATGAGGTGGATTATCAGCACGTGGAAAAGCCCAACACCTGACTCACATAAGATCACAATTAACGTGCGTGGTCTTAGTCTTCTGCTCCCAGTCAAGACTTTCATTACTTTTCTCTAGCACTATTGATGATGTAGACAGCTTGCCTGGTGGCATGAACTGGACCTACCTCCTTGAGAGAGCTGAGTTTAGTTAGCACTCTCCTACCAGATTGAGGTTGGTGCAATTACCCATTCAAAAGTAGCAAGAACGAAGAAGAAGAAGAAGAAGAAGAAGAGGAGGAGGAGGAGGAGGAGGAGGAGGAGGAGGAGGAAGAAGAAGAAGAAGAAGAAGAAGAAGAAGAAGAAGAAGAAGAAGAAGAAGAAGAAGAAGAAGAAGAAGAAGAAGAAGAAGAAGAAGAAGAAGAAGAAGAAGAAGAAGAAGAAGAAGAAGAAGAAGAAGAAGAAGAAGAAGAAGAAGAAGAAGAAGAAGAAGAAGAAGAAGAAGAAGGTGGTAGAGATGTTGATGATGGTGATGACGGGCGCACCAAGCCATAGTCCAGTGTCCCTCTGAGACTCCTTCTACACTAATAACCCTGCCTCTTCATGATGACCAGATTCAGTTGCCCTTGTCAGTATTGTAGCTCCTCTCTTTTCTTAATGTTCGACTGTCATTTAATGACCAGGTGCTACCTATGCCTGTAGTATAAACAAAACTCCCCTTTGCATCACTAGAGGCAGCTCTCTCCTCCGCCCTGGAATATCTGGTAATGGGCATGAGGCATTTAGCAGAAGGTCCAAAGAGGCTGAAAGGCTGTTATTTTATTTAATCTATTTCAAAAGATGATAAAAGGTAGCACCATGTGGCTGTCCCTGGGCTATTTCCTCCCATAAGGTTCTCCCAGGACTAGTTTTCTTTTTTTTAACTTTTTTTTTCTTCTTGTCTCGATCTCTGATGAGATGGAGACCTCCAAACCTTGAGTCATGTTTGAATCAGCAGACTCATAACAGGATAACCCAGAAGTCTCTCAAAGAGAAGAGCTAAGTTGAACTCTATGGAAATCACAAAGACTTTTTTCCTGTACTGGCCTAAGGTTTAAGTAGAAATCAATGTTCTTTGAGCTCTTTATTTAACTAGTAAATTCACACTAATCTTGGTCTGTTAATTCATAGAGTGCATTAGCTGGGATCCTAGCCAGAAACAACACACACAGAGTGAATGTTTTCAGGGGCTGCCTTGTCCGGGTGGAGCTCACCGTTGCTCAGTCTCAAGGATGCAGACAAAGTACCTTCTCTGACCACCCACTCTAGGCTTAGCTTTCACAGTTTTGTTTAGTAGCAACAAACTCTAAAGACAACCTGATGTTCACACTTCAACAAAAGTGGGCATACTGAATTAGAATGGACAGAAGTTTGCAATCAATATTTTTAACAAATATTCATTGATTACCTGCTATGGACCAGCTAGGTACGCAGAGCTGATTGTTCAGTATTCAACAAAAGAGGCATGCTGCCTGCCCTCATGGATTTTAGATAAGAGACATAATAAACAAGCATACAAATAAGAACATAAAAACAAATTATGACCGGTGTCATAAAAGAAAAGTATGGAATGTTCTGAATGGCTTTGGTAGTGGATAAAAGGAAGCAGTCGGGCCGCAGGATGGATAGTCAGAAAAAGACTTCCACGCTAGGGCTCGAGAGGTAGATGGCTACCAGACATCAGACTCGGAAAGAAGCACTCGAGAAGAAAAGTTCGCAAAGCAAAAGCAGGAAAGGGCTCGGGGAATGTCAAACAGAACCGGGGTCTCAAAAAAGAAAAAGGAGACAGATCAGTTAGACTGATTATGATAGAGTAGGGTTTTATTGTAAGTATATCAATATTGCTACGAGAAAATTGCAATGATTCCGTTTAGAGTGCCCTGCAGCTGTTGCCGCCATTGCTGCTATTGCTGCTGCCGCCGCCATTGCTGCTATTGCTGCTGCCGCGGCCATTATTGCTATTGCTGTTGCCGCCCCATTGCTGCTGTTGCTGCTGCAGTCGTTGCTGCTGCAGCCGTTGCTTTTTTTTAGGTGTAACTTTGTGGTATTGGGCTTCAAACCCCAGGTAAGCACTCTATCGCTGGGTTCCACCCTTAGTTACCCACTTGGGCACTTTTTAGAACTTTCTCTTTGCTGTGTAGATAATGGTCTCAAAACTTAAGACAGCTAATCCTAAGAGTGGGCTTGAGAGGAAAATAATCCCCTCTCCCACGTCTACGGCCGTCAAGGGGAAGTTTCCCTGCTTCACATGTTTGCCTGGGGTTGGTCACACCAAATGGGACGCCGTGAGTGTGATCCGAGGTAGTCACGCTATTTGCTGCCATTTCTAATACGGACTTGAGATCAAACTGGGAGTCAAATACCAAAGTTACTGTGCCAAATCCACCTATTAATACACGAATGAATGGCAGTGGGCCAGATAGTACTTTACCGTCCAGAACCATATCAGTGACTGTATCTGTGTGGCCCGCAGGGGGAGATGAATAAATGCAGACCAAATGAGTGAATGGTTGTAACGTTAGCGATTGCCCTACCCTTTGCTACGACATAAATCGCAAGTAAAGTGTGTTTCCGCTGGGAGACTGTGTTTTACATATCCAAAACTCATCATTTGTGCTTATTGAAAAGATTTGGACACTGGAACGTTATTTATGTTTTTAATTTGTCTGCATCAGTAAATAACATCCCACTTAGCAAGCAGTTCCTGGGCCGAGCACTTACTCCTGAAATACAGAGTCCACGACCTGCCTGGCCACCTCCATGCTTCTGTGCTGCTAATCCATAAAACCATAATCAATGTCCTCGGCAAATATTTATAGACTAGACAGATGGATGAGTGAATCCTTCTATCTTGTCTATTTACGGGAAGAGTCAACCCAATTCAGAACTTGCCTCACAGTCCGTTACATCATTTAATTAACTGCATCCGTCCCCTTTGTATTCCATGACTTTTATTTCTTTGTAACTACGCACCAGCTTGTCATCTTCAATAGCGTTATATATCCAGCCTGCGTTTTCTATATTATAAGTTTTTTCATTTAGAAAGTGTATTTTACTACATGTCAGAATCCACCTAGGAAGTCTTTTTATAAATCTGGTTTACACTCATTTCCTTGGTTTGTACACATTTAACCAAATATATGCAGAATGCATGTATAGGCCCCAAGAGCAGCTCTAAGGAGGAATGTATTTGGAGAATTCATTTTCAAAGTCCCTTCACCGGGAGACCACCATGTTGGTGATAAAAGCCTACTAGATCGTCCCTATGCTGCTAGCTTAGCTCAGACATTCACAAGCACTTACCTGGGCAGCTACAAGGGTCTCCTACCTGTCACTTTAAAAACAGAGCTGTCATTCCTTTCCTCTTCTCAGAAGACTAAAATATATTTTGAGAAAAGACAATATCATCAATCTAGAGCACCAAGATTTTAATAAATGGGCTTTTGACATGTTACATCACAAATGAACCTTCTGAGCTTGTAAGTGGTCCTTTGACAGGATGCATCATGTCAATCTATAGCTCAGAACCTTTACTGATTTAATCCATAATTTATATAGTAATGGATCCTGAAGATTCCATTGCTTCCTCTCCACTGCTAAAGGCAGATCTGCTATTAATGCTTGAGCCTGATGCATCCCTGTTGTGGGGCTGAAACTGTAGCATCCTTGGAACAAACCCTGCAGGCCTGCAGAAGGGTCCTTCTCGAACTTCAGCCATTGCTGGACCACGTTCCTACTTTGGCCATCACCACTCACCTTTTATGCTATTATCTGCATACTTTTTTAAAAAAATACAATGATTTCTTATCTTAAAATGGTGACTTCGTGTCATCAGAAAACCAGTAACAGCTGTCATTGAAAGAAATCTCTACACTACCATAAAGGGCTCCTTCGTGTGGCAGCAACAGAAGAAGCAACTTCTGCGAAGACTTAACTAGGCAACTCCATCACCCAGCAGAGCAGAAAGGGAACTGGGGAATAATAATAGGGCATGATAGTCCATTCAATATTGGCTTGGCTTAGCATAAATAATCTAAAATTAAAGTGGGCATGTGACCCGTATATCACAAGGGTCTCCTGTGAGTTCTGCAGTTCGCTGCGTCGGCTGGACCTCCCAGTCTAGTCTGGTCTTAGAAGCATTTGTCTCATTGTCTGCTTTTTAATAGAATCGAATGGCTCTCTTGAAAAATTGAAACCCTAGGAGGATCAAGGAAGAATACGAAGAGGGAAAAAAAAATGACTCTGGGCGAATGATGTTTAAGGTATGGGGAAAGGAGGAAGACACAAAGACACAGCAAGGAACCCCAAAGTGGAGCAAGCACAGCCCGGAGATAACTGGAAGCACTCCCAAAACAATTTAGGCTGGTTATAGTGCGTAAACCTGAAAGCAATATTCACGAAGGACAAATAAGGACTTCTGCAATGTTGACTCTCTCAACAGAAACAGCAAGGGGCTTGTGTTTGCAGTTGGCTCCCCTTTTGTTTGGAAAGTCTGGGTAGAGTCTGATTCCATTTCAGGTACCACAGATTTCCTTTGATGCTAGTAAATAAAGAAGGCGATGATGGCGCTAGTGATGGGGCTGCCATCATTTCCAGCTTCGCATCACTTTCCATAACTCCAGTTTCATCATTGCCGTGTACCAGACCCCTCAGCGGAGTCTCTAGTCTAACCCCCACCACCTAAAATGCTCACAGTTGTTCACACTGCCTTGATTTCTTTCACTCATTCGTAGACCACGTTTATCTCTGCTCTTTCAATGACATTTACTATTGGGAATATAGCAGACAAACACATTCACACCCTTCATCTACTGCTTCTAACAAAAGGCATGCAGCATTCCATACCCGATCCCTGGTCTTCCTTAAGCTATGCATACTTCTTTCGGAAAATTCTACCAGCATCTTAACTGTAGAGAGGAGTTAGGGAGTGTGTTAACTCCTCAATCCAGTTACCATACAGGCATCAACAGTATGTGGCTAGTCAGACTTGGGCCTGGGAAACAAGCGACAGCCCTCATATTATTTCTGTCATGTCTGGATCCCACCTACATGCTTCAAGAACAAATCCTAAAGCATTTGGTTTCTTCCCTATGATGCTGATGGCACTGGAGGAAAAGAATTCTAGTGATCCGGGCAGTGGTGGCACACACCTTTAACCCCAGCACTTTGGAGGCAGAGGCAGGCAGATCTCGGTGAGTTCCGAGCCCAGTCTGGTATACAGAGTGAGTTCCAGGACAGCCAAAACTCTTTCACAAAGAAACCCTGTCTCAAAAAAAAAATAAATAAATAAAATAAATAAAATAAAAGAATGAATGAATGAATGAATGAATGAATAAATAAATAAATAAATAGAGAATCTAGTGCCCAGAAAAACACTAAAGGTTCCTTGGCCTCTGTTCATTACTTAATCCTATTTAGAAGACATTTTTCAAAAAAGACCCAAAATAATTTTCTAGGAAAAAAAAGTCTTGAGAATAATACCAAGCTCATATAAAAAGAAAGTTACCTTCAGAGCTTCTTTGTGGATTTGCAACTTAAACACTCTACAACATAACCAGTGCTGTGCATTCGAAGACATGTTTTAACCACAGCATTGGTCACATGCTTGCTGAAAGGGACCCCAAAAACCATACATAAACAAAAGGACACAAGGAAGAGATGGGTTTGTTTTTGTTTTTGTCTAAGAAAATACATGGCATTTAGATTTTACCTGGAAACTCTTCTCAGTGACAGGCTTAATCTTCAGTTATCCCAAAGTGGTATGCGTGCCAGTCAAGTCCAGCCAAAGCACAGGAGAGCATCTACTTCCGGCAGCCACTGAGGTTGTAGAAAGAAGAGCAAAATAAAATGTATAGGCCCTATTTTTGGAGGGTTGGTAAAAACATACACAAGTGGTTTTGGAATCTGCCCGTATACAGAACGTATATTCCTCTCATCCTTTGGGATATACTTATTCTACCAAGGCTGTTGTTCGCAGGCCAACAAGATTGCTCAGCATAAGCAGTAAGCATGCAAGCCTAGGTATCTGCTTTGGATTCCCAAACCCATCTAAAAACCCAAGGAGAGAAGCAAATCCATAAAGTCCTTCTCTGACCTCCACGTGTGGCCAAGGCACATGTGTTCACATACGCATATCATATGCATGCACAATAATAATAAAAATATCTGAAAGACTATATATCATGTGCCTGAAGTTCAAACTTAACTCTTTTAAGTTGCTACATCTGGAAATCATAATTAAAGGATAAGAACCATTTAACAAAATAGTTACCAAGTACTACCCGTGTGCTGGTAACCATTCTCAACGACCTAAAGAAGGGAGAAAAAAATTGACTCCTGGGGATTTCGATTCCAACAATAAGAGAGGACAGAGATAATTTCAGGCACACTCTATCTTTGACAGATGCATTCTATACAATAAAGTTGGAAAGACACCTATATTATTGGAGGAAGAGGCAACCACATCACTGACGTGATCAGCTGCAACATAAAGAGTTGCTATCCAAGAAAGGTCACGAGGGAGACTTTCAAAGTAATTTTGTATATGAGGGCTCTGTTGCCAGATGAGATTGTGGCACCGGACTCAATGGCACATGCCCTTCATTTCTCTCCTCTGCCAGGAGGACTTTCCTGTGTCACTTGGAGCAATAGTCCCTGTAGTGCCGCCTTGATCACTGAGACAACAGAAACTTGCCCGACATAGTTACAAAGGCACCTCCCCCTTCACCACGGCAGAGCTTCCTATCTTTTCCTCTTTTCCCTCTTGCCTAAGCATTAAAAAAAAAATCACCAACTAAGAAGAAACAATGCTCAGACATATGGGATCATTCTTTGAGTAGCTAAGAGGGTTGGATACATGGCTCCGTGGGAAAGAGCATTTGTTCCTAAAGATGATGCCAGTTCGCTTCTCAGAACCCACATAGCTGTTCGTAACCATCTGTGGCTTCAGTTTCAAGGGATCTGATGTGCTCCTCTGACCTCGATGGGAAACTGGAATGTACATTGTGTACATATATGTAGGGAAGACATTCACATGTGTAGAATAAAATCAATCTAAAGAATTTAAATGAGAAATGCTATTCTTCTCAGAAACAAGACAAAACCCACTTGAGAAAGGAAACTCCCTTAGCCCTAATTATGTAGGTCAACTTCATGTTTTAGGCAGCAAGCGCTGTAAGGCCGACAGAAACAAGTTCACTGTTGACCCTGTAGCTTGAAAAGATTATTTCACCACAGAGACAGCTGACCTGAGCTGGCGGGAGCTCTTAGATGCTGGACCAACAGTCAGGGAGCCTGAATGGGACCGACCTAGGTCCTGTGCACGTGTGTGACAGTCATATAGCTTAGTCTCTTAGTAAGGCTTCAGGCACTGAGAGCAGGACCTCCCCCTTGGCCTTAGCTGTCTTACCTGTTCCCCCTACTGGATTACCTGACCCCACCTCAACATAAGGGGAGGAGCTTGGTCCTGCCTCAGCTTGTTGTGCCAGACTTTGTACAAGCCCGTGGGCAGCCTGTCCCTTTCTGAATGGAGATGGAGGAGGAGGGGATGGGGAGGAGGGTTGATAGGGAATGGGAGGAGAGGAGGGAGGAGAAAGTGGTTAGTGTGTAAAATAAATGAAAAAAGTTATTTAATTAAAAAAAAAAAGTTGTTCCAGATGAAGCATATATCTAGAGAGAAAAGTTAGGTGGGAAATTGTGACCACAACCAGTCATGAGAAAAACATAAGCCACCATACACACCTACCCACTTGGGTTCAAACACACCGAAAGAACCCTCTGCTCAGTCACTTGGCTCTTGCTCTGCTCCCCCTCACATAAGTGTTGCTCCGTTTGGGGGACGGCAGGAAGCGGGGTCTAATGAGTCTCCCGAAAGAAACTGAGAATCCACCCTGACCTCCGTGAACTTAGGAAGACGACCGAAGTGTGGAGCTGACAAGACGGAGGGAGAAGAATCCGCTGCGGCTCAGACAATGACCACGATTTGTTCAACAGCTTTTACAAAGCCCCACCACTGATGTCTTCTTTTCGTCACGTGCATCCTGGTCAGTTCCCAACTTGTGCTTTTGCTCTCGTTCTCTAGGCCCAAGGGCCATTTTTTTTTTCTGTCTGCCAAGAAAACACCTACTCCTCCTTCTCAGCTCAACTCAAATATTCCATTATTTGTGAAGTCTTCCTTGACATGTTACGTCCTACCTCCCCACTTGCATGAATCATAAGATGCAGACTCACACCAACAGAGTCCACGGCCTCCTCAGAACCCAGCAGAACACATACCCCTCTCTTCCAACTCTCACCAACCATGTCAGCTAGTTAACTAATTGCTTCCTTCTTTCTTCACTAAGCTGCGTGCTCTCCTTTAGACTAAGACAACCGTTTTCTCAAGCCCACAATAGCATGAACAAATCATACAGCATATATACAACCCACAAGAAGAAAAGGAAATGCCCAGATGAAGAGGAAGGAGGGAAAGCGGGAGACTCCCAGCACTCAGAAGGACAAGGCAGAAGGGTCATGAGTTTAAAGCTAGCCTCAGCTATATAGTAAGACATTGTCCTCTAAAAACAAAAAAAAAAAAAAAGAGAGGCCAGAGAGACAGCTCAGTGGTTAAGAGCACTGGCTGTTCATTGCAGAGGACCTAGGTTTAATTCTGAGGACTCACATGGAAGCTTTGCAACTCCAATTCCAGGGATTAAATGGCTTCTTCTGACCTGCATGGGCCTTTGCACACCCAAGGACTATGTGAGCTCGTGCAAGCACATGTGTATACACATGAAAATAAATAAATGTCTTAAAACAAGAGGGAAAAGCAGAAAATGAGAGAATCACTTTCTAATTAAACTTGACACATTATTTAAAATCCCTAGGTTTTTATTTGCTCATAACTTTTAAAGACCCTACTTTTTATCTTAAGGAAATACATAATCTAATGCAAAATAAATCTGATTATTCACACATCATGGACTCTCCACTGAGAGGTGAGACTACGTCGTCCAAGCTTTCCTCCTCTGTGAGTGTGGAGAAGGCATACCAACCTCAATGCATGAAACAATTTCTGTCAAATAAATGCCAATAAATTGTTTATATATTTGCCATGTGAATTACTCATAAAAATACTTAAAATCTATGTGTTATATATCAATCTAAAGACACCTGCTTTATGATTGAATGATTTTAACCTATATCTGATATTTTTCCTTCCAACTAGCGGCAGTGCACTGCTATCAAAGAGGAGCTTAAAAGTAAACGCGGGGGAAACATAGTAGAAAATTACTGGAGAGTTTTGACTTTTTTTCCTACCAATTCAACTTCAGGTAATGTTTTAAAAAATTATGCAGTACATACTAGGTGAATATAACTGGGAAATAATAATTTCATTTTTATGCAGTACAATCAGAACATGAAAATGATGAGATTAAAAGCAGCGTCGTTACCCAGTGAGGGAGGAGTTCAGGAGGTCCTATTAGTGGCTCCATATTACAATCTAGAAACATCTTTATGTAGACTAATCATATTGCGGGTCCACAAGAGATTTACAATCTGATTTGCCACAGAGAACTCCATGTAATTTTCGTTGAGGACTGACACCATTTTATCTTCGCACGAATCCCTGTTTCTCACACAATCCCAGCCTTTCTACCTTGTCAGCTCTGACAGGCTGATTTAATCGGCTGGATTCTGAATGCCTCTGACCACGGGCGGCGAGTCATTAACCTTGACTTGCATAATTGAATTCAAGGTTGATTGCCTGTGACCCTCAGCGCCGAGGTCTTCTAAATGTACATATTCATTACTGGCGGCCTGGCTAAACGGATTGCACAGGGAAAGCTGTAGCAGCCAGCCTGCTTGGTATGCGGAGGGCGAAGGGGGCACTAATTGCATGTTAGAGCTGCGGATTAGATTATGAAACGAGTGGGAAAATGAAGATAGATCCTCTGACACTGTCAGATTAGGGGCAGCGACGGGCAGGAATATGACACCGAAATTCACAGTGACATCAACAGACGGAAATTAGAAACAAATGGACGATGGGCATTTTCTGAAAATCTTCGTATTTTCCACAATCACCTAATAATAGACAGGACAAGGGAGCTAACATCTGTATTTATCATTTGCATAATTGAGTAGAAGGACGGAATTTTTTAAGAGGCTCTTTGGAGGACCAGACAACCACATGATGGTCATTGTGTCATTACCTGATATGAAACAGCTAGACTGTGTTTAAATAAAAGTCCTTCTGAGTTCTCAGGGGCAGATCTTTCACACAACTTTGGTAAGCATGGGAAATATAAAAGTATTTAAGCATGCAAAATTATTGAGAACGGTTCTGAAAACCAATAATGTTAGTGCTCACCTTTTGCTAAGAAAAAAAAGGCTTGTAAAATTTTCACTATTTCTGCTATTTTATTGATCTTGTGCCACTTCATAGTTCAAACAAGCGCCTGCCTGTTCATTCACTTCAAATAAGTCTTCTGGAACACAAACAGATGCTTGCGATAATAGCCAACAGTTCTAACGACCGCTTCTATCATCCGTTCCAGGAGGGACCATCCACATGGTTACCAACTCAGTACCAAGCAAATTGACCAGAGGTGAGGCCGAGCACATTCATTTCTCTCTACCACTTAGGTATGAGATGCTCTGTGAGCAATCTTTCTCCTTCTTTGGCCAATTGCTTTGTGGTTTATTTTAAATGAAAATGATGGCCTGTCTTTCTAATAACAGGGGAAGTGTACACAATTTAATGGCAGAGGATGCTTAAAAACAAGCCAGCAAAAGCCTTCAGTGTTTTACAATAGCTAGGATAACTCAGGGGTGAGGAGTCAAGGAGGCTGCCTCTGGAGAAGGCCAGAAAGGCTGTGTAAGTTTGTTGTTCACGTTGCTTTTGAAGGGAGCCTGCAGGCGATCCCCACAGAACTATAAGACTATCGCTAGCCCAGAAATATTCCACAGCATTTTGAAGTGATTAACTTGGTTTCTATTGATCTTTCAAAATGAAATTTATTTTTGCTACTTTGAGAAACTCTAAATAGAAGAGGTAACTTCTCAGTAATTATGCCTTACTGGGAAATCGCTCATTCTGCAGAAGAAGAAGAAGCCTTGTAAACCAAACTGTATAGTAAAAAAGGGGAGGGTGACTACCTTTGGGGTCCCACACTTTTGAGATCTCCACGACACCTTCCCGAGACTGCAAAGTGATAGTCGCAGACAATGCCTGCCTTCCAAACCCATTACCTGCACATGAAGTCAGATTTCAAATAAACCATCATGATTTTTCTTTTAATCAGATAAGAGGTTCGAAAGCTTGTTCTAGAAGTGTCGGGCTCTAGACTCCAGTGCCAGCTCCATCACTTTTTAACTGTGTGGCATTGAGCCAATCCCCCGCCATTCACACTGGCAAGTTTCTCCAAAATCTGCTACAAACTGCTCCACTGTTTACGTAATAAGAAAATTACCAGCCCTGTTTTTAGCTATTTCTCTTTGCCAAAGAAGCCACAGCAAAAGACAGTGGCTGGTCATCACAGCGATTGGTTGTTGCTCTTCGTAATTCTGAGAGTCAACATTCCATGCTGTTCTGTTGGTCTGGGATTGTTCATGAGGCTGCCATTGTTTATGTTAGCTTACTAGAGAGTCCAAGATGGCCGTGTGTGTGTGTGTGTGTGTGTGTGTGTGTGTGTGTGTGTTGGTGTGAGGTTTTAGCAGGGACTCCAGTCTATTTCAGAACTTTTTGAACCTATGTTTCCCAACTCTAATAGGCTACAATGGGCTTTTCTTTTTTTTTTTTTCGATTTGTTTATTCAAGTATGCGAAAACACTCTTTCCACTTCCTCCCCTCCTCCCAATACCCTCCCGCCCCTCCCACTCCCTCTCCTCCTCCCTCACCATTCCCAAGAGCAGTCAGGGTTTCCTGCCCCGTGGGAAATCCAAGATCCTCCCCCCCTCCCTCCAGGTCCAGGAAGGTGAGCATCTAAACAGGCCAGGATCCCAAAAAGCCAGTCCATGCAGACGAAACAAGACCCAGTGCCATTGTCAATGGCTTCTCAGTCTTCATTTGGACCTTGGGGGCTCAGTCAGCCCCCATGTCAGCCACGTTCAGAGAATCCGGTTTGATCACATGCTCGTTCAGTCCCAGTCTAGCTGGCCTTGGTGAGCTCCCATCCGACCAGTCCCCTTGTATCAGTGGATGAACGCACCCCTCGCGGTCCCGACCTCCAGTGCTCCAATGTGGGTCTCCATCTCTATCTCCATCCATTGTCGGATGAAGGCCCCCTCTTATTTTGCTTTCCTTGTTCACGATCTCCCTCCCTCTGTTTCTCATTTGGACCTAGGGAGCCAAGTCCAGTGTTCCAATATGTGTCTCTGTCTCTATCTCCATCCATCACCATATGAAGGTTATGTGGTGACATGCAAAATATTCATCAGTATGGTTATGGGCCAAGGCCAGTTCAGGCACCCTCTCCTCTGCTGCCCAGAGTACCATCTGGGGACCTCTCCTTGGACCTGGGAACCCCTCCAGAATCATGTCTCTTGCAAACCCTAAAATGACTCCCTTAGTTGAGATATAAACTTCCCTGCTCCCATAACCATCCTTCCTCCCTCCCCCCTCCCATTCCCCCAAGTCATCCCCAGTCCTCCCCCTCTCCCCTCTCCCTAACCAACTCCCCTTACTTCCACCCCCCACCCCCCCCACCCCCCTCCACCCCCGTGCATTTGCCGATTTCTAATATCCAGGAGGATAACTATATGATTTTCTTCAGGTTCACCTTCTTATCTAGCTTCCTGAGGATCACAAATTATAGACTCAAAGACCTTTAACTATGGCTAGAATCCACTTATGAGTGAATACATACCATATTCCTCTTTTTGGGTCTGGGTTACCTCACTCAGTAAAGCATTTTCTATTTCCATCCATTTGCATGCAAAATTCAAGATGTCATTGTTTTTTACCGCTGAGTAAAACTCTAATGTATATATGTTCCACACCTTCTTTAACCATTCTTCTATTGAGGGGCACCTAGGTTGCTTCCATGTTCTGGCTATTACAAATAGTGCAGCTATGAACATAGTTGAACAAATGCTTTTGTAGTATGATAGGGCATCTCTTAGGTATATTCCCAAGAGTGGAATTGCTGGGTCCTGAGGGAGGTTGACTCCCAGTTTCCTGAGAAACCGCCACACTGATTTCCACAGTGGCCGCACAAGTTTGCATTCCCACCAACAATGGATGAGTGTTCCCCTCACTCCACATCCTCTCCAGCATAGGCTATCATTGGTGTTTTTGAGTTTAGCTATTCTGACAGGTGTAAGATGGTATCTCAAAGTGGAGGATACCAGAAAATGGAAAGAACTCCCCTGCTCTTGGATTGGGAGAATCAACATAGTAAAAATGGCAATTCTACCAAAAGCAATCTATAGATTCAATGCAATCCCCATCAAAATCCCATCAAACTTCTTCACAGACCTTGAGAGAACAATAATCAAGTTTATATGGCAAAACAAAAAACCCAGGATAGCCAAAACAATCTTATACAATAAAGGAACTTCAGGAGGCATTACCATCCCTGACTTCAAACTCTATTACACAGCTACAGTATTGAAAACAGCTTGGTATTGGCATAAGAACAGAGAAGTAGACCTATGGAATCGAATAGAAGACCCGGATATTAACCCACAAACTATGAACACCTAATTTTCGACAAGGGAGCTAAAGGTATACAATGGAAGAAGGAAAGCATCTTTAACAAATGATGCTGGCATAACTGGATGTCAACCTGTAGAAGAATGAAAATAGATCCATATCTATCACCATGCACAAAACTCAAGTCCAAATGGATTAAAGACATCAACATTAATCTGTCCACTTTGAACCTAATAGAAGAGAAAGTGGGAAGTAGTCTACAAGATATAGGCACGGGAGGCCACTTCCTAAGCAGAACCCCAGTAGCACAGACAATAAGAGAAACAATGAATAAATGGGACCTCCTGAAACTGAGAAGCTTCTGTAAAGCAAAGGACACTGTCAGTGAGACAAAAAGGCTACCTTCGGACTGGGAGAAGATCTTCACCAACCCCTCATCAGACAAAGGCCTGATCTCCAAAATATACAAAGAACTCAAGAAGCTAGACACTAAAACTCTAATTAACCCAATTAAAAAATGGGGGTACTGAACTGAAGAGAGAATTCACAACAGATGAACTTCGAATGGCCAGAAGACACTTAAGGACATGCTCAACCTCCTTAGCGATCAGGGAAATGCAAATACAATGGGCTTTTCAAATGTGAGTTTACACACAGTGGCCTCAGGGAACAAGATGGTGAGTGTAGGTACCACAAGGCCTCGGTTACTTATTTCTGGAACTCGATAATTACCTCTGCCATATTCTGAGGATCAAAGAAAGTACTCAAACCAATCCAAATTGAAAAAACTAGAGAAATAAAGTCTATCACACAATTAAAAAAAAGTGTAGTTGAATTCATAGGAAAGAATAGAAGGAGGAAAAGGAAGAAGGAAATAATGTAATTATGTTATAATCTCAAAAATAAAAGAAATACTTTAGAATATATAAATAAAAGGAAAAAAGTATAGACACAGGAGTGTTTGATTCACTGAAAGTCATCTTCATAACAATCTACTCTCTAAAATATGTATGGTAATGGCATTAAAAATATAAAAACAAATGGACATTGATATATTGATATGTAATTTATGCTTCCTCCCTGTTATTCCTTTGCTATGGTCCCTTTAAGGGCTAACCACGCCCACTTCCAGCCACTTCTGACCTTGTCGCCATCTTGGCTTTCCCCTTTTCTGTCTGTCTCTTGCCCTGTGCACATGTGTTTTCTGTCTCTCTCAATGTTTGTCTCCAAGTCTTTATGTCTCCCTTTCTTTAAGTAATAAATGTTTACCTTTATGTCTAGCCTTATGTCTGTTTACTATGATCCGCTGCACCTGCCTGCCTGACTCTCCCCTGCTGCATGACGGGACCAGCTCTGCCGCTGCCCGTAACCTGTACTGCTCTAGCGGCAGCTTCTGCCTGGCTTGCAGGCCGCTCGGGGCACACCAACATCATATTATTTTTAAAGAGCAATACTCCCACTACAAAGATTGAAATCCCTTGTCCTCTCCTTCCCCTCCCCTATCTCATAGATAACCTGAAACACTCAATAATGCAGGCTGTTCTGGAACCCACAGTGATCTGCCTCAACCTCCTGGTTACCAGGATTGCAGGTTTTACTTAGTTGATGTGTAGATTTTTGGTCTAGAGTTGTTGACCCTCCAGGCTTGACTCTACCCCTGATTCTCACTGGTTTTGAGACCATCGTGTAGTCATTGTGAGTTCTAGTGAAATCTCAAAGCATGGATCTAAATCCTAGCTTTATGGGGCTGGAGAGGTGATCAGCAGTTAAGAGCACTGGCTGCTCTTCCAGAGGACCAAGGTTTGACTCCCAGCATCCACAACTCAACTGTAACTCCAGTTCCAAGATCTGATGCCTCTGAGTGATGTCTTCAGGTCCTGCACAAATGTGGTGCACAGACCTATATGCAGGCAAAATACCCATACATATAAGATAAAAAGTAAATGAAAATATAGATAAATTCTAGATTCATGAATTGCTGGCTAAATATCCTCTATTAAATGACTTAATTTCTCTAAGCCTCAGCATGCTTCTATAGCTGAGGGTTGGTGGAGTAATGAACTCACAGAGTTGTGGTCCAATTAACAGCATCCTTTGAAGCACCTAGAGAAGTAACACTCAGCATGATGGCTTTCTTAGTGGATTTTGCTTGCATGTGAGCCCAGAAGAGAGTTCGAAAATGGAGAATCAAGCTAGTCTGTCACCTCATCATCCAAAGACCCCAGATACAATCTGAGTCATTTCTTTTATAATTTAAAACATATCTTTAAACTTTGTCTGTAGCTCAGTGGTGGGGTGTGTGCCTAGCATGTCATTACCCTGAATTTGATACCATATGCGCAAATGTTACAGGTAGATCGACAGACGGCTAAATAGACACAGACACACACATCTTCTAATACTAAGCAGACAGTTAATAACGGTGACATGAAGGAGGCTCTGGATCCACATCGCCATGCAGCAGACCTCCTCAGTAAACATTTCACCACGTCAGACGCAGGTTAGGAGTTATTGTTCTCCATTCCATCAATTAAGAAATATCCCTATGCCGTAATGAGAAAATGACATCTACTCTACCGTGTCCAACTGATTACATCACCCACGTTCTTTCCAGTCAGGATTAGAGTGTCCTCTCTTCAACATATTGATAACTCATCATGATTCTTCGCTGTTTGACTCACTGCCAAAAAAGTTTAAAACTTGAAAGGGTTTAGTAAATGATAAAGCTGGTTACACATACATGAAGCACGTTATTATCAACTCTGTTTAAGAGACCTTTGCCTTTTTTGATAGAATACACAAAGCCATGCTTTCCACTTCCCCCGCGCTGCCACAGTATCTACCATGCTGTTTTAAGATACCCTGAATCTCCATGTCAAGAAGCTTCCTAAAAACCAAGAGCAAAACTCTTACAGAAAGAAATGTGAAGACTTTTTCTTTTGTTTTTTGCTTTGGGACTGCGCGGGGATTGAACTCATAGCCTTGTACATGTTAAGCAATTCGGCTCTACAACTCTGTACAACTCGGCGACAGCTACAGCAATTTGGCTTTTTTTTTAAATTCTAAGCTTAATTGATGTAAGCTAGAGACGTAGTTCAGTTGATGAGCACTTTTGAAGGTTAGCATGCACGAAGCCCTGGATTCAGCCCTCTGCACTGAATAAATTGAGTGTGAGGCAGGAGGATGGGAAGTTCAAGGTCATTTCCAACTGCACAGTAAATTTAAGGCCAATCGGAAACACGTGACACCCCCAAAAATGTATTAATGTGACTATCTATGGGTCATGTACTAGCTTTCTATGAACAGATATAGAATAACTACCAAGATGAAATAAATTATTGATGACATTTAAGAAAGAAAGAAGACCCAGTGCCCATCAGATTAAATATGCTGTCTTGAGTCTCTACGGCACTTCTTCCAGATTCTAAGAAACTCACAGCATCCTTAAATTCATGGGCTCAGGATCAGAGCTTCAAGCCCCAGCCAGAGATACACTAGGGGAAAAGCAACGCCTGTGTCTACTGCATTCCAGCACATTCCTCTCCTTTCTTTTCATGGCTACATGTCTGCACTTTGCACCGATCCTTGATATTTGCACAAAGGTCAGCTGAGGGCCTCTCCCTCTGCACTTGCTGACAAACATTCTGTGTTTGCCATGACTTGCAGGCTATTTTGAATCTGTGTAGGGAGTTATTTTCCTGTTGTGGTTGCCGTTGCTTCTTTTCGCGTTTTGTTTGTTCTCTTATGCTGTCTAAAGGATAAAAAGGGGTAAAACAGAAGCTAGAGTGAAGCATGTAACGACTAGGCAAATAGATAAATTCAATAAAATAAACAATGGTTTTCCTGTTTGGGGGATTTTGATATCTTTGCAAAGGAAACTTTGATTTAGGTAAATGAAGACAAAAAGCAAAAGGATTTTTCTCAGTTATTTGTGTTTTATCCTGGATTCCAACAAGGGATAAGATAGAAAGCTAGACTACAAAATTATGCCCTGTAAGAATTTACAATCTTGTAGAAAAAAATAGAATATCAATATTAAAAGGCCTGTTAGGTGGCTATTGTGCTGGCTAGTTTATGTTAATTTTGTGAAAACCGGAGTCATCTAGGGAGAGAACCTCAGTTGAGGAATTGATTGCCTCCATCAGACTAACCTGTGGGCATGTCTTTGAGGCATTGTGGTAATTTGAATATATTTGGCCCATAAACTCATAGGGAGTGGCACCGCTAGGAGGTGTAGCTTTGTTGGGGTAGGAAGTTGGATGAGACGCGCCTTTAATCCAGACCTTGAGGTTGGAGGGCACACCTTTAATCTGGGCCACACTTTCTATTGGAAGTGTGTCACTGTGCACTGTGTGGGCAGACTTTGAGGTCTTTTTCTCAAGTTTCACTTGGTGTGACAGTCACATCCTGTTACCTGAAAGCTGTAGGACACTCAACTATTTCTCCAACACCATACCTCCCTGCATGCAGCCATGCTCCCCACCACGATGAATTGAATTTCTGACCTGTAAACTACCTCCCCACTTGCCAACTAAATGTTTTCTCTATAAGAGTTGCTGTGGTCATGGCATCTCTTCACAGCAATAGAAACCCAAGACAAGCATTTTCTTGGTCAATGATTGATGTGGGAGGGCTCAGCCCACTGTGGGCCATGATACCCCTGGGCAAGTGGTCCTGGGTTGTATAAGGTAGCAGGATGAGCAAGCAATAGAGAATAAACCAATAATAGCATTCCTCCATGGTTGCTGCTTCAGCCAGTGCTTCCAGATTCCTGCTTTGAGCTCCTGCCCTAGCTTCCCTCAATGACTGACTGTTGGCTATAACTAAACATTTTCCTCCACAAGCTGCTTTTGGTCACTGTTGATCATAGCAACAGAAAAGCAAATTCAGGCTTAAGTGATGAGGGTTAAGAAGTAGGGAACCCAGAAAATGCTTGAGGAAATCCATGAAAAGATAGAACATTAACTAGTAATAGTGAGACAAGCTGCCAGAGAAGGTTTTAAAACATGGACAGATTGCAAGTGAACAAAGAGAAGAGGGCTTTTCTCTCTCTCTCTCTCTCTCTCTCTCTCTCTCTCTCTCTCACACACACACACACACACACACACACACACACACACACACACTCACATATACACGCATACACATGCACACACACACAAATCAAATTAAATATTTCACGTAGATCTGTGAGGTTAGTTTCCTTATATCAAGGAGTATGTGGCAGATAGGAAATAATTTTAGTTATAGCAAAGTATAATTAATATATAAAATTATATAATAAATTATTAATATATAATGGGCATATCTTAATGAGTATGGACACATATGTATGTAATGTCATCACAGCATCCAGACTACTAAGCACATCATTTTCCCTCTTTTTTTCAATTTTATTGATTCTTTGTGAGTTTCGCATCAGTTATTCTGACCCTACTTATCTCCCCATACCCTCTGCCCTGGCAACCTCCCTCCGAAAACAAAACTAAACGTAAACGAGAAACCACAAAGGCAACCAAAGACAAGAAACAAAGCAGAAACATAAACTAAAAAACAAAAGAGAAAAGAATATTATCATGTAAGCTGCAGTGTGGCCCACTGAGTCACACCGCATACCCTTTAGTCCATTCAACTTTACTTGCAAGAGCTCCTTGCCACAAGTCATTGGTCTGGCTTGAGGCTCTGACTTCTGCTACACCACTGGTAATGGGCTCTCACTGGGCTCCTCTTGGCTCCCCTGATGTTGTCCTGTGTTATGGAGATCCTGCTGTTTTATATCTGTAGATTCGTCCCCTTCACATGCTCCAACAGTTCATAGATGGGGTGGATGCTGGGGTGGGCCAACTCATAGCCCTGGGCCTGGGCCTGGGTGGTCCCTGCTTTTCCTCATCATCACTGACCAGGCAAGCTCCCCAACACTGCTTTGACTAGGTCACCCAATACAACCTGCAACAAGGAGCAGAGCCAGTCTTCCTGCTCTTAGATCCTCAGATCTGGGT
The DNA here is from genome assembly GCF_982192425.1 of Myodes glareolus. Classification (NCBI taxonomy): domain Eukaryota; kingdom Metazoa; phylum Chordata; class Mammalia; order Rodentia; family Cricetidae; genus Myodes; species Myodes glareolus. Next base: position 20,604,772 of record NC_142045.1, on the reverse strand, counting down.
CACCCACACTCACACTACCAGGACCAGCTCTACGTTTTCCCCGGGGAAGAAGCACAGTCCTTCCTCTAGTTTGCTGTAGAGGATGTAGGAGGGGGTGTGGGGTCAGCTCTTTTGCTCTCCTGCCCTCAGGGCTGGCTCATTTGCACCCCCAGCAACAGGGTCGAGTCTGTGTGCTGCCCAGATGGGGAGCAGGGCCTGCTCTCTTGTGTGCTGCAGCTGGTGAGGGGCGGGGCTAGTGCCCTCACTCTGTGACCCTGGGGCCAGCTCTCTCACCTCCCTCAGGTGGTAATGGTTGAGGGGGAGGGGCATCTTTCTCTCACCCGTGCCACCACATGGCAGATGAGGGGAGTGGGGTCAGCTCTGTTGCTCTCATACCCTCAGGGCTGGCTTGCCTGCGTTCCAGACCCCAGCATCAGCTCTAGTGTGCTGCCCAGGTCAGGTGCATGCCCGTAGTGAGGGGTGGAACCATCTTTCTGAAGTTAGAGATCTCCCCCTGAGGAGTGGGGTCAGCTTTCTTACTGCTGTATCCAGTGAGGGGCAGGGCCAGCAATCCCCAGGGCAGAGCTGACTCGGTATAGCATGGTTCCAATGGCCCCCTATATGCTAACAGGGGCCATGGACATCACCCCAAACCCCGGCTACAGCAGGACCACAAACTAGCCTATCATTTTCTAAACAATGTGTGTATGTATGTGTCTGAATGAGCCATCACAGGTATGAGCGGTGGAGAACTCATGACACAGCACACATGTGGAGACCAGAAGGTCAGAGGGCAACCTCAAGTGTCATTCCTTGCTTTCCAAGGAATTTGAGTTAGGTTAGGGTTTCTTTCTTCCTTACTGTTTATGCCAGGTTAAATGGCCTGCAAGCTTCTCGACTCTCCTGTTTCCAACTCTTATCTATGGTCGCTTTAAGTGGATTGTGTCTGTTGAACGCAGGGCCTCGTGCATCACAGGACCCTACATTCTGAGCCATCTCCCCAGCCCCAGAGATCAATCTTTTAAAAGTTAATCTAGACTTGTGCTTTGCAGAGGTATTTAGACAATGTTATCCCATTTTTGTCTCCACAGTGCTCATCAGCAGATAAACTATCTGGTATACCTGTCTGGTGATGTATACAAAGTCATCATCCATTAGACAGCAGACATCTTTTCTGACTCCCTGTGGCACGAAGTTGCAGTGCGGATTAAAAGGGATAATCTGTAAAATGCTAGCGAAGACCATGCACACACAGAATGCCGCTCACAATGAGTGGGAGCTATCAGGTCATCGTTACCATCAGTAATGCACATATCACTGGGAGTTAGGAAGCTCAGCTTTGTCCCTGCAAGCTGTGTCACAACATTCATGCTTTGCCAGCTACCCTGGGAGGATGCCTGTGGCTGAAATTAGCAAACCAAAGCAATAGCATGAAGTTAGTTACCGGCTCAAACATCTCAAATCTCCAAACCTAGGACATAAAGTGTGCTCTAACTCCCTTTCTGTGCCCTCCTCTAGGCTCCACTTCACCCTGACAACAGACAGCTTTACAACAGACGGGCAAGTTTTGTTTTTGTTTTTAAAAAAGGCTGACTCCCTCCAAAAACAATACACACAGTTGTCAAAAGGAACAAGGAAGTTGCTTCCTGAGATTCATTCTGATTGGGCAGCTGAGGTCATGTGCCCACACCTGAACCAATCGCTGCGACAAGGGACTGGAAGTCGTCGACGGGTGAAGGAAACTCAGAGATCTTGCCAGAACCAGCATGGCTGCCCTGCCACAGGATGAGAAAGGACCAGAAACAGTGAAGAAACACGACAGAGTTCTCCGCACATAGGCTCCACCCGTAATATCGCTCATGAATAGTTTTTATCTGCAGTAACTCTTTTTTTTTTTAAATGTATTACTGGAGGCTGGAGAGACGGCTCAGCAGTCAAGAGCATGTGCTGTGTATACTTGCTCTTACAGAGGGCTGAAGCTGAGAACCCACACCCTTCAGCTCACAACTGCTGGGAACTCCAGCTCTTAGAGACCTAACACCACTAGGGTGCACAGGCAATTGTACTCAGATGTGCACACCTATGCTCGGACATACATACACATACACAGGTTTGCATAATTTAAAACAAAATAAATCTTTTAGAAAGGTATTACTACATTCTAACCCTTAATATATATCACAAGGTTAATAACCCATTTTTATTAAAAAAAAAAGTAACAATATGACTCTAAAAAATTAATTGATGAGCCAACCATAACTATCTCATAGTTATTATTGCTGAAGGTTCATGTTTCGAGATCAGTCTTCTGGTTTCCATCCCAGAATACTCTAATCTCTTAGACCACACTGACATGCATAGTCAAATTTTTCCATTCTTTTAAGTAACATTTTCTTTGCCCTGCCTGGTTGAGATGGGAAAACCAAAGCACCCATCACTCTGGAAAACCAGTAAAACTATTGCTTCGTTGACTATGCAAACAAAGAGGAAGAAAAAACAAAACCAAGTGCCTATTACATGAGGAACCCAACGTAACTGTCACCTGTCGACTTTACATCCAGAGAGGCCCATAACTGAAATGGACTAAAGTTACTGGCAAAACTTCAAACCGCTCTCTGCAAACACCCTGGACTGAGAAAAGATGGGGACGGCAGCCTTGGGTTTTATAGATTCCGTTTTCTAAGGAAAGAGTTCCTTAGGGAGTGGCTGCTGGTGACAATGACTTCAAAAAAGACGGTGAGCGAAGTTGAGAGAGCTGAGCCTGGAAGAAATTCTAAAGCCATTACCCCATGTCATAAATTCTCTTTGCAATAAGGCATAACATTATAAACAGATACAGAAGCCCGGATAAGGATAAGCAGTCCAGGAATTAAATTTATACCATTCATCTGGGTCATAGGATCAGTGATAAAACACTTCTTTCTCTTAGTGGCTGTCAATCATAGTTGGCATGAGTTCCCCAGGCCAACACAAGTGTCTCTTCCCTACCCAGAGAGTGTTGTCTTCCACTAAGGATGCTTCTGACTTGGACACAAGCTGTAAAAACTATCAGTGAGATAGGATCTCTCTATCTGCCTTCCATACACAAGGAAAGGGCAGACAGACCAACTCTGCCCTAGAGGAAGCACACTTAGCTACTGGAACGCTTGGCTCAGAATCAAGAAATGGTGCCCTGGCTCTGCTAACGGGTCACTGGTAGAAAGCCTGGGCTTTCCTTGGCTCACAGGTTCTGATCACAAAACATGAGTTTTCATTCAGCTGGAATTGAATGATCAGTGAAGAACTTTAAATATTTAGTGAAATAGGTAAACTTTGCTGCTGAAGTTTGAAAGAGAGAGTGGGTTCTTCAGAAATATGTAAAAAAAAGGGGGGGGGTTCTTTAGCAAAACATTTTTTAATTGGCAATTTCTAGCTGGACATAGTAAACAGATACCTGTAATCCCAAGAACTTGGAAGACTGAGGAAAGAGGATCCTGAGTTCTGGGTCAGCCTGGCCTATATGGTAAGACTCTGTCTGAAAAACAAACAGTTTCAAAGAACTAACAATATACCATCTATATACTTCCTCTCTCTCTCTCTCTCTCTCTCTCTATCACATAGAGAGAGAGAGAAAGAGAGATGTTTAGTGAGTCCTATACCTCTTACAATTATTTTTAATGTCACCTACCACAATGTCCTATAATAATTGATACATATTTTCTATTTAACTACAAACTTCCCTTGAAGGTAAGTAATTTGATTCATTTGATTGAATTCAATCTAAGCAATTCATTTGATTTAACTCAAATCTAAGTGTCAGGCATACACTTCTTCCTGGGGAGCGGGCCTCAAAACCAACTAGAAACGAGTTGGTTATCCCAAGAACCTGGACATTTAATTAGTCAATAGATGTGGTTATGTAATTTGACCAGTGTTTCATAGAGCACTAATATAATTTTAATATAATATATATTCATTAATCTTTGAGAATATTGTACATTGTTTTTGATCATATTCAACCCCTGGCATGGGTCCTTAGCCATCTTCATAATACCAGGTATGTGCTTCCTCCTAGGGAGTGGGCCTCAAATCCAATCAGGAGCCATCTGATTATCCCCATAAAATTCATACCACATTTGCCCCCATGGGCACAGTCATTGCAGTTCATGGGGTTCATAGCCAGGTAAAACTAATGGTGACTTTTCTCCCTCAGTAAGCTACATAACAGCCAGGACTATGCATGCTAGCCAACAGGGGAGTTCTTGGTCAGTAACAACTTTATTTTTTTTTATGTCCTATGACCAATGCGTATTATTTGGTATGCTTTTGCTACCACTTCCTAAATATAAGATGCCGTTTTTTAAAAAAAGAAATATTTATCTCTAATAAACATCATGAAAATCTCACGGTAGCATTTGCATACAATGAATTCTTACCCTAAATAAAAGCACCGAGGGCCTAGAAAGCTTGTAAATACCCACTTTGAAACTTAAAGATTTACAAAGTTAATGTCACAGGGATTAAAAGAAGACATTCTAGCAGCTCCTTTAGGCTCACACGTGTCAGACTGGAAAATATACTACAGAGCAATCAAAACTTCGCACTCAGATTAGTCACTGCAGCCTCAAGACCTCCTGTTCAAGGCTCTTGAGTCTTGAGAACTCTGGAGCTGCAGATTGTTTGGATTCCCCGGCAACCTTGTTGTGCCCTTGCTGCCATCTGATTCCACTTTGGCTGCCTGCTATCTGTCCCATCTTTCTTGGATCCAGCGCCCGCTCACTTTCTAGCCTGCAGTCCTTGGAGAGTCGGGAGTCGCCTTCTGAAGTCACCTGACGTGCCAAGCCCAGAAGGTTCCAGCATCAGCCTTGATGTGCAGTCCTAAATGTTTAGGACATCTGTAAACAGTGTCCTCTGCCTTTTCCTCATCGTTTTATTTTGTCTACAGGAAAGGGTTAGTTCGGTGAATATGGTGAGTGATTGCATGTGTGTGTGTGCGCGTGCATGTGCGTGCGTGTGTGTGTGTGCATGAGTGTGTGTGTGTGTTTCTGTTTGGAGGCATTTCTGTAGTGGAAAATACGGACCGTGGCTTTCATCCCTTTGTGACTCTCCAAAATCTAAACCATTAAATCGCCTTTGGAAAAACAACTGCTTTTAAGACCTGCTGGATTTTCTTTAGTGAGAGGGGAAGGTCAAAATCTGAATTCTAAATACAGAAAATCACCAGGTCAGTGAATTCTCAATGATGTGTGGCATTTCCAGCCCTTTTGTTTCATCCGGCTCCATCCACGCACCTTATTCACATATTCATTCATGCCGTAGAGAACTACTGGGCATCAGTGTCCAAGTGCATTGTGGGTTGCCAATCCCCACAGGGAAGGGTACCCTCTCCCCAACATTAACCAATTTACCTCAAACAATTCCAACATGAGGGCCAATGGGTACCATGAAAGGAGAAATAGAGGCTTGAACTTTGGGGAGAGGTAATGAGAACAGCTGAGTATTTCAAGGGGAAAATTGGTTTTAAAGAGCACAGGAAGCTGTGCTTAAGAAGAAGGTGGAAAGGACAAGTCAGAGAGAAAAGCTAACACACATCAAAGCCAAGAGGGGAGGATCCCAGGTACTTAATGTCACCAGAACAGAACTGCCGCCGTGACGGGGAGTGTGTGGTAAGAATCAGGGCGAAAGGTGTTTGAAGGGCCATGCTGAGGTCATTTAGAACATGGTAGTAGCTACACTGAAGACTTCTAAGAAAAGCATTGACCCAAAGAGACCTTTTGATCAGAAAGTGCTCTACGGGCTAAGAGACGAGCAGAAGAGGTGGAGTGGGAAGCATGAGGTCAGAGAGGAAGCAATGGCAAGAGTCCATGAAAGGCCAAGGACAGCAAGCGAGGACACAGGGCTGAGATTGAAGAAGGAAGGTGGAACGGAACAGGGAGACTTCAGAAGGAAGAAGGCCAGTGTCTGTGGAGGAGACTCAGAAGACACAGGAGACAGTGCAGAGGAAAGACAGGGTCAAGAGCAACCACACAAAGCTGGCAGTGAAACCAACCCCAAGGGAACTCTAGGAAAGGACATTTAATGGGCAAGCAGGTCTCATCTTCCTCCTGTTCCATGGAAATCATCATCTCTTGAGTGGCTTTCCAGCTTGCACATGTCCGTATTTGACACATATACTTATCAAACGCAGGAAGCAGGCATAATGTGTCTATTATCTATTTATTTGTGCTAACAAAGAATGCCCAATGTTTTTGGCTGTTTGTTCTTACTCTGTAGTGACAACTCTATTTGCTCAATCTCAATCTCAAGGTCACTGACACGAGATCTGGGCTGCTTTTCAAAGCCTGCATCTGTCTAAAGATGACCACTTTGTTATTGGTCTGGGACCCTCACAAGTTGCCATACGTTTTAGCTTCCTCTTCCATCAATCCATAAAAAAGGCAGACAAACTTACAGCTTGCATGCTCCTAATTGCTTGAAATATTTAATAACAGTGTATTCCCCAATATAATGACTTTAAGTTGACAAGTTGAAACTTCATGGTCCTTTGCAGTCTTTTTCAGAAAGAAATCAAAATATTTGATTCCAAATTTTTTCCACTCGCTTGACCTCTCTAAAAGAATCAATTGTGCTAATGAAATGTTCTTTTTTTTTTCCTTTCTTAGTTCATCTTAATGTTTTTCATTCAGAAGGAATGGGAAACCATGGGTACAAATAAAATCAGTGGCACATTAATTATACACCAGCTGAAGATAGACACAAGGAGCAAATCTTGGAAGTAATGCACTCATAGACAAGTCTAGAATGCTGGCAATTCCATATGAATTAGGAATACATTATGCTTAGTGATTGTGCCAATCCAGGTAGGACCCATAGGAACCTTTAATCCTCTAGAAAAGTGATAATTACAGGGAAGATGGGCAGATTTAGAGGGAGTTGACTAATTTTAATACAGATCAAAGACGGTTTTTTTTTTAATGAAATTGGACCTAAAAGAAAATGTTAAAACCTGCCTTTGCTTTAAGCCAAGTGAAACACAAGCTAACTTTAATTTGCATTTTTATACAAATAGTTTTGGGCACTGAAATAGCATAATTTTGCATTGCCAAATCCTGTCTGTATTCTCTTTTAATAATTTATTCTCTTGAAGGTATTTTTCAACTCTTACAATTTAATTTTTTTAAAAGGGTAATTCTACCTTCCATACAAAAGACAGACTTTCCATTTTTAAGTCTGTTACCTAGAGGCACAATTAAAATGGAAACATTAAACAGAAATAAAACATAATTTTGCAGTTCTTTTCATCCACCAGCTGGTTCATTTCATAACCTCCCTCGTCAATGAGTTCCAAATACATTAATAGTTAGTCATTTGCCTATTTGCATATCCTTCAAATTACAAAATTTAATTGTTAGAGCCCCAGTTCAGGTAAAGTCTAAATGCCTGCAATTTACACAAAACGCTCCCCTTGTCATGATGATGTGGGTCTTAGACCCACTCCCTTAATCAATGTTTTCTCCAGATACATCTTCACATTCCCTAACATTTAAGAATCCCTTAGCTCAGTCCTCTTCTTCTCTGTCTGGCCCCGCTCCAAATATGCCAATCTCTGAACCCTTCCTTGTCAGCATCTCAGGGAAGCCCTCGGCTTATTCAGAACCAATAAAATTCAATTGTCCCTTCTTCCTAGTGTAAAAAATAGCAATGCCGATGAGGGTTTGTTTTTCTCATTTTTTTTAATTTTTATTAGTAGGCACCTTGGGGTGCCCATGAGTGAGTCTGCCCTGCTTTCATTGAACATGTGGTGTTGTGATAGCTGGTCATGATTTTCTAATGTTTTTCTGCAACTCTAACCATATGTAATTTTGAATTAAATGAAAGTTAAGTACTAAAACGTTTTGCCCAAAGGGAATTCAGATTCTCAATGTGCTTTTAATAACTGTTTGTAAAACATTTAGGAAAATCTATGGCAACACATTTAGGGAAAAAAATCAAATTACTCTTGCCTTAAGATGTTGTTCTAGCGTCTAAACTTCACGAAACATCCTGTGTGGCCCAATTGTTGAGCTAATCCAGTCAGTAATACTTTAGAATATATTGTATATATGGGACCTGAATTTAATTTGTATAATATCCTTAACAATGCTTCTTTAAGATATGCCCTTAATCCTCACTGAAAATGCTGTGGGTGTTGCAAGCGCAGTCTCATCAAATATTCTGAAAAGTTTCAATTACAGTCTAATTGGGTAGCATTAAAATGACTTGGTAGAATATGATTTGGATCCATTAAAGAAACATTTTGCTTTTTGACAGCAAGTATTAGAGGTTTTGAGACTTTTGCAAAATCTAAAATAAATGTCACCATGTACCTAAAACTCAAGATAACCAAGTATGGCATTCAGTGGCAGTGGGGACAACGGAAAGAACTTTCTGGAAAGCTAATTGGTTGTGTAGACTTTTCTTCTGAAAGCACAATTTGAAAAATGAACTAAAGATTAAATCTGACCTAAATTTCCATTTTTCTCTCACACACATAAATGTCTATGTAGCTAATTTGGGAAAAAAATTCAAACCCTAACCTTCAATGCACTGCTTAGAATGTGTGCTAAATGTGAATAGTGAAATCACCTTTCATCCAGAAAGATGGTGTCCTTGACCGTGGCCAGGCGATAATGAGATTTTCTTTCTGCCATTTCTGTAATCCTCCCCCAAAGCATCATTAGAATACCACCATCTCACAGTGCTTTTGGAGGCATTTTCCTCTATGGCCGTGAAAACAGCTACGGAAACTTGTAAAATTTGTAAGCCATGCCCATCAAGAAACAAGTGAAGTGCAATGATCTAAAACACACTGGCAGGTAAAGGACTCTTTACCCTGGAAAGATCAGGTTGTCTAAGTGACTGATATGTCAGAACCATCCCCACTGAGGATATGACCAGAATTTTTATCACACACTCATTAAATTACAACTCTGTGTGACTTTATAAGCCCCAACTGACACGGCATCTCTACCAAAGTGACTGTTAATAAGTGACCAGAGACGTGGCGACTCTGTTGGCACCTCGCACACTTCTGTACCATTTGGGTGACGTTCTATTAATGAGAATGTATCTCATTAATGGGAATGTCTCCGTCGGTTTTATTGGCATTCCTTTGCCCATCTGTTACATGATACTTCCTAGTGTTTGCCATGACCAAATAATGATAGTTGTTGAAGATGGGTCATATACACATTGTACTTATGTTACGAATTACTTGACGATATCCGTAACAAAAGGTTTTTGAGGGTATATTTTATTCTTTGAAGTTTCCATACATGCATACAACGCATATTAATCATACCCACCCTCACTATTATATTTAAAAATATGCAACCCTTGGGGGGAAGTTATCTACCAAGTTGCTAATCACAGTGCTTTATTTTAGAGCTTGAAACTTGTATGAAATGCTCCCTTTGACACGACTATATGGCCACAAACATCAGTAACAAAAACCAAACACAAATAAAGTTGCTCCAAATATTAACTTTTAGTTGGTCTCTTCCTCTCTTCTTTACTCCCCACCCCTCTCTCTCTTTCTCTCTCTCTCTCTCTCTCTCTCTCTCTCTCTCTCTCTCTCTCTCTCTTCAGATAGTATCTGACCATGTAGCCCAGGCTAATCTGAACCTCAAAATTCTCCTGCTTCAGCTTCCCTGGCCCTGGTATTACATGGTTTTAAGTGTGTAACACCACTTAAAAGTTAAGTGTGTTTAACACTGCTATTTTTCTTAAATGGTCAATTAGGGTACCATTGTCTTTTCAATCATAGAACACTTGCCTACCAGGCTTCTAAAGCCCTCACTCTATGTTCAATGCCCTTTTAAGTACCTAATAAAGGTGACAAAAGCTTCATAAGTATTCTGTTCTTTAATTATCATCAGATCATGAGGGAGATTCTTTTATGCCCATTTTTCAGAGAGAATATTGAGGTTCACTAAAGCAGGATAACAGCAAAATTCCCTCACTGGAACCAGTGACAAGGACAGAATTTTTCCCTAGGCAGAACCCATGTTTTTAGCCAATTTCTGATCCAAAAAAAAAGGAAACACAAAATAAAAATGTACACAAACTATCTGTAGGGACATGAGACCAGCTATGCTTCATAAAATTTGCTGAAAATAAATAATGAGTAGCCGTGAAATGCATCGTCTTAATGTATACAGTATACCTGGGTGTGTTGCTGCAAATATAAGCTCATGTCATGACCAAGGAGGACCAAGCTGGGAGCCACTGGCTTGCAAGCATTCACAAAGACTGTACTAGAACTTTTATCCTGGTATGAGTCCAAACTCAGGTCTACAACCTCGCAGACACTTCCAAAGCATGGTTTTTGTGCAAGGTATGTTCATGTCTATCAGGGTTATTTGGGCCTGCTTCTTCTTTACAACCTCCAGCACTGAAAAGTGAGTCTGTTTAGAGGATGTATTGTCTTTCCAAGGTCATTGAGGGTTCTGGTCTAAATGTACTATGATGGAACTGGGTTTCAGGTGTCTCTTTAAAGCTCGGTATGTGGGTTTCCTGGACATCTGGGTAGAGATCCCAAGTCTTTCGAGGACTGATGGACAAGAGAAACTCAGCTTCACAGGCACAGGCCTCGGGCAGAGAGGACAAGCAAGAGAAGAACAGAACAGGGGCAAAGGTAACACATCGCTCACAGCCAAGGGCATACAGGTTACCGTGTGGGTGCGGTGACACATGCTTGTAATTGCAACACCGGGGAGGCAGAAGCAAGAAGATCAATAAAAGTTGGAGGCCATCTTGACCTACATAGCAAGTTCCAGGCCAACCAGGCTACAGTGTAACACACTATCTCAAAGTCAAAGGGTGAGGGGGGACGTCCTCCATCTCCTCTCCTCTCTAGGTGCCTGCAAGGGAAATTCTTATAGGAGTGGTTATCACTTTAAGTTTACCACCATCTTTAAGAGACTACTAAACAGATATCCTTTCTAGCCCCCAGAATTGCTTGTTCTAGTCTGCTACATGTGAAACAAAGATGGGGGGGGATCAATAAAAGTTCAAAAAAAAACCTTCCTGTTAGTCCAATACTTCCACTCACAGATGCATGTGCAAAAGAAATTAAAATATGTAAGCATAAAGTCTTGCAAGCAAATATTCCTAACAGAACTGTGTAGAGAGGCTGGAAACCAGAAGTGATCTATGGTGGGATGTTACCAGGTAACAAACTGTTGCTTCACGTTTATCCATGGGTCTCCAAAACGGTATCCTGTGTAAGGAAAGCTGGGCAAAAGAGTGATTATGTGTTGTTGGGTTCCATCCACCCAAAATGAACACGCAAAACTGGGGTGGGGGGAGAGTGGTCTCGTTCTGTGCAGAGCATAGGAGCTAATGCACAACGAACAAAGAAACTTTTTGAAGTGATGGAAGTGTTCTAAACTTGGATCATGATGACTAAATAATGAATTTTATCTATTCATTAAAAGTCATGAAATAGTACAATTATCATAGTCAAATTACACGGCATATATTTATGCCTCAATTAAGTCCTTTAATATTTTTTAAGTGGTTGAAGGAGTAAAGAGTGAGAAGCGTGGAGAGAATAAGAATATGAAATAGAGAAAAAAAAAGACACGCACTTGCTAGGAAGGGGTACCCTAGAGAGTGGAGGCAGACACAACTGTCTTGTCGTCCGGGTATTTAGTCTTCAATATTTTCATATCAAATTCTGAATTGTTAGAATTCACAGAATACAGAGCTATTTATGGGTGAGAACATAATTGCAAACCCTCTAATCGAATGAATTCGCACAGCGTGGTGATGTTGCTACTGCATCTCTTGATTCCCACAGAATATTCAAGTTCTGATTTAGTTCCCATTTCGTATTGTCTTTGCACCAACTGAATTATCCCAGAGTTTCGCAATGCTTTCAACACCTTGCAGAAATACTGAGGCTCAGCTGAATTCCTGTTTTCTTTTTTCTTTTAAATTAAAATAGAATTACATCATTTTTCTCTTCCCTCCACTCAACCCTTCCCATATGGCCCTCTTGCTCCCTCTCAAAATCATGGCCCCTTTTTCTTGTGTGTGTGTGTGTGTGTGTGTGTGTGTGTGTGTGTGTGTGTGAAGTTAAGAGACCTAGAAAGCATTTAAGTACTGTGGGTGTGAGCGAGTATCGCGTTCTGCAGTGCTTGCTCGATTATCACACTTTGCTAAGAACACTTCTGGAATACTGCCTTTTGGGCTCTAGAACTTGAGTCTCTAAAATTATCCATGAACTTTTAAGGGACAGAGACAGTCAGGATGCACCATAAACAGGAAGCAACTGCCTATGGCAGTGTAACCGCGGGAAAACAAACGTCCTACGGACCCTAACTACCTGTCAGTTGAGTATAGCTCAATCTAGCTGAGAAGTTGTCTTTTTTTAAAAAAAAAAATCTGAAAGAGACACAAATGGTTAAAGAATTAAAAGATTTAACAAAAGTGACATGTGATCTAGGCAGCTTCCCAAGACCAAGGGAAGACCCTCACTCCTAGGAGAGGGAGCACTCACTCTTGTTTTGCTTCGCCAAGCTCAACATACAGACATTTAAAGACATGTGTCCCCACATGGCCATTTCTTTCCTCATGACAAAGGGATTCTAAATTTTTTTTTTCGTTTGTGAAAAGAAAACACTAACAAAAGACAGTTGTAGACATTTTGTAATTCTTTTTAGAAAAAAAATAACTGAGGACACGTAGTTAATTCTCTGCAGCTGAAGTTTCATCAAGCAGCCTCACTAATGGGCCCTGCCTGGGGACTCCTAATTACATCCACTGCCTTTCTGTCACCGACACTAATTTCCATCAACTTCGAGAAAGGGCTGGATGTCTTCTGGATTTTTCAAGCAGGCAAAATTTAAGAATTTCAACGATTTCTCACTAATCCTAATTTTTATAACTGGCAATTTTACATTCCACGTAACGGGCGGCCTTACAGTATGACATGGTACTGAATCGGAAACACCATGTTGTCTTTCCTGTGCGCGTCAATACTCATTTTATCAAGATGGCTGGTGAGCCCGCCCTCGAAACTGTTGTTCATTATACTATTTTTGTTCTTGATGTATACTCTAGGGTTACTTCTGAAAATTAAGTCCATATAGCTGTCAAGTCAAATTCTCTAAATCAAAATTCTATTCAAAGGATTTTCAGAAGATCGGCTTCCAGCTCGTCTTCTACTTGCTAATTCTACAATTTAAAACAAAACGCTGTTTTGCTACTCTTTTATTATAATTGTGTTACACGAACTTCCTGCATTGTTCCCAGCATGAAATCGGAAGGCATACATTTCAAATGAATCTTCTCTGCATCTTCTGCCGCACGACTGAATAAATAAACACAATGCAAACAGCGCCTAGTTTACAAATGCCAGACTTGCAAAGATCCCCCTACGTATAAATGGCCACAGCTGCCCTGCCCTACCCATGCCCAGGCCATGTGCTGGCTCCGTTATGGAATATGTTATGGGAAAGCTCAGAACTTCTGAAAGAATGTAGAATCCTAAGTAGCAGCTGACACTATTCAGGGATGACGGAGCAGAAGGCCAACCGAATCTGTTCCCTGATCACACATTTCCTCCACCACAAATCGCAGGAAGTCTGGTTTATCTCTTTATCGTAGTGCCTAATAGTCTTCAAATTACAAATCTCTTTGAATTATCAAGCTTCTGTCAGATGCAAATTCCTCCCAGAGAAGTAATTATATTGTTTAATTAAGTCAGATCGCATTGTTCATGATACCTCGGTTTAAGTGTGATGAAGGATTGCAAGGGAGTCCTGGGAGAACACAGGAGCAGCTCTCGTCACCATGGCTGATGGCTACGGTGCCATGGCAGGAGCAGTAAGGATTCACTATGGGCACACCTTCCCGAAGAACTCCATGTGGCTGGCCTCCCTTAACGCTCGAAAAGTCTGGAGAGGAATTTCAGAGAGAGAAAGTAGTAGTTTCCAAAGTTTTTTCAGACTCACTAAACCCAACATACATGCTCGTGCACACAAACACACACACACATACAAGCACTGTCACGCACAGCATACATGCATGCACACACATGGGCATATACACAAGTAAAGTATCTGTTCATTAACTAATTTAATTGTAAACATTTTACAATGTGTATATACATAAAATCATCATATTTTATGCCTTGAAAAATATATAATACATATATGTATGTATATTAATTATGTATGTATGCATGCATGCGTGTATGTATGTATGTATGTGTGTATGTATATAAGTATGTATAAAATCCTGGTTAGGGGCTGGAGAGATGGCTCAGTGGTTGGGAGAACTGACTGCTCTTCCAGAGGACCCGGGTTCAATTCCCAGCACCCATCCAGTTGCAGGGGATCTGACACCTTCACACCAATGAACATAAAATAAAGTTAAATAAACCATAACAATATTAAAATAAATAAATAAATAAAATCCTGGTTAGTTTTTTGTCAACCTGACACAAACTCAAGACAGCTGGGAAAAGGAAACCTCAGTTGTGAAAATGCTTCCCTCAGATTAGGGCAAATCTGTAGGGTGTTTTCTTCATTAATGATTGATGGGAGAAGGCTCAGCCCACTGTGGGAAGTGCACCTCATGAGCAGATGGTCCTGGCTTGTTTAAGGAAGCAAGCCAGTGAGCAGTGTTCCAACATGTTCTCTGCTTCAGTTCCTGCCCTGAGTTCCTGCCCTGAGTTCCCACCCTGAGTTCCTGCCCTGACTTTCCCTCATGATGAACTCGAACTGTAAGCTGGAAGAACCCTTTCCTCTCTGAGCTGTTTTTGGTTGTGGTGTTATCACAGCAATAGAAAACAAACTAAAATATGTCTTATATTATTGTATATTATATTATATATATTTATGAAAAAGATAGTCTAATTCCAATCACAAAACAAAAACAAACTTAAAACAGCCCATTTCTAGAGTAAGGTTTTTTACTTTTCCACTTTGCTGCCTGCCATACTTAAACATCATTTGTGCTGGGGTTTCTCATGATGTTGAGCTGGTATTTTCCAGATTCATCTTCCAGAACTCTCCACATTGTTCTATGGGCCTTGACCTCCATGCTTTCCTCGGGTACCCTGGGCCCCTGGCTTCTGACTAGGGTTACCCTATAAGAGGCAATGGCCAGAAGAGACCAAACAACGGAAGCAATCTGAATATTCATTCTCTCTGTGTCTGTCTGCTGGTCTAGTTTGGCTGGAGTATGCTCCTTTCTCACAATCACTCCCAGGAAACAACCCCTCTAAGGCTGGAAGCTGAGATGTCAGCTGAGATCTCAGCTTCGTCCTTTTGACCCGAGTTCTCAAGCTCAGAACCTGAGCTTCTCCATCTCCTGGTAACGCCCCGCAGATGACTCACACCTTTGCCACAGTTCTGTCATTGGACTGTCATCAAAGTGGACCACATTTCCAGCTGAGACCTTGATTTTTACAGACCATGGCAGAGTTGTAAAATGCTAAGGATTTTTTACAGACCAAGGCAGTCTGGATTCTAGAAGAGTCTACCTGGCATCTTATTCCACGTCTATTGAGCAAGCCTTCCCCGGTCTGAGCATAAGGAGTCTGAGCAGGCTTAAAGACAGACAGCGTGGAAAGTAAGCAGCACGGTGAATGAGAGGCACGGGCTCCATGTCCCGGTACTTTGGTGCAGTAGTTCCACAGCCTGGAGAAAGTCTCCTTTAGAAGTCTGTTTCTTCATCCGCAAAGCAGCCAAAATAAAGTCTTCCCTCCAGCCTCCTCAGACCAAATGAAGGGAAATACATACGGAACCTGAATTGGACGAAGCTCGATGCCTGTCCTTAATACGTGGTGTGTGGTTATTGTGTGTTTGCTGTGTTCTACATGCAGCTGTCCCCTGCAATACAAAAGGTAAGTTTCCTGGGAGTCTGGCCCTCTCTTTGGTCTGTCCATCGCCAACTGTTCACTGTACTCCTGAATAATCCACAGATGTGGAGCTTCAAACAGCTCTTTGTCCCTGAAGAGCTCCAGTGGAAAAACAGTGACACACAGATTACTGATAGAGATATCAAATGTTGCCAAAAACTCTAGATGAATGATTTAAGAGTAGATGGTGATAAATCTACAGAAGTTTACACTCCACGAACCTCGTGTCTGATTTAAGAGATCGTACTGATTCACGAGGGACTAGAGAGCTTTTGCCCCTCCCAAATGGCACTGAAAAATACACTTTGCCCACATTGAAAATCTGGACTTAACACCTCTACCATATGCTTGTGGCAATCTCAGAAATATTTATTAAACAAAGAAGCAAACAAACAAAACCCTTGCTTTTTAGTGTACAGTACCTTTTTGGGTCTCTGGAGAAGAAATAATAACAAGATCAGTTCTTTCCCAAGTACTTAAAATGACGTTTCCATTAAAAGACCTGTTGAACAAGAGGTGACCTTCCCTATAAGATGCTGTGTGTCATTTTTTAAATGTAATGTTCCTACTTGGATAAGGTATGCGCCTCTGTACACTTGTAACAGGAAGGGTGCTAAGGCCTTTGGGAGACATCACAGTGTTCTAACAAAGAATAACCTCCACCAAATCAGGCAAGAGATCTGGATTCAAGTACAAGTTCCATAGCTTACCAGGATCTGGATGTCCCTTCTGACATTAACATTCTATGTTCTATGTCTCCAGTGTATTAAACCATGTCCAAAGGGGGATAATAAAAAATGAGAGAAATTCATGTCTATATTTGAGGGCAGTTCTTTGATGTAGAATTGATGACTGAAAGCTGGAATTCTCATTGGTTAACAGACTTACACGATGAGAAATGTTAGTCTTCTTCTCAAAAGAAATCCATTTCTCTCATGAACATGGATGCAAAAATGATAAAATACTAGCAAACCAAATCCAAGAACACATCAGAAAAATCATCCACCATAATCAAGTCGACTTCATCCCAGAAATGCCGGGCTGGTTCAACATACGAAAATCAATCAATGTAATCCATCATATAAATAAACTGAAATAAAAAACATATGATCATTTCATTAGATCAACAGAGTAAAAATGGCAATGTTACCTAAAGCAATCTATAGATTCAATGCAATCCCCATCAAAATCCCAACACAATTCTTCACAGATATTGGAAGAACAATAATCAACTTCATATGAAAAAACAAAAAAACCCAGGATAGCCAAAACAATTCTGTACAATAAAGGAACTTCCAAAGGCATCACCATCCCTGACTTCAAGCTCTGTTATAGAGCTACAGTAATGAAAACAGCTTGGTATTGGCATAAACACAGAGAGGTTGACCAATGGAATCAAACTGAAGACCCAGATATTAATCCACACACCTATGAAAACCCAATTTTTGATAAAGAAGCTAAAGTTATACAATGGAAAGAAAGAAAGTATTTTCAACAAATGGTGCTGGAATAACTGAATGTCAACATGTAGAAGAATGAAAATAGATCCATGTCTATCCCCATGCACAAAACTCAAGTACAAATGGATTAAAGACTTCAATATAAATCTGACCACACTGAACCTGATAGAAGAGAAAGTGATAAGTAGTCTTCAATGCATGGGCATAGGAAACAACTTCCTAAATATAACCCCAGTAGCACAGACACTGAGAGCAACAATAAATAAATGGGACCTCCTGAAACTGGGAAGCTTCTGTAAAGCAAAGAACACAGTCAATAAGACAAAAAATGCTGCCTACTGGATGGAAAAATGTTTTCACCAACCCCATATCAGACAGAGGACTGATCTCTAAAATATATAAAGAATTCAAGAAATTTGACATCAAAATTCTAAATAACCCAATTTTAAAATGGGGTACAGAATTAAACAGAAAATTCTCAACAGAAGAATCTCAAATGGCCAAAAGACACTTAAGGAAATGTTCAACATCCTTAGCCATCAAAGAAAAGCAAATGAAAACAACTCTGAGATACCATCTTACACCCGCCAAAATGGCTAAGATCAAAAGCACCAATGATAGCCTACGCTGGAATTCTGGAGAGGATGTGGAGTAAGGGGAACACTCATCCATTGCTGGTGGGAATGCTAATTTGTACAACCACTTTGGAAATCAGTATGGTGGTTTCTCAGAAAATTGGGAATCAACCTACCTCAGGATACAGTAATACCACTCTTGGGTATATACATAAAAGATACTCAATCATACTACAAGGTCATTTGTTCAACTATGTTCATAGCAGCATTATTTGTAAAAGCCAGAACCTGTAAACAACCTAGATGCCCCTCAGCTGAAGAATGAATAAAGAAAGTGTGGCACATTTACACATTGGAGCACTACTCGGCGATAGAAAACTATGATGTCTTGAATTTTGCATGCAAATGGGTGGAATTAGAAAACACTATCCTGAGTGAGGTAACCCAGACCCTAAAAGATGAATATAGTATGTACTCACTCATAAGTGGATACTAGCTATAAACAAAGGATATTGAGCCTATAGTTCATGATCCTAGAGAAACTAAGTAATAAGGTGAACCGTGAGAAAAACATATATAGATCCACCTGGAAAGTTGAAACAGACAAGATTGCCTGACAAAATTGGGAGCATTGCAGGTGGGAGGAGAAGAGAGAGTAGAAGGGGAAGAGGAGGGGAGAAAAGGTGGGGTGAGGAGAACCTGAGGGAATGGGATAGTTGAGAAGGAGGAAGGACAGAGATGAGAGCAAGGAAAGAGATATCTTGATTGAGAGAGCCATTATAAGGTTAGCAAGAAACCTGGCTCTAGAGAAATTCCCAGGAATCCACAAGGATGACCCCAGTTAAGACCCTGAGCAGTAGAGGGGGGGGCATTCTTGACTTGCCCTAAAGTCAGACTGATGAATATCTTAAATGTCACCAAAGAACCTTCATCCAACACCTGATGAAAACAGAGGCAAAGACCTGCATCGGAGCACTGGACTGAGCTCCCAAAGTCCAATTGAAGAGTGGGAGGAATGAGAATGTGAGCAAAGAAGTCAAGGCCATGATGGGTTCAGCCACTGAAACAGCTTACCTGAGCTAATGTGAGCTCAACAACTCCAGCATAGGACCAAACTAGCCCCTCTGGATGTGGGTGACAGTTGCCTGGCTGGGGCAGATTGAGGGGCCACTGGCAGTGGCACCAGGATTTATCCCTGCTGCACGTACTGACTTTTGAGGAAATTATTATCCTTAGATGATACTTTGCTCAGCCTAGATACAGTCGGGAGGGTCATGGACCTTCCTCAAAGCAATGTGCCTTACCCTCTCTGAGGATTGGATGGGGTGGGGTGGGAGGGGATGTGGAGGGGATGGGAGGAGGGGAGGGAGTGAGAACTTGGATTGGTATGCATAATAAAAAAATAGTTTGTTTTCTTTAAAAAAAAGAAAGAAAGAAAGAAAGAAAGAAGGAGGAGACAGACACCTGTAGCATTGAGGAAAATGACTTCATTGACAGAATAGTGCTTGTGTTGCGGTTTCTGGCCACTGCCTGAGGACGCTAACTATCATTCCAAATGGATATCTACATCTGCCAAATAACGTTAACTCGTCCTCACAAGGCTGATGTAAGAAACACAAAAGATGTAAGTATGTTTTATGCAAGTTAAAACTCTGTGTGAACTTCGCCATTGTTCCAGTTTAGTGGAAGGGGGCATTCATTCTTTCTTTCTTTTTTTTAGAATTGAGAAAATAGCTCAAGAAGAACCTAAAACTTGAAATAATAACTATAGCCAGGAACTCTACAGGGTAAAAAGGAAAAAAAAACTAATAATATCTGTTACTTATTAAGTGCCTAGTATAGAATCTTTGCCCTCTATACGCTCCCCAAATTCTTACCATAGGCCTACAGAGTATTTGTTATTCCTATTTTCCAGAAGAGGAAGCAGCCTTAGAGAGCCCATCTGATTTTCCCAAAGGCATACGCAGAGAGGTCTGAGCTTAGACCTGAACTCAACAATCCCTGACCTAAATATACCACATCCTTTCACTTAATACAAAATGCAACCTTGAAGAAGACATCAGCTGGGATGTGCATGAGGAATCTTGCAGTTTTAAATTAAGTGTCATTGGGATATTTAGAAATAATAATACTAACAATAACAATAATAATAATAATAATGAACTCTATACCCATAATATACAGAGAACCCCCCCTTTTTTGCCTAGCACATACTTGCTCCCCACAGACTTCCTCAATTAACCTGTAAAAGCCTCCTGAGGAGAAGTTCCTGCCACTTTGCAGATAAAGAAACAGACTTCAAAGGTTGAGACACCAGCCCGAGGGTATTTGGTCCCTCTGCAGAGGCACTGGAATTGGAAGCCAGGTGTTCCTTGCTCAAGATACTGAATGCTCTCTCATCTTCATGGAAACCTTCATCCTTCTGTTTAATCCTTATATTGAGACAGTGCACATAACTCAGACATGTGCTAAAAGGTCCAGCAGCCTCTTCCAGAGCTGAGATTTCCTCAGTCTGCATCGCCAGCAGCTCCATTCCTGCATTCACTAGGACTTCCAATCCAGACGACCCTCTTGCTTCTTCATTCATTCCTGCACATCTTTCAAAACCCAGCTCAGATCTCATCTCCCAGTTCATCTGCACTCGGTAAAATCTGTGCAGATATCTGACCTACTAAACCCCTTCTGCTGGACTCTTGCACTTTTATGATTAACCACACACCACAACAGAGTCCTAAAGTCCTGCTTGTCTGTTGCGTGCTAAAGCAGCATGCTATACTGGAGTCACTATGACCTTAAGCAGATCATTTAAACTCTCTGAACCTCAGTTTTCACATCTTCATATCCATGTTCTCGAAGGTCTCCATAATTTTAAAAATATAGTCTCCATAGTGACTACTGGGACCCATGGGTGGCAAGGGTGGAACATGACTGAATGTGATCAATGCACACTGTACACGTATGAAAATTCCACATGGGATGTCATTAAATCCTGTGATTAATACACATTTGTAAAAACCTATGTGAAAAAAAAATGCGTCTCTACTTTTCTAAGTTTTGAACCCTCAAGAAGAGGACAAGTTACTTAGAAGTTTGTATTTGCGTTTTTTGTTCCCATAATGTCAGAGAGAAAGCACTGAATATGTATCTGTCATAGAAGAATAAGCACATGTTATGGATGAAAACATTTGTTACAAGCTGTGAACAAAAATAATAACTTGATCATATTCAATAACATAAGGAATTCAGCAAGAAAGAACGACAAGAAAGAACTAAGTAAATAGTAAGAGTCTAGATGGAGAATTGGCAAAATAGGATGAAGCTATCTTATTTGCTATAAAAATATAACTTATTTGTTATATGTAAAGCAACTGTTTTCAATGGCTAAGGTAAAAATGGTCCAGTGACTTAGAATTCACAGCAAATAGTTAGGCCAATGTTCATACAGATGAGAATTCACCCTTGTTATCTGTAAGGGGGAATCCAAATTGTTCACTGTGCCTTGGTGCTTTGCCACATTTTAATAAATGCTAAAGAAAATTCATTATCATATAAAATTGCCTTCTCTAGCTAGATTTCTCCCCATGTTTTCAGAGAAGAGGTGACTGAGATTGTATGGGAAAGGAATAAAAGAATGGACAAGCAGTAAAGATCCATGACTCATTTAGAAAAAAAAAAGAACAAAACAACTTTTGTTTCTAGGATAAAAGAGTGGGAGACCTAACTCTGTACCTCATCTGCAGCAGCGCTAGGAAAAGTGGCCCCTATGCCTCGCCTGGGCAACACAGTAGAGCTGGCCCTGAAGGTGTAGGTGAGGGAGATCTGACCCTTGGGACCTGAAAGTGGGAGAACTGGCCACACCCCTTGCTCATTGCTGCAAAGGGTGAGCTAGCCAAGGCAACACAGGAGCCCTCTCACCCTGGTGGAGTACAAGGGAGAGCTGGTGGGCTAACCAACCCTGAAACTACCCGGGCTCAGAACCACGGTTATGACTCTGTCCACCCCAATATCCATCCATCTGTGATCTGCCAGAGTGCATGAAGGGACCTGCCCTGCAGATCCAAAGCTGCAGGATTTCCACAACACACGACAACAGCGGGATAACCAAGAATGAGTTCCAGTGAAGGCCCAGCATCAGTAGCGCAGCAGAAACCAGAGGTCTCAAACCAGCCAATGACTCTTTGCAATGAACACTTGCAAATAAAGGGAGATGGACAAGGGTTTACTGTTTGATGTCTTCTAAAGTTAACTTTGCAGAGTTACCAGCTTCGTTGATAAGCACACAAACTAGTTTACTCTCTGTTTCCATGACAAACACCAGGACTAGAGGCAATTTTCTAGGAACGAGGTTTACTTCATCTTACACTTTCAGCCAGACTGAGGGAAGTTAGGACCAGAGCATAAGCAGAAACTGACGCAGCAACCATGGAGGGATGCTGCTTGCTGGCTGACTCCCACTGGCTTGTTCACTTTGCCTTCTTATTAAATGGTCCAGACCAACTTGCCTACAGATGGTGCTGCCACAGTAAGATGTGCCCCCCCACAACCCATCAATCATTAATCAAGACAATTCCCCACAGACATGCCCAAAGGCCAATCTGACACAGGCAATTCCTCAACTGAAACTCTCTCTTCCCAGGTGACACTAGTTTGTGTCAAGCTGACAGTAAATACTAACCCAGTATAGCTTGGTAGGATAATGATTAATCGTTCTTAAACAGTCCAAATCTTCCTGACTGCATCTTTATTCATTATCTCTTATAGAAATCCCTACGAAGATATTGTGAAATAATTTTCAATACTATGCTCTTTTTATTGAAATATAACACACGCCAGGAAATTCATCCTTTTTAAAGTGAGCAGTTAAGAGGTTTTAGTATATTCACAAATTTTCCAGTTCTGTAATGGTTACCTCTCAAATGTGCCTTACAAAGATATTGTGAAATAATTTTCTATATTATGTCCTTTTTATTGAAATATAATTCAGGCCAAGTAATTCATCCTTTTTAAAGTGTACAGTTAAGAGATTTGACTATATTCACAAATTGTCCAATTCTGTAGTGGTTGCTCTCAAAATGAGCATTTACCTGGAACCTTCAGCTGTGACCTTATTTTGAAAAGGAGTTGCTGCCAATGCCATTAAAAATAATCACAAAATAAATTCATCCTGGATTATTCTGTGGATCCCAGACCCAATATCAAGTGTTCTTATAAGAGGGGAAGACACAAATGAGAAGAAACATGGAAGAAAGGGTAGTGTAGTTATGGAGGCTTATTGTAAGAGGCCACTTGTTCATTTCCCAGTCACCCAGGCTCCCAAGATAATCACACAGAAACTATATTATTTGCAATACTGTTTGGACAATAGCTTAATCATATTGCTAGCTAGTTCTTATATTCTAAACTAACCCATCTCCATTAATCTATGCATCACCACGAGGTCATGGCCTACCAGCAAATTTCCACGGGCTGCTGTGGAGGCATCTGTCTCTGACCGCTACAAGGCTTCTCATGACTCCACCTTCTTTCTCCCAACATTCAGTTTAGCTTTCCCCATCTTCCTATATTCTGCCCTGTGCAGGCCTAAGATAGTTTCTTTACTAACCAATGGTATTCCCAGCATACAGAGGGGAATGTAAGAGATAGCCAATAAGAAGCTAGAGCTAATAGGGGAAGCAGTGATTTATTTAATATAGTTTCTGCGTGATTATTTTGGGGCTGAACAGCTGGGAACAAACAAGATGCCCGCTACAACAAATTGGCGCTCCAACGTGTGCTAGCTAAATCCACATAAAACCTGAGAGGGCTTGGAAAGGAATTCTAGACACTAAAGAACAAACTTTAGCTGCAGTTTTTTCCCCGATGGGCTCTGCATTCTGGTGGCATGCCAAAACTCCTTTAAGAGAGGTCTTCCTGATTGAGCAGTAGCAAAAAACAACAACAATAAAAAACAAAAACAAAACAAAACAAAACAAAAAAGAACCGCGCAGTTTCAAAATGGTCCCACGCTGGTGGTGCGAACTCTGGCTCTTTCAGAAGGCTGAGCCTTTAAATGGGGTTTGTGAGCAGTGTTCTGCAAGCTCCTTGGTGGCAGCATGGACCAACTGGTTACCAGAGTTGAGGTGGTGAGGACGACTCCCACACAATGACCTAGAGACAGTGAACAGACTTCTGTCATGTTGTACTGGGCTGAGCCAAAAGGCAAAGCAGCCTTAGTACTATCCAAGCCATTTAACATTTTAAGAAGTGGTCCTGGTCAGAAAATGATTACAGAGGCACAATAAAGACAAACTCAGATGAAAAAGACCTTTAAACGGGTCACAGTGTTAGAGAAATGTATGTAGACTTGGGAGAAAGAAGAAAAAGAGTATAGAGAGTTGGAAAAGAAGTAAATAGTTTAAAAATAAATAAATAAAACAAAGTCCTTAAAGAGACAGAGTACAGACAGTAATAGATTAAAAGGAGTGAAGAAAAATAAGCCACATAAAGATGGAATATACACAGAGAGTCTGGATTATTTCTATAAGTGTGTTTTCTTTAAACTTTTTTACTGTAAAGGAACTAAGTACAGAGAAACATTTCATTGTATGGGCTGCTAACTTAAACCAGCATAGATATTTTAAAGGTACTATGTCTTCAGAATTTGGGTCTAAGGATTTGTTGCTGTGGAAAAGAAGTTCTACTTTTGTTACCACAAAAGATAATTTGATACCACAAAAGGATTACCTGTGGAATCCTTCCAGACTAATGTGGTTTGATGGATTAAGATCCCCAAAAGGTCACCATGAACACCCCAAAAAATTCCTTTGCCCAACAAAAAGCCAGAAGCAGTTTGGAGAGAATAAATACTGTTTATAAATGTTTGTTTACTTAAAAGGGGATATGATATAGAAATCAATATTTTGCATTGGTATGGATCTTGGTCTATTGTTACAAATTTAAGGTCAATTTTGTTATGCTGTGTATATGTATTTCTGATCTTGATTAAGGTATTGTGTTTATATAGCTTATTTTAAAAATGTAATGTATAATTAAGAAGTGCAAGTTATAGAGAGTCATCTATAATAGTCTAGCTTCTTGTCATGTTAGTTAAGTTTTCTAGATATATATAGAGTTAAATTTTAGTTAGATAGATTACCTTCAAACCTTTCAAAGATCTACTGAATGTGGTATTTAAAATGTTGAAGAACTTACGACTCTTAATGACAATGAAACACATCTGTTCCTGGTAGCACCAATCTACTTCAGGAGGATGATGGGCATTGAAGAGGCTTCTTATGGAGTTTGCTAACCATTTGGGCAAGAAACTGCTCTTGCCTGGACTGCTTGACGGTATGCTTTATGAACTATACATACAGGACCCATAGAGAAATGACTGCTGAACTTGCCTAAAGAAGATGAGGCAGTTCTTTGGGGTTCCTGCTTCATGAAAGAGTCTGCCAGACATTCCTGTAGGACACAGAAGAAAGTGACTGATAAACTGCCAATATAGATGGAACTGTCTTTGAAATTTCCTACTTTGTGAAAAAGTCTGCTGAATACTATGGGCCTGTAGGCTGAAAAGAGATGACCCAATATTACAGAAGAACTTTGAGTGACTCTCCAGGCAGAGAGATGTCTCTGTCAATTCTAGAGTTTTGGAAGTTGCTAACAATGTACTTTCTGTTTACTTAGGTAATATTATATCCTTCTGGAGTCTTTGATAGAGTTGAAGAATAGATAGTTATAGTTGTAGTTTTTTAGTTATGATAAATATAAAGTAGATGTAAATATTGTAGCTGTAATTCTTGTTTGATACCTATTTTGTTATATATAAGCTTACTATGTTAAAGTTAAAACCTTCCTTTTTATTTAAACAGAAAAGGGGAGGTAAGGTGGGATTCCCCTTTGTATGTTGTGAATACCATTGGTTAATAAAGAACTGTCTCAGGCCTGCACAGGGCAGAATATAGGTAGGCAGGGAAAACTAAACTGAATGCTAGGAGGAAGAAGGCGGGGTCGTGAGATACATCATATTAGTCAGTGTTCTCTAAGGGAACAAAACTGATAGAATGAAAAATATAATATGTATTTATATATATATATATGTTTTTATATACATGTATGTATGTATGTATGTATGTATTTTTAAAGGGGTTGATTTGAATGACTCATAAGATCTGGTCCAGGTTATTTAACTATGGTTATTTTATTAGAGAAAGGCTGAGAATTTGGTTGTTGTTCAGTCCGTGAGGTTAAATGTTTCTGCCGTCTCCATGCGATAATAGAGTCCTGGAGGGTTCTGGACTTCATGGTTGCATCCTGAAAAGGTTGCACTGAACAGCAGACACAGCTACAAGTAAACAAACTTGCCAGCAAGAGGCAAGCAGCCAAAAGCAGTTTCCTTCTTCTGAGTCCTTTGATATATACTGCCACCAAAAGATGTGGTCCAGGTTTATTTGCCATGGGTATTCCTGATTCAAATAATCTGATTAAGAACATCCCTCAACCAACATGGGAAGATATTCCTAAAGTTTTAATTCTGGTACTCATATCTTGGTGGTAGCAAACAGTTGTCTATTTGGACATTCAGCAAGAGGGAAATCATGGCTGGAACTGGAAACCTAGCCAATCAGTCAGGGCTAGTGTGGCCATGGATCTTAGAAGGGAACCTACAGCCACCACTTTACTCATCCTCATAATTCCTGATTCTAACTCACAACCTATCAAAATGCAGAAGAAACTGATCATGGGTTGCCAGCCCCAGTGGATAGAGATCTACAACACACTCCTGAACCCCAGACCCAGGAAACACCACAGAAGAAGGGGTGGAAACTTTGTAAAAGTCATAGGACCAGGACGTCTTCTGGAAGAATGTGTCTCCTGACTCCATCACCCCCATTCCATCGGACCCTGAAAGCTGAAAATTCCACTCTGCCCCAAAGCCTCCTATCCATGCCCCTGCAACCTCAGTGGAACTCTGAAACACAGCATGCTCCTATACAGAGAGGAGCAAGAGAGGAACTCGGAAGCACAAGCTGTGACTGCACAGAGTGGACCAAGAGAGCAGACCAAGAGGGACCTCAGTGGCTCCCTGAGACCCAAACGGTGACAGTACAGAGCAGACCAGGAACAGTTCCCAAAGTCAGTGCAAGAACTGAACCAAGAGGCAATTGAAGGAAGAAAGATATGGGTAGGTGCCAATGCAAAAATTTATCCAACAACATAAAAAGCAACATGGTAACACCAGAACCCAGTGGTCATACAACGGAAAGATCTTGATCATCTTAACCCAGAAGAAGCAGGAAAAGATTATTTTAAACATAACTTATGAGGATGGTGGAGACTTTTAAAGAGGAAATAAAAGATTCTCTTAAAGAAATGGAGAAAAAGACAACAAAAAAATTAGAAGAAATCAATAAATGTCTCTGAGAATGTGTCTTCTAGAAACAACTTTAATAAGATAGGCGCCTAGACAAAACCTGAACAAATGAAACACTAATAGGCATGTTATGTATAAGTGGGAAATATCAGTGAGCTCCACCCCAAGATTCAGAACTACAGGCAGCTAAGGATGCTGAAGGTGAGAGAATACCCCCCCACAGCGGTGACCCCTAATCAGTATCCAATACCAAATGGCCAGCCCTGAAATCATACACATGTATACATGTAAGCAATGCTAAATGGAATTATCAGGTTATGTGTGTGTGTGTGTGTGTGTGTGTGAGAGAGAGAGAGAGAGAGAGAGAGAGAGAGAGAGAGAGAGAGAGAGATTATGGACCGATTAAGAAAATCTTAATCTCCTAATAATTAGAGGCTATGATAAACTTTGGTTTTCTACCCACTAGGACTATTGAATTATTTATCTTTGTCTTCAATTTTATTGCTTTTTCTTTGTATATTTTGAAACTCTGTGAGCATATATGCCCAAACCATGACCAAAAAACAAGTTGGTGAGGAAAGGTTTATTTGACTTACACTTATATTGATGTTCAGCATTGAAAGAAGTCAGGAGAGGAACTCAAACATGGGAGGAATTGGAAGCAGGAGCTACTGCAGAGGCCATACAGGAGGAATGCTTACTGCCTTACTCTCGTGTGGTTTATTCAGCCTGTTTTCTCACAGAACTCAGGACCACCAGTCCAGGTGTGTGTGACACCACCCACAATGGGCTGGGCCCTCTCAATCACTAATGAAGAAAATGCCTTACAGTTGGATCTTATGGAGAAATTCTCTCAATTGAGGTTCCCTCCCTTCAGATAACACTAGCTTGTGTGTCCAGTGGACATAGACTAGCCAGCACAATTGTTGTATTTCTTTTCCTTATATTGATTCTTTTGTCATTATAAAGGACTTTCTTCTTGTCTACAGTAAACAGTTTTCTTCCAAAAGTCTACTGCATCTTCTCTAAACTTAGCCACCCCAGCTCTGCTTTGGTTACTGTTGGTATAGTGTATCCTTTCAATCCCTCTGGGTCCTTAAAACTGAAGAGTGTCTCTTATCACCAAAATTCAGTGAGATCATGGCTTGTCATCCACTCTGCCAAACTCTACATTATGATTGGAGTGCTTAAAACAATCTTTTAAATTTAATGTGATGGTGTTAAGGGTAGGGCTTATGTCTGCTATTTTGGTTTGTGTTTCTCGTAGGTCATATGTCTTTTTTTATCCTGTTCACCCACTCATCACTTCTGCTAACTTGTTTGTCTTTAAGGCTACTTCAGACCCGAAAAAGAGGAGGATGAAAATAAGGCCAATTAAAACAGATAAAATTTAATTTTTTTGAACAAGATGCAGCTGTATTTCTAGAACACGCTCATGAATTTTTTGTCACTACTTGGTGAAGTTTTAGAGACTTTGAAAGGGTGATTCTAACTTTTGCCTGTAAGAGAGTGAATTTTATGGAGGAGTGAACAGAGGTCGTTTTATGTCACCCTCAATGAAACCACCTATTATCTCATTTGCTCTTTGAGTGAGAGGTGGGGACATGGCTATCATTTATAGATGGAGCACATTAGTAGCTATATAAGGGTTTTGTTGATACCATAATAAATTTCCAGGAAGTCCACAGACTTAAGTAACATAACTTTACGATCTTATAAAAGATCAGTTAAAACGTAAAGTCTGCCACGAGTCTCCCTGAGCTCATACCAAGACATTGGCAGGGCTTCTGCCTTTTCTGGAGTCTCTAAAGGGAAAACCCATTTGTTTGCTCATTTGGGCTGTTGGCAAGATTCAAGGCTTGGAGTTGGACTGAGTCTTCTCTTTCCTGCTGGATACCAGCTTTAAGCTTTCCTCGTGGCTTGACTCCTTGTCCTCGTCCTTGGTCCTCAAAGCCAACAATGGTGGGTGTCGTCTTTCTCATACTTCAAATGTTTTCCACCTTTCCTCCACTCTCAGAAACTGGCCAATCTATCTTCTTTCCTGCTCTTGAATTTGTATGTATGGAATAGTTTTTCCAAGATAACTCCCTACGGTAGAACTTTCAGTGTACTTCTACATGCAGATTTTCTTTTCCACATGATATAATACACTGTGTGTTTCATGTGTGGGCATGTACATCTTGGGTGGCACACTGGGAAGAGATGGGGTTCTGTATGTCTACCTCATGATAGCTCAGAAAATGTCCTCAACATAGCTAGTGAGCAGAATAACTGAAACTACAATTAAGGTCTCCTAATTCCCTGAACAGTGCTTGTTTATCACACGATCCAAACTGATGTGGCCACCTAACCAAACTGCCTTAGCCAGCTTGCAACTGTTGATCCTAAGACCACAGGATGTTAGAGACTGAAGAACCCTCTGTGTCTCATCCTATTATAAGACCCAGGGTAGCTAATGTCTCACTTGCAAGTCCCAGAAAAATCCAAACCACAGCTAGGTTCTTCTCTGATGATTTTTCCACCACAAAATCCCTTTTCTCAAGCCCGTGCTCTCCCAAGATTCATCAGTCACTCAAACTAGCCTGGCAGTACTCGACAATTAACAACCATGCACACTTGATCCATAAACTTTTATTCCCATTCTATCAACCATCCCCGGCTCCCCACGAGTCTCTAAAACTACCTCATTAAACTTTTATGGCTTGAACTTTTTCTTGCAACTGCTCTGAACACGGATTTTCCTGGAGACCCCAGCTCACCACAGGATCAAAGATTACAGGCACTCCCCACTCCCCGTGCTCCTTTCTCCCCACCAAAGCCACCCAGAACAAGACGCCTTTGTGGTTCCTCTAGTTCACACTCACAAGCCAGAACTGGAGAGAAAGGGGGAATCGGCTCATGGCACAGTTCCATACCCCAAACCTTAAGTCAGTCCAATAGGTCCCTCTGGTGCTGGGATAAAGGCTGTGGGAGGCTGGGAGGCCAGCTTACTGAGGCCACGGCATTTGGACCTTCCTAACAGCTTTAATAGTCAGACCTACATTTCCTCAATTCTCAGCATTTGCACTTAAGTTTTCATTTTTTAACAAAAGGTAACATTTTTAATATTATTTCAGCCTCAATTTCAACTTACATAGTTAAAATGATCACAAGAACAACTCATTCTAAATTACTATGATAAAGAAAAATAAATACCTGTGAGGGAAAAAAAAGGAGCAACTTAGAAAAATAAGTGAAAGGCATTTGTGTTGACAGTCCCAAGATAAATTAAGAAAATATTAATATATCTGATGTGAAAATATGCATCTCAAAATAGTGCTTTGCTAACTCAGGAATCTGATCAACAGGACAATAACATGCACCTTCCTTCTGTGACCCTCCCTCCATTCCGATCTGGCAGGACCACCTAAAAGTCGCAGCAGAGTGTGAGATTTCTCTCACTGATTACGACAGTCTCTCATCTTCAAAGATAGCAGGGCAGGAACCTAGAAGCAGGCGCTGACACAGCAGCCATGGAGGGGTGCTGCTTACTGGCTTGCTCCATGTGGCTTGTTCAGTCTGCTTTCTCATAGAACCCAGGACCCAGAGGTGGCCCACCCACAGTGGTCTAGGCTGTCCCCCATATCAGTAATTAAGAAAGTCCCCTACAGACTTGTCTACAGCACGATCATACAGAGGCATTTTCTCAGTTAGGACTCCCTCTTCTCTGAAGACTATATTATGTCAAGTTGACATAAAACTAGATAGCACAGACCTCTTTGCTTATAACATGAAAAAATTAGTTGAATCTAGGTGTGTGTGTGTGTGTGTGTGTGTGTGTGTGAACGATTAAAGGAAAAGAGATCACAAATTTGAAAGAGAGCAAAAGTAGGTTTGAAGTGGGGAGAGGGAAGAGAGAAATGGTATGATTATTATATAATCTCAAAAATAAAAACATTATTTTGAAAAATGAAAATGGTCAAATCTTTTATAGTCTCTTATACCATCAGATTTCTCCAAAATCAAGTTCAACATGTGCGACACCCAGTGCTATGTCTGTGTAGTGTAGTAATGTGGGAAGTGATGTGTGCTGTGAATATGTTTTATTGCCATTAGTTAATAAAGAAGCTACTTTCAGCCAATGGCTTAACAGAGTAAAGACAGGCTGAAAGAGATATAGAGAGAAGGTAAATGGAGTCAGGGAGAAGTCAGGTAGCCACCTCCAGAGAAAGACACCTCCGCTGGAGTCTGCCGAAAATTTGCCCATAGGCCACAACCTCGTGGTGATGCACAGATTAATAAAGATGGGTTAGTTTAGGATATTAGAGCTAGCAAGAAATATGCTTACGCTATTGATCAAACAGTATAGCAAATAATAGTGATTATTTCAGGTCTGGGCAGCTGGGAATGGCCTTCCCCAACAGTGTAGGTAGCAGTACATGCTCAGTTTGTTGCTACCATATCCAGAATATTTGTTCACGTTAATGTATAGCCTAGTTTGCAGAGTTGTTTTAAGTTTTAAACACTCTGGAAGATTTGTAAATAGAAAAAAAAAGTTAGGCATTTTGCTAATCATACTCCAGACATTACTAACTAGCCTGGCATCGAATTGTAGACAGCTGGAATGAATACAGTTGAGCATTGGTTACAATGTGGAAAAAGATTCATTAGCAGCCAGATTGTTTCTGTAGGATTTCTGTTTTGCCTGCTGATTTGCCTCATAATTCTCCTATAAAACAAGTGGAACCAAAGTTGCCAAAAAAAAAAAAAACCCTGAAATTGGCACTATCACAGATCTTCTGGATAAACAAGTTTATACAATCTAGCTTTGCCAGCCTGAGGACAGTCCGATAAAACAAAATAAAATAAAATCAAAATGAAGTGGTCCTTAACTAAAAACATGTTTTTGTTACTGAGAACTCTTTAAAAATTTTGGCAATGAATTATTCAATACCCAGAGTAACAATATTTAAAAAAGGAACATTTTACCAAGATATCTACATTCAGAATAGTTTATAATCATAGTTCCATAAACTACTAAAGACATTACATGTCCCTTTTAAAATGTCTACAAACATATTTAATAACCTGTAGCCATTTAAACAAATACAAATGATCCACCTACCCAAAGCCACAATTCAATTACTCATTTTGCAACACCAAAACCCTTAAGCAGAAGAAAAAAAATCCAAGAGTCCTGGGAAATCAGAATCTGTTAGTGGAATGAAAAGAAAGGAAATGTATATGGTTCCTCTCCTTCCCTGCTTTATTAGCTCATCTGGAGCAATTAGCTTATGAAACTAATCATATCTCAATTCCGTTATTCTCCTTACAGGGCCAAGAGTTGGAAGAACAGACTTTTCTAGAATGGGAAGAAGATTGGAACAGGCATTAATATGGAAAAATTCTGAAAATGGAATCTAAACAGAGAAACATAGGGGGATAAAGTTGTATATATATATATATGGTTTTTTTTCAAATCTTAGTTACCAGACCTAAACTGTATTATCTGCTATCACCTGCAAAAAGGGGCATTGCTCTTATGTCTCTCTGTCACACACACACACACACACACACACACACACGCACACACACACGGCATGGGGGACACCCTGGAGCTATGACCTATGAGAAGAATGTGTACTTTGGAGTCAGCCGGGGTTCAAGCCTCGGCTCTGTATGCCCTTGAGCAGTGCTCAGGTTCTATGCCCGCACAGACGGAAGAGTTGCTGTCCCCTTCAGGAAGCGTTTGTTGGAACGAAATGAGGTAATGTCTGAGGCGGCAAACACGGTTGCCTTCTCCTCCATCGTGGCACGACACGCTGGGAACAACAGTTCCAGCATTAGAGGGTTAATGAAGAAAAGTTATTCTAAGCTGCTGGTTCAGGTATAGGCATCCTGTCCCAGACAGCCCATCAGTCCCACTAATGGGATTTAAAGCAGTGGCTGCCTCTTCCCCAGTCATGTAATGATTTCTGGATAGCCTGAGAGGCCCATTATCTGCAGTCCATACTCCTGTTCTGTCTGGCGATAATGACTTCTTAGCACTACAGCAGGCGGCGGCCTTCCACTTCCTGCCACACCACACTGTGCAAGGGACCCTCGCTGAAGTCAAAGACAAATTGTCTGTCCCACCACAGAGGCCAGCAGCCTGTGAAGCGCTGCCCACCGACGGGGACGACAGCTCCTAGAGCCGCCCTCTAAAGCGAGAGTGTCCTCCGAGGGGTTTCCTGAGATAATGGGAGTATGACAGATGAATGTTTTCTAGTGAGAAACTGAGACCCCAGATCCCCAGAGAGACTCTGAGGTTGATGTCAAAGTACCAGGAACTCCCCCAGCCTAGAACTGTCTCGTTGAGCTCCTATTCGCTGTCTGCAGAACCCAGGGGCAAGAAAAACTAATGGGGGTTAGGGAGCCACAAACTACAATTTAAAAATCAATGCTCAAATGTGATAATTAACTTAGACTCCCGTTAACTTTTTCCCTTCCTTTACCCTTTGCATTCTTTATCGTACCATTTTTAATTTTATTATTTAAAGTCATCTCAAATACTGTTAAGTTGGAGGCAAGATACAGATCCTAAATAAATAAACCAAATAGGATAATAAATTAAAGAGCTTCTACCAGGCTTGAGGAGATCCCAAAAGAATTCTTGGCATTAATCATGGAAAGAGACTCTTGTCCGAACCAAGGAAGAGGCAACACGTGCATTCTGCAGTGTGATTTGTCAAAGCAACGCTAATGTAGGAGTTGGGTTCAAGTAACTGGGAAGTAGCTGGGAACTTATTTGGAAGTAAACGAAGGAAGTGTTTTAAATAGCTACCCAAGGAAATTTTCAGGAATATTTCAGTTAAAATAAATATTGAGTTTCTTGACAGTTATCTCTTGCCTTACTTTAGTAGACAAAAGTTTGTGGTTGCGAATGCATGGGGCTGAGATGTTCAGTTGGTAAAGTGTTTGCCATGGAAGCGTAAGGACCTGAGCTGGGAGTCCAGGTCTGGGTGGGTAGAGACAGGAGGGTTCCCTGGGGCTTGCAGGTCAACCGGTCTGAGCACAAAATAAATCAAGTTATTGTGGCTGACCAGAAATAACGAAAGATAGCATTAGTAGGCAAAGACATAAAAAGTTGTTATAACAATGTTTCATATTTTCATACGAAAGTTCGTGTGAAAGCTAGAGGGAAGGCCAACGTGTTAAGTAGACATGTTGAAAATATAGAAATCAAACTTCTAGAAATCCGAACTCCAGTGTCTGGAAAGAAAACAACTGTAACGGCATTAATCGTATATTAGGCTTTACGAGGGGCGAGGAAGACTGGCAGACTTGAAGACATAGAAATAGAAACGGCGAAACTCAGAAGATCAACTGTGACAAAAAAAAAAAAAGGAGGAGAAAGAGGAAAAACCAGGAGAGGCCAGGGGAGGGAAGGAAGACTTTCAGGGAGCTACCGAGGTGGCTAAACTGCATGTAATTGAAGCCAACAAATTAAAACCGTGCGAAGAAAAGGAAAATGTCAAATGATCCTATTTTTATAAATTTGATCAATTGTATCATATCCAGACCCAAGAAGTTTGAAAACATCTCAACAAATTGTAAGCACAAAGTTGAAAATGGTGGCTCATGCTGCAGCAACACCAGCATGGAGAAAGCTACAATGGGGTGGGGGGGTGGGGTGCCCTGAGCCTGAGGTCAGCCCAGCTGTGGTGTGTGAAGCCATCATGGGCTGCAGAGTCTCCAAACAGAGACGAAGGGAGAGAGAGAGGGAGACTGTGTCGAAGTATGCCACAATGAAATTACTCAAAATCAAAAGGCAGAAAAAATGAGAAACAGGAAAAGATAAACAAAGACAAGGAAGATGGTAATTCCTTACTGAAAGTAAACACCAGCCAAAAGAGGGGGTTCTTCAATATACTTGTTCATGCCAACCCAGAATTCTATACAAAATAAAAGTAACTTTTAAAAGACAAGTAAAGATATTTAAAAACACACAAAAATGTGAAAGAATTTATCATCAGTTGCTGTTCAGGCAGATTGAAGCATGGATCTACACAAAAGAATTAATAGATTGCCTTTTTTCTTATTTTTTAACTTATATAGATTTTGTTATTATGGCTCTTATTTTTAAACCTCTTTAAATATAATCTTAAATTTAAAATACATAATTATAAATATAAAATTTTTAGTTACATTTAAAACATCTAATTATAAATATAAGGATATAATTAGATGTTTTAAATGTAATTTCAAACTATAAAAGAAATATATTTGTCTGCTTGATGCAAACCAATGATATACTGTTAGATTTCATATAAATATATATACATATATATATATCATAATATCTTCAAGTCTAAGAAAGGGGAAATGGAAACACACTATTAAAAAGTTCTTATACTACAGCAAAGGCCTGACATTCATTATGTGCAGGGTGCCCCCTTAGCTTATCAGTGTAAACCCAAGAGTAATCACAAAAGAAAACCTCAATAAAGGACCATAGCGAATAAGACAACAAAAAAATCTAAGTGAGGTTATAAAAACATTTAATACACAAGAAAGAAAAACAAATATATAGAAGGTTGACTATAAGAAAAGATTTTGAAAATTAAAAATTCAATCCCAATTATAGAAATAAATACACTAAATATGAATGATCTAAACACTCAAGCTAAAAGGCAAAAACTGTCAGGTTAGATATTTTAAAGTGAGCTAAACTATTTAAAGTATCAGACATAGTTTTAAATAATATTGCACTTGACAAAATAAGATTATATGTATTTGATGGGTACAATATAATGCTTTGATACATGTGTATGCTGTATTTTGTAAATATATTTTTTTGCTTTAAAAACAAAAATATTAGGTATATGCTATCAATTATATACTATAATAGATGAAACTGCAAAGAAAACTAGACCATCACAATTTAGAGATCTGAGCACCATCTGTCAGTGACAGAACAAGGAGGCAGTTGAATAGACTATTAACCAACTTAACATAGTCCTTGACAGATACAGACTGGCAAAGTCTCACTCAAGAAGTGGTCATTCTAAATAGTCCCATATCTGTTAAACAAACTCAGTTTTCTCATTAATTCTATCAAGTATTTATGGAGGCAGCAACACAAATTCTATACAAACTCTTCAAGAAATTTGAAAAATCAGAAAATTGCAAACTGATTATATGAGATCAGCATTAATTTGACAAAGTTACAAGTCAATACCAAGAACCATGAAAGTCACAACAAAAGTATCCTAACATCTTCACAAATTTTTATCTCATTTAATTCAATAGCATATGCAAGATGTTATGAACTATGTTTAAGTAAGTTTAATTGTAGGAATGTAAGGGTGGTTTAGCACTCAGGAAAAAAAAAAATCCGTGAATGTGAATGTCTGGATCAATAGATTGAAAACAGGCAACAAGAGGCCAATTTAAAAGGAGAGGAAAAGAAGACAAAAAATAGCACTAAAGATGCTTGATAAAGCCTTACGGAATCATATTATTTTATATTTACCTAAAATTACCCTTAATATATATTAGTGTATGTGTAGAGAGCTTGGACTAGCCATGTAGGTGCTGGGAACTGGACCTGGGACTTCTGTAACTCCAGTTCCAGGGGATCTTCTGCCATCTTCTGCCCTAGATGAACACCTGCACACACATAGTACACATAAATTCACACAGGCATACACACACACACACACACACACACACACACACACACACACACACACAAATAAATATCCCGCTCTTGAAAGGAATTGCTGTTGTATAAAACAATATGGATACCTCTCAAAATAATAATAAATGAGACAAGCCAAACCACTCCCCAAAGGAATATATAACACATAATAAAATTCCATTTATATAAAATATTAGAAAGCAAAACCAATCCAAAAATGTCAAAATAACAAGTAGGAGTTTTTAGGGAAGAAACGAAATGTAGGGGAAGGGAAGAGAAAGGATTTCAAAGAAACAGCGTGAGAGATGCATTCATTATCTCTACTGTTCTGACCACAGGAGCTCACACATGTCAAAGTTTACCATAGTATGTCTATAAATACTGGAAAGTTCGGGAAAGTTCTCTATGTCTATCATACTTCCATCAATAGCTTACCTAAAGCCCCCAAACATTGAAAATTACCCAAAGGAGACAATTTGGGTGATGTACCGTAGATTAGAGAAGAAAGAGTGGGTACAAACAAAATACAATTTTTTAACAATAATCAAAAGAAGGAGAGTAAGAAGAAATGCATGTGAGGCAGAACCCTCCTAAAGATTGTGCTTGAGCAACAAAACATACTGTCAGTGGATGAATGCCAACGTCAGGTCAAATTAAATATTGTACTTCGCGATTGGCACTGTTCTTTAGGCCTTGTTGATTTTCTCTCGGTCTGTAAAGTCAGGCACATTTGACTAATTGTCGAACGACATAGAAAACTGAGGGTGAAGACATTGACCAAAAGAAAGGATTTACAACTACACCCAGGGGAAAGCCTGATTGTTTATTTGCCTGGTTGGATTCAAAATGATCAAGTGCTGACTGGCTTGTCCCATTACCAGTTCAAAAGGATAGAATGTGACACCCATATAAATATGAAAGAAAGAAAAGAAGAGACAAGAACACAAGACAGAAAATGATTGGTGAGCTGATTTTACTTTACGGCAGGGGGAATCGAAATCATGTGCCGTCTAAAAGATAAACATGAGAACAGAACAGAAAACTTAAACTTTCAACTGCGTCTGAATTCTATAAAGCTGCAATCAGATCTGCCATTGGCAAGCCACAAGTACTTTGTGTGACACGGGGACAGAGGCAAAACAATCCTTCAAAATTGGAATACTAGGCTTGGCTGCTGATGTAATAGGGAGCAATGATTAAACTATCAATCAAACAGATTTTTTAAATATGTTGCATGTCATAGCCAGAGATTTCAAACCCAGGACGAAATCTGGTGTTCGTTACAACAGAGATGAATTGGGTGGTCTCCTAGTACGCAGATGATCACAAAATCAGCATAATGTGGAAATCACTTCAAGGACTATTTTCTTCATCTCTCCTCATGAAGATTCCAAATTAATAAAAGCAGTGTTATAGATTTATGAGTCATAGCCCTGCAGAGTGTTTTATGCTATCCTCCAACTTATTTACCATGTTTCAAAGCAAAATCATCTAATATGAATGCCATACTCGAACTATATCTAAATAGCTTCACTTTTTAAACAATTGCATTCCTGGTTATTTTTTCCAGATGCACAACTCTTCCAAAAAAAAAAAAGTAAATTTCATCCCTGAACCATCTGGAAAGCCAGTAGAAATGGGGCTGGTCTCAATGCCAATTCTCTCTAGAACCTATTTTATGCTCGCTCACATCCAATTGAACCTTCTCCCCTATATGGGAACATTTAATTGAAATATTACAAGCTCCCATGTGATCACTTCCTCCTCCGGTTTGTTTCCAGGGAAAACGTTCCGTGCAGTTGAATGTTGTAGGCTACTTATCAGGAATATGAAAGCATGGTATGAGTCTTTTTATGCTACAACTTTCAGAATCCAAGTCCAAGCGTATTGCTTGAGTATCATAATCTGTTTGGCCTTGGTGCCCAAAGGAAGGGAACACACTCCTGAAATTTGACCTCTGTTTCTTAGTATGTATTCTATTTCAATGTGCAAGCGACTTTAAGGCTTTTTAGAAGCAGATAAAATATGTAACTAAAATGAATGCAACTGGAACACAAATATTATATTTTTTTCATGTTTGTAACTCTGTAGCTCGTTCCATTTGTCCTACAAATATCTGTGTCTACCTTGGTGAAGCAATCACTTATGGAAATGAGCAAAACTGGCTTCCAACCACAGAACTCTCATAAAATAACGGAGATGTTAAAGAAAAAGCAAAACTTCTATGACCGGTTAATAATGGCTTTTAGAGAGTCAACTATCACATCTCATCAAAAGCCCTAAAAATGTTAGAAAGATAATCAGAAAGAGTGGCCACACCTTTCTACTTTGTCCTCCTCTCTTTTATCCAACTTTATATAACCCCTAAGAAGTCACACAGCATCTACTCACTGCCCTCATACATAATCCAAAGGTCCCAGTTATAATATTTTGTTATGGTCCTCATACAAGATCACATGCTCACTGTTTGAGAAATGCAGTCTCCAGGTGCATTCATTTCTGCCTTCACTTCCTGACTCAGGCTGTTCTTGAACCCAAAATGTATTTAGCATTTCATCATCTCCTTCACTGTCTTATCCATCTGAATTGCAAGTAACATCAAGGCCCAAAGTAACACTTTTTCCTGGACTTGCCTTCTGTTGGTAGGGCAACTGTCCTCTGTTCTTCAAACATCTGAAGTTCTTACGATAATTTAGACACATTTTATGTCCAGTTATTTGTTAATTTTACCTTTCCAAGGCAATTCTACATTCTTCAGGAACTGTTCACTTCAATAACGTCCAGGACCCCAGTCAAACCCTAATTTATTTGTAAGTCAATATGAGACTATCATTTTTCCATGATGAACTGAGCTAAATAATAAATACACAATAATAGTTGCCATTTATCGAATAGCAACATACCAAGCTCTATTTTACTTAAGTTAAAATAATAGCAGATTTTTATACATTGAAGCTTCTGTCCTACCCGCTTGTTCCCAAATAACTGACAGAGAGGCTTAATACTAATTATAAATGCTCACCCAGCAGCTCAGGCTTATTTCTAACTAACTCTTACCCCTTATGCATTTCTAGTAATTTATGTATCGCCACGTGACTCGTGGCTTTACCTGACCTCCAGCATGTCTTGCTCCCTCAGTGTCTCCTGGCAACTCCCCTGGCCCTGCCCTTCTTCATCCCAGCATCCTTAGTTTGGCTTATCTGTCCCACCTCTGCTTCCTGCCTGGTTGCTGGCCAATCAAATTTTTATTGAAACCATCTGAGTGATAAATCTTCAGAGTGTACAAAAGG
The DNA here is from genome assembly GCF_982192425.1 of Myodes glareolus. Classification (NCBI taxonomy): domain Eukaryota; kingdom Metazoa; phylum Chordata; class Mammalia; order Rodentia; family Cricetidae; genus Myodes; species Myodes glareolus. The sequence goes on along the minus strand of NC_142045.1, from coordinate 20,564,557 downwards.
ATTTATTCCACAGCAGATTTTGGAATTCTCTAGCAAGCAATCCTATCATGTTTTGCTTTCGTCTATCATGTTACTGTGATAAGGAATTGTGTCTTTGAGTATTACACAGTACCAAGGACTGTATAACAGCTACTTCACTTGATCATTGTAGAGCCATATATAGCAAATATTATTAGCCTCATTCAAAAGGACACAGCGTTTCTCCATATTCCATTGTATGGCGTTGAGGTAGGATTCGCAAGTAGGTTTGTTCTCCACCACTGTGTACTACCTATAAATGAAAGAAAACACCATCCTTAAGTTAACTGGTTCATCAATGAAAAGCATGTGAGATTTGTTCAACCGATTTATACTAAATGCTCAGCTCAGAGCCAGCTCCGTATTGTGTAGCCTGAATAATACTGGGAGGAATTTGCCCCAAGATTTCAGCTTTGAAGAGATGAAGGACTCAGATACTGAGTATTTATAGAAGTGTGTGGTCAGCCTCCTAATCGCTAGACAACCAGGGAGCCAGAGTTAGCACCACACCCTTCCTGACCACATAGCTGCCTCCAGACTTTGTTTCCCTTCGGTATTATTTGTGTACTATTACTCTTTTGTTCATTTGTCTAAACACACTGGTGCCAGACATTCTCCCTTTCCTCAGGAAGAGCTCACTCCTTAGTCTTTTTCCAAGGATAAAATGACATCTATTTAATTGAGCGTGCCGGAGATAGAATTTCTCCCCCATCAACTGCTACTTTGCAAGTAGTGTAATAATTACCACTGGAGCGGGGAAATTTATTATCCAGTGCATTTCTGCTACACTCACACACATTTTGTTAATGCAAGTGGTAATTATTTACTTATTTGTCATCAACAGTGCCTCAGAGTCGGTGGGACCTTAATTACTTCCTAATTATCCAGACCCCTATTTCTTTATAAAGACTGACTTGAAAACAGCCGTTCGATAGCTCAGACGTTTTACAACTACCATTGATTTTTCCTCCCTCCTCATTTATTGATGGGCCATTCTCCCTCTTGTATTTCTTGTTCCATGATAAAGTTTTAAATGAGCTTGTGTATCTTTTTAATTCCTTTCCGTAGCCTTAGCTCATGGCCCTCTCCATCGGCTCTGCCTCCTTTGGCTGCAATGGTTCTCTTGTCTGAATCCTTCCTTGTAATACATTTCCTTTCAATGTTCCTTTCACCTTTAAACTTTACAGTTTCCTGACTCATAAATTCTGGGCCCATTTCCACAAAATTATGCAGCAGGGAAACCATTCTAGCACAGAACCTTCCTCACCTCATGCTAATATATACGCGATCATCTGAAAAGTCGTCCCTTTTTCTCTTTGTAGCTTTAATATGCCGAGAAGCTGCCGCGCACCATCACATATATTTCAACAGGAAAAAATGAAGCAGCTCTGTCAATGAGTAGCATATGTATTTACCTCCAGAAGCCAGGGGAAAACAGAAACAATCAGAATAGTCTATAAATAGGGGCTTCATCAGTTTAATCTCTTCAAAATTTCCACAAACATGGCCATTCTGCCCAAGGTAAGATTTGTCTCCAGCGATTTGCTCCGTCCGTGGCACCAGACCCTATTTATCCTCCGACACATGCTCCAAACCGGAAATAATCTCTGCCTGCCGAAATGGAAAAAGTAACCTTCTGTTTAAATAGCAGAGAATATTTCATTAGTGACATCCATACCTTGGGTGGTAACATTTTTTTTGCTGTATTCCTTCTCACAAGTGATCTTTATCCTTCATAGAAATATCCTAAAATAATAAAATACATGAACAAAAAGACGGTGATGTCAGACTCAGTCGATGTCACGTGACGTGGCAAGTCATGGCACTGTTTAAGTCTCCAGTTGCTGCTATCACGGGTTACTGGAAACCTGACAGCTTTAAACCACATAAATTTACTGCCTGTTTGGGGTCAGATGTCTAACGTGAACTGGGATGAGCTCACACTGTGTGCCCTGAACAGAGAAGGCTCCATCCAGGACCTCACCTTTTCCAGCTTCTAGAGTCTGCCTTCGGTTATGGGTGTCCATGGTCAGGACCAGCGCTGGAGAGAGAAGCACTTGACTGCACCACCATGCAGATTTTCCTGCTTCTGTCTTTTGCCTCAAGAGGGCAGGAATTCCATGGGGTCCTCTGATGAACACAAGCTAATTGCTCCATCTCAAACTCAGCTGACTAGCAAAATGAGTCCCTCTTTGCCGTGTAATTACTACTAAGTTCTGGGTAATAAGATATCACCACATCTTTAAGAGCCATCATTTGCCCTATTAAAGTATTATGATAGATCTTGATATGTTACTAAAGCAATGAAATCGCATTTCGAATAAATATTATCTCCTTAAAAATAATAAGCTGGTGAAACCATGCATGTTTTTAACTGAGCCAAGAATGTTGGAAATATTTGATGATTTTTGTATGTTTAGTTGGTGGGTTTGGTTTTGGTTGTAGTGTTAGTATTATCTCCAAAGTCAACATAATATTCTTAGAATATTCGCAATTTTAATCAGATTTTTACATATTTAAATATAAATGAACAAGCAAGAGATTGTGATCCATACCTGAAAGCCCTGTACTCTAGAGCAGTGCTTCTCAGCCTCCCTAATGCTTCAACACTTTAATACAGTTCCTCACGTCGGGGTGACCTCCAACCATAAAATGATTTTCATTGCTACTGTTATGAATCATAATGTAAATATTTTTTAAGCTAGAGGTTTGAAAAGGGGTTGTGACCTACAGGTTGAGAACAACTCCTCTAGAAGCTGAAGTAGGAGGATCCAGAGTTGAAAGTTGGTCTGGGATACATAGCAAGACTCTATCTCAGAACGCCAAAAATAAAAATATTTTTTCCAGTATAAATATATTTTGATAAATAATATACTATAATAATAACTAGTGAGTACTCACTAGCAATCTGTAATATTTTGGGTGCTTTACATGAATTATCTTAGGCTTGTAAGATAGATAATATTTGTGAATGTGTGTGTGTGTGGTCTGTGGTGTGTGCACACATGTGTGTGCAAGTGTGCATGCCTTTATGTGCATAGCTGGGGAAAAAGAGGGACATCATGGGTTCTCCTGTGTCACTTAGACTTATTTCTTTGAGGCAGAATCTCTCCCTGAACTTGAAACTCATTTTTTTTTTGTTTGTTTGTTTGTTTAGATTTTTTTCTCTAGACTGGCGTTCATCAAACCCCAATGATCTGCTTGTCTCCAACTCTGGCAGCACTGAGGCTCAGACTCGACAACACCATGACAAGCTTGTTACATATATATAAGGATCTGAATTTAGGTCCTGAGACTACCACAGCAGACACTCTTAACCCCCGAGCCATCTCCCTGACCACGGAAGGTACTATCGTGAACCCCATTTTACACGTGATTGTGAGAACCAGGGTGTTGAAATACTTTCTTTCAGGCTGCAGTCTAAGAAATGGAAAAGCAGAGATTCTCATCCATCCAAGTCATCTGCTCCTAACCCCATAGCTGGTGCCTTACCTGCACAACCTCCTTTCTTTTTTGTAACTAACCCCTCACCCACGTAGACCGGACATTTCAGTAGCAAAATAGTTGGCTAAGAAGAAAACTTAAATCTTATATAAAATAATGAAAGCTAGACGCTGAATGATATATTTATTTGGTTTGTGCTCTGTGATGTTTACCCTTGAAACAGTACAGTGACCACAAAATTACACAGGAGACAAAGATAAAGAGGGGCCATCAAGTGGTGTCTTTAAAATAGGCACCTAAAGGGAATGTCAGATTCTTCTCCCCAGAATTTCTGGGTGCAGACATTAGAGAAATGTAGAATTGCCCTGTGTTACATCACCTTGGAAGGCCCATCTCTAGCTGCTGGAGTTGGGGGTGAGGGCCTGCCATTCAAGAAATGAGTCGGAAAAGACATGGCTCATCCAGGGTGGTGTTCAGTGTGGTAGACAGCGCCAGGAATCAGCTGAGAGGGGCTCATTGTGGAGACTAGAGGCTCTGTGGACTCACTGTCCTCAAAGAAGCAGACACATTTAAGTCTTTAAGGTCAAGTTTATTTGTACAACAATTTAACTGGTCATCCTGACCCTTAAAACCAAAATTAGGGAGGCTCAAAGTCTTATTCTTGCTGTAGGAAGTCTGTCTCCTCTCTGGGCTTCTGCACACACACACACACACACACACACACACACACACACACACCACCACCACCACCACCACCACCACCAGATTCCATTGTGAACATCTGTGGTTCTCAGCCCTCACCTCTGTTGCTGAGTTCAGTTTAGGGATCATTTTGCCTTCTGAGGTCTGAGTTATTCTCTAAATCTCCTCGAACTCCCTATGCCCAAACAAACAAAACACTCCCTCGTGGATGCATTGTGCCCGTGTCTGAGTGTCTCAGAACACTAAGAAGGAGCACATCTGATAGCAGACATCTCCTTCACAATAGTTCTTTGAAGCACGATTAATAAGAACTCAGAGAGAGAAATACCACTACAGCTCTTGACCATCTTCCATGTCTCTAAGGCCCTTTCTCCAGCTACACACACAGGCCCTGAAGCATACATCATGTGTGTCTTCCTGCCTCTTACTTACGTTGGGACTGGAACACAGCAGAACAAGGTTTCGAACCTAGACCCTGCCTATGTCTTGGCCATGATACCAGGTGTTGTTATTTTTAAAACACCCTGAAAAGAAGTCATGCCATGCAACAGGACTCACATAGGAGGTTTATTGGAAGAGAGGAGGAGAGGGCAGAGAAGGAGTTGAGAAGGGGCGGGGTGGGGGGCAGATACCAGTCCCTGGGGATAAGAGTGGCAGAAGAGGAAGAGAGAGGGAAGGAGGAAGGGAGGAAGGAAAGGGAGAATAGAGGAAAGGAGGGAGGTGCGAGGTGGGCAAGGCCCACCGTTTTAAAGGGAACTTAGCAATGTGTACAGGAGGGGCTCTTAGTAGCTGCAGCACAGGACACATCTTGTCAGGACCCCAAGGGCAGGCCAGTATGGATGCCTGAATACTAACACACCGGGGAAATTATAGTTTTCAATAAAATCATTATTTGGTTTGTCCAATTCATCCACCTAGAACAGGATCTACTCAAGGTGACCGAGATTCTCTTCAACCTATCCTTGGGCTTCGCCCCTTTTTCTTTGGCAATTTGGTTTTCAACTGGGGTGGGGGTGGAGGAACGCAAGCAAAGCAGACAGGTGTGGTAATTATGCTTCTAGTAAATGAATCTTCATTGCCTACACACCCATCCATCACTACCCGCTATCCTTTAATTAACTGATTTCAAGAGTTAGTTATCAATTATCACCTAAGAATGATGGATTTATGCCTAAAATTGCTACAAGTAGAAAGGTCAGGCTCCCGAAGACTTATTAGTCAGAACTGTTATAAGTTTTGTAAATTGAAATTTTTCTAACATCGTCTGCTTTTTTGCCTTATCCTAGAAGAATAGAAAGATAATAATAAACGTAGAATTTCTAACTGCTTTGAGGGGGATTGAAGAAATACATACATCTCCAAACTAAACCATATAAAAATTAGTATTTGTTTGCAAATGTCCCAAGAAGAAACAGTGCAACTGTCTTCCCAGACAAAAGTTAAAGCAAATCACCACCCGCCTGACAAAATTTATGACCCTAAGACTCAAGCACCCCATTTCTTAAGATGGTTAGTAAACTTGTAGATGTTGAGTAGCCTTCAAGGAAGAAAATTAATCAGCGAAAATAAAATTGTATTTCTTCTGTAAACCTGTAATAAGATGCAATGCGTGAAAGGAATGGAACGAGCAGGCAAAGCAGGGTTTATTTTATAATCTCCCACTTCCCCAGCTCCCATTGCCGCTAAAGCGAGTCCTAACACCCTCTGTTGCAAACGGGAATGGGAGAGAGGCTGACTTTCACCCCCACCTGTTGTTACTGGGTCATATAATGATTCCTCCATTCAATTCAACCAACTCCTAGCCAAGCTGAGCTGGAGAATTTCACTGGTGGATTTGTTAGCCCTGTGCCTTGAAGCTGATCATCGCAAGAAATGCCAAAATAATTTTTATCATATCGCTCTTTTGTAAAGAGCATAAAGAAATAAGCTAAAACTCCCCCTCAACAAGAAAAAAAAGTAATTTTGTGACTTCAAGTTATCTATAGTTTAGCTCTTATATATAAGCAGAAACCTGGAAAGTGCTGTGTTTGGAGGTGCTTTTTATTATTAAAAAAAACTGATTGTAATAAAATAAACTGAAATGCTTTCATAGAAATTAGATCTTTACTTTAGATTAATTCATAGATTCTGGCTTATTAACTTGAAATTGTAAAAAGATTTTTACTATTAGACCCTCTTGACTTGTGTAATTAGTTAAAGACTTTATGTCAGTTTTGTGTGCCTGGAGGTTTTGCATTCTTCGCTATGAAATGAGAGTTTGAAGACAAAGATCAACCCTTGATAATGTTGATAAAAAAAATCACTTAAATGGGTAGAATAGTCAATGAGGCTTTGTGATTGCATTAAACCCCTCTCAGAAAGAGGAATGCTATTAAGTCTCAAAAATGCTCATATCTTATAAGAGATTTAACAGTATGTAAATGTGATAAGGGTTATTCAGTTCATTTCACGATGATTCTGGCAGGAGTCAAGTAGCAGGCAAGAAAGTCGGGATAATGAACCGAGTATACGTTTAGTCACATAGACAGAGGGGTTGTGGGCAGAAGAAGGAAAACTGATTGAACACACCTAAGCTACCACATTTTTCTACTTGATAGTTCTAGGGATTGAACCTAGGGCCTCGGTTGAACAAGGCCAAGCAAGCTCTCTACCGGAAAGCAGGATTTAATTACAGGGTCTCACAAACTTGCCCGGACTGGAATTGAACTCGTTCTGTGGCCCCCGTCAGTTTGTGAGCTTGGGATTCTCTAGCCTCTGCCTCTTCAGTAGCTGGGATTGCAGACCTGTGTCACTAACCCCAGCTTGCCAGATGTTATTCTAGGCATGCATTATTTGAATGCGTTTAAGCTCCTTGACACCATGAAGCAGGAACTGACATCATTCACATTGCACAGATAGAGAAAACACTAAGAAGCTCATGCTGACTTTCCCTGTTTTTTCTAATTCTTTTGAACAACTAGACTATGAAGAAAGGGGGTTAAAGGTATGGTTGAATGGATAAAGTATCAAGTCCTGCCTTTTTAGGTGGAACACAAAACTGTCTTCACTATATGAGTTACATACTTGGCGTCTGTGGTTATTTTACATATAGGGAACTCTGAAAAACATCAAAGGGAAAGTTTTTCTTTTCTAAGAGAACATGAACTTCTAAACCTAACAAGCAGGATAGGCATCTGCCAATGGTTCTTCCACACAAAGTAGGACAAGGTGGCCCCTCTAGGAACGTGCATGACAAAAACGTCACCCTTCTTGCCATATGATTAGAAAAACCCACTTCAGGAGGAACACAAAAGGACATCCTTTCCTGGACTAAAGTCACCCAGAGCCAAGGCCATGGCCTGGCTAGAGATCAGCCCAAAGCTCTTCTGCAAGGCACAGCCTAAGCCAGTGGTCGCATACTGTGTCGTGGGACAGATCTGTGTGTTAGTTTTATTTTAAATGCTTCAGACTCCAAAAGTCCTACCCAGCTACGATGCCTATGAACTACAGCAAAGACCAGCAGGGCACAGTCTCCCTGAGGATGCACTAGTGGCATGCACACCTTTGCAGTCACCAACAGTTCTTTAATCGGATTTAAGATTTGTTGGACAAGTGGAAAATCATGCCTGGTACTGGAAATCTATCTAACTCCCTGCAGCTAATAAAGTCATAGATCTTAAAGGAGAACCCACAACTTTACTAAGCCAGCATAATCTCTAACTATATATTTCTAATTAGGTAATGCACCTAGTATTCACCCTTATACTCACAAATAAGTATAGGTCACATCAATCATCAAAAAAACAGCTCTTTGCAACAGATAGAGGCTATTATAGGAAACCATAACTGATCAAAATGCGGAGAACAAGAAGCTGTGTGGTGCCCTGGCCCATCTGATGCATCCAGTACAACACTGCTCCTGTCCTTAAAGTTCAAGGAGCAGAGTGGAAGGCTGATAGATTCTAAGAGCAGAGGAACAGAAAGTCTGATGTGTGACTGCATCTTCTGGAAATTTCAGGAGCTATACCCATTAAGTCTCACAAACTTGACTGCCTAAACAAGACCTGGGCAAAGATGACACCAACCGACATGCTGACATGAAAGGGGAAATCTCACGGGCCCTCACCTTTAGACAAAGAACTGCAGGCATCTAAAGAGGGCCGAGAGCAGGAGAAATAGCCTTCCCAGGGGAGGTTACATGATACCAGTGGTCAGCCCTAAAATTCTGTACATACAAGTTACACCATATAGACTCTGATGACTAATCTTGGTTGTCAACTTGCCTGCATTTGGAATGAACTTAAAGCCAAGCTGCTGGCACACCCATGGGGAATGTTTCTTGGTTTGGATTATTTGAGGTGGAAGATCAACCCTAAATCCAGATCGCCTGAAATCAGAACACCCATCATATATCCAGTGTTGGCCCACATCAAAGGCCATGGAATAAGGGACCTTTTGCTTTCTGCCTACTTACCCTTCCTCTTGCTGGTAAGTTCATCTATCCTGATCCTGAGCCACTCCTCCATTGGTTTTAGAACCGACTTCTTTGGATTTCCAATGTGGAATAAAAATTAGCAACTCTCTGTGACTCCCATGGGACTCCAGCCCCAGACTTGGGACTGTCGAAGCATCTAGTTTCCTAAACTGAACAGCTAATTTATATACAGAGATAGGTGTGTGTGTGTGTGTGTGTGTGTGTGTGTGTGTGTGTGTGTGTGTGTAAAGCAATAAACAGGGCCATGAATTTGAGGGAGACCAACATGCAACATGGGGTGCATGGAAATGGAACCGTTGACGGAGGAAATGAAAGGCAAAGCCCCACCCTTGAACCTAAAGCTCAGCCACTTCTCCAGAGTCTGGCCTGCTCTCTAGCCCATAACACTTTTGCTAGTCTTCTTCTTGGCCTTTGTCTCCCTTGAAAAACATTGCTTAACCCACGTCCAACCCTACTCTTTCTGGGAAACTATCCCCCAAAACAAAGTCAAGAAAGGACATAGGCCAGTCAGGAGTTTGCTCTTGTTGAAGACGGCATCCATTAGCAAAGAGCCAAATTTAGACTTAGAGTCAGACTGAAAGCAAAGAACGGCTTAGTTCTTCCCTCTTACATTTAGTGTAAGTTAAATAAACAGAGCCCAGACCAGGGCTTCCACACTCTCAGTACTCACTCCACCGTGGTTTGCATTGGGCTCCACATCTCTAACCTGAAATTATGAATTAAGCATTCAAAGTATGAAGTGCTCTGAAATCTGAAGCACTTTGAGTACCACTTAGCAAAGCCCCGCCCCTTCTGTTAGTGTAAACAAAATGCTTGCATTTCCCCAACCCCACTAATCTATAAACCTCTAGAGCAAAGCATGTCTTATTCACATAGATTACATCTTTCTTCTCACCCCACCCCACCTCATCATCATACCTTATACATTAATATTTCCTAAATAAATATTTGATAAATGCATGTAAAGATGGCATACCCTTAAGGACTTTAACAATTTCTAGGAAAGATGCCAAGATTTCCCATAAAAGCTACAAGACCCAACAAGGTCTAACTAAGATATTAAGTACTGCGGAAGTTGCTCTTTGCCTCATGTCTGACATATATTTACTCATGTATCAAATGCTTACAGAGCATGTGGGTTTTAATAAAGAGTGTGTGGTGCAGAAGGCGCTGTGCTGGGAACTGTGGGAGCAGAAGGGACAAGAGAGGAGCAACCTCTGCCTTTAAGGCTGAATAAGGACAAGAGACGCATACCTAAATAACCAGACCTCAGTATGAACTGCAAAGATCACAGCAGAAAGACTCAGGCCCTCCAACAGGAAGAGTGGCAACCTGCAAGACAGCAGTGAGAGAGAACAAGACTGTAATCTTTCTTGTTCTCAAAGCCTAGAAAAGAGAGATCTCTCACTGAGAAGTCAAGGAAACAGGGCCGTGCTACTATAACCGGTATGTACCATGCTGGAAAATAAAAGAGACTAACAAGTGTGTATTAAAATGCTAACAAATATTTATTCAATGTGATCAGATTAGCCTTTTCTAGATAAATCTACCTCTTTTGGTTTTTTTCTATGTTTGTTTCTCCATCATAAACTACTTATTTGTTTTATAATTAGATAAGAATCATTAGCCCTTCTTTTTACCTAGTGGTTCTTTCTGATTACATTCTACGGAATAATATTACAAAACACGAGAAATCTCTAACAGGCTCTCCCCATGTTTGTAAAGGTTATGCTTTCTGCAGATGTTGTCTTTTGCTTGTCTCCCTTAGAAGCATTTAAAAATGTCATTTGGGCAATAAGTGCAGACTGTTATTTACAAAATGTTGGGACCTTTTATTTTTCCGAGGTGGCTTATTGAATTATCCAGCCAAAAAGATTAAAACAGAAATAAAAGATATCAATCATTTTAAGTGCGACAGCACACTACCAAGAGTGTGGAGGCACTGGAATGCTTCACTAATATTAAACGACTCAGGAAATTGAAACTACGTGTACTTTATGGCCCATAAACTGTTTCTGTGTATTACCCCATGTTATCCGGGGTTCCCCAGAACACAGAACCGATGGCATATACACTCATTCCCTGACATTTACATGGGATTTGTTTCAGGACTCCGATCCGAGGATGTTTATATATAATATCACAGTATTTCTGCTAACCACGCACAGTATTAAACTGGTTCCTAATGGATTTTGTTAGTAAATTAATGCACCTCTCAATCCTCATCAGAGAAATTGTATTCACAATCTCTGTGCAACTCACATAGAGACACACAACTGGCCAACGTTCAAAGAACAAGAGACTGTGGAAGGCTTTGTCCTAAATGGAACATCTATATGACAGCACTTTCTCCAAAGGCTCACAAGTCACTGTGGAAGAGAGGGAGGAAAGAGTGTAAGATCAGAGGGAGCAGATGACTCCAAGGAAGCAGTGTTTGCTGGACGCAGCAGAGTCGTTGCACACATGGACTCAGAGAGGTTGCAATAGCATGCATAAGTCTGTGCAATTGCAAACCAGACTAAACCCCAGCACAGAGAGGAGAGGTGGCACAAAGCCCCACACCTTCTGAGAAGATGCTGGCAAGTTGATAGCTGCTGAGAGATGAACAGTCGATTTTATTTAAGAGCATAGCCCCTGATCCGTCTATCATTCTCTAAGGTAAGGCCACACATCCAAGGATGCATGGGAGCACTAACTTGACTTGATGCCTTAGTCACCGCTCTCCTCCTGTAAAGAAACACCATGACCAAGGCAACTGGTATAAAAGAAAGCATTTCAGACACCTTCGTCTCTTCCCCCCATCGCCCTGGGGTCACAAGATCTCCCCAGAGCTGCTCCCTTGCATGCTGAGCCTGGGCTGTGGGCTCAGCCCAGCAGGGGCAGTTCCTGTGCTTTGAGAGCCTGCCTGAGCACAGGCAGACCCTGTGTCAGCTCAGCCACAATCCTGGCCAGCAAGAGACAGTGAACTTCTAGCAGACATCCATTGGAGGAGGGGTGAGTTTGCTCCTGGCCCTAGGGCTTCGGCTAGGAGGAATTCAGACTTTCCCCGCCCCCCTCGACTTTCTGGTCACCCTGCAGTGGTGGCTCTACCCTGCGGAGCTCTCCCTGAATCCCATCCCAGCCTTCACCCAAGCACACCTTCCTCTCTTCCCCCCATCCCCCTGGGGTCACAAGATCTCCCCAGAGCAGCTCCCTTGCGCGCTGGGCATGGGCTGTGAGTGCAACCCGGCAGGAGGGAGTCCCTGTGTTTCAATAGACTGCCTGAGGAAAGGTAGATCTTTCAGTGAAGTCCCTGCCCAACAAGGGAACCTGACCTGGTACCAGAAGATCCAATATAGAGAATTTGAAGGAAGAGATGGGCAGACGCCAAGGCAAGAACTCCTCCAACAATCTAAAAAACAACATGAAATCACCAGATCCCAACGACCCTACAATAGAAGGACCTGAACCTCTTAATTCAGAAGAAGCGGACAAAACTGCCATTATGAAAGCAATAGAGTCCCTTAAACAGGATATGAAAAACTCCCTTAAAGAACTGGATGGGAAATACAACAAAAAGATTGAAGAAATGAGTAAAGAAATGGATGAGAAGTATAAGAAAATGTTCAAAGAAATGAGTAAATCCGTGAATGATACACTGGGAAACCAAGAAAAATCAATCAAACAGATAATGGAAACAGTTCAAGAATTGAAAACTGAAATGGAGGCAATGAAGAAAACACAAAACAAGGGCCGGCTGGATATGGAAAATCTAGGTAAACGAACAGAGACTACAGAATCATGCATAACCAACAGGATACAAGAGACGGAAGAACGAATCTCAGAGTCTGAAGATACCATAGAGAAAATAAATGCTCTGATCAAAGAAAACAGCAATCCAACAAATTCTCATCACAAAACATTCAAGAAATTTGGGACACAATAAAAAAAACCAAATCTAAGAATAATAGGGATTGAAGAAGGAGAATAACTACAGATCAAAGGCCAAGAAAATATATTCAACAAAATTATAGAAGAAAACTTTCCCAACCTAAAGAATGATATTCCTATGAAGGTTCAAGAAGCATACAGAACACCGAATAGACTTGATCAAAAAAAAAATCCCCTCGCCATATAATAATCAAAACACAAAACATACAGATTAAAGAAAGAATACTAAGAGCTGCAAAGGAAAAAGGTCAAGTAACTTATAAAGGCAAACCTATCAGACTTACACCGGACTTCTCTATAGAAACCATGAAAGCCAGAAGATCCTGGATAGAGGTACTGCAGAAACTAAGAGACCGTGGATGCAAACCCAGACTACTATACCCAGCCAAGCAATCATTCACTATCAATGGAGAAAACAAAATATTCCAGGATAAGAACAAATTTAAACAATTCGTAGCCACAAACCCGGCCTTACAGAAAGTAATAGAAGGAAAATCGCAACCCAAGGAATCCAACATTGCCAACACTGCTTACAATAACTCAGACATCTAGCGACCCTTCACGAGCTTAACTCAAAGAACGGACACATAAAAACTCTATTAAACAAACAAACAAAAAATAATAATAACTGGAGTCAACAGCCACTGGTCATTAATATCACTTAATATTAATGGACTCAATTCACCTATAAAAAGGCACAGACTAAGAGATTGGATAAGAAAACAGGATCCAACATTCTGCTGTTTACAAGAAACACACCTCAACCACAAAGACAGACATCTACTCAGAGTAAAGGGTTGGGAAAAGGTTTTTCAAGCAAATGGACCTAAGAAACAAGCAGATGTGGCCATTCTAATTTCCAACAAAAATTGACTTCAAACTAAAATCAATCAGAAGAGATGGAGATGGACATTTTATACTCATAACAGGAACAATTCATCAGGAGGAAGTCTCAATCCTGAATATCTATGCCCCTAATATAAAGCCTCCTACTTATGTAAAAGAAACACTTCTAGAACTCAAGGCAGTCATCAAACCACAGACACTAATAGTAGGAGACTTCAACACTCCTCTCTCACCAATGGACAGGTCAATCAGACAGAAACCTAACAGAGAAATAAGAGAATTATTGGACGTATTGAATCAAATAGACTTAACAGACATCTATAGAACATTCCACCCAAAAAGGAAAGAATATACCTTCTTCTCTGCAGCTCATGGAACCTTCTCGAAAATTGACCACATACTGGGTAACAAAGCAAACTTCCACAGATACAAAAAAATATTAGTAACCACCTGTGTCTTGTCAGACCACCATGGATTAAAGTTAGAATTCAACAACAGTGCTACCCCCAGGAAACCAACAAACTCATGGAAGTTGAACAGTCAACTACTGAATCACCCTTGGGTCAAGGAAGAAATAAAGAAAGAAATTAAACTCTTCCTTGAATTTAATGAAAAGAAAGACACAACATACTCAAACCTATGGGACACTATGAAAGCAGTGCTAAGAGGAAAGTTCATAGCAGTAAGTGCCCAATTAAAGAAAATGGGGAAAGCACACATTGGAGACTTAACAGCACACTTGAAAGCCCTAGAAAAAAAAGAAGCAGATTCACCCAGGAGGTCTAGAAGACTGGAAATAATCAAACTGAGGGCTGAAATCAACAAAATAGAAACAGAAAACAATCCAAAGAATCAATGAATCAAAAAGCTGGTTCTTGGAGAAAATCAACAAGATTGACAAACCCATATCCAAATTAATCAAATGGCAGAGAGAGAACATGCAAATTAATAAGATCAGAAATGAAAAGGGGGACATAACCACAGACACAGAGGAAATTCAGAGAATCATTAGATCTTACTACGAAAGTTTATATGCCACAAAGTTGGAAAATGTTAAAGAAATGGACATTTTTTTAGATAAGTACCATATACCAAAGTTGTACCAAGACCAGGTGAACAATCTAAATAGACCTGTCAGTCGTGAAGAATTAGAAGCTGTTATCAAAAATCTCCCTACCAAAAAAAGCCCAGGATTCAATGCAGAATTCTACCAGAACTTCCAGGAAGAGCTAATACCTATACTCCTTAATGTATTTCACAATATAAAAACAGAAGAATCATTGCCAAACTCTTTATATGAAGCTACAGTAACCCTGATACCAAAACCACACAAAGACACAACCAAGAAAGAGAATTACAGACCAATCTCACTCATGAACATTGACGCTAAAATACGCAATAAAATACTGGCAAACCGATTCCAAGAATACATTAGAAAAATTATCCATTATGATCAAGTGGACTTCATCCCAGAGATGCAGGGCTGGTTAAACATATTCAAATCTATCAATGTAATCCATCATATAAATAAACTGAAAGAAAAAACCATATGATCATTTCATTGGATGCTAAAAAAGCATTTGACAAAATTCAACACCCCTTTATGATAAAGGTGTTGGAGAGATTGGGTATACGAGGATCATACCTAAATATAATAAAAGCAATATATAGTAAGGGGACAGCTAACATCAAATTGAATGGAGAGAAACTCAAAGCCATTCCACTAAAATCAGGAACACGACAAGGCTGTCCACTCTCTCCATACCTCCTCAATATAGTGCTTGAAGTTCTAGCAGTAGCAATAAGACAACATAAGGGGATCAAGGAGATTCGAATTGGAAAGGATGAAGTTAAACTTTCGTTATTTGCTGACGATATGATAGTGTACATAAGCGATCCCAAAAACTCTACCAAAGAACTCCTACAGTTGATAAACACCTTTAGTGATGTGGCAGGATACAAGATCAACTCCAAAAAATCGGTTGCCCTCCTATACACAAAGGATAAAGAAGCAGAGAGGGAAATCAGAGAAACATCACCTTTCATGATAGCCACAAATAGCATAAAATATCTTGGGGTAACTCTAACCAAAGAAGTAAAAGACCTATTTGACAAGAACTTTAAGTCCTTGAAGAAAGAAATTGAGGAGGATACCAGAAAATGGAAAAACCTCCCCTGCTCTTGGATTGGGAGAATCAACATAGTAAAAATGGCAATGCTACCAAAAGCAATCTATAGATTCAATGCAATCCCCATCAAAATCCCATCAAACTTCTTCACAGACCTTGAGAGAACAATAATCAAGTTTATATGGCAAAACAAAAAACCCAGGATAGCCAAAACAATCTTATACAATAAAGGAACTTCTGGAGGCATTACCATCCCTGACTTCAAACTCTATTACAGAGCAAAAGTATTGAAAACAGCTTGGTATTGGCATAAGAACAGAGAAGTCGACCTATGGAATCAAATAGAAGACCCGGGTTTTAACCCACAAACGTATGAACACCTGATATTTGACAAGGGAGCTAAAGGTATACAATGGAAGAAGGAAGCATCTTTAACAAATGGTGCTGGCATAACTGGATGTCAACCTGTAGAAGAATGAAAATAGATCCATATCTATCACCATGCACAAAACTCAGGTCCAAATGGATTAAAGACCTCAACATTAATCCGACCACTTTGAACCTGATAGAAGAGAAAGTGGGAGGTAGTCTACAAGATATAGGCACAGGAGACCACTTCCTAAGCAGAACCCCAGGAGCGCAGACAATAAAAGAAACAATGAATAAATGGGACCTACTGAAACTGAGAAGCTTCTGCAAAGCAAAGGACACTGTCAGTAAGACAAAAAGGCTACCTTCGGACTGGGAGAAGATCTTCACCAACCCCTCATCAGACCAAAGGTCTGATCTCCAAAATATACAAAGAACTCAAGAAACTAGACACTAAAACTCTAATTAACCCAATTAAAAAATGGGGTACTGAACTGAACAGAGAATTCACAACAGATGAACTTCGAATGGCCAAAAGGCACTTAAGGTCATGCTCAACCTCCTTAGCGATCAGGGAAATGCAAATCAAAACAACTTTGAGATATCATCTTACACCTGTCAGAATAGCCAAACTCAAAAACACCAAGGATAGCCTATGCTGGAGAGGATGTGGAATGAGGGGAACACTCATCCATTGTTAGTGGGAATGCAAACTTGTGCAGCCACTGTGGAAATCAGTGTGGCGGTTTCTCAGGAAACTGGGAGTCAACCTCCCTCAGGACCCAGCAGTTCCACTCTTGGGAATATACCCAAGAGATGCCCTAACATACTACAAAAGCATTTGTTCAACTATGTTCATAGTAGCACTATTTGTAATAGCCAGAACCTGGAAACAACCTAGGTGCCCCTCAATAGAAGAATGGTTAAAAAAGGTGTGGAATATATACACATTAGAGTTTTACTCAGCAGTAAAAAAACAATGACATCTTGAATTTTGCATGCAAATGGATGGAAATAGAAAACGCTTTACTGAGTGAGGTAAGCCAGACCCAAAAAGAGGAATATGGTTTGTATTCACTCATATGTGGATTCTAACCATAATTAAAGGTCTTTGAGCCTATCATTCGTGATCCTAGAAAAGCTAAATAAGAAGGTGAACCTGATGAAAATCATGTAGCTATCTGCCTGGAGATTGGAAATAGACAAGAGTCCCATGTAACCTCGGGTGCATGGGGGTGGTGGGAGGGTTGTTGGAAGGGGAGAGGGTTAGAGAGAAGGGAGTAGGGGAGGAATGGGGAAAGCTCGGCGGACTGGGATGGGGGGGAGGGAGGAAGGATGGATATGGGATCAGGGAAGAATATATTTCAACTAAGGGAGTCATTTTAGGGTTTACAGGAGATTTGATTATAAATGGGATCCCAGGTCCAAGGAGAGATCCCCAGATTCTTCTCTGGACAGAAGAGAGGGTGCCTGAAACGGCCTAGGCACATAACCATACTGATGAATATTTTGCTTATCACCATAGACCCTTCATCTGGCGATGGATGGAGATAGAGACAGAAACCCACATCGGAACACTGGACTTAACTCCCTAGGTCCAAACAAAAAGAAGAAGGAAAGAGAATGTGAGCAAAGAAGGCAAGACCAGAGGGAACCTTCATCTGACGATTGATAGCGATACAGACGGAGACCCACATTGGAGCACCGGACTGAGCCCCCCAAGGTCCAAATGAGGAGCAGAAGGATGAAGAAAATGAAAAAGGAAATAAGGACTGCGAGGGATGCGATCACCCACTGATACAAGGGGACAGATCTAATGAGAGTTTACCAAGGCCAGTTGGACTGGGACTGAACGAGGACACAATCCAACCAGATTCTCTGAATGTGGCCAGATTCTCTGAATGTGGCTGGCCCGGAGTCTTTCTGAAAAGCCATTGACAATGACACTGGGACTTGTTTCCTCTGCATATACTGGATTTTGCGGATCCAGTCTGTCTGGACACTCACCTTCCTGGACCTGGAGAGAGGGGGAAGGAACTTGAACTTCCCACAGGGCAGGAAACCCTGACTGCTCTTAGGGATGGAGAGGGAGGAGGAGAGAGAGTGGGGGGAGTGGGAGGGTGGTGGGAGGAGGGCCGGAAATGGAAACTTTTATAATTTAATAAAATTACTTTCAAAAAGAAAAAGAAAGAAAGCATTTCATTGGGAGCTTGCATACAGTTTTAGAGAGTTAGTCCATGATCATCATGGCAAGAAACAGACAGACATGGTGCTGCAGCAGAAGCAGAGAGTCCTGATCCCCAGGCAGCAAGCAGACAGAAGGCAAGCCTGGGTTGTCCATCTCTAGTGACAGAGCTATTCCAGCAACACCACCTTCTAATCTTTCCCAACCAGTTCCATTAAATGGGGACCAAGCCTCCAAGTATATGAGCTTATGAAGACCCTTCTCATTCAAACCACCATGATGGGGTTTTATGTTGTTTGTTGTTGTTCTGTTTTGCTTTTTGAAGAGGGCACAAAATTTGTTGGATTAGAGAAAGGGAACTTGGATCTGGGAGGAGGTAGAGGAGGGAAGAACATGATCAACACACATTGTATGGAATTCTCAAAGAACTAATAAAGAATCAGAATTTATGTACTGCCAATACATATCCTCCATGTGCATTAAGTTATATAGATTATTTACAGTAAATAAAAATTGCTAGCAACACAAATTATTTATAGTTCTTGTATTGTTTGGGGAAAATACAAAGGAAGTACATTGGAGACAGAATGATTTTTAAATATTTTGCATCTGAGAGGGCTTGACTCTAAGGATACAGAGGCTTTAGAAAAGCAAGAACAACCACATGTAGTTATGGACATGTAGGAGATTTGGCTTACAAAATTATGGGAAACAAGTCACCCACTTCTGCTGTCTACAGCTACAGATCCCAAAAAGGCTGGTGCTGCAACTCATCCTGAGGAACTAGCCATGTTCATGGGCAGGGAAAATAAACGTCTCCACTCTGGAGAACACAGGTTTCCTCTCCCTCCTTTTCTCCACCCAGCCTCAGGAGATGACTGAGTTGTCCCCATGGCTTAGGATCAGAGAGTTTCAGAGAGTTTCACATGCAAATCTCTACCAGAAGCATCCAAAGGAGACACGCCAGCTATGAGCATCCTTTAAGCTGGTCTGGAGATAAGATGTGTCGGAGGGTTATTGGCAGCCTTGCATGTATCGGTAAACGAAGCAAGCAATCAAGATGTTTATTCAAATGGGGACTGGATAAATAAGATATACTATCTTTATGGTAGGTCCTGTTAATATCTACATGGATTCATTCCAAAACAAGTCGAACAAAAAAACGAATTTCAGGAAATAATTCCAGTGAGCCATTATTCATATAAAAACTTGAAAAATATACAAAGCAATAACAATACAGCTGTGCTATCCAATATGTGTCTAATATATATCTGAACTATAGCCAGTGTGACCAAGAAATTAATGTCTTAATTTTAATTAAATTCTAGAATTAAGATGTTCTGAAATAGATTTTTCCATTAAACACAGCTTAACATTTTGTAGATACTGTGCTTCATTGCATCTGTTGTCATATATCATAGTTACTGTACTCTGGTGCATGAGTGCTTTTTAAATAAGCTCCTAAAATTATAAAACTGCACTGTGGCTTGCATTATGTTTCTATTGGACACCATTGTTATAGATTGCTCTTTAAGGTGTGTGTGTGTGTGTGTGTGTGTGTGTGTGTGTGTGAACACATCATAATCGTAGGAAAATGAAAGGATCCACTCTAAATTCATGATATTGTTTGCTTCTTACAAAGGATAAGATAGGATAGGATAGAAGAAAAGATAGGAATAAAGTGGTATTGTTGTTGTTGTTTTTACTCTATACTCTAGTGGCTTGGGGTGGGGGGTCACCACCCAGCTCTCAAATAAATCACACACAGAGTGTTAGTCTTCCTTATATACTCCAAGTCTTAACTTGGCTTGTTTCTTGTCAGCTTTTCCTAACTTAAGTTATCCCATCTACCTTTTGCCTCTGGGCTTTTACCTTTCTCTATTTCTGTATACCTTCCTTTACTTCTTTCTCCGTGGCTTGCTGTGTAGCTGGGTGACGGGTTCCTGATATCTTCTCTTTTGGTTCTTGCTTGCTCCTTTTCCTCTTCCAGATTTCTCCTTCTATTTTATTCTCTCTGCCTGCCAGTCCCGCCTATCCTTTCTCCTGCCTCGCTATTGGCCATTCAGCTCTTTATTAGACCATCAGGAGTTTTGGACAGGCAAAGAATCACAGCTTCACAGAGTTAAACAAATGCAGCATAAACAAAAGCAACACATCTTTACATCGTTAAACAAGTGTTCCAGAGCATAAACAAATGTAACACACCTTAAAACAATATTCTACAACAAAATGGAAATATATATATTTCCAAAGAGTAAAAGAAGATTCTACCATTTGGCTGGGGTGGTTGAGTTGGCAGAGTTCTTGCCTAGCATGTAAGAAGTGCTAAGATTGATCAACAGCACCACATAAAACTGTCTGTGATGGTACCTTCCTCTGATCCCGACTCCGGGAAGGTGAAGACAGGACCACCAGAAGTTCAAGATTATTCTCTGCTACGTAGCAAGTTTTCAATCATCATTATTATTGAGTGGTATGGTGTGTGTGTGTGTGTGTGTGTGTGTGTGCGCGCGCGCGCACGCGTGTGCAAGTATGCATGAGAGAGAGAGAGAGAGGGGTGTGACTGGGTGGGTGTGTATACACCACACACAGTGTATGTATGTAAGTCAAAGGACACATTTGTGTGTGGCATTCATTCTTGCATTTTGCCTTCATATGGATTCCAAGTATCAATATCAGGCAGTCCGGCTTGCATGGCAAGAGTTTTTCTCATATAACAAGTTTGAGGGCAGCCTGGGCTACATGAAACCCATCTCAAAGGTATACACATACAGCGGGGGAGCTATCCTCCGCTGTAATCAAGATGCTCCATCCTTTAGCAGAAGCTCAGGTGCAGTGGAGATGAGGCCCTTACCGTCATCTGGCGGCTTAGCACTGAACCACACCACAGTCTGCTCCGTGGCGCTGGTGGACCTGCTCCAGAAACTGGAGCCAGAGCAGCAGGGAACCCCACACCTTCCACCACCCCTCCTGCTTCAGCAGAGAACGTGGGAGCAGAGAAAGAATCTGAGGAGTCCATTGATGACATGGACTTTGATCTTTTTGATTAAACCTCCTTTGTTAATGTGTTCAACAAAGCGCTGATCCTGTTTTAGAAAGGAAGTTCGGCACTTGGTTTCATTTCCTGTTTCAAAAATGATGGAGTGAAGGAGACAAGAGAAGTCCACACAGTAAAGCCTGAAAAATGAGGAGATGTCAGTTCATCCTACCTGTGTTTGATATTTTTATAATAAAAAATTTATTAAGAATACGTGATAAATTGTCGATTCTGAAGAGTGAACACACAAGTATTTACTGCAGTACTCTCTACTTTTGAGACTTTTTTGCCTATTTGTTTAGAGAGTTTTTTGATGACTTCTCAAACTTTAAGGAGAGGATGAATAATAAGACTTGCTTAAATGCTTTCTTTTTTCTTGTTCCAGCTATTCTGCTCTTATTCTCCAAGTGTCCTTTAATGGCTCACCTCCTAAAAGAAGTGTTATGTAGACACATGGGGCTCCCTTGGAGGCTCTCAGCATACCCAGGGCACTCTCAGTATGCACTAAACACATTGTTTCGCTCTCCCACTCCTAGCTGGAAAGAATTCAATCCATGTCTGTATCTGTGGAGCCTCCCATTCCACAGGCACATAAGGATGCTTGTCCAGCCAGCAGCTCAAGCAAACCACACACTTCTGGTCACGGTACATCATACCATGACCAATGAAATATCCCTGCTTGCTTAGTTCTCCCCCTTTATTCCCACATCCCACTTTCTTGCCCCATACGCAACCACTTTAATGTTTCTAAAGAGTATCTTCTCTCTGCTTTGCTTTCTCCTTTTGTGTTTATTGGTTTGGTTTGCTGTGGTTTGGGGTGTTTTTTGTTTGTTTTGTTTGGAGATGGCCTCAAACTTCTGGGATCTAGCAGTCTTCCCACTTTTCCTAAGTAGCTGGACCTAGAAGCATTCCCCACTATACCTAGTTTTCTGTGTTCTTATAGAATATATTCCCATTTCTCAACTAGAATTTTCCATGTCATGACTGGTATTACTTGATGTGGGATTCCCCTCTGCATGCTATCATTACCATTGGTTAATAAAGAAACTGGCTTGGCCTGATAGGGTAGAACAGAACTAGGTGGAGAAAACTGAACTGAATGCTGGGAGAAAGAAGGGCAGAGTCAGGGAGAAGCCATGGAGCTGCCGACAGAGACAGACATGCTGAAACTTTGCTGGTAGGCCATGACCTCATGGTGATGCACAGATTAATGGAGATGGGTTAAATTAAGATGTAAGAGTTAGCCAATAAGAAGCTAGAGCTAATGGGTCATGCAGTGATTTAAATAATATAGTTTCTGTGTGATTATTTGGGGGCTGAGCAGCCGGGAACCAACATGCGGTTCCTTACAACAATTACTAACATCACTTTATCTCATACCATCCCAAGTTAGTTAGCACTGTCTTCTTAAGGCTCACCATGATTCAGTAGGTACGCTTAATCTATTGTGTTTTAAATGCCATACAGGATTCCATGACGTACATGTACCATATTTGACTCTCCTTCTCACAGACAGGCACGCCCAATTCCACACCACAATAAAGATCAATTGCCTTTCTAGATCAGCAAGCACCACTTTGTGGCAACTAGGCAAAAGCAGAGTTAAAGAATCATAGTGTGTGCACACACATATCCCATACTGTTAAACATTGTCTCCATTATTCTCATTTCTGAAATAGCTATTGAATAACTACTTACAATGCTTATAAGACTCCCGTGTTCGTCCTTCTCTAGAAAGCCCACCCATCCCCTCTGACCATTTCTCTGTTGGGTTTGCTCTTTGAGTTATCTCATCCGTTCTTTAGCCTGTTTGTTTGTGTTTGGTTTGTTTCCTTGTTTTTGTATGTGGTGTATGTGCACATGGAGGTGGGGGGGGGGGGCAATGTGCCTGTTCTCACTTGGAGACCAGAGGAGGGCTTCAGGTGTCCGGCTCTGACGGCCTATTATTATATGCTATAGTTTCCTTGTTGCTATGGTTTTTATCAAAAAGCTTTTTGTCTTATTTATGAAAAACAGATGATTTTTTTATATCCCTTAGGATGTTTTTAGTAAATGGTGAGCTGTTTTTGGAAATACAGACCTCTTTCTGGAATAAATCTCATTTATTTTTACTGCACTGTTGGTAATACACTATTGGATTTGGTTGACTAATATTTTTTAAGAAGAGCAATTCTATGTTCAAAGGACAAAAGAAAATATATTGTTATGTCAATTCTCCCAAAATTATCTGTATATGCAATACATGCAATTCTAGGGAAAATCCCAAGAGTAGCATATTTTTTTTAGAAGTTGATTCTAATTCTAAAATACTTCTAAAATTTGTGGAAATACAAAATAGCTAAAGTAGAGAAAGCAATCTCAGGGATGTTGGAAGACTTCCCGAAGACACTGGAAGGTAAGATACAATAACCAAATGCATCCCAGGAGTTGGTGTAGAGTTCAGTGGTCGAGCATGCGCTTAGCATTCCCAAAGCACTCGATTCAATACCAGACCAAGAAGAAAAAAAAAAATGACTTCCTATAAAGCCATATAAATACGGGGCATTGATGCAAAGTTAAAAACCTGGCTCAAATGTGTAGAATAAAGAGCCCTGGTGTAGACCTGTATTTATTTGATTTGCAGGAAAAGAGGGAGGTACCACTGAGATTCAAGAGCAAAACAGTAATCCTGTCGATGAATGCTACTGGGTCAGTGGGCTACCCATTTGAGGAGAATAAACTATAACCTCTATCTCACACATGTTAGAAATCATAAAGATGAATTCTATAAGAGAAATAATATTAGTAAGCCGAAATAGGGATTTCCAACTCTTGTACCCTTGCAGAAACATCAATCAGAACAGCTAAGTGCTCCTAGTAAGAGGTGCTAGCCCTAGAATAGGCTATATAAATTTAAAAAATATATGCTAAATAAAATATGAATGAAACATTCACACCATCCACAACACCCCTCCCAGACACTAGAGCAGCACCCATGAATCCAAGTCCTCGGATCATCTCTGCAGACATAGGCTTAAAGCAAAAACCAAGGACCCAGACCCAAACCTGTAAAATTTGGTGTCAGCTAGTCCCATAGCCCACAGAATGCAGGCCTGTACTTAGGATCCTCAATCCAAGACCTGTCCAGTCATTTCAGGTTCTAAGAAGGTCCTTTGGTTGCAGGTATCAGGCTCGTCCAGTGGCCTGTATGCATACGTTTCTAGTCTGCTCAGTGCTGTAGTAGAATGTTCATTTGTGGATCCAGTGAAACTGCCCACCATGATCTCTGGATGGATTGGCTGGTGAAACATCCTCTCTGCTAACATTAGTCTTTAAAGACGAGAAGAGGTACCCACCTCTTGGAACGCTCAGGCTCTGATGCAGACTGACAGAACCTTGAACAGTCAGGGAAACAGGGTAGCACTACCAGGACAAAGCATCAGAAACTGACCCTAAAAGAGATGGAACTCTGCCAACCTCTTGACACATCATTCTAAATAAGCATCTTGAGCGAGCTTCTGGAGAGCAGATTGTCAACCAAATCAAAATCAGAAAAGCAATATTCGGAGTAAAGAAGAAATTCAACCAAGAGACAGAGAGCAAGAACAGGGACAAAGCTGGAATTCAAGAGTCGAGGACCGTGGTGACACAAGAAGACAGTCCAGAGAAACAAACAGCCACAGAGCCAAGAGAAAAGAGAGACCCAGCAAGCACCAGGACTTGTGGTGTTCGGAATTATTAACTGGAGAAACATAACAACAACAAAAAAGAGGGTAAACAAAATGAAGAATGCCTACTCACCTTGTGGGATGCAGCCAAGAAAGCTACTGTATGTATTAGAAAAGGCCCAGATGGAGGATAAACGGGGAAGACAAAAACTTTTTCAAAATAATAATAATAATAACAGAGCTTGCTCCCTAAATTTTCAGGAGGAAGTGAACATTAGAATTTATAAATATGGCACTGTAAACCCAGTCAAAAATCCATATCTGGGTAGGTCATATGCCCTAAAGGAGAACATACACTGCTCTTTAGCTACCTTGACATAGCACTAGACGGCCTTCTCAATAGTTGTTTATACTAACATTGCTATATCATATATCATACTTTATAGAGAAACGCTACTTTCAACCTTAGTCAAAGAAGCTTCTCTTTACAGTGAACTGCAGTAAATGCAGAGACCCGTGGCTATTGAAGGCCCTGGGAATAAAGGACAGCTGAGTGCTCAGCCCTTAACAAGGCATTTTCTACCACCCAGGTAAATCTCAGAAATGTCACAGAGGAGAAAACAAACAGACAAAATGGTAGAGCCCGAAGACAAGGCGAAGCGTTGATCAATGCATGATGGCCACCACCATGATGGCCTCACAGTAGCTACAGATGCAAGACTGGGCCTGTCAGCAGTCAATCATAGATCCAGGAGGGCCTTATGAGGCCTTCCACTTCCCTGATGGAATATATTGGCTATTGATGGATTTTAGGGGTGGTTGTTGTCTTCACTTGTATACCCTCTGGAGAGCCCATCGTGCTCCAATAGACATTACAGAGTTGCACAAAGAGCCCAGGTTAAAACCAAGGGATCACAAAACCAAACCAGAAGGCGTGAATGTGGAAAAGGGACTTAGGGTAGAAGCAAGGGCATGAGGGTAAAAGGACAGGGGTGAGATGAGTCAGAATACATTATATACCTGCATGAAATGCTTAAACAGCAAACTTAGTTCACAGAATTAGATCCGTAAATCTCAAAGAATTACAAAAAAATTGTAATAGAAAGCTTTCCTATGAAACATTAAAATCAAATTTTCCAAAATCAGAAATGAAGGTAAAGTCTGAAAACAGACCTCACACACCAGGCAGAAGGAGTGAGTGATACAGTTACCATTGGAACTGCACCCCCACCAGGGTTCTATCCCCACCATTCCCAAGCACGCACCACCCCACCTTGTTCCCAGCCCCACAGCTGGACTCTGCCCCCAACCCTAGAAGACTTCCTCCAAGCAGAACCAGTAAGTGACCTGCCTACCAGAGGAACTGTACCCCTTGCTAGATTCTGTCCCCCTGAGAACCTTCACCAGACCAATGCCATCCAAGCTTGTCCCTGGCCTTAACGCGGCTGGGCCCTACCCCCAACTCTAGCAGACTTCGCCACTGAGGTACAGACTGCACCAGCCAAACCACCCTCACCAGCCAAATCACCCTCACCAGCCAACAAGTGGCCCTTCCCCAGAATACCAGCATTCCATGGGCCTAGACACACTCCACACCACTTGGAAGAACAGACACCATAGGCCAGTGTATAGTCCACATCATTCTAAAGAACGACCCAACAGCTCTAACTGAGGCCAGGCTCATCCTTAGTACCCCAAAAGAAGAGTCAGGCTTTATTGGAGGCCAGGCTGGGTCTATAGACCCAAGAAGACTTCGACTTTACCAGAGGCCAGATCCGATTAAGGGACGCAAGGACCCCAAAACCTCAGCAAAGAGATCCACCCTTCTGGACCTGAAGACTCATATGTCACCAGAATCCTTGTCCATTTAGGCCAGAAGATGAGAAACGAAACAGAAACCAAGGAACAAAACACCCATCCAATAAAGACAAACTCAGGAATCAACCCTTATAATTATAACTTATAATCACCCCAAATCCAGATGGCTAACGCCAGTATAAGAAAACAATCAATAGCAGAAATAGTACCCAGCTATGACAACAAGACCTGAAAATTCCAGCGCATCTGAAGCACAAGAAAAAGACATTAAAAATAACTTTATGGACCAGCCTCTGAGCAGGCAAGATACCTGGCTCCAGGTGTGGCCAGCCCTCCCCGACAAAGGCAGCAGACTGCATAGGTCCAGGCGCAAACAACACCAGTTGGAAAAACAGGTGAGTGACTGGCCTCCCAGCTGGACTTTCCCAACATCCAGACCTTAACTACACCACAGAGCACATCCCGTGCCCCTACTCTTTCCATCCCAGCACCAGCAAGGCTGTTGGACCTTGCCCCCACCTCTGGTGGAACTGCTTTGCTGCGGTCCCCACCGGCCTGTAAGTAGGTGAGATACCTGCCTCCAGCCCGCGCCCCAGTCCCACGCCACTGACTGAATGAAGTCCCAATGAGACCCACTCCTCCACCCAATGCCACGCACCTGAACATCTTGCCCCACCCCGTGGCCAGCCCTCCCCCACAGCCCCAGCAGACTACCTAGGCACAGGTGCAAACTTCAACAGCTGAAAGAACAGGCACAGCCACACCAGTTGGAAGCTGAGTAAGCACCGGTGGAAGAATACTTTCAGCAACGAAAAGAACAACATGGCACCAACAGAACCCAGTGATCCTACAACAGCAAAGCCTGAACATTCCAATGTAGCTGAAACACAGAAAACAAAACAAACCAATAAACACAAAGGGAGAACTTTATGAAGATGATAGGAGCTCTTAAAGAGGAAATGAAAAATCCCCTGAAAGAAGTAGAGGAAGGCCACGTCAGTAACCACCAGAATCACAGGCCCCGCTTGCAGCTGGAGGGAGAGTGCGCACTGGAGCCACAGGCCCCTCCTCCAGTGACTGGAGGAAGAGATAGGTAGACAGCAATGAAGAACACATTCGACAACATAAAGAGCAATATGGCGGCACCAGAAACTACTGGTTCTACAACAGCAAGGCCTGAAAATCCCAAAGCAGATGAAGCAGAAAAAAAAAAATGACCTTAAAAATAACTTCATGAAGATGAAGAGGCCCTTCTAGAGGAAATGAAAAATTCCCTTAAAGATGTGGGGGAAAAGACAAACAGAAAATTATGAGGAATCAATAAACCCCTTAAAGAAAGCCAAGAAAACCAAGAAACAACAATCAAACAAGCGAAGGAAACAGTTCAAGACTTAAAAATTGAAATAGAAGCAATAAGGAAAATACAAATCAAGGGAATTCTGGAAATGGAAAATCTGGATAAATGAACAGGAAGTACAGATGCAGGCATAGCCAACAGAATGCAGGATATGGAAGACAGACTCTCAGCCATTGAGAATACAATAGAGGAAATAGATTCACCAGTCAAATAAAACGTTAAATCCAACAGTTTTATTAAGTTTAAGGGTTTTTAATTTTTAAATTGTTAATTGTTTAATTTTTTAATTGAGCTATATGTTTTTCTCCACTCCACTTCCTTCCTCCTCTCTCCTTCTACCCTCTCCCATGGTCCCCATACTCCCAATTTACTCAGGAGAGCTTGTCTTTTTCTACTTCCCATGTAGATTAGATCCATGTATGTCTCTCTTAGGGTCCTCTTGGTTCTCTAGGTTCTCTGGGATTGTGAATTGTAAGCTGGTTTTCTTTGCTTTATGTCTAAAAGCAAAGAAACTTATGAGCAAGTACATATGATATCTAGAAAACATAACAGACCTCAAAAGAACAATATT
Organism: Myodes glareolus; assembly: GCF_982192425.1. NCBI lineage: Eukaryota > Metazoa > Chordata > Mammalia > Rodentia > Cricetidae > Myodes > Myodes glareolus. The sequence continues at coordinate 20,536,030 of NC_142045.1, read as the reverse complement.
CAGTTTCATATGGAAAAGCAAAAAACCCAGGATAGTCAAATCATTCCTGTGCAATAATGAACTTCTGGACCATCCCTAACTTCAGACTCTACTACTGAGCTACAATAATGAAAATAGCCTGGTACTGGCATACAAACAGACAGGTAGACCAATGGAATCACATCAAAGACCTGGAAATCAATTCACAAACTTTTGAACACCTGATTTTTTACAAACAAGCAAAAAAAAAATAAAATGAAGAAAAAAGCATACTCGAATCCAACAAATTTTTAACACAAATTATCCAGGAAACTTGGAACGCTATAAAAAGTTCAAACCTAAGAATAATAGGAATAGAAGAAGAACTCCAGCTCAAAGGCCCAGAAAATCTATTCAATAAAATCATAGAAGAAAACTTTCTCAACCTAAAGAAAGATATGCCTATGAAGATGCAAGAGGTTTACAGAACACCAAATAAATTGGACCAAAAAAAATCCCCTTGCCATGTAATGATTAACATACAGAATTAAACAATAACATTCAGAATAAGGAAAGAATATTAAGGGCTGCAAAGGACAAAGGCCAAGTAGCATAAACAGGCAGACCTTTCAGAACTTCACTCAACTTCTCAAAAGAAACTCTGAAAGCCAAAAGGTCCTAGACAGTATTCTGCAGACATTAAGAGACCACGGATATCAACCCAGACTACTATACCCAGCAAAGCTTTCAATCACCATAGATGAAGAAAACAAGATATTTTGTGACAAAACCAGATGTAAACAATACCTATCTACAAATTCAAAACCACAGAAGGTACCAGGAGGAAAACTCCAACCCAAGGAAGGTAGCTGTACCCATGAAAACACAGGCAGTAGATAACTTTACACCAGCAAACCCCAAAGAAGAGAAACACACAAACACTACTACCAACAACAACAAAAGCAAAAAAATAACAGGAATTAACAATCACAGGCCTTTAATATCTCTTAATATCAATGAACTCAATTCACCTCTAAAAAGACACAGGCTAAAGCCGGGCGGTGGTGGCGCACGCCTTTAATCCCAGCACTCGGGAGGCAGAGGCAGGCGAATCCCTGTGAGTTCGAGGCCAGCCTGGTCTACAAGAGCTAGTTCCAGGACAGGCACCAAAAACTACAGAGAAACCCTGTCTCGAAAAAAAAAAAAAATAAAAAAAAAAAAAAAAAAGACACAGGCTAACAGAATGGGTATGAAAACAGAATCCATCCTTCTGCTACATACAAGATACAAACCTCAACCTCAAAAACAGACATTTAGAATAAAGGGTTGAGAAAAAAAATCCAATCAAATGGACCTAAGAAACAAACTGGTGTAGCTATCCTAATAACTAACAAAATAGACTTCAAACTAAAATCAATCAAAAGAGACAAAGAAAGACATTTTATATTAGTCACAGGAAAAATTCATCAAGAGGAAATACAAATACTGAACATCTATGCCCCAAATACAAGGGCACCGTCATATGTAAAAGAAACACCTCTAAAGTTTAAATCACACATTAAACCCCGACACTAATAGTGGGAGACTTCAACACTCCACTTTCACCACTGGACAGGTCTGCTAGACAGAAAATTGACAGAGAAATAAGTGAACTAACAGATGTTATGACTCAAATGGACTTAACAGACATCTGTAGAACATTCCATCCAAACATAAAAGAATATACCTTCTTCTCAGCATCTCATGGAACTTTCTCAAAAACTGACGACATACTAGGTAACAAAGCCAACATTAAAAGTTACAAAAAAAATTGGAATAACCCCATGTATCTTATCAGATCGCCATGGCCTAAAGTTAGAGTTCAACAACAATGATAATTACAGAAAGCCTACAAACACAATGAAATTGAACAATGCTCAACTGAATCATCACTGGGTCAAGGAAGAAATAAAGAAAGAAATTAAAGACTTTCTAAAATTCAATGAAAATGAAGGCACAGCATACCCAAACTTATGGAACACTATCAAAACAGTGCTAAGAGGAAAGTTCATAGCACTAAATCCCTACATAAAGAATGTAAAGCAAGCTCACCCTAGTGACTTAGCAGCATACATGAAAGCTCTAGAACAGAAAAAAGCAAACTTATCCAAGAGCAGTAGGTGCCAGGAAATAATCAAATTGAGAGCTGAAATCAATAAAATAGAAACAAAGAGAACAATACAAATAATTAAGGAAACAAAGAGTTACGTCTTCAAGAAAATCAACAAGATAGACAAACCCTTATCCACATAAGCCAAAAGACACAGAGAGAATATCCAAATTAATAAAGTCAACAATGAAAAGGGAGATATAAGAACAGACACTGAAGAAATCTAGAAAATCATTTGGTTATACATCAAAAAATCTGTACTCCACAAAATTGGAAAATCTTAAAGAAATGGACAACTTTCTGGATAGGTACCACTTACCAAAATTAAATCAAGACAAATAAACAATTTAAACAGACCTACAATCCTAAGGAAATAGAAAAAGTCATTGAAAATCTTCCAAACAGAAAAGCCCAGGGCCAGATGGTTTCAGTGTAGAATTTTATCAGGATTTCAGAAGAGCTAATACCAATACTCCTCAAATTATTCCACATAATAAAAACAGAAGGAATAATGCCAAATTCTTTTTATGAGGCCACAGTTACCCTGGTACCCAAACAAAAAAAAGATGAAATAAAGAAAGAGTATTACACACCAATTTCCCTCATTAAAATTGATGTAAAAATACTCAAATAAAATACTAGCAAACTGAATGCAAGAACACATCCAAAAAAATCAGCCATCGTGATCATATAGGCTTTATCCCAGAGATACAGAGATGGTTCAACATACAAGTATCTGTCAATGTAATCCACCATATAAACAAACTAAAAAAAAAAGCATATGACCATTTCACTAGATACTGAAAAAACCTTTGACAAAATTCAACACCCCTTCATGATAAAGGTTCTGGAAAGAACAGGGATACAAGAAACATACCTAAACATTAAAAAGGCAATATACAGCAAGTTGACAGCCAACATCAAATTAAATGGAGAAAAACTCAAAGTTATACAACTAAAATCAGGGACAAGACAAGGTCGTCCACTCTCTCCACATCTATTCAATATAGTGCTAGAGATTCGAGCTAGATAAATAAGGCAATAAGAGGATATCAAGGGGATCCCAGTTGGAAAGGAAAAAGTCAAACTTTCACTATTTGAAGATGCTATGATAGTATACATAAGTGACCCTAAAAACTCTATCAGACCCTACATCTGATAAATACCTTCAGTATATGTCTGGATACAAGATTAAATTAAAAGAAATCAGTAGTCTTTCTATATACAAATGATAAATGGACTGAGAAAGAAATCAAAGAAACATCACCCTATACAATAGCCACAGATAATGTAAAAAATCTTAGGATAACACTAACCAAAAGTGAAAGACCTCTATGACAAGATTTTTTAATCTTTGAAGAAAGAAACTGGGGAAGAGATCAGAAAATGGAAAGATCTCCCATGTTCATGTTCAGTAGGATTAACATAGTAAAAATGACAACCTTACCAAAGGTAATCTACAGGTTCAATGCAATGCCCATCAAAATTCCAACACACTTCTTCAGAGAACTTGAAATAACAATATGCATCTCATGTGGAAAAATAAAAAAAAAATCCAGGATAACTAACACAATCCTGTACAATAAAGAAAATTCTGGAGGTAGCATCATCATCCCCGATCTCAAGTTCTACTACAGAGCTATAGTAATGGAAACAGTTTGGTATTGGCATAAAAATAGACACGTAGATCAATGGAATCAAATTGAACACCCTGACATAAATCCACACACCTATGAAACATCTGATTTTGGACAGAGAAGCCAAAAAAATACAATGGAAAAAGAAAGCATCTTCAACAAATGGTGCTTATATAACTGGATGACAGTGTGTAGAAGAATGCAAATAGATCTATATCTGTCACCCTGCAGAAAACTCAAGTCCCAGTCGATCAAAGACCTCAACATGAATCCAGTTAAACTGGGCTGATAGAAGAGAAAGTGGGTAGTAGACTTGAATGCCTTGGCACAGGAGACGACTTGGTGAATATAACACTAGCAGCACAGACACTGAGATCGACAATAAATAGGACCTCCTGAAACTAAAAAGCTTCTGTAAGGCAAAGGACATGGTCAACAAGACAAAACAACAGACTACACGAATGGGGAAAGATCTTTACCAACCCCTCATCTGACAGAGGAATGATATCCAAAATATATAAAGAACTAAGAAACTAGACATTGAAATACTAAATAGTTCCATTTAAAAAAATGGGGTACAGATTTAAACAGAGAATTCTCAACAGAAGAATCTTGAATGGCCAAGATACACTTAAAGAAATGTTTATAATCCTTAGCTATCAGGGAAATGCAAATCAAAATGACTCTGAAATACCATTTTACACCTGTCAAAATCAAAGATCAAAAACACTAATAACAGCTGATGTCAGAGAGAATGTGGAATAAGGGTAACACTCTTCTGCTGCTGGTGGGGTTGCAAACTTGTACACCCATTTTGGAAATCAGTATGGCATTTTCTCAGAAAACTGTAAATCAATCTACCTCAAGTTTGATATGCCCTGCTTTGCTGATACCCATGGAAGGCCTACCCCTTTCTGAAATAATACAGAGAAGGGATGAGCTGAAGGGACTGAAGGGGAGATGAGGGAGGGTGTAAGAGGAAGCGGAGGCTGAGGTCAGGATGTAAAATAAATAAATAAAAGGAAGAGCCCAGAACTCATAGAGTTCAGAGTTGGCAAAGGGATGAAATCATAAAGAAAGAATAAATGAAATAGAGGAGAAAAACAATAAAAAAAGATCACGGAATCTGGTCTGGAGAAGGGCTCAATTGATGGCAACCTTGTCTTATAAGTGCCAGCACCTGCGTTCAATGCCCAACATACATGTGGGAAGCTAGGTGTGGGGGTACATACTTGGGATCCCAGTGCCAAGGAATCAGAAATAGGAAGGGTGGTCCTTGGGACTTGCTCATAAAACAACCTTCTGTGTTTGGTGAGCTTTAGACCAATGAGAGACCCTGTCTCAAAGATCATGGACCATTTCCCTGAGGATGATGCCCACAGCTTCCACACATATGAGCAAATATGTGCGTGTGTGTGTGTGTGTGTGTGTGTGTGTGCGTGCGTGTACCTGCACATACACAAGGATGCACATAAAAAGTACACACACACATTATTTTAAAATATAGTAAATCTGAGTTGATTTTGAAAAGATAAAGAAACTGGAAAGTCTTTGGTGATAGGAAGACAAAAAGAGGAGACTCAAATTACCATTGTAAAGAAAGACATTAGAACTGATAGCACAGGATTAAAATGGATCAGAAGAGACCAATATGAGCAACAAAAAACTAAACAGCTCAGAAATTAATAAATTCCTAGAAGCATACAATCATAATATAGCATCAATACAAATAGAATACAAAGCCAATAGTTAAATACATATATTTATGATCAGGTTATTTTTAACAAGAGCCAAGAATAATAAAAGAAAATAATGTTATGAGAGGGCAGCTTAATTCCTAGAATAATCCATGGAGAAAGAGAAAAGTCTACATAGGTTAATACTGAGCACAGAGATTGAACCGTAGAATGTCCCAACGAAGAAAAGTCCAGGACCTGATAGCTTCACTGGTAAATTTAATTAGATATTTCAAAACAAATTAATAACAGTACTTCTCAAAGTTTTTCAAGTAATTTAAAAGGAAAAAAATCTCAGCCAGGTGTGGTCATGCATGCCTTTAACCCCAGCATTAAGGTGACAGAGGCAGACTGATCTCAGTGTGTTCGAGGCCAGCCTAGTCTACTTAGTGAATTCCAGGTGAAAGATACAGAGTGAGAACCTGTCTCAAAAAAAAAATCTTTTAAGAGAAGAAATAGTCCAAACTTATTTTTTTCTAAGAATGATCCTGATACTAAAACAAGATAATAACACTACAATAAAAGAGAATTTCAGGTCACAAAGTACAGAAAACCGATTCAACAGCATGGCAAGAGGTTCACACTGTGACTATGATCAACTTCTGACCTGCAAGGATGCCTCAATGTACAAACTCAGTCAATGGCAGACACCCTACTAATAAGGACACCTCAACATACAAACTCAGTCAATGACAGACAGCCTACTAACAAGGATGCCTCAACATACAAACTCAGTCAATTGTAGACACCCTCATAATATGAATGCCTGAACATACAAACTCGGTCAATGGCAGACAGCCTACTACTAATAGGGATGCCTCAACATACAATCTCAGTCAATTGTAGACAGCCTACTAATAAGAATACCTCAACATATAAACTCAGTCAATTGTAGACACCCTCATAATAAGGATGCCTAAACATACAAACTCAGTCAGTGGCAGACAGCTTACTAATAAGGATACCTCAACATACAAACTCAGTCAATGGTAGACAGCCTACTAATAAGGATGCCTCAACATACAAACTCAGTCAATGATAGGCAACCAACTAATAGAATGAAGGGTTCTGATCCCAGGGCAGCTCAGTGGGAAGAGAGAAAGCATCTGGCATATTTGGCAGACTTTCATGTTTAAAAAACAAAGTATCACACCAAATTAGCTAAAGAAGGAATGTCACTCACTGTAATAAAAGCCATTTAGGACAAGTTCATGCCCAACACCACCCTAAAGTGTGAAAAGTTCAAAGTTACCCTGAGATCAGAGGCAAGGGCTGAATCCCACTTTTATCAAATCACACATGAAAGAGTAAAGTTAGACCTGTTTCTGAAGACATGATCTAACATACAGAAAATCCTAACGCTCACCCAGAAAAATAATTATCACAAATAAATCAGTTCAGTAAAATAGCAGTATACAAATCAACATATAAAAGAAGTCAAATGTGAAAAAAAATTAAAAAACTTAAAAAAATAAAAAGAAACAAAAAGAAGTCAGTAGTGTTTTATTCTAAACACTTAAGACTAAGTATCCAAAATCAAAGAGAAAAATCCTATTAGTATGATGGCATTTTAAAAAACACACTCAAGAATAAATTTAATCAAGGAGATGAAAGGAGTGTGCGCTCAAAACTGCTAAACGTAGACTAAAGGCTTAGCTCAGTGGTGAGAGTTCGTCTGGCCTGTGTGAAAAGGCCTGGATTAAATCCCAAGCTCTATGAAGCCAAAAATAAACTATAAAATGCTGGTAAACAGAATTTAATAAAACAGAAATATATGAAAAGGCATCCCAGATTATTTGTGCATGAGAAGAATTAATATGGTCAAAAATGTTTATAGTACCCAAACAATCTACAGATCCAACGTAAGTCCTTTCAAAATTTCAATGCCATCTTTCACAAGAAATATGAGAGGAGGGATCCTAACACGCATATGGAACAATAAAAGGTTCTGAATAGAACCATAAAAGGTTCTGAATAGCCAAAGCAGCCTTAAGCGAGCAGAAAACAGCTGGGGGAATCATGATACCTGATCTCAAAATAGAATTCAAAGCTACAATAATCAAACCGGTAGAGTACTGGCATAAAACAGAGAACAGAATACAGAGCCAATAGCTGAATAGAAATATTTCTGATCAGGTTATCTTTTAAAGGGGGCCAAGAACACATAATAAAAAATAGTGTTATGAAAAGGCAGCTCACATGTATGATTAAGGAACACCTTTAATTTCCACAAGGCTCAGAAGTCCTAAAACTAAGCCTTAAGTCAAGACCTCAGCCTATGAAATTCCTAATTGGAGACACAGAGTTAAATTTCTTAATATTCATCTAGACCTTGGATTTTTCCTCAGATATGATCCCAAAAGTACCAATGATGAAATCAAGCAAAGACAAATGAGATTGTGTGTTCCAAAAAGCTTCTGTTCAACAAAAGAAGCAACCAAAAGACTAAAATGAAAGCCCACAGTTTGACAGAAAGACATTGCCAACTCTATATTTGATAAAGGGATTATAACCCAGATATAAAAGGAACTCAATACAAGAAAACAAACAACCCATATGAAAAATGGGCAAAAGACCTACATAGCTTTCTTAAAATAAGATCTGCAAATGTCCAATAGGTGTGTGGGAAAAGTTCAATATCACCAATAATCAGAGATGCACATCACAATCCTCAAAGATAAAAATGATAAATTAGATTTCACTGTAATTTAGAACTTATGTTCATCAGAAGGCATGATTAAGGCAGTGAAATAGGGCTGGAGAAATGCATCAGCAGTGAAGAGTATGTATTGCTCTTGAAGGGGCCTGAGTTCAGTTCCCAGTACACACTTCAGACAACTCCCAACTGCCTATACCCATATCCAGGGGAATATGATGTCCTCTTCTGGACTCCATGGTTACTGCACTCATTCATACATCTCCGCACTGAGACACACACATAGACATAAACGATAGAAAGGTAGATAGCTAGATAGCTAGCTAGATAGATAGATAGATAGATAGATAGATAGATAGATAGATAGATAGATAGATAGATGATGGATAGATAGATGATGGATGGATGGATGGTTAAAGCAATCCTTCTGCTTCAGCCTCGCAAGTGCTGAGATTATAGGCACAAACAACTCACAGCCCAAATACACTATTTTAGAGACTCCTACAGGTCAATAAGAAAAAAGACAGACAGCTCAACTTTTAACACGTAGGCAGATTTGAAGAGGACTTCATAAGAAAGTGAGCACCCAAGCGGCTCGTAGGCATGTTAGAGATGGTAAGCGCTGTAGTCATCACTGATCATCAAAGAGATGCAGCTGTGAATCACAATGAGCCATGATCAGACCTGCATCAGACTAAAAGGTCTAAAACCAAAAGAACTGACAACTCCAAGTGAGGTTTTTATGGAGTAAGTTAAGCGCCGTGGCTTTGGTCAGTGCTCAAAAAAATAAAAGGGCTGAAGGCTTAGTCCCCAACTTGTGTGACACTAATACAAGGTGGTGAAAACCTCTAGAAGGTATGGATTAATGGAAAGAAATTAAGTCATTTCAGCTGCACCCATAAATAGAATACTGGAACCTCCCACCCCTCCCTGTCTCTGGTTCTTGGCCACCATGAGGTGAAAGGGCTGTTCTGCTACTTGTTCCCATCATGATAACCCATGTTATCATAGACCAAAAGCAACAAGGCCAAATGTAATGATATTTCATTTGTATTTTAATAAATAGAGCTTACCTGAAGTTCAGAGAGTAAAATGGCGGCACTGATAAGCCTTACAGACCAGGCAGTGGTGACACACACCTTTAATCCCAGTAGACACACTAGTTTGTGTAACATGAAGGCTGGCTTGTTGGGGTTTCTGTCTCTCCCGGTACCCCACAGCCGGCAACTCCCAAGGAAAATCAATCACACAGAGATCTCTATAAGTTATAAAGCTGATTGGCCCATTAGGTCAGGCTACTTACTAGTTCTTATGACTTATCTTAACCCATTATTCTGATCTATGTTAGCCATACGGCTTAGTACCTTTTCCAGCTGTCAGCTCACATGTTGCCTCTTCGGTGATCTGCACAGGAGTGGCGGAGAGAGCTTCCTCCTCTCTAGCCTTCTCCTATTCTCATTGCCCCGCCTCTACTTCCTGTCTAGTTGACCCGCCTATACTGCCTGCCTGGCCAATCAGCGTTTTATTAAAATATGATTGACAGAATACAGATAATTCTCCCGCACCAAGTTTGCCATAGAAACTGGGCAGTAGTAGTGCACACCTTTAATTCCAGAACTACAGAGAAATATAAGACAGAAGGAGACAGCTCTTACATACTATCATTCTGAGATTCCTGGAGGCAGGATGGCCATTTTGGACTGAGGAAGGGGTAAGAGCCAGCAGCTGGCTGTTATGCTTTTTTGACCTTCAGATTGAACCCCAATTTCTGTCTTTGTGTTATTATTAATCATGTTACAGCCAAACAGCCATAGATCAAATCCTCCAAAACCACATGCTGAAACCAATTATTTCTTCTGTTTGGTTTTGCTTTGCTGTTTTTTGAAACAGGGTCTCATTATGTAGCTCTGGCTGTCCTAGAACTCACTTTGTAGATCAGGCTGGCCTTGAACCCACAGAGATCCACCAAGTGTTGGGATTAAAGATGTGCATCTCTGTGCCCAGCTTATTTCTTCTTTTAAAAGTTGATTTTTCTCAGGTATTCTGTCACAGTAACAGAAAGTGGACCAACATAGTTCCATGTATGCTTCCTGAGAGGTGGTACAAAGGAACCATTACTGTTAGAACTGTTCTATATTCTGCTCCATGATTATAGGAACATATGAGTATATAAAAAGTGTTCTAGTTATGCAGCTAATATTACGTACTCCACTGTAAGTTATACTTCAATAGGGAAGTAAAATAATAAGTAAAAGCATTACTAGACTCCACATCTATATTCATACAGGAGAGGGACTATATTTTTTTTTCTGTATTAACTTGCCTATTTGGGGAGTCAAAATTACCAACGTCTCAAAAGTGCAAGAAGGGCAGCTTGCATCCTTAAGTGTCTTCTTGAATGGTGAGAGAACCTCCTGAATCATTGTAAGTAGCAATTCAGTAATGTATAAGTCCCTACTGAGTAACACGAAGTTCAGATGTAAGCAGGGCTTAATCCTGTCCTGACTATTACACTGACTGCCGTTCTGTTCTCCACAAATCCCCAGACATCGGAACCTTTCATGTCACACCGGAAATCATTTCAGTCTGGCCTCAACAGAACAAGCTTAACATTCTAGATCTGTTTTGTTTGGAGAAAAAAAAAACATAAAAGAAAAAAGTTATGGATGTGGCTAGCGATAGCAGATAATAAATAGACGTTAACAAAGGGTTATGGATCATGTTCTGAAAGGGGCTGAAAGGAAAATAAATAAGAACTCACTTGTATTTGACTCGGTCTACAAGGGAATATTAAACAAGTTCTGTTCGATTTCAATTCTCTTTAATTGTGGCATATTTACTGCACTCTGCATTGTCTTTAATTAAAAAAAGATGAAATAATGTCAAAACACTGGTACTGAATCCTGAAATGATGATATGGATGCCCTGCTCTAATAATTGTGCCAGAAGTTTCCAAGTCCCCGCATAAAGAAAGCGTGGTGTTTAAATACAACTGAACGTGTGAACGAAGCCCCACGTTGTATAAGCTTTAGCTCCTCTCAAGCATAAGACTTTGAGTGGCAAACTTCCAAAGAAAGTTCAGCAGAATTGGCAAGGCATGCTAGAGCGGTGCCAAGGCCTTTCACATTGCATTTAATCACAAGAACACCACAATGAAGAAGACGTTATCCCTACTTAATTATAAAGAACTAGAGTCGGAGGCTAAGGAGCATGTGGGCAGTCACGTGGCTGGAAGACTCATTCCAGGACCCGACTCGAGGTCTCCCCTCCTTGAGAGCCCACCCCACTGTCCACTCACGCCAAGAAGATGGCATAGGCTCCCACTTAATTTGAAAATGAATTGGTGAAAGTTGCAGTGTCCCAGAGTAATTAGAGCCATACAGCATTGGCTGCGAGGGGCACATCTGTATGTCATCCCGACATCTTGTGGTTTTGGAAGACTTATCTCTTTTCCCAGGATGAGCAAATACCAGGTCTATGACATGCTATTCCTCTTCCAGAGGACATCAACATCTCCCCCTTGTTTCTTCATTTCTCTGACTGTCAGACGTAATGAAAGCAGATACAGCTTACCAGGACGGGCTTCTCTGTTTCCACCAGAGCCTATAAAGCTTAATTGGCAACCAGAAGATGATTAAAAATTAAAGAATGATAAAAGTTAAATGTTTTCAATGCATTCAGAGAAACCACAGGTAAATGTAAATCACAGAGATAAGCGGGGAACGGACAGCTGTTTAATGGAAACTTCCATCCCACAATAAATCAAGTGAGCCCAACGTGGAGACTTCCTCATGCGGCAACAGTCTGAGGCTACTTCAGCTGCGTTCACATTAGCGTTCATCGCCCAGAGACGGCTGATCCTGTGGAGGCCAAACTTGTGGCTGGAGAGTTATGCAAGTCTCATCAGGCCTCGGCCCTGGGAGCATCGCAGAGGGGTTTCTGAGGAGGATGGCATGCGAACTCAACCCTGGGAACTCTTAGTCTGATCAACACGCAAATCACTTAGCAATCATTATCATAATTACTGCTAAATTATTGTTGCACTGGGGGATAGAGGGAACGTCTATTTTTGCACTCTGGTTTCACCGAAGCTTCCAGGATGACTATTTCAATTTTCAGTATAAATAATTTCCTTTCCCACGACTATCTCAGAAACGCCAAGCTTTCCCTTGTGACTTTTAATTCAAGTTCTCTAATCAAAATTTTGAGCGGCCTTGGGCAAGGCATGGACGTGCTCAACGACTCAACTCCTTTAGTTGTTAAACAGCAATAAGGATACCTGCTGTCTACAGGCAGGAAGACTGATGCTTAAAGACTGCCAAACATTTTGAAAAAGCAACAGCTGGTGGGGGGTGCCATCTTAAGGGACAGTGACGATGAACAATGTCACTGATTCTCTTCTTTACCTCTTTCCAGTGTCTTCTACAGTTTCCTCTGCACATTAAAGTTCCTCAATTCCTTCCTTCCTCAAAGCTAACCCATACCTGAACCCTAGCCAGCCTACCTGCCCGCCCTGCCCCAGTGAGGTTGACTGGCCTGCCCTGAATTCATCCATTTAATCTCAACATATCCCCATGTCTCAAGCATAAGAAGCCATGCCTGTCTTGGCTCCACTGACTTACCATTGAGTAACACAATGTCTGGCACATGGAAAAGCATCAAATATTATTTCATTTATTTATTCATTGAACATATTTAGAAATCTAAATCTAAGAAAGTGTATTTAATCACCCCGAGTTTCTGTGGGTTTTCTTTTCATTTGTAAAATAGATGAGTAGCCCTTCAGTGTAAAATTTTAGGGTCCTGACTATGATGAGCATCTTCACACTGACCTTGAACTCTTCCGTCCTTTCATTGTGCCACTTGACTACCAAGGTCACTGTGGTGGCCAACTTTATATCATCCTTATATGGACCAAGTGTCCAGATAATAAATCAAACACTTTTCTGAGAGTGTCTGTGAGGGAGGTTTGGGTGAGATTAACATGTAAATTATAGGACGGGGGCGGGGTGGGGGGAAATGTGGGGAGTGAAAGGAGAGAAGGGGGGAACTTGAATTGGTAGGTAGAAAATAAACAAATAAATAAATAAGTAACAATAAAATCATGGGTTCAGAGCAAAGCAGACAGACCTTCTTAATATGGGTAGTCTCTAGTCAGTCACAGCTTGGACAGAATGGAAGGCTCAACCACCCCCAAGTAAGAGCTCTCGAGCAGACAACCACTGGCCTTACCCACAATGTGAGCTCCTGCTGGTTCCTCAGCTAGGACAGACAGACGACAGACAGACAGACAGACTCAATTAGTTCCATCTCTGTCGAGAATGTCGTGTCCGTTACAGTGATTCTTCTGTTTCAAGAAAGCAGTGGCGTTCTACTCCAAACCAGGATGGATTGAGGACCCAGATTAGGGTACCGAAAGAAAGTTGAGTCTGGGTACCTGTCTGAGTCAGCCACTCCACTGACAGGCTGGCCAGGGTCAGTCCTTTGTCCACCAGCCTCCAGGCTGGAACTGACCTACGGCTGACAAGCAGTGAGCCGTCCTTGGGCGCTGACGAGCAGCGAGCCGTCCTTGGGCAGTCCTTGGGTAGTCTGTGGGTAGGATTCAGCTTTCCACCGCCATGGCGGCTCACCGCTTGCTCAGGTAGCCAGAGACCTTGCAAGGCTCCTTCTGAGCACCAAAAATTCTGCCGCTCAGCTTCAGCCCAGAACAGTGGTCTGTGCCAGCTGCCAAGAATTCCCTCAGAACAAAACTCTCTGAGCCTGCTTCTGAAACTTTCTCTCTGTGGTAGATTTCCTCTCCTTCCCCTACTGTGGCCTGGACAATGAAGTGCCTGCCGCAGTAAACAGTACATCTCCAGTTGAGTCCCATGGAGACTCCCTCCATATGTGGGAGACAGTAGTGAAGCTTGCTTGGACTATCTGAGGGGCCCCTGGCAGTGGGACAAGGATCTACTCCTAGTGGAAGAACTAGCTAGCTTGTTGGAGCCCATTCCCTATGGTGGGATGCCATGTTCAGTCTTAATGCAGGGGGAAGGGCTTGGTCCTGCCCCAGCTTACTGTGCTAGACTTTGTTGACTCACCATGGGAGCCTTTACCAGTTCCTTGGGAGGAGTGGATAGGGAGTGGAGGTAGGGAGGTGGGAGGAGGGGTTGGAAGCAAAAACTGTAAATGTAAAATGGAATTTTTTTTAAATATTTATTTATTATGTATACAATATTCTGTCTGTGTGTATGCCGACAGGCCAGAAGAGGGCACCAGACCTCATTACAGATGGTTGTGAGCTACCATGTGGTTGCTGGGAATTGAACTCAGGACCTTTGGAAGAGCGGGCAGTGCTCTTAACCGCCGAGCCATCTCTCCAGCCCCCGTAAAATGGAATTTAAAAAAATAAATAAATAAGAATTTTTTTAAAAGTACATCTCCAGAAACCACTATGGGTAGGACTTTCAAGGATGCAGGGTTCAATAGAAAATGTGAAGTATGGAAAGCTGCTCACAGAATATTTATACTAAAATGGTGCAAATATTCACATATATAAAATTGCTTTGTAGGAGCCAGCCATGATAAGTTCAATAGAAACAGACCATCCAAAGGAAGTTCTTTACTTCCTACCATTATCACCTGCCAGAGTAGGACTCAGCCATCAGTAAGTTTAATGGAGGCCTGAGTCTCAATAGTTTACCCTGAAGCAATTCCTGGTTGCAGGATGAACCACAAACTGAGATTACCCGAGCACCACCCAAGAACAAACCATCCAAAGGAAATGCCTAATGTTCCAACCATTGTAGATAGGATCACCTGCCAGCACACACTCACCAGGACACCCTTAGACAAATGTCAGCCAATGAGGGGTCCTAACCTTAGAAACCCCTCACCCCCACCTTTACTACTATAAAAACCCAACTCTAACTGAGCTCGGGGCTCTCCATATTAATCCAATACATTGGACATGCGGAGAGACTGAGTTTGCAAACTTGAGTAAAATATAAGCTCTTTGCTTTTACATACGGGACTCGGTCTCCTTGTTGGCTTTTGGGGGACTTTGCAGATTTGGGCATAACAGCTTCATGGTTTCATCAAAGAATAAAAGATAGGATAAGACACAGCCTAGTATAATTGATGAATTAGCTACCTTTATGGGAATTGTCTTAGCTTCCTTCCCAGTCGCTGTGAGAAAGCCCTCCAACAAAAGCAACTTAGGGAGCTGGAGAAATGACTCCCTGGTCAAGAACGCTTGCTACTCTTCCAGAAGACCCATAGGAGTCACACCAGGTGGCTCACAACCACCTGCAATTCCAGCTCCAGGAGATCTGATGCCCTCTTCTGGCTTACAAAGACATCTGTACATATGAGGCATACACAGTCTCTCTCTCTCAAACACACACGCACACATTCATGCACAGGCATGCACACACATGAATGCACACACATGCATGCACATACATGCATGCACACAAAGGCACACACCATTTAAAAAAGCAGCTTAGGGGAGAAAGTGTTCTTTTCAGCTGTTTATAACTTCAGGCTATGCTCCGTGGTTGCAGAGCAGACACAACGGCAGGAGCTTGAGAGAGCTGGTCATCGCCAAAAGCAGAGATAGAACCCCGTGAACGCCTGTCCTAACACCCTTGCTCCACTCTTATATAGTCTAAGTCTGAACCTAGGATATATGCGGCCTGTCCCCATTTTAATTAACATAATAAAGTAATCCCCTATAGAAAAGCCCATAGAACAACCTGATCAAGCAAACTCTCCTTGATATTCTCTTTCCAGGTAATTCTCGATGGTATCAAGCTTCCAGTTAATACTAACTGGCACAAGTGTGGGGACAGAGCAGAAGCCTGAAAGCTGGAGAAAGGCTGACAATATCTTGCTCGGGAACTTTTTACTTTGGAATGTGTCATTGTCTTTCATAAAGCTGTCCAAAAATTAAAAAAGAATCCTTCAAATTAAAACAGGATAAAAATAGCTTGAGTGTGTGCATGCACGCCAGGTGTGGTGGCACACACCTCTAAGACTATCACTAGGGAAGCAGAGGCAGGCACATCTCTCTCTGAGGTCAGCCCAATCTACATCACAAGTTCCAGGCAGAGTTCTCCAGTGAGATCCTGTTTCAAAAACAGAAGCAACAACAACAAAAAAGTTCCTTCTTGGGAATTGACCCTAGAGCATTGGGTCTTCTAGGCAAGGACTCTACCCCTCCCAGACCTTATTGTCAGGCTTTTTTTTAATACATTGAAATAGAATTGCATCCTTCTCTACCTCGCTTTGTTCCCTCCAGCTCTATTAACTACTTTTCCTCCAACCTCTCCTATGCCTCTCCACTCTCCAGTTGATAGCTTCTTCTCCTTTGGTTATTGTTACTATATACATATATGTGTATATATGCATGTATGTATATGTTTGTGTATGTGTACAAGCAAACAACAATGCATCCATTATTATTGTTTGTGTGTATATATAGTTTCAAGGCTGACCACTCTGCATTGGACAACTAATAAGGAGTCTCATGCCTGAGGCGGGGTAATTCTCCTCCCAGCAGCCATCTGTGGAGATTTTTGTTTTCTTCTAGTTTGTTTGGGGCTTTGTTTTGCTTCTGTTTTTTGGCGATATGGTCACTCTCGATACCCCTGGCTGTCCTGGAACTCCGCTATGAAGACCACGCTGGCCTTGAACTCACAGAGATCCACCTGGCTCTGCTACCACCGAACAGCTACCAGAATTTTTCTTTGTCTGGTGGTGGAACTTTGTGAAATTTCCCCTCTCAACATCACCATGTTCATTGATAAAGGGTCTCACTCAAGTACTTGGGCTGAGTTTGCTGTTGTGTTCATCTGCCTCCCAGTCTTGAGTAGCTGGGATGTCAGGGTTGTACCACCACATCCAGCCCTATTCCTATAGTCATTCTTTAAGAACTGAACAAAGATACCCAGCTACAAGGAAGCCATGAAACACTAGAGTAGTGTGACGAGTCTTCCACAATGAGAACATTCAACAAAATAAAGCTGGATGAAAAGCATGGATGTCTACAACCCTTGCTCTGTCCCTCAGTGTGGAAGGGAAGGATCTAACTTTAAGTCACATTTTAAACCTATTGCAAGATTTAAAATCCAAGAAAAATATAGCTTTTACTCAAAGGCTATCGAATGCTTTTTAAAATTATCTTATTTTACATATAGAAGTGTTTTGCCTACATGTATGTCTGAGAACCACATATGTACCTGGTGTCACAGAGGTCAGAGGAGGGTGTCAGGTTCTTTGGATCAGATGACTGTGAGCAACCCTGTGGATGCCAGGAACTGAGCTCAGGTTCTCTGCAAGAGCAATAAGTGCTGTTAACTACTGGGTCATCTCTCTGAACCCTGTCTAATGTTTTAAAAAACATAAAAATGGAGGTTGAACTATACCTTAGGGATGTAGTGCCTGTCTATTATTCTCAAAGACCTGGGTTCAAGTCCCAGCACTACACATTCAAAAATAAGAAAACTCATCAGCATCGAGCTATTCAGAGGCTTATGACATGGCTTAGAAGGTAGAGCACTTGCTACCAAGACTGATTTGCTGTGGGATAACCCTTCTGTATGTTTTGAATATGTATTACTCTCCTTGGTTAATGATAAAGCTGATTGGAGTATAGCATGGAAGGAAAAAATTAGGTGGGACAATCAAACTGAAAATTCAGATAAAGAAGAACAGAATCAAGAGAGATGCCAGTGAGCCACCCAAGAAGCAAGATGTTAGAGGATAGGTAAATCCGCAAACCATATGGCAATAGAGAGACTATTAGAAATAGGTTAATTTGAATGTAAGAGATAGTTAGTAATAAGACTGAGCTACTGTCTGAGCATTTTGTAATTAATGTAAGCTTCTGTGTGTTTATTTGGGGCTGGTGGTCAGGACAGGAAAACAACTCCTTCGTTTACATTGACGACCTGAGTTCAAGCCATTGGAACCACAGGGTAGAAGAGAACCAAGTGCTGCTGTCCTCTGACCTGTTTATGCACCATCTCATGCACAGAAAATAAGAACAAAAATTTTAAGTGTAATAAAAAAGGATTATTTGCTGTTCTACAATTTGTAATTGCAAAATAATGATAACAGTCTAAATACCCATATACAGGACAAAGGTTGAATATACCATGGCACATCCACACAGTGCACTATGGAACTATTAAAAAATTAAAAACGAAAAAAAAAAGGCCAGAGAGCTGATACAGTTGGTATAATGTCTGATGCACAAACAAAAGGATCTGAGCTTGGATCCCCAAAAAACACATAAAAGTCATAGTGAATAGGACCAGTTTTCAGGAGGCAGAGCTGAAAGCATCACTGGGGCTTGCAGGCCAGCCTGTTCAATCAAGCCAATGAGTTACAACATAAGCAAGAAGCTCTGTCTCAAAACAGTAGGTGGAAAAGAGATTAAGGATGTCACTTCTGATCTCCACAAGAACCTGCATGCATGTTCCTGTGTACCTGTACACAAACATGTAAATACATGTATGAACATGCAAGCGTACACACAAAGAAAAAGATTAGAACAACAAAAATCAAAATCTCTACAAAGTAGTTGGAATTACTAAGGCACAGTGCTGACTTGTCATTTTAAAAGAAGGAGAGAGATGAAAATAGACTTGCTTCTATTTATTTGTTCAAAACTAAACCCAGGGAGGATGAATCAGAGACTCCTGAAGTTGTTGACATCAGTTAACTATAGGCAAAGGAGAAAATAAAGGAAATAAAAATAACTACTGAAGAGGGGAAATTCCATCTCCTTAAAATACATTTTTAAATAGTTCTGAAGCTATATTAATGTTTGACATGCTTTTATTTTTCTTTTTATTGTGAGTCTAGCCTTTAACGGCTGAGTCATCCAGTCCTGGTTGACATTCTTTTTTGTGTGTTTTCGAGACAGGGTCTCTCTGTAGCTTTGGAGCCTGTCCTGGAACTAGCTCTTGTAGACCAGGCTGACCTCGAACTCACAGAGATCCACCTGCTTCTGCCTCCCAAGTGCTGGGATTAAAGGCGTGTGCCCACCACCGCCTGGCTCTCTGTTTGACATTCTTAAATACTAAAATAAATAAAATTAGTGGCTATACATGGTGTTTGGGTCTCACTTCTTGTTGCTATGACAAACACCCTAACAAATCAACTGAAGGGGAAAGGTGATTGGTTTCCATTTCCACCCATCATGGTGGGGAAGTCCCCGGGTAGGGACCTGGAGAGAATGGCTCACATTACATCCACAGTTAAAGGGAGAAGGGAATCAGTCTATGTATGTTGTATGCATAGGAGAGCTCAGCCTTCTCTCTCGTCAACAGTGCAGGATGCTAGGGAATGACACCACCCACCGTGGACAATAATCTAATCAAGACAATCCCTAAACATTCTCAGAAGCGCATCTTAATCTAGACGATCCCTCACAGGTGAACCAGTCAGCCTACATCCTAGGCACAAGCTGAAAAACAAATTTCTAACTTGTGTTGATTCTTTGTGAGTTTCACAGCATGGGTTCCAATCCCATTTATCTCCCTCTCCCCTTGAGTCTTCCCTCTGCTCATGTAACCTCTGCCCCAAAACAAAACCAAATTAAGAAAAAACAAAAACCAAACGAAACGGAGAAAGAGAGGAGGGGGAAGAGAATCTTATTGTGGAAGCTGCAGTGTGGCCCACTGAGTCACATGGTTTACTCTTTAGTCACACGGTTTACTCTTTAGCCCTTCATCTTCACTTGCAAGTGTTCATTGCAAAGAGTCATTGGTCTGGTTCCAGGACTCTAGCTTCTGCTACACCACCAATAATGGGCTCTTGCTGGGGCTCCTCTTGGATACCCTGTTATTGTCCTGTGTCATGGAGATCCTGCTGTTTTAGATCTATAGGCTCGTGCCCTTCCCTTGCTTCAGCAGCTCATAGATGGGGTAGATGCTGGGATGGATCAACTCATAGCCCTGGTTCTGGGCCTGGGTGGTAGCTGGGTTGGTCAGCCTGCCAATTTTCCCTCATTGTCACCACCCAGGCAAACTCTCCAGCACTTCCTTGGCTAGCTCACCCGATGTAACCTGCAGCAAGGACTGGGGCCAGTTCTCCTGCTCTCAGGTCCTCAGATCTAGGTCACCCACACTCATACCACCAGGGCCAGCTCCACTGTTCAGGCAAAGTACAGGGCCCTCTTTCCAGATTGCTGTAGGAAGCATACAAGAGATGGGCAGGTCTCATTCCCTGAGGGCTGGTTCACCTGAGCCCCCAAGGATAGGGTCAGCTCTAGTGTGATCTCCTGAGTGCTACAGCTGATGAGGGTCAAAGCTAGCTCTCCCACGCTTGTGATTCCAGGGTCAGCTCTCTTACCTGCCTCAGGTGGTTATGGGTAAGGGGAGAGGGTGTCTTTCTCTCACCCATGCCACCTCATGACAGACAAGGGGAGACTGGGTAGTTCTTCTCTCACACCCTCAGGGTCAGCTCACCTTTGTCCCGTCCCCCCCCCATCATAGGATCAGCTCTAGTTTGCTCCCCAGGTGAGGTGCACACCTGTGGTGAGGGGTGGGGCCATCTTTCCTGAGTGCAGAAGTGGAGATGCAGCTCTGAGGGATGAAGCCAATTCTCTTGTTGCAGCATCCAGTGAAGAGGCAGGACCAACAGTCCCAGGGCCAGGGAAGGGCAGAGCTGACTCAACACAGCATGGTTTAATAGTAATTGCCTGTGTTAATAGGGGCCACAGACATCATCACAGACCCCAGTTGCAACAGGATCATGGATCCAGACATGGCCCTTGGCAGCAGCTCGGGCGCAAATATCACCATGGCCTCAGTAGCAGCACAGGCCACCTGAATCAGTATGGCCTCAGTGGCAGCACGGCCTTCAGACACCAACATGGTCTCAGGTTGCTGACCAGACCCCAGGCGTTTACAGAGCCCTCAGTGGTAACAGGAGTCATGGACGTCAAACTCCAGCATTTACCACAGACTCAGACATGCCCCTAGACAGTGGCCTGGACCCAGACAGCTTCATGGCCCTAGGTAGCAGTACCGGTCACACAAATCAGTATGATTACAGATCAATGTAATATGGTCTCAGGGTCCTGACCATACCCCAGTCATATGCACGGCCCTTGCTGCTAACAGAAGCCATAGAGATCAACGCAGACACCGTCTGCTGTGGGGTCACAGACCCAGACATGCCCTCAACAACATGTCCTTAGCCTGGAGGACACCATGGCCCCAGGTGACAGTGCATGCTATTCATATCAGTACAGCCCTGGAGGCAGCAGGACCCTGGACACCCTCATGGACACAGACTGTAGCCCAGACCCCAGGCATCTGCATGGTCCCTGGTGGCAACATGGGCCATTGGTATCAATACGGACTCTGGCTGTGGTTTGACCATGGACCCAGACACGGTACTAGGGAGCAGCCCAGGCCTGGATGTCAACTATGGTTCCAGGTGGAAGCACAGGCCACTCAGATCCACACGGCCCCTAATGCAGCTTGGACCTTGGACACCAACTTGGCCCCAGGTGGCATCCCACACCCTGGGCATCAACATGGCTTCCAATGGTCTCAGAAGCTATGGACATCAGCAGAGACCCTGCTGTAGCAGGGCCACCGACCCAGACATGGTCCTAGGCAGTAGCCCAAGCCAGGATGTCACCATTGCCCCAGGTGGTAATGCAGGTCACTCAGATTGACATGACTCCCAAGGCAATATGACCCTCAGATACCAACATAGCCTCAGGTGACAACCAAGACTACATACCTCTGCATGGCCCTCAGTGATGACAGGAGCCTCAAGCATCATCACAAGCCCTCTCAGATGCTTCAGAGCCTCTGACAAGACCTGGCACTTGGCAATAGGCAAGGCCCAGACATCACCTTGTGTTGTAAGGAGGGACCGCTTGTTGGTTCCTGGCTGCCCAGTTAGCTTAGACCAGAAATAATCACACAGAAATTCTATTATTTAAAACACTGCTTGGCCTATTAACTCTAACTTCTTACTGGCTAACTCTTACATATTAATTTAACCCATTTTTATTAATCTGTGTATCGCCACATCACAGTGGCTTACCAGCTAAAGTTCCCCACGTCTGTCGTCTGTCTCCATCGCTTCTCTCTCTGACTCCACCCTTCTTCCTCCCAGCCTTCAGCTTAGTTTTCCCCACCTACCTAACTTCTGCCCTGCTGTAGGTCCAAAGCAGTTTCTTTATTCATTCCTGGTAATCACGGCATACAGAGGGAACTACCACATCAACCTTGTACTCGGCTGGATAGCAGGACATTCATGCCAACCTGTTTTTCAACACCCTTAGTTCTTCAGATCTGACTCTCTCTCAAGCCCATGAACCCTTCTGCCTCTCTCCCTGTTCCATTTCCCCACCCAGTACTCACTTACCACAATGGTGCCTGACTGCTCATAGTCAGGGCTCTTAGTTGGGTCACAGGTGATGCAGGAGAATTGTCTGTATTCTGTCAATCATATTTTAATAAAACACTGATTGGCCAGACAGGCAGTATAGGCAGGAAAGCCAGACAGGAAGTAGAGGTGGAGCAAAGAGACTGGGAGTATTCTAGAAAGCAGGAAGCTCCCTCCGCAGTTCTGCCCAGACCATCGGAGAGGAAAGATGTAAGCTGCCATGCTGAGAAAGGTACTGAGCCGTGTGGCTAACATAGATAACGATAATGGATTGATATAAGTTACAAGGACTAATAAGAAGCCTGACCTAATGGGCCAATCAGTTTATAATCTTAAGGAGTCTGTGTGATTTCCTTGGGAGTTGCCGGCTGTGGGGTACCGGGTGGGACAGAAACCCCAACAAGCCGGCCCTCATGCTACACACAGGTGGGACTTGGTTGAGTCCTGCCCCCCCCCTCTTCCATTCCCCTGGTCACACAACTACAAGGCAGGGTGCTAAGCTGTTGCTTTTCTTCTCTTTCATGTACCGGCCTAGAAACCTTGCGGAGTGCTTTGTATGATGGTTCCCTACCCCCTGGTGCCAGAGATGACCAGCAGGCTCTGGAATGACGTGCCCCGCCCAGGCCAAGATGTCTGGGAAGGAAGCCGTCTATGGCCTCCGCTGGTTCTGGCCTAGAAAGTGCTCAGCAGCTCCTGGTTGATTCAAAAATCGTTTCTACTAACCATCACAAAAGGAAAATAAAACATTTTCTCCATGTTTTGATCTTTGGCCAGGAACAACGCTATACAAGTGCCAGCTTCCTTGGAAATTTTAGAAACATTTTCAATGGGTTTTTGTAATCTCCTTATCTCTACCACCATGAAAATACTGATAAGAAATAGCTTGGCTTCCAAGATCCTATTAGAATAAAGATTTATTAAAAAGCTATGCTTGCCTATGTGCAGCAAGATAATCCCTAACTCAGAACTGAGTCGTTTAAACATGTGCTCTCCTAAATGACATTGAGAACACGTTGTGTATCTCACACTAGAATGGGCCTCTGTGAGTTCTTTTTCTGTTGCTGCAATAAAATGCCACAAGCAAGGTGACTTCCAAAAGGAAGAGTTTGTTTGGGCTTATGGGTTCAGAAAGACAAGAATCCATCAGGTAAAGACACATGCCAAGTGGTAGGCCTTGTGACAAGGGCAGGAAGCTGGGACATAAGTCGTCAACCTCAGGCACAAAACAGAGGAGCTGGAAGCGGGCCGCCTATGCATGCTCAGAGCCCACTCCCAGTGCTGTGCTTTCTCTAGCACCACCACACACCCAAATACCACCAACCAAGTGTCTCAACACCAGATCTACAGGGGACATTTCTCATTCAGAGAACCACAGAGCCTAAATTTTGTTCTTGACTCCACTCACCCATGTCTTAGTGTAGTATGAAGTCCTACCTGACAGTCCTTACAGGGGACACTCAGCTTGCCCACAAGAAGTGGGAAGTATTCAGGAGGTCCATCTGCTCAGTAACTAGGACACTAAGGGTAAGCTCATCAAAGGAGATGAATTAGCTAGGCTTTTGACCACATTTATCACTATTCATTCTAGCAACTCTGTTGCCTGTCTATGAAATAGTAATCTTTTGGATGCCAGGCGGTGGTGGCACACACCCTTAATCCCAGCACTCAGAAGACAGAGTCAGGTGGAGTTCGAGGCCAGCCTAGTCTACAAGAGCTAGTTCCAGGACAGGCTCCAAAACTACAGAGAAACCCTGTCTTGAAAAACCAAAAAGAAAGAAATAGTGATCGGTTTTAATTGTCATATTTTATATGAGATCTTATTCAACTTAATTCGATAGAAGCCAACTTCCAGATCCCGAACTAGATTATGAAATTTTCTTTAAGAAAATCATATCTTAGCTGGGCAGTGGGGGTATATGCCTTTAATCCCAGCATTTAGGAGGCAGAGGCAGATGGATCTCAGTGAGTTTGAGGCCAGGTTGGCGTACAAAGGTTGAATTTCAGGACATCTAGGACTGTCACATAGAGACACCCTGTTTTGAAAAAAAAAACATGTCATTTCTAAATGACATGTGCATATGCTTGAACAAAATCACTCAGGATATCCTAAAATTGAGTGCCGACATAGTAAGGTGGCCTTGTGACAAGCTGGTCCCTGGTCAGTGACTCTCCGTCGCTGACACTGGTTAGCTCTCACAAAGCAGAACCACATCGTGCCAGAGTTCAACTCACTACAGTAAACTAAGAAAACGACCATCTCTTACGATATCAAAAGGGGAGCCTAGTGGCTGGAGAGACAGCTCAGTGGTTTAGAGTACTTGCTATTCTTTCCAAAGGACCCAGGTTTGATTCCCAGGTCCTGTATGGTAGCTCTTGACCCCCTATACCTGCAGTTCTAGGAGATTTGACACCCTCTTCTGGCCAGGCACACAAACAATACAAAGACATGCATGCAGGCAAAACCCATACATATAAAATAACTTTTAAAAAATAACCAAAATAATGAAATTGGTAACTTACATACAAAAATGGGAGTCTTTATTTGTAAAGGAGTTTGACTGAGATAAATGTTTCAAGACTGCTTTAGTTTCAAAATGTTCTGTTTGTGAGCAATCAGAAATCAGAAATAAAAGGAACTCCTCGGTTACTTTTTAAAGCCATGAACTAAGGTAAGAATTTAAATAAAGCAAATATGCAAGTAATTTTTGATATGTATGAGCCCAGACTACTTGTGTCTGTCTCTTTAGTTTCATGTATTTCAGAAGATAAGGTAATGACTGCAACTCACCAAAAAGCAACAAAATGAGCTTGGGATCCTGACCTGAGAGAGAGCCTTTACATACACAGCTCATGGCTTTTTTGTCAGAGACCAAAGCTTCCCCAATGTCACTTCCATCAGAGAAAGCAAAATGGTCAAACTGTTTGAAGAAGACAATAGATTTCCTGCGGCCAAGCCGCTGCTAACACAGCCATGAGTACCACAACCTCAGCTCTTCGCTCACGGGACGGTTGGCTCTCTAGTGGGTACACTCACGCATTCCTTGTCAGAATCGTCCATTCTGTACATATCTGAAGGCAAACTGTA